>NC_088784.1:9095077-10345077 GCF_958450345.1 Calliphora vicina
TATCCTTTTAGATTTCCAATAATTTTTTTAAAAAAAAAATAGTGAGTTAAAGTTCGAAATATTGAATACCACATGCCAAAATTCTACCTTAAATATTTTAAATTTGAATTATTTGATTTTTTATATTTTATTTTAATATGTATTTCATTCGAAAAAAATATAACAAAATCCATTGTGAAAAGCAACGAAGAAGACTTTTTAATAAGCAAGTAAAATGGTATAGTCGGGCAAGCCCGACCTTATGATACCCTACACCGGGTATATGCTTATAAAGATATGAAACTTATTTGTGTTTTCTTTTGATAGGAAACTTATTTGTGTTGAATCTTATTTGAATACACACATTTTCGGTAGTGGGCCTTATATGGGAGCTATGACTAATTATGGACCATTCGTCACAAAATTTGGTGGGTTGAATTGCGAATATATGAAACATATTTGTGTTGAATTTTGTTTGGATACTAATATATTTCAGAGATTTATGTATATTAATAACATTTTCGAGAATGTTGCTTATATGGGAGCTATGGAATATTGTTGACCGATCGTCACTAAATTTGGTAGTGAGAGTTCGGCTTACAAAAAAATTAAATGTGCTGAATATGTTTATAATTAAGATATTTATGAGAACTTAACTATTTTCAAATAGGCCAATTGTATGGGGGCTAGGATAAATAATGGGCTGATTCTAACCAAATTCAATAGCCTTTGTCCTTGGGGCAATATAAAGGTTTGTGCTAAATTTGTCTTTAAACCTGCGACCTGTAGATTGATTACAAGGTTTACATGGATGGACGGACAGACGGACGGACATCGCTTAGTCGACTCAGAAAGTGATCCTGAGCAGATTGGTATACTTTAAGGTATTTAAACCTGCGACCTGTAGTTTGATTACAAGATTTGCATGGATGGACGGACAGACGGTTTATAAACATGCACTTTTCTTAATAAAACTTTTTTGTATACTAATATTTGTTTTTTATATTTTAATTTGAGCTTTATATATAAAGGATGAAATTTTGACATTTAGTATAGAATATTTGGGTCTTCAACGTACACAGAGAATACTGATTCGTGATAGCAACCGAATTTGTTGCCAATCGAATGATTCGGTTGCACACATAGAAGTTTTCAGTTCTAACAACAGAAAGTCAGTTGATAAAGAAGAATTTCAGTTGAGGCAACCAAACTTTAGTTGCCCCTTCTAAAATATTGTAGTCACAACTGTAAAATTCGGTCACTAAGACAGAATCATTCGATTGGCAACAAATTCGGTTGCTATCACGAATCTGTTTTCTCTGTGTACTATTTTTTTAAAAGGAATTTATTGGCAATCTTAAAGGATATTTTAAAAAACATTTTTGACATCTTTTGATCCATACAGGATAAAATAAAGATAATACAATATATTTTACAACTCTTCTTGTTCCTTTGACATACAATTTGTTATTGTTGGAATAGCAGGAGTATTATTAAATATTTTTTAAAAAATGTTCTTCTTTGAAAATTTGAAGTCCTTAAAAAAGGACACAGGATCACGAAATGAAAAACTGAAAACACAGTTTTTCTCCATTAAATATAGTTTCAGACGTATATCATCCGGTTCGTGTCTAACGAATTTTTTCTCTATTTGTCGGACGGTGTTATCTATTGAATAATCTAAAAATTATTTGCTTTTATTTGATTATAGTTATACTCGAATAATTGACAACCTAAATACTGTGTACGTAAATCGTGTATAGTAAACTTTCCATTAAAATATAAATTTTCCTTGGATGGGTTCATTTTTTTATATATAAAAGTTACGCACATAATTTTCCTCAACTACTAAGCCATACATACTATGAACAGTGGGACATAATCAAAGTTAAATTCGCTAACTCTTCCTTTAGTAGTTGCAGAGGATTATTCGAATTTAAATTTTTACGATGGCCAGGTGCTGCGATGAGGGGACTCAGAGTACATGCGCAGTTTTTAAACGTGAAAATTATACACAAAGGGGTTTCCATAGACTCTTCAATATGTATAAAAATTTTATATTTAGTCTAAGTAGGTTTTCTAAAATCAGAAAGCTAGTACTCCAAAACGGACAATTGTTTTAGATACTACAATTCATACCATTGTTTTACAAACCCCCGACCAAATGTGCAGTACTTCATGGGAAAAATTACAAAATTACTAATCAGTAAAAGGAACGATTATGTCCAACTCTATGATGCGTATGATTAATTAAATACACTCATACGCTGGTATCTGCTTTGCATGTGAGTCAACAGATGCAAAATTGTTATTATATCCTACACCAATATAGTGGGGAGGGTATTATAAGTTTATGCTGATGTTTGTAAAACCCACCTTAAAGTACACCGATCGACTTAGAATCACTTTCTGAGTCGATTATCCGTCAGTCCGTCCGTCTGGCTGACTGTCTATATAAACTTTGTGCACAATGTACAGATCGCAATTTTAAAGATATGTCGATAAAATTTGTCACATTCTCTTTTTTCGGCCTAAGAACAAAACCTAATGAATCTAGCTGAAATCGGTTTATTATTTCACCTAGCCCCTATACAAATGTACTCCCTATAAAGGACTTTATCGGTCACTAGCAGACCCGGTGCGCTTCGCCACCCCAATTAGAAGAATGAAATAGTACTATTAAGTCTCCCTTTGTGAATCTAATTGTAAATGTCTAATTTAATATTTCTGGGTCCATTATTATAGAAAATGCAAAAGAAAGTTACCACTAAAGTCACCTTTTGTGAATTCAAATTCATTTAAAATCATGTGTGCCTAAAATTATTATAAAATATTCAAAAAGTACCATTGCAATAAACAAATAGTACCATTGATTATCACTTCTGAATTCGCATTCACTAAACCATAACCCGTCAATTTTGAATTTTAAATTTGTATAGCCTTTCCTATATTATCAACTAATTTTGTTTCTATAACAATTAATATTTAAAAATTATCACAAAACCCAAAAAAAAACGAAACCGCGGTTTTGAAATTCTTTGGTTTTTTGGAAACGCTAGGTCCATTATTATAGTAAATTCACAAAAGTACGTATGAGAACAAAGAAAAAGTACCAAGCGCCTTGAATTTCCACTCACTTGGGACCATAGACGCCTAATTTCATATTTCTATGTCCATTATTACAGAAAATTCATAAAGTACCATTAGAATATATAAAAAGTCCCAAAAAGCCCCCACTTGTGGTTTCCCACTCACTCCCATATAAGCTTAATTTCATGGTTTTAGGTTAATTGGTGAAGAAATTACAAAAAGTACCATTCGAATAAAGAAAAAGTACCAAAAAGTCTATCCCTAGAATTCTCACTCACTTTAGAACATATACGATTAATATCATGTTTCTAAGTTCATTGTTATAAAAAATTCAAAAAAGTACCATTAGAATAAAGAAAAAGTACCAAAAAGTCTCCCCCTGGAATTCTCACTCACTTTAGAACATATACGATTAATTTCATATTTTTATGGCCATTATTACAGAAAATTCAAAAAGTACCGCTAAAATATACAAAAAGTACCAAAAATCAGGCACTTGTGGATTCCCACTCATTCCGGTCCATATAAGCTTTACTTCATGTTTCTAGGTTCATTGGTGAAGAAATTACAAAAAGTACCATTCGATTAAAAAAAAGTACCAAAAATCTCTCCCTAGAATTCTCACTGACTTAGGACCGTGTATGCTTAATTTCATGTTTCTAAGTCCATTGTTATAGAAAATTAAAAAAAAGTACCATTATAATAAAAAAAAGTACCATGAAGTATCCGCTTGAATTTTCACTCACATAGGACCACATAGGACCATATACGCTTAATTTCATGTTTCTAGGTCCTTTATTGTAGAAAATTCAAAAAGTACCATTATAATATAGAAAAAGTACCAAAATGCAACCACGTGTGGATTCCCACCCACTCGGGCCCATGTAAGCTTTATTTCATGTTTCTAGGTTCATTGGTGAAGAAATTACAAAAAGTACCATTCGATTAAAGAAAAAGTACCAAAAAGTCTCCCCCTAGAATTCTCACTTACTTAGGACCATATATGCTTAATTTCATGTTTCTAAGTTCATTGTTATAGAAAATTCAAAAAAGTACCATTGGAATAAACAAAAAGTACCAAAAACTCTCCCCTTAGAATTCTCACTCACTTAGAACCATATATGCTTAATTTCATATTTCTAAGTCCATAGTTATAGAAAATTCAAAAAAGTACCATTAGAATATAGAAAAAGTACCAAAAAACCCACACTTGTGGTTTCCCACTCACTCGGTTCCATATAAGCTTTATTTTATGTTTCTAGGTTCATTGGTGAAGAAATTACAAATAGTACCATTCCAATAAAGAAAAAGTACCAAAAAGTCTCCCCCTAGAATTCTCACTCACTTAGGACCATATATGTTTAATTTCATGTTTCTAAGTCCATTGTTATAGAAATTTCAAAAAAGTACCATTAGAAGAACAAAAAAGTACCTATAGTTCTGTTCACGCATTTTGGTACCTAAATATTATACCATATGCCTAACACAAACTTCACTCAGATACAAATCAGCTAACTTTAATGTCGATAAGTGCAATAATTTAAAATATTAAAAAAGTACCATTAGGAGAAAAGTACCAATTTCCCTTTTCTTCCTCGAACACCCCTCAAGTTCGACCTTTAAAAATATTCCATTTTGCCAAAATTGTTTATGCTACAGACATGTCTCAAAATATTAAAATCTGTGTTAATGTGCCCAAGAAAAAATATGTTTTAAAAAAGTACCAAACTGTTTACCCGGATTTGGCCCAATATACACCTTGGCACTCGAGTTCCAAATAACACCCTGTTAGTTAATTTTTGTATGAATCCAGGAACCAGTGTTAAAAAAATTATCAAAATTGGCTTAATAATTTCAATAAAATGTATTTTTCCGATTTTATCCCCTTTTTGGTACATTTTTTATCCCCATTGCTTTGGTAAAATTTAATTCAAATAAATTTCTGTATCGTGGTGGGAGCTCATAATAAAATATTCGTATGCCTATGTCAAATTATAGAAAAACATATTTTATGAAAAAGTACCAAAAATAAACACAATTTTTATCCCTTAAGGGTTCGAATTTCCAAAAAGTACCAAACTTATATTTTTTATTTTTTGAAAAGTAAAGAATGCGATTTAAAATTTGTTTATATGTTTATTGGTTTAAAAGATACATAGGGTGCAAAAAAAGTACCAAAATACAGTTTTTACCCGTTTTCTCCCCTAAATGTTTCGAATTTCGAAAAAGTACGAAACACCTGTCAGCTTATTTTTTAAATGGAGTAACATGCAACTTTAAGTTTTTTTGTATCTTTATTAGTTTTGAAGATATAAGGTTACCGAATTTACCCGTTTTTACCCTTTTTTACCCCCTAAACGTTCGAATTTCCAAAAATCCCTTCTTATCGGATCGTTTTGGGGAGGGAGGAACCCACAGTTAAAATTTCGTGATTCTAGCTTCAGCCGTTTGGGCTGTGCGATGATGAATCAGTCAGTCAGTCAGTCAGTCAGTCAGTCAGTAACGTTACTCTTTTATATATATAGATAAATATTTAATTTATATAGGAATCTACACAAATTTCGCTCCAAATAAGTTTTATATATACAAAAATCATGTCGCTTAATTTTATGATGATCAGTCCATATTTAGTCATAGTTCCCATAGCTTCCGAAAATCACTTTAACGAGCTTAAATCTCTTAAAAATTATGGTATACTTATAAAATTCATTAGAAATATGCTTAATATAGTCATAAATTACACGATATAACTTTGTGATGATCGGTACTTAATTAGTTATGCTCCCATATAAAGCCCTCTCCGAAAATCATTCACGTAAACAAATTATTGAAGTTTTGAAAGAACTAAGTGCTTGAATTAAACTAAATGTCATTTAAAAGCGTACTCCAAAGGTATGTTACAAATATCTACATTTACATCATACGAAAAGACAGAGTAAAGTGAATAAAAATAACAATAAATAAAAAGAAGACTGAACACCTTCACACTGTTCATTTGACTAAATCGTTCAAATGAACGTGTTCGTTCATGAAAAACGCAAGTCTAGTATCCTTAGAGGTCAAGGATAATGTTCCTGTAAATTCTATGTCGCTTAACCCCTACGATGTGAATATTCAATAGCAAAGCACTCTTTATAATGTTCGAAAAGCTATTACGTTATTTTATAAAAAAGATCTTGCATTTGCCTAGCAACACACCAAATTCCATTCTCTCTTTAGAAACTGGTATTAGCTCGTTATTTGTGGATACCATAAAACTCCATTTCAATTATATCAACAAAGTACTGAACATGCCGAGTAACAGACTACCTTATAAAATTGCAAAAAAAATTATTTCTAAAAAAACTTATTGGGCAGAAGATTGGTCAAGCATGTGCTTAAAAATAAATTTCTCACCAACAAATGTATAAACCCCTAGTAAAAACATATGAAAATGTAAACTCTGTCTCCGATGCAAGAAATTCTCAATTCCATGACCTATACTCGCAGTCAAATTACTTTTTGTTAAAGATTTCTTCTTCGAACTTGTCGTCTCGTACTACAAGTCTTCTTATAAGAGCTAGAGGTGGCCGTTTGCTAGATCTTTTAGAAGTAATACTCTAGGCCTCTGCACAATATGCAACCTAGATGCAACGGAAAATACCTTTCACTTCATCGGATGTTGCCCTATCTTCAACGGATTTAGAATAAAATATTTCAATAAAAACCAACTTTTCCTTTTCTTTTAGTTATCTTGTTAACTATTTAGAGTCTTGTTTAAGATATGAATTTGAATAATATTAATATTAAAAAGTTTTATGTATAAGTCTCCCCTATTATATTTTAAATTTAAACTTAATTTCGTATTTGCCAATCTGGCTAAGAACTAATAAGTTAAGCCATATATAGATAATTACACTCTGCTACAAAATGACACTTTTTGTCAGGACTTGAAAAGCGACCTAATGGGGGTTGTAGGCCTAGGAGAGTACATACTAAAACAGTTTTCAAAGATTTTGAAACACCCTCAAAATTTTGAGATATTTTGAAAAAAACTGTTTTAGGATAGTACTTTAGTAACTCTAACTCACACATTTTTAGACCGATTACGAAATTTTATGGATAGTCAAAGAATAAAGCTTTCAGAAAATGTATGCACAAAATGTATATCAAAATTGCGTAAGTTTTTATAAAAAGTTTCGCTTTTTTTTTTTCATAATTTTTCTAATTCAACAATAGTTAATTAAATTTTTTTCTATGAAAACCTATTCTTTTTTGCACAATGTTTTAAAGACATCTTTATATGAGGAAAAATGAGATATTACTTGTTAAAATCGGTTTATATTTGCAAAAGTTATTAAACTTTTTTGAAAAAAGTTCGAAAAAATTTACATTGTAAATTAAAAATTTTACAAATATTTTTTTTCTACAGTTTTTTGTTATTTATATGCGCTGGGGATGAAATTACTAAAAATGGTGTTAATTAAAAGTTGAATAACTTTTACAATTTTCATCAGATTTGAATAATTAAAACCATGTTTTGTTAAGAACTAAAGATTTAAAAGCTTTCATATCAAAATAAGCAATGAAAATCAGAAAAGTTGATAAATTTTTTCTTTTGGATATTCTTAACAAAAACAATACTCATAACTTACAAATGTATCAAAAAATGCACGTCATTTTAAAGCGTAATCAGTTTTCTTTCCAAACCCGTTAAAAAATTTTAAGTCGGACAAAAACTGACTAAGGTACAGGTCGATAAGTCAACGAACATCACTGAAAACGTTTTTTTGGAATAACTTCTGAATTTGAAGGTGTTTCTCTAAATTTTTAGAGACAATCTGTAGTGTACTCAGCAAGACCTATAACCCACGCTAGGCCGTTTTCCAAGTTTTTTTCCATCATAGCACCGTGTTATTATTTCTTAGAATTATTTTTTTGTAATCATTCTATTATTATGTATTAAATAAATCAAAAAAAATATCCATAGAGGTCAACAGAGCTTATGATTAATTAAATAATACTCATACCCAAAATTATTATTATTATTTTTTTTTTCAAAAGAATGTGCATCACTAAAACAATTTCTTTGGTATTTGTGTAATATCAGAGACAATTTTACTCCAAAAAATTGTTTACCAAACGACAGATATTTTACTCAAAAAACGAAAAAAGCACCAATATTTCACGTAATTTTTCACTAAAATACAAATTTTTAACAAAGAAAAAAATCTTTTATTTTTTTATTTCTTTTACTATCTATATTCTGCAATGTGATTTTGAAAATTTTGTTGAAGAATATTGCTTCCATTTTATTTTATTTTTATTTTATAAGAATCTAAAATATGGGAAGCTATCGTAACATTTAAACAGATTTAATTTTGTTCTGTCTACAATAACTCGATCATTAATTATACCTAGATATTCTTTCCATGTTATTAATCGATCATTTGGCGTTCGAATTTCAATTTTGCATAGGGGAAGAACTTTTCGTATTCTATATCATAATATAGAAATTTTGTATTCTAAAATCTTTAGATGATGGCTCTATACTTTCGCCGCAATCCAAGTTGTTATGTTTAACTTAATTTTTTTTTTTTAGTTTTTAACATTTGTGCAATAGGGGTTTACTGATACAATTTTTCAGAAAATTTTATTACAAAAATTGTACCAAATATACAAATTCTGCAGCACAACAGACCTAACCTGCAATTTCATTTTGCTTGTATGCAGATTTGATTTAATTTTCAAGTAAATACTATTAACAGAAACCAAAAACTTATACGAATTTTTTATAATTCTTGGAAATTTTTGTAGGGAAAAAATTGCTTTTCTATAGGTCAAACTCTTTTCTAGATATTTGCTCATATGGAATAAAAAAATTGTCTAAACTTTTAAACTAAAAAAATATGCACAACAAAAAAGTATTAAACATGAACTGAACTCAACTCAAATTGTTATTTGAATTCTATTTATCTACATTATTTTTTTTTGGTAATAAAATATTTAAAGCATCTTATATGAGATTATAATATTTTTTTATTACTTTTCTATCTGGGAAACAATTTTCCCAGATTTTTTTTATTTGTATTTTTCTCCACTTAAAAAAAGTTAAAACCAATTTAGTTTTATGGAAATATGCTTTTCTATTTTTTAAAACGCTTTTTAATAAAAATGTCATCATAAAAATTCCACTTTAACTATCATATTTTCGTTCGTTTTTACGTCTATTTTAACAAAAAGATGGCAAAAAATAAAACTACGCACAGCTAAAAGAAACCAAAAAAAATAACAGAACCCCTTAGAGAGATCATATAAAGAAAGAAATTATTTTGCCAAGTTTTAAAGATGTAGGAGTAAAATAAAATCAAACATATTCTATAATACCAAAAGGGACAATTTTGTTTATTTTATAAAATTCTATCTACGAATATGATAAACACATGACTGTTTATCACAAGTATTTTTTTATATGGTTATTTTGCGATAAAGCCAAACACAAATGAAAGGAATTCTCAGTGTTTTTTTATTATTTGGTCTCGTTAGATTTTTAATATAAACATAATATGCAAAAATACCAAACATTTTATATGTTATAGTACTTGTACGCACTCTAAAAGGTCCTTTAGTATTGGATGAGGAGTAAGGAAAACAAAAATATGATAGAAATGGTTGAAAATATTCTTATAAATTTAACATTATCTTTTGTTATTAATATCGTACGCATAATCTTTAAATATGTGCAAACAATTGTTGGTGGTTTGTTTTTAATATGACATTATTTTGTGGTGAAGGACCCAATAGAAAAAAGTACTTTTTTAGGAAAACAAAGAAAGAAGAGTGATATATTCGGCTATGCTGAATCTTGTATACCCTTCATCACAGTAAAATTTAAAAAAAAATAATTTCCTTTTTTCACCCCCTGGATCCGCAACTGCCTTGTCGCCCCAATGTAAGTGAGTTAAAGGAGTCCATCGGAAATTTAAGAAATATCAGATCAGCGAAGAAGGAATACCAGCTGAAATTAATTGGTTTAACATCTCGGGTTGACAGCAGCAAATTAGTCTGGAAGGAGGAAAGGCTACCTCCAACTTAAAGGAATGGTATCGTCGTTTAGTTATCGAAAAGTGGCGACTTAAAAGTCGTAATAGAGGGAAGGCTTCAAAGTAAAATGGAGAAAAATCCACGAGATGAATAGGCAGTTTCCTGCCAAACAGAAGCTGTTTAGAACAGGCCAACACCCTACGCATTATAATACAAGGTGACGCAAAAGTAAACTTTCGATGTTTTTTGGCTGTAATTAAAAAAAAAATGAAAAACTTTGATTCTTCTTGTGGATTATTTTTATTTTGTCTTTTAGTTTTTTTTACATCAAGTCGAGAATATGATGACATGTAAATGGCCGCTGTCACAGTTGATTGTCATTTGAGCCCTTTTTATGGCATTTTCCATCACTTTGGCCAAAACTTCCGGCGATAGGTCCTCACATTCTTGAAGGATATTGTCTTTCAGGGCTGCAAGAGTCTGAGGCTTGTTGACATAAACCCGCGACTTCAAAAAGCCCCACAAAAAGAGTCTGGAGCGGTAAAATCAGGCGATCGTGCTGGTCAGTGCAAATCACCAAAACGGGAGATTAGCCGTCCGGGAAATGTATCCTTCAGCATATCGGTTGTGGCATTTGCAGTGTGTGCCGTTGCACCGTGCTGTTGGAACCACATGTTTTCCAATCCCAATTCATCAAGTTGCGGCAAAAAGAACTCGTTGATCATTGCTCCGTAGCGCTCACCATTCACAGTAACCGTTTGGCCCGCGACGTCTTCGAAGAAAAAAGGTCCGATGACTCCTCCAGCGAAAACAGCACACCGTACGGTGACTTTGAGCGGGTGTAATGGCTCTTCGTGGATTACACGCGGATTTTCAGTGCCCCAGATGCGTAAATTTTGCTTATTTACGTACCCGCTAAGATGGAAATGGGCCTCATCACTCATGACTATTTTTTGCCAAAGTCACCGACCGATTATTGGTCAAATAAATAGTCAGCAATATTCCGCGTTCTAGAGCAGTGTAGCGTAACATTGTTTATTAACGTGTATTTCGCATGTGTTTACTACACAAATGCCAAAACAGAACTGACATTAGGGGCTAATCGCAAAATTTATAGCATTTTCTGATAGGAGGATTACTTTTGCGCCACCTTGTGTAACAATTCCCAGAATGTCGAACTCCCCTGTACCTACTGTTGGCAGGTTTCATGAAAGCCTTCGATACCATCAGACGGACTGCCATATGGAGAGCATCAAGAAGACAAGGAGTAGCCCAGAAAATAACTAGAATCATCAGAGCTTTGCATGAGGATGCAGAACTCTCAGTTCTTCACAACGGGAATATAAGTCAACTATTTCATATAAACGCTGGATTAAAACAAAAATGACCCCTATCACCCCTACTATTCACTGCAGTGCTGAATGACATCATGAGCAAAGTCTATTCAGAGAGAAGGGGAATCACATGGAGTCTCTCACGCAAAGTCGAGAATTTGAATTATGCGGATGATATCTGTCTACTCTCGCACAAGGTCTTCAATATTCAAGCAAAAGTAGAAGATTTGGAATGAGTAGAACGCAATGTTGAACTTGTGATAAATATCAAGAAGACCAAATCTACGGAATTGACAACGTTAGTACCGACAACATCATGCTACAAGGCCAATCAGTTGAATCAGTAAAGCGAGAGCGCCAATCGAAAGACTACAACCAGTAAGGAGAGGCTCAAAATATCAAGACGAATAAAGCCTAGAATATTCAAGGCATGTATAAAGTCTACTCTGTTCTACGGAAGTGAAACATTGGTAGTATCGAAAATATCAAGACGAACAAAGCCTAGAATATTCAAGGCATGTGTAAAGTCTACTCTGTTCTACGGAAGTGAAACATGGTTAGCATCGAAAACCATCACGCAAAAGGTACAGATATTCATCAACAAATGCCTCAGAATCATATGGAGAATATTTTGGCCTAAGAACATCAACATCGTGGATCTGTGTAACCTTAGGAAATGGAGGTGGATAGGTCATTCTATCAGAAAGAGTCCTAAAAGTATAACAAGGATGGCGCTAGAGTGGAATCCTCAAGGCTCAAGAAGCCGCGGTCCGCCAAAGAATACATGGATACGAACGATATCTAAGAACTATGACAGTGCAATCTTATATAGGAAGGCGTGAAAGCAACTGCAACAAATAGTGTAAGATGAAGATGCTTTGTGGAAGCCATACGCTTCCAAGAGGCGTAATGGAGCAAAAAAAAACCCGTGCCACTCATGATGAAGGATGTAAAACGAATCAGTTTACTAAAGACACCATTTATTCATTTAATTTCAAGTTTAAACATGAAGTTATTTCTAACTAAGCTGGATTTGAAGTTATTTGTATTGACCACTAGACCAATGAGGTATAGAAAAATCAATAAAAAGAGAGATTAGTCCATCTAAAGTCTTACAAATAATTAAGCTTAAACAGACATATCAAATGGATTAATACTCTGATTGTATTATACCCCATTTATCATTCTGAATAAGTTATATTATTAAGAATTTTCCAACAATTTCTTCTACATGTTCCAAAGATCTCAACTAAACGAATCATACCCTATATTTCTTTGGAAATACCATAAAAAATAGGTGCATTATTATAATATTTTTTTTTTGTTAATTTTTTGCCAACATTTTCAATACAATTCTATATTTTATGCATATTAAAGTCTATTTTCTTTATGACAGTAGACCCACTCGAAACAAAAAGTGCTTCTTTTTTTTGGCACTAAAAATAGAAAAAAAAAACAAACGACGTTATCAAAACCAAACAAGGTTGTTAATAAACATCTATAAAAATGTAAATGATTTTCTTTTCTTATTGTTGTTTTGTAACAATTTTCCTATAATTTTCAGCTATGCATAGATTTTTTTTGCTTGTGTCTTTTTTTCTTATACTCCTACTTGATTGTCATCGATATTGTTATGCCATTATGGCATTTATTATATTAGTTTTGTTGTGTTGGCCCATAAATGGTATTAACAATAAATATCTGTTGTTATGATGATAAAGGTTAGAAAAATACAATCATAATAATAATTTTAACAAAGATTCGATAGAGTGTGAGGTTAGGCAGGAAAGTGGCCTAAAAGTAGGCTACGAAATTGTTAGTAATGTGAGAAGATGAGAGTAATAAAGAAAGTGTTGTATTTTTAAATGTAGGTTATGAATGTTTTAATATAAAATTCCTAAATGTTGTTTATACATTAAAGTGAAATTATGAAAATAGCGTCTTCTTGTTATTAACCATAAAATAAGGAGAAAATTACTAAATTACATAATGAAAGATAGAAAGGCTGAAAATTAGCATAGACATTTGTGTAGATATTGAAAACAAGCCTCTGAAAGTCACTCAATATCAGCAGTCCGCAACGAACAAATAATATCTGCTAAAGACCACAACACATTTGGATTACATTTGCAGTCTTTTCTGCACTTTTTGAATTTTTGATGCTTCCAATATGGGTATCCCTAAAATGGAAAACATTATTTATACCCTACACCACTATAATGGGAAGAGCATTGTGCGTTTGTGCAGATGTTTGTTACGCTCAAAAATATTAGTTGACTCAAAATCACTTTCTGAATCGATAAACGATGTCCGTACTTCCGTCTGGCTGTATTTCCATGTAAAGTACAGGTCGCAATTTCGAAGAAATATCGATCAATTTCGTATATTTGTTTTAGCCTAAAGACGAAGTCTCTTGAAACTGGATGAAAACGGTCTCTTTTTGGGAACTGCAGTATTCAGTTGGCAGTATTATGCAATGAAGTTTGTGTAGAATTTATATGGAGGTGCAGAGCATATCCACCTCAGCATACATATTCCCTATTGGGAATAATACTTACAGAATTAGACGAACCAAAAAGACGAACGAATTAGACGAACCAAATGCATGTATTGGGGCACAGACAAAATAAATTTTTTGTTGCAACCGAACTTGTTGCAAATTTTTTTTTTTCGTATTTCGAAGCATTCTCAGTGAGAATGGAATTGACATAGAACTAATTTCGCTGATTAAAGAGGAACTGCCACTTTAAATTCTTCCATCGGGATCTATCCTGTACCATTAGTCTTATCGCTAATTTCGGATCCTAGTTGCCTTCTCCAGATGTTCGCGGGTCTACCTCTTCTTCGAACCATATTGACACGAACGAGGCAGTTCCTCCTATGGGGTCCTTAAAGGGATATGTAGTTGAACAGGCGTTCATAGGCTTTGCAATTTTATACAAATCTCTATTTCGATGTTTATTTGCAGCAAGCTGGGCATATTTTCCATCCAAAACCGCTTGTCTCACCAGGCAATCTAAACTGGAATACTGGGCCTTTAGGATAGATTTAAAAGCTCTTATTCGAGCAACGTTAATGGCACCATTAAGTTGTCTTCTATCTTCTGGCAAATACCGTCAGAGATCCACACTTTACGCGTAGGTTGAGGATTTACAAGATGTTGCTTAGAACTGTTTGTGAAAATGCATTTTATAGTATTCCATTGCTCTCTGTTGCTGTTCAGGTCATGGCATAGACTGTGTTGTTTGTCGCCGGATTGCAGATATCCTCAATCGTATCTCTCCCACAAGTAGATGGTGATCTGAGGCATCGACTGCACGACGCCGTTCTCGTTCATTTGCCCCAGCCCATGAGTTCACCGATAAAAAGTAAAGTGTCACAACTAGGAGTGTCTATTATTATCTTTTCCAGGATGCTGTAGAAGTCTTCTTTGTCGTTGAGGTCTGAGACTTCAGTGGGGCCGTAACATTTAATGCATGTGATGTTAAGTGACCGGGTGTGAAGGCGGATGGATATAATCCTATCAGAATGAGACTTCCATTCCATTAGGGCGCTCTTGGACTCTGTAGAAAGAAGGAATCCTACTCCGCTCGATCTAGGAAGACCAGTTGACTTACCAGAGTATAAAAAGATAGTGTCACCTTCAGTTGTTATTGCGTCATAATCAGGACACGTTGTTTCACATAAACCAAGTAAGAGAAGTTTATAGTAAATATTAAAGCAAGGAAATATTGAAGAACATTTGTAAATTCTTCGATAAATTATTTAATCAGAAAAACAATTATGTTCTCATTCAGACCGAAAAAATATTTAAATTTTTTGTAACAAAATCAGTCAGTTTTCAAATCAGTTTTTCATAAAAAAAATTTTTTCGGTGTTTCTGCATCTCAAATGATTACCCCGATGTTTAAGACTTGATAAAAGTCCAAAGTTCTACTAAAACTATATGAAAGGAATCATAATAGATTGAAAATACATCAATATATTACTGAATAATTGATAGGAAAAAATAAATAATTAATTTCCAAAAAGTTTGGTTGCATTGACACATTTAAACGTTTTGGTTGTGGAAAAAATACAAATACCTGAGAATTGTTGAACAAATCTAGCTCTCACTAAAATATGACTCATGGAAAATAAATTTTACATCAATGAGACAAATTTTTTATGAACTGATGCTTATTTTGCACAGTTTTACAAATTGTACATTTACAAGGTCACTAGAATTTTTAAGGGTCCCTGGAAGAAATACATTTTTCCTCCAGAAGGTTGTATTGATAAACATAAATGATTTTAAGTCTTTCAACAAATGGACTTTTTATTTACTTAAAAAATAAAATACATTTTCATATCTTTAAACTTGCAGAAATAAAAAAACTTGAGAATTTGTGATAAATTGTCCCTACTGACAGATTTCAATTGCAAGCCTACCAAAAGTAACATACATATATTTACTATATTTCAATAACATTGTTTTTCTTTAAATCCATTAGATTATTTTTCTTAATATATGTTTTTATCTTGTTGTTTTTGGTTTCTCAAGAAAGCGAAACTTTTTTTTCTTATACAACAGAAACAAAAACAACAACAAACATTTATTTTTTTTACATGTTCATTTCTTACTTACTTCCCTTTGCAAAATGAAAATTGTATTAAAAATTTAAAAACAGCTCTTTAGGGGCATATAAACTGTAATGATACACATACTGTCACACATGGAGACGTACTGAAACAAACACATTCAAAAGAAATTTTAAAAATACCCAGCAGTTAAGGAAGTAGTCAATGTAACCCTTATATATAGTAATAGTCTGTTCAGTTGTCTGACTCCAATTTATATCTTTTGGATCATTTGGCACGTACTATATGATTTTTGTAGTGCTGACAAAAGTCAATTCTTTACTTTATACATCAAAGGTAATCCAGCGAGAAGTCAATTGCCACTTATGTGTCTCTAAATAATCTAGAATGTAGTCACTTTAAAAGTTTTTTTTGTACTGACATTTTTTGGAAAATTAAACTGGTTTTATACAAATTGTGTGAATATAACTAATTCTAATAAAGTTTATTTTCTTATTGCTTAAGTATACTGACATCCCATCCAATTGTCACTTAAGTGTCGCCAAATTTGTTTACAAGCAACGGGTTATTGGACTGTCTATGACATTTCTTCTTAACTGACTATTTCAGATTAGTGTTAAAAACTATTAAGCAGTTTCATTATAGAACTCCAAATTCGGGAAGGGCTTCGATACCCTTTCAATATTGAAGTTTCTTGAGAGTTGCCCGAGCAGTAAAATTGTAGTTGCTGGTGATTTCAATGTTCACAACTCCTTTTGGCTTCGCCACTCTGGCCACACGACTACAGAAGGACAATATGTTGAGCCGCGCAAAAGTATCGTGTGCAATTAGTGAATGATGCAACATACATTTTTTGTGTTGAAGGACATCAACATAACACTCTTGGCCTTTTTTTCAACTTACACCCTGAAAAGTTTAAAGTGGATGTTCTTTAATCTTTCGATAATTCGGGTAATTATACCATTTCCGCCTTCATCTCTTTCTCGGACCTCTGCAATATTTCACAAACAGCTACGAAACGTTCAATTTTTATCTATGAAAAATTTCGTTGGGCTGAGATCAACGATTTCTTTTGACATTTTAATTGGAAACCCTGTTTGCTAGACAAAAAGTTCAATACCATGGCGAAAATGGTTGAGAGAGTAATCATCAAAGAAATCTTCCCTTAGACCTAGACAAAAATCTTGGTTTAATAAGTAAGACGTGTAAAATAACAATCTGATCCAGAGAGCAAACATTCAGTACTTGGTTCAATAACCATAACGCAGAAACTTATTCATCAATTTGATGCGTTGACTACTTTCAACCATCAATCAGACAGACAGTCTCATGTTAATCAAAAAGAGTCAAACGATCCCCTGCTCAGGACATGCACGTGTTAAAATAACTAGTCAAGTAGCTAGTTATGGAACTAGTTGTAACTGTTAGGGAAAGTTTCCTAGAACTGCTGGGATATTTAAGTACATGTGCAGTCTTGTTTCTGTATGTGTGTGTATTATTTATATGAAAACTTTATAAATATTGAAAGTAATAAAGTAAGAGAAGAGTAGTAGGAATTTTGAATACCCTATAATAAAAATCATATAAAAATCGATTTTTGGTGGGAAATATGATCCCAATTTATCGTTATTTTTGCTCTAGGACCTCTTGATAACGATTTATAAGCAATTTTAGGTTTCCCATATAAAAATCGATTTTTGGTGGGAAATATGAGTGATCACAGATTATCATCCTTTTTGCTGTAGGACCTCTTAATAGCGATTTATTGGCAATTTTAGGTTTCTCATATAAAAATCGATTTTTTGTGGGAAATATGAGTGATCACAGATTATCGTTATTTTTGCTCTAGGACCTCTTAATAACGATTTATTGAAAATTTTAGGTTTCTCATATAAAAATCGATTTTTGGTGGGAAATATGAGTGATCACAGATTATCGTTATTTTTGCTCTAGGACCTCTTAATAACGATTTATTGAAAATTTTAGGTTTCTCATATAAAAATGGATTTTTGCTGGGAAATCTGAGTGATCACAGATTATCATCCTTTTTGCTCTAGGATCTCTCTATATGAATTAGTATCTATATGAAATAGAAATAAATATAAGTGAAATTCGAATCTTAAGTTTAAATTTTCGAATATTAAAAGCTTGAGCAAGTTACAAGTTACCGACATTTTTCTAAAATATTTTACTTATGACACTTATATATTCTTAAAACTAGTGCTAAGCATTATTTAATCAATTCTGAATTTTAAAACTATAATCCCTATAAATAAGAACAAATAAAGAAACAAACCCAACATTACTTTCCCCATAAACTGTAGTACACAAAAATATGATTATTTTATAGTAGTATTTTTTAACTTGCAATTTTCATATAACACACTTTATTATCAACTGAAAAAAAATTCCAAATTGAACAAAAAAAAACCATATATAGATGGAGTCATGGTAGGTACAATGACAAAAACAAAATGTATAAAATGTCAAAATGACAACCTTTTGGGAAATTTACTTTCATAAATACATAAATACTGAAAATTTGAAAATGTTAAACTGTTACCATTCTACCATCTACATACATACAATACTCATGCAAACATATACATACTACATACATATGTATCTACCACATATACAAGTAAAGCTTTCATTTTTTCAATTTATTCCTTGCATGTATGTGAACCTCATTCACAATGTTTGTAAGTGTATATGTTTATAAGCCATAAAAGTATGATATATGTATGTAGAAATTAATATTTAAATATTGATAAATTCATATACTAAATTTACATTGAATTTTTTTTTTTTTTGAGGCTCAGCTGTTTATTGTGACAAAAATATTGTACATGTCCTTGCAATTTTTGTGTTTCTTTTTTTTTATTTACAAACATATGAATACAGAGGGAATATCTGAAATTATTTGATGACTACCCTATAAGAAACTTTATAAGGTTAGGTTAAAAAGTTTATTAAAAAAGCAGTAACCCTTGAACCCTTGACAAAAATCCAAATCGATTTTTGTATGACAAACCTAGAGTTGCTTATAAATCGTAAGAAAGAGGTCCTAGAGTAAAAATAACGATAATATGTGATCACTCATATTTCCCACCAAAAATCGATTTTTATATGAGAAACCTAAAATTGCTTATAAATCGTTATTAAGAGGTCCTAGAGCAAAAAGGATGATAATCTGTGATCACTCATATTTCCAACCAAAAACCGATTTTTATATGAGAAACCAAAAATTGCAAATAAATCGTTATTAAGAGGTTCTAGAGCAAAAATAACGATAATCTGTGATCACTCATATTTCATATAGATTTTTATATGAGAAACCTGAAATTGCTAATTAATCGTTATTAAGAGGTCCTAGAGCAAAAATGATGATAATCTGTGATCACCAGGGAAACCAAAATATGCAAATGCATGTTTTTTCTGGTGAGTCTAATGAGCACATGGATAAGATATTTATACGTTTCAGAACTATTTAAGAATTTTGGCATCGATTTGTTAGTGCATATTTTTGCATATTTTACCCTTAAATGCATATTTTTGCATATATTGGTTTTAAGAGCATATTTATGTCATATTTTTGCATTTTTAGAGCATATTTTACTGTTTAATAGCATATTTTGACTTTATCAAAAACAAAGATTGTCTTACTTATTTTTCGCTGTTGTGTTACAGGTTTTTACTTCCTTTGTTTAAAATTCAAAATTGAAAAATATGGCTTTTCACCAAAAAAAAAATTTAAAAAACGAAAAATATTTTTTTAAATTTAAAAAAAAAACAATTCGAAAATTTTTTTTTCCAAAAAATGAAAAAACTGAAAAAAAAATTTTTTTGTTCACCTATTTAAATTTTTTATTTTCAAGTATAATTTGGTGAAAGGTATATAAGATTCGGCACAGCCGAATATAGCTCTCTTACTTGTTTTAAAATAAAATAAGCACTATTTTAATAATAGCGCCATCTAAATATCAAATTTTAGTTCTAATTCAAACTAATCCATTCTAAGTGTTAAAGAAATATTGTCTTTTAAATTTGCTCCTATAACATAAGTTGATGTCGAAAGAAAATGCTCTATGTATAAAAATGTTTTCAGATCCAATAGACAACGATTTTTATTTGAAAATTTAAGTCAATATTTTGTAATTGATTGCAATAATAACCTTAATTGAAGAAGTGACTTTATATTTATATGAAATATCATCAAAAAATACCTCTCGAGGCATTTTCATAGCTTAAGTACCTATAGTTTTTATGTTGTATTTTTTTGTTATACTTGTTTTAGTTCATGTTATTTTTTTTTATTAAAGAATTATGTAAAATTTTGTTTTTTTAAGAGCATATTTTTTAAATTTTAAGAGCATATTTTAAAGTTTTTAGTGCATATTTAAAGCGCTTAAAACGCTTTTTTTAGAGCATATTTCTGGTTTCCCTGGTGATCACTCATATTTCCCACCAAAAACGATTTTTATATGAGAAACCTAAAATTGCTTATAAATCGTTATTAAGAGGTCCTAGAGCAAAAAGGATGATAATTTGTGATCACTCATATTTCCCACCAAAAATCGATTTATAAGAAAATTAAAATTGCTTATAAATCGTTATTAAGAGGTCCTAGAGCAAAAATAACGATAATCTGCGATCACTCATATTTCCCCCCAAAAATCGATTTTTATATGAGAAACTTAAAATTGCTAATAAATCGTTAGTAAGAGGTCCTAGAGCAAAAATAATGATAATCTGTGATCACTCATATTTCCCACCAAAAATCGATTTTTATATGAGAAACCTAAAAATGCTAATAAATCGTTATTAAGAGGTCCTATAGCAAAAAGAATGATAATCTCTGATCACTCATATTTCCCACCAAAAGTCGATTTTTATATGAGCAACCTAAAATTGCTAATAAATCGTTATTAAGAGGTCCTAGAGCAAAAAAAGATGATAATCTGTGATCACTCATATTTTCCACCAAAAATCGATTTTTATATCAGAAACCTAAAATTGCTTATAAATCGTTATTAAGAGGTCCCAGAGCAAAAATAACGATAATCTGTGATCACTCACATTTCCCACCAAAAATCGATTTTTATATGAGAAACCTAAAATTGCTAATAAATCGCTATTAAGAGGTCCTAGAGCAAAAAGGATGATAATCTGTGATCACTCATATTTCCCACCAAAAATCGATTTTTATATGAGAAATCTAAAATTGCTAATAAGTCGTTATTAGGAGGTCCTAAGGCAAAAATAACGATAATCTGTGATCACTCATATTTCCCACCAAAAATCGATTTTTATATGAGAAATCTAAAATTGTTAATAAATCGTTATTAGGAGGTCCTAGAGCAAAAAGGATGATAATCTGTGATCACTCATATTTCCCTCCAAAAATCGTTTGTTAGATGAGAAACCTAAAATTGCTAATAAATCGTTATTAAGAGGTCCTAGAGCAAAAAGGATGATAATGTGTGATCACTCATATTTCCCACCAAAAATTGATTTTTATATGAGAAACCTAAAATTGCTAATAAATCGCTATTAAATCGCTAGAACGAAAATAACGATAATCTGTGATCACTCATACTTCCCACCAAAAACCGATTTTTATATGAGTAACCTAAAATTACTTATAAATCTAAATTTACTTATAAATCTTTATTAAGAGGTCCTAGAGCAAAAATAACGATAATCTGTGATCACTCTTATTTCCCACCAAAAATCAATTTTTATATGAGAAACCTAAAATTGCTAATAAATCATTATTAAGAGGTCCAAGAGCAAAAAGGATGATAATCTGTGATCACTCTTATTTCCCACCAAAAACCGATTTTTAAATGAGAAACCTAAAATTATTAATAAATCGTTGTTAAGAGGTTCTAGAGCAAAAAGGATGATAATCTGTGATCACTCATGTTTCCCACCAAAAACTGATTTTTATATGAGATACCTAGAATTGCTAATAAATCGTTATAGGGAGGTCCTAGAGCAAAAATAACAATAATCTGTGATCACTCATATTTCCCACCAAAAATTGATCTATATATGAGAAACCTAAAATTGTTAATAAATCGTTATTAAGAGCAAAAATAACGATAATCTGTGATCACTCATTTTTCCCACCAAAAATCGATTTTTATATGAGAAACCTAAAATTGCTAATAAATCGTTATTAAGAGGTCCTAGAGCAAAAATAACGATAATCTGTGATCACTCATATTTCCCACTAAAAATCGATTTTTATATCAGAAACCTAAAATTGCTTGTAAATCGTTATTAAGAGAACCTAGAGAAAAAAGAATGATAACCTGTGATCACTCATTTTTCCCACCAAAAATCGATTTTTATATGAGAAACCTAAAATTGCTAATAAATCGTTATTAAGAGGTCCTAGAGCAAAAAGAATGATAATCTGTGATCACTCATATTTCCCACCAAAAATCGATTTTTATATGAGAAACCTAAAATTGCTTATAAACTGTTATTAAGGGGTCCTAGAGCAAAAATAACGATAATCTATGATCACTCATATTGCCCAAAAAACTCGATTTTTATATGAGAAACCTAAAATCGCTAATAAATCGTTATTATTTCCCACCAAAAATCGATTTTTATATGAGAAACCTAAAATTGTTAATAAATCGTTATTAAGAGGTCCTAGAGAAATAAGTATGATAATCTATAATCACTCATATTTCTCACCAAAAATCGATTTATATATGAGAAATCTAAAATTGCTTATAAATCGTTATTAAGAGGTCCTACAACAAAAAGGATGATAATCTGTGATCCCTCATATTACTCACCAAAAATAAATTTTTATATGAGAAACGTAAAATTGCTAATAAATCGTTATTAAGAGGTCCTAGAGCAAAAAGGATGATTATCTGTGATCACTCATATTTCCCACCAAAAATCGATATTTATATGAGAAACCTAAAATTGTTAATAAATCGTTATTAGGAGGTCCTAGAGCAAAAATAACGATAATCTGTGATCACTCATATTTCCCACCGAAAATCAATTTTTATATGAGAAACCTAGAATTGCTAATAAATCGTTATTAGGAGGTCCTAGAGCAAAAATAACGATAACCTGTGATCACTCATATTTCCCACCAAAAATCGATTTTTATATGAGAAACCTAAAATTGTTAATAAATCGTTATTAAGAGGTCCTAGATCAAAAAGGATGATAATCTGTGATCACTCATATTTCCCACCGAAAATCAATTTTTATATGAGAAACCTAGAATTGCTAATAAATCGTTATTAGGAGGTCCTAGAGCAAAAATAACGATAACCTGTGATCACTCATATTTCCCACCAAAAATCGATTTTTATATGAGAAACCTAAAATTGCTAATAAATCGTTATTAAGAGGTCCTAGAGCAAAAAGGATGATAATGTGTGATCACTCATATTTCCCACCAAAAATTGATTTTTATATGAGAAACCTAAAATTGCTAATAAATCGCTATTAAATCGCTAGAACGAAAATAACGATAATCTGTGATCACTCATACTTCCCACCAAAAACCGATTTTTATATGAGTAACCTAAAATTACTTATAAATCGTTAAAAAGAAGTCTAAGAGCAAAACGGATGATAATCTGTAATCACTCATATTTCCCGCCAAAAATCGATTTTTATATGAGAAATCTAAAATTGCTTATAAATCACAGAGGCTCGATATAAGAAATAGATATTTAGTGGAAAATTAAAGTGATTGCAGATTGTCTTCTTATGCCAACATATTTACCTTTCATTTCAACACTAAATTAACCAAAATATTTATGTATATTTGTGTGAATGTTTATTCAGAAACAAAAAAAAACTATTGGAGTTTTCAATTTTTTTATTCTTTTTTGTGGATTTATTTTTCATTAAAAACAAAATTTTGTCAATATTTTGTCAACAGAAAATTCTTTGTTTTTTTATTTTTCTACAAACTACTCTATATGAATGCAAATATTTTTGGAATTTGTTAAATATTTATTTTAGCAAGTTGTATGCAATGCTAGTTTTATTATAATAGTAGTTATATTTTTTTAGTTTATTTGTTTTAATATTTTGCATTTCAAAATGACCCAGTTTATGGAATTTGAAATATTACATTCTGTTTTTTTTTTGTTTTGTTTGATGTTATAAATCTAGCGTTTTTTTAAGGGAATATTTGTTTGTATATTGACAGTTTTTGTTTTATGAATTTTTGAGTAGCGCGAAAAAAAAGTATTATTTAAATTCAATTAAGTAAACAAAGATGTAGTATATTAAAGCTATATTTTGATAGAGTTATCAATGAAAGGGATTTAGAAAGGACTTTTTTATATTTGTTTCATGGTGGTTTAAAGTTATATTTGTATTGTGGTGTTTCTAAAGCATAGTTTTTGTTGTGATATTAAAACTATAAGTAAATATGTATGCAGGCTAAATTTAATAAAAGCAAAGCATACTTTTAGGGGATATTAGTTTTTTTTCACTGTGTTAAAAAATGCAAATACGGCAAACATATTTAATTAATTTTTATAATAACCTCGAGCTAAAATAAAGGATTATAGGGTTAAAAAACTACAAATAAATTATAGCCAGGAGAAATGGCATTTAACTTTAATTAAAAATATTTATTAAAAAAAGATATGCATAATTCTTTTTAAGACAGATAGCCTGGTTTAACCTTATATTTGCTAAATCTATTATTAGTAACTTAAGTAATATAAAATTCACTTAAATGTGAAAATATATGTTGGGGTATAACACCCTTCCCTAAAAGTATGCTAGCTTAATTTTATTTATTTTTCATTTATTTTCACATTGCGCCACTAGAAAAAGTGTTAAATTTTTAACGTATTTCTGTTGTAAACTCTATAAAATTATATATATAACATTTTTTATAACAAATCCACTTAATTTTACTGCTCCTGTGGTGCTGTGTGTTTGTGTGTTATAAAGATAACAATTTGTTGGTAATTAAAACATACCCATTAATTTTAGAATAGAATTATACATACAAGGTCTTTTTTACATTTAGAGTTAATTAAAATTAACTCAAACTCCTTGAAACTGTTTTATATTTCACTCTGTCTCTCTCTCTGCTGAACGCACATGACTTTATGCTGGCACAAGAATTATAACCTTGTTTTCTTTAACCTAGCTACAACAATATTCTAAACAAACACATTAACTTAACAAATTATGCAGCTGTGTGTGTTTTTTTCTATTTTCTAATATTATTTTTTTAACTTTTTTAGATGTCATAAAGCTTATCTTTTCATTAGCACTTGGTTAAGCGTGTATGTATAAGAGTAAATAAATAAATGACTGCTAGAAATAGAGTAGAGAAATTGTATAACTGTATAAATAAATGTGTGTGCTTTATTGCGTTTTTCTAAACCGTAAGTGCCACAGTTGCGTTGTAACCGGAATCCAACACTGATAAAGTTCATCATAAAATACCTTTTATTGCCTACTTTTAGGCTACTTAGTTTTCCAAATAAACCCGCTAAAAAGCCTTAAATCATAAAAATTAATTAGAAATTGTAATGCAAATGTAAATATAAATGTATTAATGCTGTTCTGTTGTGTTGACCGCAATCAAAAAAAAAAGAAATCAATTAAACGTAGTTTTGTTTTAGCAATCGTAATAAAATAAAATGTTATCTGGAAGGTAAACTTGTTGTTTTGTAATAAAACTAGGGCAATTTCTATTTCTAATTAAATGGATTTATATTAAATAATTCATGAACTTACAAACACAATTGCTGCTACACAAGAACAAAATAGAATTTTGAAAAATCGGCTTGATTTCCAAAGTTAAAAATCATTATGGCTAACATAGCAAACATTTTAACCTAACAGGTACTTTATACTTATACAGTTAGAGAACACTCGATTATCAACTGCTAAATTTTGCAATTGTGCTTAAAGCTGCTAGATATGTACGTTTACAGCATATGTCTTCTCTGTATTAGTAAGTCCTACAAATACTTGTTATGGCATCATTCCAAACCTTTCTCACCGTCCATAGTCGCGATATATTAGCTTTGACTTGTGGATTCAATAATTATAAAATCAAAGTACATGAGCTGTGGTGCTGGCTCTGATGTATTCTGTGACGAACTTGGGATCTTCCGAATGAATGTAGTGTTTTGCAGTTTTGCAATCATGGTAGCTTGTAATATACTGCATGACTATAATACTTGCAGCAGTATTGATATTTTTGCCCACAACCAGGAGGCACTTCTCTCATCGAATGCCTATACAACATCATCTTCATTAGTCAGGCAATGAAAGAATGCTCAAAACAAAACTGAGAAGCATCCTTCTTGTCTGTAGATACAACCACAGTCTCTGGAGAGAATCGAACCTGCAACCCTCACATTAATAGTCCAGCTCACTATCGACTAGTCTATCGGGACACCCTATCTGACATTACTATAGTTTGGGTCCCTGCGCATAGAAACTACTATGGTAATGAACAGTGTTTGCCAGAGTGAGATCTGCTTTGGATACCTCCAATATGGTTTCAGTAGCAATTCCGCTGTGGACTATTAAAAGTACTATCATCAGACATTTTCTTGCAAAGGACAAATAATATATGGCGCAACTTAGATACATGTAGAGTGGCCAAGCTAATGTGGGCTTCTTTTAAGGAGAAATGATCTATTCAATTGATAACAAATAATAAAAGGGATATATCAAGGTTGCTTGCAGTATTAATGTGACAGTGGATGCTAGCCAAATATGGAAGTCACCTTGGGCTCCCCTTTACCGCTCACTGCCGTAGCTGCAAGAACATGGAAAAAGAGGAAACGATGTTCCACCTGCGATTGCCCAACCCTGAGTTTCAAAAGGCACAAATTACTTTGCAACTACATACCAACCAACCTTTATGAAGTATCTGGGTGTAGACTTAATAACATATTGAGATATCTCAGGTTGGGTTTACAAACTTCGACATTTTTGCGTACATTACTATGTAAATGACACTACATCTGACGAGTGGTGTGGTCTTGTCAATACTGGGTTCTTTAGACTAAACTTGACTGTTCGCACGAAGAGAACTACCATGTTAACCAAGCAACCAAATACATTGAAATGCTGCACTTTTCCCTACAACACTTTCTTCTCATCATATCAGTGGTCTTAATGTAAAAGACAATACTAAAAGACTCTGAAGTTTACTGAATAATTGAGATCGCCTAGGTTACTCTAATGACTTCAAGTTATACCACAACACCCTCGCACCAAATTATTCTTTATATTGTCTAGGAAAATATTAAATACAGAATTTAAAGCTCGCACTCCAGCCATTGAAGTAATGCAATATTGCTAATGATTTTATTATAACTCATTTTCTACCCCACTTTCTTCTCATCAATTAAAGGCAATACTAAAAGACTCTGAAGTTTACTGAAAAATCTTGATTGTTTATATTGATCTAAAGGCTCCGCCTTATGCTTCACCTATCTCGCTTCAAATTCTCCTTTGTATTGTCTAGGAAAATGTTAAATACAGAGATTCAAACTCGCACTCCAGTCCGTATTAAAATTGTTCACTAAATACATTACCATTGAAGTAGTGAAACATTTACTACCCCACTTTCTTCTCATCTATTACTGAACAATCGAGATTTTAGATTGATCTATAAGCTCCACGTTATACTTCAGGTCTCTCGCATTGAGTTCTTATTTATATTTTCTAGAAAAATGTTAAAAAGAGAGTTTCAAGCTCGCACTCCAGACCGTATGACAATTCAGAACCAAATACATTTCCACTGAAGTAACGCAAAATTTCCTACCTCGATTTATTCTCATGAACTAAAGACAGTGAAGACTCTGAAGTTTACTGGACAATCCAGATTGTTTAGGTTGCTCTAAAGGTTCCACGTTATACCACAGCTGTCTCGCATCGAATTCTTATTTATATTGTCTAGGAAAATATTAAATATAGAGTCTCAAGCTCGCATTCCAGACATTTTCGCATTACCACTGAAGTAAGGCGACATTTCCTACCTCGATTTCTGCTCTTCAACTAAAGACATTACTAAAAGAACGTCGGTCTGCACTGGCACTCTCTTTGATCTGACATTCCAAATGATCCTGTTGCTGGGTTAAAAACTATTCTAGTTTCGTGTTTGTTTATCGTAGAGGAAAGCTTAGACCTTTCCTTCGTTTTTAATTGCTTTTCATTTGATTTCGGATATGCAAACTTTACATAATCGTTCAGGAAAATCAATAATTCTATGCTTCTTCAATATATGATATTTTAAATATTAATCATGTTACTTGTTGGTTGACTTTTGACACTATTAAGATATCTGAAGAAGCGATGCTTTCTTAAAATCCATGTCAATACATTTCCTATGCATTCCAATTTCGTTTCTTTTGATTGTTGCTGTCAAAGATGACAACTATTGGATGTATGACTTGGCCATTGTTAGCTATGTTTTTCTCCCATTTTTGTGGCAATATATGGATTCCAAGCCAAAAGAACTGCACATCTTTTGAGGTCAAGAAGGAATCAAGCCAATATCGGCCACTCTGTTCCAAAGTGAAGCGTATTCCAGGGAGAGCATTCTGCATCATTCAAAACAAATGTTAGTCGGACGGGGCACGGTCTGGACTATAAAGCGGGTGAGGCAAAACGTAACAACCACTTCAGTTTAAATACTTTTTAACAGGTACCTACTGCAGAATGTGGCCGGTTTCATGCCTCCAAATCTTGGTTTTCAAACTTTTTTTGGCTGGCCTGGGCGATCTTTGTTTTCAGTTTCAAACTCACCACTTCCTAAAGCATAAATCATTTATCGTGCATTGAAACCGATGAAACACATTCAAATTGAAGAAGTAAAGCAAAATTTGCCGCATACGAGGCTTTATCGGTAAAAAATTTGACAATTTCGAAGCAAAAAAACGTTGCTGTTTGTTAAATTTTTTTACACAATTTAATTATCTTTCCGTACACTGATCTTCCAAAATCCTTGTCATCTTATGGATTGCACAGAAACATTTTAGCATGCTCTCCAATCGTATTCTCCAAAACTGCAGCGTGAAAACATTCCTTAGCGATAAGATACTATGCTAAAGTTTTTCATCTGTTAGAAGAAGTTAATTTTCAAGGAGAATTTTCATTATTTTGTATATTAAACAAATTTCTACAACAAACTCCTTTTATCTCGTTCGTGACCTTAAAGATAATTAAAATACAACTTTAATTTGACAAACTAAGTTACAGTGCCATAATCTATTCATATCTTGCTTATGATTTTATTATAACTCTATTTTCATATTTTTTCAACATCTCTTTCTTTTTTTCTGTCTTCCAACAATAGCATTTTAACACGTGTCTTCTATTGGAGTGCCATTTTACTATCCCTATCTATTCTTTTTTTTTTTTTTTTAATTTTCAAGTTGCATACTACATTTGACAATCATTTCCTGGTACCATAATATAGTCATCATATATTCATATACATACTATTTTTGTGACAACTACAAAATAAATCGAATATGCCAATCTGCATCACAATGTGATGTGGAGAAAACACGTACACCCAGCATACACAAAAATAAAATTGACAGAAAGAGAAAGAACAAAAAAAAAAAAACTCAACAAATAAACACGACAATAGTTAGATATGAATATGAGAGAATGTATAACGGTACAGGATAAGCCAGACATGTTGACAATGATGACATTTTGTCTACCACTTTAACAACTATCACCATACAGACAGAGTAAGGTACATACAGATATGTGTGTTTTTAACTCAACTGCACCATTGGCTGCATAACATACTCGTACAAGCCTGTAAAGGATTGGTATGGGTTATGTCCTTTTTTTGCGTTATTCTCTTTTTTTAAATTTCAATCATAGCATATGCATAAAGTACCACCATTAAGTCCTTGACAACGAGACAATTGAGAGTAGAGATTGTTAAAAGCAATTTTTATTAAAAAAATTTAATATAATAAAGTATTATTTTTATAAAAAAAGGATACATGAAAATATTTAAAATGAAATTAAAAGGAAATCAATAAAAATTCATTGATTTAAAAAGGATTCTCTGGTGATTTAAACCAAATGTGTCCTAAAAATATGCAATGGATATTAGTTTTATTTAAACTGCTTAAAACAGGCAAAGGATTTTATAAAATGTAAGCGTATAAAGTGTTGCATAAAAAGTTAAAGAAAAACTAAATTTAAAACAAAAATAACAGGTTTTTTTAATAAAAAAGATTTCTATTTAAAATAATGAGGAATAAAAGTTTGCTTTTTAGAAAACGTCAATAAATTTTTATGATTTTTTATAAAAAAAATACAAGGAAACATTCACAATTAAATTAAAAGGAAATCAATAAAAATTCATTGATTTAAAAGGATTCTCTGATGACTTAAACCAAATATGTTCTAAAAATAGGCAATGGATATTAGTTTTATGGAAACTCCTTAAAATAGGCAAAGGATTTTATAAAATGTATAGCGTATTAAGTGTTGCATAAAAAGTTAAAGAAAAACTAAATTTAAAACAAAAATAACTGTTTTTTTTATTTAAAATAATGAGGAATTATTTTAGGCTAAAAGAAGCAAAGAAAATAAAAGTTTTCTTTTTAGAAAATGTCAATAAATTTTTAAGATTTTGTATAAAAAAAAAATACAAGGAAACATTCACAATTAAATTAAAAAGAAATCAATAAAAATTCATTGATTTAAAATGGTTTCTCGGATGATTTAAACCAAATGTGTCCTAAAAATAGGCAATGGATATTTGTTTTTTTTAAAACTCCTTAAAGTAGGCAAATGATTTTATAAAATGAGTTGCATAAAATTAGAGTTGCACAAAAAGTTAACGAAAAACCAACTTAAAACAATAATAACTAGTTTTTTCATTAAAAAGATTTTTATTTAAAATAATGAGGAATTATTTTAGGATAAAAAAGCAACAAACATTTAAAATTAAATTAAAAAAATTCATTGATTTAAAAATGATTCTCTGATAATTTAAACCAAATATGTCCTAAAAATAGGCAATGAATATTTGTTTTACTAAAACTCCTTGAAGTAGACAAAGGATTTTATAAAACGAATAACGTAAAAAGTGTTTTTCTTTAAAAAGACTTTTATTTAAAATAAAGAGGAATTATTTTAAAGTAAAAAAAGCTAAGAAAATAAAAGTTTTATATATTTAGAAAACGTCAATAAATTTTAAGGAACTAAAATTTTCATTAATTTGTTTTGCATTTAAAAATGACTAAGATTTCTCAGAAATCTTAAAAGGCCTTTAAAAATAATTTTCTCTATTTTCTATAGAAAACTCCACCATTCATTTAATTGAGGAAAACTCTAAAAAATATCTTCTTTAAAATTACATTCCTCCATCTTTAAACACTCATCAAACCAGCTGTAATGTTGCTTTATAAAGATGTTTCAATTTATTTTACCTTGATCTCATTGTGCTATAACAAATCTAACATAATTTGTTAACTTTAGCTATTGATTTTAACTTAAACCTACACAAAATGTACAAAAATTCCTTGACATAAGTCTATGACACAAAAGTAAAACTGTCCACAAGACAATTGTAACAATTCTATTTTAAATCTAGCAAAGAAGATGAAAACCCACACAAAGCCCAATAAATACTTAGGTATATAACAAATGTGTGTATGGTGATGGAGGAAGAGTGGTGGCATGAAAAGAATGCCAACGAACGAAATAACAAAAAATAGAAAAAAAAACATCACTAACGAAACGAGCAAGATGAAGAAGAAAAATGGCCAACAATTTTTCACCATAACACGATACAATAAAAATGTATGTCATAGACACAAACCCACGCTCACACAAAGCCCAGGCACATAAACCAACTCCAACTATGTAGAGCGGACAAAACGGAAACGGATGTAAAGCATTCATAGAGTAACAACTAACACTCACACACACACACATACTTATTCTTAACAATAATAGAAACAGTTACACTTTCACGCAAAAATAATAAAGTGAGGGATTGCTTGCCAAAAAAACAAATGGAACAAATATATTTACAGAAATACTTGTAATATGAGTACAACAGAACTCATACATGCTCACAGTTTTACACATACATACTTACATATGTATAGTTTTTAACATACTTACATGTTTGAACTTAAATATTGTAATATAGAAAGACAGCTAGTGAGATTTATCACAATGAAATACATAAGCAAATGCCTTTTGTTACAAATGATAAATCACACATTTTCTACCACAAAATATTACACTAAACAACTAAATACATTGAACGAAATTTAATCAAAGGAAGTTTTTAGTAGTTTTCTGTTTTCAGTTCAGAATATTTTTAGAAAACTTATCATTTATTTAAGACCATCTTCCAATTGAAATCAACTTTTAAAATACCATAGATACCATAGAATATATATAGGTATCTGAAAAAGACATTGTTCTCATTTTCCTGACTACCATACTTAGTACACCAAGAATCTACACGACGTCCTATGGGGGCTACAGCTCACCCTTAAGTAGACTATAGCTCCTTTTGGGCGTACAGGAATATACAGTATAACTTTCATACAAAGACTTTCTTTTTAATTTTCGTATTCATAAATTTTAAACAAAATATCTGATCTTGGAATGCAAAAATTGCTCTGGCGGAAAATCGCGGATATTCAATGGGGTATAGGAGTATAGGGGAGGGTTCGGACTACAAAAGAACTCAGTTTAACGCCAAGGAGTTATGTTAGCAATTTGGACCTTTAAAAAAAAACAATTTCTAAAAAAGCCACGTGATCATTCAAAATTTATACTGTTTCAAAATCTTTGAAAAATAAAACGTTATAGTCATTCAAATATTACAATTTACTAAAAAATGTTTTTATTTTAGCAAAATGCTGAGATAGTCCATTATTCTTCACCCTGTTCGCTGTGATATAGTTGAAGTTGAGTTGTAATTTTCTGGCTCAGGAGGTTCACTGGAGTTTACTTTCAAATGAGAAGATAACTTAAAAATCGGTTCCGCTTCTGTGAAACAGATGATGTCTCGGTATTGATCGGATAAAAGATTCTCAACGTTTAATGTGAAACAGAAAAGGAGGCTTACAATATAACTTAATACTGGGCCAAGGAAAAAGGACTCAATATAAACGGGCGTATCTTTTGAACATAGCTTTTGGCTTTAATAATTTATATGTAATTTTGAAATCTATGTAAAATATCAAACATTATCACTTAGTTGTTGAACATTATAGTGTAAACAACAAGTTTTTTTTTGCTTCGAAAATGTCGATGGTTTGTTCGGCTAAGAAATATTGATTTTGACAAGGAATCGCCCAGGCCAGCGAAAAAAGATTGAAGACCAAGAATTGGAGGCATTACTCCATGAAGATTGTTGTAAAACTCAACAAGAGCTTGCAAAATCATTGGAAGCTACTCAAACAGTAATTTCAAAACGTTTTCGAGCAGTGGGATTCATCCAAAAGTAGGGAAATTGGGTACCCAACAAATTGAAGCCGAGAGACATTGAAAGACAATTTTTCAAGTCTTCAACGCTATAAAAGAAAATTATTTTTGTCCGAATTGCGGTAACCCGAAGTGTAAAACATCGTATGTGAGGCCCGGCCAACCACTCGAATCAACACCAAAGTCAAGTATTCATAGCGCTAAGGTAATTCGCTGTATTTGGTGGGAGTCCTATCTATTATGAGCTGCTGAAATCTGGCCAGACCTTCACAGGGAAACTGTACCGAACGTAACTGATTCGTTTAAAGCGATCATTGACCGAAAATCGCCAAGAATATGTGGCCAGACATGAAACCGTAAAATTCATCATGATAACGCTCGGCTTCATATTGTAATACCAGTTAAAAACTATTTAGAATGAAGTGGTTGGGAAGTTTTGCCAAAACCGCTTTATCCAGACCTTACCTCATCCGAATACTATTTGCCTCGATCGATGCATAACGCTCTCTCTGGGTAATGCTTCACTTTAGAGTATTCAAAATAGGCTTGGTTTGTTATTGGCCTCAAAAGATGAGCAGTTCTTTTAGCTCAGAATCCACATGTTCCAAGAAAGATGAGAAAAGCTCATAGCTAACAATGGCCAATATTTTATTTATTTTATTTTTTTATTTATTATTTTCAATAACCTAGCTTATTGGCCATAATCGGTTATAAATTTCTACTTAATATTTTGAATAAATTTATGTTGCCCAAATGTTTCAAAATGAAAGCTAAACATTTGAAAAAATCTCGCATTTTTAAGTTATACAGCCAATAATTGCATTTCGTATGTTTACTAGAAAATTTACTATATATATAGTAGTACACAAATTCAAATACGTTGGAGTAATAATCGATTGGATATTATGTAATGACCATATTAATAACAGAGTAAAAAACGACAAAGACTACAAGCTTTCTATGGAATAGAAATATGCTTGAAATCTCGAAAATGGTATACTGGCGATACGCGAGTGACCGCTAACAACTATCAAAGTATGGAAGTTCCTATTCGAAGACCCACATAGTCATAAGCGAAAGTTTCGTCGATGTTGTCTTCAGGACATTTTATAATTTATATCATATAAACATTTTATATAGTCCCAAAGAAAATTTTTTTTCTACAAATAAAAAAAATATAGACTTTTTTGGGGAAAATGTAAAAAATACGGCCCTTTTTAACATGCTCCAACTTTTGATGCGTAACTTTTTATACTCACTAGATAACTGATAGTTAAATGTTTTTATTTTATTTACAATTCTATTCCAATATAGCTGATTCTTTAAAAAACAAAATTCGACCATCCGTAGGCCCACCAAAAAAAAGAATGTAATATCTCTTCAACTGAAGGTGATAATCTACATTATTGTAGATCTTCTCAAGGACTGTTTATATTTTAAATTTCAGCTCATTCGGATCATAAATGGATTTTTGGCGATTTTTTTTTAAAGAAATGTGAGACCCGAGGTGACCAATTTGGAGGAGCCATGCACTGGCCCCCAGTACCCATATGAAGCTAAACAACTGCAAATCAACCACGTAATTTCGTAACAATGTTTCTAATAGTTCACGAGATACCGATTTAAATCGAAAAAAAAGAGAAACGTTTCTAAATCACTGTGTGCTGCTGAAGACAAGTATAAAAATAAGTCTCGTATATTTTCGTATTTTAAGCTTCATTGTTGATAAGCTAACGACAATGTCATGAACTTGTCTTAAATAAAATAATATTGAGGACAAAGAGAGAGATAAGTACATGCATTTTGTCTTGTATTGAGCTGTCTGTACCATATCGTCAGTACATCGGTTGTGAGGACAAATTAAAGATAATGCAATGTTTTTTGACATCTTCCAATTTATATTAATGACTAGATGATCTGCGAAGTCTTTAACACTTTTTCATTAAAACTGTTTTGAGGATAACTAAGACTACATTTGCAATACTTTGTCGTGTTTCTACAACATAAATATATATGGCCGCTATCAACTGTCAAAGCACGGAAGTCATTATTGGAAGACGTTTTATAAATATTTTTTTGAATATTTCATCCTCATTCATCTTAAAGAACAATATTCATATATGGGAAATTCCACGAGAATAGCTACCAAAACACAAAAATCCTTGAAAAATGTTTTCAAGATGATTTGAATAGAAGAAAATAATAAAATGTTACTATGTGAAAGTATTTAGATCATATTACAACATTTTAAAGACAAAAATAATAGTTTAAACTGATTGTATTTAATTTTTTAATGTTTTAGGTATGTTTTAGACTAAAATTGCGGCGAAAACTAGGCTCCTAATTAGCTTGTAGTATGAAATGAATTTGACTCTGATTGTTTTTTGCTATTGTCAAATTGTTTATTGAAACCGAATGTATATTTTCTATTAATTTTTTAGTTTTCCTATAAATAAATTTACAGAATATACATTGTTTTATTATAAGAGAAAAATCTGCCACGTACGGTATGTCACGTACGATATTAAATTTTATTTATTATAAAATCATCCAAAGATTATTTTTATTTTAATATGATGGATTGTAATGGAAAAATATTTCGTTTAGTGTAAGAAATTAAAAGAAAACATAACGCCTCTCACGATTCGAATATTTTCGGATATTTCCACATGTACCTTAAAAATTAGTTCCGTTTTATGTCACGTACGATATACCCTCATTTCGCTCAATATTTTGGACAACAATATTTCGAAAGAACTTCTTATTATTTTAAAATATACTCAGATACTCTTAGTTTTGCAAAATCTATTCCACTCTATAGACGTACAAATGTCACGTACTATGATATGGAGTTACCCATATGTAGCCTTGCTAATGCTAACCCATATACATATGTGTATACACATACATAAATATCTACAGTTTCTGATAGATGTTTTCAATTCAAAACATACGAACGAACCCTTTTTAAATATTTACATATGTTTATAAAAGTCACACAGAAAAGGTAACAACACACATTTTTAAGGTTTATTTCCGTGATAATGTTGTCTTTACACATCTGCAAAACTTGTTAATAATTTAAAATTCTCGAAAATGGGTTAAAGGGTTTTTGTAGGCTTAAAGTTTTCTTGCGAGGAAGTTTATAGTAAAACAATAAAATTGGATTTTATAAGAAAAACGTGATAACAGGTAGGAAATAAACAAGTTAGGGAAGTGATTAAAAAGTTAAGATGGAATATAAAGTGTTGTTTTAAAATGAGGTGAAAAATTTATAGGGTTAGAGTATAAAAATCTATGTGACACGAAATAGTTTTTATGCTAAAAATAACAAAGTTTTAATATATTTATTGCTGCATGAATGAACTCAATAAAAGAAAATGCAAAGTCGTATTTCATTTATATTGGGTTTTAGCAATCAGTGTATAAAACAGAGTTCAGTGTACAATTTCCCAAAAAATCATTAATTAATCTTCCAAATTATATATTCATATTTTAATTTTTGTCTTGAAATATCCCCTCTCAAACTATATACATATAAATACCATTATCTTTACAACTAATTTCCATTCTCCCCCTTTGTTTTCGCTTTAGTACCTTAACAAGTCTTATGAAAATGAATTGCCTGCAATCCAGCTCAAACCATTTGCAATTCATTACAGTGGAAATAAAAATAAACAGACAAAACAAAAAAATTATAAAAAAACAATAGGACATCATCATTTACAACACCAATAACAATGACGACCATGATGGGAACGAATCATGAAGATGATGATGACGATGACTTCAACAAAGTCATGTTATAAACAATATAACAAAACAATACGACAAAAATAAGAAATATACTAAAGGTAAACCAGAGATATATAAAAATAAAAAACACCCCAATTGATAATAATGAAATTAATGAGCTACATTACAACAATTGAGCCAAGTATTTTTAAGTATCAAAGCGTTTCAGTCTTGCTGCAGACAATACAAAACAATACCTTGTATTTAGTAATTTTTATTTTACATGGGATTTCTTTTTTATTTGCCCATGCTTCGTTGTTTTTTTTTATTGACTTTTTGGCCGCATTGAAAAATTGTCCCCATTATGTCTGTTGCAGCATAAAATACCATACAGCACGCTAACTACTGCTGACTGCCCGGGCTACAACACATCAGTAACGGGAAACAAACTGCGAATTTAAACTAAACAAATGAATTTGACCCACGTGTGCATGCGACAGACACACGGAATAATGTAGTTGTAGTAAAGTGCTGGTGTTGTGCCAGTATAGGTAAAGCGTTGTATTGTAGTGGCAGGGTCCTTTAGAGTATTTACCGCAGTGATCTCCTGTGGCTTTGCTTATATTCGTATAGATGATACACGTGTCCTATCTTTGGGTCTAATTCTCGCAATGTGAAATTACACATTGAGAAATTTGTATGACTTTTTATTTAAGTAGAAAAATTGATAAATCTCTAATTTTAGCTGGCTAAAGAAAGTGATTTTAACAGACCTTGGAGGTAGTAAGTAGACATATTTCCTAACTGAATCTTTACAAGGATCTCATGATCCTAACTCTCTAACAGAAGAAATTGATGATACCTTGGTGTTGGGGGGCTCTTGTGCCGAATCAACTGCGTAATCTATCCTAATGGATGAGGATGATGCTTGACTGGATCCAAAGCCAATACGCAACCGTCTACATCTGCCAATGCGATTGCCACGGTGCACCAGACAAAAAACATTAGCAATAGACTAAAATTATGTGGGGCTGCACGTTAACGTCTATAGCTGTGTATGGAGCAAGACATGGACATCGAGCAGGCAAGAATAATGTGCTTAAAGCCACTGAAAGACGTTCATAGCGACTTGCGTGATCTTAAAATCCTCCGAAAGTGAAGTAGACCAGACGGATCAACTCTTGAGAAGCCGAATCCCCCTAAAAGAGTAGCTAGTGCAACTTCAGATGGAATACATCTTACCAAAAGCATAGTCACGATTAAAACTCTTCTGCCCTCGTTCAGCGATGTGGATCAAATTATACGGCTGGGGGTAATCCCATCAGACATCCCGAGGACAAGCTAAAGCTTACACAAGCAGCAGTCCTGGACAACAATTAGCGGGCTGCACTTTCAAACATGACTGGCTTGTTTTTAACAATGAATCAAGGAACATGTTCTCACACTGAAACATTGGAAGGAAGCTGTGATAAAGGTTGCATGGTATGACGAGGTACCAAGGATGAAAATAATTGTAGGATATTTTTTCGAAGCGCCTGAAGCCCCCACCAGCAGAATTCGATCTCTTATTGAAGGACTGAATGGTGACCTAACGGTAGAGTTCTGAATATTCTGCACCGGGTCAGCATGGGTAGTATTGCTAAAATAACCTTTGCAATTGACCCAAAATCGCCCTCCAAAATCAGTTCTACGAATCTCCAGCATGGCCGCAAAAGTGAGTGACAGACCAAGACAGTCTGCGTCTAGCATAGAGGGCAGTAAGTGTCCTATAATACAAGCAGACCAAACTTCTGGTTTTGGTACAATCACCAAGTCCGACACGCAAAATAATGACGTACCTAATTCAAAGGATGCGGTTCAACAAGATCAAGGGGACAACACTGTCCCCAATGGACCATCTGTTGATCCAACCAGTTCCAGGAAATTTATTAATTCTCAAGCAAAACAACCAAACTCCGGTAATAAGAAGAGCAGCTATGGTAGCAGGCCTCAAAAAGGATGTACTACCTCCGCAGAGAAAGCAGCACTACATAGCACCAACCGTGGTTGAGCGGTGCAGTCCAGGAAACACAACAATGTTTCCGCTAACAACAGTAAGAACAAGTGACATTTGAAGTGCCTACAGGTGAACCTGCACCACGCCAAGGCAGCCTCTGATTTGATAGGTTTAGCAAGGACCTCCTGGATATGTGTTTTATCCAGGAACCATAGATCAACTCAGAGGTAATTAGAGAACTCCATTGTGATCATGGTAAGCTAATTCACAATTCAAACGCGATGAGGCCTATAGCACCGCTCTATGTCAGGAATACTCTATCATATTTACCTATTTCAGAATTCCTAATTAAGGATCTTGTAGCAATACGGGTAAATATCCCATCGATAGCTGGAGAACATGAAGTAATTATTACCTCTGCTTACCTGCCAGTCGATGATGCAATAACGCCTTCATTAGAGGTTTTTAAACTGATAGATTATTGCCAGAACAGAAAACTTGGATGGATTATTTGCTGTGATTTTGACCTATTTCAGGTTGGAAATAAAAATCCAGATACGCATAGATCAAAAATCGATGTAGTCGTTGTTGTTTGCATATATCTCAGTCATTTGTGGTCTGGTTATATTGACATTTGTGGGCGCGGATATATTGATGTATGTAAGTTATTTGGGGAATACTGAAAGTTTATTTTATAACATTAAGACGCTTATATCTCAGCCATTTATTAGTCGACTCAAAAAAAGCCACCTAAGTTGTACTACAGCGGATATCAACGAGCTCTATCTATAACGATGCAGGAGTGTAATTTAATAAATTTTTGAAAATGTAAAATTTGGAATTTGAGATACAACATTTTAGTCCTTGGGCATATAATATATTTCTAGCAAATACATGAGGTTTTAACTATTACTCTCAGTGTAATAGTAGCTGACAAGTTGTGAAAGGCCATACACCTTCAGTCAGCTAGCGAGTGCACTCTTACAACCTGGGATTGAACATTATTTGTATCTTAAGTAATAATTTTTATACTTATTTGGTATAGACCCTGGTATATATATTTTCCAAGACTAATAATCTTGGCTTTTTTAATTTGTTTCCATTTATAAGCAACAAAAACAGCACCCTTATAACTAGCACCCCCTCTTCCACAAATGTTGAGTACATTTTCGTCTTTATATTTATGATGATCACTGTCATCATTTAGGTTTTTTTAGTGTTCTTTTACAAAAATTTAGTCAAATCATTTTTAGTTTTTTTGAAAGGTATCTGTGTATTGTTTTTGCTTTTTTTTGAAGCTCTGTGTTGACATGTATTTCTAGGGTAGTAGTAATATTGTTGTTTTGTTTATGTCCTGTAACTAATAGGCCTCATTATGATGTGCATTAACTGTTAAGCACCTTTTTTGTCACATTTTTTTTTTTTGTTTTGTTTTTCGATTTCATTCTATACAATAAAATTGTTGCTTAAAACATCCCTTAAATTTTTGTGTTTTAGAAAATTTCATTATTCAAATAGAGGTTGTAATTTTTGTCTCATTTCTTTTTTTTATTTATGTTCATTATTACTAATTTATTTAGTGGAACTATCTTTTGGTGTATCACAAATCCCTAACAATGTTTTAGTAGTTTATTTTAATTTTTACATATTAATTTAGTTTATGTTGTTAATACAATTTCCTTCCTACATACACAATGCATTCTACACAGTCATTTATTTGTTTCTTTGTTTGTGGATATATTTAAATGTTGTTTTCCCCTGTCTCTTTATTATGTCCTTGTTATGTTTTATTGTTGTATATTTATCACCAACTAAAACATATGACATCTATTGTTGTATTTTTAGTCATTTGGCTTTAAACATGAATTTCTGTCATTATTATTTACGCTCTAAAGAAATGTTTGGTCATATATTAAATTATGACTCATTAATGTTAGCTTAACAAATGTTAGTCATATTTTTGGAGATATTTAAGAGAAAAATAAGGAATGATATATATTTCGAGTCTTTAAAAGAAATTAATTGTTAAGAAAGTAGATAGTTTTTTCTAGTTTATCTGAAGTAAATTTCTAATGATATTTGTGAGAAATTTTGTAAATTTTCATTTGTTCAAGTAGACAAAAACAAGTTAGCAAGCTATTAAATGCCATCCATATATCGCTAATGGTAACAAAATTATACTCTTATAAACATTTTATCACACTCGACTAAATACTGTCAACTTAGCGACAGCTGAATGAAGCAGAAACTTTCGATCTAAAAGCAGAAGTTGCAATCTATCTGAATCTCCTAAACTACTGGTAAACAAGTTGAAACACAGGGAATCAAAGTTTAAGAAAACTATGTTCAACTTGTAACTAGGAAAAGCATAGTTATATTTTATAGTTTAAAAGATATTTATTACTAAATTTTGAAATTTTTATTTATAACCTTGACTTTATTTTGTTTTTCACAAATCTCTCCGCTAAGGTTATCGAAATAGTTTTCTAAAAATATCCTCTTCTTTCTATAACATTCCAAAATAATACATAAAAGGTATCTCAATCCGGGAAAAATTACACAGTACAACATTTTTCAGTTCATTTCTTTGGGACACCCAGTACATATAATTTGTTCGGCCCAAGAACGAAGCCTGTTGAAATTGGCTGAAATCGGTTCATTATTTCACCTAGCCCCCATACAAATGCCCTCCCGAAATGGGACTTTATCGGTCATAAATGTTTAATTTATATATGTATCTACACAAATTTCGCTCAAAATAAGTTTTATATATATAAAATGCATGTCAAAAAATTGTATTATGATCGGTCCATAATTATTCATAGCTCCCATATATGACCCGCTTCCGAAAATCACTTTAAAGTGAATAAATCTTATAAAAATTATGGTATACATACAAAATTCATGATAAATAACTTTCATATAGACACAAATCACACGACCTAATTTCATGGTGATCGGTCCATAATTGGATTTGTAATCCAGTTATTGAGCAAAAAAGGTGAAAAATTGGTTAAAAAAAATTTAAAAATGGGCATTTTTGCGATTTTTAAGACACTGGGTGCACCTTTTTCGGGTAGGTATGTTCCGTACTTTTTTTCTACTATTCAATATCTACAACTTTGCTTCAGCCACAAACGAGATATTCGGTACGGTATACGAGATATAAGCGTGCTAAAATATAGAAAAAGTGATAAAAATCCACCTTGAGGAAAAAAAAATTCGTATGGTCATTAAATTATTACGGCAGCCAACTTGACAAAACTAATGAAGAAGAAGTTCTTATTTTTGGAGCTACTTTCACGTGCAATTGTCAGAATTGAGTCCCAAAATCATGTGTTGTACTGTGTAATCAAAATCAAGATTTTTTTCTATATTTAACCAAAGATGGACCTTAATTGTTTTAATTAAGTTTAGTTTAAGATTTTAATACTTATTGTAAATTTCTCAAAAGAAAGATTCAATAAAGAAAAAGACATAAAAAAAATGTTTTAATTAGATATGCGCGATTAATCGATTAATCAAACGCCCTGATTATCACTCCACCAATTCAATGGATTAATGATGAGAACATACTTCTTCTTTCAAGTAGGTCTGAAGTTCCTCAAACCCACTTGATCCAACTTGTCTTGTTGTGCTTTTGGTACCAAAATAGAGATAAATCTATGAAGAATCACAGTGTGGTCGAAATTCTTGTTCCTCTGGACTTCAGTATATTCGATACATTCGGTTATTTTACTTATAACAATTGAAAGTTTAGATTCATTTTCAAGAACTAAATCTATGTATCATGTTTCCAAAATTAAATATGAAAACATACTAGAGGGCGGGCCAATAAGTCTCTGACTTTTTGAATGAAACACAGGTTTTTGGATAAAAAATCATTTTATTTTTCAACATAGTCTCCTTTGAGCTCTAAAAACTTTGTCCAACGTTTCTCCAATGTTTTTCTCCTTTCCGAAAAATAAGATTTGTCGAGGTCATCAAAATAGTTACTTATTTGTTTGTGAGATGATTTCATCGTTGGAAATAAACCTCTTTCCGCCGAGACATTTCTTCAAACTTAGAAACAAGGAATAGTCACTGGGGTCTAAATTCGGAGAATAGGCAATTCGCAATGAGCACATGAAATTATTTTTTTTTTTAATTTTCTCCTCAAGAGTTTGTAAATCTCTATTTAATACCTAATATTTCTACCAATAAAGTACAATTTAGCCAATCACTATATGAGATTTTAGCTAGGATTTGGATTCATAATTTGCAAATTATTTTGAGTTGATTCTTCCTTTTTTTTAGTTCACAATCTGAAAGCAAGTTAGTGGACGCACCATTGAATGGTCGTTTTCAGATGGAGGTAAATACTTGGGCATTATCCTCTACAGGAAATTATCCAGGAAACTTAACACTGCGGCAAGAGCATCTAAGGCCATGACGGCTATATATGGCTGCAAAAGGGATATAGGCACGAGATGGGGTATTAGACCTTGGAACGTGAACGTGGCTAGTCAACACGGTTACCAAACCCATACTATTCTATGGTACCTCTGTCTGATAACCAGACAATGGATAGCTGCTCTAACCTTATACTCTTTGAAAGGGTATTGAGAAGTTTGGCAATTCTGATAAAAGGGGCATTGGGTACTACAGCGACAAAGTCGCTTTCCACACTACTGAACTGGTTGCCAATAGATATAATGGCCAAGAAGTTGGCACTGAACACGGCCTTTAGAATTACAGATCTTATGTAAATGCATTCATAGTAGGAAGTATTCAAAAACTTCATGATCATATTGATTACTGCACCCCTAGACCCTATTTCCTGAGGAGCTTCAGTTTTTCCATCCATCTATACGGACGGGTCCAAAAAAGTGGAGATAGTGGGCGGAGGTGTCTACATTCTAGAATTTTGGATAACAATGTCCTTTAGACTCCCAAATGAATATAGTACTCTTCAGGCCGAGGTATCGGCCATTATGAGAGCGGCCAACTGGCTCAGATATTACAGAATCTCTGGTAGGGATATTCGTATATATACTAGGGTATTCAATCGATTAACCGTTAATCGGTTAACCGATTAATTTTTGCCGGTTAACTGTTCGAATAATTTAAAATTGACGATTTTCAAATAACGAATAAACCGATTAATTTGTGTCGATGCAATTTATACAGAATTATTTTTTAAAATTTAATTTCCTAACTCGTGAACATTCCCTTCTAGCAATAGTTTTTTGAAGTATAGTACGAAAACTGAAACTAAGGAATTTGGAAATGACATGTTTTCTAGAATATTCTATGATGAACTTTGTGATAATGAGTTGAAGGACGATATGGTAATAGACGAATCTAAAGACATTACTGAAACGAGCCTTTAATCAGAACTTAAGGAAACTATTAAAGTATTAGAAATCTAAAAAAATATGCTTAGAAAAAACTAAAAAAAGAATTGAGAAATTGGACAGTGAAATAGTTTTTTCAAGTCATGTTTAATTAAAACTAAAAAAATGGTTTAAAATTGAAGCATTTAAATTACGTTCTTTTTTTAAAAGATTATTTCAGAAGATCTCCCAATAATCGAAAAAAAAGAACTCACATGTGTATATTTATACCCTACACCACCGTAGTGGGGAGGGTATAATGCGTTTGTGCAGATGTTTGTAACGCCCAAAAATATTAGTCTAACACCCACCTTAAAGTATACCGATCGACTTAGAATCACTTTCTGAGTCGATTAAACGATGTCCGTCCGTCCGTCCGTCTGGTCGGCTGGCTGGCTGTCCATGTAAACCTTGTGCGCAGAGTACAGGTCGCAATTTTGAAGTTATTGCGATGAAATTTGGTACATATTATTTTTTCGGCTCAAGGACCAAGCCTATTGAAACTGGCTGAAATCGGCCCATTATTTCACCTAGCCCCCATACAAATGTCCTGCCGAAATTGGACTTTATCGGTCATAAATGTTTAATTTATATATGTATCTCCACAAATTTCACTCCAAATAAGTTTTATACATACAAAATTCATGTCACCAAATTTTGTTACGATCGGTCCATAATTAGTCATAGCTCCCATATAGACCCGCTTCCGAAAATCACTTTAACATGCATAAATCGCTTTTAAATGTTGGTATACACACAAAATTCAATATAATTAACTTTCATATAGACATAAATTACACGGCCTGATTTCATGCTGATCGGTCCATAATTGGTCATAGCTCCCATATAAGGCCCACTTCCGAAAATCACTAAAAATATAAATTATTGAAATTTTAAAAGAAAAATGTTTTTACTCTTTTACTTAGTGTAGGGTATTACATGGTCGGGCTTGACCGACCATACTTTCTTACTTGTTTTATTTATTGTTTTGTTGAATTTTTTGTTTTTAATGTTTTTGTTCTTTTTATTAACAAAATGCTTATATAAGTATTCAATATTAGTGTTTTTCTTTTCAATTTAAAATTAAGATAGAAATTATTCGGTTAATCGAATAATTTAATATTAACCGACTAAATCTAAGCCCCGATTAATTATTTGCTCGATTAACCGATTAATTCAGAAACCCGATTAATTGAATACCCTAATATATACTAACAGTAAAGCAGTAAACGCCTTTCTTCTTCTTTTCCTTCTCTCTCTCTCTCTTCTCTTCTTTATTTTTCTCTTTCTCAAGTAACACAAAGGAAACAATCAAACAACTTCCTGATCATCATGTGAGCTGTACGCAGGCTTTGAACTGCAGCTTTTGAACCTAACCTATTTTATATATCTATAATTACATGATGATGTTTCTATCTTAAAGACAGCCTCAATTTCAGACTTTTGTTGAATACTTCTTTATACAATTTTGAACGCACTACATCTTGTTTTGCAACACAGTTCAAGCATTTGCTCTGGTATTCTCAATTATTCTTATACCCAACATCTTCGCAAAAAAGTTTTATATACAAATAAAGCACAACTAAAAATTTTGAGCGGATCGATTCATAATTAACCACTTAAGGCCTAATTCCAAAAATTACTTTAACAAGTATAAAACTCTTAAATCAACACAAATAAGTCCAATATACAGACACCACATGACCAAATTCCATGGCGATCGTTAAATAATTGGTAATAGCTCCCACATAAGGTCCACTTACGAAAGTCACTCCCGGAATAAAAATTTAAATATAAGTTTGCCACAAATGTTACAATTTACAAAAAGAAATTATTGACATTTTTAGTTTCTTTGGTTTAAATAAAATATTTATTAATCATTGTTTTGGTTAATCAGATCTATTGATTAATAAGAATGTTTGATTATTCGATTAAGCGCATATTCCTACTAAAAATAATTTTTATTTGTATATCTATATACCCAAAAATCACAAATAACCTCTTATTAATCAACATTTTTAAAAGCCATAATAATATTTTACAAGTAAATTGGCCTCTACATCCCCCTGCTCCTATAAAAACAACTTTTATTACAGATGACCAATTTTAATTAACTCAATAAGCAGAATTTTTATGGTAGGATTACCATAAAATATTTTCCAAAAAATTTAACAATTTTTATTAATCATCATTAATAAACACATAAAAATAATTTTTATTCAGAATTATTTTTTTCAATTTGATAATTGTCCTGTTAAATGACATGTTTTGGAAAATATTTAACGCTTGGCTGCATTTAACATTTGCTGACAATGACCCTTAAAAACCAGAACACGTTTAATTTTGTTAATTGGTTTCTAGTATTTGTAAACTGTAGACACACACATTATAATACAAACATTATTTGATTGTTAGTCCTTTGGGGGTAGCGGAAGGAACAAAGATCATAACTACAAAGAACAACAACAGCAAAAAAACACCAAACCATTAACAAATTAGATAAAATACAGATGATAACAGTGGAAAAAACAGCAGGATTCTAAATAATAAAGATAATAAATTGAACAAAATTTTCCAAATTAGTTTATAATTATTTTTTTTATATAATTTCTCCAGATACTCTACGTCTTTGCCAATGACCAGAACAAATAAATTTTTGATAGAATTCTTTATATTTGCCAAACACTCAATTTGTTGCATATTTCTAGGCAAACACACAGACTCAAGCAAAGGTTTTGCTCAAAGTATCAATAATACTGTAAATGACATTTTAATAATATGATTTTTATAACAAATATTTACTTAGTTTGCTGGGACTAAAATGTAATCTTTTTTATTTTGGCAAACATACAATCGATTTGAAGGCACAAATATTAGAATGTCTATTGCCAAACGAGTGTTAACTGTTTCAAGGTTTTACTTTAATATACTCAAATATTGTCTTACTGCCTTTTGCACACTCCGTTGACAATTTGAAAAGGTGATGCTTTTAGCAGACCAACCAATAGATTGAGTGTTTTTGTTGGCAAATGCCTAAGCATGCAGCACGCCAAAGATGCCCAAAGTCAATATTTAATCAGAAAATTTGTTTGTTTGTAACCATCTTAAGAATGACATTATAAAATAGAGACCATAAGCCAAATATAAGAGGCTTTTAAAACCCATACTCACGTGGTTTAGACTTAAGCTTACGTAAGTGATGTAGTGGTATTAGGTAGTAAATAGTTTATGTATTGCATATTAACCCCCAAAAGGAGTCACTAAAATATAAGAGACAAAACAAAGATGTGAAGAATTATAATAAAAGTTATGGCAACAAATTTATGAACAGATTTTAAGTAATTTCAACGGGTTTAGTTAGTGGACAAAATCAAATTCCAAATTTTATGGGATTATGTTTAAAATGTTGACTTTCAAACTTGCAGAGACAATGAAAAATTTGTGTACATATATTTCTAAATATTAGTTTTTTGTATGTCTAAATTATAAAAAAACAAGTAAGAAAGTATGGTCGGTCAAGCCCGACCATATAATACACTACACTAAGTAAAAGAGCAAAAAAAATTTTTCTTTTGAAATTTCAATAATTTATATTTTTGAGTGATTTTCGGAAGTGGGGTTATATGGGGGCTATGACCAATTATGGACCGATCACCATGAAATTAGTTCGTGTGATTTATGTCTATATTTAAGTTAACTATGTTGAATTTTGTGTGTTTACCAACATTTTTAAGAGATTTATGCACGTTAAAGTGATTTTCGGAAGCGGGTCAATATGGGAGCTATGACTAATTATGGACCGATCGTAACAAAATTTGGTGACATGAATTTTGTGTATATAAAACTTGTTTGGAGCGGAACTTGTGGAGATACATTTATAAATTAAACATTTATGACCGATAAAGTCCAATTTCGGGAGGACATTTGTATGGGGGCTAGGTGAAATAGTGGACCGATTTCAGCCAGTTTTAATAGACTTGGTCCTTGGGCCGAAAAAATAATATGTACCAAATTTGATCGAAATATCTTCAAATTCCTGTACTCTGCGCACAAGGATTACATGGACAGCCAGCCAGCCAGCCAGCCGACCAGACGGACGGACGGACATCGCTTAATCGACTCAGAAAGTGATTCAAAGTCGATCGGTATACTTTAAGGTGGGTGTTAGACTAATATTTTTAGGCCGTTACAAACATCTGCACAAACGCATAATACCCTTCCCACTATGGTGGTCTAGGGTATAAAAACATGAAACCAACTATATCATGAACTAGGCACTATTTTTGACCCATTTTAAACTAAAACGAATCATATGAAGGGGAATAAAATTTGTACTTGTAAGAATCATTATAAAACTACATACTAAACATAATCAGAAATAAAAAATTAGGGTCAAGACCAACCATATGATACCCTACACTGAATAAATTTGCAAAAAAAAGTTTTCTCTTAAAAATGGAAGTGGGTCTTCTATGGGAGCTACGACTAATTATGTACCGCTCGCCATGAAATTAGGTCGCGTGATTCACCCTACATAATAACCTATGTAGGGTGAATCTGTGATATTTTCATAATGAACAAAAGTCACTCTCCCTCTAATTGTTTTTAGGATTGCACAAATCGAGATGTTAGGTTAGGTTCCAAAGCCTTTCGTCTTGTACATCTTATGTGGGTCCATTTATTGTTCCCTTTGTGTTACCTGCGGAAGAGAAAATAAAGGAGAGAAGAGAAGATAGAAGAAAGATGTAAAATAAGAGGGAACGCTTTAAGTTACGAGAGAGTAGAGTTAACAAGCGAAAATTTAGATAGAAGTTAGAGTATAGAAGAATTCAAAGAACACAGACCATCTGGCAGCAGTTACAGGACAAATATGAGAAGCCATTTGCATGTTCGGTTTTATTAATTTCATAACAAAGGCGTCTATGTACCTTAATTCCTTCTCAGATAATTCGGAGAGATTTCAAAAGGATTGTTCATCTTAAAGTCTGGCACGCAGATCACCCAGTGCCCGTCAATTGCAAAAGAAATGTAAGAAGTCCGCTTCCTCGTCTTCATATTGACAACTCCTGCTGAAGTTATGGTGAAACAGCCCAAGTCTTGCAGCATTGGTACCGAAAGTGCAATGCCCAATGATCATCGCCACTATATTGCTAAGTCGTATTCGTTATAAACTAAATAGATGCGACTTGAGTTTACAGTCCAATGCAGGCCATATCATCTTCAAAATTGTATAATGAATCCATTACCCCACCTTGTTTGGGCAATTTCATAATATGCATTATTTATCCGCAGCTTACACGTCGACAACAGAATGCTACATAGGAACTTCATTTTCCGACATGGAGGTTCCTATTCTCGCCAAGTTATCTCTGTGTCCACAAACCCAAGTGACTACAACTGTTGAATGTATAGCCATCTCATTTAAGGATTCCCAGAACACCTATCAGGGATTTGATTGAGGCTTTATCCTATAATATCTGAGCCACTTTCCTGACTTTTTCTGACACTTTTCTGAGCCTGAAGAATACTGCATCCATTTGGGAGTCTAAAGGATATTCTTATCCCAAATTTAGGAATGTAGGCACCTCCGCCCACTCTATCCCTTTTTTAAGACCAATCCGAATAGATGGCTAGCCCCATTAAACCAAAGAAGAGACCATCATCAAATTCCACAATGGACGTCTTTTATCCAATGATATTTCAATACATATTTTTTTAATAGTTTTCTTTATTGGATAAAAGACGAAAAACGGAAGAAAGGATTTGATTTTAGACCTATGGTTTCTTGATGAAACTTTCTTAGAATTTTCCGTAGATTGCGTTTCTTCTATACGATTTTTTACTTTTTGATCCTCCATACAAATCGACCCGGCCTAACATACATTGAGCCTAAAGGCAGTGTTCAGTTTTAGCTTCTTGTCCATTAGATCTACTGGTAACCAGTTAAGTAGTGAGAAAAACAGCTTTGTCGCGGTAGTAAGTAATGCTCCTGTTATCAGGATTGCCATTCTTCTCAATACCCTTTCAAAGTGTATACGGTTAAAGGCCATATGCATTGCCTTCCACCAGACAGAGGCCCCATAGAATAGAATGGGTTTAGTAAACGTGTATACTAGTCAGTTCATGTTACAGGATCTAATACCCCATCTCATGCCTATGGCCCTTTTGCAAACATACATAGCCGTCATGGCCTTAGATGCTCTTGCCGCAGTATTACGTTTCCAGAATAATTTCCTGTCGATTGTAATGCTGAAGGATTTTGCAGTATCCGAGAGCGATAATTTGGTTCCTCTCAGTTGGCTTAACTAAAAATTAGGGATCTTAGTATTTATTGAGAACAGTACAAGTTCAGTTTTGCTAGGATTTACACTCAAACCATTATCGATGCTCCATCGATTTAGTATTTCGAGTGCCCAGATGAATCCCTGAAGCTGCCACCGTTACATCATCCACATAGGCGACAGTTTTGTAGTTTAGGGATTCTTATTTGCTTGGAGAGTGCCCCTTTTGGCAAATCTGGAGATCGTAGTTAATAAAATTATAGAGCATATGATCCTACAATACAGAATGAACCTAATGAATCTAACTATAGATTGGTCAAGTCCTAGGGAATGTAGGGCAGATATTATGGTTGCAGATTTCACTTTAATGAAGGCTCCTTCTATATCCAGAAAGGCCACGAATGTGTAATGGCTGAATTCGAAGGATCTTTCGATGTACCCTACCAGTGAGTGAAGTGCCGTCTCAACTGATCTCCCATTGGATGAGATCAAGTAGTAAACAAATCTTGAACATTATTATTTTAGTAATAGACCAAAATAAAAAGTATTAATTGATACCATAAAACGTTCCTTAAAAATATCATATTATTTTGAATGTCCATATAGATTTTTACTTATATATTCTAACAAAATTTAAATATCCTTCGGCCTTAAATGAAATAAAATGTTTCTATGTTTTTCTTCTCATGGAGACATTACATATAATCGAGTTATTCTTCTTCAAAGGACTCTAACATACTAATTACCTTTTTTTTGAGTAAAACATTATAATAAAAAGCTTTCAAGGATTACAACCCCCATGGTCCTTCAAGGCTCGTATTTAAGCAAAATCTTAGCAAGATGGCTTTTTTAAGATATCCGTTTTTTTATGCTGTATCCTGTATTGATGAGATTCAGATTTCTAGAAAACAACTTTCATTAGCTGTAATATGAGACCAAAAATTTTAAGATCTGGCTAAGAGTTGTAAAGTCAAATCTTAAAAAATATGAATTTTGAACCTATATAATAATCAAACTAAAGCAAATCTAAAGAATGTCTCGGAATCCATATACGATTTAAATTAAATGTGCATGGGAGGCCTTTCCGGCTTTCCATGCACATACGCAATCATTTCCATGATCCTTTTGTGCAAACATTCGATGATCAGATGTTAATTTTTCACTTTCATTGTATGGGGGTTTAAAGGCTTGTGGACATAGGCCATTGACTTCAAATAACCTCTTAAAAAGAAAGCTGTTTAGTTTTTATTATCAGAAATACAAATGAAGAAACATAAAAACTCACAGAAACTATAAAATATTTCTTAAAAAATTTAGAAAACTTAATTCGACATTATTTTATTAACAAACATATTTTAAGTATACATATTTTAAAAAAGAGCAAAATTTCAATTGACCCTTCAAAAGTTTATGTAGCAAAAATTTTTACATTAAATTCAAACATCAAATTTAAACACCCACTACAAATATTTCAAAAAATTATTCACTGCTCATTAATTTCACAAAATCCTCTTAAGACTCTGAGGACCCTTCAATGCCAAGTCAATTCATTAATTTAATCACAACAAAACCAAAGAAAACATACATATGTTTTCTGGTACATGTTTGCTTTAGCCATAATTTCACAAAAAATTTTCTAAATAATTCTCGTATCTTTTCAATCAATTCCATATTTTTATATTGTCCAAAAAATAACTACACACGAGTGAACTTTTCATTTGGGCAAAAAGTCTCCTACATATGAAATTAGCTTAAGTAAGGTCAATTTTAAGTATTTTGTTTGTCCTTTTATTTCTAAACAGATTTTCAAATTAAGTAGAACTGTTGGCAGTAGTTGTAGTTGATATGAAAACGGAATGAGAGTTTTAAGCACGATTGATTTTAAAAGGATTTTGGTCATAAAAGGTTTAGGACAAATAAAATTATGTTGATGTAGTATATCATAAATTTTGTGGTTTTTATTATGGAATTGGTTTGGTCTATTTAGTTTTAATGAATTGTGGAAATTATTAGGAAAATGAAGCAGACTTAAAGGGTTTGTTTAAAGTTTTGTATGGTATGAAGTTTATTTTCAAGTGAGTGACAAATATACTTACATGTCCTTATTGTTGTTATAAAGAATTTTAAGGCAAATTAAGTTTTTCTTATAAAGAAATTTGTTAATTTAACAAAAACTTTTGTAGATTATTTTTAAACATAAATACAATGGTTCGACCCTGGCACAGTATAGTCCTCTAACTTATTTCAATTCCATTTATTTAAATATTACAAAACAAATTGCTACAACTCCAATAGTTACAACCTTCAATCTTATCATTTTTACTCCCTCATTTTCCATGAAATTTCAATCATTTAATGCAGCTATTGTGAATGTAAAATAATTTGAAGCATAATTTTAGGCTTTCAATGATTACATCAAAATAACTGAACAAATACATACTTAAATATATTAAATAAATAAATAGTAAACAAAATAATAGAAAATTACATTGTAACAACTCGTTCAATCACATATCCTTTCTACACAGTCCTTAACAAAGAAAATGCGTCAATATTTTTAGCTACACAATTTCGGTGAAAAGGCCCACTTTTTTGTCCTGCCCCCGCATCCTGTTTAACTTTTATGAATAACTACATTATAATTTCATGTTGTTAAACACTGCTTTATTATTATTATATTTTCACATTTTCTTTTTTGTTTCCCTCCGATTTAGGAAGTAAGAAAACCAAACTAACTATTTAAGGTTTGCATCATTGGGCTGACATCCGTTATCGAACGTGTCTTGCATGTCCTGACATGTGTATCCAACCACGTTGTGTTGGTTTTAGTTCAATACAGTGGGCGTCATAAGTCAAAATGGCTTGTTGTTACAGTGATAACAATAAGCATAAATATTTTCTTAAAAAAAAAATTGATTTTCTCTGTGTGTGTTTATGACAACAATACTCAAGTATTTAAGTTAGAGGAAGGGGGGAAAAAAGTAACAATTATGTTACTTTTTCTTTTCTATTAATAAGAGTTAAGTGTATGGAAAATAAATGTCTGCAAACGAAGTAATGGTTTCCATAAAATCTATAAACCATTAAGCTCTTACAAACAAACTGTAAATGACATTCCCATGAAATGTTAATTTAAAATGCATTAATAATGTATTGTTGGGTAGATTTGCAAGAAAACTGTCTTTATAATAGTAACACGTGTCTATTAATACTAATTACATTTTAAACAATTTTTTTATTTTGGAAATTGTCTTTTTTTTTCTTCATCTAATGGAACACGTGTGAGAAGACTTTTTTCGTTTTGGTTTAAATTAAATTTTTTATGTGTGTGCATTTTAAATTATGTGAAAGTGGGTTTTTGCTGAAGTGGAAATGTTTAGAAGAAAAGGACAATATGAAGAAAGTAACAAACAGTACTCTAGTTTCAAAATGAAAGAATCTATACTATTACGTTTAGACCTTTTACTATATAATGTACTATATATATGTATGATGATACATGAAAAAAGTAAAAATTTTTCAAAGAGGGCAAGGTTTGTAGAACTTCTGAGAAGTAAGTAAATGCTTTTAATATAAGTATTTGATATTGGTGAAAACTATAGGACTTGGAGATTGATATTTCGGCAAAGATAAATAATTTTATAAATTTTTTGAACGTCATTTATAGAGATTTTCCATGAAGAAAAATATAAAATTTAAATTAATGTAAACTTTTAACGGTTAAAGATATCATAACACAATTTGGAAATAATAATGATCCATATGTACTTAAATCAATGACATTCTAGTTTTTGCCAATTTTTATTTACAAATACCAAAATTCCTAAAACTGGAAAAATGTGTTCCAAAAACTGAGTATTTTTTTAAATTGCCCACTGTGACGTTATTTACGGAGTGATAGTAACATAACTTTGTATGTATTTACGTAACATATAGGGCTATATAAATATGGAGCATTTTTGAGGATCGGTGCTTTGTGTTTTTAGAATTTTTTTATTCAAACTTAAATTTTTTTCAAAATTGGCTAAGTTTGGATAGTTCTGGGAGGAACTATGTCAGCTTAAATGAGCCAATTTTGATATTACTCGCTTATGAATTATGTTCTCTTTACAGACTATATAAGAGCCAGTTTTTGACTTCGTATTTAAATATGAATTATATTTAAGTTCTATTTAAATACGAAAATGAGTTTCTCAGTGCTTTTTTAAATGATATTTAAATGGCCAACGTTGGTCATTTAAATTCTATTTAAGTTTCATAAACTACCATATGTTTTTGACAGCTGACTTTTGTTGTTTGGTTTGTTTTCACTCTATTGTAGTAAAAAAAAAAAACAAACAACAGCGTCTTGCTAAACTACAATTCCGATGCGGGGCAATTGGAGCTTCTTTTGTGCATTTTCCTACCAATAATTTTATTGTTTAATAAACTTTTATTTCTTATTGGGCAAAATGTATCAATTTTTGTTTTGGTTGAACAGCTGTTTTAAGCAAACCTATCGATATATTTTTGATATTTAGTAGTGCTACCATACTTTTATCTTATTTAAATAAGACAAATTATGTAGCACTGAAAAACTCAAACTGTATTTAAATACAACTTAATTTTAAGTTAAAATTAACTAAATACGTATTTAAATAACAAGTCAAAAACTGGGCATAATTGTATACAGTCCTGAAGTAATTTGTTTTCTATACAACAAGAAATATAGGGACTTTTTTGGAAAAAATCTTAAAAAATGCCCGCATCAAAATTGTAACTTTTTATAGGGACGAGATAAATTTTAATTTTATTAAGCTTGTTTTCTTTAAAATTTTAATGCAAATATACGTGATATTTTTAAAAAAAATATGCCCGTCGTATCAAAAAAATGTAAAAAAGATCGAGCAAAATTAAAACAAGTAAGGAAGTATGGTCGGTCAAGCCCGACCATATAATACCCTACACTAAGTAAAAGAGCAAAAACATTTTTCTTTTAAAATTTTTGAGTGATTTTCGGAAGTGGGCCTTATATGGGGTCTATGACCAATATATGTCTATATTAAAGTTAACTATGTTGAATTTTGTGTGTATACCAAAATTTTTAAGCGATTTATGCACGTTAAAGTGATTTTCGGAAGCGAGTCTATATGGGAGCTATGACTAATTATGGACCGATCGTAACAAAATTTGATGACATGAATTTTGTGTATATAAAACTTATTTGGAGCGGAATTTGTGGAGATACATGTATAAATTAAACATTTATGACCAATAAAGTCCAATTTCGGGAGGACATTTGTATGGGGGCTAGGTGAAATAATGGATCGATTTCAGCCAGTTTCAATAGCCTTGGTCCTTGAGCCGAAAAAATAATATTTACCAAATTTCATCGAAATATCTTCAAAATTGCGACCTGTACTCTGCGCACAAGGTTTACATGGACAGCCAGCCAGCCAGCCAGCCGACCAGACGGACGGACGGACATCGTTTAATCGACTCAGAAAGTAATTCTAAGTCGATCGGTATACTTTAAGGTGTTAGACTAATATTTTTGGGCGTTACAAACATCTGCAAACAACCTAAATATCTTCTGAACTAAAAGAGACAGCTAACAGATGTACGAATATTTTTTATGGATCTTCCAAGGAATATCTACATTTAAATTTTCAACTCATTCGATTCATAAATGGCTTTTTGGCGATTTTTTAAAAAATTGGAGACTTTGAGATGCCATCCACTAATCGGATTGATTCCACATACGAAGCTGAACAACTGTAAATCAACTCAGCCGAGTAAATAATAAAGCACAGCATAATAGAGTGGACTAAATCATACTATTTTAACAAACAATTTTTGTTTAGCCTAAAAATATAGTAAATAACGAAAATTGTTAAGATACAAAGTGATCTTTATGTGCCATTTAGAGTGCCTAGATACGTTTAGATTGTATTGATAAGTTCACACGAATTGTTTAGCTTTACCGTAGCATAAGTTGGTCGTACTTGTAATCTTTGTTTTAAACGTTTAATAATTTGTATGATACATTTTGAAGAGCAAAGTAAGGTAAGGCCTTGTATTATTTTTGGGAAGTAGCATCCCTTTTGTTCTTGGACTTGGTGCTGTATATATCAAGGGATTATATCCCACCTACAGATATATACTTTTGTGGATCTTCGTTGTGTTACAAACGCAATCACAATACCAATATACCCCCATCTTTTTTGATGGTAGGTATACAAATTGTGACTCAGTGGTACTTGATTTTTATGCCCTTCATCATGAGTGGCAAGGGTATATGCATATAAGTTTGTCAATCAGTTTGTAATTTCTATATTCTTCATTTGCGACCCCACAAAGTATATATATTCTGGATCGTTATAGATAGCGAAGTCAATATAGCCATGTCCGTCTGTCCGTCTGTATGTTGAAATGAACTTTCCGTATCCCCCAAATAACTCATAAACATGATTGATACATCAATATATCGGGAATTCTCCCTGCTCGGTTGCTATTAGAGTTTTACACGGGAATTCATTATTCAAAATATTCCAAAAACTCGTGAATATTCAGGCTTGTCACATAATTATATTCCGATCGAAAGTGGAATTATTTTAGTATTTAGCTTTTTCACAAAGAGTAAAACGAAAATGTTTGGAATACAAACATTTAATTTTCTTCAAGTTTTAATAAGCAAAACATTGCCAATACAAAATTGAAAAAAATAAAATATTTATTTTTTGTGAATTAACAGAATTAATTGATTAATTAATTTGTATCCAATTACATTTTAAAACCAAAGAAATTTTTTAGATTTTTAACGAAGTCAGTATTCTTAAAATTTAATAATTTGTTCTAGGCGGGAATTCCCCTTATCCCGGGAAATTTCAAAATTAATCCAGATTTCCCGGGAAATGAAAAAGTGCGAGAAAAGAAAAACTCTAGTTGCTATTTAAAATCGAGAAAATCGGCAAAAAAAAAATGGCTTAGATATAAGGAAAAACCCGGGACAACCTCGATTTCTGTCCTATTTTGTGTCTATATATGGATTACTAAGTAATTAATATGGACAATATGAATATCTAATGACAGATACTTCCAATTCCATTGCAACGATTTATATAAGGCTATAGTAATTTGGACCTACAACGGCTCAAAATCGGAAAAAATTATTTTTAACCCGAATTTTGTTGTTACCAAAAAAAATGTTTGTAATACATTTGTAATACATTTCTTTCACTAATAAATTAAAATTTTTTTCTTTAAATTAAAAAAAAAAAAAATTTTAAAAAAAAAATAATTTTTTTTCAAATTTTTTTTTGATTTTTTTAAAAAATGTTGTTTACCTAAAAATATTTAAAATTTTTACCTTAAAGTATAATATGGTGAAGAGTATATAAGATTCGGCAAAGCCGAATATAACTCTCTTACTTGTTAATGTCAAATTTGACACGTTTGTGTATAAGAAAAGAAACAGCAAAAGTACTTTGTTCTTTTCGAGTTAAACCTTGTAGTCTAGTCATAAAATTTAGTTAAATTTAATTCATTGATTCTTTTACTAACACGTGTTTAAATTTGCCAAACACCTCCTAAAGATAGCCACGATTTTTAATACAATTTTAAATAATTCATTAAAAAAGTAACTATGTATAGATTAATATTAATTCCCTACATTCCAAATCCTTAAAAAGGGCTAAATTAAAAATAACCTTCTATAATACATAAAATTTGTTTAACCAGAAAGTAGCAAACATTTTCGTAAATAAAATATGGCCAAAGGAAAACAAAAAAATAAAAAATTAAACTCAAAACATCATTATTATAATTTAGCTGAAACAAAATTTAAATCCAGCTCTTAGATCCCTTAACTAATTAAAATAAATATGCTCATTAAGTTATGCTTCAATTTAGACACATACAAAAACAAAAAAAATTAGTTAAACTTAGAGAAAATGAAAAGGCTTTTAATTTTCACACCTGAGAAGTTTATCTTTGGCAGGTTATTGTAATAATACTAATATTACAAACTCGCATAGAAACACACACACCTAAAAACACCTATTACAGCTCTTACACTTCAAATACTTTCATGCCATTTGAAATTTCTGTAAGGATTTGTGTTGCTGCTGCTGCTGTTACTGCCATTACAACCTGTTGCCTGTCATTCATTAAAAATTTTGAACACATAATATTTCTGACGCCCTTTAATATTAATACCTCAAGGCTTCTTCCGGCTTTGGCTGACTATGCAGTATAAAGTTTTTTTGTTCAGGTTTCATTTTGTTTTCTTTTTTTTATTTTTTTGGAAAAAAAAAATAATTTTAGCTAAAAAGGGAAATCTCATGGTTAATTTATAAACATTAAAATTGTGTTTTTTTGTTGTTTTGTTTCTATCAACTTCAAAACCAAGTGTGATGTGGGTGTAGAGCATGAACAGTAAAAAGTATATCTTTTGAAATATTACACACAATTTTTGATGTTGCAAAAAAAACAGCATACAAAACAAATTTGTCTAGTTTTCTGTTGATGTTTGGTTGCTTGTTTTTCGTTGTGATGTTCATCTATGTATTTATGTTCATCTCAACTTTTTATCACTTCTAATTTGCTTAATTTAAAATTCACAACGTATAATGTTTGAAATTTTTCACCTTCACAACATACTTACACATGTACACAGAGACACTTTTTACAAACACACGTACATACACCTATTATATCATTATAACAAAGGATATAGAAAAAATACTAGTGCTTGGTGGATACAGATATTAACAACGACAAAATGAAGCGGTATAATTTTGCTTAGATTCGAATTCAAAAGAGTCATAAAATTACCATAACTTGAAGGTGCTTAAAAGTATTCAAAAATACCTTATAGGAGGAATCAGGTCCAAAAGAAAAAAACTATTGGGTGTATGACTTAAAAATGCGGGATTTACAATAGCTTGTATGTAATTTTAAAGTATACATATCTGCCATTTATTGTCACTTAGCTATTAAATATTTGTTAAGTTTTTACCTTTTAAAAACTATCTTTTACTATACATACTTATATTAAACACTTTAAATGTACAAGAATGCAGTTTATGTTAACTCTATCAGCGCCTATAATAAACTGACTAACGACTGCAACCTCTTCCACTATTTATACACAGCGCCATCTTCCTTCCAGTAGCTTCATGAATGATCTTAACGGACAAAACTAGAATGTTCGAATTCTAGAGCTTTTAGCAGCTAATAACATTGTTGATATGTAGAAGTTTCAACTGATGGAAATGTTTATAAACATGCTGAATGTTTCAAGCAGCCGTTAGGGACCGTCAAATTCAAATTGCTAATGCAAATTCGTAACAATATTATAGTGTAAACAACAAAGTTTTTTTTTGCTTTGAAAATTTCGAATTTTGTACCAACAAAGAGCCATATGCGGGAAGTTTTGCTTTACTTCATTAATCTGAAAAAAATAAGTCGCCGGTTGGTCACCGAAAGGAGTTGTGAATATTTTTCATCGGATTCAACGTTCAAGAGATGGTTTGAGCTCGGTCAAAACTGGTGATTTTGGCACGGAAAACAAAGATCGCCCAGGACAGCCAAAAAAGTTTGAACACCAAGTATTGGTGGTATTACTCCATGCAGATTGTTTTCACACTCAACAAGAGCTTGGAAAATCATTGAGAGCGACTCAAGCAGCAATTCCAAAATGTTTGCGAGCAGCAGGATTCATACAAAAGAAGGGAAATTGGATACGAATTGAAGCCGAGAGACCTTGAAAGACGATTTTGTATGTACGAAATCATTACTTGCGATGAAAAAACCCAAAGCGTAAGATATCGTATGTGAAGCCCGGCCAACCAGCCGAATCGACACCAAAGCCAAATATCCATGGCGCTAAGATAATGCACTGTATTTGCTGGGGCCAAAAGGGTCCTATCTATTATGAATTTCAAAATGTGAAGGATGTTTTTTAGGTTCAGAAGTATTGATTTTGACACAGAAGAAAAATATCGTCCAAGCCAGCCAAAAAAGTTTGAAGCCAATGAATTAGATGCATTACTCCATGAAGTTTGTAAAACTCTACAAGAGCTCGCAAAATCATTGTGAGCTACTGAAGCAGCAATTTCAAGATGTTTGCGAGCAACAGGATTCATCCAAAAAAGGGAAAATGGGTACCATTCGAATTGAAGACGGAAGACTTTGAAAGACGATTTTGCATGTCTTTGCATTTTTTGCACCGAATTATTACTGGTGATGCAAAATGTTTCCATTGCGATAACCCGAAGCGTAATAGATTGTATGTGAAGCCCGGCCAACAAACCGAATCGACATCAACGCTAAAATATCAATGGCGCTAAGGTAATGCTCTGTATTTGGTGGGACCCAAACGGTCCTATCTATTATGAGCTGCTGAAATCTGGCCAGACGATTACAGGGAACCTCTATCGAGCGCAGCAGATTTGTCTGAAGCAAGTATTGGCCGAAAAACTTCCAGAATATGCGACCAGATATAAAACCGTACACAGAGAATGCAGATTTGTAGTATCAACCGAATTTGATGCCAATCGAATGATTCGGTTGCACACATAGAATTTTTCGGTTCTGTCAACAGAAAGTCAGTTTTTAATGAAGAATTTCGGTTAAAGCAACCCAAATTTTGTTACCCCTCCTAAATTTTTGTAGATACAACTGTAAAATTCGGTCACTAAGTTATAATCATTCGATTGACAACAAATTCGGTTGCCATCACGAATCTGTTTACTCTGTGTAATATTGCATTATGACCACACTCGGCCACATGTTGCAATACCTATTAAAAAGTATTTTAAATCAAGTCGTTGGAGAGTTTTGCCCTACTCGGTTTATAGTCCAGACCGTGCCCCGTGTGACTCCTATTTGTTACGATCAAAGTAGAACGCTCTCTCTGGAATATGCTTCACTTTAGACCAGAGTATCCGATATTGGCTTGTTTCGTTCATGGCCTCAAAAGATGAGCAGTTCTTTTGGCTCGTAATCCATATGTTGCCAGAAAGATCTGAAAATGTCATGGCTAACATGGCCATTAAAAGTTAAAAAAGAGTAAACAATTTTTAATATTTTTTTATATGGTCCTTCTTAGAACATTACAAATTTTTTATTTTGATTATGGCAAAAAAGTATTTTACCAGCCTCAGACTAAATGTGGTCCTAATCGATAAATATTTTTTTAATAATTTCAATAAAAAAGAGGTTAAATTCGTAAGGGAAAAAACCTTATTATTATTTGAGGCCATCAGTGCAAAAGTGGTGTAACCAACAATTTTTTTTATTTACTATTCTGGTGTTACATACAGTCCTTACATTACCAACTATAAATACAAAAATGGGGTAAGCTACCTTTTCGTATTTAAAAGCAGATGGAGCTGAAAAAATCGTTTTTGCAGTAGTGTAATGGTGTTTTCTTTTCTGGCATAAATGATGCATTTATTCTGCCATTTACCGTTCTTTGTGTTCTTTTCTGAAAATAATGTTGTTTGGTCGTGCTCTTTTCTAATAATGTTACCCTAAAACCCTGAATATATGCTACATGTTTCACCCTCAATTTTATCAAAGGGTTAGAAATGCACCACTTTTTATGTAAGCAAAAAGTATAGTTTTTTAATATTTAGAAGCTATATAAAAGAAAATTGCATAAATGGTAATGATTTTGTTCTATTGTGATCGTTAAAAATGCAAAACATTATGAGGGTATGGGTAACATTTAATAAATGGTACACAATATATAGGCAACATTTTGTGTCAGAAAAGAAAACACCATAAGTTGAACATACCACTAAATAAATAGTTTGGGGTTACACCACTTTTGCACTGATAGCCTCATATGTTAAACGTTTTGTACTTTAAAGCTATACCTGTTGAAATATCTTCCAAAAAATTATCAACAAATTAATAGTTTCTTAAGAAACTTTATTTCTAGGAAGCAAAAAGTCATAGTGGTTTTTCGTCAAAAAAAAAAATTCGAAAATTTTTCTTTTAGATTTTCAAATTTAAAATCGAATATTTTTGGACTCGTTGAAGATATACATATGCTGTGAAAGTTTCTAGATATCACTTTTGTTTAACTTACAGCGAAAAATTTAATGAAACCGGCCAAAAATATTTTCCGATATTCCAAAAAACCTGGTATAACGAGATTTTGATATTTGAAAATTCAAAAAAATACATATAACTCGCATTTGAAAATTCAAAATCCAGATATAAATATTACACACAAGCATGTGTTTTTAGAAAATATTAGAATCTTTGATTTTGAATGAACCAAAAATAATAATTTGCTATCGTTTAAAGATGTTTCATGTCTGAGGTCCTCTGTGGGGTCCTTCGTCGAAACGTAAACTTAAACGCTCTGTCTGTCAGTTACTAATAGAAGTTTTATTTTCAAACTATTTAGATTCAGCCCCTAGTTCATGTATAATTATTTAAAGAATTTCTTGCTATTGACAGTCTAATAGTACATATTATAGGGTACTTTAAATAACACATAACCTTCTCACACTTACCTACAATTAGACCTTGTTTTTTCATCTTCAGTTTCCTCATGTTTTTTTCTCATTGTATTTTATTTTTGGCTTTTTGCATATTTCAACACCCTCTATTGCTAGTTAGTCATGCATGTTTTAGTTGGAACGTATAATATATTGCTTGTTTATAATACAAACCTCCTCATTCCAAACTTACACACTCGTTCGTAACAGGCAAAAACAACTTAACTTGTTTTTTAAGTATTTGGACTCGTATTACATTGTAAATGTTGTCATATGAGCCAACTCATACAAACAAACAGTTTTAAACATATTCAAAGTACTCTCTGTCTCATAGCCACCAAGTTTGAGGAACTGAGCAGGCATTACACACAAAGGACTGTATGAAAATTAAGTCACGTTTAGTAATTATCGCAATATTGCAATTTGATATGTGCATATTAATTATGAGATTTTTTTGTGTTGTAGTTTAAAAATTTAACTAGAAATGCGTGCGTTTGAAAGCGAGTAATTTGGAATTTTAATCAAGATGTATGTATGAATTTAAACTTTCATTTTTGGGGGGAATGAAATGTAAAAGAATAAATATTTAAAATTAATAAAGCAGAGTTTTGCTTTAATTTTTAACCTTTTAGCTAGTAATTACTAGCTAAAAAGGTACATTAGAGAGCTTAGATTTCAAATTAAAATTAAAGTTAATTGAAAAGATAACAAGAATTTATGTTATATTTTGGGTCTAAGGGATTATAATTAAAGGAAATAGGAAATTCTTGTAAATTGTTTCATTATTTTTAAACTAAAACTTATTTCTTCTTCAATTACTTACCTAGATTATAATTATAGATAATTTTTAATGAAATAAAAGGTTCAACTGACAAAGTTATTTGGAATATAATTGTTAATTTTAATTTAGTTTTGAATCTTCAATTACACAGAAAAACTATTTCTTTAACCGTTTCAATAGAAATATTTGTCACATATTGAACTGGTTTCAATTATTTCATAATTGAATCAAGTATTCATGTGCTCAAAAACAAAATTTTCTGATATTTTCTATTGAATTTTGTGTTTTGAATTTGATAATTTTGACAATTGAATATACAATTTTCGTTATTGGTTGAATTTTAAATACAAAAATTATTGAATCGATCATTTTCGTAATTGAAAAACAAAAAATAACAAAAATTTGTTTTCAATAACGAAAATTATCTATTCAATAATTTTTGTATTTAAAATTCAACCAATAACGAAAATTGTATATTTAATTGTCAAAATTATCAAATTCAAAACACAAAATTCTGGTTTCAATTATTTCATAATTAAATCAAGTATTCATTTGCTCAAAAACAAAATTTATTGATATTTTCTATTGAATTTGATTATTTTGACAATTGTATATACAATTTTCGTTATTGGTTGAATTTCAAATACAAAAATTATTGAATAGATAATTTTCGTAATTGAAACACAAAAAATAACAAAAATGCGTTTTCAATTACGAAAATTATTGAAAACGCAAAGTGACAAAAATTTTACAAAAATATTAATTTCAAGATTTTTACCTTTCCAACGCTGATGAAAAGCTTATGATATATTCAAAACATACTAGGGTATATGAAATTAATTTTCGTTGCAGATTACCTGGTATGAAATTTAAGATCAAATAGGCTAAATCCGAAATGTTTATAGAATTAATTAAAATTCGACACTTTTTTATGTTGGAATGATCTCGTTGCTTGCAATATTCATCATATTTATAAACATTTCCATCAATAGAATCTTCTACTTATGAAGCATGTTGATAACACGCTGTCATTAAAATTGTTTATAAGTATGACAACATTAACTGATAAAACTTCTAACATTTAAGCTGCTAAAAGTTCTAAAATAGAACATTCTAGTTCTGTCCGTTAGATAATTCCTGAAACTGCTGGAAGATGACACTGTGCATAAATATAAATAGCAACAGCAAGTTGCAGAGAGTTATTGTATTATAAGTTTGTGTATTAAAAGAAAGTGTAAATATTTACTTTATTTTAATAAATTTACTGAACCACCGTTTTTAAATGGTAAAAACGTAATAATATCCTTAAAAAAATAATGAAAAATTTAACATTTCTAAATTCTATTTTTCAGCAGGTAAAAATTGTTTGTCGGTGTTTATTAGGGTGGGTCGATTTTTTTCACGAAAAATCGTATAGCAGAAAACGCAATCTACGGAAAATTCTAAGAAAGTTTCATCAAGGTCTAAATCAAATTCATAGGTCTAAAATCAAATCCTATCTTACGCATTTCGTATTTTATTCAATGATATTTCAGTATTAATTTTTTTAATAGTTTTTTTATTGGATAAAAGATGAAATGCGAAAGATAGGATTTGATTTTAGACCTATGGTTTGTTGAGGAAACTTTCTTAGAATTTTTCATAGATTGCATTTCAGATAATTCTAAATATAACCTTAAATCGTGATGGTCAAAGGTCAAATTTTTCAATATTTGGAATTTCTCTTGGAAAGATAGCGAAATTTGTATATTTTTGGGCCGATTTTGATGAAACTCAACAAAAATATAACACAAAGCCTAGTATTTACAAAACAGCAGAAAAATTAAAATTAATCCTATATAGCAGTTGGGGTTAAAATGACCCCAAACTTCTAAAATCATAAAAAATATGATTTTAAAAGTTTGGGGTCATTTTAACCCCAAGTGCCATTAAGGGTTAAGTTCCATTCTTGTGCTGTTATTATAAATACTAGAATCTATGTTATATTCTTCTTAAGTTTCATCAAAATGGGTCCAAAAATAAATAACTTTTGACTATCTTTAAATTAGAAATTTTAAATATTGAAAAATTTTACCTTTGACCTTCACGATTTAAGGTTTAACGTTTCGCAATTATAGTAAAACTTTCAGAATATATTTAGAATTATCTGAGCTATAATATTCTGAATAGGTTTTAGTTAAAATTTATAACAGTAAGGAAATAGAGCTCATTCGCCAAAAAAATTACCAAATAATTGGATTTTCTCGAAAATTTCAAAATTTAAATCGCAGGTACGAAAAAACTATAAGAGATATTTTCATACTTTTTTCACATTTTTATTCTCTATTATATTCTCAATAAATCCCAATGAGATGATCAAAAAATTCTGAAATTTGTTTAACAAAATTTTTAAAAATTTTAAATTGGAGTTTTGAAACTGCCGTTAAAAAAATTTATTTTTTTTGTCCTACCTGCGAATAGATTAGCGGCATCATACTAAGACAAAAACTAAACTGGAAAAAATCCAACTTTCTTTCATTAAGGGCCACCCTAATATCGACAATTTTCAAAAACCTTTGCAACGGCGAATATAAGGCCATAGGAAAAATATTTTTTAAGCTGAATTTAATTTTTACCACTAATAAATTTCCAAAAAAGTAATTTTTGTTTAAAAAAAAAGTTCGAAAAAAATTAAAAAAAAAATTTATACAATTTTTGTTTACCTAAAATGTTTAAAATTTTTATTTCAAATTGTAATTTGGTGAACGATGTATAAGATTCGGCACATCCTAATATTGCTCTTTTACTTGTTTTTTTCTAATTTTAGTCCACAATTCCCTGTTAATGCATATTTTTGTGGATATTTTACATTTTATAGTGCATATTCTTCGAATTACAGTGCATATTTTGGTTTTTTACTGCACGAAAATCTCAGCCCTGTTAATAATTATATGGTTTTTATAAACAGCCACCTGGTTTATAGGTTACCCAATATTTATGGATATTTAAAAATACATTTTAAACAAATATTTACCAACTTCTTTATATGTCATTTGCTTGAAATAAAAAACAAATAAATTTTATATACCGAAAAGAAAAAAAAACAAAATGAAATACAAACAATCAAGCTTTTAAAAAATATTTAAGTAGAAATTCAAATATATTTAAACAAACATGCACAAAGGACCTATACTTTAATATAAGTACTAGTACATATGTATACCTGTATATGTACATGTTTATGTAAATTTAAATATATAGGGAAAAGAAAACAAAAGTTATATAAATTATGCATTTTTACTGCACTTTAACAAACAAATAAAAAAAAACAAACTCTATATGAATGCACTGAAACAAACTTCATACTCTGCTCTACATTTCAATGTGTTTTTCTGTTTTTTTTCGGATTTTTATTTATTTTTTTTTTTTTTTGTAAAGTGAAACACAATGGTGGCGTTGATGAGTATGATGGTGACGATGTTGATGAGAATCAGAGTCAGAATGATGATGATGACGGCACTACACTTTTATACAATTGGGGACAATCTCAGCATACTTACAACACAACACAGATTCATTCACTCGCACTTGCAAATATTAAAACAAATGTTAACATTATATTTTATGCAGTTGTTGTTATTACAATATTATTATTGCTGTTGCCATGTTGCATTCATAGGAGAGTATGTAAGGAGCGAGATCAGTTTAATTAGGAGATAAACTTTCACTTTTTGATTTTGTTTTAAAAATTTACAGCAAAAATCATATTCAAATGACCTGAAAAATGTTTTTATTATCTGTTATTTTAGATCAAATACCTCATTATTAATAAGAATGCTTTGGATATTTAAAAAACGTCAGTGTCAATGAAGGTGTCAGATACAAAACCTAAATATATTACTTTCACTGAACCCAGTCCTAACTTGCATCAGTTTGCCTGAGCATGTCTGTGTAGGCCATAAAATATGAAATTGGGGAATTGTGCTTTTAATGCGTAAAATGTAAACTGAAATATATGAAACAACTACAACAAAATGAAATCACAATATTTTACAAAACATCAAAAACAAAAAAAAAAAACTGGAAAAAAATTAAAAACGCACAAATGTTCATAAAATACACTTGCTGTTATTATTTTTTGTACAATTTTATTTTTTTTTGCTTTCATGATGTTTTATTTCATGTTATGTATTTGGTATAAATTCATTTTTCATATGACACATGTCACATATTGTCAAGTATTGTAGCAACATTGTGTGAAGGCAACACAGCACAACAACATGCTGCTGCTGCTTAAAAACGCAAATGCATGATATATTTATTTAATGAACAAGTAGAAGAAATGCACATAATTCTAAGAACACAAAACCCACATGCTGCAACAAAAAAAGGGTTGACTAATGCGTTTTATTGTAAAACCTGACAATATGACGCACTTTTTTTGTTGTAGTATTTCTTGTTGCTGTTGTTTCTATACATATTATTGATTAAAATTGCATGGCAGTCGGTCTTCTGGTTTAAAGAATTTCTACCCTTTTTCCATTTTAATTAAAACAAAAAACTTTAAAACTCACAGAATGCACTCTGCTTATAGAAATTTAAATACGACAGCAATTTGCTAAAAAAAATCATTGCATATTTTAAAGGGTCCTTTTAAGTAAATTGTTTAGTGCATACTTTGGGGAGATTATGCTAGATATTTGATGTACTGCAAGTATGGCTTAAGAAAATAGGGTAAAATGGCAAGATTGTAAAAGGGGTCAAAAGAATGAAACAAAACTGTAATGGAAAGCAAACAAAATTAATTTTCTTTTAAGTTCAAACCAGCGGAAATATTAAATGAACGTCAAGCTTTATGAGAATGAATGACCTTAACTATCTAAAAACAGGCAAAAGAAAATTAAAAAAAAAAATAATTAAAATATTATTGCGGGAACTTAAAAATGCGGGATTTCTTAAAATTTTTATTTTGAAAGATTTGTACAATAAAAATATGTTCAAAATATTGGCCATTGTTAAAACTGCTCATCTTTTGATGCCAATAATAAATCAAGCCACTTTCAGATACTCTTTTCCAAAGTGAAGCGTATCCCAGAGATGGTGTTCTGCATCGATCGAAACAAACCACTTCATTCTAAATATATGTGACCGACGTTGTCATGATTGAATATAGAAAATAATGCTGTGAAACAGCACTGTTTTCTATAAAAAATAATGCTAGCAAACCGCACGGTTTTCTATAGAAAATAATGCTGGGAAACCGCACGGTTTTCTATAGAAAATAATGCTGTGAAACCGCACAGTTTTCTATAGAAAATAATGCTGTGAAACCGCACGGTTTTCTATAGAAAATAATGCTGTCAAACCGCACGGTTTTCTATAGAAAATAATGCTGTGAAACCGCACGGTTTTCTATAGAAAATAATGCTGTGAAACCGCACGGTTTTCTATAGAAAATAATGCTGTCAAACCGCACGGTTTTCTATAGAAAATAATGCTGTGAAACCGCACAGTTTTCTATAGAAAATAATGCTGGGAAACTGCACAGTTTTCTATAGAAAATAATGGTGTGAAACCGCACGGTTTTCTATAGAAAATAATGCTGTGAAACCGCACGGTTTTCTATAGAAAATAATGCTGTGAAACCGCACGGTTTTCTATAGAAAATACTGCTGTGAAACCGCACGGTTTTCTATAGAAAATAATGCTGTGAAACCGCACGGTTTTCTATAGAAAATAATGCTGTGAAACCGCACGGTTTTCTATAGAAAATAATGCTGTGAAACCGCACGGTTTTCTATAGAAAATAATGCTGTGAAACCGCACGGTTTTCTATAGAAAATAATGCTGTGAAACCGCACGGTTTTCTATAGAAAATAATGCTGTGAAACCGCACGGTTTTCTATAGAAAATAATGCTGTGAAACCGAACGGTTTTCTATAGAAAATAATGCTGTGAAACCGCACGGTTTTCTATAGAAAACAATGCTGTGAAACAGCACTGTTTTCTATAGAAAATAATGCTGTGAAACAGCACTGTTTTCTATAGAAAATAATGCTGTGAAACAGCACTGTTTTCTATAGAAAATAATGCTGTGAAACAGCACGGTTTTCTATAGAAAATAATGCTGTGAAACAGCACTGTTTTCTATAGAAAATAATGCTGTGAAACAGCACTGTTTTCTATAGAAAATAATGGTGTGAAACAGCACTGTTTTCTATAGAAAATAATGCTGAGAAACAGCACTGTTTTCTATAGAAAATATTGCTGAGAAACAGCTCTATTTTCTATAGAAAATATTGCTGAGAAACAGCTCTATTTTCTATAGAAAATATTGCTGAGAAACAGCTCTATTTTCTATAGAAAATATTGCCGTGAAACAGCTCTATTTTCTATAGAAAATAGAGCTGTTTCACGGAAAATATTGCTGAGAAACAGCTCTATTTTCTATAGAAAATATTGCTGAGAAACAGCTCTATTTTCTATAGAAAATATTGCTGAGGAACAGCTCTATTTTCTATAGAAAATATTGCTGAGAAACAGCTCTATTTTCTATAGAAAATATTGCTGAGAAACAGCTCTATTTTCTATAGAAAATATTGCTGAGAAACAGCTCTATTTTCTATAGAAAATATTGCTGAGAAACAGCTCTATTTTCTATAGAAAATATTGCTGAGAAACAGCTCTATTTTCTATAGAAAATATTGCTGAGAAACAGCTCTATTTTCTATAGAATATATTGCTGAGAAACAGCTCTATTTTCTATAGAAAATATTGCTGAGAAACAGCTCTATTTTCTATAGAAAATATTGCTGAGAAACAGCTCAATTTTCTATAGAAAATATTGCTGAGAAACAGCTCTATTTTTTACAGAAAATATTGCTGAGAAACAGCTCTATTTTCCATAGAAAATAATGCTGAGAAATAGCTCTATTTTCCATAGAAAATAATGCTGAGAAATAGCTCTATTTTCTATAGAAAATAATGCTGTGAAACAGCTCTGATTAAATATCCTCATTCAAAACATGCTTCATATTTGCTCCATTCTCTTTACTTAAGCAATATCCTCTGCAATCATAGATTAAAGAAAAATGACGTTTAAGTGTTTAATACACCTGTCTTGCCTGGCCCGGCTATTTATAACAAATGTTCAACAAATTTGTTATTTGATACGAAATTTATTTATTCAAACCAACAAGAAACACTAACAAAAATTATGACCTTTTTTTGTTGGTATACAATAAAAAGGCCAAATAAAAATGAAAATAAAATCGAGAGTATGAAGCGAAACTGCCAATATAACCCCCATAATAATTTATTACACTCATTAATATGTCTAGCAACGTATACACACTTTTCTTTTGCTATTTATTTGTGCTTTTATAACCCCATTTATATTTTGATCAAAAACATATTTTCTTTATAACTTTAATAAAAACCAAAAAAACAAGGCACAACAAATCTTTAACCCAAAATAAAAACAAAAGGCAATAAAAAATGGTTTAGTTTGAAGATAAAAAAACTACCCCACAAAAGCCACCACACACCAGTGACCAATAAGTGTCAGTGCTATCAATACTTTTTTGTTTCCTTTTTTCTGTTAAACAATTTATTATTCTTTTTTTTGGAAAATTCTGCTCACATTTTGTAATGTGTCAAAACAATCCGTTAGTTTTCTTTTTTATTTTCATAATTTAATGATATGTTATTCTATAGATTTTATTGCAAACGAACATGTTTTGTTTTGCCAACAATGAACAAAAAAAAACAATTGCAAATCTTGTCTTTAAAGATGTAACATATTTTTGGAATATGTGCAACATATGTGGTCAGTGATTTCAGTAAAAAAACTGCAATTGGTTCTACTTTGTAATAGATAGGGTATAATTATTGAATTATGGCAGTGCAGAAAGGCGTTTTTAAGGATGTTATTTGTTGCATACTTTGCAGCTGTGATTTCTGGGTAAAGCTGGAAATAAATTAATAATTTGGCAAATATGGATTTGTACCACCATGTGGGAAGATTTTTTCTTTCATGAGAAAGTTTAAGACTTGACAGGAAGGAGTGATTAGCAGCAGCTTATTTAAAATTTATTTTACACTAGGAAATTCTCTTTTGAATTGCAAAAATAAAAGTTTTACTTTAAAAAAATCTTAAATGTACATTTTTTTAAATGATAAATACATTTAACTGCATAAGTACTTAATGAAGACGTACAAATAATAATGTAGAGACAAATAACTGACTGTATATAAATATTATGCTTCTTGTGTAATAATATTGAAGATGAAACTCATACGGTTAAACTACTTGTATACTCAGGGAAATTAGTTGAAAGGAAACACAAAATTTATTTAATGAATAGAAATTTTAAAAGTAAATATTCATTAACAATAAAAACTTAACTTAAAGTTAGCACTAACTGTAGGTTAGACTGTCCCTTAGAATTAAATTTTTTGAAATTTTGAAATGGTACCCGCTGAAAATTTTCGTAATGACCTAAAATATCACCAAAAAAATGTTTAGCTTGTTCTAAAATCGAAAATCGTGAAGGTCAAAGGTAAAATTTTTCTAAATTTGGAATTTCTAAAGGAAAGATAGCGAAATATTATAAATTTTTGGGCCGATTTTGATGAAACTTAAGAAAAATATAACATGAAGTCTAGTATTTACTTGGGGTCAAAATGACTGTGTTTTTGAAAGTTCAGGGTCACCACAAGTGGTAAATGAGGGTATATACAAGTTTGTAATTCCGTGTATATTTTCTTGATCGTTATGAAATTCTAAGTCGATTGAGCCATGTCCGTCTGTCTGTCCGTCTGTGTGTCTGTTTAAAACACGCTCACGTCCAAAATACGCAAACAAAATTGGTAGACTTGCAAAACATACGTTTATTGTTGTCCTAAGCAGTATTGGTATTGAAAATCAGCAAAATCGGTTCAGTAGAACCAGAGCTATGAACCATAACGTGAGACAACCTAAAAACAAATTGACAATTTTCACATATTATTGTTTATTTGTGTAAATATATTGTAGATAATACCATAAAACTTTACACACATCATTTTTATAATAAAAGGACTAACTGTGGTGAAAACTTTAAGAATCGGTTCATGATTTCTCCTAGCCCCCATACAAATTTCTTCCCAAATATGGTTCTATGGTCTATGAATGCCTTCAAAATTGCAGTATCCATACAAAATTCAGCAAAAATATGTTTTGTGCTAAAAGAAATCACAACACTAAATTTTTTGTGGATCGGCCCATATTTGACCATAGCCCCCATATAAAGTTCAATTCCGAAAATCACTTAAATTAGCATAAATATCTTATAAATATCGCTATTAAGTTTAAATTCGTCATAAATAATCCCCATATATACCAAAATCGCTATACCTAATTCTATGATGATCGTCCTATAATTGGTTATAGGTCCCATATATGCATATCAACCTAAATAATATATATGCAGGTAGAGGGTATTTAAGATTCGGCAAAGCCGAATATACCGTTCTAACTTGTTATTCCCTATTATGTTGTTAATAAATCCCCATGTGATGATCCAAAAATTCTGAAATTTGTTTAACAAAATTTTTAAAAATTTGAAATTGGAGTTTTGAAACTGTCGTTAAAAAAATATTTTTTTTTGGTTATACTCATATACAAGTAACCCCCAGTAACACGAAGGCTGGTTATGTGTTAACTAATAGTTATACTGACAGTTTTCGTACAAAAATAATTTTAACCGACAGTATAACTATTAGTTAAGGCATAACCAGGCTTCGTGTTAATGGGGGTAAATATGGTTATATTTTAAGTAAGAATAAACTTTTGTTTTAATATTTCTCAAAATATGTTAATTTTGTTCCTACATTTCTGGTTCTAGTAGCCTGAGACACATTAAAGGCCTGGCAATTTTCTTAATAACTTTAAAATTTTTTAACCAATTTTTGTCTTTTATATCTTATTAGAACGTACACATTTCGACTTTTTTAAATTAAATTGCAAAACTAATTTTTTAATGGCAAAATTTTTAAAAAACTGAAAAAAAAAATTAATTTTTTCCCCTTGTAAATGAATCTCAAAACTAAATCGAAAGTTGGCACGGTTTGCCCTTCTTAGAACAATCTAAAAATCTTTTTAGTGGAATTTCAGGTCATTTCGAATGTTTTCAGTGGGTATCGTTTCAACATTTCTTAACCCTTCTGCATCCCTTGGATATGTGCCCTTCCTATGATCCTTTGGGTCAATATGACCCAACATTAAAATATAAACAAAATTTCATATTTAATATAGGAAATTTATTTGTTTTGTTGTATTTTTATTTAGTATAATAAAAAGTAATGAAAACTAAAATAAATTAGCCCTTCCTGAGCAATTATTAAAAAAAATATATATAAAATAAAATTAAATTTGAAATTTAGCTGTTCTTTCCAAACTACACTTTTGTCCTTAGATAAATATGTAACGGAATTGCTGTGATTTATTTCTACTGCATTTTCCACCTCCATGATTTCAACGCTATTATTTGATGATAAATATGATTCGTCTTCTGCATCGCTGACGGGTGAAAAAATTGCGTCTTCATCACTATGATCAATAAAACGCAACCCACACTGCGACGGTGCTCTAGCGAATCAACACTCACCAATAATAACCTTCGCTCTATCCTGTACGCGGTCGAGAATCTCCAAAATAGACTTTGAAGCACCGGACCATAGGAGTTGTATTCCATTTTCGTTCGGATATAGGTGATATAAATAGTGAGGAGATCAGATGGAGTGAAATAATTCCTACACTGTTTCAGAAATCCGAGACACTTGAATGCTTCTTTGGACACTTGAATAATGTGTTTAGACCAGCGGACATCACATTGTATTCTCATGCCCAGAACATCAAGAGTGTCTGATTCCACAATATTTACACCACCCATAAATACAGATTAAGAGACATGGTTTGTCGTTCATTTATGTATCAACATACAACACCGATTCTATTCGCACGACACCATTCAGAGATTGCCAGAAGGTCCCGATTAAGGTAATCATTCAAGTTTTGCCTCATTGCCGCAATTCTTGAAAGACTTGGTCTGTTACTGAATGAATGAATGTGAATGGCAAATGTTGCTATCATCTGCAAAGCAATATATAGGGTTGGAAGTTTGACGTAGAAGGTCATTTAGAAAATTAAGAAATAGAGTAGGAGAAAGAACGGAGCGTTGCGGTACCCCTGAATTTATTCTAAACTTGGTTGATGATATCATATAGTGCGATCTCTGAAAATGCTCGATATAAATCGAGAGAAGTTAATACCGACACCAAAAGCAATAAGTTTTGATAAAAAGTACCCTACCATACTCTATCGAACGCCTTGGAAATGTCTAGAGCCACCACTTTACTTTCGCCAAAACGTTTAATGGAACGACACCATTTTTCCAATAGGAAGGCTAGCAAGTCTCCCGTAGTCAATGTAAGCGATTGTATTGATTATTTGGCTGACAAAAATATTGATCGATGATTCTGAATGAAGATGAACCAAATTAAATTATATTTAATAGGAAAAGAAATGGTAAAGTGGAATATCGCTTGTTGGGTCATATTGACCCAAAGGATATTAAATGTTTGTAAATCGTGTTTTGAAATGTGGAGGGCGGAGGAAAAATTTAAATTTAATTATTTGCTTTTAAAAGCATAGCTTTCGTTTCTGTAATGGCTAAATTAAAGTCTCACGTTCATATCTTATAATTAAAGGTGAAAATTTTGTGTTTGAAAACCAAAATTGGGTCAAATTGACTCAAGGAGTGCAGAAGGGTTAATATTGTGGCTGAAACACTTCAGTAGTAAAATTGGTATATTTATATCCAGTTCATGAAAGAAGACACTGATCAAGAATTGTGCATTCTCGATCTCTAGCATCTAATCCAAAATACTCTAACTACTACTACGTGGAAATCCGTTTGGACTAAGTAGTAGTACCTAATGCATGCTGATGCATTTATTTAAATAAAACCCACTGTTCTATAAGACAAATAACAAGTGTATAAAAGATAAAAATAATTAAAGCTTGAATATTTTATTATGTTTATTTTTCATTAAATGGCAGCAGCAACAACAACAAAAAACATCAACCAGTATTAAACCAAACAGTCAACGACAGCCTGAACCAAAAACCGGAAAAGGAAAACCCACTCTCTTAACTACTCAATGACTTAAAGCTCGTCATCAGCAGCAGCAGCAGCATCAATGTATGATATGGCTGTTTGACAGACAGACAGAAACCCGGACTAAATGTGTGTTTGCAACTATATGATTGTAAATAAAATTAATGGAAATGTGAATTTATAAATGAAATATAAATGAAACTATAAAAGTAAAATATAAATGTTTAAACATTTGCAATATAAACGTAATTAAATTGATAGCACTCAGCACACACTTGCTTGCTTGCAAACAAATGAGAGAATATTTAAGTAATTTTTAGCATCTTTGAGTTTGAGTCTTTTACTTCAACAGCTATAATTTTTATTTTGTTTCTTTTTAAAAGATTCTGTTGTGTGGCCATTAATATTAATTAATAGTCATCATTTAGTATCGTTTAGTATTTTAAACTGAAATAACTATAAATTTTATATTTTATTACACTTGACCCTTGCAAAGTCTATAACTTTTCATTTATATGTTAGCAGTTAGTGTAGCTACTACCTGGCCATAAAAAATTATTACTAAATACATTAGAAGATGCCTTACTCCTACTATTTCTTTAGTTGTTGGCGTTCAATAAAGTTTTTGGTTGAAGCCTAAAAGCCTACTACAAAAGTTTCGTTATATTTATATGTGGCTTACCAAAAACCTACAAAAGGAGATGGTAATAAAAGCAGAAGAGTGGGTTTGGCAACAATTTAGTAAAGGTTTCTCTTCAAAAATTATAAACATTGGTTATGATTATTATTAAAATGGAGGCCTTACTAGAACTTCATCTTCAAAACTAATCAACATGGTTTAGGATTTTAATTAAATTGGAAGCTTAAATTGAAATCCCATAAAATGTCCTAGAACTGATAAGTAAAACAGCTGCTTGAGTACTTTTCTTGGCTTCACTGAATCGTAAGTAGTAGAATAATCAAGACTTTGGTTTCAGTTCAGTAGAACCCTAAGAAAGGTGGTCGAAATTTTACTGCAGAATCACTCACAATAGACTAGATGATACTGGGTCGAACTATTTGTCAAAGAGTTGTGGGTTCGATTCCCGCTAAAGTCTCTGGGTGTTTCTGCAGACAAGACAAAAAGTCACGCATTTTGTGTTTAAAACAGAAAAAAAGATTTTAAAGTTATCCAACTAAAAGAGTACGGAAGCCTTAAAAGCCATTTACAGCTCTTTAAATTCGTTTAATACCTAGCATTTTCTTAGAAAAACCATTTAACAATCATTATCATCATTTACAGGTTATTTTCTTTAAGGTTTCCTTTTATTTCTCAAAATAAACTCTTTTTACTCTTCTGCTCCTACTTGTAGTATTGCTGCTATCTTAACATTTTATGTGGTTTTGTTGCCAACATTATTTCGTTTATTTGATTTCATTAACTAAAAATATAGTACATATTTACCTACACCGTCCTAGTTTTCTATATTTGATGTCTTTTAGATTCCTCTTACAAACTTCCTTTAACTTTCCTTTTCACCTACATAAAAATGTTGCCTATCTTAAGGAGCTCTTCGAAATATTTACTTAATAACTGTTGCTTTTTCACCTAATGATTATGTTAGATAGTTAAGGCATTTTTAAGGTTGATTTATAGACAAATATACACACATTCTGTTAACTATGCCGACCTTATTTCCTACGTTTTATGTAAAGAAAATTGCTTTTGTGTGGTAAAGTAGCAAAAAAAAAGTTTTAATTTAATTTTTGCCAAAAGTTTGCCAAGAAAAAACATAAAGGAATTATTAGAATACCAACCATGAAAACAAAAACATAAAATCATTTAATTATTACAATCAAATTAACACAAATAAATGGTATTTTGTTGGGTTGGTTAAAGGTGAATGAAAAAGGAATTTTGATTGTTATTAATAGTTATTTGTTATTTAAGTATTTAGTAGAAATAATAAGCAATAAAAGTGAATTAATTTTAAATTGTTGTAATTGGAATTATGTGGAATTGTTGGGTTATTCTTTAGAAAATAATAAAGAAAAATGTTATGACTCCTAAAAGTAGGCAATATTTGGTAGTTAGTTAAAATTACAAAACTATGAATATTTCAGTGCCTTTTTTAGAGGATAAATTGTGAACGGATCACATTAAGTTTTCAGCGAAACATTTAGAATTGATGAAAGAATTGACCAACCAATGAAACAGTTTGACAGATGACAGTTTAGAGTTACTTGAGAACAGCTCGTTTCAAAAATAATGAAAGTTTGGCAACCTCAGTTTCGAACAAAATCATACTAAGCTATGGAATATATTTTGACTTGTTGTCTTTGCTAATCATAAAAATTGCTGAATTTGGGGTTCAGAGAACCCACTTTTGATAGTCGAAAAACGAATGACATCCATGAATTGTGTTTGTTTGGTATGGATTTTGAAGTGAAGCCATCACTGGATCATTATACTTACAAAATGAGCAGTGAGTTCTATCTAAATTGGTAGATAAAAAAGAATTTATTCTTATTTTTGGATTTGACAGCTCATAAATGAAGTCCCATTTAAGATCATATTCGACCAAGTTATTGAAATGCCTCCGCATATTTGACGGATTTTCTGGCAAACCAGACCATGACATTGCCAAGAAATACATAGACTGGAACCCACAGTTATGCAGTCAAGTTGGGAGACCAGCTTATACCTGGAAGCGACAACTAACAACAGAGCTTTCAAGATTGCGGATGAGGTGGCATGGAGCCGACGCACAGTGGCGCCCGTAGAACAAGTGAGGTTGCATAAAACAAAATTTCATGTGCCCCTAAAAAATATTCAATAAACCTCTTATACAGCAAATTGTCCAACGATTTCAAAAATGCTACTCTTATTACAATCAGATTTTTGATTCAGAAGATATAGCCCTTCAAAGTTGACTGATTTTCAGATTTCAAAAAAACACAAAATTTTTAGCTAATTTGGTCCGCTTTCCGATACAATATATCGAAAACTATGTAACTGATCGTCATTATTTTTGATTCCTTTGATAGGTATATTTATTTATTAAGAAAAGAATAAACAAAAATTGTACCGTTTGCTTTGTATTTGTCCAGGTAAATCGATATTTAAAAACTATCCATTTTTTCAATATTTCTCAAATTTGAAGGGAAATAAAAAAAAACTATCAATTTCTATATTTGCCATATTTTCAAAATAAGATTACTCATTTACCTAATTCAAAAATTCCCAGCTGCCCGTCCTTGCCCCATTTTTTGCTAAAGGTAAAATTTTGAAAAAAGACATGGTTCCAAACGATATTGACCAACTATACATTTTTTCAATAATTCTCAACTTTGATGGAAGATAAAAAAACTATCAATTTCTAAATTTGCAATATTTCTAAAATAAGTTCTTTGATTACTCCTTTACCTAATGCAAAAATTTCCAGCTGCCCGTTCTTGCCCCGTTTTTTGCTAGAGGTAAAATTTTGAAAAAAGTCATGGTTTCAAAAATGACTTATGACAGTGAAAAACCAACCAAAAATTTTTTTTTCCAAAATTTTTTTTTTTAATCTATTCTGGAATAATTTTAAATCTTAAAAGTAATTAAAAAGAAACATAAAAAATTTTAAAAAATATTTTGGTTTTTTGGTTCAAAAGTTATGATTTTTGCAACGAAAAAAACTCAAATGGCGCCACTGTGCGACGATAGAGATTGTTGAAACCTCCTTGTTATGGCCCTAAGTTCCTTTGAAGTAGCGTGCACGTCTATATCGATATAAATTGAATTTAGTAATCCTACTAAAGGCTCTTCAAGGCTTTAGGAACATCATGTTGACCATTCCTACTACAGAAGAAGTCATCGCAGCGTAGACGTGTGTGTGACAAATGACTCGAATTTATCGTTCCGCCGCCATTTTCAGACAATCGATCTCAGCAAGTCCACTACTTGGAATATGGCCTACATCCATATAAGATCCAACTGTAGCAAGAATTAAAGCCAGCTGACTTTAAATTGCATCGTGTATTCAGTGAATTGGCTGAGAATCAACTAATCATCAAATAATCTTCAGTGATGAAGCTCATCTTCAATAATGAAGCAATGGCTATATAAACAAGTTGAATTTTCGATTTTGGAGAGAGCATAATCCTCATGAGACTCTTGATACTCCATTACATAGTAGAAAAATAGAAGGTAGTTTCATTCTCTCTTTATTTATTAAAATTCTACGTCTGACATGCTTAAGGATTATGACGTTTTCGTTAAAATAGTAATACCATATTGATTAAAAATTTCCCCATATATTCTTTTATATTAATACATAATTTTCATTAATTTGAAAAATATTAAAAAAAATATAAAAAAATATTTACTATCAAATTGGGATCAAAGGTAAGATTTTCATTTTCAAATATTTCAAAGCTAGTTTGTGAACATTATTTTAAGATTCAACAAACATCAGTTGCATTTTCCCCAACTGCGAAAATACCAAATATTTTTGCAAAAATTCAAATGTAAATTTTGTTAAAGTCCCTACATTACCTAACAAACGACAACAGTGGCTGGATGTATGTAAAACTTGCGAAGAAGATTTGCCAAAAGAGCCAATGGTGTGCTCCGACCATTTCCTTAAAAGCAATATATCAGTTAATACATTAACTTCCAACACAACATACTTAATACATTTTTATTGAAATACTAAATTATAAATTACACATTTTTTGTAAAAAATTTCTATAAAATAAAAATCATTTTTAGGAATGTGGCAACGCTTTTTATAATGCTCACAAAATAAGGAAACTTCAAAAAACCTTATTTGAAAAAAAAAATTTTGATTGAAACTACCTTCTATATTTTTATCATGCTCCATTATATCCTGAAAAAATCACTGTTTGGTGCGGTTTACATTCCGAAGACGTCATCGGCCCATTTGTGTTTAAACCTAAAATCGGTGCCAACATTACCGTGAATGGCAAAAGCCATAGGCAATTGATTCGTTTTTTTTTATTCCCCATCTCATTGAAAATCATTTGCGGAGAAATGGTTTCAACAAGACGGCGCAACATGCCACACAGAGCGTGGAACCATCACTTTTGTTGAGCCAAACGTTTGGTGAACTAATTATCTCATGAAATAGACCTGAGAATTGGCCACCTCGTTCTTGTGATTTGACACCATTGAACCACTTTTTGTGGGGGTACATCAAATCTCTGGTCCATGCTGATAAACAAGCAACAATTGATCACTCACATGCCAACATTCGGCGCACCGATGACGAAATAAGATTTGGTATGCTCGAATAAGTGGTGCAAAATTCGAACGACAGGATGGCGTTAAAAAGGAGCAGGCTATTTTTTAAACATTAAATGCCATGAAATTTGAGCAAATAAAGACAACATTCCATTGAATGTTCTAAGGCCAACAGTTGCTGGATAACCTATCTGAGTTATTGGTATCTGTATTAAGGGACCTCGATACTACCGCCTCAACCTAGTACTCTTCAATTTGCAGCTATTCTTGACCCGAAAATATAAAACGAATTCCTAAATATTGACTCAACGGCATTGTTTTATTTGCGCATTCGCGAAATAAGAGAGATTTTGTTAAATTGGCGTTTTTCTGGAAATTTTTACAGTTTCTTTTCGTCTTAATTGCACACACAAATAGTCTTTACCTTCTAGTGCAAATTTGATGATCAGAATTGAACTTCCATGTAATTTGACCACAAGATTAGACAAGTTGCTAAGACATTAAAAAATACTGAAATTATTTTCAGAATCTTTATATTTCAATTAAGAAATTGGTAAAATGTTTCATTTAAAATACATATCTTAAAATTTTCTCTCCGTAACTCTTTTTAATATCTTTAATTGTTCTGACTTACCATATTTTCATTGGGCCATTTTTCGGTGTACCCCTATAGACTTGAGTGGTTGCGGGTTCGATTCCCACCAGAGACTCTGAGTTTATCTACAGAAAAGCAAAACGCTTTGCAGTTTGTGTTTGTTTTTCCAAAAAAAAAAAATACACTTGCTATTGCACCCATTAAGACTTTTCTGTTCCCAGCATAATTTGCCCAACAATTGTGTACAAGACCGAAACACCAAAAGCTGTTTCACCAATTAAGTCATGTTTATTAGCAATATTCATTTTACCACAAGACAAAAGATGCTACAAAACCCAAACCCAATAACACTTCACAAGAGGCTGATGTTGCAGCAACAAAAACAGATAAAAAGGGATCTTGCTGCCATGGATTCAAACAAACACTGCCAAAAAAAAAAAACAACTTTATGAAAGAAAACAAGAAGCAACTACCACATACCACCCAAAAATACAAGACACAGGAAAGAGATAGACTCATTATAAAAAGGATGCTTCACTAAACTACAGCAACAACCAACAATTAAAACAATAAAAAACAAGCAGACAAAAAAATTACCCAGAAAAAAAAAAACAAACATGAAATCCAATGGAACCAAATATAAATGTAAGTATGTATTAGTACGAATAAGACAACATACAAACTTATGGTGCGAAAACTGGAAATACTAATTAACCACAAAAGAACACTAATAATGAAAACAGAGACAAGAGACACAACCAGCAAGCAAGCAGCCACACAACACAACATCAGGCACAGCACAACATTTCGAAATTAAACAGAAATGTTTTAAAACAAAAACCAGGAGACGGAAACTGAAACTGAGAAACAGACAGGATGTAAGAAAACTGACATTAGCAGCCAAAAATAAAGGCCAACTTAATTGTAACTTACAACACAAGATACACAGCATTTAATTGTGTATATGTTTTTGCTAAATATGTATTGTTAATATAAACGAAAAGAGACCAGCACAAAAAAGAAGCTCTATTGTAAGCTTATGTTGGCAATAAAATGTTAAAGTCACCAAACAAAAATATAAAAACAAATGAAACATTAAACTTGCAACAACAGCCCTACCAGACAAAACATAAATGTTTTAAACATTTTTTTTTAATGTTCATACGTACTTTTTGGCCAAAGAGAGTTTTGGTAACAGATGACATTTGAGAGAATATTCCTAGATGTTTGCTTAGTAATAGAAAGGCTAATATTATAAGTACAAAAACAAGTAAGAGAGCTATATTCGGTTGTGCCGAATTTTATATACCCTTCACCAAAATATACTTTAAAATAAAAATTTCAAATATTTTTAGGTAAACAAAATTTAATTTTCTTCCAGTTGTTTTTTAAAATTTTTTAATTTTTTTTTTTTAATTTAAAAAATTTTTTTTTTTTAGTTTCTAAATTTTTTTTTAATATTTAGTGAAAAAAAATGTTGGTGAAAAAAAAATTCGGTATAAAAAATATTTTGTCCGATTTTGACCCATTGTAGGTCCAACTTACTATGGTCTTATATACGTCGTTGCACAGGTATTAGAAATATCTATCATTAGATATCCATATTGTCTATATTAATGATTTAGTAATCCAGATATGGGTCAAAAATAGATAAAAAATCGAGGTTGTCCTGGTTTTTTCCTTATATCTCAGCCATTTATTTACTGATTTTCTCGATTTTAAATAGCAACCGAGCCGGAAGAATTTCGGAGATATTGATGTATCATTCGTGTATGTAAGTTATTAAGGGGCTTCAGAAAGTTGATTTCAACACACAGGCGGACAGACGGACATGGCTATATCGACTCCGCTATCTCATGGTGAAGGGTATAACAAGATAAATATATCAATTTTTGAGTACCACAGTATTCAATTCATGATTTAACATTGTTTAACAAATCATGCTCAAATCAAATTTTTATATTCGGTTCTAAATATATAGATGCATATTGATATTGTCGTTTGATTTTAGACACTTCTAGCACTAACTAGCTATCTGACAATCGGTCAACAGAAAAGAAAGTAAGCAGATGAAAAGTCTGCGCAAAAGTTATCACTTTAAATGCCAAGAAAACCTTATCAGCATAGAGTATTTGTGGTAACATTCAGCCAGATATATCCTTTCGTTTGGGCCCTATCGTGCTTTCAACATACAGACAGATGGACATTATCCTCCGATTTGTTTCACTATAAAGGGATCTGACCGATATATGATTCAATGTTTTTAAATGCCATTTATAAAATCACCTCCTTTTGCATCTCCCTGTTCATATGCAAAGCAATTAAAATTGTTAAAAGTATAAAAACCCCAAAAAAAAATATCAAACAAGAACTCAAGAAAAGAAAGATGTTAATGTAAATTAGCGACACTTTGAACAACAGCGCAAAAAAAAGAGGAGAAGATAAACCAAAACGACAGTTTATATCAGAGTTTGAGCCAAATTAACTTTTTCTCTCAAAACATTTAACCCATAAGGACAGGGATATCGAAATGCGTTCAAATAGTCAATTAAACTTTTAAATATAGAAATTTCATTTTAAAAATGAATTTAAATTGAAAGAATTAAATTATGATCAGTTTTCCACAAAATATTGTAGAAAAATCTATTCCTTACTCATTAATTTATCAATTAATTTACAATGACTTTCAATGAATAAATGGGAATAGTAAGAGATTTATTTTAAAGGACGAAAATAATAAGTTAATTTTGGATTTCCGTTAACTGAAACAATTTACATTCGAATCGCTGCATGAATAAGAGGCAAATCAATATGAAAACTTTTAGATCGGTAACTTACTAATATGAAGGACATCGTCAATATATTCAGTCGTGTTGTAAATAAAGTATTTTTCAGACTGAGCAATAGAAAAACTAAAATAATTTGAGTACTCGTATATAGTGAGAAATACGAGAAATTCTTTCCTCCGTAAAGCAAAATCATAACTATTTTATGGAGAAAGTCCAGAGATTATCAAGACAAATATCTACTTTTAGCTAGAAGATACATGAGTTATGTGGAGTTTGATCAAAGCTACGCAAAACTTTGACAAAATCTGTATCTTCTCAAGTACTGACCCGATTGCTAAATGAAGTACATATGAATTACTCGTAGAGAAGGAATAAAAAAGGCTTTTAGAAAATTATATCTTTGGTTTTTGGGATTTTCAAATATTTTTTTGGGAATTTTGGGATTCTGAACAAAAAATCTTAATTTTATTTTTTCATTTTGGCATTTTAATCAAAAATTTTCTTTCGAAATTTATACATATTGAAAATAACCAAAAAATTTTAAATTTATTTGTTGTTTTCAATTTAAAATACGAAAGAAAACATTCGTTCGCATTTAGAGCAACAGACAGTTAATAAATATTTATAACAAAAATATTTTCTATAAGTAAAACAAGTAAGAGATCTGTGCCGAATCTTATATACCCTTTACCAAATAATAAAATAAATATTTTAAATATTTTTTTTTCGAAATTGTTTTTAAAATTTTTTATTTTAATTTTTAAAATTTTTTAAATTTATTAGTGAAAAAAATTTATGACAAAAAAATTCGAGTTAAAAAATATTTTCCCGATTTTGACCCATTGTAGGTCCAATTTATCTAAAATAGCCTATATTAATGACTTAGTAATCCTGATATAGATAAAAAAGTAAGCCAAAAATCGAGGTTGTCCGGTTTTTTCCTTATATCTCGCCATTTGTGGCCCAATTTGCTCCATTTTAATTTGGGCTACGGAAAGTTGATTTCAACATACAGACGGACAGACGAACATGGCTATATCGACTCCACTATCTATAATGATCTAGAATATATATACTTTGTGGGGTCGCAAATGAAAAATGTAGAAATTACAAACGGAATGTCAAACTTATATGTATGTATATACCCTTGAAGTCTGTTTATATGTTTGTTATTTATAGGAGCCTAAATCACAGAACCGATAATTCAGTAAATAATTATTACGGAATATCTTCTGAACTATAACTGTGAAAGCCGCAAAACTTCGAGGAATTTAATATCTGCAGAACTATAATTGTGCCAGTCTTCAAACTTTATACGAATCAATTTCTTATCAGTACATGGAGATTAACCAAAAATAGGATGGATCGTAATAGGGGCTGTGGCCACCTCCCATACAAAGTAAATAGTTATTGTCTTCAAATTTTGACTGAATATCATCCTTAGTATTTTACATAGTTTGGGTGAAAATGGACGGTATTGTAGTAGTGGGTAATGTAAATTATTAATTTTGAATATCTAAGGAACTATTTGTGTATGACTTAAAAATGTGGGATTTTCAATAAATGATATATGAACGCTGTTATTGTTTTTGTTAACTTCTATGTCATTTTAAAGGTTAATTATCTGTCATCTATTCTAACTTATTTATTGAACATATCAAATTTTGTGCGAACAAATCTTCATATTCCTCCCCAATGCTTAAAGTGAATGCGATGTATCGGTTTCAATGTGCGACAGATGGTTTGTGCTGTTGAGAAGTGGTGAAATCGACCAGGCCATCCAAAAAGTTTGAAGACCAATAATTGGAGGTATATGAAAATTGTTATCGAACTCAACAAGAGCTTCCAAAATCATTGGTAGCTACTCAATCAGCAATTTAAAAAATTTTTGCATGCAGCAGAATTCATCCAACAGCAGGGAAATTGAGTTCTATACGAATTGAAGAGGAGAGACCAAAAGACGATTTTGCATGTCCTAAATGCTGCTGAATCATTATTTGCGATGAAAACTGGAGATAATATGTGAAGCCCGGCAAACCAGACGAATCGACACCAAAGCCAAATATCCTTGGCGATAAGATAATTCTCTTTATTTTGTGTGACCAAAATGGTCCCATCTATTATGATCTGCTAAAATCTGACAGACCATCACAGAGAACCTGTACTGATTCATATGAAGCGATAATTGATCGAAAAAAGCCCAGAATATGGGACCAGACATGAAACCGTTATATTCCATCATGACAACGCTCGATCGCATGTTGCAATACAATACATGTTAAAAAGTATTTAGATAGAAGAGGTTCGAAACGTTTGCGTCACCCGCCCTATAGTTCAGACCGTCCGACTACTATTTGTTTCGATCGATGCAGAACGATCTCTCTGGGATGCGCTTCACTTCCAATCAGAATATATTAAATTGGCTTGATTCGTTCTTCGTCTCAAAAGATGAGTAGTTCTTTTGGCGAGGAATGTAATGCTGCCAGAAATATAGGAAAAGGTCATAGCTAACAATGGTCAATACTTTGAATAAATTAATATTGTACAAATGTTTTAAAATTAAAGCTAAAAAATTCAACAAAAACCCATATTTTTAAGTCATACATCCAATATTAAATTAAAGAACATTGCAAATGATAGCAAATTTTTGCATTTATGTTCTTGTATTAGGTAAGAAACAGGAAAATGCGTACATAATGGTACCGATTTCCAATTGAAGGTAATTTTTTTATTTTCAGAAAAATCCCAGACCCATGAAATTATGCATAACAATTCAAACAAAATATTCTTTATTGCTGTGAAAATATCTCTCTTCTATCTCTCATAGGGTTAACCGGCTTAAATTATTATAAAAATCCAAATGGTAAGTAAAAGTTTTGGCACTTTCGACCAATTAATTTTGTGTATTGTACGTAAAAGCCATGTTTAACCCCAATACTTAAATATAAAATATTTTTCATACATTTAATTTCTTTAGGTTTTTGGCAAAGTAATGTGTCTGTGGTTTACTATGACATCAAAAATGTGGTTTGGCTTTGAAAATTTACACACAAACAATTTACTATTTTTACTTAAAAATTTATGTAAATTCTTAAATTACTTGACATTAGGTTTTAGGCTATAAAAACACAATATAACATTTAAATTAATAATAAAACTAATTGCAAATACTACTACTGCTACTAGTTCATTTAACGAAATTAGTTAAATCCTAAAAAGGGGGATAGGACCAACTACTGAATTAAAAAAAAAAAACTAAAGTAAATTTTGATGTTTTAGCTGTTTTATGGATTTTTATTTTATATCAGGATTTTTTTCTTTGGGGGCCTGATAGCAAGCCCACGAGGTTATAATGGATATTTTATGTTTGTTTTTTGGTTAAGTAATAAAAATCATAAAAAATAATGAAAACAAAGTATTAAATCTTGTGTTGCTTTCTTTCTTGTGCTTAACAGGGTGGTGGCAAGCTTTCTTCTTTCTAAACAAAATACATTAAGGAATAATAAAAAAAATCACCCTCCTTTATGTTGGAGAAAAAAATAACCTGACTTAGAACTTGCATTAAATGCAAGTAATATTTATTTGTTTTGTTGTGTTTTACAACAGAACACATACACACACTTATACTCACTCCTTAGCAATACACATTCAGTTGTTTATGTATTTATTTTGACTTTAATCCTTATAAATGAAGGACACGTTGCAATCAAGGCAGCTTAACACTGTTGCAAAACAATAACAATACACAAACTAACATACACTTGTACTTCCATGCATTTATGTTTATTTATTACACAACCCTGCTTCCACACACACACTCTAACTTAATAATACATATTTATGTGTGTATGTGACATTATTTGTTTGAAGGATATGATTATTTAACATTTACTTTATTTTCATTTAATAGTTGCTTTAGAAGGACCCACAAACTTTGTGTCACATATATAAAAACATTACAAAATATTTCACTTTTTTCTATGCTTTCATTTCCTCATTTCAAAATATATTTGTGTTTTTCTCATTATGTCTCATCATTATATTTTAGTTACACCTTAAGGATTTGCTTAAATTTCCTCCCCCTAAAATTATGCAATGTTAATGCTTTATATTTGTTATGATTACAATTGTGGTAGTTTTTGTTTTGGTTTTGTTGTGTATGTGTGTTTGTTGAATTTATGCTTAAGATTTGTTAAGTTGTTTTTGGTTATTGTCAATGCTGGTGATTTAGTTGAAGAAATTGCATGAATTATTTAAAACAAACGTGATGTGTTTTAATAACAAAAAAAATTAGTAGCATAATTTAATGGGGGGATGTCAAGTTGGGGGAGTTTTGTTTTCTAAGAACTAGATAGAATTGTTTGTAGATAATCATGCTATTCATTTAATATTGTAGTCCTCCAAATCTTTCCATATATTCTAGTTTCGATAAGATATAATTACATATTTTAAGCTTTTATAAATATATAATTCTACACCATTTGAATTTCAGAAATTTCCAATTATATTTCAGAATTTTCTAATTAAATTTCAGAATATTCCAATTATATTTCAGAATTTTAAATTTATATTTCAGAATTTTCCATCTATATTTCAGATATTTCTAATTGTATTCCAGAATTTTCCAATTATATTTCAGAATTTTCTAGTTAAATTTCAGAATATTCCAATTATATTTCCGAATTTTCCAATTATATTTCAAAAATTTCCAATTATATTTCAGAAATTTGCAATTATATTTAAAAAATTTCTAATTAAACTTCAGAATATTCCAATTATATTTCAGAATTTTAAATTTATATTTCAGAAATTTCTAATTGTATTTCAGAAATTTCCATTTGTATTTCAGAATTTTTATTTTATATGTACTTAAAAAGTTTAATTTTGAAATACAGAATTTTCCAATTGTATTTCAGATATTTCCATTGGTATTGCTATTAGAATTTCGATTCTGAAATACAAATGGAAATTTCTGAAATACAGTTGGAATCTTTTTAAGTACATATAAAATAAAAATGCTGAAATACAAATTGAAATTTTTGAAATACAATTGGAAAATTCTGAAATATAAATTTAAAATTCTGAAATATAATTGGAATATTCTGAAATTTAATTAGGAAATTCTGAAATATAATTGGAAATTTCTGAAATATAATTGGAAAATTCTGAAGTATAATTCGAAATTTCTGAAATATAATTGGAAATTTCTGAAATATTATTGGAAATTTCGGAAATATAATTGGAAAATTCGGAAATACATTAGAAAATTCTGAAATTCAATTGGAAATTTCTGAAATTCAATTGGAAATGGTGTAATAAACCATGTCATTTGTTGAGAGAAAATACCATATGGTTCTTTGTACCTAACAATACCTCGCTCTATATTCTACTCTGGATTGTAGTGGGTGTATGACTTAAAAATTAGGGATTTTTTAAACTGTTTAGCTTTTATTTTGAAATATTTCTATAACATAAATTAATTAAAAGTGTTAGCCATTGTTAGCTATGACCTTTTCTCATCTTTCTGGAAACATATGGATTCCGAGCCAAAATAACTACTTATCTTTTGAGGTCAAAAACGAATTAAACTTATACCACAGAGAACATCCATCATAGATCGAAACATTTTTACTAATAAAAAAAAATAAATTAAAAAATTAAAAAAAAACAATTTCGAAAAAATAGTTTTACAAATTTTGAAAAAAAAGCAAGAGAGCTGTGCCGAATCTGTGCCAAATTATGCTACAAAATACAAATTTTAAATATTTGTATGTAAACAGAATTTATTTTTATAACCTGCACCACCAGTGGGGAGGGTATAATGCGTTTGTGCAGATGTTTGTAACGCCCAAAACTATTAGTCTAACACCCACCTTAAAGTATACCGATCGACTTAGAATCACTTTCTGAGTCTATTAAACAATGTCCGACCGTCTGGCTGGCTGGCTGTCTTTGTGCGCAGAGTACAGGTCGCAATTTTGAAGATATTTCGATCAAATTTGGTAAATATTATTTTGTCGGCCAAAGGACCAAGCCTATTGAAACTGCCTGAAATCGATCCATTATTTCACCTAGCCACCATACAAATGTCCTTCCGAAATTGGACTTTATCGGTCATAAATGATTAATTTATATATGTATCTCCACAAATTCCGCTTCAAATAATTCTTATTTATACAGAATTCATATAACCAAATTTTGTTACGATCGGTCCATAATTAGTCATAGCTCCCATATAGACCCGCTTCCGAAAATCACTTTAACGTGCATAAATCGCTTAAAAATGTTGGTATACTCACAAAATTCAACATAGTAAACTTTCATATCGACACAAATCACACAAACTAATTTCATGGTGATCGGTCCATAATTGGTCATAGCCCCCATATAAGGCCCACTTTCAAAAATCACTCAAAAATACAAATTATTGAAGTTTTAAAAGAAAAATGTTTTTACTTAGTGTAGGGTATTATATGGTCGGGCTTGACCAACCATACTTTCTTACTTGTTTTTTCCCAAAGTTGTTTTTTTCATTTTTTGGAAAAAAAATATTTTCGAATATTATTTTAAATTTTTATTAGTTTTAAAATTTTTTTTTTTAAATTAAAAAAAAAAATTTTGCTTTTTAAATGTTGATGAACAAAAAAATTTGGGCTTATAACTTTTTTCCTGATTTTGACCCATTTTCCAATTTACTATGGTCTTATATACGTCGTTGCAAAGGTCTTTGAAATATCTATCATTAGATATCCATATTGTCTATATTATTGACTTAGTAATCCAGATATAGGTTAAAAATAGGTCAAAATTCGAGGTTATCCTGGTTTTTTCCTCATATCTCAGTCATTTGTGAACCGATTTTGCTGATTTTAAATAGGAAGCTTTTCGAAAGCATGTCTGACAGAATTATTGAAGATTTGTATCCCGAAGATATCAGTTGTCTTTAGAAAATTGATTTCAACAGACAGACAGACAGACAGACAGACAGACGGGCATGGCTTAATTGACTCCGCTATTTATAAGGATTCAGAATATATATACTTTATAGGGTCGGAAAATTATATTGTGGAAATTACAAACGGAGTGACAAACTTATATATACCCTTCTCACGACGGTGAAGGGTATAAAAAAAAGTTAAGTTTAGTTTGGTGAAGGGTATGATTTGGAAAGCCGAATTTAGTTCTCTTACTTGTTTTATTATAAAATATTTTTGTATTTATGTATCTTTAATTTGGTGAGCGGTATATAAGATGTGGCATTGCCCAATATATCACTGACGTATGATTAATATTAATTAGAAGATGAGTTCGAAAAATACACATAACTATGAAACAAAATAAGCTGGTGTTTTAAATTAATATTCATAAGAAAGCCTAGATTTCAAAAGAAATTTTGTGAGTTTACAAATTCTATGAATTGAGACAAAAACAAGTTACACACTTTTTATTCAGAGTTTATTTTTTTAGTTTTCGAAAAATATACTTTCTTCGTAAATGTCTTTTATTGTATTGTATTTCTATTTCTTTAATGAATGTCCAAATAGATTTACTTGTAATTCTAGATATTTAGTATTTTTTTTTTTTGCAATTGCTGAATTTGATATTCTATATCAATCAAAAATCAATTTAATACAAAGTGCCTTTAACACACAGGCTTTTGTTGTATAAAACGAAAAAAGAAAAAAAAACATGATTTTGTTAAGAGAATTAAAATCAAACTGGGCTAGACACAAAGAACTAAACGAAAACGAAAAGAAAGGAGAATAATTCTAAGAGATTTAGAAAAATAATACCCAAACAATTATTTTATGTAGAGTTTTCTTTTTAGGGTTTTGGTGAACTAAAATTCAAATTGATTTAATTGTTGTGGTTGCAATCGTACAAGTACTCAATAGAAGCAACTTAAATATTTATACAGACTTAGGATATTTAATTTATATGGTCTATATTTCAACAATATTTTTGCTAAACTTTTAAGAGTACATACACAGACATAGACATATATATTTATTTAGTTGTAAAGCTGAATATATTCAATAAGTATCTTACAAATATATTGAAAAGTGGGTGTGTTGGTTTGTATGTGTAAGATACTTATTGTCAGTTGCCGAAAATTAATGCGTATACACGTCACTGTATGACATTAACTAAGTAAGTAAGTTTAAGTAAAAATCATGATGATGATGTTGTTAATGATGAAGCTTTTGTGCTAGATACTGATGACTATGATTGTCAGGTCAGCAGCAGCAGCAGCTTTATAGCACTTGATATAATTTTATCTTCATTACATTTTAAGGGCTCATACAGACACAGTTAGACACACTCACACACAAACCTACTTGCAATATTCTAGATACTTATTTAAGTACAAATCAATCGCACTTGATTTGCCAGTTACCAACATACAAATCCACTTAATTGTCCAAAAGTCATACACACAGCCATAATCTTGCTGATATTTTGTTCGTATTACTAATTTTTTTGGCAAACAGTTTTAGTTTTTTTTTTAGCTTTTCTTCAAGGGTCATTATAATAGAATAATTTTTGTAGAATATATAAAAATGTGAGTTCTTAAGACATAGACACATCTTTGAGTGACTTTAAGGGTTTGAAGTTTATTTAGAAATCAATCAAAAACATAATATTCTTCGGAATAATGTGTAAAAAATATTATTAAAGATGCATACTACATAATTTTTCATTAAAATTGAGAAAAATCCATATGAAATTGAGTATTTCAAATTAAAATTGAGAAGATTCTATATGAAATTAAGAATTTCCATTTTAAATTGTGAAAATTTCAATTGAAATTGAGAATTTCTATTTTAAATTGAGAAAATTTCAAATGAAATTAGTAAATTCTAAATAAAATTGAGAAACATTTGGGGGATTCAAACGGTCTCCTATTAGGTCGTATTGTCATAATGTCATAAAATATTTTTTTAGTTTAAACAAAATGTTATAAACTAATAAGACTTTTTGAACTATGTTTATTGGTTTGTCATAAAATAACACTTTTTTTGTTTGCAGCACAACAAAAATTTGTTTGAACTAAAAAAAATTTTTACGACATTATGACAATACGACATGATAGCAGACCGTTTGAATCCCTCAATTATATAAATTTTTTTATATTAAAAAACCTAAATTAACGATATCATTGGGTCGATTCTTGTTCTTTGAAAATGTGAATTGAAAAAAAAATATTTCATTTTAATTTTCATAAGAACTTTTCATATTATCATTTCATAATTACACAAATTGCAATTCGCGTTCTTCAATTATTTTTATTCCACTTGTTCTTTTCATATGAAAACATTTTAATTTATTGTTGCATTCCGAACAGTTCCTACTTTCCGTGGCCACAACGTCCACCTAATAGGTGTAATTGGTACCGCAAGTATTATTCAAATGCATAGTCGCAGTGGTTCGTTCACTGCCGAAAACGCAAACGAATGGATCAAAAGAGTTCTTGATAGATGACAAGAGTTGGACAATCAGTTATCTTAACTCGTTCTGACATGTGACAATGCCCCTTGCCACAGTCGCCTACGTGAAATTTTCACCAATGGGATTATCCATGTGAAAGCAGACAGCAGTCGGATTTACCATATCCGATTTGAATGAAATTTACAACATACAAAATATATCCAATATGTTCCTCATATCAGTGACTTTATCAATGAAAGCTCACTCCGATGTAAAAATATCGCGACTTGAAAATTGAAAAATTTGTAAAAATTGTCTAAAATTATATAAACATAATTGCCCATAACTTAGAAACTACTAGGGTATTCAATCGGTTAACCGTTAATCGGTTAACCGATTAATTTTTGTCGGTTAACTGTTCGAATAATTCAAATTTGCCGATTTTCAAATAACGAATAAACCGATTAATTTGTGTCGGTTAACCGATTAACCAAAATTTTTTTTTTTTTGCACTTTAACATATTTTTTTTGTTTTTAATTTTCCATTTTAATTCAAATACAAATGTCAAAGTAAAATTACATATTTTTTCGAACATTCAAGAAATATGTTTAGTGAGTATAATAACTGATATATTTAATTTACATGTAATTGTCGGATGAGAACATGATAATGGCAAAACTGGAGACACTACTGAAACGAGTTTTTATCAGAACTTATCGAAATTATTAAAAGTATTTAAAATCTAAAAAGTCCAAAAAGGACTCCAATGGTATAATGGAGGATTTTATATGTTTAGAAACAACTAAAAAAATAATTTTGTCAGTTATTTTTTTAGTTTTAGGATATTCTTTATCATGTCTTACTTTCAATTTCTCCAACATCTACAATCAGCGAGAGAGTTTTTTCCAAGTCGAGTTTTATTAAAACTAAAGAAAATTATTTACTTTTTGGTTGAATTGTTATGTTTTGTATATTTTTTATGTTTTTGTTCTTTTTATTAATAAAATACTTCAATAAGTACACAAAATTCGAGATTTAGTTTCAGTTTAACATTTAAATAGAAATTATTCGGTTAATCGAATAATTTAGAATTAACCGATTATTAACCGATTAAATCTAAACCCCGATTAATTATTTGCTCGATTAACCGAATAAACCAGAAACCCGATTAATTGAATACCCTAGAAACTACTCAAAGACCAGCATAATTTTTGATTGCATTTTAAAAGCAAATAAATAAAATTAGTTACTTGCAAAAGGTTAAAGGTAAATTTTTGGTGTATATATTTCAATGTAAAAAATATCAAAGATCGACTATCAAAGATTAAAAGGGAACATAGTGTGAGAACGCCTAAACTCTCTAGTCGTGCAAAATAATTTCGATGGAGGCTCTATTAGTTCAGAAGTTATAAAGAAAAACCTTATTAAAAGTACGTTTTTTCATATAAAGAAAAGATTATTTGGTTTCAAAGTTATGTGTTTTTTTTCAAATCCTTATCTAATACGTCAAATGATTTCCAAATTAAAACTTATACATTTTTCTTTTTTGAAACCATTTGGAAGATTTTTTTAACATACAATGTTAAATTTTAGCTTATTCAATTAGTCACAGTACCAAAAAAGTATTAGCTTTCGTTTTTATAAAAATTATTTTATAATTTACCAAAGAATTTCATTTGAAATTTTGAAATCAAAATCGTAAAAAAGAAACCTATATTCGGCTATGCCGAATTTTATATACCCTTCACCAAATTAGACATTACAATACAAATTTAAAAAAAAAAATTTTCTCGATGTTTTTTTAATTTTTAAAATTTTTGTTTTTTTAAATTTATTATTGCAAAAATAATTTTTTTTTAAAAAAAATTCGGTTTAAAAAATATTTTTCCCGATTTTGACCCATTGTAAGTCCATACTGTAGCCTTATTTACATCGTTGCAACGGACTTTGAAATACCTATCATTAGATATCCATATTGTCTATATTATTGACTTCGATATATGTAGATCAAAAATATACCCTTAACCAAATTATACTTTAACATACAAATTTAAAATATTTTTAGGTAAACAAAATTATTTTTTTTTTTCAAAATTGTTTTTGAAAATATTAAAAAAAAAAATTTCCAAAATTTTTTTATTTTAATTTTTTAAAATTTTTTTTAAAAAAATATTTTTACCGATTTTGACCCATTGTAGGTCCACATTACTACAGTCTTATATACATCGTTGCAACGGACTTTGAAATATCTATCATTGGATATCCATATTGTCTATATTAATGACTAAGTAATCCAGATATGTATAGATCAAAAATTAGCCAAAAATCGAGGTTGTGCCGGTTTTTTCCTTATATCTCATCCATTTTTGGGCCGATTTTCTCGATTTTAAATATTGGAAAAATTTTCGATATATTTATGTATCAATCATGTTTTCAAGTTATTTAGGGGCTACGTAAAGTTGATTTCAACATACAGATGGACAGACGGACATGGCTATATCGACTTCGCTATCTATAACGATCCAGAATATATATACCTTGTGGGTTCGCAAATGAAAAATGTAGAAATTACAAACGGAATGACAAACTTATACAGTGGTGGCCAGCAATTTAAGACAAATACTTGAATTTTTTTCATCAACTGAATTTTAAGTGCGATAGAGCCAAAATAAAAGGACCTCTAAGGGTATGAAATTTATTATAAATGTTTCTAGTTTCTCAAAAATGTTTCGAAAAATCGGTAAAACATATATGGACAAATATATGTGGAAATACGTTGACCCACCTCAGCGATCATCCGCTGTTAATAACATGATATGACCGAAACTAATGGAACTAAAAATACGAAATTTGATCCGAATATTTTATAATAATTAAAATAAATAGTTAATGATATAAATGTGAGAAAATAAGTTTATATAGCCTTACGACTCATGGTGATGGGTATAAAAATAAAAAAATGTTTGACATTTATTGCGTGCATGACTTAAAAATGCGCGATTTACAATATATGGCGAATCTTTTGAACGCGGTTTTTGTTCTTAATAGCTTATATATCATTTTGAAGGGTACATAGCGGTCATTTATTCTCACGTAGTTGTTGAATATTAGATATATAGGTGGACCTTATTTTTTTTAACGAAGGACAGTTTTGTGTTAAGTTAGGATAAAAAAAATTTTGAGCTCGATCAGTTAAAAATTGGATGGCCGCACAAAGGTGAGAACATTTAGAAGGCGAACAAATGCTATTTTTTCAGTTTTTGTTAAAATTTTCCCGTTAGATAATTACTTTTGCAATCTTTATATATGGGGCATTTCATGTCAAGTGAACCAACTTTTGAAATCGATGTCTTCCGATCGGGATGAAATTTGCACCAAGGTTAGCTCTATTGGATAGTAACTCAGACACAATTTTTCAACAACATCGGTCGAGAACTCTCTGAGTTATAGGGGGTAAAATTTTGACAATTTGGTCAAACAGGGGTTTTTTCTTAACCATGTAACTTATTACCTATTGTTCTTAGCAAAATGTGTCCCAAATAGTATAGATAGCTATTTCTTCGATCTTTCGAAAAAAAATATTTAAAAAAAAAAAAAAAAAATTTTTAATATTTTTTTCCGAAATCAAAAACTTTTTTGACATTTTTTTTTTTTTTTTTTTTTTTCTTAAAATAAAGTTTAGATATTTTCCTTGAACATCTACTTGGTCGCTTAGTGGGATGCGAGTGGGATATCTATCAAAATAAATATTTTTTAACTCAAGACTTACAATTTTCGACTTTTTTTTTTGCAAATACGATTTTTTTTCCAAATGGGCCCTTTTTTTAAAATTTTTTTTGTAGTCAAAAGAAAGCTTAGGTCCATTCCTTTAAGATATTTTTAGTCCCTTAGTGGGATGCGAGTGGGATATCTATCAAAATAAATATTTTGTAACGCAAGACATACAATTTTTTAATTTTTTTTTGCAAAATCAAAATTTTTTTCCAATATGGGCCCTTTTTTAATTTATTTTTTTTGCTCAAAAGAAAGCCTAGGTCCATTCCTTTAAGATATTTTTAGTCCCTTAGTGGGATGCGAGTGGGATATCTATCAAAATAAATGTTTTAACACAAAAATTGTATGTCTTGAGTTACAAAACATTTATTTTGATATATATCCCACTCGCATCCCACTAAGCGATCAAAACCATCTTAAAGGAATAGGCCTAAGCTTTCTTTATAGCAAAAAAAAAAAATTACAAAAAGGGCCCATTTTAAAAAAAAGTCAAAAAAGTTTTTGATTTTGCCAAAAAATCAAAAATTGTATATCTTGAGTTACAAAATATTTATTTTGATAGATATCCCACTCGTATCCCACTAAGGGACCTAAAATATCTTAAAGGAATGGACCTAAGCTTTCTTTTGACTAAAAAAAAATTTTTAAAAAAGGGCCCATTTTGAAAAAAAATTCGAATTTGCAAAAAAAAAGTCAATAATTGAATGTCTTGAGTTACAACATTTTTATTTTAATAGATATCCTACTCACATCTTCCTAAGTGACAAAATAGGTCTTAAAGGAAAAGACCTAAGCTTTCTTTTGAGCAAAAAAAAATTTTTAAAAAAAAGTCCCATATTGGAAAAAAATTTCGATTTTGCAAAAAAAAATTAAAAAATTGTTACAAAATATTTATTTTGATAGATATCCCACTCGCATCCCACTAAGCGACCAAAAGGGTCTTCAAGGATAATATCTAAGCTTTTGTTTGACCTAAAAAAAAAGATTAAAAAAGGGTCCATTTTGAAAAAAAAAAGTCAACAAAGTTTTTGATTTTGCAAAAAAAGTCAAAAATTTTATGTTTTGAGTTACAAAATATTTATTTTGATAGATATCCCACTCGCATCCCACTAAGCGACCAAGTAGGTGTTCAAGGAAAATATCTAAACTATATTTTAAGAAAAAAAAAAAAAAAAAAAAGAGAAAAAATTTAAAAAAAAGTCAAAAAAGTTTTTGATTTCGGAAAAAAAATATTAAAATTTTTTTATTTTTTTTTTTAAATATTTTTTTTCGAAAGATCGAAGAAATAGCTATCTATACTATTTGGGACACATTTTGCTAAGAACAATAGGTAATAAGTTACATGGATAAGAAAAAACCCCTGTTTGACCAAATTGTCAAAATTTTACCCCCTATAACTCAGAGAGTTCTCGACCGATGTTGTTGAAAAATTGTGTCTGAGTTACTATCCAATAGAGCTAACCTTGGTGCAAATTTCATCCCGATCGGAAGACATCGATTTCAAAAGTTGGTTCACTTGACATGAAATTCCCCATATATAATTCTTCTGTACGTGAGTAAGTAACTGAATTCCTCCTTAACGGCTGGGCCGATTTCGATGCAAATTTTTGTGTGTGTTTGAGTGGGTCTCTGGATGGCTTAGATTCACAATTGATATATATAGGAACAATGGGCATGGCACCTCAAATACAAAGTAAAAATTTATTATTGCATATCTGGAGTACTGTTATAGTGGGAGTCTTCAAACTTTGTGTGAGCTATGGCAGAACAACGTTTGTCGGGACAGCTAGTTTAATGTAAAATAATCGAAATGTGTACTTAATTGTCGTTGTAATGAGATATAAAAGGCAAAAATTGGTTAACAAATTTTAAAGTTATTAAAAATTCCCCAGGCCATTAACATATCCTAATATTTCACAATTTTGTTATTGCCTTTCAAGCAAAAAATGTCCTAAAATAATACTAGTCTGTATGCTATGTTTTTTGTGTTATCGTAACCAACCAGAAGAGACCTGCGCCGAACGTCTAAGAGTCGGTAAAGCCGAGCCGCCGAGTCATGAAATATAAGGACATTATTTATGACAATATGACTGATAAGAGACCTTGTGAATTGACCAATTGTGAAACAAATTTCAGAATTTTCTGATCATCACGTAGGGATTTATTGAGATTATAATAGGGAATAAAAATATGAAAAAAATGTCTATACCTACTACAGTTTTCCGTACCTGCGACTTAAATTTTGCGATTTTCGGGAAAAACAAATTTGTTGGCCATATTTTGGCGAATGATACCAATTATTGACCGATCGCCACAAAACTTGACAGAAAAATTTAGTTTAAAGCAGTATAGGGAAATTCATTAAATTTAATTTTGAAAATCAGTGACGTATGATTAATATTAATTACAAGGTTATCTGAGTAATTCTGAACTATTAAGACTAGTACTGCTCTTTAGAAGGCAAAACAAATCTAAGAATTAATAGCATTTAACTTTAAGGTCATATTTAAAAAAAAACAAGTAAGAAAGTATGGTCGGTCAAGCCCGACCATATAATACCCTACACTAATGTGCTGTTTTTCTATAGCGAACGATTACTTTGAGTGGAAATTTAACATGTGTTTTGTTATTGTAACAAAAACAAAATACATGTAAAACGTCCACTCAAAACGCTCACTCGCTATAGAAAAACAGCACATAAGTAAAACAGCAAAAACATTTTTCTTTTAAAATTTCAATAATTTATATTTTTGAGTGATTTTCGGAAGTGAGCCTTATATGGGGGCTATGACCAATTATGGACCGATCATCATGAAATTAGGTCGTGTGATTTATGTCTATATGAAAGTTTACTATGTTGAATTTTGGGAGTATACCAACATTTTTAGGCGATTTATGCACGTTAAAGTGATTTTCGGAAGCGGGTCTATATGGACCAATCGTAACAAAATTTGGTGACATGAATTTTATATATATAAAACTTATTTGTAGCGCAATTTGTGGAGATACATTTATAAATTAAATATTTATGACCGATAAATTCCAATTTCGGAAGGACATTTGTATGGGGGCTAGGTGAAATAATGGACCGATTTCAGCCAGTTTCTATAGGCTTGGTCCTTGAGCCGAAAAAATAATATGTACCGAATTTGATCGAAATATCTTCAAAATTGCGACCTGTACTCTGCGCACAAGGTTTACATGGACAGCCAGCCAGCCGACCAGACGGACGGAAAAATCGTATTTGCAAAAAAAAAAGTCGAAAATTGTAAGTCTTGAGTTAAAAAATATTTATTTTGATAGATATCCCACTCGCATCCCACTAAGCGACCAAAAGGGTCTTCAAGGATAATATCTAAGCTTTTGTTTGACCTAAAAAAAAAGATTAAAAAAGGGTCCATTTTGAAAAAAAAAAGTCAACAAAGTTTTTGATTTTGCAAAAAAAGTCAAAAATTTTATGTTTTGAGTTACAAAATATTTATTTTGATAGATATCCCACTCGCATCCCACTAAGCGACCAAGTAGATGTTCAAGGAAAATATCTAAACTTTATTTTAAGAAAAAAAAAAAAAAAAAAAAGAGAAAAAATTTAAAAAAAAGTCAAAAAAGTTTTTGATTTCGGAAAAAAAATATTAAAATTTTTTTATTTTTTTTTTTAAATATTTTTTTTCGAAAGATCGAAGAAATAGCTATCTATACTATTTGGGACACATTTTGCTAAGAACAATAGGTAATAAGTTACATGGATAAGAAAAAACCCCTGTTTGACCAAATTGTCAAAATTTTACCCCCTATAACTCAGAGAGTTCTCGACCGATGTTGTTGAAAAATTGTGTCTGAGTTACTATCCAATAGAGCTAACCTTGGTGCAAATTTCATCCCGATCGGAAGACATCGATTTCAAAAGTTGGTTCACTTGACATGAAATTCCCCATATATAATTCTTCTGTACGTGAGTAAGTAACTGAATTCCTCCTTAACGGCTGGGCCGATTTCGATGCAAATTTTTGTGTGTGTTTGAGTGGGTCTCTGGATGGCTTAGATTCACAATTGATATATATAGGAACAATGGGCATGGCACCTCAAATACAAAGTAAAAATTTATTATTGCATATCTGGAGTACTGTTATAGTGGGAGTCTTCAAACTTTGTGTGAGCTATGGCAGAACAACGTTTGTCGGGACAGCTAGTTTAATGTAAAATAATCGAAATGTGTACTTAATTGTCGTTGTAATGAGATATAAAAGGCAAAAATTGGTTAACAAATTTTAAAGTTATTAAAAATTCCCCAGGCCATTAACATATCCTAATATTTCACAATTTTGTTATTGCCTTTCAAGCAAAAAATGTCCTAAAATAATACTAGTCTGTATGCTATGTTTTTTGTGTTATCGTAACCAACCAGAAGAGACCTGCGCCGAACGTCTAAGAGTCGGTAAAGCCGAGCCGCCGAGTCATGAAATATAAGGACATTATTTATGACAATATGACTGATAAGAGACCTTGTGAATTGACCAATTGTGAAACAAATTTCAGAATTTTCTGATCATCACGTAGGGATTTATTGAGATTATAATAGGGAATAAAAATATGAAAAAAATGTCTATACCTACTACAGTTTTCCGTACCTGCGACTTAAATTTTGCGATTTTCGGGAAAAACAAATTTGTTGGCCATATTTTGGCGAATGATACCAATTATTGACCGATCGCCACAAAACTTGACAGAAAAATTTAGTTTAAAGCAGTATAGGGAAATTCATTAAATTTAATTTTGAAAATCAGTGACGTATGATTAATATTAATTACAAGGTTATCTGAGTAATTCTGAACTATTAAGACTAGTACTGCTCTTTAGAAGGCAAAACAAATCTAAGAATTAATAGCATTTAACTTTAAGGTCATATTTAAAAAAAAACAAGTAAGAAAGTATGGTCGGTCAAGCCCGACCATATAATACCCTACACTAATGTGCTGTTTTTCTATAGCGAACGATTACTTTGAGTGGAAATTTAACATGTGTTTTGTTATTGTAACAAAAACAAAATACATGTAAAACGTCCACTCAAAACGCTCACTCGCTATAGAAAAACAGCACATAAGTAAAACAGCAAAAACATTTTTCTTTTAAAATTTCAATAATTTATATTTTTGAGTGATTTTCGGAAGTGAGCCTTATATGGGGGCTATGACCAATTATGGACCGATCATCATGAAATTAGGTCGTGTGATTTATGTCTATATGAAAGTTTACTATGTTGAATTTTGGGAGTATACCAACATTTTTAGGCGATTTATGCACGTTAAAGTGATTTTCGGAAGCGGGTCTATATGGACCAATCGTAACAAAATTTGGTGACATGAATTTTATATATATAAAACTTATTTGTAGCGCAATTTGTGGAGATACATTTATAAATTAAATATTTATGACCGATAAATTCCAATTTCGGAAGGACATTTGTATGGGGGCTAGGTGAAATAATGGACCGATTTCAGCCAGTTTCTATAGGCTTGGTCCTTGAGCCGAAAAAATAATATGTACCGAATTTGATCGAAATATCTTCAAAATTGCGACCTGTACTCTGCGCACAAGGTTTACATGGACAGCCAGCCAGCCGACCAGACGGACGGACGGACATCGTTTAATCGACTCAGAAAGTGATTCTAAGTCGATCGGTATACTTTAAGGTGGGTGTTAGACTAATATTTTTGGGCGTAACAAACATCTGCACAAACGCATAATACCCTCCCCACTATGGTGGTGAAGGGTATAAAAACATTTTAAAATAATTTTAAGCATTGTGGCGTATGACTAATATTAATTTAGATGTTAATTGAGAAAATGCATCAAATCTAAGTAAATGGAGAAATCACTGTATACTAAGGTGAATGAAACACAAAATACAATATTCCTTAATTGCAGTTGGTTGCATACATTTTTTGTTTTAAACAACTTTAGTAAGTTAAAACAAAAATCTAATATTTCGTTTGACAAAATTTTACCTTAAGCTAAAATTAAAATTCCTTCATATCCCTGTCTTTTCATTAAAACTATAAAATGTTAATTTTTCCCTCCACACACGCACTTAATTTAGGCGAAACACACTTTATGATGCCATCTCCAGGCCTAAAGCATTTAGGACTATCTCTCTATCGAACATTTCTATCTCCAAAATGTATATCTCCACTCTATGGCCTTCCTACCTGCATATTTTGACGATTTTGTTGTCATAATTTTCGTGGGTATTTAGCAAAAACCTTTGTTGCTGCAGCCATTTTAGTTGTTGTTTTTCTTTTTGTTATTGTACAGACAGACCAATTAACCTTATGCCTGATCATACACATACAATAGACTGAGATGAGTTGTTGTAATAGGCTTTTTAACTTGACCAACATCATCAAAAACAACGTCGTCATCATCATCATCATCATCAGCATCGGCAGCATCATGATTTTGAATACACCTGAACGCATATCACAGAAAACACTGAAACTCAAACACATGGTTACTAGGAGTTTAAACGTTATATGATTGTTCTTATGACAACCCTTACAGATAGATATGAAACAGTCAAGTGTACTGAATCCTAAGAGTATAAGTAAATGGATTGGGTGTGTTCTATGTCCTTTGCCTAAATTGGGTTTGATGTCACAACAAGTCATAACGAAAAATCAGGAATTAATTAAAGACAATGGTTTTTACACTAATTCAATTACTGATGCACAACTCAGACTAACGAGGTAAACACAAAATTTGGTAAGAATGAAAATACAGAATGTTAATTTTTAGGCTGTAAGAAATAAATCAATACAATTTTTACATTTAAGCTTTAAATTTATTTTTTAAATAAAAGAAAATTCGATTTTGTTTTTCCTTTAATATTAAGTGACATTGAAATTGTTGGTTGGCATTAAAAATTCTTTACACAACTTTTCCCATATCTTGCAAATTTTTTGTCATGCTTGTGACTGTCGTCGCGTCTTTGTTAGTATTTAAATAGTTGTCTGCTTGTGTGTGACTGTTCTCCACCTTTTTGTCTGCGGTGCAATCAACAGCCATTATCAACCATGCATATCGTAGAGTTCTAATGTTATCGAATATTTAAGCAAATTTACTATTTTGATTTTGTAACCAATCCGTTTACAACAAATCTCTGCAATAGAGGCAAAAAAACGGAATACTTGTTGTAATGTATATGTATGAACTTGGGAACAAAATATTAGAAGGTGAAAACGAATTTAAATTTTACTACAGGGCAAATTAGTAACCAAATTTGAAATAATGTTTCATTAAACCATAATTTTTATATTTCGAAATAATATTGGAAATGACATTGATTCAAAAATTGATTCAAAAAGAAAGAAAATTTTTGGAAAAAGTTTTTTATCTTTTAAAATAATTAAAATTTTTTGTTTATAATATACAATTTTAACCTAATTTATTTCAGTAGTAAAATCTATAAAATCTTGACTTTTCTAAACATTTTCATTTAAAACAATAGCTTATTTGGATCCAAAGTTATGTATATTTTTTCCATCTCATCTATTAATTAATATTAATCATAAGCCCTGGGGTTTCACAATAAAAATTATTTAATTATGGCCAAAAAAAAATTAAGGAATTTTAAACTCTAAACTCTCAAAAACATACACCAAATTTAACAAACACTAATGATCTTTATTTGAATATTTTTAACTTGGAAAATATTAAATATTTTTGTTTATAATATCCAAGTTGAATCTTAATTTGTTTTAGTAATAAATACAGTTTATTTTTATTTTTAAAAAATTTTTTAACTTTGAAAAAATTAAATATTTTTTTTATAATATACAAGCTGAAACCTAAATCGTTTTATCAATAAACTCTTTAAAATCTTGCATTTCCTAAGATCCAGTTTTTGACTTCGTATTTAAATATGAATTATATTTAAGTTCTATTTAAATACGAAAATGAGTTTCTCAGTGCCAACGTTGGCCATTTAAATTCTATTTAAGTTTCATAAACTACCATATGTTTTTGACAGCTGACTTTTGTTGTTTGGTCCAATAATACTTCCAGGGGTTTCAAAATAAAAATTAATTAATTATAGTTTTTGTATACCAAAACGAAGTCATAAACATACACCAAATTTAAATACATAATTGATCAACTCAATGCCTGTATTTGATAACAAACTAAAATTTAAAAAAGTTACAAATTTTAATTTTTAACAAACAGATTGAAACCTAATGTGCTTACTAAAAAAATCCCTAAAATCTTATTTGGTTATTTTTAAACCATTGGCCATTGTTAGCTATGACTTTTTCCAATCTTTCTGGCAACATATGCATTCCGAGCCAAAAGAGCTGCTCAATTTTTTGAGGCCAACAACGAATCAAACCTATATCGGCTCCAAAGTAGAGCGTATCCCAGAGAGAGCATTCTACAGCGATCGAAACAAATATTTGTCGGACGGGCACGGTCTGGACCATAGGGTAACATAGAGACAAGACGTAGTTGTCAAAAACAATGCAACAGCAAAATACGTGTCAATGTATTTTGTTGTTGTATCAGACATATTGACAAAATGGAGAGTCTGATCTCTATATATATTTCTCTGTGGTCTGGACTTTAAAGCGGGAGAAGCAAAACTTCCCAACCACTTAAGTCCACATACTTTATAACGGGTACACGCAGAGAAAAAATATAATTGGGCATGGTTACTGTAACCATTTAAATAGTGTTATAAGATTTTTAACAATATTATAGTCACAGTAACCATTTACATGATTGTGGTAACCATAATATGGTTAATTTACGATTCACATGATTGTATCAACCATATATATGGTTACAGTAAACAAATATATGTTTGTGGCAACCATATTTATGATGAATAATTTTATCATAATATGTTGTTCTCAGATTATGATAAGCCTTAAGCCGAGAGCACCATAACATGATAAGTCCTTCATCATATGAATGGTTGTCACAAACATATATTTGTTTACTGTAACCATATATATGGTTGATACAATCATGTGAATCGTAAATTAACCATATTATGGTTACCACAATCATGTAAATGGTTACTGTGACTATAATATTGTTAAAAATCTTGTAACAATATTGAAATGGTTACAGTAACCATGCCCAACTATATTTTTTCTCTGCGTGTAGCGTTTTCCGGTCAATGCTCGCTTCAAACGAATCAGTCACATTTGGTACAGGTTCCCTGTGATGGTCTGGTCAGATTTTAGCTGCTCATAACTTACACCAAATACAGAGAATTACCTTAGTGTCATAGATATGTACACTTCAAAATGACATCCAAATTATTAAAAACCGCGTTCAAAAAATACGCCATCTATTGTAAATCCAGTATTTTTAAGTCATACAGCTAAGGTTCCTAATTTCCCGGACTTTTTTCTTTCCCGGGAGAAAATTAAAAAATCGTTTCATTCCCGGGAATTTTTTAACACTAAATTAAACTAAAAACCAGAAAATGTTTTTCGGATAAATTGACTTGTAATTTAACAGGATTTTAATGAAGTATAAAATAACTATATTTGGTTGTTGGTCCAGCCTTTATCAGGGTTTCTAATTTAATAGTGGCATTTGATCTGTATTGTCACAGTCGTAGTTTTAATCAGTATCAAATCAATAAATTCTTTGTTTAATTAAAAAAGTTAAGAATTTCGACAATGTTAAATCTATCAAATATGCGTAGTTCGAGAAATTTTTCAAATCTGATTGTAGATAAACAAATTTGAACCACTATTATTGTTAGTATATTCTCTAAATATAAATAATAATCATTGAATATCCATTCTTTTAAAATCATAAGCTTTAAATTTGATTCATTCATAATAACCAATTTTTTCTGCTGTAGCTTGAGTTGAGTGAAAAAATTCTGTTATTTCAACAGTAATATTTCTTTGCCAACTGACTATCTCTTGCTAAAACCGAAAAAATCTATGGATATAATAGAATAATTCAATTAGCAACAAATTTGGCAATCGAAATATATCTGAATATTGTAGCTTTTAAAAGAAAACTTATGAAGAAATTTCCGAAAATTTCCGACAGACATTGCCCTAAAATTAACAAAAATATATTCCCGGGAACCCTACATACAGCCTATATATTTGATAATAAACTAAACCACATTTTTAAAGAAGTACCAATCGCAACGTATGGATCGCAGTTTATTTTAATTAAATTTTATTATGAACTAGGTGGCCTATAATTAATATTAATTTAGAGGTTACTTGATAAAATTTAACATATCTTTAGAATGTTTTAAAATAATAAAGCATTTTTGCAGTATTAAAAGTAGTACTTTTAAGTAATTTAATTTAACAATATTAGTAGTTTTCTGCATGAATTTGACTGTTTTCTTTATTCTTTTAGAATTTATTTTGAAGAGCAAAGAATTCCATGGCAAATTTTGAAGATCTTAAATGTTTAAAAATTGTTTTCTATTTTGGGAGGAAATAATTTCGTTACTAAAATGTAAAGAATTTTAAAGTCATAGGCAATATTATATTAACAAAATTCCACAAAAACTTTAAATTTTTCATAATTATGTTCTACAATTGGACAATATTATTTTATTCTATTTAATAAAAAAACTAAAGAAATCTGTAATTTCTTTAAATTTCTATTTGAAACTCTATGGCGTATGATTAATATTAATTAATAGGTCACTTTAGAAAATGCTGCATAACTTTTGATCAGATAAAACTAGTAACAAGTTTTTTTAAGGCAAACAAATGCTAAGGTTTTTAGAAAGTGACTATTTTGTTATAATTTTGTTAAACTCGTAGACATAATGCAATTTTTTTTAAATTTTTATTTTCAAATAATTTAGCAATTTTAGTACATTTAACTTAAAAATAGCTTACCAATTACTGGTTTTATGCATAAAATTTTGCCATATTTTTTAAAGAAATGTGATGATATTTTAGATTTTATTTTAAAACTCAACGGATACCTAAATTATTTAGCCTACTTTAAAGATATTTGCCTAGTTTTCCATAAGATGTCACTAAATCTTTAACAGATGACTGCAAGAACTCCAAGGGCCATTTTGCTTGATAATAAAGTTTTACTTTGACTTACTGCTCAACGTTCCCCTTTGGAGCAGGTTGGTATATCTTTGTGAAAACTCAGTGCTCCGGAAATGTATTGTAGTGGTGGTATTCATGACATAATAGTTGTTGGACTTGGCTCTCGGTCGAGGTTATTTTGTATGTGGAGTCAGAACCACACACTTTGAGTTTTATCATCAGGGAGCTTTTGAAGTCAGAGACAATATGTAGGACTTGTTTACCAGTCAATATGTAGGGTATTTGAATAAAACGTAACTGCTACCAAACATTACTTTACAGCCACTTAAAATTGCAACATGTACGGAAGTTTAGAAACAAAAATGTTTTTTTTATTTTCCAACATTTCACTGATATTGTTGTAAATGTTCGTTTAACGCAACAAAAAAAAATACTTGTGTATTAATACAAATACACATAAACACATACATATACTCAGACATTGTTGAAATGTAAATGTATGTAGTAAAAGTTGGAAGTAGTATTAGTAATACCAGTAGTATGTATAAATGTCTATAATTTTCTAGGATTTAACCAGCAATGTGGTAAACCGCGTCGTTGCATATGCGTTTTATACATTCACAAGATATACAATTCCATACTAAAAATCCTCAAATACAGACACCAGGACGGACATACTTTCGAGTAGTATTTAGATATGCGTATTGCCAAAAAAAGATCTAATTTTTTTTATAGAAACTAAGAGTTGAATAGCAAGCAGCTAGTATTTGTGGAATAAAGGAAAAAAATCTATAGGGATAAAACTAAAATTTGTGTCTAATGTATGTATGATGTTTTGTGGCAAAGGCATAAGTAAAGTTGAAAGTTTTTTTTTTTTTTTTGTATGGGGAGGGAGCAATATGAGTGTGTGGCAATGCCAAAACCGGATATAAGCATTTTGTTAACTACATGGTTTAAATGCATATATTCATACATACATAACAGAGAAGGATATTTAAGTTACAAAACGTGGTTTACCAAACCACAAAAGGATTTTCTCAGCTCTAGCAATAACACAAGCTTTATACAACACCAAGCAACCAATCAGCCAGCCAGGCTGTAAGCTTACCAATGCTATTTTGTTGTGGAACATTTTTGCACTTCTTTCTATTTTTCTTTTTGGTTTTTTGTGAACAATTGTATACAAAACCCGAAAATTTTACTCTAAAGTGATTTGTGATGTTTTGTTTGGGGAGTTAGAACTTGTGTATAGAAATTTCCCAAAAGTATTTACAAAATCAAAAGCATCCAAAACATTTATAAAATGTTATTAAATTATGTGTTAATATTTTGAGAGTGAGGCCATGAATATTTATCATAGAAATGTTAAAAAAACAATTTATTTAAGGAAATTTTTTATTTATTTTGATTTTATATACATTTAAGATAAAAAAAAAGATTTGTAATATTTTCTCGCATTAGAAAGTGGAAAATTTCAAATATTCTGTCTTATAACAAAGATTTTCTATAGAAAACTTGACTAGATGCAAGATTTTCTATAGAAAACTTGACTAGATGCAAGATTTTCTATAGAAAACTTGACTAGAAGCTAGATTTTCTATAGAAAACTTGACTAGACACAAGATTCTCAATGGAAATTTAACTTGAGGCAAGATTTTCTATAGAAAACTTGACTAGAAGCTAGATTTTCTATAGAAAACTTGACTAAAGAGAAGATTTTCTATAGAAAACTTGAATAAAGGCCCGATTTTCTATAGAAATCTTGACTAAAGGCAAGATTTTTAATACAAAACATGACTAAAGGCAAGATTTTTAATACAAAACATGACTAAAGGCAAGATTTTCTATAGAAAACTTGACTAGACGCAAGATTTTCTATAGAAAACTTGACTAGACGCAAGATTTTCTACAGAAAACTTGACTAGATGCAAGATTTTCTATAGAAAACTTTACTAGAAGCAAGATTTTCTATAGAAAACTTGACTAGACGCAAGATTTTCTATAGAAAACTTGACTAGACGCAAGATTTTCTATAGAAAACTTGACTAGACGCAAGATTTTCTATAGAAAACTTGACTAGACGCAAGATTTTCTATAGAAAACTTGACTAGACGCAAGATTTTCTATAGAAAACTTGACTAGACGCAAGATTTTCTATAGAAAACTTGACTAGACGCAAGATTTTCTATAGAAAACTTGACTAGACGCAAGATTTTCTATAGAAAACTTGACTAAATGCAAGATTTTCTATAGAAAACTTGACTAAAGGCAAGATTTTCTATAGAAAACTTGACTAGACGCAAGATTTTCTATAGAAAACTTGACTAGACGCAAGATTTTCTATAGAAAACTTGACTAGACGCAAGAAACTTGACTAAAGGCAAGATTTTCTATAGAAAACTTGACTAGACGCAAGATTTTCTATAGAAAACTTGACTAGACGCAAGATTTTCTATAGAAAACTTGACTAGACGCAAGATTTTCTATAGAAAACTTGACTAGACGCAAGATTTTCTATAGAAAACTTGACTAGACGCAAGATTTTCTATAGAAAACTTGACTAGATGCAAGATTTTCATACGAATTGAACCCGAAAGGTTATTGTGCATGTTCGAAATGATGCTTGAAAGCTATAAAAGAATTTTTGCACCGAATCTTTACTTTAGATGAAAAATGGATCAAATACGATAACCCGAAGCGATAGAGGTCATATGAGAAGCCCGACCAGCTAGCCGAGTCGACACCATAGCCAAATACTATTGGCGCTAAAGTAATTCTGTGTATTTGATGGGAACAAAAGTGCCATATTATGAACTGCTGAAAAAATTACCAGACCATCAAAGGGAACCTGTCCCGAATGCAACTGACTCGTCTGAAGCAAGAGCGACCAGAATATGCGGGCGCTCTTGCTTCAGACGAATCAGAGCGCTCTCTCTGGAATACGCTTCACTTCAGAACAGAGTACCCGAAATTGGCTTGATTTCTTATTGGCCTCAAAAGATATTTTTGCTCGGAATCCATTGTTAAAAAAATCTCGGTTTTTTAAGTCATACACTCCATAATTTTCCACGAAAAATCAAAGAAAATTTTTTCAATTAAATGAAAATTTCACCAAAAAACTTCATCACAGTAAGAAATCCATTTTACACCAAAAATAGTTAACAAGAAAATAATCCCTCAATTGTATTCAAATTGAATAAGTCAGTTATGTCATAAGTTTCAAAGTTAAAGAGACCCATTAAATTCATCTTATCCGTACACAGCACTCTTAGTTATTTTCACCTCAATTAAAAACATTAATAATTTCATATTAATTACTTTTAATTATATAAATAAAAGCGAGATTAAAAATTTTCATTCATATGAATATTTGCCATGAATTAATTTGTATTTTTATTCATAAATTATTGATCATCGCTCTTTCTCTGTTACACAAACAACCTACAACATATATACATGCGTTTAAAGTAATTGCATTACATAAACTATTATTTAACACGTTTTAACATTTAATATTGAACAAAAGAATAAACACCCAAATAAAATATTTATTTATTTATTTAAATTCATGCCAAACACATACAACTATTGTAAGTATTAATTTGCCAAGCATTTATTCAGTTTTAAAACCAAATTAAAATTCTCAATATTTTTGTGATTTTCTGTTCATTCTCATCACTGTTAATGGAATCATCAATAGTCATACACTTAATTAAATATCGATCTGTAAATCCCTACTGTAATTATAAAAATACAATTTACAATGAATAAAATTTGCAAATACAACAGCGTTAAAAACCGAAAATGTATGTATGTAATAATTATAACACATTTTAACAAAAACTATTTATTACTATAAATATAAATATGTAGGCAGTACAAATATTTAATGTTATTGTGTGATACAACCAAATGAAAAATAATTATTTTTAACTACAAAACAATTAAAGAAAACCCAGCGAAATAATTGAGGAAGGTTTTAATTTAAATATTGGATATTTAGTAATAATTTTGTTCACCTCAACCGAAATTTTGCAGCAATAACTAAACAAAATAATTGATAATACAAAATTTAAAATTACTCAGGTAAACAAAACAGTTGTTTATGGTATCTACTGATCTAGAGGCAAGATTTTCTATAGAAAACTTGATTAGAGGCAAGATTTTCTATAGAAAACTTGATTAGAGGCAAGATTTTCTATAGAAACCTTGATTAGAGGCAAGATTTTATATAGAAAACTTGATTAGAGGCATGCTTTTCTATAGAAAACCTGATTAGAGGCAAGATTTTCTATAGAAAACTTGATTAGAGGCAAGATTTTCTATAGAAAACTTGATTAGAGGCAAGATTTTCTATAGAAAATTTACTGGATGTAAGATTTGTTATAGAAAACGTGTATAGACGCAAAATTTTCTATAGAAAACTAGACTAGACGCAAAATTTTCTATAGAAAACTTGACTAGAAGCAAAATTTTCTATAGAAAACTTGACTAGACGCAAAATTTTCTATAGAAAACTTGACTAGACGCAAAATTTTCTATAGAAAACTTGACTAGACGCAAGATTTTCTATAGAAAACTTAACTAGACACAAGGTTTTCTATAGAAAACTTGACTATACGCAAGATTTTATATAGAACAAGTATTGTATAAATTGTATAAAAATGTAAAACTAAAGAAAAAAATTAATAAAGAATCTAATCTAATCTAGAACAAGTAAGATACCCTTCACCAAAATATACTTTAAAATAAAAATTTTTAATTCCAGTTGTTTTTTCGAAATTGTTTTTTAAAATTTTTTATATACTATATACCAGGGCACACTTAGAAAGGTGACTGCGATGGAACAGCTGATTATTTTTTTATTAAGTCTGAATTGTCAATTCACTTGTGGTTGTTGTGGCGAAAAATACAACAAACCCCAAAGCAAAAACAACAACAGGCAACTTTGACAGTTCACCTACTTTTTAACAAAAACAAAGTACCTGTTGTTTTTGTATTGTTGTAGTGATGCAGTCACCTTTCTAAGTGTGCCCTGCTATATACTATAAAATTAGATGCTATAAAATGCATTAATGCTTAGATATTATTTCAGTCATGTGGCCGCCTCGTCTATCGCATAGATGGCGTAAGCTGAAGGTCCAATTTTCACACACCCGTCTCAGTGAATCAAGGTGCTTCAAAGTGCTCAAACGTTTCTGATTTATCTGTGGGAAAAATTATATAATGGACTCAAACCACATGAACCAGATGGCCGTTGAAATGGTTCATTTCTTGAAATGATTCATTCACCAATTGTTTCTCTCAGTTAATTGAAACTACATGCTACGAAAAAGATAGCATGACGATCACCGTTCACTGCAACATTCTGTGCATCGTTATTTGTGAAGACATATGAACCAATGATTCCACTAAGCCAAAAATAACGAGTTTTTCTTGATGTAATGGTGTTTCGATAATGATTTTAGTCATTGCACCAAATGCGGTAATTCTGTACAGAGAAAACCGGTTGCAGAACAAGAATTTTCCGGTTCTATCAACAGAAAATCAGTTGATAAAGAAGAATTTTAGTTGTAGCAACTAAACTTTTGTTGTCCTTTCTAAAATGATATAGGCACAACTATAAAATTCAGTCACCCAAATAGAATGATTCGATTGGCAAGAAATTCAGTTCCTACTACGAATCAGTTTTCTCTGTCTGTTCATTAGCATAGCCATTTGACTAAAAGTGTGTCTCATCACTGAACAAAATTTTCAAATGAAATTATGGATGAAACCTACTGCGAGAATAATGATCGCAAGGCTTCAATTTTTGTACGAGTTCAATCTTGTAAGCACTCAAACCAAGAACTTTACTCAAAATGTTCCATAAAGTGGATGGACACAAGTTTAATTGTTGAGCACGATGACGGATTTACACATTTGGATCATCATCAACACTACGCTGCACGTCATCTGTGCGCACTATCAGCGTATCATCATTAAGAGTAAATATGTTTCGAAAACAATCCATGGGTTCTGATGGACGATTATGAGCATTATAAATAGCCAAACCAAACTAATCTCAAAACAACCGAGAACTGTCGAATCAGCTGTCACAGAAATCAGTGCTGCTACTTAAAAGTTACACGCCTCTAAATAAAAGACCCTTTTCAACAAGTAAATCTGTGGCAACTCACAAAAACAGCATAAATCAAAAATTGTAGTTTTTTCGATATGGAAATCATACTCTTCTCTAAACCAGTAATGTTTACTATATTGATTTAAGTGGTTTATTTCTATCTAAATTCTAACTTTTTTAGGAAATGTTTTCATTTTGTGCCATCTATTGTCAGCCTTTAGAAGAGCGAAGCTTTCGATAGTCCCAAGTGGTATTGCGACAGATTCTCCTGATATCCATAAGCCGAGAACAATATAATATGGTAAATAATTCATCATAAAAATGGTTGTCACAATTATATACTTATTTACTGCAATCATATATAATTGCTACAATCTTGTGCATTGTAACCTTGCCATATTATGGTTACCGCAATCATATAAATAATTACAGTGACCATAATATTGTTCAAATACTTTAAAATGATTACACTAAATATGTACAACTATATTTTTCTCTGCGTGTGCACAGGGACCCAAACTGAAGTAATCTCAGAGAAAAATCCTGACCAGAAAACACTTTCATACACTGTCTGATTCAAAGAGTGAAACTACATGGTATTAGATTTAAGTGTTATAAGTCTCGATTATTTATTTAACTTAAATCGTCTTATTAGATTTTGCATAATTGACACAGACATTAAACAATTATTTGTACAAATGAGAATCAAATCAATTCACAATATGTAGTTTTAAGCTTTAACGAGTGTAATTGATGCGATAGCAGGATTAATTATAGTTAAATGGATATTTGAAACCATTAAACACTTTTTTGGTTTGAAAAACAATTTAATTTGTAGACACTTAATTACACTAGTTTACAAATCAAACATTTTTGTTTGCTCATGGAATGAAACTTATATTTTTGAGAAGAGCTACGGACGCTAGTTAATTGAACATTTTTTGTTTCCCACCTATACGTCAAAATTTTGAGATATATAGGTTTTTATTTTTCACCTTCCCTGAGTACTACTAATGCATACTGTAGTGTACCTAATAGTGGTAATTAAGTATTTACATCGTTTTTGGGTACTCAACACTCTGGAGAAGCTACCAGATACTTTCAGAGTTGTATTATTTGGACAAATTCCAACAAAAATTAACGAATAAAAAATAAATACTGTTTAAAAGGACATCTTTCCTGTAGATAAACGTTAATAAATCGCTATTAAGTACAAAACTCTAAAGTAAAAATTATTTTAAAATATCTTATAGAAAATGTAAAATAAACCCAGACCATTTTTGTTTTATTTTCGGAAAAATTATTCAGTCAAATCGAGGTTTTCCTATAACACAAACACTGCAAAATGCTTATTTACTTTAAAAAATTTCGTAAAAGCTTTAGATAAGACAAAACCAGCATTTCAATATTTATGCAGTGTGTTCCCGAGTCTTTCTTTGGCTAAATTAAAAGAAGGGATTTTTGTGGGTCCTCAAATAAGAAAAATTTTGGGTGATACCAAATTTGAGTGTCTATTAACCGATGTTGAAAAAGCAGCATGGAATTCTTTTAAACCTGTTGTTCAAGAATATTTGGGGAATAATAAAAGTCAAAATTACAGAGATATTGTTGCGAATTTATTACATAATTTTGAACTGATGGGCGTAAATATGTCCCTCAAAATTCACTATTTACATTCTCATGTGGATTTTTTCCCGGAAAACCTCGGACACTGAGTGACGAACATGGAGAGCAATCCCATCAAGATTTGAAGTTTTTCGATGTTAATTATCAAGGTTTTTGGAACCAGAATATGCTAGGAGACTACCGTTGGAGTGTCGTGAGGGAGACAAATGAAAATAATTATAAAAAAAAGACTAAAACACTTCACTTTTAATTTTTTTGTCCTAATTTAATGAAGATTTTTATATGTTTAGTTTTTAAGAAATATCTCAAAAGTTTGACGTCCAGGATTTTTTAAAATATTTTTTCCGAAGTTGGAAGACCTAAATACATACATCCCCACATGTTTCAATTCATGAGCAAAAACCTTGTAAACTAGTGTTATAGGAAATTTCATTACAAAGACAAAGGTTGACTTGTATTATTGTTATTATTATTCGATTAGAAACCAACTACAATTAGGTAGGTCAGCCGCACAAAGATTAAATTGCAGACACAACTTAGAAAGTAATATATTGTATAAGTTTATCGTTCCGTATGTAACATTTAAAAATATTCATTATTATTACCACCAAAAATTAATTTATGAAATTCTAGGACGATTTATCAATGTCTTTCTGTATGTCTGTGTAAAAAACTCTCACGTCCACCAAAAAAACTAAAATAATATAGCTTTACACAAGAACGTTTAGCATTGTGCTAAGCAGTTTGGTATTGAAAATCAGCAAAATTGGAGCAGAAGCACCAGATTTAAATATGAAAAAAACCTGCAAAAAAATTTATATTTTTCACAAATTGTTGATAATTATTTTAAATATATTTGAATGAAGAAATGTATTAATCTTCAATATTTTCTTAATCTACTGTCCTATGATATAAACAATCCATTAATCATAATTTTTCACTGTAGAGTACTTTAAATTGCAAACAACAATATAAAAAAATATTAACACTTTAATTAAAAGCAATTGCCAGTCATTGGTATTAATATACAATTGATTTCAAAATGATATGTGTGTCAATAAATGATAATATATGAAAATATATACTAAAATTTACATACATATTACGCATGTGTATGTTAATACTTGTATTATAAACATATTTTTAAAATATATTTTACATACAAAATGCCAAAAAAAAATCATAAATATAAAAATATAGCACAATGATTCAGATGTTTTTTTTATATTTTGTTTAAAGCCATGTCAGCCAAATGATTTAAAATTGATGGGGGAGGCTTATTTTTTTAAAGGATGTCTAACAGAAATGGTGTTATTTATAGGCAAAAAGGAAAAATAATGATTCAGTTAATGCAGTTAAGTTAAACTGAACAACGTTTATGGGAATCTTATATATACAATAGCCGTCGGCACTCATAGTCACCATGAGGCCTAAATGATCGTTTATTAACCTGTAAACAAGGGGAATTTCCAAAAAACTTATATATTTTATCATAATTTTTTGAATTTTCGATGCTCACACAAAATTGTGAGGGTATCAATTGACCCTACATAGATTAAAACAAGAAAAAAAGTAAAAACAAGTAAAAAACATTTTTCTTTCAAAATATCAATCATTTATATTCGTGAGCGATTTTCGGAAGTGGGCCTTATATGGGAGCTATGAACAATTATGGACCGATCACCATGGAATTAGGTCGTGTGATTTATGTCTATATGAGAGCTATAACTAATTATGGCCCGATCGTAACAAAATTTGGTGACATGAATTTTGTATATATAAAACTTATTTGGAGAGAAATTTGTGTAGATACATATATAAATTAAACATTAATGACCGATAAAGTCCAATTTCGAGAGAACATTTATAATGATGAACCAATTTCAGCTATTGAACGGCTTGGTCCTTATGTGTACCAAATTTTATCGAAATATCTTAAAAATTTCGACCTGTACTCTGCGCACAAGGTTTACATGGACAGCCAGCCAACCAGCCAGCCAGACGGACGGACATCGTTTAATCGACTCAGAAAGTGATTCTAAGTCGATCGGTATACTTTAAGGTGGGTGTTAGACTAATATTTTTGGGCGTTACAAACATCTACACCATGATGGTGTAGGGTATAAAAAGTGGGAAATAAATTTGTAACTTCTACATGGTTCCCATTTGAATAAAATTTGACACGCGCAAAGTGCCGTCAAGCTTAAGATTATAATGCAGACCTCATTGGCATACCAGGGTCGCAGCCAGGGTACCTAAATTAAATTTTCGATTTCAAAAATGTTACATATAGTAAAAAACACGAGTTAAGACCTTTTTATATTAAAAGACTTAAAAAAACACGAGTTAAGGCGTTTCTATATTATGGTAATGATAAATAGAATATTCTACAAAAAACCTTATCGTATCTATCAATTATCTCTTATTTTTATCCAAACTACTCCAGTTTTTTGATACCAGCGGGTCCAAATATTTACCAACTTTTTTAAATTTTCCTTTATTTCCGACTGTTGAGTACCAAATGCCCTTATACGACGTGCAAGGTCAACAGGGACCTTTAGGGAATTTTATATGAAAACGCATTTTTTAAACATTTTTTTTGTTTTGATTTATTATTATTTACTAATTAAACATGTATAATGAATGTTAGAAAAAAAATTTCATTAAATAACATTATTAATTTTTTATGAGTTTTATATGAAAAAAGCCTAAATACTGTTGTTGAAATTTCAGTACAAGGTACCTTTTCACACGTTCCCGTACTAAACACATTTAAATCTCAATATAAACTAAACTACTGGTCGGATCGCTTTGATTTTTTTAGACGATTCTAGATAAAATTTCCTTGGAATACATGTGTGCGGCGGAGTGTTAAACTAACAACAAATGTACATATGTGTCAAATAAAAAATGAATTGTTTAAAATCATGAATTTAAAAATAAAAATTTTGGGAAAAAAGTACTTTTTTATTTTTAAGTTAAGCAAAAAAATGTCTATGAAAATGTATTAAGAATTTATACTTTTTGAAAAGCTAACTTTCCATAAAATATTTTAAATGAAAACAGATTTAAAAATTATTTATACCGAGGGGACCAGGTTCACCCAAAAAACGAATATTTTTTATGTAAAATTCAAATCTAGGGCAAAAATTCTCAAATCGCATAGTCGATATTAAAATATAGTAATTCATTTTAGATAGCCCAATATGTTCTTAATTATTTTGCAGAGGGTTCCGATAACCCCGCTTCTGGTATGGATATTATAGCCAAAAAACTAGAAAATCCCATTTTGCGGAATTTTTAACACTCTTTTGGGAAGTGTGGGATTCCTGATTTCCAAGTTTCAAAATTTGTTTTTATTTTTCCATTTTTCATAGATATATCTATATAATTGTAAAAGTTTATATATTCATAAATAAAAATTTAATTTCGATAATCTCGGATCGTCAGCAGAAGATGACCTTCTAGCCTCCAGTCAAGAGACTTTGGTCGATCTGCCAGGCAGCGTGAGTGACCGAAACAGTACTCTACTGTCCTCTTAAAACCTGACAAATGAACCTCTTCAATCGGATACCAAAATTGGCGATAAATTAAAGAAAAAATATCAAATAGGAAGATTCAGAAAGACATCCTCAAAACAAGATACGCCAAGATAGCTAAGAATGCTGCCAGCGGTGCCGCATGAACACGATGAGGAAGATCTCGAAAAAAACTAAGCTGGGGTAGCTGAGTACCAAAAACTTTTGCATTCCGTACTCAGCACGTTTAAGACAGTAGACTAATACACATAAAGGTCCAACCAAAATCGCTCTCAGACAGATGGAGAACAATTGCCTAAAAAGAGAAATGTTGCAGACAAAAGGGCAGCTCAGTGACCCGCAACAACCATGACCACATCTGACAGACGACCCTTCAACATTTGAATGAAAGACCGCCTTTTAATGTCTCTGGCAACAGAAAAATATGGTCTCATTAATACTGTGGTAATAGAATGGGGTCCAGAGTCCAAATTAGCTCAGCCTGTAACACTTGCTCTCTAATACGACTAGTTCGGCACTTCATTCAAGGTGATCAAATGCCTGGATGAGTTGTCAAAGGACTTTCTTAGCAAATGCTTCGCCAAGATCAGTGTTGCATATGAAGGTTTAAGCCTTAAACTGATCCCTGCTTAAGAAATTCCAATGAGACCGAGTGCACGTATTTGTTTACCAATGATGACAACCGATGCACATAAGTCGTTGGAGTATTTAAAGCTACATAACCCCAACCATAGAGAAACATAGAGCGGAAACTAGAAAAAAGCTCAAACAAAAAAATTACTCAAAATAATCACACACACGAGTGTTGTTTTTGTTCCCATATAGTTTTTTCTACTAATACATTCTCACCTCTTAGGTTTTTGACAATTGAGTTAGGTCTTTGACAGGAGAGTTTCCGCTCTATGTCTATTCTCTATGACCCCAACATTCATATTGTTACGTTTTCACCTTTTAAAAATTATGGTTTATTTCCTTTAAATAAACCGAATACTTTTGATTGCAAATAGAAGCAGTTTAGTAGTTCAAAAAATTAAAAATTTACAAAATTTATTAAAATTTACACTACAACAGTTTAAATAGTCCCATTGTATTTTTAAACAAATACACGTTTGTAATTCACAACTAATACATCACACTGTATTCATTTATTTAATTAATTTATCTTTACTTAATGATGCTTCAAATTAGACTGACTGGTTGATGTTCTCACTGCATTACTATCCAGATGTTTCCAGCACCATCTATCGATACTTCTTGAAAGTCTATTTCTACAATGATCAACTCAAAGCTTTTATTTCATGCTGTATGTTCCACAGCTATATTAATAATGTCCACAGTTATGTTAACTGCTGTTAGTCGTGATGCAACTTGAAACCAGTAGTCAGAAACCGAAATTTTATTCGAATTCAAATACAATTTCGCAACAATATATATGACAAAGTGATGATCACACATACCTAATTCTCGCCTTCATCGACTCTGGTTCAGTCGAGATTGAGATGATGGGTTTTAAGCTTTTTTTTCAACATATTTTTATTTTAGATATACTTTGGTGATGGGTATATAAAATACGGCACAGCCAAATATAGTACTTTTACTTGTTTTCTTTAAAGATATCTGAAAAAGGCAAATATTTTTCTCCGAAAAGAAAACAACTTTACATTTATTTTCGAATCCCCCTATTTGTATTCAAAATACTACAAAAACATAAATTTATTTCTCTGAATACACAATGATAAAATATAGATTTGTTCCAGTTCTTTTTTTCGCACATAAATTTCGCATAAATTATTATTTATCAATAATTTGTTTGTCTATATTTGTGAAAAAAAAAATATTTGGCAAAAAAAATACAGCAAAATTTAATATGATTATTTTAAAACATTATTGTCGGCATCATCATCACCACCATCCTTAAACATTGGCATCAGCATCAACAGCGTTTTACAATTATTATTGTTGTCGTTTGAATGAAGCCACTTTGCGCTATCAGTTGAAAGTTATAATTTGAAAACAACTTTTTGACAGTTTTATTTGCTGATTTTTTTCTTCTTCTACTATGTAAAGCTATACGCAAAAACAGCAAAAACCATAGAAAGCAGCTCAAGATTTTTCTAAAAAAAAGAACAGAAACCTTGAGAGAGAGAGTAAAATCTTTAATAAAGCACGCGTGTCATATATGACAAGTTGCTAGTACACGAAACTGACAAGCAATCACCAACATGTCAATCATTAAAAAATGAAATTTTCTTTGGCGGAAAATATATATTTATTGTATGTTCTTATATAGACTTAAAGTGAACAATATTTGTAAATATATAAAATCAAATACTTACTCACCCCTTATTAAATCTAGATTATATTTAAGCAGGGAGACAAAAAATACAACTTTTCTTAGCTTACACTACATATCCATTTATTTACAAGTGTCTGTCTATAGAGTAAGTATATCGTAAAATAATGCATATTCACTATTTGACAAGTTCAATTTCAAAAACTGACAACAGACGATGAAATGACTTTTGATTTTTCATACTCACCCTTCTGCATTCTCTACATAGTTTGAGCAAAAGATAATCATCTGTGGACAAAAAGAACACTCGCCAAAAAGCAATTTTCCTACACTACTTGGTCATTTCTTAAAAATCAACACATTCATATTGACTAACAAACTAAATTTTTGTGGCCATGTTTTTATTTTTGGCTTCCGCCGGATATGGTAGTGTTGCATATAGCAAAATGTGTTTAAACGGAAGTAATAGCCTGGCTTCCTAATAACACATCACACTTATATTAAAACTTATTTATACACATTTCAACATGTATTCTTATACATATAGATTACTCATACGTCTTGAAATTACAATTGCACTAAATATAAATAGAAGATATACTAAGATGATAGTTATAGCCAAAAAAAAAAATGTGCAGTCTCACTCATGTTTATTTTAAAGGGGGAGGATGACGATGTTCGTTCTATTTATAGCTTTATAAGACTGCTGACTGTAAACAGCCTATAACAGAGAAGGCCAACTGTTTAGTTTAAGGCAAAAAAATGGAATCACAGTAATGTAGAATAGGGTGAAACTTATTTGGAACATATGGCATTTTCGAGACCATTAAGGGTTAGCGTGGGGACCGTTTACAAATTGTCGGATTTCGAGCATATTTAGTTTTTGTTCACAAGTTTTTAATATTATTTATTAATAATATACTTCGCTGCTAAAATAAAAATAAAAATTTTAAGTATATGTAGGTAAACAAAATTAAATTTTTTTTTAATTTATTAGCGAAAAAAATTTTTTTTTTTGAAATTTATTGTGAAAAAATTTTATAACAAAAAATTTTTTTTTGTGGATAAAAAATTCGGGGTTAAAAATATTTTTTTTTTTAAATTTATTGTGAAAAAATTGTATAACAAAATAATTTTTTGGTGGAAAAAAAATTCGGGGTAAACAATAATTTTGTAGGTCTGACTTACTTTAGCTTTTTATATAATAAGTCAAAAATCGTGGTTGTCCTGGTTTTTTCCTTATACCACAGACATTTGTGGGCCGTTTGTAATTTCTAACCCGAATTTTTTTTAACAAAAAAACTTTTTGTGATAGAATTTTTTCACTAATAAATTTAAAGAAATATAAAAAATTTAAACAAATCTAAAAAAAAAATAATTTTTATACCCTTCACCTTCGTGAGAAGGGTATATATAAGTTTGTCATTCCGTTTGTAATTTCTACATTTTTCATTTCCGACCCTATAAAAAATATATATTCTGGATCCTTATAGATAGCGGAGTCGATTAAGCCATGTCCGTCTGTCTGTTGAAATCAATTTTCTGAAGACCCCAGATTTCTTCGGGATCCAAATCTTCAATAATTCTGTCAGACATGGTTGCTATTTAAAATCAGCAAAATCGGTCCACAAATGGCTGAGATATGAGGGAAAAACCAAGACAACCTCGATTTTTTACCTATTTTTGACCTATATCTGGATTACTAAGACATTAATATAGACAATATGGATATCTAATGATAGATATTTCAAAGACATTTGCAACGACGTATATAATATACAATAGGTCAAAATCGGAAAAACATTTTTAAAAAAAATTTTAAATTAAAAAAAAAAAAATTTGAAAAATTTAAAATTAAAAAAAAAAAAAAATTGAAAAATTTAAAATAATCTAAAAAAAATTTTTCCAAAAAATGAAAACAACAACTGGAAAAAAATTAAATTTTGTTTACCTAAAAATATTTAAAATTTTTAAGTATAATTTTGTGAAGGGTATATAAGATTCGGCCTAGCCAAATATAGTTCCCTTACTTGTTTTTACTTTATGTTATCTTGGGTTAATGAAGTCCAAGTAAGTAAATATTAATACATATTGTTACGTTTTTACCTTTTAAAAATGGTGGCTTATTTGCTTTAAATAAACCTTATTATTTTGCGTGTAATCGAAAGCTATCAGTAGTTTTAAATTTGTAACAACTCTTTATTTAATTTTACAATTCAATACATACACTTTAAAAACACACTGGTTGATGCTAAATCTAACAGCCCGTAGAATACACTAACTCCTCTGCAACTTGCTGTTACTCTTTATATATACAGTGCCATCTTCTAGTAGTTTCATGAATTATCTAACAAACAAACCTACAGCTTTTAGCAGCTTTAACAGTTATTGTTGTCATACTTATATTATTACAGTGACTGTGTTTTTCGTGATTTTAAAAGTTCAGGGTCATTTGGTGCTCTTAATGGTTCATTTACATTTTTGTACAGTTATTGTAAATACTAGACTTCATGTTATATTTTTCTTAAGTTTCATCAAAATCGGCCAAAAAATATTTAATATTTCGCTATCATTCCATTATAAATTCCAAATATTGAAAAATTTGATTTTTGACCTTCACGATTTAAGGGTTAACGTTTTCCGATTTTAGGAAAACTTTCAGACTATATTTAGAATTACCTGGACTATAACATTCTGAACAGATTTTATTTAAAATTAATAACAGTAAGGGCTCATTCGCCAAAATATGGCCTAAAAATTAGTTTTTCTCGAAACTCGCAAAATTTATATCGCAGGTACGGAAAAACTATAGGAGGTATTGACATATTTTTTCACATTTTTATTCCCTATTATGTTGTAAATAAATCCCCATGTGATGATCAAAAAATTCTGAAATTTGTTTAACAAAATTTTTAAAAATTTTAAATTGGAGTTTTGAAACTGCCGTTAAAAAAAATATTTTTTTGGTTGTACCTGCGAATAGGTTAGCTGTATCCTATGAAGATAAAAACTCATATACAAGTAAATATGAATATATTTTAAGTAAGAATAAAATTTTGTTTTAATATTTCTCAAAATATGTTAATTTTGTTCCTACATTTCTTGTTCTAGTGGCCTGAGACACGTTAATGGCCTGGCGATTTTTTAATAACTTTAACATTTTTTAACCAATTTTTGTCTTTTATATCTCATTAAACCGATAATTACATACATATTTCGATTCTTTGAAATTAAATTGCAAAAGTAATTACTTAATAGCTAAATTTAAAAAAAAACTGAAAAAAATTTATTTTTTTCCCCTTGTAAATGTACCTCAAAACTAAATCGAAAGTCGGCACTGGTTGCCCTTCTTAAAACAAGCTAAACATTTTTTTGGTGGTATTTTAGGTCATTACAAAAGTTTTCAGTGGGTACAGTGTCTAAAATTCAAAAAAATTAATTCTAAGGGACACTCTAATGTATATATATTCTGGGTCCTCATAATATTCCAAGATAATCTAGCTATGTACGATATGACGCAAACGAAAGGAGCTAGCTTGCTGAAATCATCCACAAATACACTGTGTTGATAAGGTTTTTTTGGTATTGAAAATGTGCAATATCGGTCCATACAAATGTCCCCCGGAATAATGTTGATTATGCGGCAATCCTGATAAAATTTTGCACCAATTTGTTCTAAGTACTCTGAAATTATAAAGTATGGCAAAAACTGAACAACATTTGTTCCTAGTCCCCATACAAGGTCACCCGCAGAAAATGAGTTGAACATTCATAATTGTCTTATAATAAATAATATTGTGATGAAATTGGACATAACTCTTTCTACCAGCTTCCAGATCGGTCCATAATTGACCGTACCCCCGCTCATAACACATAGATATACCAGACAAATATGTTATTTTCATATAACACTTGGGAGCATCGAAAATCCCAAAAGTACAGAAAACTCCACGAAAAGTTCGGTAATGGAAGGTTTTTCAGGAGCTATAACAGTTTCTTATGATATATAATACTTATTATCTCTTTCTGATTCGATTAAACCTTATCCATCTGCCCATATAAACCTAGTTATCAAGGTAAATCAACAAAATTTCAGTTAAACGAAATTCTCAAGTTTCAAAATTTTGTCTTATATTTGTAACCCACTGCAATAAGTTTGTACATCCCTGCTACAAAGCAAAAAACAAAAACAAATCAACAAGATGAAACGTATAGGAGAAAAACATATAAATAAATAAAAAGCAGAAATAATCTTCGTTTTTTGTCAAAAGATTTAATTTAGATATCAAAATCCAATTCATTATACACACTAGTTATAAGCCCCCCCAGACTTAAGAAAATATCCTACCAACAACCCACCAAACCAACAAAAGCCAAGGCCAAAAATATTGTAAACATTCAGCAAACCACCCCCAAATTGCAACAACCCCCCTTTTCTAAATGTAAAGGAAAATTTAAAAAAATACAGCAAATAAACCAAAAAGCTTAAAGTTTTGCTGCTGCCACCCTTAAACATATTATACGGCAGCTTATTTGCAATATAAGCCACAAAAAATGTACAAAAATATGTCACTTTAATGCGTATCAAATAAAGAACATCATGCATTTCCGGCAAAAAGCCCCCATACTTCTTAAAAACAAAACTCATTCCCCCTCTACCCCAAACACAATTCACAGGGTAGAAGTGATAATCAATAGTAAGTGATACTTATCAATATCATATTGGTATTGATGATAAGATGTTTGGGAAGAATTTTTTTTTTTTGAAAGGGGGGAAGAATTTATTTAAAAAGGCCTATTGTATCATATGATATCATATTTGTAAAACAAGTGTTTTCCTAAATAGTTTCAAGTGTTTTTTTTAAAGAAAACTTAAAATTTAAACAAAATATTTAACCATGACAAAGTGATTCATATGTTAAAGAATTTATATAAAAGTAAAGCATACTTTAGGGGTGGTTAGTTTAAAGTCTTGCAAAAGAACACATTTCGATTTTGGCCAACTTCAAAAAATAAAGCTATTAACAGAAAAAAAACTTCCATAAGAGCACTTAATGGTCAAAAGCAGTAACTATAGATTTTTTTTTGGAGATAAATAAAAGACCAAAGACATGATGTCAGACAGAAAACCCTTAAGGAATACATAAGAAGACATTTAAATTAACAAATTAAATGAGGGAGAAATATCAAAAATATTGTTTGTACAAAGATTTCTAAACAAATTTTACATTTCTTAACAGGAACCATTAAACATATTACCCTATAATATATTAAAGAGATTTTTGGTTTAATAATAACTGCCTATTTTTAGGCTTATATGTAAATATATAAACCAAACATATCTTAAGGCTTATTTCTATATTAATATTTGATTATTAACATATTATTAACCATTGTTTTACTTTAACCAAGTCATGTTAGAAAAAAAATATTAATAAGATCACGCATTTTTGTAAAGGACCTAAACATGTATTTATTCATGGAATATTAAAACAGCCTTTATCATTTACAGAAAACCAAATTCCAATTTATATTTAAATCCTTAAAAAACATAAAAATTACCAATTGATGACATCTACATACAATGTGTTTGCCATACAAAATATACAAAACCAAACCAACATATAGAAAATGCATTAATTTTCATACAAAATTTTCAATTCCCCCCTCAGCGAAAAACCGAAAACAAATAAATTGAAAATGTTTTTGTAAATTAAGGTTTGGAATACCAAATAGCTTAGGATTCTGTACAGCGCACACACATATTTTAAAAATGCATTGCAGCTAGTCTTCCTATATAATATTATTCAAAATGTTCATCATGTTTTTAACAACTAAAAAATATTTTTGATATTCTTTTGTTTTGCTAACATTCTATATTTGCCCAAGTATTAACGGAATTTTCGATTGTATCTGCTTACGATTTGGCGATGATTTTTTTTTAAGCGAAATCATTACATATTAATGCATATTTAATGTATGACATACATTTACGACTTTATGACATCAGCTTCTTATATGATTTTTCTTTGTTCTTTTTTTAAGGATTGCATAAAAATACATAAAATCTGCAAATAAATGTAATGATATAATTTCTAATAAAATATTTGCTAAACGAATATGTGACTGGAATTGTAAATATGGTAAATAATCTTAAAAATATGTATTAAAAAATATCCAATATATATATGGCATACTTTTGGAAGCAGAATATTTTTAAAAATTAAAGCATAAAATCAGGTTTGATTGCAGAAATTTACTAGTTAAGCTAAATAATGAAAATAATAAAATATTTTATGGAAAATCATTACAAAAATTTAATTCTTAACTCCCACCTAAGTGATTACCAGAATTTCTTCATGGATTATAACGTTTACAACTAAGCAACACAGTGGACATTGAAAATTTGGCAGCCATGTAAGGAGGCTTTGATTGTCCTACAATGACTTTCTCTGTCACTGACCATCATTAGGATATCTACGTTTTAGGTTTCTAGGACATCGTTCCATTGACAGTCTTACTCAACTATCGGACATGAAGTTAGAATGCATTAACACATTATTAGGGTACACCAAACATGGGTATCTTCTCGAAGTGGCCTAATATTTCTCCTTCTCTGACACATTTCTCTGGTATTTCTTCTTAATAGCCAACACTATCTATTTTTGTCTTACGTTCCCTTCTCTTTTTATCTCTACCTCACTCTCCTTTCTACTCTCTTTCAGGCAATACATAGGGACCAACTAAATGGACTTAAGTGAGCTGTACTTCGGGATGGCAGCCTGTTAACCTATCCTAACCTAACTCCCATTAACACCCATAACTTAACTAGAAATTTTCACTAACTATATGTCTTAATTTAAAAAACTCTCAGTTAAAAATTTAACAATTAAAATTTTACTTACAGAACTTGTGGAATGCATGACCACTAGAGTGTCCTAAAATATTTTTCTATTAACTATAGTTAAATATGAAATTTTGTCTTTCTATCAAACTATATTTATAACTACCTGGTCTATAATACTCTGAATAGCTTTTACTTAATGATCATAACAGTAAGGAAATTCGGCTCATTCGCCAAAATAAGGCCAAAAAATTAGTTTTTCTCGAAAATCTCAAAATTTAAATCGTAGGTACGGAAAAACTATAGGAGGTATTGTCATACTTTTTCACATTTTTATTCCCTATTATGTTGTCAATAAATCCCCATGTGATGATCAAAAAATTCTAAAATTTTGTTTAACAAAATTTGTAAAAATTTGAAAATTGAGTTTTGAAACTGTTGTTAAAAAAATTTATTTTTTTCGGCTATACCTGTGAATAGGTTAACGGAATTCTAAGAAGACAAAAACTCATATACAAGTAAATATGGATATATTTTAAGTAAAAATAAGCTTTTATTTTAATATTTCTCAAAATATGTTAATTTTGTTTCCACATTTCTTGTTCTAGTGACCTGAAACACGTTAATGGCCTGGCGATTTTTTAATAACTTTAAAATTTTTTTACCAATTCTTGTGTTTTATATCTTATTAGAACGACAATTACATACACATTTCGATTATTTTAAATTAAATGGCAAATTATTTAATGGCAAAATTTTTACAAAAACTGAAAAAAATTATTTTGTTTTCCTTGTAAATGCACCTCAAAACTAAATCGCAAGTCGGCACGGGTTGCAATCATGATAGGAAGACATTTAAACATACACAAAAAAATGCGCAGAGGCAGTAGCCCGCTTGTGTTTTCTTAAAAAAAAAAATAAGTTTTCCAATAATAATAAGTACTTATTAAACTAATTGTCTAGTAATCGAAATAGTCACTCTCTTTTAATACACACACTTTGTATTTTACAAGAATACACTGGTAATACCGTTGATGTTAACCCATTTCTTACCGCCGTGTGTTTGAACACACGTTTATCATTTCATAACTTTGATTAAATATAAAACACAGATAAATATAAATAATTAAATGTATGAGGCATTTATATTAAGGTTTGGTCTCTTACCAACAAAAAATATTTTTGGAAAATTTTCCATTTCATAAGTGGTGATTGAAAAAGGTCCCAAAATTAGACTCATTTTAATTTAATTTAATTTAATTATATAATATATATAAAAAAATCAGAATTATTATATATGTATTGCCGTGTGTTACTAAATCTCCAAAAAGTAACCTAAGGCCATTTACCCAGCGAACTGGTGAATATACAAGCCGCTAGGTGGCAGTAAATACCGGCGTGTGTTTCACCACACGTTGGTGCTGATAGTGATATTGGTAATTAAATATTTTTTATAATTACGACACAATCGATCTAATAATACGTCTATCTACTTTGAAACATTAACTGCTAATATACTTTCCAAAATACATTCCATAAACAACATAAGTAACTAAAAAAATGGTACCGAACAAAAGATTTAAAAACACTTAACAGTACCAACGTGTGGTCAAACACACGGCAATTTTCAGAAAAACTACGCGTTTTAATTTTTGTTTCCAAAAATATTGAAAAGTATATCATAAGACGTTCCTGAAATTTTCATCAAAAAATTCCAACGTTTAAATTTCCGGTAATTAATTAATGAGTTAACAGCGCCTACGATATATTGACTGCTCTGCATCTCTTCTAGTAGTTTCATGAGTTATCCAACGGACAAAACTAGAATGTTCTATTTTCAGAATAATCACCCAGAGCATTTAGCAGCTTTATTGTTAATGTGAGCAGCTTTAGCAGTTAATGTTTTCATACTTATAAATAATTTTAATGACTTAATCCAGTAATTAGCAAAATCAAACAAAAATCCAAATATTTGTAATTTATGGAATTTTGCCAATAAATTTCCGCATTTGTTACAGAACTAGTAAAATAATAATACGAATGATTTGATACTTCATGTTTTGTAATGCCGACTATGAGATTTTAGAACACATAAATTCAATTTTTTTTAAACATGAGGGCCTTGGGAAATTATTATTAGTGCATTTTAGACGTTTTATACTTTAACACTATACCTGTTCAGATTCCTTTCAAAAATATATCAAACCATTATAAGTTTCAAACAAAAAATATGAAAATTCAACATTTCCTCAATTTTTAAAATTTCAATCGATCAGTTTTGAAGCCATAAATGCTATTGGTTTGAAACATTTTTCAGATAATTATACCCTTTACCACCAAATAACTTACATACATGGTGACATCAATATGTCTGCTATAGACTCGGTTCGGTTTCTATTTAAAATCTAGAAATTGGCCCATAAATCTTATATATAATTCACAGAATTATATATTAAAATAAATATTTTTAGGTAAACAAAATTTAAAAAAAAAAAACAATTTTTTTTTTAATTTTCATTTAATTTTTTTTTAATGTTTTAGTGATACAAATTTTAGGCCAAAAAAAAATATATTTTTCAAAATTTAATTTTTAAATTTATTTGAATTTTTTAAAAAAATTGTTTTTAAATTTTAGTGAAAAAAAATTATAAACCAAATTTTTTTTTGAAAATTTTATTTCTAAATTTTTTTGAAATTAAAAAAAAAAATTTTTTTTAAGTTTTTTACTGAATAAAATTTTATTAACAAAAATCGGTTTAAAAAATATTTTTACGAATTTGAAGCACTGAAGATTTGAGAAATTTTATAATTTGTTGTTTGGTATCAAAATATTCTGGCTTATGGATGTACGTAAATTTTTATACCCTACACCACCATAGTGGGGATGGTATTATTATACCCTACACCACCATAGTTGGGAGGGTATATGCGTTTGTGCAGATGTTTGTAAAATATTAGTTTAACACCCACCTTAAAGTATACCGATCGACTTAGAATCGCTTTCTGATTAGGTACATATTATTTTTTCGGCCCAACGACCAAGCCTATTGAAACTGGTTGAAATCGGTCCATTATTTCACCTAGCCTCCATACAAATGTCCTTCCAAAATTGGACTTTATCGGTCATAAATGTATAATTTATAAATGTATCTCCACAAGTTGCACTCCAAATAAGTTTTATATATACAAAATTCATGTCACCAAATTTTGTTACGATCGGTCCATAATTACTCATAGCTCCCATATAGACCCGCTTCCGAAAATCACTTTAACGTGCATAAATCGCTTAAAAATGTTGGTATACACACAAAATTCAACATAGTAAAGTCTCATGTAGACATAAATCACACGACCAAATTTCATGGTAATCGGTCCATAATTGGTCATAGCCCCCATATAAGGCCCACTTCCGAAAATCACTCAAAAATATAAATTATTGAAATTTTAAAAGAAAAATGTTTTTGCTCTTTTACTTAGTGTAGGGTATTATATGGTCGGGCTTGACCGACCATACTTTCTTACTTGTTATATTTAAACATCTCTAGAAAAACGAAATACAAACAGTTTTATTTTTTGAATTTTTGTAAATATAGCTACATTAACCCAAAACTCGAAACTTCAAATAAAATGTACAACATCTAAACGATTTTCGGTTCGACATTCGGCATACCCTAATAGCCATATACTATTTCTTTTATTTTCTGAATTTTAAACACTTTAAATATTTAATTAGTTTAAGTTTTTCCAACAGATTTCAAAGGTCATACTCTCAAAATGCTTCTAGATAGATATGGAAATATACTAAATAAAAAAAATGTTATATCTACTTATATAAAAACCACAAAACAAACAATAATCCTTCCACACCAAGCAACCAACCTTGATTGTCCTTATGAATAAATAAACATATACCAAACATAAGACTTTAATGGTTTTTCCATACTTATACATATGCAGCAAATAATTTTATATCATTTCAAATAACTACTACTACCAATACTACAATAAATATAGAAAACAAATATAGATACTAGTGGTCGGCACTCATACTCATCAGGAGTCGAACATGTAAACAACACGAATGTCAACGAAGTTAAAATAGTTATAAATAATAAACAAAAATCACTATCAATAGAGAATGAAAATACAAAACACATTATTATAATTAATATTCCTTGTTCCCTTTATGCCGATCACTGATATATAGGTATACGAGTATGCTAAGATTTAAGTAAATATTATTATGATGACAAATACAATGATAATAATAATGACATCCATCCTCAATGAGTAGTAAGTATGAGTGAAGCAGCTGTAGTTGATAGTCCTTGCAACTACAATGACATACTTGATGTTGTGGATGATGTTCTATTATCTTTCTGTTGGTCTGTCCTTAAGACTCTTGAAGAATTTTATATACAATACATGGTTTTCCTAGTAAATTTGTTTTAATTTTACCAACGTTATTTTAAAGCATTACAATAATCGCTCGTTTATGTCAATTAAAACGATTTATTTTTAAGAAAAATTTTAATAAATTTTTTTCACAGAGACTACGTTCTAGTGCCTTTCCACAGATGTGTTTGCTTGTCTGTCTTCTAAAGGGAATCGAAGCCACACCCAAATCAACGCGATTTCTTACTACAAGTGCGTGGCAGATCTCTCCCTGTCAACTGATAGACTTCTGCGTAGGTTAGGTTACGTGGCAAGCTCACTTTTGAAGAAACTTCCTTGGGTCTATTCGAAAGGAGATCTCGTTGTGATACCAAAAAGTAAAAAAACAGGTCTATCAATCAAAACCAGTTGTTTGCATATGAAACAACCAGATTGGTAGTGTGTGAGATTCATCTTTGACCATTCTTCCAAACCCAAGAGGAAGGGATTTCCAAGTGTGAGCTAGCTCATATTGGCCAAAGCCCAGTCTCCTAGCATTTTTTCCAGTTATACAGTGCCCATTAATAGTTGCCTTATATTAGCAACGGAATCCAATAAATACATTCATATTCTTCATTACACTTCGACCACGCAATAGCAGAGAGCTCAATACGATTTCATGCTTAAAAAGCGTGACAGATCCCTCATTGGCAAATACTACATTTCAATGTATTATAGCCGTAGCCATTCACTCTTGATGTAGCTTAATTGAATGCAGGTCCTTGAATCGACACTCGTTATTTCCTTATTGAAATAGCCAGTTTGGAAGTGTTTGAGATTCATCTCATTTAGAGACAACATACGCGGTTAATCTAGATATCGTACAGACACCCTGTATTCCTTTAATATAAGTCTTGCTATCAGTAAATATACAGATATTTCCAGATATTCGATGCCGGTAGGATTTGTTTATGACAGGATTCTTCTCCCCTGAGATTTTTTCATTATTTTTTTTCCGGATTATGTCCAATTTCTCAAAAGACATAGAGTCGTCAACTTTGCCCCTCACGAAAATGTAGATATTGACTATGAAAATATGCCTCCTCTTAACAATAATTCCGATTAGGTGCCTCCTTCTAGCAGATGTGTCTTGCTAATGCACAACAGGTCTATCAACCGACACTGTAATAAATAGTTAAAACAATTAGCCTTATATTGACAAGGAAATCCAGTAAATATATTTATATACGGGCCAGTTCGATCTCCCAATAGCACAATTGGATTCATTGGCCCATCTGCTCTATGTAATGTCATACAGTTCCTGCTTGACAATCACCCTGCAATTTGCAATAGGAATACCAGGAAACGGGTAATTCATCGGCTATAAAGTTATCGCCCAGGAACCATATGGACGTTACATTAGAATGTATCGCCGTCTCATTTAGAGACACCCGGTACGGTTAGCCTAGATGTCGTTAAAACACCTTCTATTCCTTTAATGGAAGAAATCTCTCACTATTTTTTGGACTATGTCCAATTACTCAAAAGTCATAGATCCATCATTGTCGCCTCTGTAGATGATATCTTATGAGTTGATCCTACTCTGAAAGTCCTATCAACTTACTTACATTTTGTCTCTTGCTGTTGACCATGGAAATGTGTCTCCTCTTAACAACAATGCCTATTATGCGCCTCCTTTTAGGAGATGTGTCTTGCTAGTACACAACAGGTCTATCAACCGGCACTTGTTGTTTACATTTTAAATCAACCAGATTGCATGTGTTTGACAATATGAGCGATTAATAGCACAAGTGGATTCATTGGTCCGTCTACTCTATGAATTTCATACAGTTTTTGTTGGACAATCACCCTCCAATTTAATTCATCGGCTATACAGTTAACCTGATTGACGCTACTTTAGAATATCTCTACATCTCATTTATAGCCAGGGTTCTTCTTCCCAGAGAATTTTTCATTATTTTTTTCTGGATAATGTCCAGTTTCTCAAAAGACATAGATCCATCAATGTCATGCCTGTAGTTGATTTTCCACGAGATGGTCCTTCGTTGGAGAAGGACTTTCATACATTTAGTGCCTTGCTGTCAATGATGAAAAAGTGCCTCCTCTTAACAACGATGCCGATTGGGCGCGGTGGTTTATACCAACTTGAGCAGATACAGCTTTTGAGGTACTTGGCTAGACATTAAAAGATATCTCTCTACTAGGGCTTGAGTAGCTGATTGAAGCCTTGAGACTCGGACAGAACCCACAAGTTTGTTTACTGGTTTATACCAACATGGGTCGAGAGGTACTTGGCTTGACGTTCAAAGGTATCACGCTGCTAGGGTTTGAGTAGCCTGCTTTGGAGACAGTTTTGTTTTTCATCGGGAAAGTTTTTTTTTGGTCTTACAAAAAAAATTTCAAGTCAATATCTCAATTAGATTCAAAAATATGCCACTTTAAAACTCCGTCCTTCAAAAATATTGCATTTTTTCATACTGAACATTTTTTATAAATTTTCTTAATATTTTATTCAACACAAATCATTGGGTCTGACTCAGTCACATTAAGAAAATTTATAAAAAAAATTTTAGTATGAAAAAGTGCAATATTTTTTATGGACGGAGTTTTAAAGTGGCATATTTTTGAATCTAATTGAGATATTAACTTGAATTTTTTTTTGTAAAACCAAAAATTAACTTATCTAAACAAAAAAATATAGCCCGGAAAAAATTTGGATCAAATTGTTCCTAATATTTGCAATCCTATTAAAATGTTGATATAAATTTTAGTTTTAGAAACTCAATAAATATGTAATATGTAATAAAATCTTTATTTATTAACGAAACTCAATGAAATTTTCAACGTTTTTTAAGTTTATCATTCTTAATAATAAGGTGTAAAAAAATTTGGCAAAAGGTCAAAGGGAATCCCGAAATTCCCAAAAATGGCATTTTTTTACAATTTTGGCTATACGGTCCACATTTCCTTCGGGGCTGGGAAAATACTTTGGCGATAAATGGAGAACACATCAAGGTTTCCAAAGCTACTTTCCGTTTTCTGATCCCAGCTTTGGGATTTTAGAACATGTGACCCAAAGTTGAAATTTTGATAAAAAATAGGTCAAATTCCGAAGGACATTTTTTATACCAAAATGTTCCCCGTAAAGATACCTTACAGAAAACCATAAAAGTGTTATATGTTCTTAAATAAAGTTTTTTTTTAATAAAAATAGAGTTAAGTCACCTTTTCGCCTAAAAAACAGCAAAAATCCACTATTTTTTTAATATTTAAATTGAAAATCGTTTATTTTTGGATCCATAATATATATTGATCTCAAATCTTTTCTTTATTATTGGTAATTTAGTTGTCTAACTAACAAAAATTCAATTCGAGTCCATTCCATCCAAAATTACGCCCTACATTTTTAAAATAGCGGGCCAAGGTATGGCTAAAATTTTAAATTTAAATTTTTAAATGCATATAACTCGAAATAAATAAAAAAAATGACACGTGTTTAAAAATTTTTAATTTTGAAAGTACCCTACTTTGAGCCCCCAAGCATGGAGCATTTGCTCGAATACTCCTTGGCTACGGTCACGTCAAATTTTATCTCGATCGAACCAGCCGTTTAGAAATGCCAAACTAGCCCATTTCCAAACTAAGCTGTATCTCAGTAGCTCTCAACTCATCACGATCTTTTACCATTACCATGGGATTACGATGAGGGGTATCAAAATGAATTCTGAAAATTGTTCTCTTCTCCTCATCTCCTTTTAAAGTTGGCTCCATTTTTCTGTCATCTGTCACATTGTTCCCTTCGCTAACATTAATCTTTAATTTCTTTAAATTCCTAAATCCCAGAAATTATTATTAACTCTCATATAAAATTACAAAATTGTAGTTATTTTAATCAGTGTCATCATTCTCCTACTCATCATTATCTCTGCAGCTCATCCGTGAAACATCTCGCTACAAACATGATTATTATTGTAAGTACATAAAAGCGTATAAGTAAAATAATATTTGTATTCGTACTTTACTCCCGGAAAAACCCTCACACACAGCCCATTTCAGACACACGCTTACATACCCATCTTGCGCTGACAATCTGTAGGTTCTTGTCATAATTTCAATTATGTTCTCAACTTGCATTTGCTGTTTTAAGCATCATTTATCTTACTTTTGAAATTTTTATTAATGGCATTTGAAGTAGAAAATTTACTAATACAACTACGACTCGTATTATCATGAAATACTGCCAGAGTTGATGTAACATAATGTTGGGAATGAATCTAACTTTGAGAAATATTTATAGATGGATGGCAAAATGTGTGTAACTACTAGCAAATGATACTTATATTATGCTAAGAAAGGTTTATTTAGTTTAAGAGTTTATTGGAGACAATTAGTGCACTAAATTAAAAAGTTTCCATAGCAATTTCTTTGAATCATAAAGTTTCTTATAGAGAATCGGGTTTAAAATATAATTAAATTTGTATACAACTTTAAATATTAAAGTAGGGTCTTTTAAAATCGTTATTAATGAATAGTTTCTAAGTTCCTTATCTATGTCTTTCAATTTGCTTTCAAGCCAACGAAAAAAAAAACTTCCTTTAGTTATATTTGTTACTAAAGTTACTTTTCCATCTCTTGTTCTCTAAGTGCTACGTGTATAGTGGCTTCTTTTATTTAAGAAACATACATACATTTCAACAAACATACAGTAATAATAGGTAAAATAAGTTATCATAATGTTTAAATATATCTAAAATGAAAAAATATCATGATTTGCAAGAAAATTTCTCTGCTACCACTCTAGTCTATGTCGACTACAACAGAATTTTATGAAAAATAAAGAAACGTCCAAAAAATAAAGAAATAAAAAAAAAACTGTTGATTGTGTTATTTTGTAGAAAATTATTATATTGGTTGGCAATTTGTTATATTATGGCAAAAGTTACTAGTTAATCTGATAAAGAGTCATTGAGTGATATATGATCATATCATTAGTTTCGAAAAATTTTCTTATTCAATTAAATTTTTTTGTTTCTCGAAAACATTTTCTAGTAACGATTCAATTGGAAGAGAATTGATGAAAAATTAAGTGCACTATTCATGAAAATATGTATATAAGGGGGTTAATGTCTTTAGGAGCCTAAAAAATGGGTGGCGATATTTCTGACTAAATTTAAAATTCATTAATTTTGTAAGGTCACTGCACATTGGTTAAAGGAACGTGGGATTTTTAGCTTTCATTTTGAAACATTTGTACAATATAAATTTATAAAAACTATTGGCCATGGTTAGCTATGACCTATCTTTCCCATCTTTTTGGCATTCCGAGCCAAAAAACTGTTCTTTTGAGGCCAAGAATAAATCAAGCCAATTTCGGCTACTCTGTTCCATAGTGAAGCGTATCCCGGAACGATAGAAACAAATAATAGTCGGACTGGGCACGGTCTGGACTATAACGCGGTTGAAGAAAAACTTCCCAACCTCTTCATTCTAAATAGTTTTTAACAAGTATTGCGCTTTCATGTCTGGCCGCATATTCTGGACGTTTTTCGGCAAATTCTCGCTTCAAACGAATCAGTTACATTCAGTACAGGTTATCAGTGATGGTCTGGCGAGATTTCAACAGCTCATAATAGATAGGACCCTTTTGGTCCCACCAAATACATAGCATTACCTTAGCGCCATGGATATTTTTCTTTGATGTCGATTCAGCTGCTTGTCCGGGCTTCACATACGATCTCTTACGCTTCGGTTTATCGTAATGAATCCATTAACATTTTGAAATTGTGGATTGAGTAGATCCCAATGATTTTGCAAGCTCATGTTAAGTTTTACAAGAATCTTCCAGGTGTAATGCCTCTAATTCTTGGTGTTTAAACTTTTTTGTCTGGCCTGGGCACATTGAAACTGATGACACACATTCACCATAACCTTCGGTGAGCAATCGGTGTTCTGTCGGTATTCTGGCAAATCATCATGAAAAGATTGAAGCCTGAGCAACGCTATTAACTTATCCAAATTGCCGAGTGTGGGTCAATTTCCCGCCACTGAAAAGAAAACAATGCTACTGTTAACAGGCACCAGTCAGTTGGCTCCTGTCAAAATTTGAACAAGTTAGTGTTTGACAGCCATTGATAGCAGACTACCACGTGATTTGAGAAGAAAGCAGAAACATGTGAATAAAACCATCATTCAAAACCAGGTTAAGCTTGATAAATACTATGGAAACTCTGCACCATAAATTTCTATGGAAAAATGTGGTTTACTGAATTTCGTTGTGGCTGTACAAGCACGGAAGAATCCGAACGTTCTGGATGTCTAGTTGTGATCTCTACACCCGAAACAATTGAAAAAGTTATGACATGGTGTTGGTCAGATTCAGTGGTTCTAATTTTTGAGAAAACTTTCCTCAGGTGCACAAATGTTGCAGTTTCCATGGCAAAAATTCATGAATAAGGCTACGAGTTTCTCCCTCGTCACCCCATTCTCCGGATTTAGCTCCTATTTCTTGTTGACAGACCTGAAGAAATGACTCTGAGGACGAGATTTGGTTTCAACAGGATAGCAACCGCAACCATCCTAAATCAAAATTTGGAGATAACTTGATTTCGAGATTATTTCCGTGGAGCCACTGGTTTATGGTAAACCAGCAACAATTGACGCCTTGAAGGCCGACATTGTTCGTGTTATTCGTGGCTAGCAATGCTCGAAAAAGTGGCCCAAAATACACATCCATGACATGATTGTACATGTATTGATTGACCTTTCGAATAAAATAATTTGTTTGATTAAAATTTTTTTTTTTTTGTGATATATCTTACAATTTCAAGTTCTTTCGGGTTGAAAAAGCACCCATTAGAAAAACTTTAAAAAATGTTTTTAAAATTGGTTCAATTAGACAAACTATTATGGAACTAAATCAGCCATTGCTAACTGGTTGATCCGATTTACAGGAAATATAACATCGACTTTGCTGAGGATCATTTGAGTTTATGTTTTGTAGACAAAACATATAGACACCCAGAAGTGGCGATTTGGGGTCTCAAAGTAGAGCACCCCAGATATCCAAAAAATATTAAACAACTGCAATTTGTTCATGGCTCACAATGGGGCAGTATATAAAAAAAATATATAAATCTGCTATTTCTAATTCACTGATGTTATACACACGAAACTTCACATAAGCTTAGCAGAGCTATACTTGGTCTTAATATTTAATAACGGACTCCACAGACATCTCAGGAGCGTCGCTTTGGAGTCTCACAGTAGGGCCCCACACATATGGGCAATTCCATATCATCGTACGTGACATTTGTTCGCTTATAGGGTGGATTAGAATTTGCAAAAGTAAGAGTATCTAAAAATAATTATGTCTTTATGTTCCGTTTAGAGGGTACTATATTTTAAAATAATAAAAAGTTCTTTCGAAATATTGTTGTCAAAAATATTGAGCGAAATAAGGGTATACGTACATAAAACGGAAGTCATTTTGAGCTACATGTAGAAATATGCGAAAATATTCGAATCGTGAGAGGCATTATGTTTTCTTTTAATTACACTAAACGAAATATTTTTCCTTTACAATCCGTCATATTTAAATAAACACAATCTTTGGATGATTTTATAGTAAATAAAATTTAATATCGCACGTGACAGATTTTTCTCTTATTATAAAGCAATATATATTCTGTAAATATATGTATACAAAAACTAAAAAAATGAATAGAAAATATACATACATTCGGTTTCAATAAACAATTTGACAATAGCAAAAAACAATCAGAGTCAAATTCATTTCGTATTACAAGCTAATTGGGAGCCTAGTTTTCGCAGCAATTTTAGTCTAAAACACACCTAAAATATTAAAAAATTAAATATAATCAGTTTAAATTAATATTTTGGACTTTAAAATGTTTTAATATGATCTAAATACTTTCACATAGTAACATTTTATTGTTTTCTTCTATTCAAATCATGAAAAAAAGTTTCAAGGGTTTTTGTTTTTTCAGTCGTGGTAGCGATTCTCGTGGAATTACCCATATGCTAAATTTTTAAATACTTGTAAAAATAGTTTGGTTCATCCAAAAGTAAAGAACCTCTTTATTAGGAGTATAAAAAACAAACTTAATTTTTATAATTTTTTGCCGAAATTCCGCTATTACTCTTTGCTTCTTAAAAAAAAGTTTCTTGAGTACTCTCGTTTAGTGTTTATTAGAATCGAAGACATTTTTTTTTTAATTTTTGAACATTTAAATATGCATTTTTTTGGAATAAAATTATAATGGGTTTTCAGTAGTATATTTATACAGATCCTAGTGTAAGAGAATAATTTTTGGGATGATTTTTTTGGGAAGAACTTTTGATGATTATTTGTGAGTAAGAAAATTTCATATTTTTTTGCAAATTAATTCTGCATTAGGGGGAATACAATTTGTGTGGCATAGAATTATCTTTGCTTTGTTTTGCTCTCTTTGAGTAAGAGTTGTTGACATATGTTTTTAAGCCTTTTGCTAACCTCGAAGCAAATGTGGGAATAAATCTTCAAATTCACATTTTTGGGATTTTTGTAAGACTTTGGAAAAATGATTTCAACAGACAGATGGACTTTATAGGGTGGCAAAGGTATGTTATAAAAATTCCTTCAATACTGCTTATGGTGAAGGGCATACAAAATCCAAACTGATCATTTAGATTACAACTTAAGTATAAATAAATCTTATATATATCTTATTATAGAATCAAAAAAATTTTTGAAATATTTGGTCTTTTTTAAATTTTACAAAAATAACTTTAATGTTGTAATAGTTTTTCCCATTTTATTCAACAATTTAAAAAATTGTAGATATTGTAACCTACATTTTATGAATATGCATAAATTATGTTTTCTAACTTAAATATTAAATTTTATACTTGAAAAAACTTTGTTAAAATTGAAAAACTTTCATGAAACTGAAAAAAAACATCCTTTCTACTTTAATTTCCTCCACTTCTACTTTTTTTTCTTGACTTCCTACTTATGGCAACTTCTTTAACATTTCGATTTTTTTTTCATTGTTTTAGGTTTTAGTTTCTTGAAGAGGGCAACAAGTAGACCAGCAAGGCAGTAGGAACAAAGTACTGGGAACAAAGGCAACAAAAACTTACAATATATATTAGAAAAACCATTTAACAATATTTGACCCAGTTTTTAGAAAATTTTTAACTCTAGTTTTTTTTATGGCCAGAAACATAATATGGAAACCAATAAGTATCCATAAGTATTATTGGTCAGCAGGAACAAAAAAAAAGCATTTAAACACACACACTCTTTCAAACACTTCAACTCTTGCTCATACATATACAAGTTGGAAAACTGTTTTAAACCGCACTACTGTGAACACAATCAGTGCAGTATGGAAGAAACAACAAAAAAATGCTACACAGGAACAATGGGCCAGCAAAGGCAACAGAAAACTTAAATGTAACAAACTAAAAACAAACGCATGCAACATGAAAGAGAATAAAAGCAAAAAAGCCAAGAGAATTGTGAAACAAAAGCACACTTTTTATGCTTTTTTTTGCTTTGTTGGAATCTAAATGTATGTAAGTGTGTGTGCTGCTCTGTTAAAGAACCAAAACTACAACAAAAAAAATAACTTTAAAAGGACTTTCTGAAGCATGACTAAGCAGAGAGAACAACATATGTTGTGGTTTAATATCAGCACTTGTAAGCCATTGGATGTCAGTAGTTGTAAGTTTAGGAAATTGCTCACATACACAGGCTCTTAGCTCTTACACATCCCAGCAGTTCTAGGAGACAGACCCGAACTAGTGATTTTACCTATCACTTAGGATGGGAACTAGTTACTTTAATAGCTACGTGACTAGTTATTTTAACACATGCATGTCCTAGACAGGGGGTCTATTGACCATTTTTGATTACAATGAGACTGTCTAATAGCCAGTCCAAAGTAGTCAACGCATTGGATTCTCATACTGGTTACAGCGTCATTTACCTTACTAGCTTACTAGCTACCTAACTGGTTACTTGCTGACCTACATAACTAGTTATTTTGACATGGACGGGTCCTAATTTTAGTCAGCTAAAAAGACATATCATAGACAGTCCAATAAAGGATTGCTTTTATACAAAACTTTCTCCTACAACTCTCCCATAGATTGTTTCTGATGGGTAAAATAACTACTTTCTAAAGTGCAGTACAAAATAAACGATTAAATTGACTTCCCTATATGTTACTAAGAGACACTAAAGTAGCTATTGTCTTCACACTTGTTATGTGGGATATCTGTATAGTTAAGCAAAAATAAAAATGAACAACATGAGAAATATATCAACACAATTTGTAATATCAGTTTATACGAATTACTCACAAAACGTTTAAAGTGACTACACTCTAGATTACTTAGAGACACTTAAGTGACAATTGTCTTCACACTAGATTACAGGGGATGTATGAAGTAACCAATGCACTACAAAGAGTGACAATTACTCTATATAAGGGATACATTGACTAGCTGCTTAAAAGCTGGGAATTAAATCAACACAATTTGTATAAAACCAGTTTGTACGAATTACTCACAAAACGTTTAAAGTAACTACACTCTAGATTACTTAGAGACACTTAAGTGACAATTGTCTTCACACTAGATTACAGGGGATGTATGAAGTAACCAATGCACTACAAAGAGTGACAATTACTCTACATAAGGGATACATTGACTAGCTGCTTAAAAGCTGGGAATTAAATCAACACAATTTGTATAAAACCAGTTTGTACGAATTACTCACAAAACGTTTAAAGTAACTACACTCTAGATTACTTAGATACACTTAAGTGGCAATTGTCTTCATGCTAGATTACCTGGGATGTATAAAGTGACCAATTTTCGTTTCTCTGCAATACAAAGAGCACATACTTGGCAAATGACTTAAAATAAATAAATTGAGATATTAGTGACAATAACTGTCTACAAGGGATACACTGACGACTTGCTTAACTACTGGAATATAGTGGTGAACCTATACTAAGGAATTGTACACAAAACACAAATAAATGTAATATGATTACTAAAAGTCTAGCACTTTTATAAAAAAAAACAAATAGCAAACAAACAATACATTCAAACACATAAATAAAATATATTTATATAAAACTAACTATTTAACTAACGTTGTATTAAAAAAGTTATACTTGTGTGCATGTGTCAAGGAAGAAAAAAAAACCTCAATTCCTTTATAGCTGGACATGACATGTGATGAATATTATACAAAATAAAACTTACAAGTACTCATATTAAAAGACACAAATATTCATGAAAAATACAAGCTCTAGAAAAACTATTGTGGAATTATGCTGTACGAGACTTACATATATTGTACGAGGGCAGCTACTAATATTCTAAATTTGAAATACATGTCATTTTTTTGTTTCCCATTCGATTTCAAAGATTTTTATATTTTTGGAAAGCGCTTGGCTAGGTCTTGCATGCTGTTTACTCTTATAATTACCGAGTTAGGGTGATCGGCCCGGTTTTTAATAACCGGTTTTTTGGTAAGGTCGGTTTCGGTTTTTTTGATAAGCTCACAATTCGAATATCGAAGAAACCGGCGTTTTCTCCTCGAATAGCCTTTTTTTCTAAAAGTGTATTTTTATGAGTTCTAATGTATTAAAAACTTTAAAAAATATTCAAAATCCAAAAAAAAAATTTAAAACAAATATTTCAACTATTTTAGAAGACTTTTTATATTTAGAAAATATCACAAATGATCTGGAAAGCCTGAAAATTTACTCAATGTTTTGTTTTCTATATGTCCTACAAGTACACCGAGATAATTTTAAATGTATAGTTTTATACAAACAAAAAAATTAATTGATATATATTAGAGCTACCAAAGATATATTGTAGTGCTACCAAAGCTCTGAATATATTTAACTTAATTGTGCGTAACAAAACATCTTAAGTCCAACAAGTTTATAGATATTTGTTTGCCAATTTGTTTTTCTAAAAACCTAGCGTAGTTGTTGACTTTTGAAATTAAATAATTAAATATCAAAAATATCAACCACTCGCTTTTAGAAAAATTAAATATTAATTTCAAAATGGGTCAAATGGGATGGAAGAAGTAATCAAAATTGTTTTAATCACTGTTATTTTAATAAATAAAACTTTTTTCTTCATATTTCTAGGCGTTTTAATATTTTTCCAAAAAACCGGTTATTATAAAAAAAACGAAACCGAAACCGGTTTATTTAAATTGCAATTTTTCGAAGAAACCGAAAACCGGTTTCTAAAAAATGGCGAAGAATCGATCACCCTATTAGTTAGACAGATAAATTGTACACATGGATCCACAAAAAATTTAAAAATTAAAAAAATAGTAGATTTTTGCTTTTTTTTGGGCGAAAAGATGACTTAAGTCTTTTTTTAATACCAAAAAACTTTATTTTAGAACGTATAACAATTTTATGTTTTTCTGTAAGGCATCTTTACACGCAGAGAAAAATATAGTTGGGCATGGTTACTGTAACCATTTCAATATTGTTACAAGTTTTTTAACTATATTATAGTCACAGTAACCATTTACATGATTGTGGTAACCATAATATGGTTAATTTACGATTCACATGATTGTATCAACCATATATATGTTTACAGTAAACAAATATATGTTTGTGACAACCATTCATATGATGAAGGACTTATCATATTATGTTGCTCTGGGCTTAAGGCTTATCATAATCTGAGAACAACATATTATGATAAAAGTATTCATCATAAATATGGTTGCCACAAACATATATTTGTTTACTGTAACCACATATATGGTTGATACAATCATGTGAATCATAAATTAACCATATTATGGTTACCACAATCATGTAAATGGTTACTGTGGCTATAATATAGTTAAAAAACTAGTAACACTATTTAAATGGTTACAGTAAAAATGCCCAATTATATTTTTTCTCTGCGTGTATGGAGAACATTTTGGTATAAAAAACATGTGCAATTTTTCGAATATGTCGCCCCTACGCCCTTCTTAATGTGACCTATTTTTTATCAAAATTTAAACTTTGGGCCACATGTAGGGTTTTTAATTTCCCGACCATTTTTTCTTCATTCCCGGGTTACCGGCTATTCCCGAAATATATATGATACTGTAAATTAGGAATATTATAGCCAAATTTCATATAAAAACTTAGTGTTATAATTATTAAATATCAGAGCTTCGAAATAATTAATAAAATTTTAGCTTAATTCACTAAAATCTTAATCCGTAATTGAAGAATGTCAGCCTTTTATTCCATAAATCCATTCCTAATATTTATTATTTTAGATTCATTCCAAAGCCTTTGTTTAAACTGAATTAATTTTAAAGTTAATTAATGACAGAATTTATTCAAACATTGAATGATTAAATTGTTGTTAAATCAAATCGTTTACAAAATTAATTGAAAAAATTTTCTTTTTTTACTAGATTTGAATTGAAGAAAAATTTAAACATTTAATAAATTTTTGAAGCTATTTTGTTATGGATTTGAAGAAGAAATTTAAAGAAATTAGAATAATTCAATAAGAAATAAATTCTATAAATAATGTATTCACTTTTTTAATTTTCATACGAAAACCCCAAATAAATAATAACAATAATAAGCGGTCTATTATTGCCGAGATATAAGCAAAAAACTGTAAAAACCTTTTTATTGTTTTTTGGTGAAAAAAATAGAGTTCTAACTTGTTTTCTATTATTTTCGTCAGTTTTTAATTACCAGGATTCCCGACTAAAAATCCCGGGAATCGGGTAGTGAAAAATTTGCCAAATTCCCTGGAAATTTGTACCGGGAATTCCCGGGATAAAAACCGTAGCCACATGTTCTAAACCTAGATGTGTTTCATATTTATCTCCAAAGTATTTTCCTAGCTCCAAAGGAATTGTGGACTCTATGGGTGCAATTTTTAGGAGTTGCGGGATTCGCTTTGGCCTTTTGACAAGTTTTTTTTATACTTTTGTATTTAGAATGAAAAACTTAAAAAAGCATTGAACATTTCATTCAGTTTTGTTAATAAATATTACATATTTATTGAGTTTCTAAAACTAAAATTTCTATCAAAATTTTAATAGCATTGCAAATATTAAGACCAATTTGATCCACATTTGTTCCGATCTAATTTTTTTTGTGTAGATACATTAATTTTTGGTCTTTCAAAAAAACTTTCAAGTCAATATCTTAATTAGATTCAAAAATATGCCACTTTTAAAACTCAGTCCTTCAAAAATATTATTAAGTCATTAATATAGACAATATGTATATCTTATTATACATATTTCAATGTCCATTGCAACGATGTATATAAGGTTATAGTAATTTGGACCTAGAATGGGTCAAAATTGCGAAAAAATATTTTTTAACCCGATTTTTTTTGTACCAAAAAACATTTTTTGTCATAAATTTATTATTGAAAAAATATTTTACCCGATTTTGACCTATTCTAGATCCAAATTACTAAAGCAAAAATTTAAAAAAAATAGCATACGCTATTGCACTATTATTTTTTTTTTTTTAATTCTGCTACGATTTATCTATTTTCGTCCGTCCGTCTGTCCATCTGTCTGTTGAAAGTACGATAGGGCCTACAGAAAGATACAATTTTCTTCAAGTATTCTTTGTTGATCAGAAATGTTTAGTATAGAAAATGGGTCAATCGGTCAAGTACAACCAGAGTTAAGGACCTAAGTGAGACAACCTTAAAAAAAGTTGATATTTTTTTAAAATTTTTTGCAATTTTCGTTTAAAATATTGTAGGTAATACATTGAAATTTGGAATACGCTATTCTTATTATAAAAGAAAACTCTACTCCCTCCAACCTCATCCTCATAGTCAATAATCCACTATATTTGTTTGGGTCATCCCCTGAGTCCAGATAAAATTCGAAGAAGGTGTTTTTGTTTCAGATATAAGATATTTTTAAGTCAAGGAAAGACGACAACTTTACCAACCTCTTATCGTCCATGGAACCATCGGCTGGAATAAAAACAAGCAGATGATTGAAATTAATTGTGAAAATTGTCGCGAAATGGAATGATGAATGTAATTGAAAATAGAATGTCTTCCCTCATAAACTCAGAAGAAACTAAAGACGAGAAAAGTGAATGACTTCAGCAATCGTGAAACGAAAATTTTACCACGATTTGTTTAAACATACTTCAGAAATTTCAGAGCACCAGCTTTCATATGCCGATTTATGTAAAATATGTTTGCATTGCAATTTTATATTAAGTTTCACATAATTCCGAAACAAATTTTCTTTGAAATTCGAAAGAAACCCCCTCTAACAAATACATATGGATATGTGTATGTATATCACTCGTCTCAAACTCAAGCATGTCTCCAAGTTGCTTAATTTGTTGTAGTTGTAGCCTGAAACTTTTCATTTAATTTTTCCTTCTTTTTTTTTGTTTCCAGCTAAAAGGAAGTGAGAAAAAGGACTTATATATATATGTTTTTGTGTGTGTGTGTATTGGTATTAGTTCCTTTTATAGTTTTCTTTTCATTTCAGGAAATTAAAGTTAGTAATAAAGCTGTGTGCAGCAGCATGCAGTTTCCTTTTAGTTTTTATTTCAATTTTCTTTGGCTTTTTCAGTTTTATTGTTCGTTCACTCTTTTCGCCAGAGTGTTACCATCACGTGGTTACTTTATAAATAAATTAATGAAATCATTAGTTTTCTGTGTGGAATATATGTATGTGTGTGTGTCAGAATGTTTTTTGTGCACTTTATTGAAAATAACAAACTCAAAGTGTTAAATTAAATTATGACTCTTAAGTCAGTTGTGGTGGCAAAAAAACACATAAGAACATAAGAAAACTGGAGCAAATTTATTTTTATTTTTAGATGGAGAAATATGGTCAAAGGCGGTATTACTTTAATGAAATAAAATAGAAAAACAAAGTAAATTTTACATAAGATTGTGTAAGTTTTTAAATGAGTTCATTTCTGTAAAATAAAATCATAATGAAATGTTTTTATATTGAAAACCTAAAGTGACCCCAGACTATTATGAACATAGAGAGGAAACTACAAGAAAAAAAACAAATGAAAAAATTACTCAAAATAATCACACATACATATGTGATTATACATTCCCACTACTTAGGTTTTTGACAACTGAGTTAGGTCTTTGACAGGAGAGTTTCCAATCTATGTGTATTTATCTACGGTTATGTTTACTTATACATTCTCACCACTTAGGATTTGAACAACTGAGTTAGGTCTTTGAGTTTCCGCTTTATATACATTTCCCTATAACTATGAATTCCTATCTACTTCATAATTACCTTCATACCTTTCACTTTCTGAACTCTTTATAGTTCACAATCAATTGAATTACAAACAAACAAACTCTTGCCTTTTTTTAATACAATTTGTATTTTATTTAATAAAAAATATTCCCCTATTTAAGAATTTAATTGCTTATTTTGAAATAAAAACTGTTTATTACATGTTTGATTGTATAAATACAATTAGTTTTATTTCTTTTATTTAAATTCCCTTTTGTCTTTATTATCCATAAGCCAAGTTCTGCAATTAAAAGCGAATTAAGTATGAGTAAATAATACTGTTTAATATAAAAAAAATATACATAAACAAAAAAGAAAAAATAATTTAAAATTGTTATAAAAAAAATTATATTCTCTCGTATAGAATTAAAGAGAAAAAAAGTATCAACAACAGACAGAAGAGATATCAAAAACATCAACCGACATTTTATACACCAATGTTAAGTTTATGAATAAACAAAACAAAGTATTTTGCAAAAAAAGTCTCGTATTAGGGATAATCACAGTCTTGTGAGCGATCAATATTTAATAGGTTAGTAATTGTATCAAAACAACCACTTCGAATTACACCTTTGTCAAGATTCGTCAAAACTAAAATCAAAATATATATAAAGGGGGAATTCATGTGAAGTTAACCGAGTGGGACATATATCAAAATAAATGTTTTGTAACTCAAGATATATAATTTTTGAGTTAAAAGAAATAGCTATCGAAACTATTTGGGACACATTTTGCTAACAACAAAAGGGAAAAAACACCTGTGTCAAATTTTGACCCCCTCCAACTCAGAGAGCTCTAGACCGATCTTGTTGAAAAAGTGTGTCTAAATTACTATACAATAGGACTAACCTTGGTGCAAATTTCATCCGGATCGGAAGACATCGTTTTTAAAAACTGGTTTACTTGACATGAAATGCCCATATACAGTGGTTGACAAAACAATGGAAACTTTTCCAAATATTCCATATGTAGCCTAAAATTTTAAATATTTTTTTTAAATAAAATTTTTTTTGTAGTATTTTGCTTGTATAGTTTTATTTATATAAATTAACTGAAAAACAAACAACATAATTAATTATATTCTGAAAAAAGGGAACAAAATTAAAAATATTCACTATTTCGCAACTGACAAAACAATGGAAACTTTTAAACTTCTGCAAGAAAGAAGTGTAAAACGAAAATAATATTAAAAGAACGATGTAAAAATCATCATGTTTACAGTTATTTTATTTTTAAATTCTTGTAATTTTTCACAATTTCTTTTTCTAAGTTTTTCGCATAATTGCTTTTTTCAAAGTTAACGAAAATGGCTAAAGTTAAGATTTGTGAAGACTTAAAAAATTAAATAATTAACGATTTTAAAGCTGGTTTAAAACAAAAAAGTATCTGTGACAAATATTCAATAAATAAATCAGCAGTTTCAAAAATTATAAAGAAATTTCGTGTGACCGGTTCTGTAAAAACTCAGCATTTAGGTGGAAGACTACTCCTAGACAAGATAATTTAATAGCGAGAGAGTTAAAGAAATTCCCAAAAATAACACCTCGAGCAGTTGTTGATAGCCTAAAATTAGAAATAAGTACCCGAACAGTTAGTTGCAGGGCAAATGAGACTGGTCTTGGTTGCTATAGTCATGTGAAAAATCACTCATTTCTAAAAAGAACCGTTCTGCTCGTCTACAATTTGCCAGGGATCATTTAATCTGGTCGATACAGAAATGGAATACTGTCCTCTTTTCCGACGAATCCAAATACAATTTAAGAGGCAGTGATAGGAGAACATTTGTAAGACGACCAAAGGGAAAAAGATTAGATCCAAAGTACACAAATAAGACTGTTTTTCAGAGCAAGATATGGGCCCAATTCAAATTAGAAAAGATACCATGACAGGTATAGGATTCAGAACCATATTAAACGATGTTATGTATCCATACGCTGAGTAAAATATGTCCCTAGTTTGGAGATTTCAACACGACAACGACCCGAAACACACCTCTAGGGTTGTAACCGAGTGGTTATAATCCAACGAGGTACGTGTTTTGAAGTGGCCTGTCCAATCGCCAGATCTCAATCCCATAGAAAATCTATGGGAAATTGTAGATCGTAAATTAAGGACCCAAAATTACACCAGGAAGGAAGATTTATCGGAGGCGGTTATAAGGGAATGGCAAAATATTTTAAAGGAGACCATTGACTCTTTAATTGGTTCAATGCATCGTCGATGTGTAGCAGTCGACAAAAAGTTTAACTCAACAAAATATTGAGTTATTGCAAAGCTTAGACCATATTTGTTAAAATAATACCTAAGTTTCCATTGTTTTGTCAATTCCGTAATAAAGAAATCTTTTAGTTTTGTTTTCTCATTTTTAGAATTTAATTAATTATATTTTTTGTTAAATTAAGTTAATAAAAGTATACAAATAAAATACTACAAAAATGTTAAAATTTTTTAAAAAATTATTTCAGATTTTAGGCCACTAATGAAAGATTTGTAAAAGTTTCCATTATTTTGTCAACCACTGTATATGTAGATAACACAGGTCAACAGCAAAAAAGGCTTCACTAACCACTATATAGATTCAATGCATCATGGTAACCTAAGTTTAAAACGGTAAAATTTTTAATTCAATGGACAGATTTTATTTTAAATTTTTTTTTTTTTGCTAAAATTGTGAATTCCTTTTAGATGTTTTTCAACATAATTTATGATAACTCAAAACGGGTTAGTCCGATATTATTGAAGTAAACTTAGAAAAGTTCAAATTTACATAACCTTTAATCCGTTTATATATTTCATTTTAATAGGCACAGTATTTTCGGAGTTATAATAACAAATTGAAGCAAAAAATATATTTTTTACGTGAAAATAGCAAATTTTTGTTTTTTAAAAAAACTCATGAAAAATCGAAAACGGCAGAAATTCGCTAATTTTCAAAGCGTCATATACGGCAAGTTTTGCTTTACTTCTTTAATTTGAAAAAAAAAGTGCCGCGATTGCTCATCAAAGTTAATGGTAAATGTGTTTCTACGGTTGCAATGTGCGAAAGATCGTTTAGGCTGTTCAGAAGTAGTGATTTTGAGACGACAGATAAAGATCGTCCAAGCCAGTCAAAAAATTTGTCGAAGAATGAACTCAACAAGAGCTTGCAAAATCATTAGGAGCAACTAAAGCAGCAATTTCCAAATGTTTGTGAGCAGCAGGATTCATCCAAAAATAGGAAAATTGGGTATCATATGAATTGAAGCCGAAAGACCTTGAAAGACGATTTTGCATATCCGAAATGCTGTTTTAACGCTATAAAAGAAAATCATTTGTGCACCGAATCATTACTAGCGATGAAAAATGGATCCACTACGATAATCTGAAGCGTACACAGAGAAAACAGATTCGTAATAGCAACCGAATTTGTTGTCAATCGAATGATTCTACCTTAGTAACCGAATTTTACAGTTTTGGATATAATATTTTAGATAAGACAACAAAAGTTTGGTTGCTTCAACCGAAATTCTTCTTTATCAACTGACTTTCTGTTTATAGAACCGAAAAATTCTATGTGTGCAACCAAATCATTCGATTGGCAACAAATTCGGTTGCTATCACGAATACATTTTCTCTGTGTAGGAGATCATATGTGAAGATCGACCAAACATCCAAATCAGCAACAAAGTGTAATATTCATGGCGCTAAGGTAATGCTCTGTATTTGGTGTGAGCCAAAGGGTCATGTGTATTATGAACTGCTAAAATCTGGCCAGACCATCAAAGGGAACCTGTTATTTTGGTGTTGCAATACATGTTAAAAAGTATTTAGAATGAAGTAGTTGGGAAGTTTTACCTTATGCGCTTTATAGTCCAGATCTACTCCGATTACCATTAATTTCGATCGATGCAGGACACTCTCTCTGGATTACGCTTCACTTCAGAACAGAGTAACCCAAATTGGCAAGATTCGTTCTTGACCTCAAAAGATGAGCTGTTATTTTGGCTTAGAATCCATATGTTGCCAGAAAGATGGGAAAAGGTCATAGCTAGTAAAGGCCAACACATTGAGTAAATTTACACTGTTCAAGTGTTTCAAAATAAGAGATACAAATTTAAAAATCACCGCATTTGTAAGGAATAAATCCAATATTAAAATATGTTTTGCATGATGAACCATCTTCTATCTGTTGAAAACACGATAGGGCCCAAACGATCCATAATTTCTCCTAGGCCTCAAGTCATAAATATGTTGATTATGCGGCAATCTTGATAAAATTTTGAAAAAACCAGTGAAATTTTTAAATCTTAACTCGCTAAGTATAAGTGATAAATAGCACTTTTATAGGCGACGGCTTTATGAATACATTAAAATCATTGTCTATGGGGTCCGTCGTCAAATCTTAATCTCAAATACACCTCCACTATGCCTAAGTGAAATTTCATGTCAATTACTTTAGCCGGTTAGAAATGATAGATTGATTTCCAAAATATGATGGTTCTGCTTCACGGTGCAGCGTTTAAAATTCAAGTTAAGGCATTGCAGGACTTTTTTCAAATCAAATACAGAACTAAACTTACGACAGAGTTAAACTTATTTGATAAAAAAAAATTCCTTAAAAATTCCATTTATATGTGACACAAAGATTCTGTCAAAATTCGATGCAGAGAACTAAGACCAATATTTCGTATTTCAGTTCGTTTGATTCCTCGATAATACTATTATCAATTAAAACTGTGATTACCCCCCATAATTTGCCACATCAAAACGGTGATGCTGAAGTGAATGTTTATAGTTCGTTTTTTTCATGTTTTGTGAGGCATAAATGTAATTTTCATCATTTTGTTTGAGATTCTTTTTTTTTATTCCACAATTTATATTTTACTCTCTGTTGTGTTTTCTTTACAAACGAAGTCATGTGGAATAGATTTATTGCAATATAGTTATTATACAATATAAATTTTTTTATACAGTTTATTATTTTTTTTTTCTTTAACAAAAAAAAAAGAATTTATTTATTTACATGTTGTATTGTATATTTTTTTTTTATTTATTTTTGCTATTTATGCAAAGCAAATTTAAAGGCTTAAATTAATAAATTGAAAATGATTTATATAAAATGGGTTTGTCGTAACTTAAATAGTAGTTTATTATTGATTTAAAATGATGTAGACATTAAAGAATATTATTAGTTTGTATTAAATTGCCTAGAATGAATGAATGAATGAAAAAGAAAATAATAATTTATTATTCATTAATAAATGAGATTTTTATTTCATGGTAAATTTCTTTAGGTAGCTAAGTGTAATAAATGCATTAAAGTATTTAGGTATGTAGTCATATTTAGTAGTGGGTTCAAGGTTTTAAATATAAATTTATTTTTAAAAATTGCCTTTTAATAATCCCAGAGCATACTTCTATTCAAATTCTTTGCATAATATTGAAAATATTATTTCATATCTCAGCTTTTCAAAATGAGAATTGGAACCACCCTAATTTATGAATTTGTTTGTAGCTGTATAAGATTGCAATTAAATATATATATTTGTTCGGCTGTGTATTTGAGTACATTTGCATTAACTCATTTGTAAACTTGCTAATGTGCTTGAATATTTGTTTAGCAAGTTAACGCATAAATTTATTACACATATCTACATACATACAACTATAAGATACGCAATACTACTAGTACATCTATCCAACTAATATAAATTTATCTATAATTCTGATATGTTATTTAACAACAGAAACATAATGAAACCGGATGATGGTAGCATAAGCACAAACCCAAAAGGAAATACATATTGAAAAGGATATCAAAAATTTCTCTACTAACCAGAAATTATTTTTACATCCTCACGATCCTTAGTAACTTCTGAGTGAATTGTGAGAACTAGTTCAATCTGTTTCAGTCATTTATTTTTTGTAAAAAGAACAATGATTTTCTTTAAGTATACACAGAGAAAACAGATTCGTATTCATAACCGAATTTGGCGCCAATCGAATTTTGTGGGTTGCATGTACTATCACATAATTCGATTCAGACTACTGTTTATATGGTATTCACAACTGTTAATTAAAAAATAATTCGGTTGGAATAACCAGCAATTTATATATATTTACATTAGACTGGCCCAATGAAAAAAAAAATATTTTTTATTATTACTAAATATGTGTTAGATTTATTTATTGCAATTTATTAATATACATAAATAATTATATACAATAATTTACTATTCCTGAGAGATGAACAGATGCTCAAATTTTTCTTTATGTCATAATTCAGATAAAATTTGATTTACTTGAATGCTGCAGTTCATTCATTATCTATACATGCTTCTGATAACAAAACGAATATTTCCAAAAGCTACATGGACACCGGTTTATACCACGTATCAACATTGAGGCTTGACGAAAAATGGCGAAATTTACGAAAGAAATACTTGATGATAATGCTAAAGAGAATTTACGAAATAATGAAATCATTAAATAAGTGAATGATTGTAACAAAACGGTTGCAATATAGCAAATTCATAACTTCCTTACCATTATTCGTCCTTTCATATCTTGGGAACCAGTCAGACATTTAACTACCAGACATTAAAGCATGGAGAAGCACTTGAAAGTATGTATAACGACCTGCTTTAATGAAGAATTCTTCAACTGGATGATTTATTATTTATAAGAAGGAGTGCGATTAAGTCTACCTTACCCCAGGTCAGAAATTTGCCAATTTTGTGTTATTCTATAAAATCTTCTGTAAAAATATGCAGTGAAAAAAGTGGCTTACTTACCGTTCAAGACCGAGTGTTACTGCACACTCTTGTGATAACTTCTATTTATTTTAATTAATATTTTACTTTTAAGTGTGTGTACACAATTTTTGTTTATTTTCTAATTAATTTATTATTTATTTTTCGAAAAATGTCAAACAAATTTTATAATTTTTATAATTTGTCGGTTGTAATCACCGAATTAGTTTTTTGATTTTATGACCGAATTTATTGGTTATTGTAACTGAAACCTTCAGTCGTCTCTGCCGAATTCCTTAATTTAATGTTTACCAGACGCAAATTGATTATGCTAACTAGTAATACAATTATAGGAACCTCAATTCTATTATAATTATGATTTTTCACTTATAAATAAAGATACTCTGTTGAATTTATAAATATTCAATGACTACAACACAATATTGATTTATTCTACTAAATTTTCATAGTTGCAACCGTTTTCAAACCAATCCTTTTTCTGTGTGTATCTAAGACTAAACTTATTTCAACCTATGAATTCCGAGTCAAAAGAACTGCTCATTTTTTGAGACCAAGATCAAATCAAGCCAATATCGGATACTCTGTACAAAAGTGAAGCGTATCCCAGCAAGAGCGTTCTGCAACAATCGAAACAAATAGTAGACGGATAGAGCACGGCCTGCACTATAAAGCGGGTGAGGAAAAACTTCCCAACCACTTTATTCTAAATATTTGTTAACACACAGAGAAAACAGATTCGTGATAGCAACCGAATTTGTAGCCAATCGAATAATTCTACCGTAGTGACCGAATTTTACAGTTGTGGCTACAATATTTTAAAAGGAGTAACAAAAGTTCGGTTGCTTTATCCGAAATTCTTCTTTGTCAACTGACTTTCTGTTAATAGAACCGAAAAATTCTATGTTTGCAACCGAATCATTCTATTAACATCAAATTCGGATGCTATCACGAATCTGTTTTCTCTGTGCAGGTATTGTAACATGTGGCCGAGCCTTGTCATGATGGAGTATTAGGGTTTCATGTCTGATCGCATATTCTGGGCATTTTTCGACCAATGATCGCTTCAAGCAAATAATTTGCTTTAGGTACAGGTTCTTTATGATGGTCTGATTTCAGATTTCAGCAGCTCATAGATATTTGGCTTTAATGTCGATTCAGCTTAATCTTTGGGTTATCGTAATGAATCAACTTTCCATCGCAAGTAATGATTCAGTGGAAAAATTATTTTCTTTTATAACATTGAAGCATCATTTTATATATACAAAATCGTCTTTCAAGGTTTCTCAGCTTTAATTCATATGGTACCCAATTTTCCTGCTTTTGGATGAATCCTGCTTCTGAAATTGCTGCTTGAGTAGCTTCCAATGATTTTACAAGCTCTTGTTGAGTTTTACAACAATCTTCATGGAGTAATGCCTCCATTTCTTGGTCTGCAAACTTCTTTGGCTGGCCTAGGCGATCTTTGGATTCCGTGTCAAAATTACCACATCTAAGCCGCACAAACAATCTCTCAATCGGTGCGCTTCAGCATATGATGCTTAGATGGTATAAAATTCGACATTTTCGAAGCAAAATATAACTGTTATTTACACTATAATATTCAGTAACTAAATAATAATAAATGATAGATATGTTCCCTTCAAAATGACATATAAGTTAAAATTATTGTAAGTCGCTTTCCTTCCTTGATTATACCTATAAAAAATTTCTCCATACCTTGGACTGTTTCTTTTTTTCTTTTCAAAATATCGGACATATTTTATAACCGATCTTATTCAACATTTTGTTTAATTGGCCAAGTTTGGATAAGTCTGGTGGGTACTATGTTCGCTTAAGTGAGCCAAATATTACTTTGTATGCTTTCGCATTAAGTTTTCTTTCTGGATCATATAAAAAAGAAAATTTTTTCTATAAAAGAAAAAATATAGGGACCATTTTGTTATAAAACGTAAAAAGGGGGACCCTTTTACATGTTTGAATGTGTAGATATTTCTTTTTATGGGGCCGAAATAACTGTTAGCAAGCTGGTTTTATTTTATTTAGAATTATATAGCCACTATTGCTGAGGTTTACAAAAAATTCGACGCTCCGTAGGCCAGCCATATCAAAAAAACCATAAAAATATCGAGCAAAATTTAAAAAATAAATAAACCTAAATATCTCTTAAACTAAAAGAGATAACCTACACACGTATGCGTATTTTGGTAGACCTTCTCAAGGACTATCGATATTTAAAATTTCAGCCCATAAATGGATTTTTGGAAATTTTTTTTAAAAAAATTTAGACCATTTGAAATTTCGTAACAATATCTCCATTAGTTTCCATTAGAAACATTCGTAAACTACTGTGCGTCATTGCCAGTTGCTTCTGAGTTATCAACAGTCTAAACTAAAATATTATACAGTGAAAATATTTCCGACTTCGAAGTAGCTATTTCTCACCAAAATATTTATTTTATATTTTAGTAATTTTCATCTAAAAAGATGTAAGAGATTTAAAAAATATTAACAGGTTTGAAAACTACATTTCATTACCTTTCTATTGATATATAAAACATTATATCTTATTCTTTATTATACTTTAAAATAATGCATGCAAATCACACACCTTGTACAAAATTCTCTACTATGTTATTAAAGTCAAAGACAGCTTACTATGCGCTTCTCATTTTTTCATGTACCATCTGTTATATATCTTTCACTTTGGTTTGTTGTTGTTTTTGTCTAAGATGAGCTTAAGTAAACTTTTATTAACCAAACATTTCACTTTTTGAATGACGCTAAGCACGTTCATAAATTGACAACTGTTGCGTTGATACAAACCATGGTATGGATTTTTCCAAAAAAAAAATAATTTTCACAAAAATTAATTTTTTTACTGAAAAATTAATTTTTCACTAAAAAATTGATTTTTTACAAAAAAATTTAGATTTTTACTAAAAATCGAAGTTTTTAGTAAAAAATCAATTTTTTAGTAAAAAATTTATTTTTTAGTAAAAAATCAATTTTTTAGTAAAATATAAATTTTTTAGTGAAAAATCATTTTTTTAGTAAAAAATTAATTTTTTAGTGAAAAATCTATTTTTAATGAAAAATCTATTTTTAGTGAAAAATCTATTTTTAGTGAAAAATCTATTTTTAGTGAAAAATCAATTTTTTAGTGAAAATCATTTTTTTAGTGAAAAATCATTTTTTTTTTGTGAAAAATCATTTTTTTAGTAAAAAATCATTTTTTTTAGTGAAAAATCTATTTTTAGTGAAAAATCATTTTTTTAGTGAAAAATAAATTTTTTAGTGAAAAATCAATTTTTTAGTGAAAAATCAATTTTTAGTGAAAAATCAATTTTTTTAGTGAAAAATCATTTTTTTTAGTGAAAAATCATTTTTTTAGTGAAAAATCAATTTTTTAGTGAAAAATCTTTTTTTTTAGTGAAAAATCATTTTTTTTTTAGTGAAAAATCATTTTTTTTTTTAGTGAAAAATCATTTTTTTATAAATTTTTTAGTGAAAAATCCATTTTTTTAGTGAAAAATCCATTTTTTTAGTGAAAAATCTACTTTTTAGTGAAAAATCTATTTTTAGTACAAAAAAAAAATAAATTTTTTGGTGAAACTCCATTTTTAGTGAAAAATCAATTTTTTAGTAAAAAATCCCTTTTTTTATTGAAAAATCAATTTATTAGTGAAAAACCCATTTTTTAGTAAAAAATCAATTTTTAGTGAAAATTTTTTTTGAAAAAGAAATAAATTTTTTCATAAAAATCTGTATCATGGACTCTATGAACGCAATAGTTTCTAATTTATGAACGTACACAACGTCATTCAATCATTATGTTAAATGTTTGGTCAATAAAAGTTTACTTAAGCTCACTTAAACATTTGTAAATGCTAGAACCTACGAACAAGCACGCTCATTGGTCAGTTCTTGTGCAACTTACAAAAACAACAATAAAGCAAAGTGAAACATATACAACACATGGTACATGAAAAAATGAGAAGCGCATAGTAAGCTCTCTTTGACTTGATTAACATAATAGAGAATTTTTTACAAGGTGTGTGATTTGCATGCATTATTTTAAAGTATAATAAAGAATAAGATATTACGTTTTATATATCAATGGAAAGGTAATGAAATGTAGCTTTCAAAACATTTAATATTTTTGCCAGTTCTTAATCATTTTTAGATGAAAATTACTAAAATGTAAAATAAATATTTTTTAGATAAATAGCTATTTCATTTTATAATATTTCAGTTTCGATTTTTGATAACTCAGAAGAAACCTCCAATGACGTTCAAATGTTAAATGAATAAGTTAAGTGTTCTTTAAAGAATAATCTTAATTAACCAAAATTTTTGTAAATGTAACATTTTGCAAAAAAAAAAAAAACAATTTTCAAAAATAATAGTTTGGAAAAGATATGGGGTTTTTGGAGAAACTTTAAATATGTATCATCATAAAGGAATTTCTAGATAATCAGATTTTTTAATTCTAAATAGTTAATTGATAAAAATTAAATCATTTTAAAAACAAATAATCCCTGCTTTGGGATTTTGAAACAAATAGGTTAATAAAGAAATTTCGACAGAAAATGTATAATAATAAAAGTACACCTTTTGGTATCAAACAAATTTACGATTTAGGAAACGAAATATCGTAATTTTTTAACACGGAAATTAAAAATTTTCTCAATTTTCGAATTAAAAACTGATTAATTTTATATACAAAATATTGCTTTGAATTTTTATTGTTTAACTAACTATAGAATAATATCGGTTATAAATTATCTCTGATATTATGCAAAAACGAACACAGAGAAATAATATATTTCAATTCAAACATTTATCCCATATTGAACTGGTTTCAATTATTTCATAATTAAATCAAGTATTCATTTGCTCAAAAACAAAATTTCTTGATATTCTCTATTGAATTTTGAGTTTTGAATTTGATTATTTTGACAATTGAATATACAATTTTCGTTATTGGTTGAATTTCAAATACAAGAATTATTGAATCGATAATTTTCGTAATTGAAACATAAAAAATAACAAAAATGTGTTTTCAATTACGAAAATTATCTATTCAATAATATTTGTATTTAAAGTTCAACCAATAACGAAAATTGTATATTCAATTGTCAAAATTATCAAATTCAAAAAAACTCAAAATTCAATAGAAAATATCAAGAAATTTTGTTTTTGAGCACATGAATACTTGATTCAATTATAAAATAATTGAAACCAGTTCAATATGTGATATATATTTGAATTGAAACGGTTTAAAAAATAGTTCTGTGTATGGTAGAGAAATTTTTGAAATTTGAATTTTTAAATTCATATGTCTAATCAAGGCAGGAGAGGGATTTACAATAGACGCGGTTTTTGTTTTTAATAACTTATAAGTCATTTTGAAGGGTGCATATCTGTCATCTCATTTAGTTATTGAACATTATTGTGAAAATAACAAATTTTTAGTTTTCTTCGAAAATGTCGAATTTTATACTAACTAAGCGTCATATACGGGAAGGTTTGCTTTACATCTTTAATTTGAAAAAAGGGCCGCTGAAGCACATCGATTGCTCACCGAAGTTTATGATGAATGTGTTCGGTTTCAATGTTCGGCTCAGAATTGGTGATTTTAATGCGGAAGACAAGGATAGAGTCATTACTCCATGAAGATTGTTGTAAAACTCAACAAGAGCTTGTAAAATCATTAGAAGCTACTCAAGTAGCAATTTCAAAATATTTGCGACCACGAGGTTTCATCAATACGAATTGAAGCTTAAAGATTTTGAACAGTGATTTTGTATGTCTGAAATGATGCTTGAACGCTATAAGAGAAAATCAGTTTTCCTCTGAATAATTACTTGCGATAAAAACCGGATCCATTTCGATAACCCGAAGCGTAAGAGATCATATGTGAAGCCCAGTCAATCAGCCGAATCGACATCAAAGCCAAATAACCATATTTAATGGTAGCAATGGGGTCCTATCTATTATAAACTGCTGAATTCTGACCAGACTATCACAAGGAATCTATACCTAATGCAACTGATTCATTTGTGCTTGGAATATGTATAATTTATATGAAATATTTGTAAAGATAAAACTAAATACTTTCAGACAACACCGAAATTATTCGATCTTGAATATTGCTAATTTTTGACAAAATTCCCGAGCCTTGTTTTTACAACATATAGTAGTAGGTAATCACATATTATTTCGAAAAACAACTAATCAATCAAGCTACAATCAATATGAAAAACATAAATTTGTCTCGAATTTTGATCAATATTTTTCATATTTTTATATATATTTTCAATATTTTTCTCGAATTTTGATCAATATTTTTCATATTTTTATATATATTTTCAATATTTTTCTCGAATTTTGATCAATAATGTTTGCACAAGATTTGTATCCACTTACTTGGCTCCCAAATTCCTTTTAGTTCTGAACGCTTCTATAGTTGACACTGCGGTTCCTGTCTGCTTTAAAGTTACAAGTTCGTTTATATTTTGTAGCATATTTTAACATAATATGGATCAAAATCAGGAGAAATATATTTTAACCCGAATTTTTTTTCATAAAAACATTTTTTTTGCCATAATTATATTTTTTTTTTAAATTTTTTCTAAAAATTTAAAAAAAAAATTAAAAAATTTAAAAAAAAATTTGGAAAAAACTATTTTAAGAAGGATATATAAGATTCGGCACAGCCAAATATAGCTCTCCTACTTGTTTATCACTAATAATTTTAAAAAAACTTGAAAAAAAAACAATTTAGAAAAAAAATTTTTTTTTTAAATTTTAAAAAACAATTTTGAATTTTTTTATTAAATTTTATATATCTAAAAATATTTAAAATTTGTATTTTAAAGTACAATTTGGTGAAGGATATATAAGATTCGGCACAGCCGAATATACATAGCTATAATACGTTTGTGTAGATAATTGTAACGCCCAAAAATATTAGTCTAACACCCACCTTAAATTATACCGATAGACTGAGAATTCGATTAATTTTGAAGACATTTCGATAAAATGTGGTATATACACTTTTTTAGGCCCAAGGACGTAGACTATTGAAACTAGCTGAAATCGGTCCATTATTTCCCCTAGCTCCCATACAAATGTCCTTCCGAAATAATTTATACCTTGTCACCTAATTTCATGCCGATCGGTCTATAATTAGTCATAGCTCCCATATAGGGCCCGATTCCAAAAATCAATTTGATGGCGATCGGTCCATAATTAGTCATAGCTCCCAAATAAGACCCTCTTCCGAAAATTACTTTTTTAAATTTTAAAAGAAAAAAATGGTTGGGCATGATCGACCATTTTTTCTTACTTGTTTTAATACATGTCATTGAACAATTTGACAGAAATGGTTAAACTGTACTTTTATATGCGCTTTTGCTCATCACTACAAAACAACAACAAAATGTGAGATAACTCCAAGTTTTTTCTTTGTAATCAATGTATTTTTACTTATTGTACATTACTGCATTAAAATCTCAATTTCTAAAAAAAGTAGACTTAGAGCCTTTGTATGTTAACACAGCGATATTTGTTTTGCTCTGGAATTTCCTATTGGGAGACTTTTTTAATAATGCTTCTATGTAGCAGTTGAAAAAGCTATATAATGCTTTCAAATTGCACAATTTCTAATTTGCACTTACACAAAGTTTGCCTGAGTTCAATAAATATATTTGTTCTGTTGTTATTGTATACATTTATTCCTACGTTTGTGGGGATATGTAAGTACTTATATTGCTAACTATTTACATAGATACATATTTTAGCTGTATATTTGAGTATCAAAATCAGTGGTCGGCATAAAGAGAACTGATAGAGCGACTTTAGAATGTTAATATACTACTAATTCTAATACTTTGGTGTCGTCTGCTTGTTTTAAAGAGTTTGATAGAGATTCATGCTGTTAATATGTAAATAGTTGCTGGAGTTAGGCCACTGGTAGCTCTTGAAGACGATCTAAGTTGTAAATATTACGTGTGTCAATGGGAATGCAACATCAATATACTAATTGTAACACCTTTTCATGTTTTTTAAGGGACTCATTAAGATTCGTGTTATTTACATGTGAATAGTCGCTGAAGCTCGGCCCCTGGTAGCTGTGGATGCCGATCTCTGTTGTAAATATTACTTATGCCAATGTTAGTGCATAAACACAACACAAAACATCAGTATAATTTTTGGTTTTTGGGATAATTCTCAAATATTATACTAAATTGAAATTAATAACACCATGTGGCCTTAAAATACTATTAACAAATCATTATGTTTCAGTACTTAAACTAAACAGAAACAAAATAAAATTAACATTTTAATATTGCAGCAGGAAACAAGGCAAAATGCATTAAAATTGTAAAATATATTTTATACAAAGTATAGAATTTCTTATAAAAGAGTTTTTTTCTTAATATAATATTTATTATATGTTTAGCAAACAAATTATTTTAATTATCTAATAGGTTTGCCTAAAGTAATTGTATTAAAAATATTAAATGTACAAGTTTTTGTAACCACATTATGTATTTTAAGGGTTTGTAAAATTAATCTAATAAGATTTTAAAATTATTAACAGGATTTAGGGTTTAATGGGAAAAAAATTTGATAACAATATGTATAAGCGCATTTATAATGAGTTAAAATTAGGCTAAAGGAAAAAGTTTTGGGAGAATTAAGAAGATGTCATATGTAAGCTTTTAAGATTTTGATTTTTCTTAAATCCGATTGAGTCTTAAATTATAATCGATTTTATTAACGATTTTATAAAAAAAAATTCTCTGCGAGTTGTTAAGCTTTCCCTAATTATTTTGCCACGTATTATCATAAGGTAGATATGTTATAAATCATTGAATAGAGGATTTTGTCTATTTTTCAAAGATATATATAACTTTTAACAATTAAAAAATTCATGGAATATTTTTTTGAAAAATATGACAAAAAATACATTTTATTGAGTTTCTGCAAAGATACAAATTTTTCCAATTGAAATGAAATTTTTATTTATGAATATTTTTTAATGAAATTTTACATTTCTATAGATTTTTCTATTGAAAATGAAAAAATAAAAACCAATTTTTAAATTTATAATCAAGAACCCCGCAATTCCCAAAAAAGTTTATAGAAATACCAAAAATGCGATTTTTTAGTTTTTTTTTTTTGCAATAATATCCATACCAAGGGCGAGGTTATCGGAAACCTTTACAAAATAATTAAAAACATATCTGGTCATCTAAAGTGGGTTACTATATTTGGATATTGACGATGCGATTTGAGAATTTTTCCCTAAATTTGAATTTTACATAAAAAAGTAGGCATTATTTGGATGGACCTGGTTCTCTCGGAATCAAACATTTGCAATAGTTTTTTTCATTTAAAATATTTTGTGTAATGCTAGCTTTTCAGAAAATATAAATTCCTTATGCACCTTCTTAGAAATTTTTTTGATAACTTAAAAAGAATAAAACTACTTTTTTCACAAAAACTAGCGAAAAATCACATTTTTTAAATTATAATGCATATAACTTTTAAGTCGGTCATGATTTTTAAACAATTATTTTTCTGTTTAACCCTGCTGTTAGGTTTGGACCATTTTGGTCAATTTTTTTTTTTATTTAAATTTGCAATGGATTATCGTATCAACTTAAAACGTCAGCTCAGGTATTTTTTTTTCTATTTTAATGCTTATAGTTAGTTTTTAGGTATATAGGATAGAATCGAACATATATATTGGTCCATGCAATATATTTTATTCTTTATTTGAGTAAAAGTAAGAAAAAACATTTATGGCTTATTGTTATTTTCGCAGCAAGATGAACTAATTGTTTTTCGATTCGATTTGCATACAAATGTATTGCACATAATGCATTTGGTATCACATTTGGACTTACATCAATTGCAAATTCCCCATTTTATAGGAGCTGAAATATTTGTATCGCCTCTTGTAGATGGTATACTATTTGATGACGGAGCTTCTTGTTGAGTCAATAGCTCTGCTGCAAGTCTATTTTTAGGTTTGACTGCACTGTTGCCAGATTTGCCGATTTATCGTCATTTTGACGATTTTTGATTGTAAAAATGGCAAAGTGCTATTTGCTGATTTTAGTCCTCAAAATGACGATTTTTTGAAAAGTCTATATTTACATCAAGGTTTTCATATAATAATTTAATTAACAAATATAATAAATACAAACTGAACCATAATTATTTTTGTAAGATAGAAGATGATATATAAAAATATAATCTGAATTTAAAGAGCATAAATTACTTGATTTTAATAATTTAGTGAATCAAAATGAAAAATGTTTGTTAGATTTTGGAAAAAAAATTGTTAAATTTTTAATTTTTAGCCGCGGAACAAATATATAGCCAAGAAAAATTAATAAAAAAAATTAAATCGTTCATACAAACAGTTACTTAAAGGATATCTATAAACCTATACTAAAGACTTTTTAAAATTAATAAAGCCTGATACTTGATTTTTTCGAAATTGACTTATAGTAGGTTCGAATATCGCACACGTCTTTGACATCCCATTCATATGATATATGAATTGTTTATGTACATGACTTAGTATTCGAAATATATGTAAGTAGGTAAGTCGTGTTTTTTTGTGGAAATATGAAAAATACAAACTGAATTATAAACTTATACATAGAGTATACAAATATTTAATATTTGTATGCAAATATTAAATAAATCTTATTATATAAACCTATTTTACAACATTAATTGTTTAAATATGTGAATTCTTTATTGGATTGTTAGTTTTTATCTAAAAACACTGACAAATTTCACAAAAAAGTATGTATTTTTATTTTTTCCGATTTTTTGACGATTTCAAAAATATTTTGCCGATTTTGACGATTTTTTAGTCCAATTTTGACGATTTTATACCAAAATTATCTGGCAACAGTGGTTGTATAGTATAAATGCATTCTTGTAAACAAAGTACAGGTCGCAATTTTAAAGATATTTCGATTAAATATGGTACATACCATTTTTTCGATCCAAGGATGAAGCCTACAGAAACTGGTTGCAATAGGTCTATTATTTCACCTAGCCACCATACAAATGTCCTACCGAAATTGGTATTTATCCGTCATAAATATTTTATTAATATAGTAATCTGCACAAAATTCCTTTCCAAATAAGTTCTATGTATACGGAAGTCCGGTCACCTAATTTCATGGTGATCGGTTCATAATTAGTCATAGCTCCCATATAAGGCACTCTTCCGAAAATCATTTAAACGAGCATAAATGTTTTAAAAATGTTGGTAGCTACACAAAATTCAACACAAATAACTTTCATATAGACATAAATCAGACGACCTAATTTCATGGTGATCGGTTCATAATTAGTCATAGCTCCCATATAAGGCCGTCTTCCGAAAATCACTTTAATGAGCATATATCTCTTAAAAATGTTGGTATACACAAAAACTGCAAGACAAATAACTTTCATATAAACATAAATCACATGACTTAATTTCATGGCGATCCGTCCATAATTAGTCATAGCTCCCATATAAGAACGTCTAGTCATAGCTCCCATATAAGACCGTCTTCCGAAAATCATTCACGTAAATAAATTAATGAAATTTTAAAGAAAAATTATTTTGTTAATTTTCTTAGTGTAGGATACTTGTTATTATTAAAAATCTTTACTACAATATTTATTAAAATTTATTGAAAAATAAAACATTTCTAATAATAAACTTTTCTAAAAAAAAAATCAACAATTTATTTAAATTTTGTTTAATTATACGACAAAAAGATGAACTCGGAAAGGCTTTTATGTTATTCAATACAATAAATACTCAATTTTTTTATATAAATTTCATATGCAAATAGCAAAATAAAATGTCTTACTTAACTTATGGCTAATTATTCTTAATAAAATAACCATCAATTTTCTAGACATCATAACTACATTCCGCCACAACGTATTAAACAAAGTAATATATCAAAATAAGGGTAAAAAAGACATTTAAAAATTTCGCCCGTGTCAAAAATTATAGAGTTTTGGCCTCTAAAATTTGCCACACTGTGCGGCGTACAAAGATTAAAAATATTTTTTGGTGAAAAATTTTTTTTAAGAAAAAAAATTTGTTTTTTAAATAATATGGTTGATAACTCAAATATATGGTGAAAAAAAAACTCGAGTTAAAAATTTTTCCGATTTTGAGCCATTGTAGGTTCAAATTACTATGGTGATCGTTGATTTCAACATACAAACGGGCGGACGGACTAGCCTATATTGACTACACTATTTAAAATCGGCCAACAAATGGCTGATATAGAGTGAGCCATAAGCAACTTATACATTATTTTTCCAAAGTCCCCCCAAATAAATTACATACATGACTGAATCATCAATAAATCCACTATAGTCGCATATGTAGCTACATATTTAAATTTGAAAAACTATTTTTAACCTGAATTTTTTCAATCAATTTCTTTCCATACAAAAATTTGTTTCACTAAAAATTTTTTGTACTAAATTTTTTTACCCCAAAAATTTTTAACAAAAAAAAATTATTTTACGAAATTTTTTTACAAAAAATTTATTTTTGTTTTCATCGAAAATTTTAGAATTTTATATAAGATTCTGCACATTCGGCTATGCTTCTTGTTTATTACTATTTTCACTTGCTACTATGCAACTTAAACCAATCAATTTAGAGCAAATCCTTCTCTCTATCCTTTAAATCCTTTTTGCTTTAGCCCCTAACTACATCCCTCAACATAAATTTCACACATGTTCCTCTTTCTGTCTCACATTCTTTCCAAATCTCTAACTCTTACAAACTTAAAATATTATCACACCAAATCCATTTAATTCCTCAGTTTTAGAAATTGCTATCAATTCTAGAGAGCAAGTAAAAAAAAAAATCCTTGAATACGATTTCTCCAATTGCAAATAAAAATTGTTGACATTTGTGCAAAATAATCTTGCAAATGTCAAAACTTTGAATTATTGCAATTGAATTCTATAGACATGCAAACAAACAAAAATTTCTTGCCATCCTACCAGAAACAGCAACAAAATAATCAAAATAAATATTTTCGAAAACAACAAAAAAAAATAAAAATACAAAAACTGCAGGAAAAAAGAATCTATTGTTTTCTAACATACACACAAAATCATGGCCATTGTATTGTGTAAATCTCATCACCCATAAACACCAGAGTTCCCTGGATTTTAATTTACTAAACAAATAACACAAGACAACAATGCTGAAGATACACAAACAAACAAAAAAAGTATAAAAAAACAAACAAAAATCCTAAATGACAAAATATACATACGCACACAGAAATGCATACACATTAGGGTGGGCCCTAGAAATATTGCACAAACTCAAAACTTTAATCAATATTGTTACGTTTTAACCTTTTCAAAACGCTGGTTTATTTCCTTTAAATAAACCGGATACTTCTGATTGCAAATAAAAGCCGTTTAGTAGTTTGAAAATGGTAACAACTCTTTATTTATTCAAATGTACAACAACAACAGAATTAAATAGTCACTCAATGTTTTTTATACACGTTTGTAAATTCTCAGAAATACAGACACAATTTATAATGTACACGAATTTACTTGAAAAACACAACACACTTTAAGGCACTCAGTTGATATTTATTCGAAAAGCGTCTCTGATAAAACTGACTCATGACTGCAACCTCTGCCACTATTTATAACACTGCCATCTGCACTCTAGATTGTTCTTTAACTGTCAAAATTCGAATATTCTACTTTCTACAATGTTCTTTAACTGAATATTCGAATACAGCGTTGCCAACTTGCGATCAAATCAACTGAAAGCTTTTATTTAATAATGCCCACAGATATGTTACAGTTTGCTATTACAGCACTGTTATTTGAAAGCATTATGATACTTTTAAATCAGCCCTTAAAATCGTTATATTTGAATTCAAGTACAATTTCGTAACAATATATGGGGGATTTCATGTCAAGTGAACCAACTTTTGAAATCGATGTCTTCCGATCGGGATGAAATTTGCACCAAGGTTAGCTCTATTGGATAGTAACTCAGACACAATTTTTCAACAACATCGGTCGAGAACTCTCTGAGTTATAGGGGGTAAAATTTTGACAATTTGGTCAAACAGGGGTTTTTTCTTATCCATGTAACTTATTACCTATTGTTCTTAGCAAAATGTGTCCCAAATAGTATAGATAGCTATTTCTTCGATCTTTCGAAAAAAAATATTTAAAAAAAAAAATAAAAAATTTTTAATATTTTTTTTCCGAAATCAAAAACTTTTTTGACTTTTTTTTAAAATACGCTATTTTTTTTATTTTTTTTTTTTTCTTAAAATAAAGTTTAGATATTTTCCTTGAACACCTACTTGGTGATATATCCCACTCGCATCCCACTAAGGGACTAAAAATATCTTAAAGGAATGGACCTAGGCTTTCTTTTGAGCAAAAAAAAAAATTAAAAAAGGGCCCATATTGGAAAAAAATTTTGATTTTGCAAAAAAAAATTAAAAAATTGTATGTCTTGCGTTACAAAATATTTATTTTGATAGATATCCTACTCGCATCCCACTAAGGGACTAAAAATATCTTAAAGGAATGGACCTAAGCTTTCTTTTGACTACAAAAAAAATTTTAAAAAAAGGGCCCATTTGGAAAAAAAATCGTATTTGCAAAAAAAAAGTCAAAAATTGTAAGTCTTGAGTTAAAAAATATTTATTTTGATAGATATCCCACTCGCATCCCACTAAGCGACCAAAAGGGTCTTCAAGGATAATATCTAAGCTTTTGTTTGACCTAAAAAAAAAGATTAAAAAAGGGTCCATTTTGAAAAAAAAAGTCAACAAAGTTTTTGATTTTGCAAAAAAAGTCAAAAATTTTATGTTTTGAGTTACAAAATATTTATTTTGATAGATATCCCACTCGCATCCCACTAAGCGACCAAGTAGGTGTTCAAGGAAAATATCTAAACTTTATTTTAAGAAAAAAAAAAAAATAAAAAAAAACAGCGTATTTTAAAAAAAAGTCAAAAAAGTTTTTGATTTCGGAAAAAAAATATTAAAAATTTTTTATTTTTTTTTTTAAATATTTTTTTTCGAAAGATCGAAGAAATAGCTATCTATACTATTTGGAACACATTTTGCTAAGAACAATAGGTAATAAGTTACATGGATAAGAAAAAACCCCTGTTTGACCAAATTGTCAAAATTTTACCCCCTATAACTCAGAGAGTTCTCGACCGATGTTGTTGAAAAATTGTGTCTGAGTTACTATCCAATAGAGCTAACCTTGGTGCAAATTTCATCCCGATCGGAAGACATCGATTTCAAAAGTTGGTTCACTTGACATGAAATCCCCCATATATAAAAATTAATGGATGTCTGTTTACTTATTTGTTATTCTGTTACTTATAGGAGCCCGAACCACTTGACCGAACTTCTTGAAGTTATTACTGTATGTTTCTCTATATCAAGGAAGGAACAATAGGCTACTTTTAATTTTGAAAGTGGGCGTGGCATTTCCCATACAAAGGAATTAGTTATTATAGAATATCTGCAGACCTATAATTGTGACGGTCTTTAAACTTTATACGAATCAAGTTCTTATCAGAGCATGAAGTCTAACCAAAACTGGGACGGATCTGAATAGGGGGCTTGGCACGTCCCATACAAAGTAAATAGTTATTTTCGAATATCTGGAGAACTATAATCGTAAAAGTATTTAAAATTTGTTTGAATTCATTACTTATCACTGTACGGAGTTTGGAATACTATAATTGTGAATGCCTTCAAACTTTAGATGAATCAATTTCATATCACGACATGAAGTTTAACCAAAAATGGGAAGGATCGTAAAAGGGGGTGAGTCACCTACCATTAGGGTTTTTATCCTGGGAATTTTGCCAATTTTTCACTACCCAATTCCCGGGATTTTTAGTAGGGATTCCCGGGAATTAAAAACTGACAAAATTACAAAGAAAACAAGTTAGAACTCTATTTTTTTTTAAGTGAAAAGTTTTTTTTCAGTTTTTCTTTTATATCTCGGCAACAATAGACCGCTTATTATTATTTATTTAGGGTTTTTCGAATGAACATTTAAAAAAGCATATGGAAAACTTCACCTTTGAATCCAATAATTTGGGAATTTTCGAAATCAACATAAATTTTATCTCTTAACTAATTTAATTTAGTTAAATATATTACCCCATAATCATAGTCAAAAATAAAGTACATTTTAAGAGAATTAAACTCGACTTTACTTAAGAGTGGACTTTAGGTCAATCATAGACAAGTTAAAGTATACTTCTGATGCTGAAGTCGACTCTAAATATAAAACTAGCTGAAGTTGTTTTTAACTCGTTTAACAACAGTATCAGCTGTTCTTCGCCGAGTAAAAAAGTTCGTCACAAAGAAAAAAATGTTTAAGTTACAAGATATTGGTAGAGATTTTGCAATTATTGAACAGTTATCAATAAAATTAGTACCAAAATATCGTAATTATGATATTAATCTTATCTTTTCCATTTTTCCACAACAAACAACTTTCTTTCTTTAGATGTCCCGGTTGTATTTATTGTTTACGTTTTTTGGATTTTTTTTAATTTTGTATGTCAGCCGTTCAGCGTTCCCACTTGTCTGTTTTTTGTTGTATATTGTATGAAAACATTTTCTACATTTACGGTGGCACCCAGTGAAAGTCGGTTCAATGTAAAACACACTTTAATTTTGACTATAGTTGCAAAATAATTAAAAGCTGGTTTTTATTTTAAAGTTGTTTCTAAAAAGAACTAAAAGTCTTAAGAAATTTTCTTTCAATTCATTTTGAAAATTATTAAAAGCTAAATAAAACTGAATGAAAAAAAAACATTTTAAATCAATTTGTACTAGATTGGAATCAACAAAAACTTAATCATTCAAAGTTTGAATAAATTCTGTTAAAAATAAATTAATAAATTCAACATTAATGCAATTTAAATGAAGCTTTTGAAGGAAGCTAAAGAATTAGATATTGGGAATGGATTTATGAATGAAATTTTTTAATTACGGATTAAGATTTTAGTGAATTAAGCTTAAATTGAATTAATTAATAAGAAGCTCTATATATAATGATTATAACACTAAGTTTTTATATGAAATTTTGATATAATATTCATAGTTTACAGTATTAATATATATTTTGGGAATATCCGGGTACCCGGGAATGTAGAGAAAAATGTTACCGCTTCCCGAGAATCAAAAAAGGTCGGGAAATTAAAAACCCTACCTACCATACACAGAAAATAGTTATGTCTAAATAGCTAGGGAACTATAATTGCAATGTGCTTCACACTTTGTCCGAATCGCTCTCTTATCATTTAGATAGTTTGGCACAAATACCATTTTCATTTCATTTATTATACCCTTCACCTTCGTAAGAAGGGTATATATAAGTTTGTCATTCCGTTTGTAATTTCTACATTTTTCATTTCCGACCCTATAAAGTATATATATTCTGGATCCTTATAGATAGCGGAGTCGATTAAGCCATGTCCGTCTTTCTGTCCGTCTGTCTGTCTGTTGAAATCAATTTTCTGAAGACCCCAGATATCTTCGGGATCGAAATCTTCAATAGTTCTGTCAGACATGCTTTCGAGAAGTTTGCTATTTAAAATCTGCAAAATCAAATGGCTGAGATATGAGGAAAAAACCGGAACAACCTCGATTTTTGACCTCTATCTGGATTACGAAGTCATTAATATAGACAATATGGATATCTAATGATACATATTTCAAAGACCTTTGCAACGACGTATATAAGACCATAGTAAATTGGACCTACAAAGGGTCAAAATCGGAAAAAAATTTTTACCCGAATTTTTTTTTCACCAAAAAAAACAAAATTATTTTTTTTTTAAATATAAAAAAAAAATAATTTAAAAAAAATTTAAAATAACTATTCAAAAAAACATTTTTAACAAAAAATTAAAAACAACTACTTTTGAAAAATAAATTTTGTTGACCTAAAAATAATTAAAATTTGTACTTTGAAGTATAATTTGGTGAGGGGTATATAAGATTCGGCACAGCCGAATATAGCTCTCTTAATTGTTTTTTTTTTTAAATCCTTTAAAATTTTTTTTATTTTACTATGATAGGGGTAGTAAATCACAATGGGTTAAGCTAGTTTAATAAAAAATCATTGAAATTTTGTTTTGTGCTGTAGTAAAAACGTTACCACCCTAATGTATGCATAACCATATAGAAAACATGCTAAACGAATAGAACATTTTATTTTGTATATAATTTCAAAAAATAAACAAACAAAATCACAATAACACAACCCACACTTTAACCACACAAACGCACAGATACAAAACTCATACACTTACACACCCACCATATTACTAAGTAAATGTCACCAAATATCCAAAAATATTTGTTGTTTTCTGTCCTTTGCAAATCTCTAGGCCCACTGCAATTTAATAGTGCAGTCAGTTCATTTTGTTCGTTGTTGTTGTGACAACAAATACAATTGTCCATGTATTTGTATATAGATATTGTTATTATTGTAGTTGTTGTTGTTGTTGTCCTTAGTTGGGTTTTTAAACAATGAGTAAAATGCAATTTTATATATATTTTTATTTTTTTTCTGTAATTTTTTTGTTAACAGATGCCAAATTGTAGTTGGTTTACAACAAATAATGGTAAATGATGATGGTAGTTGCAGCCGGTTAAAGTAATGTCAGTGTTCTACTGGGGCCTCTTTTTTGGAGCAAATACAATTCTAGTTATGTTTTAAATATTTAAATACTATTTACACTATTCGAAAGCCAAAATGGACTCCTCGTGCAAAACTTATTTTTATATTCTACACCATCATTGTCGTGTAGATGTTTGTAACGCCCAAAAATATTAGTCTAACACCCACCTAAAAGTATACCGATCAACTTAGAATCACTTTCTGAGCCGATTAAACGTCCGTCCGTCCTTTGCTGATCGGCTGTCCATGTAAACCTTGTGCGCAGAGTACAGGTCGCAATTTTGAAGATATTTCGATCAAATTCGGTACAAAGAATTCTTTCGGCCCAAGGACGAAGCCTATTGAAACCTATTGGCTGAAATCGGTCCATTATTTCACCTAGCCCCCATATAAATGTCCTTCCGAAATTGGACTTTATTGGTCATAAATGTTTAATTTATATATGTATCTCCACAAATTCATCTCCAAATAAGTTTTATATATACAAAATTCATGTCACCAAATTTTGTTAGGATCCGTCCATAATTAGTCATAGTTCCCATATAGACCCGCTTCCGAAAATCACTTTAACGTGCATAAATCGCTTAAAAATGTTGGTATGCAGAAAAAATTCAACATAGTTAACTTTAATATAGACATAAATCACACTACCTAATTTCATGGTGATCGGTCCATAATTGGTCATAGCCCCCATATAAGGCCCACTTCCGAAAATCACTCAAAAATATAAATTATTGCTTGTCGGGCTTGACCCACTTTTAGGTTTTCACTAAAAACTCTGATTTTTAGAAAACTACCTAGCGTGGGTTATAGGTCCAGCTGAGAACATTTCAGAATCACCTCCAAATTCTGAAGTTATTGTAAAAAACCGTTTTCAGTGATGTTCGTCAACATATCAGTCAGCTTTTTTCCAACTTTAAATTTTTTTAACGGGCTTGGAAATAAAACTGAGCTTTTTATTGCTTATTTTGACAGGAATGTTTATAAAACTGTATACCAATGTATAAAGAAAATTTAGTTCTTAACAAAACAGTTTTTTAATTTTTCAATTCGGATGAATATTGTAGAATTTATTCAACTTTTCATTAACATCTCTTTTGATATTTTCTCCCCCAGCGCATATGGATAAAAAAACAAAAAACTATTTGTAAAATTTGAAATTTGGAAATGAGTTTGAAAATAGTTAAATATTAACAAACATTTTTTAGTTCATCTCTAAGATTTTTTAATAAATTTGTAAAAATTTTACATATTTAGGTAAACATTTTACAAAAAAAATTATCTTATAATGAAAATTGTAACAAAAAGCTCAAAGGCTCCTATAATCTCAGAGCCTTAAATCCTTTCACATCTGCAGCTGTGCATGTGTGTCTTTGTATTTAAACATTCTGTCCGCCTGCATGTCTAACTGTTGGTAGGCCTCTCTGTCTGATAGTCTGTAAAATATTGTGATTGTTTAGTTTCATTTTGTTATGGTGGTTTATTTTTGTATAATTCATCCCCTTAATTAAGGGATTTGCATTGTTTGCCAAAAAAAAAAAATAAATAAAAATAATCCAGTAACAATAAAACAACTACGAGACTGATAGACATTTTTTAACTATTTGCGGCAAATATTTGCAAAACATAAGAGAATGAATTCACAGGCAGGGTTTAATTATGACTATGTAAAAACAAATTGTTTAAAAAGTTTAAATTGAAACAGGAAGTTTAAGATATAGAAGACAAATTTTACTTAAAAGTTATTGACACAAATTTATTGAGGAATATATGTATCTACTCACCCCCTTTTCCTTTCTTTCTTAAACTAAAATCCCATTAATCAACTCTCATTAAATATGAACTGTCACAACAGGACACTGAAATCAAAAACTATTAAAGCAAATGTCCTTTATTATTAATATTAATCCCAGGCTAAATCTCCCTTAATTTCTATGTTATTTTTATGTCCTTTTAGAACAGTTGTCCTTAAGACCAGTCATTCAATCAGGCATTTACCAACATACCAAATAATAAAATTTGTCTTACAATTGTAATTGTTTGATTGCTAAAGGCACAAATTAATGGTTTTTATGTTGCCTTTTAAAAGCATGGTGCACTTGTGCATCTATTTAACTGGCTTGCGCTCTATGGGGAAGGGGTGGGTGGTGATGTTAGTGGTATGTTTTACAAGATCAGTTGTTGGTTTGGATTTGAATTTATCTGCACAGATGCTTTATAGAGATAGTGATGCTTTCATAGTTTAGGGTGTGATGTTTTGTTGTTATTGTCTATTTAATTGTAAATATTGACAGCAATTATGAGGGGTTTTAGCGAGATTAAACATATGGTCTGAATATTTAATTGATTGGATTTGCTCAAAATAAGAAATATGACAGTTTTCAAAGTAGATTTCTAGGCTATGACTAGACTATGACTAGACTATGACTAGACTATGACTAGACTATGACTAGACTATGACTAGACTATGACTAGACTATGACTAGACTATGACTAGACTATGACTAGACTATGACTAGACTATGACTAGACTATGACTAGACTATGACTAGACTATGACTAGACTATGACTAGACTATGACTAGACTATGACTAGACTATGACTAGACTATGACTAGACTATGACTAGACTATGACTAGACTATGACTAGACTATGACTAGACTATGACTAGACTATGACTAGACTATGACTAGACTATGACTAGACTATGACTAGACTATGACTAGACTATGACTAGACTATGACTAGACTATGACTAGACTATGACTAGACTATGACTAGACTATGACTAGACTATGACTAGACTATGACTAGACTATGACTAGACTATGACTAGACTATGACTAGACTATGACTAGACTATGACTAGACTATGACTAGACTATGACTAGACTATGACTAGACTATGACTAGACTATGACTAGACTATGACTAGACTATGACTAGACTATGACTAGACTATGACTAGACTATGACTAGACTATGACTAGACTATGACTAGACTATGACTAGACTATGACTAGACTATGACTAGACTATGACTAGACTATGACTAGACTATGACTAGACTATGACTAGACTATGACTAGACTATGACTAGACTATGACTAGACTATGACTAGACTATGACTAGACTATGACTAGACTATGACTAGACTATGACTAGACTATGACTAGACTATGACTAGACTATGACTAGACTATGACTAGACTATGACTAGACTATGACTAGACTAGACTATGACTAGACTATGACTAGACTATGACTAGACTATGACTAGACTATGACTAGACTATGACTAGACTATGACTAGACTATGACTAGACTATGACTAGACTATGACTAGACTATGACTAGACTATGACTAGACTATGACTAGACTATGACTAGACTAGACTATGACTAGACTATGACTAGACTATGACTAGACTATGACTAGACTATGACTAGACTATGACTAGACTATGACTAGACTATGACTAGACTATGACTAGACTATGACTAGACTATGACTAGACTATGACTAGACTATGACTAGACTATGACTAGACTATGACTAGACTATGACTAGACTATGACTAGACTATGACTAGACTATGACTAGACTATGACTAGACTATGACTAGACTATGACTAGACTATGACTAGACTATGACTAGACTATGACTAGACTATGACTAGACTATGACTAGACTATGACTAGACTATGACTAGACTATGACTAGACTATGACTAGACTATGACTAGACTATGACTAGACTATGACTAGACTATGACTAGACTATGACTAGACTATGACTAGACTATGACTAGACTATGACTAGACTATGACTAGACTATGACTAGACTATGACTAGACTATGACTAGACTATGACTAGACTATGACTAGACTATGACTAGACTATGACTAGACTATGACTAGACTATGACTAGACTATGACTAGACTATGACTAGACTATGACTAGACTATGACTAGACTATGACTAGACTATGACTAGACTATGACTAGACTATGACTAGACTATGACTAGACTATGACTAGACTATGACTAGACTATGACTAGACTATGACTAGACTATGACTAGACTATGACTAGACTATGACTAGACTATGACTAGACTATGACTAGACTATGACTAGACTATGACTAGACTATGACTAGACTATGACTAGACTATGACTAGACTATGACTAGACTATGACTAGACTATGACTAGACTATGACTAGACTATGACTAGACTATGACTAGACTATGACTAGACTATGACTAGACTATGACTAGACTATGACTAGACTATGACTAGACTATGACTAGACTATGACTAGACTATGACTAGACTATGACTAGACTATGACTAGACTATGACTAGACTATGACTAGACTATGACTAGACTATGACTAGACTATGACTAGACTATGACTAGACTATGACTAGACTATGACTAGACTATGACTAGACTATGACTAGACTATGACTAGACTATGACTAGACTATGACTAGACTATGACTAGACTATGACTAGACTATGACTAGACTATGACTAGACTATGACTAGACTATGACTAGACTATGACTAGACTATGACTAGACTATGACTAGACTATGACTAGACTATGACTAGACTATGACTAGACTATGACTAGACTATGACTAGACTATGACTAGACTATGACTAGACTATGACTAGACTATGACTAGACTATGACTAGACTATGACTAGACTATGACTAGACTATGACTAGACTATGACTAGACTATGACTAGACTATGACTAGACTATGACTAGACTATGACTAGACTATGACTAGACTATGACTAGACTATGACTAGACTATGACTAGACTATGACTAGACTATGACTAGACTATGACTAGACTATGACTAGACTATGACTAGACTATGACTAGACTATGACTAGACTATGACTAGACTATGACTAGACTATGACTAGACTATGACTAGACTATGACTAGACTATGACTAGACTATGACTAGACTATGACTAGACTATGACTAGACTATGACTAGACTATGACTAGACTATGACTAGACTATGACTAGACTATGACTAGACTATGACTAGACTATGACTAGACTATGACTAGACTATGACTAGACTATGACTAGACTATGACTAGACTATGACTAGACTATGACTAGACTATGTTAAGTTACACATTTTACATAACATCTCAATAACAAAACTACTAGTGAATGATGTAAGGATATTGCGACATAACTAACACCGAATTGGCAAGTTTTACCATTAAAACTACAAGAAAAATATTGTTAGTTATTTGAAAATGTACATATAAGCTTTTAGTCTTTTATTATATGAAACGTAATTACACACGTTCTTCTCTAAAATCTAAGTAACTTCAAAGTAAATGCAAACTAAGGAGTGAGATCGAAAAATTCTTAACACACGTTTTTCATTACATTTTTTAACCCAAGTATTATTTGAATTTTTTTTTGATCAAGTTACCTTTGAAAAACATGTCAGTTATTATGTGTAATGTCAATTATATTAATTTTTTTGTTAATCTGATTAAAATGAGTGACCAGAAAAAAGTGCGTACTGAAATTATTAAATATTTTCAACAAAACCCAACTTGGTCTTACAAAAAGTTGGCCAAGCATACAAAGGTCTGCCGTCAAACTGTTTCCAATGTTATTAAACAGTACCGGGAGAACTTGTCAGTTGATAGAAAACCTGGTTCAGGTAGAAGGAATGGTCCACATGATGTTTCTAAAGCCAAAAAAATAGAACGCATTTTCAAAAGAGCTCCCAACACATCCGGTAGGAAAGCAGCCCGGTTAGCTCAGTGCTCGGACTATTTGGTACGAAAAGTTAAAGCTAATGCAGGCTTAAAAACATACAAGGCTCAAAAAGTTCCTGACAGGAACGCTACTAAAAATTTAGAGGCCAAAAACAGAGCACGGAAATTGAAGTCAAGTTTTATAAAAAAATATTCTTGCTGCATAATGGATGACGAAACGTATGTTCTGGCAGATTTTTCGCAACTTCCAGGTCAAAAATTTTATGTTGCTGATGCTCGAGGGAATGTTGAAGAAAAGTTTAGGACCCAAAAGCAGACAAAATTTCCCAGAAAGTTCTTGGTATGGCAAGCAATATGCAGTTGCGGCAAAAGAAGCCACTCATTTGTTACAACGGGCTCTATAAATACCGAAATTTACATCAAGGAATGTTTACAAAAAAGGCTGCTTCCATTCATAAGACTTCATAATGTGTCCACTTATTTTTGGCCTGACTTGGCATCCTGTCACTATGGCAAACAAGCCCTTGAGTGGTACAAGAACAATAATGTGGTATTTGTACCAAGAGAGGCAAATCCTCCAAACTGCCCGGAGCTAAGGCCAGTGGAGAGATATTGGGCTCTTGTTAAAAGAGAATTGAAGAGTACAAAAAAGGTGTCCAAAAGTGTGGTAGATTTTAAACGGAGATGGACTACATGTTCGAGCAAAGTGACAGAAAGCACTATAAAAACGTTAATGGAAGGGTTTCCGAAAAAGGTTCAAAATTTCATCACTAGTGATTAAAACTATAAAAATAATTTTTTTTGTAAATTGTAATAATAATTTCAATCAAATAAAAAAAAAATTAAAGCTGTAAGTTTAGTGGTTTCTTTTTTATAAACATATATGTATGTTAAGAATTTTTCGATCGCACTCCTTAATACAGTTAATAACTTGAAAATTGATATAGCAAACACTTACCTTTACCTTGGAAAATTGAACTTTACCAAAAAATGTTCAAGGAATTGTACAAAAACTCAATTAAACAGGCTTTTAAATTACCCTGCTCTACATTCAATACTCCAGTATACTCAAAGGTTAAAATATATTTTTCGTTTTATTTTCTTAATATTTTTTGGTAAATCTTCAAAATCTTTTAACTTTTAGTATTTTTCGATTAAGACTTTTAAATCATGTCATGTTTTTTTTTTGCGAGCAACTACAAGTAAGGAAAATATCGCAAAAAAAAAAAGAATTGACCCAGTTGTTTTGCTTTCCTTTATTGAGAGTGTAAATGAAGCAAAAGTTGTTTCTTTGAAAGGGAATCTTATCGTAGCCAAAATCTAAATGCATGTTTAAATCGAAAACTTTTCCAGATGCATGTTGTATGTAGTAGTAGTTGTAGTATTTTTTTCTTATTTCTTTAACTTGAAACTTGTTTTCTGAGTACTTTTTGTTTGCTATTTTGTCTTGTACCAAAACAACATGTGTTTATTTTTGTTTTTTTTTATATGTTTTATATGAAACATTGGACAATTTCTATATGAATATATTGCAGTTTGATTTCTTTTTAAGGGACACTGTTTTCGGGGGATGATGTAAAATTTACATGTCAAGGAAAGGATTTACAGAAAATTTTAGAACTAATGACTACTTCATCTTCAGAAAAATATTCATTTCTTTCTTCATTACTCAAGATTTTCAGCTTATTGGTCTTGACTGAGGTTTTGAAAAGTTCTATTTGAATATCATTTTGATACCCACATTTTTCATTTTCTATCTCTTTTCATTTTCTATCTCTACCCATCATGTATTAAAAAAAGGAAAAATATACATTTGGTGATCATGTACTCTTTGTTTTTGGTCCCCTAGTTCTTGTGATTTAACACTGATGGATTTCTTATTCTGGGGTCATTTGAAGTCAAATGTCAATATAAGTATATCTGTGCTTTGAAGTAGAAAATTCATTCAAAATTATGCCACATTTATTTAAAATAGTTATGAAAATGTTGAAAAAAATAATCTGATTTTAATAGGATTTCAAGTGGACCTATATATATTATCGTGTAAATCTTATTAGTATCCAAAACTTAGAAATGGTGTAATCCTCCAACAAACATACAGAAAATGAAATGTTAACCCTTTGCGAACAAAAAACAAAGTGCAAACTAGAAAAACTAAAGAAGCAAACTAGAATAATATAAACTTTTTGAAATTGAAAATCTTAGATAACATATCGTTTTTTTATTTTTCAATTCAAAAACTTTGACTTGCGTAAATTTAAACTCTTCAAATATATTTCTTTTATATAAATATATCTACATGCAAACTACAAAACTAATACTTAGACAAAAAAAAACCAACACAAACAAATGATGTGGCCAATGTGTAGGTGGAGGAGGAGGAAAAGGAAGTGCATATATAGAATGTAGTAAGTAGTATTGGCAAAGCCTTGCAAATGAAACTAAAATTTAGGTCATATTTGTAAGATGGTTTCATTAGATTAACACTTTTATTTTTCTATTTACAACAACTTAAATATACAAAGTTTTCACTCATACATAGAAGACTACATATTTGTAAAAGTATGCGAGGATATTGAAATGAATTGAATGATGAGAGTGATGATGAGTAGTTTAGTTTGTAGTAGAATGAGTTGATAATGATGTTGATTATGATAAACGTATGATAAGTTATATTTATTTTACTCAAGGGCCTATTATACAATGTATATGTCTAATATATACACACATATTTATTTTTGTAAATATGTATGTAAAAAAGCCTTGTAAAATATACTTACTTGTGTCTTTATACTTATAGCCATATAAGTGCTCTAATGTAAACATTTTTATATTTTCGAGGACCAATATTATATAACATGTATTTTATTAACAAGTAAAACTGTATACCAACAAAACATACATACAGATCAATATTTATTCATGTATATTTAAAAGTTATTAGCCCAAGAGTGCGTTAAATAAACACTCTAAAATTCTTTGCGCAAAAAAATAATATAAATCTATATTTTTGCAGCTAATAATGTTGTTTTAGGCCCAGCTCTGACGTAAATGTATGTTACATAAATTATAAATCATTTTTGAGATGTTTTATCACTTAAAAACACAAATATATATGCAGCATTATTGGCTATGAGTGTTTGATGGATGGCCTAGCTCAAGCAGCAATCTTTAAGATACTCTTATTAAGTGTAAGTAAATATTTAGCAAATCAATAATTTCTTGAATGACTAAAAGTTTAGATAAATTGTGTAGAAATCTATATAAAAGTGAATGTGTGTCTGTATGTATGTATGTTTATTATTTTTAGTTTGGGATCTATAGACGGCTAAACGGCTGAACCGATTTGCTTGAAATTTTTACAGTATATCTATGTATGTCTGGAAGGAGCTATAGGCTACTTTTTGTTTTGAAATTTTAAGTGGGCGTGGTACCTCCCATACAAAGTTAATTTTTAAAATCAAATATTTAGGAAACTATAATAGCTATAGTCCTCAAATTTAGCATGAGCAATTCCACTGTTTGTTTAAATATTTGCGGCAAAAATGGGAGTAGTAGCCACAGAGGGCGTGGCACCTCCCATATGATGATTATTTAAAAAATCTAATATATGGGATACAATAAGAGATAGAATCCATACATTTTGTACGGATATTCTACCATCAATTTTAATATTTAGGACAAGAATGGGCGGACTGAAATAGTGGGCGTGGCACTTCCCAAACAATCTAAATACTAAAATTCATATCTATCTGTATAATTGTAGTATGTAAAGCGTTAAAATTTTGTATGAACTACTTATTTAGGCCAAAAATGGGCAAAATAGCAATAGTGGGCGTGGCACCTCCCATAGATGTGATGAAAAATTATATATAGGGACAGCTATAGCAGCTATCAATATTAATATTTAGTACAGAAATGCGCGGACTACCAAAAATATTAAGTAAATGTTAAAATTTGTATGTATACATTTGAAACCCTTATCTATATATATAAAAGTCAATGTGTGTTTGTTTGTTTGTATGATTGTTTGCGTATTTGTAATGACACTCGACTTACAGTAAGGCAATTAATGAACAATCTAATCGGAGCGACCTTTATAACTGGGAATTATAACTTCGGAAATGCCATTTGATTTTATTCGATTACAGTTTCCTATTTGCTTAGTATTTGCAATGACAATTGATAAAGCCCAACGTCAGTGTTTGCAAGTTTGCGGACTAAATCTAGAAAATCCATGTTTTTCACATGAACAGAAACTAATTTTAGATAGACTAAATATATTGTAAATCTTTACGGTACGGGTAGCGAAGCACACCGGGTTTTACCTAGTACATATTAAAGTTATGACAAAAAGGACATGATTGAAATAAGTAATTTATGACATTTAATTAAATGATTTAATCAATTAGAGAAATTAATATACATAAATTCCGTTATAGTGGGGTAAGTCACAGTCATCATAAAACAAGTAAAAAAGTATGGTCGGTCAAGCCCGACCATATAATACCCTACACTAAGTGAAAGAGCAAAAACATTTTTCTTTTAAAATTTCAATAATTTATATTTTTGAGTGATTTTCGGAAGTGGGCCTTATATAGGGGCTATGACCAATTATGGACCGATCACTATGAAATTAGGTCATGTGATTTATGTCTATATTAAAGTTAACGATGTTGAATTTTGTGTGTATACCAACATTTTTAAGCGATTTATGCACGTTAAAGTGATTTTCGGAAGCGGGTCTATATGGGAGCTATGACTAATTATGGACCGATCGTAACAAAATTTGGTGACATGAATTTTGTATATATAAAACTTATTTGGAGCGCAATTTGTGGAGATACATTTATAAGTTAAACATTTATGACCGATAAAGTCCAATTTCGGAAATACATTTGTATGGAGACTAGGTGAAATAATGGACCGATTTCAGCCAGTTTCAATAGGCTTTGTCCTTGAGCCGAAAAAATAATATGTACCAAATTTCATCGAAATATCTTCAAAATTGCGACCTGTACTCAGCGCACAATGTTTACATGGACAGCCAGCCAACCAGACGGACGGACGGGCGGACGGACATCGTTTAATCGACTAATATTTTTGGGCATTACAAGCATCTGCACAAATGCATAATACCCTCCCCACTATGGTGGTGTAGGGTATAAATATAGAAAAATATTTGTAAACACATAGTTTAAATGATATTTTCTTTTAAAGTATTGGGACATCTTTCACACAAGATTTGAAATTGACGACAGCAAATTGTTTCCAACCAAAAAAAAAGCTGACAGCTAACAGTTTTGGAGTTGTCAAAAATCATAATTTGTTTATCATTCGAGTGATCGATTTGTTTTAAAAAATTCCATTTTAGAATAATTTAAATGAAGGATTTTTTAAATGTTTAGCCTTTATTGTCGAACATTTGTACAATATAAATTTATTCAAAGTATTGACCATTGTTATCATCACATTTTCGCATCAGTCTGTCAACATATGGATTCCGCTCCAAAAGAACTGCTCATCTTATGAGACCAAGAACAAATCAAGCTAGTATCTGTTCCAATGTGAATAGCGTAGTAGTCGGATGGGGCGAGGTTTGGACTATAAGGCGGTTGAGGCAAAACTTCACAACTACTTCTTTCTAAATAGTTGTTAACAGTTATTGCAACATGTGGCATATAAGGAGTGTGATCGAATAAACTTTAACACACGTTTTTCCTTAAAACTTTTATCCCAAGTATTATTTGATTTTTTTTTTTTTTTGACAAAGTTACCTTTGAAAAGTATGTCAGTTATTATGTTTAATGTCAACTAGGTTCATTTGTTGTTAATCTGATTAAAATTAGTGACGAGAACAAAACCCAACTTGGTTCTACAAAAAATCAAAGTTCTGCCGTCAAACTGATTCCAATGTTATTAAACAGTATCGGGAGAACTTGTATGTTGATAGAAATCCTGATTCAGGTAGAAATATGCAGTTGCTGCAAAAGAAGCCAAACATTTATTACAAAAGGCTCTAAAAATACCCAAATTTACATCAAGGAATGTTTACAAAAGAGGATGCTAAGACTTATTCCACTTATTTTTGGTCTGATTTGAGATCCTGTCACCATTTTAAGCAAGGTCTTGAGTGCTACTAGAACAATAATGTGGTATTTGTTCCAAGTGAGGCAAATCCTCCAAACTGCCTGGAGCTAAGACCAGTGAAGAGATATTGGGCTCTTGTTAAAAGAGAATGATGGAATATTACAGTTTCATGTCTGGCCGCATCGATCGGCACAGGTTCCCTGTGATGGTCTGGCCATATTTCAGCAGCTCATAATAGATAGGACTCTTTTGATCCCACCAAATACAGTGCATTACCTTAGCACCATGGATATTTGACTTTGGTGTCTATTCAGCTGGTTGGCTGGGATTCACATACGATCTCTTACGCTTCTGGCAGCATTTCAGAAAAAAAAATTGAAAATTGTCTATCAGCTGCTATTCTTATGGTACCCAATTTCAATGCTTTTAAATGAATCCTGATACTCCCAAAACATTTTAAATTGCTGCTTAGGTAGCTCCCAATAATTTTGCAAGCTTTTGTTGAGTTTTACAGCAATCTTTTTCAAGCAAAAAATAATAAAAAAAAACTTTAAAATTGTTCAAAGGGCGCTAGGTTTGTGGAGCTTCTGAAGAGTAAATACAGGCATTTTATATAAGTATTTGATATTGGTAAAAACCTTAGGACTAGAAGATTTATATTTTAGTAAAATTAAATCATTTTATAATTTTTTCGGACGTCATTTACCTAAAAACCAAAAATATTATAATATAGTGATTTACCATAAAGAATTTGAATTAATTTAAAATTTTAATGGTTAAAGATATCATAATAAAGTTTGAAACTAATGTAAATCCAAATGTTGTTAAACCAATGTCATTATAATTTTTTATTTTTTGTACCCTACACCACCATAGTGGGGAGGGTATTATGCGTTTGTGCAGATGTTTGTAACGCCCAAAAATATTAGTCTAACACCCACCTTAAAGTATACCGATCGACTTAGAATCACTTTCTGAGTCGAATAAACGATGTTTCGGCCCAAGGACCAAGCACCTATTGAAACTGGACCTATTGAAATTGGCTGAATTCGGTCCATTATTTCACCTATCCCCCATACAAATGTCCTCTCGAAATTGGACTTTATCGGTCATAAATGTTTAATTTATAAATGTATCTCCACAAATTGCGCTCCAAATAAGTTTTATATATGTACAAAATTAATGTCACCAAATTTTGTTACGATCGGTCCATAATTAGTCATAGCTCCCATATAGACCCCCTTCCGAAAATCACTTTAACGTGCATAAATCGCTTAAAAATGTTGGAATACTCACAAAATTCAACATAGTAAACTTTCATATAGACACAAATCACACGACCTAATTTCATGCTGATCGGTCCATAATTGGTCATAGCACCCATATAAGGCCCACTTCCGAAAATCACTCAAAAATATAAATTATTGAAATTTTAAAAGAAAAATGTTTTTGCTCTTTTACTTAGTGTAGAGTATTATATGGTCGGGCAAAATGTATTCCAAAAACTGAGTTTTTTTTTAGAAAAGTGAGTACTGTGACGTTATTTACCGTGTGATAGTAAAAAAAACTTTGTAGATATTTAAGACGCTTATAGGGTTATACAAATATGAAGCTTTTTCGAGGATCGGTGCTTTTTTAGAATTTTTTACTCAAATCTAAAATTTTGTTTAAAATTTTTACAAGTTTGGATAGGTCTGGGGGGCGTTGTGTCCGCTTAAGTGAGTAAAATTTTACTTGACAGGCTTTTGCATTAAGTTCTCTTTTGGGATCGTATAAAAATTGTACATAGTACCGATGAAAAAAATAAAAAATATAACGTTTCTAAACCACTGTACATCGTCCAAATGACTGGCGCGGTTTCGCTGTGAGGCGCGCATCCGAAATGTCCAATTTTCCAGATTCTGCCAGCCCAAAAATTCCACTAAACAGTTACTGTTTCGGGATTCATTTGACGCTCTTGTATCTCATGCAAATTAGTGTCATTCCAAATTCGACAATTTTGTTTGCTGAGGTACCCATTCTTCCAGAAATCGCTGAAGATGATTTTTTTAATAAAAACGAAATGGAACAGAACATCAACTTAGATAAAAGAATTTTATCATTTGCACGTACTGCTGAACGCTATATTTGCTCAAGGTGATTTTCCAAAACAAATTGAATAAATGACAGCCAATTCGACAGATGTAGCTCCTAAAATATGGCCGCTACCAACTGTACAAGTTCGAAAGTCCCTATTGGAAGACTATTTATAAATATCATGCAATTCTTATTCTTAATTTTAATAAGAATCCGTTTAGTCTACAAATGCGCATTTTATTAATAGCCAGCCTATTTACAATTTCTTAATTTAAAGTTGTCATTGATATTATTAAATATCAGCCAACCGGAAGTTAATATAATTTGTTATGGCTACATTTTCTTTTCCATCCTATTGTTTAACTTTTGCAGAATTTTATGATTATTTGTTTTTTCTTTCATTCTCTTATTTACTGCTGTCAATTACAGTTGACATATCATCATAAAACTGACCCCAATTCTGAAAATTAAATCATATTAACAATAATGGCCAATATTAAAAAAGAAAAGTACAACAACAACTCATATAATTTTATGATATGTGACATAAAAATAAAATGAAAATTACAAACAGAAATTTCGCCATAATTATGTCACTTGTTAACCTTTAAAATACAAAAAAGAATCCTTAATGCTTCAAAATAAACAGTTAAAGCAGAGCAAATGAAAAGAAAAATTATTAACAAACAACTCAATACTATTGTTAACATGATGTCTCAATTGATTTTTTGGCTTGTAGAAAATGTCAAAGTTTGTTTTCTTTCTTTTGCTTTTACTCTCTCTTTTTTTCCCCAATACTTGATATTTGAAGCTCATTTGTTATTTTTCTAAAAAAGAAAACCTATATAGAAGACATGTTAAAAGTTTGTTAATGGTTTTGGCTGTTTTATTTTTTTTATTAGTTAGTGAGCCGGAAAACTCAAAAATTAAGGCGTAGTTTGGCAGAAAACATCCTTAAAATCAACATCAACAAGAAGAAAAAAAAAAAAAACATTTCAGATGAAATTTTAAACTCTTAACAAGTTCAAATATTTCTTGTGTGCTTTAATGTTTCCAACAAGTTTTTTTCTTTAGATGGTGCTTGTTTGATGAAAAATTATTTCTATAAACAAAATTTGGAGAAACATTTGGAGGGTTGAGTGCAAAGTTTTAGAAACATATGCCAAATGGTGGAAAAAAATTGTCAGCTATGAGCTGTCAACATAACGGATCTTCCAATAGGGACTTCCAAACTATGACAGTTGATAGCAGCCATATTGTTGAAGCTATATCTATCGAATTGGTTATCATTTATTCAATTTGTTTTTCCAGATCACCGTGGACGGATATAGAGTTCAAAAACCACCTGCAAGAGACAAAATAATTTTATAATTTTACTCTGAGGCTCATTTCTGAATGAATGGATACGTCAACAAACTAAATCGTTGAATTTGACACGATACCAATCCACATGAAATCCAAGAGCGTCCAATTTATACCGAAAAAGATATTGTTTGGTGTGGATTTTGGACGCGCGGCTTCATCGGTCCTAATTTCTAGAGAACGGCGTTGGTTAAGTCGATGATTACCAACTTCTTTTGGCCTAAATTGGATGATATGAACACCTATGATATGTGGATGGTACTAAGTACCACACAGCTCATGTCACATTGGACAGGAGTCAACTGACAGATGCCTGTTGACAGCAGCAGTGTTTCTCTTTCAGTTAAGAGCCGAGAAAATAAAAAAGTCGAATGTTAAAAAAAAGTTGTCAGTTCTGAGCTGTCAACATAAAGTGTCCTCCAATGGGGACTTCCGAACTTTGACAGCGGCCATATTATTGAAGCAATATCTGTCAAATTGGCTGTCATTTAGTCAATTTGTTTTGCCAAATCACCATGGACGGCTATAGCGTTCAACAACACTTGGAAATGATTAAATTGTTTTATCAAAATTGGTATTCCGTTCGGACAACGTTCCGCGCCTTTCGATCATTTCTGAATGAATGGACACGCCAGCAAACAAAATCGTAGGATTTTAGACGATGAGATACAAGAGCCTCCAATGCATCCCGAATGCATTTCATGTTTTCGTTTCATATTTTTTGAGCGCTAAAATCGATGACAGTACAGCGGTACAGGCAAAACACTTCATGACACATTGGACATGAGTTAACTGATAGATGCCTGATGACACCAGCAGTGTTTCCCTTTCAGTTGGGAGCCGGGAAATTAAAAAAGTCGGTTGATAGCGGCCATATTGTTGCAGTCAGATTGGATATCATTTATTCAACTTGTTTTGCTAAATTACCATAGACGAATATATCGTTCAACAATACCTGCAAATGATTACAACGTTCCGCGCCTTTCGCACATTTTACTGTGAGGCCCATTTCAGGATGAATGGTTTCGTCAACAAACAAAATTCTTGAATTTGGGAAGATACCTATCCACATGAGGTCCAAGAGCGTCCAAGAGCGTCCAAGAGCGTCCAATAGCGTCCAAAGTGTCCCGAAAAAGTCAATGTTTGGTGTGGATTTTGGCCTGTTGGCCTCATCGATCCATATTTCTTTGAGAACGATGTTGACCATGCCATCACCTTCAACGACGAGCCCTATAGGTCGAAGATTACTAACTTCTTTTGGCCTGAATTGGATGATATGGACACCAACGAAATGTGGTTTCAATAAGACGGCGGTACATGCTATATAGCTCATTCCACATTGGGCATTCTGTACGAACGATTTGAGTGCATGGTCATCTCACATGGAGTTGATGTGAACTGGTCACCGAGATCGTGCGATTTGTCCCCGTAAGAATTTTTCTGGTGGGATTTTCTTAAGTCGCAGGTCTATGTGAATAAGCTGCGGTCCTCTTAGCCAACACAACCCCAAAAGGTAACCTCGGATAATTATCGCCCAATAGCAATTTGTTCTGCGCTCTCGTAGGTTATGGGGAGCATGTTAAACTATCAACTTGTACATTATTTAGAATCGAATAGACTTGTGAATGACAGAAAATATGGTTTCCGCAGTAGATGTTGCAGTGGCGACCTAATGGCATTTCTTTCAGAAGAGTGGTGTCAATCAATACACCACATGGGAGAGAGCACTCGACATTTAGAAAGCATTTGGGTGTGGAATGATGGACTAGTTTAAAAATTTATCTCGTTCAGAGTCGTGGTAGAATTTTCTCATTTTATTTCTAGTTTCCTTCGTGAACGTACTATAGGGATAGTAATAGAATTTTTTTCGGAGTAATTCATATTGAACTCTGGAGTCCCCAAGGGCTTTCCTTTCCTTTCCTTCCCCTTCTCTTTTTTTAATTTTCATCATTTACCTACAATCACTTCATATAAAATTTTTTTTCCTCGGGTGACAGTAATATTTGCCACTCATATTCATTTGACCATAAACCAACTCCTTCTAATATTAGACTCACAAAAATGAATATGTATTACTCGATAAATCGTGATCTTACAACAATATGCTGATGGGGTTAACTGAACCGAGATAGATTAGGTTAGGATCCATGGGCAGCCACATTCAAAACTGATCCCATTGTGATAGCCAAGCGGTAACCAGCAGGGTATTTATAATACGTCTGCTGTCTTCAAGTTAAACCAACCAGATTGTCTGATGAAGGAGAATCTAGTCCTAAGATTTATCCTTGATAGCTCATCCAAGCATAATAGTAATGGAATTTTGAGGAAAGGTTCCCTCAAGTTTATAAGAGCCGGTCATTGGTACAATAGTTGTTAGACTGTAGGCCCAGCCTTCTAGCATGTGTCCCAATTATACAGTGTCCTGTAATAAAGGAAACAATTAGCCTCATTTGCAATGGAATTCCATAAGTAGATTCGTCCTGATGGTATCATATACAGGAAGATTCATTGGTCCATTGAACCGAGTTAATTTCAACGCACTTAAAACTCAGTGTTACCTGAGTTTTTGACATGTAATTGACTTGAGACTTCACCACAATTTTGTCTTCGTAGTACAAGAATTTAGTGTGACGCCCGTTGGATTCGTAATATCGTAATTGATGTTGCGAATTAAACTTTTAGGTTCTTGGGTTTCTTGAGACCTTCCAACCTACTTCGTATAGACACTACTAGGTCTAGTCTAATGCTGGTGGGTCGTGTTCAGAGAAGGGTGGTGGATCTTATTGATACTTTAGATCATCGACGAAATGTGGTATGCTTATTCTTATTTTACTGATATTAACATGGGTGTTGTTCAGCAGACATAAGTAGTCTTATAACTAATACACGCATTTTCATTCGGATCACACGACTATCCCGCAGATCGCGCAGATAATATTTATCAATTCAAGTCAAGCGTCCACAAACATCCCTCTCTCTTTCCTCTCATAACTTTATTTCCTAACATCAAAACCTGAGTGTTGTTTATACAAAAAAAATTCAACCTGATTTTAAAGGAATCATTGAAAATTGAACATTTGGGATGCGTGCCACATAGCGAAGCCTCGTCGTACATTTGTACGATGTCATAATGACATCAATAGGCCTATCCAACGATAAAAAATTTTGATATCTTAAATACCGGAAGCGCTTAATGAAGTAAGAAAGTATGGCCGGTCAAACCTGACCATATAATACCCTGCACTGAGTAAATGAGCCAAAACATTATTCTTTTAAATTTCAATTTCACTAAGGTTATGTAGGATATAAATATTCCGGATTATTGTAGCTGTAATTTCAATCACAAAACATCCACTTAGTTTATGATTCCTTAAAATTCTCTTTCAACCCACGCTAAACGTCTTGATGTAAAATTTATTTACAACTTGAAATTCTTTAACCGAAAAGAGGTTCATTGAAATAAAAACCCATTGTATGAATTTGATCAGGAAAACGAACATTAACAACACAAAAACGTAAATGAATGAAGAAATAACCTTGCAATTTTCAACATACTTAAAGCAATGATTAATTACTTTTTGACATTATAAGCTTAACGCAAAACTACATGGAAACAATAACAACAATAAGAGCTAGAAAATAGAGATGAAGGCGCACACGCTTCTTCTCTCTAGTAAGTCCTCCAACAATTGCAAAATGGAGCGAATAATAACACAATGAACAAATAAACTTTAAGCCATTTCTGCTGGCACGTATTCATTTCATTGTTGGCTACATATAAGTGGAGCAAAAACAAAAAATAAAAACTGGAACACTGTAAAATGATAAATGAGCATAAGGTGTTGATTTGACTTTTTTTAAGACGGCCAGGGCTGACAAAAGGATGAATAGGAAGTATGGATGATGGTTTGGTTGGGGTGATACAATGTAATGGTTAATTTTTGTATAACAAGCACGTCATCATCATCATCAGCAGCAGCTTCCTACTCTCATCATAAGCAGCATCAGCCTAGCAAAAGTCACAGCAGACATGATACCCTTACTCCTTGCTTTTACTCCTCCTGTATTTCATATCCAGTGTCTTAAGGAAGGAAGTTTTTTTCTATGCGTTTGACGAAAAATTCCCAACTTCCTTTATCCAGTTTTGTTTTTATTTTATTTTATTTTATTTTTTAGACAGAAATGAATGTTTATTTCATTTCTGTTCATCTAATGAATAATATTTTTTGCTGTTTCCACCATGTCGAGCTGTCATTTTTGTTTTGTGTCAAATTGCTGTTGTTATTCCTTTGTTTTTCTGTTTGACTGACTGAGTGTTGGCTGTTGATTTCCATGGAACGCTTTCTTGCGTGAGAGTGTTTTCTATTTTTTGTTATAATTTTAATATTAAGCATATTTCCAATTCATAATGGTTTTCATGGTTATGTCTGTTGTTTTCCTTTTATTTTGTTTATAAGCAGACATACTTTAAATGTAATTAGTTTTATTCTTTTGTTCTCTGTTACAAAAAATATTATGTCAAATATTCAACAATTTTCTTACTGTCAGAAGATTCTTTTCTATATTTTTTGAGCTATTTCTGTGGTATATGAAAAATATGTATTCAACTCCTACAATTACGAAACTATTATTAATATTAAGAACTAAGTTCATTTTCATTAAAATTATAAAAGTAATTCTACATAAATTCCAATTTTATAAACACTTAATACCACAGTGCTATTAACAACACAAAACATTTTTTACATTTCTCTTTCAATTTCAACAAAAAATTATTATATTTCGCATAAAATTTTATAGCAAAATTTATGATTATTATTGAACTATAAAAATATTGCAGTTTAAAAGTTTCATTTTTTATTTGCACAAATAACGAAAACTAATAAAAACAATAATTTCCAACAAATAGTCAAATGGTTAATTGAGCATTTCTGTTAAAATAAACTAAACTCTGTTTAAGAGTTGTTAACTTTATGCACCTACAATTTGGGTTTGTATGTTCAAATGTTGCAGTGTTTTTTTCATGCAATCGTTTTTTGCAACAAGATTTACTTTTTTTATATGTTTGTATTGTAGCAGCAATAATATTCAACAATACAATACATACAATTGAATGCCAGGCAATATACATTGCAATGAGGGTAAGTAGAATGCAGCGGAGAAAGGATATTTGATTTTTTTGTGTTTGGAAATGTGTAAATGTTAGTTAGTTTCTATGTTTATATGTAAGTGAATGTACATTAGGGGGGCCTGATTTTTATACCCTTCACCTTCGTGAGAAGGGCATATATAAGTTTGTCATTCCGTTTGTAATTTCTACATTTTTCATTTCCGACCATATAAAGTATATGGGGCATTTCATGTCAAGTGAACCAACTTTTGAAATCGATGTCTTCCGATCGGGATGAAATTTGCACCAAGGTTAGCTCTATTGGATAGTAACTCAGACACAATTTTTCAACAACATCGGTCGAGAACTCTCTGAGTTATAGGGGGTAAAATTTTGACAATTTGGTCAAACAGGGGTTTGTTCTTATCCATGTAACTTATTACCTATTGTTCTTAGCAAAATGTGTCCCAAATAGTATAGATAGCTATTTCTTCGATCTTTCGAAAAAAAATATTTAAAAAAAAAAAATAAAAATTTTTTAATATTTTTTTTCCGAAATCAAAAACTTTTTTGACTTTTTTTTAAAATACGCCCTTTTTTTTTTTTTTTTTTTTTTCTTTTCTTAAAATAAAGTTTAGATATTTTCCTTGAACACCTACTTGGTCGCTTAGTGGGATGCGAGTGGGATATCTATCAAAATAAATATTTTGTAACTCAAAACATAAAATTTTTGACTTTTTTTGCAAAATCAAAAACTTTGTTGACTTTTTTTTTTCAAAATGGACCCTTTTTTTTTAGGTCAAACAAAAGCTTAGATATTATCCTTGAAGACCCTTTTGGTCGCTTAGTGGGATGCGAGTGGGATATCTATCAAAATAAATATTTTTTAACTCAAGACTTACAATTTTTGACTTTTTTTTTTGCAAATACGATTTTTTTTCCAAATGGGCCCTTTTTTAAAAATTTTTTTGTAGTCAAAAGAAAGCTTAGGTCCATTCCTTTAAGATATTTTTAGTCCCTTAGTGGGATGCGAGTAGGATATCTATCAAAATAAATATTTTGTAACGCAAGACATACAATTTTTTAATTTTTTTTTGCAAAATCAAAATTTTTTTCCAATATGGGCCCTTTTTTAATTTTTTTTTTTGCTCAAAAGAAAGCCTAGGTCCATTCCTTTAAGATATTTTTAGTCCCTTAGTGGGATGCGAGTGGGATATCTATCAAAATAAATGTTTTAACACAAAAATTGTATGTCTTGAGTTACAAAACATTTATTTTGATATATATCCCACTCGCATCCCACTAAGCGATCAAAACCATCTTAAAGGAATAGGCCTAAGCTTTCTTTATAGCAAAAAAAAAAATTACAAAAAGGGCCCATTTTAAAAAAAAGTCAAAAAAGTTTTTGATTTTGCCAAAAAATCAAAAATTGTATATCTTGAGTTACAAAATATTTATTTTGATAGATATCCCACTCGTATCCCACTAAGGGACCTAAAATATCTTAATGGAATGGACCTAAGCTTTCTTTTGACTAAAAAAAAATTTTTAAAAAAGGGCCCATTTTGAAAAAAAATTCGAATTTGCAAAAAAAAGTCAATAATTGAATGTCTTGAGTTACAACATTTTTATTTTAATAGATATCCTACTCACATCTTCCTAAGTGACAAAATAGGTCTTAAAGGAAAAGACCTAAGCTTTCTTTTGAGCAAAAAAAAATTTTTAAAAAAAAGTCCCATATTGGAAAAAAATTTCGATTTTGCAAAAAAAAATTAAAAAATTGTTACAAAAAAAAAAGGGCCCATTTGGAAAAAAAATCGTATTTGCAAAAAAAAAAGTCAAAAATTGTAAGTCTTGAGTTAAAAAATATTTATTTTGATAGATATCCCACTCGCATCCCACTAAGCGACCAAAAGGGTCTTCAAGGATAATATCTAAGCTTTTGTTTGACCTAAAAAAAAAGATTAAAAAAGGGTCCATTTTGAAAAAAAAAAGTCAACAAAGTTTTTGATTTTGCAAAAAAAGTCAAAAATTTTATGTTTTGAGTTACAAAATATTTATTTTGATAGATATCCCACTCGCATCCCACTAAGCGACCAAGTAGGTGTTCAAGGAAAATATCTAAACTTTATTTTAAGAAAAAAAAAAAAAAAAAAAAAAAAGGGCGTATTTTAAAAAAAAGTCAAAAAAGTTTTTGATTTCGGAAAAAAAATATTAAAAATTTTTTTAAATATTTTTTTTCGAAAGATCGAAGAAATAGCTATCTATACTATTTGTTACACATTTTGCTAAGAACAATAGGTAATAAGTTACATGGATAAGAAAAAACCCCTGTTTGACCAAATTGTCAAAATTTTACCCCCTATAACTCAGAGAGTTCTCGACCGATGTTGTTGAAAAATTGTGTCTGAGTTACTATCCAATAGAGCTAACCTTGGTGCAAATTTCATCCCGATCGGAAGACATCGATTTCAAAAGTTGGTTCACTTGACATGAAATGCCCCATATATATTCTGGATCCTTATAGATAGCGGAGTCGATTAAGCCATGTCTGTCTGTCCGTCTGTCTGTTGAAATCAATTTTCTGAAGACCCCAGATATCATCGGGATCCAAATCTTCAATAATTCTGTCAGACATGCTTTCTAGAATTTTGCTATTTAAAATCAGCAAAATCGGTCCACAAATGGCTGAGATATGAGGAAAAAACCAAGATAACCTCAATTTTTGACCTATATCTGGATTACTAAGACATTAATATAGACAATATGGATATCTAATGATAGATATTTTAAAGACCTTTGCAACGACGTATATAAGTAAGATGGACTACAATGGGTCAAAATCGGAAAAAAAATTTTTAACCCGAATTTTTTTTCACAAAAAAAATTGAAAAAACAAAAAAAAAAATTTTAAAATTAAAAAAAAAAAATTTTTTAATTTAAAAAACAATCGAAAAAATTTTTTTTCCCAAAAAAAATTAAATTTTGTTTACCGAAAAATATTTAAAATTTTGAAGTATAATTTGGTGAAGGGTATATAAGATTCGGCACAGCCGAATATAGCACTCTTACTTGTTTATGGTTCCAAGGTTTAAAATTGTTCTCTGTCATCTAAGAAGCAAATGCTGAAAATTTTAGGAAAATCGGCTAAAGTTTTATGGTTGTATATTTATACCTTTCATCATGAGGCGCAAACAATTTAAATGCGGGATTTGTTCTAATATTTAGTTTTTATTTTGAAACGTTTGTACAACATAAATTTATTGAAAGTATTGCCCATTGTTACCTATGACTTTTTCCCATGTTTCTGGCAACATATTGATTCCGAGCCAAAAGAACTGTCCATATTTTGAGGCCAAGCACGATACTCTGTTCTGTAGTGAAACGCATCCCAGAGAGAGCATTCTTCATCGATCGAAACAAATAGTAGTCGGACGGGGCAAGACTTCATGTCTGGCCTCATATTCTGGGCATTTTTTTGGCAAATTCTCGCTTCAAACTAATCAGTTGCATTCGGTACAGGCCTGGTTTGACCAGATTTCAACAGCTCATAATAGATAGGACCCTTTTGTTCTCACCAAATAAAGAGAATTACCTTTGCGCCATGAATATTTGGCTTTTTTGATGATTCGACTGGTTGATCGGGCTTCACATACAATCTCTTACGCTTCGGGTTATCGTAGTAGATCCATTTTTCATCGCAAGTAATGATTCGAAGCATTTCATATATACAAAATCGTCTTTCAAGGTCTCTCAGCATCAATTCGTATGGTACCCGATTGCTCACCGAAGCTTATAGTGAAAATGTTTCATCGGTTTCAACATGCGAGAGATGGTTTGTTCGGTTCAGTAGTGGTGAGAAGAAAAAAAGTTTGAAGATCAAGAATTGGAGACATTACTCCATCAAAGCTATCTTTTGGATGAATGCTGTAGCTGAGTTTGACAACAATTTTCATGGAGTAATACATATATAGAATCTTCTCGATGAGCACTACAGAAACCTTAGCTGTCAATTATCTCTTATACCTTAGGAGATATTCGCCTTTGAAAATTAAATTTTCAAAATTTTTATCCACCCTACTCCAGATTTCCCGATTTTCTCCATTTTTCATTTATGCAAATGTATATGTCAAACAAAAAAAGAATTGTTTAAAAATCATGACTGACTCCAAAGTTATATGCATTTGAATTTATAAATTTTAAAAAAAGCGATTTTTCACTAGTTTTTGGGAAGAAAAGTACTTTTTTTATTTTTAAGTTATATAAAAAATTTATAAAAACATATATTAGAAATTTATAATTTTTTAATAGCTAACTTTGCATTTACAAGTTTAATCGAAAAAAAATTAAATCTGTTGATACCGAGGGGATCAGGTCCATCCAAAAAACGTATCTTTTGGACCATTTGGACCACTGTGCAACGAATCATATTTCTTTTGAAATCTAGGTGTCCTATATTTGGGATTCCTAGCCGCGGCACTGGTGGACCCATGAGGTAAAACTCCAAACTTAAACTTGAAAACACTTCCTCTTTGAGCATGTGTAATTTCATTCAAACCGGACTAGCCGTTTACAAACTATAGATTTATATCCCTCTATTTATACCCTACACCACTTAGAATCACTTTGTGAGTCGATTAAACGATGTCCGTCCGTCTGGCTGGCTGGTTGGCTGGTTGTCCATGTAAACATTGTGCGCAGAGTACAGGTCGCAATTTTGAAGATATTTCGATCAAATTTGGTACATATTATATTAAGGACCAAGTCTATTGAAACTGGCTGAAATCGGTCCATTGTTTCACCTAGCCCCCATACAAATGTCCTTCCGAAATTGGACTTTATCGGTCATAAATGTTTAATTTATATATGTATCTCCACAAATTCTGCTCCAAATAAGTTTTATATATAGAAACTGCATGTCACCAAATTTTGTCACGATCGGTCCATAATTAGTCATAGCTCCCATATAGACCCGCTTCAGAAAATCACTTTAACATGCATAAATCGCTTAAAAATGTTGGTATACTCACAAAATTCAACATAGTAAACTTTCATATAGACACAAATCACACGACCTAATTTCATGGTGAGCGGTCCATAATTGATCATAGCTCCCATATAAGGCCCACTTCCGAAAATCACTCAAAAATATAAATTATTGAAATTTTTAAATGAAAATGTTTTTGCACTTTTACTTAGTGTTGGGTATTATATGGTCGGGCTTGACCGACCATACTTTCTTACTTGTTTTTCCTATACCACAGTTTATAAAAGGTAAAAATTATTAAATTTTTCTCTTGTTCGAATAAAACGAATAATTCGAATAAGAGATTTTAACTTGTTGGAATAAAATTAATGGAATTATTCGAATAAGTAATTTTTTTTTTAAATTTATAGAATGAAATTTATAAAAAAGTTCATCATTAAACCATAGTCCCGCAAATAGAGGCATTAAATTTGTATGCATGTATGGGTAAACAATAAAATATCAGCAACAACATCATGCAACTGATTGAAATATTTGTATTTTTACTCTCTATTGTTTACATTCGGCTTGTGTACGTGTAAATTGATGAAAATCTTCGTATTCTGGACAATACTAGCGAGGAACTATGTTTTAAACAATTTGAGCTAGTTGGACATTATCCTGAATTCAAGTACTATATAAACGTATTAAGAACTATTTTATGTCGTTCATTAATTCCTGTTTTAAGATGAGTAGCTAGTTCTTTAGTAAATGAATTATTCACTTTTTCTAAATTATGTATAACAAATTGTATTACACCCTCAATCTTGATCAACGTTACCGAATCTTTGCTTAATCAAGTGGACTTAGAGAATTACACAAATCTGTTCAAAGTCAGTGAACGTGGCTAATTTTAAGTCAGACAGTGCAAAGTTTATTACCATGTTAGACAAAGATTTTAAGCAATTTAATAAATTTAAATATATTCGATTATTCTACACTTTTTTTATTACTCGAATTATTTCTTATTCGAAAATGGTCATATTTAAATTGTTCGAAAAATTATTCGTAAGATATTATTCGATTAATCGAACGATCATTACTCGAACGAATACCCTAGTAAAAACTAGCGTTATAAAAAGCAATAGACCTAATACAGAACAAGGCACTACAATTTAGAGTATTAAAAGATTTAGTCAAATTCAAAGACACCAATGCCGCAAAATCTCCATTATTCAATGTATCACCTTTTAAATTAAGGACGAAAAAACAAATTGTTTTCAAGTTTTAATTTTTAAATTTGTTTGAAATAAAATTTTGAACCTCTAAACGTTATACGATTTTGATTAAAAAATGGTTTTTAGATGACGAAGAACAATGTGCAAAATAAGTGCCATCCTAATGTACATGTGTTTAATAAAATACATTCACATTTACAGCTTATTTGTAGTAAATTCTTTACTATTACACAATTTATTGTTAACAATTGCAGCTGGTTACAGCTTTGCTTATTAAATGCACTGAAACAAAAATGTTGGGTCGTTGATTTGGAAAAGACTTTTATTCAATCAGCATTAAACTTAATATTTAGAGACAATATATAAAATAAAACAAATATAGCTAAAGTACTCAAAGCTAGGGGACCACTGTTAGTTCAGATCTGAACCAGCTTGCAGCCCTTTAAGTTTACTTCAATCTTTACAATTTAGACAAGAATATGACATCCTATATTGTTACGAAATTGCATTATCAATTTGAATTCGACGGTTCGTAACGGCTGCAACATTCATCATGTTTATAAACATTACCATCAGTAGAAACATCTACTTATCAACAATGTTGATAACACGATGTTATTAACATATGTAGCTGCTAAAATATACATTAAAACTGCAAAAAGCTCTAGTAACAGAACATTCTAGTTTTGTACGTTAGAAATTCATGAAACTACTAGAAGATGGTACTGTGTATATAAATAGTAACAGCAAGTTGCAGTTAGTCAGTGTATTGTAGGAGCTGTTAGAGTTAACATCAACGGTATTACCAGTTTGGTTCTAAAGTGTGTGTCTTAAAAGACAGTGGCTCACTAGATCTGCAAAATCTGAAAATCATTAAACAGAATTTGCAAGTGTATTGAATATTTCATAGATACTTGCATTGTATTTGAAACTTTGTTGTTATACCCTACACCACCATAGTGGGGAGGGTATTATGCGTTTGTGCAGATGTTTGTAACGCCAAAAAATATTAGTCTAACACCCACCTTAAAGTATACCGATCGACTTAGAATCACTTTCTGAGTCGATTAAACGATGTCCGTCCGTCCGTCCGTCCGTCCGTCTGGTTGGCTGGCTGGCTGTTCATGTAAACCTTGTGCGCAGACTACAGGTCGCAATTTTGAAGATATTTCGATCAAATTTGGTACATATTACTTTTTCGGCCCAAGGACCAAGCCTATTGAAACTGGCTGAAATCGGTCCATTATTTCACCTATCCCCCATACAAATGTCCCCTCGAAATTGGACTATATCGGTCATAAATGTTTAATTTATCTATATATCTACACAAATTTCGCTCCAAATAAGTTTTATATATACAAAATTCATGTCACCAAATTTTGTTACGATTGGTCCATAATTAGTCATAACTCCCATATAGACCCGCTTCCGAAAATCACTTTAACGTGCATAAATCGCTTAAAAATGTTGGTATACACACAAAATTCAACATAGTTAACTTTAATATAGACATAAATCACACGACCTAATTTTATGGTGATCGGTCCATAATTGGTCATAGCTCCCATATAAGGCCCACTTCCGAAAATCACTCAAAAATATAAATTATTGAAATTTTAAAAGAAAAATATTTTTACTCATTTACTTGGTGTAGGGTATTATATGGTCGGGCTTGACCGACCATACTTTCTTACTTGTTTTTTGTGTACAATTGTGCTTATATTTAGTATAGATTTCCTACATATACATATCTACATCAACACTATAAAATATTTTATATTTGTTCTCTCCATTTAATGTTTATGAATGTGATTATTTGTTAGAGATATTTATATGCGTTTTCTAGACGATTTTCATCCTGGGGTATTATGTTACTTTTACCAATATCCTTTCATTTTTAGTATGTTTTCAGGTTTTTTTTTTGCTGCTTTTTCAGTTTTAACTCTAGTAAAGCATACAACGAGTCGAGTGTACTATTATAGTTTAGGGTTCTAAATAACGTAAATGGCAATTGAGACGTCTGCAAACTTTACACCTTAAAAAATACATAATATTCAGCAAGGGGCCCTCTAAATGAAGGCAAGAGAGAAAGAGTGAGAACGCTATGAAAGGAAACAAAAAACCATCAATGTTTAAGTATCGTATGGTACGTTTACTTTTTGTTTTCTTGTTTTTTATTTTTTTTTGGGAAAACCAATACACTTGGTACTTGTATAAGCCATATAAAAGTATCCTTTTTAAACGTACATACGAGTATATGTAGGTATGTGTATTTTAAAAAAGCTTAAAATGCAACAGTTTTTTCTTTTACTTTCAGCCAGAGCAACGTTCAAAATTTTTAAGCAACTGAGTGCGAGAGAAAAAATACTTTTGAAATATGAAACACACTTCATCAATTTGTGGTAAGCAATGTAATTGAAGGACCAAAAACAAAACGGCTCTTGCTCACACAAAACGTAAACCATAAAATTCAGACTTTTTAAAAGTTGAACATTTATTTTTATGGTCCATGGCAAGAAATTGTTAAAAGGAAGAAAAAAAACCAATAGCAAATGGTTAAACTTTTAGCTTTAGTTACACTTAAAGACTTTTTGCCAAAAGTGTAAAAAAGAACATATAAAGTAACACAAAAAAACAAGGTATTTAATGATATATGATCATAAGAGTAAGTGTTTGGTAGGGGATTTTAAGTAAATAGTCAGTGAATTTAAAAATTTTTAGTTTATCACTTAATTTGACGAAAAACTAACAAATTAAAAAAAATTGTTGGTCAAAAATTTCCATAAATCTCGTTACTATTGTTTTAACAAGTTTAATACGTAACCCTACTTTTCAAATTAGTTCTATTAACCCTCCGTTACTCGCAACTGATTTGGTTGATACAGGCAAACACTTTTTTATTGTAAATCTTTTTAATCACCCTAAATTTTAAGCTATTTTTTGATAAAATAATATTTTTACTGCAATTTTTTTGTATTACTCTTTTAAATACATTGCATTTAATATTGTTTTTATGTGTAGAAATTATTTTCAATAGCGCCTTTTTTTATTGATTGATATCAATTTGATACATTGGGACTAGACTCGACTGAAAATGATTGCGACTAACGGAGGGTTAATAAATTCCAAAAACAAACTTATTTTAAGCCTATTTTACAATTTATTTTATTAAAAAAAATTATTTTTTATTTCTTACTTTTTCTCTTAAAATTGTTCCAAACTTTAAAAACTTATACATTTTTTAAAAACTAGACTTCATTACCTATTTATTGATATATAATATGTCTTATCTGGTTAATTTTTAAACGTTAAAAAATGCTTTCAAATCACATCTACTACTTCACTACCTTTATTAAGCTAAAGAAGAGCTTACCCGCTTCTCATTATTTCTAGTATCCTCATTAATATGCTATAGATTGCTTAATTGTTGTTCTTAAGTTTATGTTCGTGTTTTTTCGTGAACTTATAATAAACTTTGTAGAATTCAACTAAATTGAGAAACGCTACTCGCTTAAGATAAAAGGCGAATGTTTTTCGTTAATAATTTAAAACCTAAGTAAATTTATTTGTGATATTTTTTTGGGTGCGATTATTGTTTTTCTGATATTGTAGTTTTTGTAGAATTATGTTATTTTTCATCAGCCTAACTACAAAAGCCTCAAAATCGATTTTAAGTCCATAAAGTTGACTATTATTTTAAATTTCATACCATAAAACACATTTCAAATATAATTTGAAATGTTGTTTTGTTATTTAAAAAAAAAAGAAAACTTTTTGTTTTGAAATTTTATGGACATTTTGTTTTTTTAATTTTTTGAAATTTCTTTTTTTTATTTACATTCATTGAAAAATATTTTCATTTTTATATTTAAAAGCTTTTTTAAAATATTTCTTATGGTATGAAAAAAACAAAAGTTATATTTTATAATAAAGTCGACATTAATAAAAATTAACTTTAGGGTGTATGATTTTTTACACTAAAAATTTACGCCAAATTTCGGTAATATTTTATAAAGCAAAAATATAGATTATGGAATATAAGAGAAGAAAGTTTACAATATCATAACTAAAGTTGTCTTTAAATTGAAAAAAGTGTCGCTGAAGTACATTGCTCACCAAAGCTTATGGATGCATTTCGCCCAGACGAACCATAAAAGATTCAATAACAAGAATTGAAGGCATTACTCCATGAAAATTCCTATCAAACTCAACAAGAGCTTGCAAAATAATTGGGAGCTGCAATTTCAAAACATTTTCGAGCAGCAGGATAGATTCAAAGAAGGCAATGCTGGATACCATACGAATTGAAGCCGAGAGGCCTTGAAAGACGATTTTGCAAGTCCGAAATGATGCTTGAATGCTACATAAGAAAATAATTTTTACACCAAATCATTATATGTAATGAAAAATAAATCCAATACAATAACCCGGTCCATCAGTAGAACCGACTTTTCTCTGTATTTATTTTGGCAAAAGGGTTCTATCACAGGGAACTTAACCGAATGCCACTGAATCGTTTGAAGCGAGCATTGGCCGAAAAACTCCCAAAATTTGCCAAGACAGGAAACCGTAACAATTTTTTTTTGCAAAATTTTTAAAAAAAATTTTATTTTTTTTGAAATAGTTTTTTAATTTTTTTCAGCTTTTTAAAAAAATATTTTAAATTTCTTAGTGAAAAAATTTATGACAAAAAATTGTTTGTGTTAACAAAAAATTCGGGTTAAAAAATATTTTTCCCGATTTTAACCCATTGTAGGTCCAACTTACTATAGCCTTATATACATCGTTGCAATGGACTTTGAAATATTTATCATTAGATATCCATATTGTCTATATTATTGACTTAGTAATCCAAATATAGATTCAAAATAGGTCAAAAATCGAGAATTCCCGATATATTGATGTATAAAGCATGTTTGAAAGTTATTTGGGGGCTATGAAAAGTTGATTTCAACATACATACGGACATAGCTTGATCGACTTATGTAGCTATCTATAACGATTCAGTATATATATACTTTGTGGGGTGGCAAATGAAAAATATAGAAATTACAAACGGAATGACAAACTTGCCGCTCATGGTGAAGGGTATAAAAAAAGATGGAAATAAATCTGTGACTTCTAAATGCTTCATCCGGTTTGAATAAAATTTTGCAAGATCAAGAAGGAAGTATTTTCTAGTTCAAGTTTTGAATTCGGATCTCATGAGCCCATTAGAGGAGCGGCCTAGGGTATGTTAAATTTTTAAAACGATCCTACTACTTCGTTTGTGTTCCCTTTTCAAATTACAAATATTAAATCTTCTCTTCGAGCACTACAAAAAATATTCTCGTATCTAATTGTCTCTTATAAATTAGGAGATATTTATTCCCCTTTAAAAATTAAACATTCAAATTTTTTACCCACCCTACTCCAGTTTTTTTGGTATAAATATTTCCCGATTTTCTTCATTTTCCCTTTATTGGATTAACAACAAAGCTATATGTCAAATAAAAATATAACAAGTAAGAGAGCTATATTCTTATATACCGTTCATCAAATTATACTTCAAAATACAAATTTTAAATATTTTTAGGTAAACAAAATTTATTTTTTTTCCAAAGCTGTTTTTTTGATTTTTTGGAAAAAAAATTTCTTGGAATTGTTTTTTAAATTTCTATATACTTTTTTTATATTTTAAAAAAAAATTTTTGGTTTTTTTTTTTGAAAAAAAATATTGTTTTCAACAGACAGACAGACGGATATGGCTTAATCGACTCCGCTATCTATAAGGATCCAGAATATATATACTTTATAGGGTCGGTGGAAATTACAAACGGAATGACAAACTTATATATACCCTTCTCACGAAGGTGAAAAATAATGACTGAGTCCAAAGTTATATACATTTAAATTGAAACAATTTTAAAAACTCGATATTTCGCTAGTTTTTTGGGAAAACAGTACCTTTTTTCTATTTAAGTTATCTAAAAAATTACTATGAAAATGCAAATTTTTTTTGAAAAGCTAATTTTACATCAAATATTCTAAATGAAAAACAATTAAAAAATGTTTGATATCAATGGGATCAGGTTCATCCAAAAAACGCCAATTTTTATGTAAAATTAAATTTTTGGAAAAAATTCTCAAATAGCATAGTCGATATTAAAATATAGTATGGCCAAATTGCGGTATTGCTGATAATAAATTTCAAAATTTGTTTTTATTTTTCCAATTTCAATAGAAAAGTCTATATAACTGTAAAAGTTCATTAAAAAATATTCATAAATAACAAATTAATTTTAATTTAAACATGTGTATCTTCTAGGGTATTCAATCGATTAACTGTTAATCGGTTAACCGATTAGTTTTGGACGGTTAACTGTTCGAATAATTTCAAATTGCCGATTTTCAAATAACAAATAAACCGATTAATTTGTGTCGATTAACCGAAATTTCTTTTATTTTGCACTTTAACATATTTTTTTGTATTTATTTTTTCGTTTCAATTCAAATACAAATTTCAAACTAATATTAGATATAAACATGTTTAGTGAGTATAACAACTGACATATTTAATTTACATGTATAGGCGAAACTTTTTTTTGAAATGAGTCTTTTATCAGAACTAAACGAAACTATTAAAAGCATTCAAAATCTAAAACAATCCAAATAGGACTGCAATGGTATAACTAAGGATTTTATATGCTTAGAAAATAATAAAAAAAGAACAGAGATATTGAATATTCTTTATCAGCTTTTGATTTCTCCAGCATACACAATCAGCGAGAGAGTTTTTTCCAAGAAAAGTTTTATTAAATCTAAAGAAAAAAATCGTTTAAAGGATAACATTGAAAATATATTCTTTTTTTAAAAGATTATTTCAGAAGATCTCTCTAAAACTCTAAAAAACTCTCTTATCGCTCATTTGCTGCAACAACGTAATAATTAAAAAAAATTCCTTCGAGAAAAACGTCTTTGAATGTTTTATGACATTTTACTATTTCTTAAATAAATTTTCAACAAATCATGCGATTTCAGAAATATAAATAGTAGATGTTAATGTATTTTTTTTTTTGATTTTGATGTTTACAACAAAAAAAACACTCTCACACAAAAAATAATTGACTTTTTTGAAAACTGATAAAACTATATGAAAGATTATAGAACGGCGCATATTTTGTATTACTCAGTTCAAAAAACACAGATTTTGAGTTATGACGTTGTTCAGTTATGACTTTGTACACAAAATTCGTTGTTATATTTTCAATTTAAAATTAAAATAGAAATTATTCGGTTAATCGAATAATTTTAAATTAACCGCTTATTAACCGAATAAATCTAAACCCCGTTTAATTATTTGCTCGATTAACCTATTAAACCAGAACCCCGATTAATTGAATACCCTAGTATCTTCGCAAAAACTCAATAATATTTAGTCATATTTTTCAAAAAAGTGTTCCATGAATTTTTCAATTGTCAAAAGTTATATATATTTTTGAAAAGTAAACAAAATCGCCTATCCATTGAGCCAAAAGAAACTGTTACAAAGTGAAGCGTAAATTTGTCAATAATTTATGTCCACCTTATGTTTTTTACATAACAAATTAATTAGGGAACACTTAACGCTTCACTTTGGAATAGAGTCTGATTCGTTCTGGGCCTCAAAAGTTGAGCAGTTCTTTTGGCTCGGAATATATATGTTCCCATCATTTTAAAGTCATACGCCCAATACCTTTTCGACAATACCAAACGCAAGAATGCCCAGTCAATAACTTGATAAATGAATTTTTTTAAAGGCCTCGAAAAGAGGATAAATCTTTTACTTGAAATGTTTAGAACAAGCTATTGCCCTTCAAATTGGAATAAATTTTTTTCAGCAAAATTTTGAAAAATCACTGAAAGACATACAGTTTTATTTCGGATACATACAGGCATGTTACACATTTTGTTCGGAATGGTTTCAATTCCATAGTTTTTATTCCGATCGATTTCGTTTTAGGTTTCTCAGATTCCGTTAATTTATTAATTCAAAAAATATTCAATAATTCTGTATTTCTGATTTTAATTTGAAAACGTTTTTAATATTAAAACACGAGTGAAGTTTTTGGTATGGAAATTCATTAAAATTTTCAGGAAAACAAATAAATACAAAGAAATGTTAATTCCACTTTGAAAACTGAAAGTGGTTTCATTCCGAAAGAAATTTTCGTTTAACTTTTTCTGAAGAAGCGAAATACGGAATTAATTCCACTTCCGATCGGAATGGAATTGTGTGACAGGCCTGATAATACAAAATGAAAACACAAACATTTAAGAAATCTTTCAAATTTAAAAACTCCTAAAAATAATCTAACACCTGTCACCACAATAATAATAAATCTTTAATATTACAAATGCACCTTACAAATAAAGTTCACAATATAAATATTTATACGCTCTAATACAATTCACTGACCCACATTTTATATTCATCTCTGTATGTAAGATTGTAAGTCAACAATTAATTTATGTCCTTATAAACAACCGCACACTCTCATTGTCCCAGGCACATTATATCCAGCTATTGAAATAAATTCCAAAATTTTTGCGTAAAATCAAAAAAAAACATTTTGTTATTGTGGCTTTTAATAACAGGCCAAGATTTTGGTTGAATTTTCCCTTAATTTAATGTTGAATGAATGTTAAATGTGTTTATGTTTTGGCCATCTACAAACATAGTTCATGTACCTTAACATAAACATATGAATATTTTGCCCATATAATTATGTAGATGTAGTAGCCATGACATTTATGTTACGTTACACCAACTGAATTTCAAATTATCCTTGTTGGCCACACATACGATGAACGACAGTCAAACCGACAGACAGCCAACATAAACGATGAAGTCAGAAAATATATATAGAGAAAAAAGAAACTAAAAAGGGACATATTGTTAGTCCTTATAACACATTAAGTTTTTCTGTATATGTGGAAGGTACCACCCACATAATTTTTGTCATCCTAAGCTAATTAATTAATTGTGAGTTTTTTTTTCGTTCATTTCTCTTGTTGTTTGGTATGCTACATGAAAAATCAGAAAAACTGGCAAAACTAACTGACCAGTAACTAATTTTTATATTTACGAGCCAAAAGCAAAAACAAAAGAAAAAAAGAAGCAGGACATTTACTTTTTATGTGCAAGTGTTTAAGTTTGTGTGTAAGTGAAGGTTTATGAATAGAAACAAAAAGTTTATAGCCAGCCTCCTTTACATTTTCACACACTCGCACTCATTTACTTTTATATGTCCTGATGTATTCCTTTTGGAGGGGAGCTTGACCAAGCAGTACGCTTGACCAGTGTCTATATAGGAATTCTCAATTAAATGTTTGTAACTGTTTGTGTTGTTTTGGGGGGGTAACAAGATTTTTAGCCAAATTGAAACCCATAAAAATATTTTCGTCATGGTCATTTAAGGTTTATGCATAAAAATAACATGTGGAAGAATTAAAACAACAAACCTAACAAAAAAGATTTAATGGCTCAAAATACATAAAAACAACAAGTTGGAAAATTACAAACAATAGTAAACGATTTGGAAAAAGGCTCTAACAGACAATCTAATCTAATCGATCGGAACTGTACAGATACTAAAGAGAGAAAGAGAGAGGACACATACAAGTCTTTAACTATTATTTTGGTAGATAATTCTTTTATTTTGTAATAAACTAAAGAACTTTCAAAGAGGCTTTTAAAGAAAGTCAAGAAGAGATAGCTCGATATTAACATGAAAGTTGATGTAATTTTTCAATTCTTTATAATGAAAAATATAACTATATGTTAAAATATATCAGTTGGAATCAACGTCTAAAACTGACATTACTCCATTACTAAGGACGAGGAGTATTCAACCCAAAACTTCAGTTTTCAAGAATCAAATTTTTTTAAAAAAAAACTTAAATTTAACACAGAAATGTTAATTTTACAAAAAATCCAATATTAATTAACAACGCTAAATTTACACAAAAATGTCATATTAAAACTGATATGCTTACTTTAACAGAAAAAGATTTGAATGTATATAAACGTAACAGAAATATCTCAGTAATATCAGGAAAGCTAATGGAAGTGGAAGATCTCAACTAGATTTATAAAAAAATAACAGATGATATCCACGTCTAATAGAGGCAATCTTACAATATCAGATGGAGTATTTAACTCAAACTTTCCCCTTTCTAGAATCAAATTTTAACAAAAAAACGCAAATTTTACACAAAATCTTTAATATTACTTAACAAATATAGTTTTATACAAAAATGTAAAATTTACACGAAAACACAAATTTTTCTCAACAACTATAAAATTACATTAAAAATCTAATTTTACTCTGAAATTTTAATTTTACACCTTCACACCTTTAATTCCTTCACAACTTAAATTTTACACAAAAACGTCAAACTTACACTGAGACACTAATTTTACACAGAAATCGCAATTTTTACGTAAAAATTCTAGTTTTATACAAAAAATATAGTTTTACACAAAAAACCGAATTTTTCAAAATTCGTAACAATTCTAATTACACACAAACATAAAAACGCAAATTTTACTAAAAAAAAAAAATATTTTACACCAAAACTCTAATTTTACACAAAATCATTAATATTACTTAACAAATATAGTTTTACACAAAAATGTAAAATTTACACGAAAACACAAATTTTTCTCAACAACTATAAAATTACATTAAAAATCTAATTTTACTCTGAAATTTTAATTTTACACCTTCACACCTTTAATTCCTTCACAACATATATTTTACACAAAAACGTAAAATTTACACTGAGACACTAATTTTACACAGAAATCGAATTTTTTACTTAAAATACTCTAGTTTTATACAAAAATTATAGTTTTACACAAAAACCCGAATTTTACACAAAAATCATAATCAATTCTAATTTTACACACAAATATAAAAACGCAAATTTTACTAAAAAAAAAATTAAATTAATTTTAAACCAATACTCTAATTTTCACACTTCAAATTTTACAAAAAAAAAAAACGTAAAATTTACACTAAGAATTAGCATCATACACATTAATGATAATTTAAAAAAAAAAACGTAAGTTTTACATAAAAACTCTAGTTGCAGATAAATATTATAGTTTTGCACAAAAATCCTCATTCTACTCAAAAATCCTAACAATTCTAAACTTACAAACAAAAGTTAAATTTTTACTGATACGATAATTTTACACAGAATCGTAATTTTACACCAACATTACATAAAAACTCTAGTTTTATACAAAATACTAGGTTAACACAAATTTACACTGAGACGTTAATTTTACATAAAAAACGCAAATTTTACTCAAAACTAAAAATGTAATTAAAGAATCCCATTTAGCATAGAAATTTTAATTTTACACCAAAAATTTAATATTACTTCACATTTAAAATTTTACACTAAGAATTATCATCTTACATATAAATGATAATTTTACAAAAATATCTAGTTGCACATAAATATTATAGTTTTGCACAAAAACCCTCATTTTACACAAAAATTTTAACAATTCTAATTTTACACAAAAACTAAAAATTTACACTGAGACTACAATTTTACAAAGAAATCCTAATTTTACATTAATACGCAAAATTTTACATAAAAACTCCAGTCTTATACAGAAATACTAGGTTAACACACATTTACAAAAAAAAGCTAATTTTACTCAAAAACTAAAATTTTACATAAAAAGGCCAATTTTACACAGACATTTTAATTTTACACCAAAACTCTAATATTACACACTTCAAATTTTACACAAAAACGTCAAATATACACTAACGCTAATTTTACACAAAAATCTTAACGATTCTAATTTACACTTAAACGCAAAATTTACACTGAGACGCTAATTTTGAACAGAAATCTTAATTTTACATCAATACGCAAATTTTAAGTAAAAAATGCTGTTTTATACATAAATACTAGGTAAACACAAATTTAATATTACACAAACACAAAAATTTCACTCAAAAACCAAAACTTTACATAAAACGCAAGTTTTACACAAACAGAATTTGGCGTAAACATAAGGCTTACTAGTACTTTAGCTCACCAGAGTCCACTTACCCTGTGGATCGACACACATCAATAACATCTTTAATGTTCTTTCGATACCCTCTTAGGTATACGAAGTAAAAAAGAAGTTTCGCGAAATTATCGCCGCAGCTGCCACTAGCTGTATTTCTGCGACTATCGACTATGACGGCACAAGGATCGTACAGCTGCATCGATAATTGTTTCTGAAAACGCAATGATCGCATCTTAATTGATCTTCCAACAGCATCCAACATACAGAAAGCAGAGATGAAGAGCTGGTCGACTATCAACAGTATGGATGTAATCCCCAGTAGAAGCTGCTAAAGTCATAGACTAACAACATCTGAAGTATCAACACTGAAGAGCTAAGGATCTCCCAACTGAAATGAGACTGCACTTTTTAAAATGTTGAGCAGCGAAAAAAGTTAGTGGATCATCACGCTACCAACGGTATGTCCATGCTGATGTTATAATATCTTTGGCAGCTGGAAGTTAAGTTCCTATCAACGTTTTTTAACCGGTCAGTGAGGAGCCTAATTAGACACTGTACTTGAAACATGGTAGAGTTGTCCTGATACTCCGACCTCTGAATGGCAAGATTGACGGATAGACTTAGAGGCCGATATTGCTCTTGTTACTGTTACCTTGAGCTTTTTATACTCATCATCGTCATCTATCTGCAGCTTTCCATTAGCATGGTTTCCATAAAATTCACAGCAACAGCAGAGCATTAACCGCCATTGCCATTCAGATCTCGCAGGACTTAAAGCAACAGAGGACTTGTTGTAGTTATACAAAATGAAGAGATGGATCGTAAATTATCTGTTTTACAAACACATTTTATAATTACACAAAAACGCTAATTTAAAAAATATCCAAATTTTACACAAAATTTATAATTTTACATAGAAATGATCATTATACTCAAAAGCAAATATTACACACAAGTACAAAAATTGACAGAGAAATTTTGATATTAACAGAACACAAAAATGCTGTTAATACACAAAAGTACTAGTTTTACACAAAAATTCTAATTTTACACAGACATTTTTATTAACAAATTTACAACTTTACACAGATTTACACAAAAAAATTTCTGAACAACGCAAAATATTATACATAAATTATAATTTAACATAAAACCTCTAATTTTATAAACAAAAAATGCCGAATTTACACAATTTTAATGTTTGACGTGCTAATTTTTCACAAAAATTAAAATTTTACATAAAAACTCCAGTTTTACACAAAAATGCTAGTTTTACACAAAAAAACACAATTTTACAGGAAAATGCTAGTTTTACACAAAAATTATCTTTATAAAAAAAATTTTATATTTACACAAAAATGATAATTTTACACAGAACTAAAAATTTTCAAAGAATTTATAATTGTACACAAAAATGCAGATTTTACATAAAAACATTAATTTTACAGAGAAATCGCAATTTTTAGACATTAGTACAGATTTTACACAAAAATTTAAATTTTACCAAAAAGAAAAAAATTACACAAAAATGTAAATTTTACACAAAAACGACAAATTTTCACAACAATTTTAATTTTACTCAAAAACGCAAATTTATCATAATAACGATAATTTTACACAAAAGTGTAATTTTACACAAAATTGCAATAACGCTTATTTAACACTTATACCTTTAATTTAAGCAAAACACCCTAATTTTATTCACAAACTTTTAACCTTCAAATTTTACATAAAAACGTTAATTTTACATAGAAATCGTAATTTTTACACAGAAGTTCTGATTTTACACAAAAATGTAAATTTTAATAAACAGCAAAAATTTACACAAAAATGTAAATTTTACACAAAAACTCCAAATGTTCACAACAATTTTAATTTTACTCAAAAATGCCAATTTATCATTATAACGATAATTTTACACAAAATTGCAATAACGCTAATTTAACACTAATTTTATAAAAACCCAATAATATTTCTAAAAATTTAAATCCAAAAATCTGCTAACAAAGCTTCAGGACAGTCACCCTCAATAAGGTGCTTAATAAAGTGCCAAACCCATCTTTACCACCACTTTTCCTATAGAGTACTCTTACTTAAAAACATCCATAAATATTTAGTTTTTAGCACAAATTTAGGCTCAGATTTGTTTTGTGGTTAATTAACCAAAAACAGAAAAACATTTTATCTATCAAACTTTACAAAGAAAATATCCAATAACTGCATAACGAGTATGGAAAAAATCCATAGGAAATAAAAATAACAAAATAAATTTTATGCATTAAAAACATTGGAAAATTTAGTAAAAAGTTTATTTTTGCATTACCACAAAATATGAAGTCAGCACGTTTCGATACTTATTAAAAGCATTTTAAAATTTTCCAAAATGCAATACGAGAGAGAAGATGAAAAAAAAAACATAAACAGAATTGTACATACTTAAAATGCACTTCAAAATGATTTTCAAATTGAAAATATTTATCTGTTTTTTTTTTCTCGTTAGGTTTTTATGATGGTGTATAGAGAGCTGTATAGAAATGAAAGGGTTTTTGGTTAAATGTAAATAAGGGGGAATTAAAGGAATAATAGAGGATGTCAATAGTGGAATAATCAGAATGATAATTTGAGAAAACGGTATGACGGTCAAATAAATATTTGACTTACAACAACAGTCTGAATCACCAAGTTTTCCTGGAGATGTGAAGAAAAATATTTAGTTGACTAAATTGTTTGACTTTACTATTTTATAGATATTTGCACTCTTTCTGTCTGAGTCTTATTCTAATATGATCAGTTCAGGATTCACCTTAACATCTTGTAGTCTCTGAAAATAAAAATTCTATTTATTCTTCTATAAATCTAAAACCCTGCTTCAGTCGCTCCAAACCAAAGTCATAACCATTAAAGTTGTATTTATTATTTATTTTAAACACAGTTAAACAGTTACCAACATTTTCTATCTAAAAGCATTTAATGGCAAAATATGCTTCAATATACTGATGCATGTTGTTTTTTTTTTTTTTGCTCCTGTTGTTCGAATTGTAGTCTCTGAAATATCTGCATTTGCAATTTTAGGTTTCACAATCACACTGCTTTACCAAATCGAAAAAAAAGGAAAAACAGTTTGATGATGACAATGACTTCCCTTGCCTGTTTCTTTTTTTCCTTCGTTTTTCTGCATGTTCCAGCAACTCTTTGTGGTTAGTGGAGTCTGGGTAGCAATTTCCTGGCATAAAATCATCGTTATCAGGAAAATGTCCCAACTAGCGACCGAGCACTACAGCAACATTGGTGTTAAGTGTTCGTAACATCATTCTTGTTTTTTGTTTTTTTTTTTTTTTGCACTCTACCACTAATTGGAAATTCGCACGCACTAATGTCGATACTTGGTAACATTTGTTCACGAAAAAAAAAACTGGAAAATAATGTTGTATTTAACAGTAAGTGGTTGAAATAGTGTGGTTTTTGTATGTGTATGTAAAGGTTTGAGCTGTTGTTCAAAATATAGTTTATAATTTTTATTATAATGATCTCCTGTCCATAGTTGCGAATGGTAGTTGCTGTTGAAGAAAGTGTTTGCATTTTCTGCCTCAGTGCATCACATATTTTGTTAATGATTTGATGACAGTTTACTATTTTATTTGGAAGGATATTATAGGAAATGGGAATAGTAAAGGAAGTTAGATAAGAAGTGTGAAAAACCTCGGAGTATATAAATATTTAACATGAGGTTTAACTATTGTTACATGCAGTTACAAAAGCATCCCATCAACTTAACATAATTATTTGTAATACATTTGTAACATTTGTTCTAATAAAAAATTAATAAAATGTTTGTTAATAATTCCCGAACAGTTTAAGTTATACATTGACCCGGGTAACAAAGCATAATTAAGCGAGGCCAAAATTCTTACTTCGTTTACCGACCGAGAGCCAATGCATTTATTGGGTGCATGCCTAGGTTAGGTTAACAGGCAGCCGCATGTTGGAAACAGGAAAGAGAGCAGCTCACTTGGGTCCAAGCAATAGGTCCCTTTGTATTACGTGAAAATAAAGATAACAAGTAAGATATCTATATTCGGCTGTGCTGAATCTTATATACCCTTCACCAAATAATACTTCAAAATACAAATTTTAAATATTTTTAGGTAAACAAAATTTCTTTTTTTTCCCAAAGTTGTTTTTTACATTTTTTGTAAAAATTTTTTTTCGAATTGTTGTTTTAAATTTTTAGATTTTTTTTTCAATTTAAAATTTTTTTTTGTGAAAAAAAAATCGGGTTAAAAAATATTTTTTCCGATTCTAACCCATTGTAGGTCAAACTTACTATGGTCTTATATACATCGTTGCAAAGGTCTTTGAAATATTTATCATTAGATATTCATATTGTCTATATTAATGACTTAGTAATCCAGGTATAGGTCATAAATCGAGGTTGTCCTGGTTTTTTCCTCATATATCAGCCATTTGTGGACCAATTTTGCTGACTTTAAATAGGAAACTTCTCGAAAGCATGTCTGACAGAATTATTAAAGATTTAGATACCAGAGATATCTGGGGTATTCAGAAAATTGATTTCAACAGACAGATAGACAGACACACGCTATTTATAAGGATCCAGAATATATATACTTTATAGGGTCGGAAAATTATATTGTGAAAATTACAAACGGAATGACAAATTTATATATACCCTGCTCACGAAGTTGAAGGTTATAAAAAGAAATAAAAGATTGGAAGAGGAAGGAGGTCAGAAGAAGAGAGGAGAGGAGAATATTATGCACCAGTCAATTGAGGAATATTAGGTCTCTGCCGTGTATGGCTTGATTAGCCAATTGCTGTTTCTGATAAAGTCATTAATGAACTCTAACTTCATATCCGAAAGCTCAGAAAGTCGATGTCCCAAAAACCTTGATCGAGATCTTCGATCAAGCCTAATGTGAATGACTTAAAAATGCAGGAATTTTTAAAATTTTTAGCTTTCATTTTGAAACATTTTTACAATACAAATTTATTCAAAGTATTGGCCATTATTAGCAATGAACTTTTTCCCATCTTTCTGGCAACATATTGATTCCGCGCCAAAAGAACTGCTTATCCTTTGATGCCTAGAACGAGTCAAGCCAATTTCGGATACTCTGCTTTGAAGTGAAACGTATCCGGACAACATATTGATTCTGCGCCAAAAGAACTGCTCATCTTTTGAGGGCAAGAACGAATCAAGCCAATTTCGGATAATCTGTTCCAAAGTGAAAGCGTACCCCAGAGAGAGCTTTCTGCATCGATAGAAACTAATGGTATTCAGACAGGACAAGGTCTGGACTATAATGCGGGTGAGGCAAAACTTCCCAGCCACTTCTTTATAAATAGTTTTTAAGAGGTATTCCAACATATTCCTGTTACACCAATCGAAAGTGTAACAGGAACCAATCAGTTGCTGATCGCAGTGGTGCGCTATTAACAAACAATGATGCACAGACAAAATGATGGAGAGAAAATTTCAAAGAAATTAGTAACGTCATCTCGGATGCAACTACCAATGACAACGAAATTTAAAACGACAAACCTGCAGAAAATATCCTAAGAATATCAAGAAGTGAGATAAAGGAGGCCATCGGGAAGTTAAGATATAATAGGGTAGCAGCTGAAATTCTTCGGGTTGACATCGAAATCACAGCTGAACTTCTACGACTACACATCATAGCAGTCTGGGAGGAGGAAAGGCTACCTCTAACTTGGAAGAATGGCATCATCGTTAAGTTACCGAAAAGTGGTGACTTGAGAGTTTGCAACAACTGGAGAGGAATTACTCTGCTTAACAACATATACAACATACTAGCAGTCATAATACAGGCAAGGCTTCAAATTAAAATGGAGAATATTCTACGTGATGAACAGGCAGGTTTCCGGCCAAACAGGAGCTGCGTAGACCAGACGCTCTACGCATTATAATAGAACAGTATATGGAATGGCAAAGAACTATCAGTTCTTCATAACACAGATATAAGTCAACCATTTCACACAAACGCTGAAGTAAAACGAGGATGTTCCATATCACCTCTGCTATTCACTATATTGCTGGATGCGAAGTTTGTTCAGAGAGAAGAGGAATAACATGGAGCCTCTCACGTCAACTCGAGGATTTGGATTATGCGGATGATATTTGTCTAAGATCTCCAAAGTCTACTCTGTTGTATGAAAGTGAAACTTGGTTAGTATCGAACACCACCGCGAATAAAAAACTACAGGTATTCATTAACAAGTGCCTCAGAATCATATGCGGAATATTCTGGCCTAACAACATCAGCAACACGAATCTCTGGAACCTTACCAACGACGAACCAACACTAACACAATTAAAACTATTATAAAGAATCCTGACAGTATAACAAGGTTGGCGCTACAGTGGAACCCTCAAGGTTCAAGAAGCCGTGGTCGGCCAAAGAATACATGGATATTCCAAAACCTAGGACATTGCAATCTTACAAGGGAAGATGCGCAAAAACAACTGCAACAAATCGCGATGATGGGTATGCTTTGTGTTGTCATGATGGAATATTACGGTTTCATGTCTGGCCGCTTTTTGTTCAATGCTCGCTTAAACCGAATCAGTTAAATTCGGTACAGGTTCCTTGTGATGGTCTGGCTAGATTTCAGCAGCTTATATGAATCATTTGGTCCCACCTTTTTGGTCGGCCGGGCTTCACATACGATCTTTTACGATTTCAAAATTCAAAATTTTCAAATTACTGACTGAGTAGCTCCTAATGATTTTGCAAGCTCTTGTAGAGTTTGACTCTAATTTTTCGTGTTCAAAAATTTTTGGATGGCCTGAGCGATTATTGTCTTCTGTGTCAAAATCACTAAATGGCGCTAAGTCCCCAATGAACACAGTCCCCAAACCGCTAATGCATTAAGGCCCCAAAATTTTATATAGAAAAAACCAACAAAGAAATTTAGGGACTTAGTTCATTTTTTGGGGATTTATTTCATTTCTAAAATTTGGGATTTAATTCATAATGAAATTACTCTGGAGTGTATCAAAAACTGACTTCGCTCAGAAAAGTTATTTTGCATTGCCGTCCTTCGGCCGTGCACAAAGGCTTCCACCTCTGGGGTGTATCAAAAACTGGCTTCCCCAATTTTGGGGCCTTAATTCATTTGCGGTTTGGGGACTTTGTTCGTAGCGCTTCACAATATCTCTCGCACGTTGACACCACATTCACCATAAGCTTTGGTGAGCTATCGGTGATCTTCAGCGGCAATTTTATTAAATAATGAAGATTCATTGATAAAAAATTTTAAATTTTTAAAGCAAAAAAAACTTTGTTGTTCAGTAACTAAGTGAGAATAAATGACGGACATGTGCCATTCATCCAATATTTCGTCGGAACATGCGGGCTGGAAACAAAAACTGCATCACAATATGTTAAACATTTCTTCAGAACAAACATTTTGGAAAGCCCTCTTGTATAGTTTTTTTTTTAAATTATTATGATAAAAAAGGAAATTATTTTCTTTATAATTTAATCATTTTACCGCAATATACTAATTCCGTCTTAATTAAATCTATTTTATTTTTTATTATTCTTAAATACATTAAGCATATTTATAATCATCACAGACCTAGACAATTGTCTGGCATAATCAGCAGACAAACTTGATTTACTTTTTACCCCCATGAAAATTATAACCACAGAATCCTGCAAACATTTTCTATCGAAGAATTTTCTACCTTGCAGTGTCATAATGTTTAAATTTGTCGCGGATGAAATCGAATTCTGATCGAGGGAAGAAGTGTGCAACTACAATAACACACCTAAAGGGATGCTTGTTACTGATATTTAGAATTAATGAATGATATTCTTGGGGATGTGTTAAGATATAATATCATACAACTAAAGGGAAACACTTTTTCTTCGGGAAGTTAAGAAAGTGTCTACATGTCGATTATTTTACTTCTAGAAGTGTCGATGAACTGTTCTATAAAACTATGTATAAATGATTCCCTTCAAATTATATTTTTTACTAATGTATTGTATTTTCTTATTGCAAAATTGACTAGAATCAACTTTCAGACTTCTACAAGAAACACAGTAGTCACATTTGTACCAAAGCCCCTTACAAATGCTGGCAGGGTACTGATACAAGACTAATAAAACTTGAAAACAAATATGAATAAAAAAAAACACGAAAATTTTAGCCACAGAAATGTCTATATAAATTTGCCAATATAAATTCAAGTTTATTTGACTGTCTGTATATTTTGTAGTCTACAAATCTATATGTAGCTCTACTAATGCCTGGCGTTTATATATGAATCTCTGTATGGCTGTCTACTTTTGTACCTTTATCATTTGTACGCTGATTTTAACTGAATTTTCTCTAGTTATTTTGGCTAGCACTCAACCGGAAATAGACATGTGGCCATTATGCATGTATTAGTTATATGGGTGAACAACTCTATAAACAACACAGAATAGCAACAAAAACATCAACTTAAATTAACAAACAACTTGTATGGAGATTGAGTATGCAAAAAAACAAAAAAAATCCAGAATCACAATTCTGCATGTTTGTTTTATACTTCGTTTTTCTAAATTTTATACAAAAAAGAGGTTATAAAAATGACAACAACTATAACAAAAACACAAAAAATATTTAGTATGGAAAATCTACCATTTCGCACACTTATATAGGCACACATACTCAGAATTTGAAAATTCTCAAATATTGACAAATATTTTTAATGTGTGAGTAAGAGAATTTTTTCATATTTGTTAGTAAACTACAGGAATTTAAGAGTCTTTGGCCTAGAACCTGAACTAGAACTTGAACTAGAATATGAACTAGAACCTGAACTAGAACCAGAACTAGAACCTGCACTAGAACCTGAACTAGAACCTGAACTAGAACCTGAACTAAAACCTGAACTAGAACCTGAACTAGAACTAGAACCTGAACTAAAACTTGAACTAGAACTTGAACTGGAACCTGAATTAGAACCTGAACTAAAACCTGAACTAGAAACTGAACCAGAACCTGAACTGGAACCTGAACGAGAACCTGAACTAGAACTGAACTAGAACCTGAACTAGAACCTGAATTAGAACCTGAACTTGAACCTGAACTAGAACCTGAATTAGAACCTGAACTAGAACCTGAACTAGAGCCTGAACTAGAACCTGAACTAGAACCTGAACTAGAACCTGAACTAGAACTAGAACCTGAACTAAAACCTGAACTAGAACTTGAACTGGAACCTGAATTAGAACCTGAACTAAAACCTGAACTAGAACCTGAACCAGAACCTGAACTGAAACCTGAATTAGAACCTGAACTTGAACCTGAACTAGAACCTGAATTAGAACCTGAACTAGAACCTGAACTAGAACCTGAACTAGAACTAGAACCTGAACTAAAACCTGAATTAGAACCTGAACTTGAACCTGAACTAGAACCTGAATTAGAACCTGAACTAGAACCTGAACTAGAACCTGAACTAGAACCTGAACTGGAACCTGAACGAGAACCTGAACTAGAACCTGAACTAGAACCTGAACTAGAACCTGAACTAGAACCTGAACTAGAACCTGAACCTGAACTAGAACCTGAACTAGAACTAGAACCTGAACTAAAACCTGAATTAGAACCTGAACTTGAACCTGAACTAGAACCTGAATTAGAACATGAACTAGAACCTGAACTAGAACCTGAACTAGAACCTGAACTAGAACCTGAACTAGAACCTGAACTAGAACCTGAACTAGAACCTGAAATAGAACCTGAACCTGAACTAGAACCTGAACTAGAACTAGAACCTGAACTAGAACCTGAACTAGAACCTGAACTAGAACCTGAACTAGAACCTGAACTAGAACCTGAACTAGAACCTGAACTAGAACCTGAACTAGAACCTGAACTAGAACCTGAACTAGAACCTGAACTAGAACCTGAACTAGAACCTGAACTAGAACCTGAACTATAACCTGAACTAGAACCTGAACTAGAACCTGAACTATAACCTGAACTAGAACCTGAATTAGAACCTGAACTAGAACCCGAACTATAACCTGAACTAGAACCTGAACCAGAACCTGAATTGGAACCTGAACGAGAACCTGAACTAGAACTGAACTAGAACCTGAACTAGAACCTGAATTAGAACCTGAACTTGAACCTGAACTAGAACCTGAATTAGAACCTGAACTGGAACCTGAACGAGAACCTGAACTAGAACTGAACTAGAACCTGAACTAAAACCTGAACTAGAACCTGAACCAGAACCTGAACTGGAACCTGAACTAGAACCTGAACTAGAACTGAACTAGAACTGAACTAGAACTGAACTAGAACTGAACTAGAACTGAACTAGAACTGAACTAGAACTGAACTAGAACTGAACTAGAACTGAACTAGAACTGAACTAGAACTGAACTAGAACTGAACTAGAACTGAACTAGAACTGAACTAGAACTGAACTAGAACTGAACTAGAACTGAACTAGAACTGAACTAGAACTAGAACTGAACTAGAACTGAACTAGAACTGAACTAGAACTGAACTAGAACTGAACTAGAACTGAACTAGAACTGAACTAGAACTGAACTAGAACTGAACTAGAACTGAACTAGAACTGAACTAGAACTGAACTAGAACTGAACTAGAACTGAACTAGAACTGAACTAGAACTGAACTAGAACTGAACTAGAACTGAACTAGAACTGAACTAGAACTGAACTAGAACTGAACTAGAACTGAACTAGAACTGAACTAGAACTGAACTAGAACTGAACTAGAACTGAACTAGAACTGAACTAGAACTGAACTAGAACTGAACTAGAACTGAACTAGAACTGAACTAGAACTGAACTAGAACTGAACTAGAACTGAACTAGAACTGAACTAGAACTGAACTAGAACTGAACTAGAACTGAACTAGAACTGAACTAGAACTGAACTAGAACTTAACTGAAAGGTTGAATGTTCATATTTTTAATATGTTTTAATGTTTTTTTCATTCTCATTCTCAACATATAAGTCGTTAATTGATATTAAGCTAGAAACTTTTCAATCCTTGTTACTAGTTATATTTATATGTATGTATAGAGCGATTGTGTTTAGCTCTGCATACATCCATATTTATATTTGTGTCTGTATTTTACTTATGGTTTCATATATGTCTACAGGAATACATACTCGTTAGGGTGACTCTATTTTACACTTTTGCAATTATTCGATGATCCCTAGATCTAAAATTGTTCTTCTTCGTCTAAGATTCATATATTGAAAATATGATTTTTATATGACGAAAATCAATTTTAGACCTTGGAAGCTTTGAAAATCGCAAAACTGTATAATTAGAGCCGCCCTTGTACTTAAGTATGTGTATACAATCATATATACACTCTTAATGCGGGCTGTCAATATGACAGTCGAGGTTTCAGTATATTTGCTTTTAAATAAATTTTCAATTTGGCTTAATGGCACCAACTACTTTTAAGATTTTACAGATAAGGTTTACGAGATCTAAATAATTAAACTAAATTTGAAATTTCGACTTCTTATTAAGAATCTTTATCCTAAATATCTAGAAATCGCGATTTCTTTATGATACTTAAATCAATTCTAAAACTCAAAGTGGTGCCATTTTTGCTGAACTTAAACCTGCCAGTATATAACTGACAATATTGTATGCATAACAGTTCCTTTTTTGTTTGAGATATTTAAACTGGCTGACTCTCTATCTCTGCGTCTGTCCATATAGCCAGCCAGCCAACCAGTCTGTCTATTATTTGTTTAGTCAGTGTATTGCAAATTATATACGGACATTTGCAATTTAAACTCAGATTTTATACCATCTATATATGACCAGTATCACCAACAGCATTATTATCATTGTGCTGTATTATATGCAAAAAATAAAAAAGAAAAAACCTGCAGTGATTGCTTTGGACTCTATATGATTTCGAGTAGAGTAAAGTAGAGTTGAGTCCAGTTAAGTGAAAATGTATAAGTAAATATTTAGTTTTCTGTTAATTGAGTACAAATTCTTCATTTCATTTCACATATAAGCAGACAGAGCTACACTACAACCCACCTATATCTTTCTCTATGATGATGTATATGTACAGGACCAATCAGTCAGTCACTCTGTTTTTTTTTTTTCTATCACTACACATCACTCAGACCAAGATAAAATATTTAAGTTTGTGTTTCTATTATTCTTCTTTGTTTTTAATTGAATTAAAAATTGTTTTCTTGTTGTTTTGGTTTTGATTTTATTCCTTGTTTTTTTTTTGCTCCAGCATAATAAATCTCTGTAAATTTTCAATGAATCTTTAATGTTTTGGAGAGCAGAAAAACCTTCTCAGTTTTTTTCTTATATAAAATAAATATTTATTTTGTCTACCCCTCTATGTAAATATACACACATAAATTAATTCGTTTTATATTGATATTTAAGCGCAAAAAAATTGATTTTTTTCTATATTTGCCTTTTTACAGTGAAAACGATTAAAAATTCATTTTCACTTTTCATTTGTTTTCGATTTTTTTTAAAGGATGTTTCTTGCTAAAGTTTTCATTGTTTGTGTTTCTATGCTGGGCCCAACAAAATTCAAATGTAAACAATTTTGATTCCTATGGAGTGTGATTGTTGGAAACAACAACAGAAAAACTGAAATTTAAATGAATTTATGTCTGTGTTGTCTTATTTAAAAATACAAACAAACATCTCCCATTGATGTGACTCATTGACATGTGTTGTATGTGATTGATTAATGGGGGAAACAGGAAATCATGAATTGTTTCCTTTGTGGGTGGTTTGAGGTGGTTATGTAGCTTTTTAAATAAGCCAATTAAATTTAAATTTAAACAAATGTAAAGCTACAATTGATGGTTATTTACAGTTGGCTTTAAGTTTTACATTGATTTGATCAGGCATTTACATGCATCGGAATAACTCTTCTGAACTTTAATGATGTTGATGATGATGTTTAAAGCTATTTTCTTATGGAAATAGCAGGGGTTAACGTTCTCAATAAATCGTCTCTTAAATCTTATACCACGTCTTCTAACTTAATCATACAATGTTAGGAAGAGTAGACCAAGCATCTCAGCCGTGGCACTTTAAGAACTCCAAATTCCATATCAATCTTGGCTCCTTACTTATTCCAAATTGCATATCAATCGTGGCTCTATAAGTACTCAAAATTCCTTGTCAATCATGAGTCCTTAAAAATTCCAAATTTCATATCCATCGTGGCAGTTTTACTACTCAGAATTCCTTGTTAATGATAGTGACTTTTTATGTACTCCCAATTCCTTGTCAATCATTACACCTTAGGAACTTCAAATTTCATATCCATGGTGCTCCTTTTAGAAATTTGTATCAATCGTGTGTTCTTACGAACTTCATATTTAGAACTCCAACTTTCGTGCCAATTGGGACTCTTTCAGAACTCTTAATTTCTTGTCAAATATTCCTCCTAAAGAACTCCTAACTCTATATCAATCGTGGTTCTTTTAGAAGTCAAAATTCCTTTTTAATCATGCCTTCTTACGAACTCCAAATTTCGTGTCAATTGTGGCTCTTTTACAACATCGAATTCTCTTTCAGAACTCTTCATTCCTTGTCAATTCCTTCTTTCCTTAAGAACTCCAAATTCCATGTCAATCTTAGTTCTTTTAGATCTTCAAATTCCATACATATCATAGGACTTTTGGAACAAATTCCTAGTCAAACGTGCCTCATTAAAAACTAAAAATTCCGTGTCAATCGTGCCTCATTAAAAACTCAAAATTTCGTTCCAATCGTACCTCATTGAAAGCTCCAAATTCCATATCAATCGAGGCTCCTTTAGAACTCCAAATTTCGTTCCAATCGTACCTCATTAAAACCTTCAAATTCCGTGTCAAACGATTTCGAATTTCTTAGCAATCGTGCCTCCTTCTGAACTCCAAATATAGTGTCAATTGTCACTCTTTTAGAACTCCAAATTTCATGCCAACCGTGGTTTTTTAGAACTCCCAATTCCTTATCAATCGTGTTTCATTAAGAACTCCAAATTCCCTATCAATAGTAGCTCTTTAGGAATTTCAAATTCCATACTAGTCGAGCCTCTTTTGGAACTCCCAATTCCTTGTCAACCGAAGCTCATTTAAAACTCCAAATTCCTTGCCAATCGTGCCTCAATAAAAACTCCAAATTCCATGTACATCGAGGCTATTTTAGAAATCCAAATTTCGTTCCAATCATGCCTCATTAAATGCTCCAAATTCCATGTCAATCGAGGCTTCTTTAGAACTCCAAATTTCGTTCCAATTTCCAATTTATTAGCAATCATGCCACCTTACGAACTCCAAATATAGCGTCAATTGTGAGTATTTTAGAAATCCCAATTTCTTGTCAATCGTGTCCCATTAAGAAATCCAAATTCTGTGTCAATTGTAGCTCTATTAAAACTTAAAATTCCATAACTGTCATGTCTCTTTTAGAATTTCAAATTCCGTACCAATAATGTCTTTTTCTGAACTCTTAATTCCTTGTCAATCGTTTCTGCTTAAACACTCCAAATTCCATGTCAATCGTAGCTCTTTTAGACCTTCATATTCGATGCCAATTTGTGTCTATCATTCCTCATTAAAAACTGCAAATTCCGTGCCAATCGAGGCTCTTTCAGAAGTCCAAATTTCGTTCCAATCGTGCCTGATTAAAAGCTCCAAATTCCATGTCAATTGTAGCTCTTTTAGAGCTTCAAATTCCATACCAATTCTTGTCTATCGTGCTTCATTAAAAACTTCAAATTCCGAGTCAATCGAGGCTCTTTTCTAATTCCAAATTCCACGCCAATCGTGGCTCACTAAAAACTCCAAATTCCATGTTAATCGATGCTCTTTTAGAAGTACAAATTTCGATCCAATAATGGTGCCTGCTTAAAAGCTCCAAATTCCATGTCAATCGAGGCTCCTTTAGAACTGCTAATTTCGTTCCAATCGAGCCTCATGAAAGCTCCAAATTCTATAGCAGTCGAGGCTCCATTAGAAATTCAAATTTCGTTCCAATCGTGCCTCATTAAAGCTCTAAATTCCATATCAATCGAGGCTTCTTTATAAATTAAAATTTCTCTTCAAACGTGCCTCATTAAAAACTTAAAATCCTTGTCAAACGAGGCTCTTTTATAACTCCAAATTTCTTTCCAATCATGCCTCCTTAAGAACTTGCAATTCCTTGTCAATGTGCCTCTTTAAGAACTCCATATTAAGCCGACTTTGAACTGCTAATTCTATGAAGATTATTTTGAGCAAAATCCTAACCGTGAATAGTAATATGTCTCGTAATATCTTAGATACCACCACGCAATGGGTCCGTGTAGATTCTGAGAGTTGCAGGATGAAATCCCAAAGAATTTAAATATAATATAATAGTGCAAACTGAAAAAAACTACTATAAGATCGTGTTAGGCGAGGAATAGTATGAGTTTTTTTAGACGATCCATATCCAATAGAAATTTGTTTAGACAAAGGATGGGCTGACTTCTTTTTTCATGGTATTGGGTTTGGCAAAATTAAAGTTATGAAGTTATTATTGCAGACAACCTTTCAAAGATATTACTGTTCTAATTAGTCCAAACCTCTGTTTTAGACTTTATAATTTGGTCACCTCAATTTCAGTGATTAAACAACCCAACTTTTTATTGTTTTGCTAAAGTTCTGTGTGTATGTAAGTATCGAAGTGTGCATATCAATCAAATATATAACTATTTTTGTTGATTTTTAATATTGTTACTTTAATTACTCAATATTTGCATAAAAAATTTACTACATTTACACATTCAAAATACAAATATACTCCGATATTGAGATATTGGCTTTAGCAAACAAACTCACTTAAATATGTATGGACGTATACATTTTTGTGTGTAAGTGTATGAGGTATATAACCAAACAGTCATGTATGAATTGATTCAGGCAACCAACCATTCACTCACTCACTTACTCATTCATTCATTCCCTCATCCATATGTCCATCTATGGCTACATTTATGCATCTCAGTGTGCAAGACACCAAATCAGACTGGTGTAAAATTCCAAAATTGCCCATGCAATTATTGAGTTTGTTAATAATGATGATGTTTTTGTTGTTGTTTCAAAATAATAATGACGATGATGATGATGGTTATCATTATTATTGTTATTATTTGCTAAAACTTTAAAATACAACATAACATACAAACCACGAACTTGATATGTGGACATGTATGATCAATCACTGGAAAATTGGATTTTCATACATCAAATACGAATTTATGTTTTTGTGTGTGTGTGTTAGTGTGAGTGTGTGTATATATGTGGCTTTTATATGTAAAATAATTTTAACACCAACAAAAACAATATACATATTAGTAATAATAACAGCAACAGTAACAACAACAAAGATATAGTAAGCCATATGTAAACAATGACTAAAATTTAATATGTACTTGCATAACTAAATGCAAGCACTTTGTAAACATTAAACCGGCTCACGATATGAAGTTACTGAGGTCACCTGCTGGAGGTAAATCCAAGCAAAACCGAACTTTTGTACTTTTCAAGACAAAGACCAAGATTTCAAGCTTCAGACTTCCGGGATTGAAAAACTGAGAAATCTCTCTTTCAAATGGACTCTAAATTATCATGGAAACTGACTATTCTACACAGGGTTAAGAGGCAATGCTGGCCTATAATACCTGTCGTAAGATGTTTGGTTAAAAATGGGAACTTAGTCCCAATATAGCTAAAGGATCTATACGGCTATAGAATGCCCTATTCTTACTTAATGGATATCTTGTATGGTTGAGACCAACTATAGAAAGTCCAAAGATAACCTTGCATTGGTATAACTGGAGCACTAAGAACTAGTCCTTCAGAATAACTGAACACTATACTGCACCTTGTTCCAATATACCTTCACATAATGGCAAGGCTTCACGAATCTGGATGTTGGAGATCGAGAATATATGGCCAAGTGGGGATTTAAGGCCTACTGCCTTCTATCGTATAACAACCTTCCGTCTATATTACTCCATATACAGCTTTTCATAGGATGTTCAAAGTCTTAATTCCCACAAGGAGTGAGTGGTATAGGGGTAATCGCGTGTACGAATAAGACAACAGCATATATGCAGACGGTTCTAAAATCAACTGTGGTGTTGGTTCTGGTGTTTTCTGTGGCAAACTTCGAATAGTCATCTTATACCGTCTTCCGAATGAATTTCTTGTTTTTCAGGCTGACATTTTTGCGATTATGGTAGCTTGTAATACACTACATGACCAAGATACGCGCGGAAGTATTGGTATTTTTATCAATGTCTGTACAACTTCATCTTCATTAGTCAGGCAATATAAGAAAGCTCTGTCAAGGCTGGGTCATCTATCTGACATTACTGTAGTTTGGGACCCTGCGCACAGAGACTACCATGACAATGAACATGCAGATGTATTAGCCAGAATTGAATCTACTTTGGATACCTCCAATGCAGTTTCATTAGCAATTCCACTGGGGTTTATTAAAAGTATTATCTTCAGACACTTTCTTACAAAGGCTGAGAATATATGGCGAAACTTAGATACATCTTTAAATTAGAAACGAACATTGAAACTGATAACTGCAATAGAAGGGACATATCAAGATTACTGGCAGTATTGACTGGGCATTGGACTGTAGGCAATCATGCAAATCGCCTTAAATTCCCTTTTAACGACCATTGTCGTAGCTATAAAGATAGGAAAAAAGAGGAAACGATTTTCCATCTTCTTTGAGAATGCCCAGCCCTGAGTGTAAAAAGGCATACATTCCTGGGCAACTACATATTAACCAACCTTGGTGAGGTACCTGAATCTAAACATAATGACCTACTGAAATATCTCACGTCTACAGGTTGGGTCTAATAACTTTAACATCTACAACATACATTGCCATGTAAATGCCACTACATTTCACGACTGGTGTGGTCTTGTCAAAACGGGGTCCTTTTTCGACTCTACTTGACTTATCGCTAGCAGTGAACTACCACGTAAAGTAACCAGCCAACCAACCACCTGCTGAAAATAAATTCAAATAAAAGATAACTTTTGGAAAGTTTTTATTTCAAAATTTAGTAACATTTCTTTGTGAGCCACTGTAATGTTAATATATATAATAAATATGCAGATTAGCAAATATTTGTATGTATTACATTGTAAGGGGGTATTTTGTAAGTTAAACATTTTAATTAAAACATATTAAATTTCCTTGTTCATTTTATTCTTCTACTACAAAATCAAACATTTGAAAAATAAGACCATTCTTGAATACCCCTAGTTACTGAGACTGCTATAGTTTTAAAATCATTTGAAATTTGAGAACCTCTTTTTATTTAAAATTATTCTCACTTTGAAATTAAATCCGTGTCTTTGATTTATAGTAGAGTGCTGCCCACAGAAACTACATAGCAACGAGCAATAATATCTTCTGGAATTTTTTTCTAGTAGCCTGACAAAACGCTTTGTCTGTCTGTCTAGGTGATGAACAAATTCCGATTTAATCCAGAAACCAGAGTTTTTCTTAAAGGTTCTGGGCCTAGAAAGGTACGTTGAGCACTCCAGCTGTCCATTGAAACTACCGGAATTACTTTATATAATACTTGCACTCCTCAACCGTCTCCTCAATTACTCTCTAGGGCAGTTACAATTAAGTTTGATAATAAAAATGAGTTGTAAAATGTATGTAAATTATATTAGATTAAATTTAAGAGGCTTTAGCACCATGTCTATGTTCGGAGAGCAGATAATAGTATGGCATAGTCTAGTATACACAAAGTATCTACACAGTCTCGCCTCATCATTATCCAGAGCCCACTGTTGGTTCCTAAAACAACAATATCCAGTTAGCCATCCCGAAAGTATCCGAAGATCGAACTTCTGGAATTCTCCTCTTGACAATGTAACAAAACGCATCGTCTGCCTCAGGCCAAATATAGATTTGATGAGCAAACACTTTGATGAACAAACACTGATTCAATCCAGAAACTTCTATGTATATCCATAAGACACGCGAGAGCAAGGTTATGATCGCACAACGATATGTCGAGTCACCTGTACGACAATCAATCTGACCCTAGTTACATTCATCCAGCACAATGTTAATTCATTGTGACCCATCAGATATTTCAGAAACAAAACCAGAACTTACTTCATAAGATAATTAGACCCAGAGCGAAATCCTTGCACCCCTTTATCTACCCTTATGCGCAGTTAAAGATGGCTAAAATTTCCGCATGAAAGATTGAAGAGAATTGAATTGAATTCCATGAGAATTGATCATTTTCGCATTTTTGAATTCCCCCTTGATCCAACTAATTCAACCACTTCACGTCACCAAGCGTGGTTAATCCACTGGTTTTCCTTCGGTATAAAAATATCAAAGATCCTATGCAATACCAAAACCGGTAGCCTAGTCTGGTAATCTGATGTACAGGTCATTTTCCAAATACGAACATACATATATGCCCCAACAAGTCGCAGTCTATCCCCTGATTTGGAATTTGCAAAACTCGTCCTTTGCCAAGATGTTCAAAGTTGAAATATGCTAAATATATCCCACTGAAATGTAATCACAGAATCTATACGTCTCGTCTCATTATCCAGAAACATTTGTTGGTATCTAATACCGCAATGTCCAGTTAGCAATCAAGAAAGTATCCTAAGATTGAACGACAACGTAAATAAAAGTTTCGTCTGTCCGAGGTCAAATATGGGTTTTCTGTGACGAACAAACACTGACTCTACCTAGAAACTCCTTGTATATACGACAGGCAATCGAAACATTTATTCCTCGAGTTACATTCATGAATTAACATTGCGCTCCTCTAGATAGTTCATAGACAAAATCCGAGCTGACCTCATAAGATAATAAGGCCCAGAGAAAAGTACTCGCTCCCCATTATATTCTCCTCATGGGCATTTAAAGATTGCTCAAATTTCCACCTGAAAGATTGAGATATACTTTTCAATGAGAATTGACCTTTGATGTATACCATATTCTCATTCACACTTCAACTTCATTCAACCAAGTTTGGTTAATCCACTAGTTCTCCTTCGGTGTAAGGATATCAAAGATTCTGCGCATTACCAAAACCGGTAGCCTGATCGGGTACACTGATGTACAGGTAATTTTCCAAATACATACATATATGCCCCAGTAAGTCGCAGTCTATCCCCTAGTGCTTTACCAAGATGTTCTAAGTTTAAATATGCTAAATAGATTCCACTGAAATGTAGCTTCCCATTGCAACAGTAAATATTTAGCAGTGATCTGCACTAACCTTTGACACCATACCAAGGCAACGTAGGTCAATATGGACTTTATCTTGATATTAAATTACAAGTTGATTAGTCTAGATCAAGGGTTATTAGTCCTACCAAAGAACAAAATATCCTTAATGGGCCTTTATAATGTTCCTGATAGTAAGGACTTGTCAAGTATAATTCCAGGGTATATAACCCTTCAGAGAATTCGATTTTGGAGCAGATAAAGCCATCTTTACCAAGTCATGTACATCATGACATATGAAGACAATGTCAAAAAGAGGTCATGTAAAATCTCTGAAAAAAAAATTTGTTGGTGGCTAATAGAAGGACATAGTCATGTAAATAAAAGGTAGATTTAATAATTTTAGGTAAGCCACATATGAGCAACAAATTTAAAACAAGCTTTGAACTCGAACACAGAAATAGTTTAACAATTTGTTTTTTTTGTTCACCAAATTAATATTTCTTTCCTACGAAACTCCCCCTTAACTGTCTGCTTTGCTCAAAAAATAAGCAATTTCTAATGATTATTATAACATTTATGATTATGATCATTATATTAACATATATGTATGTACCTAAATATTTACATGTTAAATGCAACAATTTGTTGCAAAATGTGTAATAAAAATTTAATTTCTTTAACGTATTTTTAATGAAAATTCTAACAAATCTGAAAAAAGGCTTAAAAAGTTTTTTTTTATCCTCGTATGCCACCAGTTTTTAGTAGTTAGAAACTTTAGGAAAACAAACACGAAAAGGCACTTCAACAAAAATTTTTATGCAGCACAGTTATTATAAACAAGTTTTTGTTTTGTGGCGGCCATGGTGGTGTGCTATCAGTTACAGTGGGAGAAAAAGGGGTTTGGACATTATTTAAAAGTTATTGAAGAAAGTTTTCAAAGAGTTAGGAAAAATAATATCAGGTCAGAGGCATAGGAAGTTTCTAGTCTCAAAACTAAGAACTTTATTTATTTGTTTCTAAGAAGAAAATTTATTAAACTACGACCAGAAGAGGTCGTAAGATGATCAAAATTAAAAACATATTTGCATGTGCTGACTTGTTCGTACATTTTGTCAAGTGTCAGCAGGACAAAGTCAGTAAGATGGTAATAGTAATGAGCCATGTTACCACACAGCAACAAATCTATAAAAAATCAAGGGGTTTCATAATTTTATTTTAAAACGAAATCAGGCGAATTAAAAATTGTTCACTTCATAATTCACCTTCGTGAGAAGGGTATACAGTGAGTGTCACTCAAAATCGTACAACATATATTTTTTAAATATTATAAAATTATACAGGCAATAATAGGTGATTATATAAAAAATTAAAAGTCATTTTATTAATTGGAACAAAAAATATGTATTTCAACAAAAAAGTTAACAAAACCTCAATTCGTTAAAAAATATTGATGAAAATTAAAGAACATCACAAAATTCATATTTCACTTAAATTCGTACAATTATATTAAATTATAATTAAAACTTTAAAAATTAAAAAAAATGTTAATATTAAATAATCCTAATACTTTGTAGGGTATCATTTGCTATTTTTTAGTGCCTTTACGATTTTAAATGAAGCGTTGATATTCTGGGCACTGACAGTCTTACCCAATTTTTTTATTTGTGGATAAGGGCAATTAAAATTATACCCAATTTTCTGATAGGTAATAGCACACACAATATAAAAATAGCATTTTAAAATATTTCCAAAACATCAACTTTCTAAAACTAATGAATAAAATTTGACTACGATGGTGTACGATTTTAAGTGACATTCACTGTATATAAGTCTGTCATTCCGTTTGTAATTTCCACAATATAATTTTCCGACCCTATAAAGTAAATATATTCTGGATCCTTATAGATAGCGGAGTCGTTTATGCCATGTCCGTCTGTCTGTCTGTTGAAATAAATTTTCTGAAGACCCCAGTTATCTTCGGGATCCAAATCTTCAATAATTCTGTCAGACATGCTTTCGAGAAGTTTCCTATTTAAAATCAGCAAAATCGGGCTACAATGGCTGAGATATGAGAAAAAAACCAGAACAACCACGATTTTTGACCTATATCTGAATTACTAAGTCATTAATATGGACAATATGGATATCTAATGATAGATATTTCAAAGACCTTTGCCAAGACGTATATAAGACCATAGTAAGTTGGACGTACAATGGGTCAAAATCGGAAAAAATATTTTTTACCCCGAATTTTTTTTTCACCAAAAAAAAAATTTTTAAAAATTTAAAAAAAAAATTCAAATTTAAAAAATTTTAAAATAAGAATTCGAAAAAAATTTTTTTCCAAAAAATGTAAAAAACAACTTTGGAAAAAAAGTTTTTGTTTACCTAAAAATATTTAAAATTTGTATTTTGAAGTATAATTTGGTGAAGGGTATATAGATTCGGCACAGCCGAATATAGCTCTGTTACTACCTTCCTTTCTCTCACTGCATTTCACTTGTGTTTAAAAATCATTGTGAAAAGCACTTTTAATTTTTTTTTTTTTCGTTTCCATATTTTTTTTTTGTTTTCTTCCTTTTTCCGTTATTGCAGCAAAACTACGCCGCCATCATATTGGCCATGTTACATGGCGATAAGCGTTAGGAAGTACGTTGCAGGAACAACGACGAAAAAAAAATACAAGAATCAACAACTAAAAAAACTGAACACATAAAAAAACATACACAGAAAAGAGAGAAATTCAAAACCTAAATCCATATAAAACCAGAAAATGCAACAACGTTTGTGATGTGCATTTAAAACCAACAAAAATAAAAGAAAATGTGCATTGTTGGTTTTTCAACAGCAGCAACAAAAGCAGAGAATATAAAAGCACTTGGGTGTTGTATAGGGATTTCGGTAACGTTATCCACTTTAAACAGCAAGTATTATTTCCAACCGAAAAGGAAATAAAAAAGGAGCATTAATACTCATATGTATGTGTATAGAGAATTGTACTCGTAAATATGAATGAATTTGCGTGATTAAATGTGAACTTTTTTTTTCCTGTTCACATGTTTACTTATTTTCAGTTACATTTTAAGTGAAGTCATAACTATTATTAATATGGGAAGGTAAGCTAACTTAAAATAATTGAATTTATTTAATAATATAAAACATTATTTAGTATATTAGAACGTTTTTAGGAATTTCGATGATTTTCCTTAATAATTTTCCAGCTTTTGATGCTTTGCTGTTGCTTTCTAAAAATAATCTCATTTAAAATTTGTTTGAAATATACAAATAGTCGTGGATACAACAACAATCCCGTATTGTCTAGTGGTTAGGATATCCGGCTCTCACCCGGAAGGCCCGGGTTCGATTCCCGGTACGGGAAGCATAATTTTTTTATTTAGAAAATCGTTTAAGATGTCCAAATCTATATGGAATCTATTATCGTATACATATAAGAAATTAATGATCAATACACTGATTCTCTAAAAATCAAAAAAGATGATTTTGATTTTGTAATTCCGTTTGTAATACTTCGAAATATTCATCGCAGACCCACAAATGTATGTATATTCTGGGTCCTCAAAAGATTAAAAGACGATCTTGCTATGTCCGTCTGTCTGTATATTGAAAACACGATAGGTCGCTAGGAGGCTGAAATTTTACATAAATTATTTCTAAGTACTCTGAAATTATACTGTAAAGCATGTCGAAACAAGATTCGGCACAGCCAACTATAACACTCTGAAAAAAAATTTTTTTGCTGATAAAAGAGTTTCTGGTAATAAACGGTTTTCTGGTAAAAATCTTAAATAAACTCCACCTGCATACATATTTTTTAGGTTGATATATGTATATGGGAGCTATAACCAATATAGGTATAGCGATTTTGGTATATATGAGGATTATTTATGTCGAATTTCAATTTAATAGCGATATTTATAAGATATTTATGCTAATTTAAGTGATTTTCGGAAGTGAACTTTATAATTGGGCTATGGTCAAATATGGGCCGATCCACAAAAAATTTAGTGTTGTGATTTATTTTCGCACGAAACTTATTTTCGCTGAATTTTGTATGGATAATGCAATTCTGAAGGCATTAATAGACCATAGAACCATATTTCGGGAAGAAATTTGTATGGGCGCTAGGGGAAATCATGAACCGATTCTTATAATTTTCACCAGAGTTAGTCCTTTTATTATAAAAATAACGTGTTTAAAGTTTTGTGGTATTATCTGCAATATATTTACACAAATAACCAAAAATATGTGAAAATTGTAAATTTTTTTTAGGTTGTCTCACATTTTGGTTCATAGCTCTGGTTCTACTGAACCGATTTTGCTGATTTTCAATACCAAACTGCTTAGGACAACAGTAAACATATTTTGTGCCAGTCTACTAATTTTGTTTGCGTATTTTGGACGTGAGCGTGTTTTACACAGACACACAGACAGGCGGACATGGCTCAATCGACTTAGAATTTCATATGGATCAAGAAAATGTCTTTGAAATATCTATCATTAGATATCCACATTGTCTATATTAATGTCTTAGTAATCCAGATATAGGTCAAAAATAGGTAAAAAATCGAGGTTGTCTTGGTTTTTTCTTCTCAGCCATTTGTGGACCGATTTTGCTGATTTTAAATAGCAAAATTCTCGAAAGCATGTCTGACAGAATTATTGAAGATTTGGATCCCGAAGATATCTGGGGTCTTCAGAAAATTGATTTCAACAGACAGACAGACGGACATGGCTTAATCGACTCCGCTATCTATAAGGATCCAGAATATAAAACTTTATAGGGTCGGAAATGAAAAATGTAGAAATTACAAACGGAATGACAGACATATATAAGTCTGTCATTCCGTTTGTAATTTCTCACGAAGGTGAAGGGTATAAATAAAATAAAAAATAAATGACAAACTTATATATACCCTCATTCACCACTTGTGGTGGTGGAGGGTATAAAAATAGGATTTTATTTTTAGTGAAAGAAAAATAATAAAAGCGGATTCTATATAACCTTTTTCATCATTCTGTTGAAATCGTGTCCAATTAAAATGTTTTTATAAAAAATTTTTATTCGAAAATTTTTTTTTTCTTTTTACAACAAAAATTTTGTTCATCAAAATTTCGTTTTCAACAAAAAATAGTTTCACCAAATTTTTTATTTATAAAAAAAAATGCGCATTTCATCCACAACGTTAAATCAACACCTTACCTACAAGGATCCAATATATACAAATGTATAGAAATTACAAACGACAAAAGCTTGCCCCCTCGTGGTTTATAATAATGCGAAATAAGTTTTAAACTCCAATAATTAATAAGGTAGCGATTGGCATAAATATTTTAAGGTGTATGTCGGTCCACTATTTTTAGTTATAATAAATATTAGTACAGTTCCACATTACATTTCAAAATTGGTTTGTGTCTCCACTAAATGAAAAAGTACTGCTTCGTAATTGTATTTTCTTATTACAAGTGATGTATGCTAAAAATAACATCCCGTATTGTCTAGTGGTTAGGATATCCGGCTCTCACCCGGAAGGCCCGGGTTCGATTCCCGGTACGGGAAAAACGTTTTTTAGTTTTGCTATACGGACAACTGATTTCATTTGGCATTGTGGAACAGACAATATATATTCTTATAATAAATATGCTGTAATTTCGTTGAGATAAATTAAACTGGTAAGTTAAATAGATGATATTTACAAGTGTCACTGACATCGTCACAAAAGAGTGCTGTGGAGGGGGTGGTGGCTAACCCCGAAAATGCATTCCATTCTGCCGAGTGTCTAAATATATCTTTTTCTGTATTCTTTAAAATTATGAAAATTTAATAAATAAAATAGTCTTGCTAAGGAAAACAATTTAATGAACTCGAGCCTGAATAATTTACTAATAAACCCAATAAACCGAATAAACTTTATAAAACCGTTACCGTAACATAATAAAAATAAATGAGCACTTCCGTTACCTTTTAACCGTTTTGAGTCGATAGCAACTACTTGCTATCACGGGTAGGCCCCCAAATTGAAAACAGTAAGTCATTGGATGTGTCAAAATGTTGCTCGGCAATGCTATAAATAATATCCCGTATTGTCTAGTGGTTAGGATATCCGGCTCTCACCCGGAAGGCCCGGGTTCGATTCCCGGTACGGGAAGAAATATCTTTTTTAATATATTGGAAAAATATTATTATACTGAAAAAAATTGTATGACCATCTTCAATTAAATTTTAATATTCAGTTATTTGAAAATATCGCTAGCGTTAAATTATCATATATTAACCATTTCCCTTTGATTGTTAATATTTTTAAAAACGGTTCTTGTCTTTACTAAATCTTTATCTACAACAAAATAAAAACCACTAAGCAAAGACCTACCGGAAATTGTGAATACGATTTTAAATACATACAGCTTCAAAAGTGAGTAACCACCAGTGAATTTTTTTGATTTTTTAGATCACTTTTTGTAATCGAAAAAATCAAATAATTTTGAGGCTGTGTTTATCAATTTTATGTTAATTTTGTAAAAAATGCAATTAATTGAATCATATTTTGTAGTCCTTATTACAGAATCACTGTTACAGAATGTTCGAAAGGTGTAAATTTTCCATAATTTTTAATTTTAACAAGCCTATAAAGTGAATTACATCCAGATACTAACCCCTAAGAACCAATTACGTAACTAGTTATGTGTCAGTTCCCAGTTTCCTTTACTATTTGCTCATCATAAACGTTTGTTTTAATATCAACTGATAAGTAATACAATTAATGATACTAAAAATAATATCCCGTATTGTCTAGTGGTTAGGATATCCGGCTCTCACCCGGAAGGCCCGGGTTCGATTCCCGGTACGGGAAAATCTATTTTTATGATGGATATAAATAAAGAGGTGCTTTTAAATTTAAAAATACCTTTTTATATACTTTTGATATGATATTTTTGACAAGCAAGGTTTGTTACATTGTAATTAATCTCATATGACTTTTAAGGGTTGTAATAATGAACTTCTACTGTCCTTATTTTTACATTTTTAAATTAATTAAATAAATATTTGTTTAATCAAAAGTATAAATATCAATTTTTTTGTTGAAATAAGTTTCGTAGCCTCAGACACTAACATTAGGAATCTCCAAAACTCAAATCTGTCAGAAATACTGAATTATCTGTGTCCATAAATTACTAAAATAAGGGAGTTTTTCATTAAATTTATCAAATAAAACCAAGTGTATGTGAGATATCATTTGACGTTCTTGGATGTCATGTGGATAGGTTAGGCTAGGTTACATGGGTTACTCGCAATTTACCGAGTTCTCTCTGAGGCCTTGTGGCCCATTGTGGTACCCTTAGAATGAGAGAATGGTTTCCCTCCCTAATTCCGATAACTATGTTACTCATGAGTAACTAATAAATTTTATTATATTTATTAGTGATACATCTCTGAAAAAGTCCAGATCATGAAAAAGAGCTCTGATGTATGCTGGACAGTCACATAGAATGTGTTGTTCTGATTCTTCCTCATCTAACCAACTTCTATAATAGCTATAATGTGGGTAACACATATGTACGTTGCGACATGAGTCCAATCATGCAGTGTCCAGTAATTATACCCGTAAAAAGCCTAATCGAATTCCTATCATAACACAGAGTCCTGGTCCTATCCTTTGTCAGAGTGGGTCAGACCATTCTGGATATGAATGATATTTGACCACCTAAGTTCCTTCTCTCTCAACGCCCATTCATCTATCAAATACAATACGGTCACCAAGGGAGTGTGAATGTCTCTTTGCGCAAGTGTTACATCCATTGACGACATCCAGTAGATTTCACCTGAACCAAGAATCCATATTAACTCGACGTGATGTTGTGTTAGATGTACTAGTGAATGAATACAATTTAGAAGGCATTTCGACCTAATAACGTTGGAGTTAAGAGCCTTGAACTCCTTGAATTTTCGAGATTCAGTTCCCGGATTCTTCTCGCGCCTTTATCGATGGCATAGATCTCTGCCTGGAAAACCAAGCAGGTATTGGGCAATCGAAGAGATATCGAATGGTCCAGTTCATCGGAGAAAACGTCAGTCTTTATGGCATCAGTGTAGATTGTGAACATGTCGTCTTGACGGTTCTTATTGATCCTAAAGTTCTATCAAAATTCGGTGTAGGTATCATGTAGTCCGTTTGTTGCGCCATGATTGGCCTGCCTATCTTTTGTAGTATGGTGCCGTGACCAATACGGTCCGTCCCACTCTTTGAGTAGTAGAGCATAGTTATCATCGTCTTTAGAGAGGCTTGACGTTTGGAATTCATAGAGCCCGTAGACGAAAGACAGGCTAATCTGTTGAGCTTGTTTAGAATAGAAAGGTGAGTTTTAATGTAAACCGTTCTCCACCAAACAAGGGCCCCATAGGTAAAAATAGGTCTTATGACCGCAGTGTACATCCAGTGTACAATATATGGTGTAAGACCCGATATAGAAGGCACATAATGCCTTCCTCATTCGACTGTCAGCATTACGTTTCCACGAAAGCTTAGATTGGTATCGTTCCAAGTTTGACAATTTTGTTTTTTGGCGTACAATATTATCATTTGCACTTGGAATACCCTTTATAAGTGAAAACCGGTTTCTGCTTAACTAGGTTTTTGATTCTAGTGAAATTGCTCATACACATTCTAATTTTTACCTCTAATAGAACCTCGGTGACGCCTTCTTTCGAGTGGGCGTGGCATTTTAATTGAAAATACTTGTGCCAAAATCTTCGATACTTAGTTCTGCAGACAATACTTATATATATAATACATATATTTATTCAAAATTAAAATTATTTCAAAATATGTACATCGTGTTCACAAACCCGATTCCTAATACATATGTATTTCTTAAAAAAAAGTATTTGGGACCGTTCTAAAATTGAGATATCCAAAATTTATGATGCCACAAATTTCCGCTCTTGAATAAAACATTTCTTTGGCATGTTGCAAATATCCTCCCGTATTGTCTAGTGGTTAGGATATCCGGCTCTCACCCGGAAGGCCCGGGTTCGATTCCCGGTACGGGAAATCTTTTTTTATTGATTTCATAAAATCCATATGTTGCCACAAATTATTCTCCCTAGAACCAAGTATTTCTGCAGCATGTTGCAAGTAATATCCCGTATTGTCTAGTGGTTAGGATATCCGGCTCTCACCCGGAAGGCCCGGGTTCGATTCCCGGTACGGGAAATTAACTTTTTTTAATTTACCTTTAAAAAGGCAACCTTCCCTTAATGTATTTTACCTTTTTATTATAACCTACCTATTCATAAAGAATAAATACTGAGCAAAAAAAAAAACGATGTGTGATAATTTTACTTTCATTTCCATATAAAAATGGGAAAAAAAGAAAACAAAAAACAAGAACGTTTTTTAACTAAATTGAAATCTAAAAGAAAACACTAACATATAAAATCAACGTGGCAGATTAAAAACATTTTGACATACTTTTCCGTTATGAAATAAATAAAAATAATACACAAAACATAGAAATTAAAATGCATTTTTCACAAAAAAATAGGAAAAAAAAGGCAACCACATAATTTGCGTGCAGACATGCAGGCACACAATAAATGAATGTAAACCACATTTTTTGCACATGAGCACCTTTTTACAAAAAGAAAATTTAAAAAAGTATAACTTATTAAATTAAAAAAAACTATTTATAATGAATTAATAAAAAAAATAAATTTTCAAAAAGGTAAACTTCCCGTACCGGGAATCGAACCCGGGCCTTCCGGGTGAGAGCCGGATATCCTAACCACTAGACAATACGGGATTGTTAAAATAACGCAGCTAATATAGTGTTTTTATTTGAAAGTTAAAGTTACAGAAATGTAAGTAAATCTAATATAAATTGTATGTAATAATTTTTTTGTTATAAATTTAGTTTAATTTACAATGTAACCAAGTTATGGCTGTTTGTTGCTGCCTTTGTTATTATGTATTCTATTTTTTTTTTTAATTTTTATGTTATTGTGTTTACAATCACGTGCTTACAAAATATTTATAAATTCATTTCAAATTTTCACTTTGTTATTTAAGTGGAAAATTATAGTTTGAAATACAATTTACAAACACACACTGTGGTGCTGCACACAACCACCTACATTACACATACATAATTATTGTGGCGTCAATTTTACTCCCAATAAAAACGTGTATTATGGTCGTTAACATTTTGACCACCAACAACATTTAAACCTTTTTTTGTTTTGTTCCACCAATTCAATTTCTGCGGCACAATCAACATAAAGGGTCTTTCATTAAGCGCTTCCTATCTTTAAATTTAAATAAAACAAAGTTTTTATTCGTTTTTAAGGCCCATTATATAAAGAATATATGTAATATCGTTCTGGAAGGCCTGCATCCGAAATGCCCAATTTTCCATGACTCTTGGGCATAAATCAGGTTGAATTTGACTTTTGACATGGGATATGTTGGAAAAGTCTAACGGGTCAAATCGCACGATCTCGAAGGCCAGTTAATATCAACTCCACGTAAGATGACTAAGCCCTCAAATCTCTCGTGAAGAATCTCCCCTGTGGCATGTACTGTGTGGCAAGTAGTGCCGTCCTATTGAAACTACATGTCAAAAATCTGTTGGAAATCCAAAATGTACTTTATAAAATAACACTTTCCTAAACAATATAGTTTTGAATTTAGTAATTTATGTTTACTGTTTTCAATATTTGAAATATTGTAATAAAATTTTTCACTCTGATTTCTATATTCAAGTGTAAGAATGTCTCAACGCCCATGAATCCAAATATAAAACTTACAAAAGAAATGTGTCCACAATCACAAGAAGAAATTGAAGAAGTCAAACACCTGCCATACCAAAATCTCATTGGGTCGTTAATGTATTTAGCCATATCTACAAGACCGGACATAGCACATGCTGTAAGTGCTTTAAGTCAATTCAATACAAATTTTGGAAAAAATCATTGGATTGCACCAAAGGGTTCTCAGATACCTGAAAGGTACACAAAACTGGGGTCTAACGTTTTCTAAATCGGAAAAAGAATTAGAAGGATTTGCTGACGCTGATTGGGGTGCATCAGTAGATAATCGTCGTTCTTATACAGGATACATATTCAAGTTTGCAAATGCAGCTATAAGCTGGGAATCACGAAAGCAACGAACGGTTGCATTATCAACAACGGAACCGGAATATATGTCTATAGCCGAATCATCAAAAGAAGCAATAAATTTAAAACGTTTCCTTTATCATATTTTGTCATTGCAGGGACTGTGAATTTGTCATTGCAGGGGATGTGAATATTTACAACGATAACCAAGGTGCTGGTAAATTATGCAAAAATCCAGTGTTTTATAATAGAACCAAACATGTTGACATCCGTCATCGTTTCGTTCGGGAAACCATTGAGAGAGGAGATATTAATATTCAATACTTACCTACAGATGAAATGCCAGCAGATGTATTAACGAAAGCTCTATATAAACCAAAACACATACAATGCTGTAATCTAATGGGTCTCAAATCTATTTAATTTTCAAAATACATTTTGAGGGGAGGTGACTTGTGACTTGTTCCGGATGCATTGGACGCTCTTGGATCTCATTTGTATTGGTATAGCCCAAATTCGACAACTTCTTTTATCCACGTGCCCATTCTGAAGATGTTTTAAAATGAGTGAAAAGCGTGAAACGTTGGCCGAAAAGAACACCCATTTTGATAAAATTCAACTTATGTAGCTTCAAAAATATGACCACTATCAACTGTCAAATTTTGGAAGTCCCTACTGGAAGACCCTTTACAACATGTTAGTTTATTGTTGTTGCTGTTGTTAAATCTTATTTGTTCTCGTCTGCTAACAACAGCTGTTTAAACAAATATTACATACATGTCTGTAATATATATTTATTTTGGCTACCGCTCTTTAATTTTATTTATAATATTTAAGTCCTCCGTGAAAATGATCCACCTCCTCCCCACTTGTTTGTTGGTTTACCCCAACTAAAGCAATCAACACTCCCTTTCTTCGAACCCTCTCTAAAATCATTATTGTATGTGATATTTTTCTATATCTATTAGGGAATAGGGGGGAAAAAACTAATAAAAATTCTTTGTTATTTCAATTAATATTGTAGTGGCATGCAAGTTTTGTTGGCTTTTTCTTTATTATCCTGTGTTGTAAGAGTCATGAAAGAGTTGATTTTATTTAGGCGAAGTGTATCACGTGATTATGATGTTTCAAATGGTCTCTAAATGAAATGGCAGTTATTCCAGGAAATATATTTAGTAGTTTTTGGAATAGTTATTGAATTGTTGACTAAGTATTAAACAGAAATTGGGTCAGTTCTTAACAGAATGCAGCTATAGCTAAACAAGAGTGTTGATTGGCATTAAAACTGGCAGGCAGAAAAGGCTATGCTCAAAGCTTTTATTTAGGAAAGACTGTTAAAATCCTCTATAATATTACATCTTTCGCGAAATCATTGATTTATTTCTATCAAAATAGTCATCGAAAAAGAAGTACTTGAAAAAATAATTAAAAATTTTCAAAAAAAAAAAAATCAAAAAAATAGCAAAAGATCTGAAGGTTCATTGTCACACTGTTTCAAAAGCCATTAAACAATATAAGGAAGACTTGAACATTGAAAGAATAACTGTATAACTGCAGCGAACACTTATGTATATCAGAAAAGCAGCTCGTAAAGTTAAATTCTGTGATTCTTTTTTGATCAGAACCCAAGCTAATGCTGGAAGTCGTACAAAGATCGAGATCGTAATGCGGTAAAGAACTTAGAAACAAAAGAACGAGCGAAAGAATTGAGGTAGAATTTTATAAAAAAGTACATCAGTTGTGTGGCAGACTTTTCACAATTTCCGGGTCAAGATTTGTAAGTGGCTGATGGAAGAAGTAATTTTAAAGAATACCGGACAAAAAAACCAACAAAATTCCCCAAGAAATTTTGTAAGGCAAAATATGTTGAATAACTCCTTCGAAGAGCACCGAACACTTCTATCAGAAAAGCAGCTCGTAAAGTTAAATGCTCTGATTCTGTTGTGCACAGAGCCAAAGTGAAAAATATTGGTAAAATTTTACAAAAAATACACCTGTTGTGTGATGGATGATGAAACCTATGTACTGGAAGACTTTTTACAACTTCCGGGTAAAAATGCTTATGTGGCTGATAAACGAGGTAAAGTTCAAGAACAATACCGGACAAAGAAACAAACAAAATTCCCCAAGAAGTTTTTTGTGTGACATCAAGCACGATAAACACTGAAATATATATTACGGAGTGTCTACTAAAACGGCTTTTAGCTTTTTTAAAACAGCACAGTTTCTTTATATTTCTGACCCGATTTGGCACTATGCCACTATGGAAAAAAGGCCCTTGAGTAGTATTCAAAGAATAATGTCAATTTTGTACCACGGCAGCCAAATATATCCAACTGTCCAGAACTTCGGCCTGTTGAAAGAGCACACTCTTGTTAAAATAGAATCAAAGAACACAAGAAAGGTATCCCATGACATGTCCGACTTTAAACGTAAGTGGACCAGCTCGTCCAAAAAGGTAACGGAAGCAACTATAAAATCTTTAATGAGAGGATTTTCGGGAAAAGTCTAGAAATGTATAAATATTTGAATGTTTAATGCATTGCCGGGCTTCTGGCGAATGCAAAGGTTTTCACTTCTGTGGTGTATTAAAATCTAGATGACCAGTTAAAATTTTTTACTGCAGATATTTTAATTTCCACCTAAAACATCAGCCGGACCGAAAAATTAAAAGTTAATCAATTCAAATAAAATTTCGCTCCAAATAAGTTTTATATATATGGAAGTCATGTCACGTAATTTTATGATGATCGGTATATAATTAGTCATAGCTCCCATATAAGTCCAGCTTCCGAAAATCATAAATCTCTTAAAAATTTTGGTATCCACATAAAATTCAACAGAAATAAGTTTCATATATACATAAAATACGCGACCAAATTTCATTGCGATCGGTCCATAATTTGTCATAGCTCCCATACAACGCCAACTTCCGAAAATCATTTACGAAAATAAATTATTGAAATTAAAAAAAAATATTTCTCAGTGTAGGGTATAATATGCTCATGCTTGACGACCATTTCTTACTTTCTTACTTGTTTTCTTTTTCTTATTTCTTAACAAAAAAATATCTGAAATGGAAATTCAAGTAACGTAACGTCAGGGAACGTCACGTCAGATACTAAGGCAAAAAAAATAAAAAACGAGGAAAGATTTTTTAAATTTTATATTTTGGAAAATAAATTTATATTTTTCCAAATCCTACTCAAAAGATAGAACCAAAAGTCTTGCCCAATTCGCAGTTATACAATTTTGTAATACAATTCAAACAGCACTTCTGTTTTTGGTAACGTCAAGCAATCGCATATTTTTCCTAATCTTCAACTCCTTAGGAACAATTGTTGCCATATTTTTTCTGGATAAAGTGGTACATAAATATAAAAAAAAAAAATTTTTGCAAATTCGACTTTTTCATTATTCTTTTTTTAACATTTTGTAGTACAAATGTCACGTCACGCCATAAAGCAAAAGCCCATATTCAATATGGGCATGAAATATTTGCTGAGCGAAGCCTCCTTTTGATATTTCCGAGAGAAGAATTCTTTTGAGCAAGACCGAAGGCCGCTAATCCAAAAAAAAATATTTGTTGAGCGAAGCTTTAGGCATAAAGGAATACAAATAGATCGGAAACTAGAAAAAATCTCGAACAAACAATTTACTCAAAATAATTACACATACGAGTGTTGTTTTCTTTTTCACATAGTTTTTTACTAATACATTCTCACCACTTAGGTTTTTTACAACTGAGTTAGGTCTTTGACAGCAGAGTTTCCGCTCTATGGCTTTAGGTAAAATAATTCCCAAATATAATGAAATAACAATGGGTAGGCATTTCATTTACGAGTTATTTCACGGCATATTACTCATTCCAGCTTGAAAATACATTCAGCGTTCAAAATATACCACATCTTAACAAATTTTCTCCAAACACCCCTGTTTAATTTAACATAAATTCTAACACAGCACTGCGTAAATAGAATTTCTATAAATAAACCTAAGTGAGTGATTTGCCTTACGACAACAACAATTATTAAACACATTCTTAAAACACACAAACAACACTACACTAAAATACAAAGTGAATTTACAACAAAAGAGAACAAACCAGTTCTGTTAGTGTTACACTAACACACTACTAAAGCACTACTAGCAGCAATTTAACAGCACACTCAACCTCTACTAAAATAACAGCTGAAAAGTATATAAAAGCAATTTAGCAATGAGATTAACATATCCCATATGGTCTAGTGGCTAGGATATCTGGCTTTCACCCAGAAGGCCCGGGTTCGATTCCCGGTATGGGAAATTTTTTTATTTATAAATTGTTAAATAAATAATAATAAATTAAAATTTTAGATGATCTCATAAAATTCTAGATGATCTCATAGTTAAGCGATCTTACACTAACAATTTACAGTAAAGTGTCTTAGAGCAAAACCAATTGATATTTAAAATATGTATTCGAAAAACATATTTAACAAATCAACCCTCGTGTTGTTAGTTTAAATATAATGTCGTCATGTAGTAGTGTAGTGTGTGGTAGAAAACCATGTGCTTGGTCTTGCTTTTGTTATCAGTCAGCCAGTAAATTTGTTGGTACTCGTGTATTTTATTTCTATTCGTTTTTTTTACATTTTGTATCTTTTGGATTTCTTTCACTTAATTCTCATATGGTTTATAATTTTTTGAACACATAAAGTTCGCTTTTGCTGTTTCAAATTTGTCATTAGTAGACGTATGAACTGACGTTCTACCCTATTAATAAGGTCGTGTGATGATTCAGGATTATGATCTCTCGTGATTACAATCTCTCCCACGGTTCCGACGGGGTTGCTCTTGTCTGGAATTTGTGGCTGGACTGACGGCCTAAAGACCACCAAACCTTTTATAAAAATCAATTTCAAATATATTCTTAAGATGTACACGGAATCACTACTTTCCACGTACTTCTTGGAATTTGTATTAAGTTGCGCTTACCCGATTTATGAACAATTTTTGCTTCGATCCTAAACGACGACACTCATCAGTGATGAGTCATCACCAAGGTTGCCAATTTAGCCATTTTCCGGCTAGATCTAGCGATTTTATTTTCATTTAGCCATAAAAAAATGGCTAGATTTAATCTAGCCGGAAGATCTAGCCATTTTATTTTATACTTTTCATGAACATTTTTCTAATTTTTTAAATAAAACAGTATTTTTTATCAAATGACAAAAAAATTCGTCTGTTGATGAGAATATTATTGGTTTTATGAAAACAGTCAATTTTGCATTTCTTCAATGGATCCGATTTTGATTGTAAGTGCCCAGAAATTTGTTTAATTTATCAAAAAGGAAAAAAAATATTGATATTACACTCTTTAAATCTGCTAAACCCCATTAACACGAAGTCGGTAAAATTTGTTTTTGAAAACTGTCAGTATAACTATTAGTTAACACATAACCAGACTTACCCCCATTAACACGAACTCTGGTTAGGTGCTAACTAATAGTTATACTGTCGTTTAAAATTATTTTTGTATGAAAACTGTCAGTATAACTATTAGTTAACACATAACCAGACTTCGTGTTATTGGGGGTTAGTGGTAATGGGGGCCAGAAATGTAATATTTTTGAATTTGTTTTCAGTTATTTTTGGGTTTTAGCCATTTCTAGCCATTTTTAATTCAAAATATAGCCATTTTCTGAGCTGAAGAGTTGGCAACCTTGGTCATCACTGTTATCGATGCGTATGTTGGGTTGGAGGTAGAGTGTCCAAAAAACCGGTTTAACCGAAAAGGTGTGTTTTTGAAAAAACCGGGTTTTCTTTTAAAAAATTATTCGATTATTGTCTTTTAAAAAAAACCGGTTAAACGGTTTCGGTTTTTGTTAAATTTTTATTTAATATGAAGAAGGTCTCTTTCGGAAATTTAGCATTTTTGAATTATTAGGGATCTATCTTTATGCAATTATTTTATATCTTTTACGAAATATTGTAAAATTCTAAAATTTTCCATAAAATAGATCAATATTTTTCAAAATGGTATCAAAGTTGTTCATAAATATGTTGAATGAGCTTTAGAAAATATATTTCATTAAAACCGGTTAACCGTCTTACAAAAACCGGCTTGTCAAAAAACCAAAAAGTTAAAAAAACCGAAACCGGTGGAGTTTATGAAGTTAAAAAAACCGGTTGACCGGTTTTCGGTTTTGGATACTCTAGTTGGAGGACCATAAATACGAAAATGAGGTAGGAAAAGGGAGTACTGGTGCTCAATATCAGTTCTGTCTGCATCAATTGTATGATATTGAAATGGACGAAATGTGGTTTCAACTAGATGGTCCTACAATACGTGAAACAATGCAATTACTACTACATCGTGTACTCTGTTGTTTGTTAGATGAGAATTGGCGAATTGTTCGATGAAACCTTATAGACTGTGCCGAATCTTATATATCCACCACCAAATTATACTTTAAAATAAAATTTTTAAATATTTTTAGGTAAACAAAATTAAAAAAAAAAAAATGTTTTCAAAAGTTTTTTTTTAGTTTTCATTTCAAATAATTTTATGACAAAATTTTTTAAAAAAATATTTTTTTTATTTTTTTTTGTTTTCATTTCAAAATTTAAAAACAATTTTGTTTTTTAATTTTTTACTGAAAATAATTTTATGACAATTTTTTTTTTTAATTTATTAATTATTTATATTATTTACGGCCATTTTCACAATGTACGATTATTTCATTTTAACCGGAAAATTAACTAACTGTCGGTTTGTTTAACGGGGACCATTTAACCAACGGTTACCGATTTACGTTTCACCATCATTTGATTACTTAACCAAAGCATTCAGTAGAAAGTATGGCAATAATGCATACATTTGTTTACGAAAAATAGTGTAATGAAAGATTGAAATATAAAAAATTGTCTAAAAGACGGCATAAAAAATAATAGTTTGTGTTTTCTTAGTGGTATAATAAAAAAAAACGTATAAAACTCAAAAATATTAAGGTACCTAACTGTAAAATTTACAGAACAAACTGAACAACAATTACTGAAAATCAACAAGCAAAAGTGCACATTTGTTGTTTGGTTTGTAAGTGCAATATCCGGGTGGTATATGGATCACACCGTGCAAAATTTACTTTTCTTCGCTTTACACTTTTAAAAATTATAAATATTACAAAAATATAAATGTTTTTCCATGTTCTTTTATTATATTTCTTACAATTAAAATGCTAACCGGCGAAATTTGTTCGGTTATATTTAACAGCAACTTTGTTGTTAAATAGTGTCAATTAAGAATTAATCGTACATTGTGAAATTCAAATTAGCCTAACTTGCGGTTAAAGTTCACGTTAACTTTTAATCGTACATTGTGAGAATGGCCGTTAATTTATTAATATTTTTTTTCCAAGTTTAAGCATATTTTGAAATACATTTTCTGGCAACACTGATTCATACCACCCATATGTCTGCAAAGAGATTAATTTTGTTTAATTTCTTTCATTGATATTTCTCTCTTTTTCCCTCTTGTGTACACATTTATTTTATGTATGATTTTGTTCGTTTGTTTTATTTTATATTTTGTATCTTTTGGATTCATTGCTTATAATTCTCACTTGTTTTATAATTTGTAAGGCATATAATGTTCGTTTTTGCTGTGTAAAATTTGTCATTAGTAGACGTATGAACTGACGTTCTACCCTATTAATAAGGTCGTGTGATGATTCTGGATTATGATCTCTCTTGATTACAATCTCTCCCACGGTTCCGACGGGGTTGCTCTTGTCTGGAATTTGTGGCTGGACTGACGGCCTAAAGACCACTTTTTATAAAAATCAATTTCATTATTATGCACAAAATTTAGCTTTAGGAAATGGTTTCACAAAATCCATGTTGGTTTTTGTAGAATTGTTTATGTTGTAGAATTTGGACTACCTAAATAAGAATTAGCCTTGTTGTAAATTGACCGCCTTGCACATGACTAGATCTCCTCTTCATATAAAATGTCAGATCTAGAACTGGGACCGTTATTTTTTTTGAGATTTATTAAGGCCCAACTATAATATGCATACACTAGCTTAAGTCAGCTTAAGCAAATGTGCGAATACATATAAAGGCCCAACTATAATATGCATTCACTAGTTTAAAAGGGGGGTCAGACGGCATGTATTGCTTGTGTTTTGTGCCATGTATTGGGACATTTTTCCATATGTAAACATATACATACCGTGTGATCCACATGAAACTTTGTGTATGTAAAATACATGTGTATTACTCGTGACATTTTTGGCAATTAGAGCATGTTCTATTTTCGTGTGTATAACAGTGTTGTATTTTGAAATACAACACTGTGAGAGTGCAAAATAAAAAAAACAAAACAAGAAAGAGTAAAGAAAAATCATAACAAAATAAGTTTCATTGCATTAAATATATTTATTGTTATTTAAAAATGTTTTAAATAAATATATTGTTAAAAACAACAAACATATAAACTAATAGAGGTTATGTCACATGCAATGACATATGTACGTTTGAACGTGGAAATTATGAATCGTATGTATAACGTGAATTTTGACATACACATGGAATTCCATATGTATCGAATACATGTCCCAATACACAAGCAATACATGCCGTCTGACCCCCCTATAAGTCAGCTTAAGCAACTGTTCGAATACATATAAAACGTATGTGACAAACTATAATGTACTTAAGAGAGTTTCGTCAAGTTTCGTCAAATTTTATTTGCTTAAGCAAAGAGCGAAGCTAGTCGCACCTTCCGTAAGTTTGATTATAGTATACAAAGAAAAAATGAAAAGGATGAAGAAAATTAATTTATTTTCATAAAATAATAAGAAATACGTATTTTTTTAATTACGTGTTGCACATAAATGTGCAAATGGGGCTAAATTGTTTTGAATGCACATAAGTACATTATGGCCACCTAAAAGTTTCTTCGGATTTTCTTAAGCATTTGACAGTCTTTTCGTTCGGTTTTGACATTAACTTAAGCTAGCTTATGCATATTATAGTTGGGCCTTAAAACGTATGTGACAAACTATAATGTACTTAAGAGAGTTTCGTCAAGTTTCGTTGAATTTTATTTGCTTAAGCAAAGTGCGAAGCTGGTCGCACATTCCGTACGGAATCAGCTGTTTATTTATTTTATACAAAGAAAATAAAGAAATAAATGAAAAGGATGAAGAAAATTTATATATTTTGATAAAATAATAAGAAATACGTATTTTTTTAATCGCAAGTTGCACATAAATGTTCAAATGGGGCTAAATAGTTTTGAATGCACGTAAGTACATTATAGCCACCTAAAAGTTTCTTTGAATTTCCTTAAGCATTTGACAGACTTTTCGTTCGGTTTTGACATTAACTTAAGCTAGCTTATGCATATTATAGTTGGGCCTTTAGGTTTTTGTTAGGAAATATTTGTGACAAATTATTTTAATTACACTCTGCTAGAAAATGACACTTTTTGTCAGAACTTGAAAAGCCACCTAGTGGAGGTTGTAGGCATAGAGAAATATACGTAGAGCGGAAACTCTGCTGTCAAAGACCTAACTCAGTTGTCAAAAACCTAAGTGGTGTGAATTTATTAGTAAATAAAATAATGTGAAAACAAAAACAACACTCGTCTATGTGATTATTTTGAGTAAAATTTTGGTTTGAGTTTTTTCTAGTTTCCGCTCTTGTTGTTACTCTATGGTTGTAGGCCTAGGTGAGGACATACTAAAACCGTTTTCAAAGATTTTGAAACACCCTCAAAATTTTTTGTTATTTTGAAAAAACTGTTTTAGGGTAGGTCGTAGTACTTTAGTACGTCTAACTCACACATTTTTAGACCAATTTCAAAATTTTAAGCAATTATATTTAGTTAAAGAATTAGGCTTTCATAAAATGTATATAAGATCTATATTCTTAGAAAATTTTTAAGTTTTTATAAATAGTTTGGCTTTCATTTTTATTTTTTTCCTAATTTTTCAAATTCAACAATAGTTATTTTAATTTTTGTCTATGAAACCCTATTTTTTTTTGCACAGTATTTTATTGATAATTTTATGTAGACAAAAACGAGATATTAGTTGTTAAAATCGGTTTATACTTGCAAAAGTTATTAAACTTTTTCGAAAAAAGTTCCACAAAATTTACATTGTAAATTAAAAATTGTAGAAAAATTTTTTTTTATAGTTTTTTGTTTTTTTTATTCATATGGGCTGGGCGCGAAAATACTAAAAAAGTGTTAATGAAAAGTTGAATAACGTTTACAATTTTCACCCGATTTGAATTATTAAAACGATAGTTTGTTAAGAACTAAATTTCCTTAATACATTGGTATAAATTTTTATAAGCTTCCGTATCAAAATAAGCAATGAAAAGCAATTAAAATCAAAAAAGTTGATAAATTTTGTTTTTCTTTTAGAATAACTTCTGAATTTGAGGGTGTTTTTGAAATTCTTTGACACAATAATGTACTCAGCAAGCCCTATATTCCACGCTAGTTCATTTTCCAAGTTTTTTTACATCGTAGCACCGTGTTATTATCGCTCTAGGTAATATATGTAAGTTTTCTATAAAATTTTTTCTCATAAAATCAATTTTTAAGCAAAATTTTGTTAATTTTCTGTAATTGATGCCTTTAAAAGATCTAGAAATAAAATTCAAATGATGATCAGTTTTGTGCTCTTCCAAAAGGATGTAATTTTTTTTTGTAATTTTTTTTCTTTCAAATACATTCTTCTGGCATGATTTGAAGTGCAAAAAAGGTTTGAGTCTAATTTCTAGACATGATGACTCACTCATCTTTAAGTTCATTTCGTTGTTTATCTTAAAGTTATGTTGCCATAATTTCTTATTACCACCAAACTGAAGTTTTGTTGCATTTGTACTTGCTATCGTCAAGGCACACGGTGTTTGGTAAATGTGGTTGGTATCATAAACCAAACATTAGTCTTTGGGGAATAATTCCTTAAGCTCCCCAAACACTAAAAGTCTTTCAAGACTTACAAAATAACGTGTAGAATTTATTTTTTTTATAGTTGTGTTTGTTATAAAGGTATATTTATTTGTGCGGCTAACACGAAAAATAAATTTACAACTTAAGAAAGAAAATTAAGAAAAATGTCTGCAAAGAAGTAACATTTTTTTTTGGATGAAAGTATGTTGTAAAGACAACAAGCTGAATCACATAAAAATTTTGACAATGTCAAGCAAAAACACTCATCCATCTTAGAAAATAGACAGGCTGTTATAAAGCAAAACAAGACAATATTTTGCGTTAAGGTAATTTTATTAAAAAGGATCATCATCAACATGTTTTTTTTTGCAGCAACACTGGCAAAATATATATAACAATGATGTAGACCGAGGGAAAGACAACAAATTTAGCACAAAAATAGAGGTTTTCTGGAGGATTTTTTTAGGGGGAAGAAAGAAAAAAACCTTATAAAATATACCCAAAGGAGTTATTAAAATAAGAAAATTGTTAAAGATTTGTTTGCTAAGGAGAGTTTATTTAATTTATTTTAAAAATATTTAAACAAAATTTAAATGGTCAGGCAGAAAATGAAATGAGCTACATTAGATATGAAGCCATATTTAAATAAATAACAATTTAAGGCCAATGAACAAATTTGAATGCAAAAGCCTTATCACCCTTTTATGGGAACCTATATATGAACTGTTAAGCTTATTAAAACTTGTGACTTCTATAACTGACATTTCTTTAAACCTATACTACTTCCCTACACCCTATAGCGATCGACTATAAAATCGTTTCTTTTAAAATGTTATGTTTTAATTTAAACAGACTTTCTGCACCAACAAAAATCAAAAAAGTTTTTATAACCTCTGGTTGTAGTTAGTATCATGTTAGAAAGGACTACATACTACTCATTCTAAAGAATTTTCATTATAAAATAAAATGCTGTTGTTATTTTTAACTACAAAAAATAAAAAAACACAGAAAGAGAAATCCACTTTGTACAAGATGAAAACAAAGGCATCATTACATATTGCCTGGTCCCAAGTAGTGCTAAAATAGAAGGATGCAGGATATTGTTGTTACTTGTTGAGTAAATGGTTTAGATATGACATGTTTTCCCTGCTGTTGTTTTGTTTTGTATATTATTTTTTTACAATGACAAGACAAGTTTTACATTTACTAATGGTCAAATATACTCATAACAAATACAATATATACAGAAGAAAAATGGCACAAAATAAAAAGAAACAGGATAAATAACTAAAAGGCGCCTTGGGTTAGAAACAAGACAACTTAACCCATTTATTTGACATGAAATGAAAATATAATAATATTAGATTTAGTTGTTTGCTTTATGTATGTAAGTACTTATTTGTGCTACAAAATGTATGTAAAATTTAAAACGGAATTAGAAATTCATTAGCAAAAGAATTTAGAAAATTTAAAGTAAAACTAAGTTAGTGAGATTTAAATGGGAAATATTTTATTCAGGGAATTTTTAAATATTTTGAAAGATATTTATTAAGAATGACCAATTTGTGTAACTTATGCATAAGACATGTCTGAAAAGTTCTAATACTTGGCATTTGTGTAAAACAATATTTTCTTAGAAATTTTGTGTATAATAATATTTTCTATACAAAATTGTATTTACTATTTTTCTATAGTAAATTCATTGTATAACAGTTTTTTTCTAAAGAAATTTCTTTGTATAAACGTTTTTTTTATATAGAAAATTCTCTGTATAATAGGTTTTTATATAAAATTTTATTTATATAACAGGTTTTTCTAAAGAATTTTCTATATAGTATAAATTTCTTTTTTCTGAAGAAATTTTTCTTAAAACAGTTTATTCTATACAAAATTCTCTGTATAACAGTTTTTTTTTATAGACAATTCTTTGTATAACAGTTTTTTCTATAGAAAGTTCTATGTATAACAGTGTTTTTTTATAGAAATTTCTTTGTATAACAGTTTTTTTTTATATAAAATTCTCTATATAACAGTTTTTTCTATAGACAACTCTTTGTATAACAGTTTTTTCTATAGAAAGTTCTTTGTATAACAGTTTTTTCTATATAAAATTCTCTGTATAACACTTTCTTCTATATAAAGTTCTTTGTATAACAGTTTTTTTATAAAAAATTCTTTGTATAACAGTTTTTTTCTATATAAAATTCTCTATATAACAGTTTTTTCTATAGACAATTTTTTGTATGACAGTTTTTTCTATAGAAAGTTCCTTGTATAATAGTTTTTTCTATATAAAATTTTCTGTATAACACTTTCTTCTATAGAAAGTTGTTTTTTATAACAGTTTTTTTATAAAAAATTCTTTGTATAACATTTTTTTTCTATATAAAATTCTTTGTCTAACAGTTTTTCTATATAAAATTCTTTGTATAACAGTTTTTTCTATAGAAAATCCTTTTTATAACAGTTTTTTCTATAGAAAATTCTTTGTCTAACAGTTTTTCTATAGAAAGTTCTTTGTATTACAGTTTTTTCTATAGAAAATTCTTTGAATAACAGTTTTGTTCTACTGAAATTTCTTTATATAAAATTTTTTTCTATAGAAACTTCTTTGTATTACAATTTTTTCTATAGAAAATTTTTATTATATAACAGCTTTGTTCTATAGAAATTTATTTGTATAACAGTTTTTTCTATAGAAAATTCTTTGAATAACAGTTTTGTTCTATTGAAATTTCTTTGTATACCATTTTTTCTATAGAAACTTCTTTGTATTACAATTTTTTCTATAGAAAATTTTTATATAACAGCTTTGTTCTATAAAAGTTCTTTGTATATAATTTTTTCTATAGAAACTTCTTTATATTACAGTTTTTTATAGAAAATTCTCTGTATAACAGTTTTTTTCTATAGAAATTTCTTTGTATAACAATTTTTGCTATAGAAAATTAATTCTTTGTATAACAGTTTTTTACTATATAATTTCTGAAGAATATGTGTACATATAACTGTATCTTTTTTTGTAGAATTTATAATAAAAAACATAAATTTGAGTACTTTGGGAGTGAAAAAAGTACTATATGAATATTATTAAATAGAAGATTAGCGGATATCCAGCGTGTTCTACTACCCTAAAAATTCTTCTTAAATTAATGTAGAAAAAATATATTTTTGTAAAAAAGTACCAAAATTCTTGAATTTAACTTCTGTAATATGGTATACAAAAAATTACCAAATCTCAATTTTCGTCCGTTTTATTCCCTCTATAAGGACAAAAGTTAAAAAGTACCACCCACCCGTCCACTTGTTTTTTTAATAAATTAATATTTAGATTTTGGTGCAAGCTTTATATAGAGATACCGATTTTACACATTTCTACTCCTTAAAATTCAAATTTTCAAAAAATACCTTGCTAGTGGAACTACACACCGAGACAGGTGCCTACGTACAAAATTCCAAACATACAAATTTTCAAAATTTGGAAAAATGTAATGTTTTAGGTATCTAAAACTAAGGCAATTGTGCAGCCTTTCTAATGAAACCGGTTGGATATTTTCAGAGTCTATAACGGAAATACATAGGTATAAAATTTGTTTGTGTTTTATATGTATATATAGATTTAATTCTTCATCGCCGTTTTCTGGAGATAACATCCGTCATTAACAAATGTACTTTTTTCACAGATAGTACCTATTTAGTATTAATTCATTATTTTACCAACAATAAAAAAGCAATTTTTTAAATTAATCAAATAATTTTTAAATTCATATTTATTTTAAATAAAAAGCAATCAGAAGCCTTGTATTATTAAAAAGAAAATATTGTATTTTTAAAAAATACTGTTTTTTAAATAAGTACATTTTGAATACTATTTCAATATTGTAGCAAAAATAGAAATAATTATACATACTACATTTATTAAATTTTATTATTTTAAAAAATGTTCACAAATGAAATTAGGAATTAAACTCATTCATTAACAAGTAAGAGTGCTATATTAGGCTGTGTCGAATCTTATATACCCTTCACCAAATGATACTTCAAAATTTTAAATATTTTTAGGTAAACAAAATTTAATTTTTTTTCCAGTTGTTTTTTTCATTTTTTGGAAAAAAAATTTTTCGATTGTTATTTTAAATTTTTTTTATTTTTAATGCATTAAACACATTCAAGACAGCAGGCTACCAACTTCAATCTGTCAAAAATAAAATGCACACGTTTATATGGAGACGATTATTTTAACGACAGCACAGCTACACGGCCACACGACTACTCATGCCGATGTAGCCGAATTAGGCTAATTTCTATTTTTGTCAACTACAAAACAGAAATAGTGTTGCTAATATAATAAAAAAATGTAAATCAAATTAGTGCTTAAAAAAATATATTTTTTTACTTAATTAAGAGAAGTTTCTGATAACCATATTGAAATAAATTAATAACAAGTACATAATTGATTATAACCATATATATATTTTTACTCAAAATAATTGTTTCAATCTTAATTACTTTGGAATTTTGTACGGTTATTTTTTATTAAAGTGGCACCACTGAATTATAAATCAGCTGTTTAATTGTAGCTGTCGTCTTTAAAATAATTCAGTAGCTGACACACGACTACAACTGTAACCAGCAGAATTTGTGTTCGTGTAGTCGCGTAGCCTGTTGTCTTGAATGTGTTTAATGCATAAATTTAAAATAAAAAAATTTTTTAAATTTTTAAAAAAAATTTTTTTTTAAATTTTAAAAATTTTTTTTTGTTTTTTAAAATTTTTTTTTTTTGAAAAAAAAAATCGGGTTAAAATTTTTTTCCCGATTTTGACCCATTGTAGGTCCAACTTACTATGGTCTTATATACGTCGTTGCAAATGTCTTTGAAATATCTATCATTAGATATCCATATATTGTCTATATTAATGTCTTAGTAATCCATATATAGGTAAAAAATAGGTCAAAAATCGAGGTTGTCTTGGTTTTTTCCTCATATCGCAGCCATTTGTGGACCGATTTTGCTGATTTTAAATAGCAAAATTCTCGAAAGCATGTCTGACAGAATTATTGAAGATTTGGATCCCAAAGATATCTGGGGTCTTCAGAAAACTGATTTCAACAGACAGACAGACGGACATGGCTTAATCGACTCCGCTATCTATAAGGATCCAGAATATATATACTTTATAGGGTCGGAAATGAAAAATGTAGAAATTACAAACGGAATGACAAACTTATATATACCCTTCTCACGAAGGTGAAGGGAATAAAAACGCAATTTTAATAAATAGGAAATAAATTTAAGCAGAAAGTACTTTTTACAAAAATTATGATTTCAATACTGTACCAATTATAAAAAAATAAATTAACTCATAAGGAAAATAAAAATTAATATATTGTTAATAGAATTGAATAAAGTACTTTTTACAAAAAGTCTCTTTTTAGTACTAATTCGCTATAGAGTAAGAAATGAATTTGGAAGAACATTATTACAACGAAAGTATTTTTTTAAAAAAGTACATACCCGATAATTACTATATATATATCGATATTTTTCCCAAAAGAAGAATGATTTTTTTAAACAAGTCCAACTAAATTTTATTATCTTATTTAAAAAAAAACTTGTTTTTCAGAAATAAACTTAGAAATTAACCAGAAAGTACATAAGTACCAAACATGATTAAAGTACTTTTTCCAAAAATTTAAAACATACAAAATGAGCGGGCAGTACTATTTACAAAAAGTACCAAAATTACTAAAAGTACTTTTTTTAAAAGTGACTTATTAGTACTCAGAAAGACCTTATTACAATATCTATTTAACAAAAGTACTTTTTACCTTTTCTATGATATTTCGATATTATTCCCCAAAAAATAATTGTTAAGTTTATATTAATTGAAAATAATCAAAAATCAACATTTTTTTCCAAAAAAAAAAAAATTAAAAAGTACTTTTTTTAAAAAATAAATTTTCATTACTATTTCGATATTGTATAAAAATAAAAACATAAAATTTATTATTTAAAGAAATTAAATTTTTTAGTAACAAAATAAGAAATGAATCATACTTTGTTAAAAGGTACCAAAGATAATTGCCCTTAACGAAAATACTTATAGATATTTATTTAAAATTAGCAAGATATTTTTTATATAAATAGTATTAGTACCACTTTTCTACTTTAAATTTAAATAAATCTAACAAAAAAAAAACAAAAAATTATTAAAAGTACTTTTATTAATAAAGTACCTTTTTAATAACATATTTGATATTGCATCAAAGGTAACCTTGATAGTTTAATTAGAAAATTATTTATTGTATGAAAGTATTTTTTCAAAACTACCGTATTATTAAAGTACTTTTTAAGAAAGTACATTTCTTTAATGCAATATATTTATTGCCCAAAAGAATATAAAGTATAAAGAAAGTATCTTTAAATATGTATGTGGAAACATTTGTGATTTACAAAACATAATTTTTAAAAAGGACCATTTTTGAAATCCCCTTTTTTGGGTTTAAAAACACCTTCTTATCGAATTTTAAAGTTAATGCTCCATGAAAATCAAATTAAGCAATATGTAGTTAAACTTAATTTATGAATTATTAAAGCTCTTTAGGGTATTTATCTCCAAGTCCACAAAATATTTATTATATATCACTATTATTCCAAATAGTAGGGTTATTTAATAATTTACTGCAAATTGTTAACTATAAATTATAAAATTAATAGAGAATTTAAAATATTTTGGGGTTTTGGGTCCTTCCAAAAAATAAACACAACTTAACATGTGATAAACACATTATTTGAGCCTTAGGCCCGAATTTTTTGATACAACAAAATTTCATTAAAAATAACCAACTTAATTTGAGACATATTTTATATTTTCTAACGCCTTGTGGCTAAAACCATAACAAAATACAATTTTACAAACAAATAAACATTATTAGGGCATTTTAGTAAACAAAAATAAACAAACAAAACAAAAGTTATACCTGTTCCTTAAGATATTTATCATTTATCAAAAAGGAGGGGTTAGTAATTATTGTACTTATTCCTAACATACAATAAAATGTAACCAAACGACTTTCCCTCATAGAAAAGAAAACAAAAATAAACTTTTTTCTTGCTTATCAGTTAACTGCAAATTTTGCGGTTTTTATGTGGTGGTTTAACTAACAACAATTGTACCTTTCTCCCACATACTCTCACCTCCAACCCTTAGGACCAACCAACAATGGTCCCCCAGGATAATATGCTGCGCTGTGGCAAGTATTTTGTGAGTTTATAGCCCCCCATTTCTTATAAAGTCATTTTTGTTGTATTCATTCTAATTATCCCTGCTTGTATTTTATAGATGGCGATAGAAAACGCTACAATGGTAAATAAGTTTTAGAATGAAAAAAATTTCTTGTTGAAAAAGTTAAAGAAAGAAATTGTTATTAACTTGAATTATTTAACATTAAATGGTTTTATTGTTGTTTTTTGTTATATTGTTGCTATTTGCTATTTCCTATGGTGGTTTGTCTTTTTCTGTTGCCTTAACAAAAAAAATATAAAAGAAAATTAATAAAAAGTAGAGAAAGTTTTGGAGAACAAAACTTTTAAATGTTTGTTAGAAATAAAATTGAATTAAATTTTGTGTTTATAAATAATAAAAATAGCTGGTGGGTTAAAAATTATAGAAATTTTCGAATGAGAGAGGGAGGAAAAATTATAAATAATGGTACGGAAAAAATTTAAAATTTATAAAAAATAAACAGCAACAAGGAAAACGCAATTCGATTTTATTAAGGGACAAACTAACTTATTATAAATTCCCCAAAGAATCAATCAATTATTTAAAAAATTATTGAATAAAATAATAAAAAAAAAATAAAAAACAATTTTCCCGTACCGGGAATCGAACCCGGGCCTTCCGGGTGAGAGCCGGATATCCTAACCACTAGACAATACGGGATTGTTGAATACTAGCAGCTAAATGTTGTATATAAACATTTGTACTGTAAAACACACTCATTTGTGTGCAACATTTGTTGCTTCATATACTTGTTATAAAGTTTATAATATAAACCAACCCACCACCATCAATTGCTTGGCCTCGCATGCCAATGAATGAATCATTCTTATTATTTGATTATGTATGTTTGATTGTTTTTATTAAATTTTAAATTCTTTAAATATTTTTGTTATGATTAAACTGGCCAGATGGTTTTTCAATATTTTAAAAATTATTGGTTCAAAATTATAATAAAGAAGTAATAGTGCCAGTCGTGGATCCAGGTCAACCATTTAGACGGGGGAAAATAAATTAAAATTTATGTTACATTCTTTTTTCCTTTTTTTATATTAAAACCATATAATACTCAGTGTAGTACATGAGCATTTTTTTTTAATTTCAATAATTTATTTTCGTGAATGATTTTGTCAATTTGGAGTATATGGGAGCTATGACTAATTATAGACCGATCGCCATGAAATTAGGTCGTGTGATTTATGTCTATATGAAAATTATTATATACATTTTTAAGAGATTTATGCTGGTTAAAGTGATTTTCGGAAGCGGCCCTTATATGGGAGCTATGAGTGGTTATGTACCAATCCACATAAAATTTATGTAGACCTATGTATCAATTAAACACTTATGACCGATAATGTCCAATTTCTATGGAATAATGCACCGATTTCAACTAGTTTCAATGGGCTTCGTAATTTTAATGAAACAAATGTATGTTCCAAATTTTATCGAAATACATGGACAGCCAGCCAGACGGACGGACATCGTTTAATCGACTCAGAAAGTGATTCCGTGTCGATCGGTTGGTAGAATAATATTTTTGGGCGTTACAAATATCACCACTATGGTGGTGCAAGGTAAGAAAATTTGTAGAAAACAAAATTTTCGATGAAACATTTTTTTGGGGGAAAACTAAAATTTAGTTCTGGCAAAAAAAGTTTTTGTGAAAAAAAAATTTTGTAGAAAACAAGTAAGAAAGTGTGGTCGGTCAAGCCCGACCATATAATACCCTACACTAAGTAAAAAAGCAAAAACATTTTTCTTTTAAAATTTCAATAATTTATATTTTTGAGTGACTTTCGGAAGTGGGGTTTATATGGGGGCTATGACCAATTATGGACCAATCACCATGAAATTAGGTCGTGTGATTTATGTCTATATGTAAGTTTACTATGTTGAATTTTGTGTGTATACCCGCATTTTTAAGCGATTTATGCACGTTAAAGTGATTTTCGGAAGCGGGTCTATATGGGAGCTATGACTAATTATGGACCGATCGTAACAAAATTTGGTGACATGAATTTTGTGTATATAAAACTTATTTGGAGCGGAATTTGTGGAGATACATATATAAATTAAACATTTATGACCGATAAAGTCCAATTTCTGGAGGACATTTGTATGGGGTCTAGGTGAAATAGTGGACCGATTTCAGCCAGTTTCAATAGGCTTGGTCCTTGAGCCGAAAAAACAATATGTACCAAATTTCATCGAAATATCTTCAAAATTGTGACCTGTACTCTGCGCACAATCGACTCAGAAAGTGATTCTCCCCACTATGGTGGTGTAGGGTATAAATATGTAGAAATTACAAACGCAATGACCAACTTATACATACTTTCCACTCATGGTAAAGGGTACAAAAAAAGAAGATAAGTAAATATTTAAATAAAATAACTTGGGAAAACACTTGCTCCCTGCCCCCTTTTATATGCTATTTAAATCATATTTGCAAGATAGATATTTTTATGTCCATGTCAATGGGGATGATTCTTCGTTTGGAGTTGTTAAATCTGGTATTCCTCAAGGAAGTGTGCTGGGTCCTATTCTATACACCATTTATACGTCAGATATGCCCATTAATGATGAAATAACTACAGCAACATATGCAGATGATACTGCTATATTATCATCCAAAGAATCTCCAGTTGAAGCTTCTGAAATGTTACAAAACCAACTTAGATTGATTGAAACCTGGTTACAAAAATGGAACATAAAAGTTAATACGGAAAAATCAGTTCATGTCACATTCACATTGAGAAAAGGTGATTGCCCAACACTTTATTTAAATGGAAATATTATTCCTAAGGCAAATAATGTAAAGTATTTAGGACTCCATTTGGACAGAAGGCTTACATGGAAGGACCATATCAAAACGAAAAGAGAACAATTGAATATTAAAACCAAAAAGATGTATTGGCTCTTAGGACCAAAATCAGAGTTAAGTTTAGAAAACAAGGTTATTCTATACAAGACAATTTTAAAACCGGTTTGGACTTATGGTGTTCAACTCTGGGGAACAACTAGTAATTCCAACGTTGAAATACTCCAGCGATATCAGTCAAAAACTTTAAGATTATTGGCTAACGCTCCTTGGTTTATAAGTAACAATTGCTTACATAATGACCATAGAATATCCACAATAAAGGAAAAGATAAATAGTTTTAGTGAAAGATATTTAGAAAGACTTAGTAATCATTCAAATTTGTTGGCTATCACACTTTTAGACGATAGTGATGAGATACGAAGGCTTAAGAGATACCATGTTCTTGATCTACCTTTTAGAAGTTAGTTAATTAATATATGAATCATGTAATTTTTTTTTTATTAAGCTCACTGGAGCTTAATAAAATAAGTTATTGTAATTTATTTATTATAAGTTTTGCTTAATATTTCTTGTAAAATAGATTGCAAATAAATGAATTTAAGAAAAAAAAAAAAAAAAATATTGGATATATGACTTAAGAATTCGAGATTTGCTTATCTTTTGAATGCGATTTTTGTTTTTAATAACTTATATGTTATTTTGAAGGGCACATGTCCTGGCATTTATTCTCACTTAGTTATAGAACAATATAGTGTAAACAACAAAGTTTTATTTTGATTCGAAAATGTCAAATTTTGTACTAGCAAAGCGTCATATGCGGCAAGTTATGCTCTACTTGTTTAATTTGAAAACAACAATGCCGCTGATGCACACCGATTATTACATCATGACATCGCTAAGCCAAATGTTGCAATACCTGTTAAAAACTTGTTAGAAAGAAGTGGTTGGAAGTTTTGCTCACCCCGTTCAACTACTATTTGTTACGATCGATTCAGAACGATCTTTCTGGGATGCGCTTCACTTCAGAACAGAGAATTTTTATAAAGAAAATAAATATTAGGTTTTTGAGTTTTGAGTTTTATTGTACAATAACACGGTGCTACGATGGGGTTATAAGGAGTGAGATCGAAAAATTCTTAACACACGTTTTTCATTACATTTTTTAACCCAAGTATTATTTGAATTTTTTTTTGATCAAGTTACCTTTGAAAAACATGTCAGTTATTATGTGTAATGTCAATTATATTAATTTTTTTGTTAATCTGATTAAAATGAGTGACCAGAAAAAAGTGCGTACTGAAATTATTAAATATTTTCAACAAAACCCAACTTGGTCTTACAAAAAGTTGGCCAAGCATACAAAGGTCTGCCGTCAAACTGTTTCCAATGTTATTAAACAGTACCGGGAGAACTTGTCAGTTGATAGAAAATCTGGTTCAGGTAGAAGGAATGGTCCACATGATGTTTCTAAAGCCAAAAAAATAGAACGCATTTTCAAAAGAGCTCCCAACACATCCGGTAGGAAAGCAGCCCGGTTAGCTCAGTGCTCGGACTATTTGGTACGAAAAGTTAAAGCTAATGCAGGTTTAAAAACATACAAGGCTCAAAAAGTTCCTGACAGGAACGCTACTAAAAATTTAGAGGCCAAAAACAGAGCACGGAAATTGAAGTCAAGTTTTATAAAAAAATATTCTTGCTGCATAATGGATGACGAAACGTATGTTCTGGCAGATTTTTCGCAACTTCCAGGTCAAAAATTTTATGTTGCTGATGCTCGAGGGAATGTTGAAGAAAAGTTTAGGACCCAAAAGCAGACAAAATTTCCCAGAAAGTTCTTGGTATGGCAAGCAATATGCAGTTGCGGCAAAAGAAGCCACTCATTTGTTACAACGGGCTCTATAAATACCGAAATTTACATCAAGGAATGTTTACAAAAAAGGCTGCTTCCATTCATAAGACTTCATAATGTGTCCACTTATTTTTGGCCTGACTTGGCATCCTGTCACTATGGCAAACAAGCCCTTGAGTGGTACAAGAACAATAATGTGGTATTTGTACCAAGAGAGGCAAATCCTCCAAACTGCCCGGAGCTAAGGCCAGTGGAGAGATATTGGGCTCTTGTTAAAAGAGAATTGAAGAGTACAAAAAAGGTGTCCAAAAGTGTGGTAGATTTTAAACGGAGATGGACTACATGTTCGAGCAAAGTGACAGAAAGCACTATAAAAACGTTAATGGAAGGGTTTCCGAAAAAGGTTCAAAATTTCATCACTAGTGATTAAAACTATAAAAATAATTTTTTTTGTAAATTGTAATAATAATTTCAATCAAATAAAAAAAAAATTAAAGCTGTAAGTTTAGTGGTTTCTTTTTTATAAACATATATGTATGTTAAGAATTTTTCGATCTCACTCCTTAGGTATTGCTAAGTATACTACAAATTGTCTCTAAAAATTTCAGAAACACCCTCAAATTCAGAAGTTATTCTGAAAAAACCGTTTTTAGTGATGTTCGTCGACTTATCGACCAGTAGCTTAGTCAGTTTTTTTTTTAACGGGTTTGGAAAGAAAACTGATTACGCTTTAAAATGACGTGCATTTTTTGATACATTTTTAAGTTCTAAGTATTGTTTTTTTTAAGAATACCTAAAAGAAAAATAAAATTTATCAACATTTTTGATTTTAGTCGCTTTTCATTGCTTATTTTGATATGAAAGTTTATACCAACATATATAGGATTTAGTTCTTAACAAAACATGGTTTTAATTATTCAAATAGGATGAAAATTCTAAAAGTTATTCAACTTTTAATTAACACCATTTTTAGTATTTTCTCCCCCAGCTCATATAAATAAAAATAAACAAAAAACTGTAGAAAAAAAATATTTTTTATAAAATTTTGAATTTACAAGGTAAATTTTTACGAACTTTTTTCAAAAAAGTTTAAAACTTTTGCAAATATAAACCGATTTTAACAAGTAATATCTCATTTTTTACCATATAAAGATGTCTTTAAAACATTGTGCAAAAAAGAAGAGGTTTTCGTAGACAAAAATTAAATTAACTATTGTTGAATATGAAAAATTACCAAAAAAAATAAAAAATAAAGCGAAACTTTTTATAAAAACTTACGAAATTTTTTTTTTATATACATTTTGTGCATGCATTTTATGAAAGCTTAATTCTTTGTCTATCCATAATTGTTTAAAATTTAGAAATCGGTCTAAAAAGGTGTGAGGTAGAGGTACTAAAGTACTACGACCTACCCTAAAACAGTTTTTTCAAAATTTTGAGAGTATTTCAAAATCTTTGAAAACGGTTTTAGTATGTCCTCACCTAGGCCTACAACCCCCATTAGGTCGCTTTTCAAGTTCTGACAAAAAGTGTCATTTTGTAGCAGAGTGTACTAATTGTGGAGTTCAAAGAACCCACATGTAATTGTCGAAAAACCACTGCATCCAAAAAGTGTTACTGTCTTTGTTCTCACATTTTAATTTTATATTCGAAAATATGGCCACCTTAATATTTATTTCAATTAAATTTAATTTTATAAGATTTCAAAGTCATCTATTCTTTAAATAAAAACCTATGCATTATAATGCAAATTATCAGCCATGACCATGACAATTTGAACTTAGACACAAGATAAGAAGCATAACATCATATTTATTTAATTTATTTAAGTATTTCAAAAATTTTGAAAATAAAATTTAAGCAGCTATTAAACCATAAAACCTTAAGTTTTATATACATACATACATACATATTTATGTATATTATGCGAAACCACAATTTCATTTATTTTGGTAAATTAAAAAAAAAAATTAACTGTCAAGTGTCAAAAATTGGCTAATTTAGTGTGAGATATTAAACCAGGATTTTTGAACACGTTTTTTTTGGGTTTCTGTTATTGCTGCATTTTGGTGTTTTAGATTATGCCACATTTTAACATCCTGTATAATGTAGTATACATTTCCGTTTATTTATTATAAGCAACATTATGCACAATGTATGAGGACGATGAGCTGTATTTCACGTTGCAGCCAACCATAAAGTGGCAAAGAGTATGTGTCCGAAATTACAACAATCAGACAGAAACAAACAAACAAACAAACAAATAATAGCAAATGTAGTGAAAACAACATCCGCAATATGAAATAAACATGCGGATATTCGAGGCTATAAAACCAGCAAACAACACAATTGTGGTGACAAATATGAAATTTTCGTTATAGTATGTGGACAAAAAAAAAAAGGAATTAAGTTATTACTATGACTCCCTATTTTATTTTATATTTTGGGTTCCTTATATAATTTTGAGGCTAGAACCCAAAAAAGGAAAAAAAACAATCATAATAAAAAGAATTTACAGTAATTACAAACAATTCTTTTATTTTTTTCCAAAAATATACAATTGTTTGAAAATGGCTAAAAGTGTGTATTTGCAAAACTTGTCTAAAAATTGTGTTTACGCTGCTGCAGGCTTAAATGTTACAATTTCCATTTTATTTTGTCGTAGCAAATTTTTTTTATTTTTATTTTTTTGGTGTATAACTGTTTAGGACATTTCGAGTGTGTCAAGCCTTTTGTTATCCTTGTATGTTTTGCAAACAGCTGAGGAGATGTGAAGGTTTTTAGAGTTATTGTTGTTTGTATTACAAGTAACAAACAAAAGTTTTAGACTTGTTTGTTACACATGAGAAAATGACCAAGGCGTAACATACTACATACAACAAATACCAACTACAATGGCAACAAAAAAAAGAAAAAGAAGAATCATAGAAAATTTTTCCTTTTTTGGCAGAAAGAACCAGCAGCATTTAAATAATAGTAGGACCAACTGGGTCCTATAGTAAGGGAATTATATAGAAAATGTTCCTTATTTTCGAAACAAAACTATTTTCAAGGCTAATCAAATTTTGGATTTTCATTCTCTACAGAGGTTTTCTTAAATTGTTTAAAAGCTTTTTACTTAATATTTCCAAAACAAAATGAAAGGTAAAGCTTTTTGCTTACAAACATATTTTCAAGAAAAAAATTTCGGTTTTTTTTAGCAGCATAAAAGCTTTTCTATAGGTAATGCAAAAGCTTTTTGATAAGCTGTTCAAATGCTTTTTACTGGGAGTCATTTAAATTAGTTAAAATCAAAAGCTTTCTAGAGTTTTATACGTTCTTAAACAAAGCTATTTTATAAGCTGTAACTACATCTATTTTATAAGTTGTAGAAAAGTTATTTATCGGTTTTTTCCAAAAGCTGTGATATTTTGATTTTTGAATTCCATGTCACAGTAACGAAATAAATTTAGTTTTCGTCTCTATTAAAAGAATTTTATAATATTCAAACGAATTTCTTTGAACATTCGAAATTTTGATGTAATATTCGCATGAGAAAATAAACAAATTTTTGTGATTTATAAAAACCAAATTTTTAACAAAATCGTCTGTTGACGAATCGTTCGTTTAGAAATTCTTTGATTTTAGAAAACCAGCAAGGCTGTAAAACAAAAGCTTTCTAGAATTTTTTCACAAAAAATATTCTTTAGCCAAATTGTTTCTAACAAAACTTTGCCAAAGCTTTTTAAATAAAAACTATTTTCAAGTCAAAATTTTGGATTTTTCGCGCTGCACAAAACGTGCTGTAAAACATTTTGAAACATGTACAAAAGCTTTTCATTGAAAGACATTAAATTTAATTTAAATGTTTAATTTAACAGCTAATTTGAAGCCAAAAGTTTTGGTATTTTAAGCTGGACAATAGTTTTTTTTTAAATATATTGTACAAAAGCTTTTAATTTTCAGACATTTAAACTAAATAAAAACTTTTCTCGTTTTCAAATGTTTTTAAATATTTATTTCTTAATTAATAATGTTTTCAACGAAAAATCTGTTCAAAACAAAAGTTTTGGTCTTTTCAGTTGTACAAAAACTTGTACAAAAACTTTATCTTTTAAGAGATATTTCAATTAATATATGTATTAATATGTACACATTTTGGAAATGTTCTTTAAAAAGTCAATAAAATAGTTAATAATTAAAATGAAAATTAAATTTAAAAGCATTTAAACATTTTGAATAGTTTTAAAATACTGTGAAACTTTTAAAAGCTTTAAAAAACTTTGTTAAGTAGCTTGATTAATTGAAACAAATATTTAAACATATAAAAAACTATGAACATTTAAATCTTAATAATTAAAGATATTTAAAAAGCTTTTAAACAATGATAATAAAGCTTTAAAGCTCACTACTTTAAGCGTAAAATATATAAAAAACTTAACAAAAGTTTTAGAAAAAAATCAAACCTAGTTCCGAATCTATTATTCTTTAGGATAATTATTGAAAACAAATTGTGTTTGAAAAAATTTTTTTGAGGAAACAAATATTTGTGGGAAAAATTTGTTAGTGAAAAATTTAAAAAAAAATCAAACTTTACCAAATCTATTATAATGTGTAATTTTGCTAATTAAGCGTAAAGAGCTTTATTTACAACTTTTCTGTCTTTGGCGACCCCCACTGAAATTTTCCGGCAAACATTTGCGTAGAATATTTTAATCCTTAAATGTCCTTTTTGAAAGGATTTTTTTTCATTTTCTCAGAAAAAGGGTCAAATTGACCCTTAAAGAGAGGAGCTAGAGGCATAAGATCTTCCACAAAAATAATCCCCATAAAATTCCATAATATAACTCTGACCATAAGAATTCTCTCAGATATTAACTTACAACATTTTTTTTCATTTAGTATAATGATCCCTTCGAACAAAAAATCAAAACTTTGACCCACTGTAAAAAAAAAAATTCAGACCAGCTGGACTATAAGTTTATTCTACAAAAATGATGTATTCAACATGCTCTTTCAGAATTATAGGGTCAGCATTAGGGTATTCGAATTATTCGATTTTTCTCTTGTTCGAATAAAACGAATAATTCGAATAAGATTTTAACTTGTTCGAATAATTCGATCACACGTTTAAAATTAATGGAATAATTTAAATTTTTTTAAAAAAGTAAATAATGAAGTTTTGATGTCGGTTTTTTAATAATTTATTGTTTAAAAAAAACAAAAACTAACTTTAAAGTTAACAATTCAAGTATTGATAATGTTAAAAAGATTTGAAAACAAAGTCCATTATTAAATTTTCAACAAAAATATTCTGATCAGATTAACTCCCGAACAATCTAAAAATCAATTGACTCCCGAACAATCTAAAAATCAATTGGAGCTATGCTTTAAAAAATTTGAGCTAGTTGGGCATGATTCTGAATTAAAATACATTATAAACGTATTAAGAACTTTTTTATGTTGTTCATTAATTCAGGTTTTAAATTGAGTAACTAATTCTTTAGTAAATTAATTATTCACTATTAATTATTCTATCAAAGTTGCGGAATCTTTGCTTAATAAAGTGGTCTTGGGGAATTACACAATAAAGGGAATCTGTTCAAAGCTTGATATCATTGTCAGTGAATGTGGCTAATTTGAAGTCAGGCACTGCATGATCGACGCATTTACAAATACGCAAAAAGTTTATTACCATGTTAGACAAAGATGTTCAAAATCGTGTATAAGACGAACTCCATGCTTTTCTTGCAACAAAACATTAATTTGCAATATTTGTGTTTATCATTCGATTTATTAAATATTTTGCAACACATAGGTACGCGGTTAATAACATCACTTATATACATATTTTAACATCATCTTCATCTATTTTAATATAATCATTATAAATGTCATCCTCAATATCACTTTCGACGACCGTTTCAAAATCACATTATCCATCACATTCAACTCCACTTTAATTTAAGTTAATATTTTGATTATTAATTGCGATTCTTCTAATATTTCGCCAGCTAAATAACAAATATTTTATTTCGTACCTTTTATTTTCATTGGTTCAAGTCCTAAGTTCAAAATTTTGAATGATTTGTTTTTAGAATTGTAACATTTTGCAGTAATATTTATATATTTATAGAAGGAGCTATCGGAACACTCATCTACAGTGATCGAAAGTCCCTTTGTCTTTGGTTATTTGTAGAATTTCAGAAACAATACAGTTTTTGTGAGTCATTATTACTTATTTCAATTTGAAATTATTAACAATTTTAAGCAATTTAATAAATTTTAATATATATGAACATTTATTCGTTTTATTGGATTATTCTACATAAAATTGATATTCGAAAATGGCCATTTTTAAATTGTTCGAATAATTATTCGCAAGAAATTATTCGATTACTCGAATGAATACCCTAGTCAGTATTCTGTTCCAATCAAAAAGACTCAATTTGTTGGAAAGTGTAATTAAATTAATTGTGAAAAGCTTTTTACTATGACAACAAAGCTTAAAACTTGATGTACTAAGCTCTAAAAGCTTTAAAAATACTGTGAAATTTTCAAGCTTTAATATTTGACGAGAAGAACTTTATAAACAATTATAAAAAGCTTATTAATATAATTTATGAAACTATTAAGAGCTTTTCAATATATTAATAGATATGTCGGGCCTACGGTGGTTCGAAATTGTTTTTTAAAATATCACCAATATTTGCGATAAAATTTCGAATACTATAAAAATAAATAATAATTATTCGAAAATGGCCATTTTTAAATTATTCGAATAATTATTCGCAAGAAATTATTCGATTAATCGAACGATCATTAGTCGAATGAATACCCTAGTCAATATTCTGTTAAAATCAAAAAGTCTCAGTTTGTTGGACAGTGTAATTAAATTAATTGTGAAAAGCTTTTTACTATGACAGCAAAGCTTAAATCTTGATGTGCTAAGCTCTAAAAGCTTTACAAATACTGTGATATTTTCAAGCTTTAATAATTGAAGAGAAGAACTTTATAAAACAATTATAAAATTATAAAAAAGCTTATTACTATAACTTATGAAACTATTAAAAGCTTTTCTATATATTAATAGGCAAGTCGAATTATTGTTAAATTAATTTATTTAACTTTTAAGCCTGCATTGAGCTTTAAGTTTAATATTTTAAGAGACGAAAACTTTATTACACTTTTAAAAGCTTTTGTAACTTTTATCATTGTTATTAAGAATGTTCCTAATTTTATATCAAAATAATAAGTTGGTGCCATTTTTCTTAATCTTCTACAATTCATTCATTGAGCATACTACAACTTTCCATGCATGATGCGCTTTTACAACCCAACAAATTTAACAAGAACAAGAAAAAAACTCAAAGCTTTATTTCTATTTTTTTTTTCCAAAATATAAAAAAAAATAATAATAATAAAAGAGGATACAAACTAAAACGGATACAAAACTGTCCTTAGCAGACATTATAATTAAAAAAAATTTTTGTACACTTTGGTAGTTTGTTTGTTACTCTTAACTAAATATATTTTTGCCAGAGATTTTGGACAAACATGTTTAAATAAGAGCAAAACATTTAATTTTAAAGTTTTCTTTAAACTTTAAAAATATATATCTAACTAAATTTAACAATAAATTTATAGGGTTTTTTTTTAGATGATAGTTACTTTTATTGTAGTTGTTGTTATTGTAACAAAATGTTTTCAGACATTTTTTTTATGGCTTAACAAATTATTTATTATTATTTTTATTTTAAATCTGTTTATCTGTTAAACAAATGTATTTTTATATAGTTTTTTGTCTGTCCTCTTATATTTTTGCATTTTATGTTGCTGTTTGTTGGTTGGTATCAATTCAGTCTGTAGTTTATTTTTGTATGCAACTATTTTTATGCTTCAGGGCTTTTTTGTACAATCCAGACATAGCAACACTTTTTGCATAAACAAAACGTTTGAACAGGATGTGTTTGAAATGCTCTCCTGCTCGTATATATAACCAAACCTAGAAACACTATAAAAAAAGCTTGAAAAAAATGTATTTTTAAAAATATTTATGATAAATGTTGGTCTAGTTGACTTTCCCCCCCAGACATGTTTATATGACCAGCATGATTTCTATGTAAAAATCAGGGACGTGATTAAGTTTTGCAAATTTTTTTATATTAAATGGAAGCTGTTTACTATGGTTTGGATATTATATCCCATCTCTGCTGTTTGCTATTGTTTGCAAAATATCTGTTTTAATGTTTTTAGCACCCTTTTTTTAAACAAATACTTTGCTAAATCAGACATATGCAGGTTTAGTTTGTTTTATATTAAAAAAAAAGTATTTACATTTTACCCTTTTAAATATATATCCGATTTTATATGTTGTTTTTTGTAAAGTTTAAAATTTATTGCAGTTTTTTATCGCATTTAATTACTTTAATTAACAAGCCATAAAATTAAACTAAAATAAATATGTTTTCTAATAAAATACAATAAAAAAATAACTTTTATCAACTTAATTAGGGAAAATTATTAACTTTAGTAATGAATTATAAATTATGGATATAAAGGGTCTTTCAATGAGAGATTCCTATCTTTAAATTTAAATAAAAGAAAGTAGGTATGACTTATTTTGACATTTTTTATTGTTTTGAATAATATTACATCCCCCCTGGCTTTGATGGTTAGCGCACATCCTAAATGTCCAATTTTCCACAACTGATTTGAGGGCCGCTGTTGGTTATGGCTTATTCGAATAAACCTTCTACTTAAGAAAACCCCACAAGGAAAAGCCTAACGGGGTCTAATCGCAAGATCTAGGTATCAAGTTCACATCACCTCCACATGAGGTGTCTCGGGAACTATTTGAGATATTGTTAAAATGTTTGGAGCAGATTTGGCATGCAATATAAGAAAACAACGTTAACATTCTTAAAAAGGGGGCAAGTTTTTGAAGAGTAATTACAAGATTTTTATATAAGTATTTCATATCGGTGAAAAGCTTAGGACTTGAAGAAATATATTTTTGTAAAATTTAATAATTTTATGAATTTTTGGGACATCATTTACCTTAAAAACTAAAAAAAAATTAATATGGTGATTTTCCATTAAAAAAAATATAAAATTTTAATTAATGTAAAATCAGAACGGTTAAAGATATTAGAACAAAATTTGGAAATAATTTAGATCCAAATGATATTTTTTATTTTCAAATGCCGAAATTCCCTAAACGGGGAAAATGTGTTCCAAAAACTGACTTTCTTTAGAAAAGTGACAAGTGTGAGGTTATTTACCGTGCGATTACAAAACAACTTTGTAAGTATTTAAGAAACATATAGGGTTATAAAAATATGGAGGTTTCTCGAGGATTGGTGTGTTGGCTTTTTAGAAATTTTTACTCAAACCTAACATTTTTTTTAAAAAATTTACCAAGTTTGGATAGGCCTGAGGGGTGTTGTATCTGCTGAAATGAGCCAAATTTAATTTCACACTCCTTTGCAGTAAGTTTTCTTTTTGGATCATATAAAAATTGTATATAGTTCCGAAGAAAATATTTTTCTACAAAAGAAAAACTATAAGGACTTGTTTGGAAAAAAAAAAGTAAAAAATACGTCCCTTTTTACATGTTCCAACTTCGGATCCGTGTAACTTTTTATAGGGACGAGATAACTGTTGAAAAATTATTTTTATTTTCAATACATGATATTTTAAAAATAAATTTCGACCCTCATAAAAAACCAAAAAAAGATCGAGTAAAATTAAAATATCTAAATAAACCTAAATATCCCTTGAACTAAAAGAGATAACCTGCATATCTAGGAGCATTTTTTGTAGATCTCCTTAAGGACTATTACTGTTTAAAATTTCAGATCATTCGGATCATAAATGGATTTTTGGCGATTTGAGGTGATAAATTTTGAGGCCCCCATTAGTGCTAGAATACTGAACGACTATAAATCAACTCGAAATCATATCATAGCTAACCTTGTCAAATTTCGTAACAATATTTTTTATAGTTCCCGAGATACCGTCCTGTTGAACTCAATTTGGTTTATGAAAAATCAGAAATTGATTGGTGAAAATAATTTTTTTTATTGAAAAAACAATTTTTATTGAGAAAAATCTATTTTTTAACGAATAATAGTAATAAGTAGTTTTTTTGTGAAAATTTTTTTAAGTCAAAATTAAAAACCAGTAATAAATAGATTTTTACTCAAAAATTTATTTTTTAGTGAAAAATCAAATTTCTAAAAAATCAAACTTTTCGTGAGAAATAAAATATCTAATGAAAATCAACTTTTTAGTGTAAAATCCATTTGTTAGTAGAAAATAAATTTTTAGAGAAAAATCTATTTTTTAGTGAAAAATCTATTTTTTAGTGAAAAATCTATTTTTTAGTGAAAAATCAATTTTTTAGTGAAAAATCTATTTTTGAGTGAAAAATCAATTTTTAGTGAAAAATCAATTTTTTAGTGAAAAATCAACTTTTTGGTGAAAAATCAATTTTTTAGTGAAAAATCAACTTTTTGGTGAAAAATCCATTTTTTGGTGAAAAATAAATTTTTTAATGAAAAATCAATTTGTAGTGAAAAATAAATTTTTTAGTGAAAAAATAATTTTTTAGTGAAAAATCCATTTTGTAGTGAAAAATCCACTTTGTAGTGAATAATAAATTTTTAGTGAAAAATTTATTTTTAGTAAAAAAAAAATAAATTTTTTGCTGAAACTCCATTTTTAGTGAAAAATCTATTTTTTAGTGAAAAATCAATTTTTTAGTGAAAAAATCTATTTTTCAGTGAGAAACCCATTTTCTAGTGAAAAATCAATTTTTAGTGAAAAATTTTTTTTTTAAGAAAAATCCATTTTTTCATGAAAAATCTCTATCATTGACTCTATGAACGCAACAGTTTCTAATTTATGAACGCGCACAACGTGATTCAAATTGTTAAATGTTAGGTTAATAAAAGTTTACTTAAGCCCACTTTAAACATACTACGAAAACGCACGCCATTGGTCAGTTCCTGTGCAACTGACAAAAACAACAACAAAGCAAATTACATAGGGTACATGAAAAAATGAGAAGCGCATAGTAAGCTGTCTTTGACTTGATTAACATAATAGAGAATTTTTACAAGGTATGTGATTTGCATGCATTATTTTAAAGTATAATAAAGAATAAGATATAATGTTTTATACATCAATGGAAAGATAATGAAATGTAGTTTTCAAAACTTTTAATATTTTGAAAACTAGTTAATTACTTTTAGATGAAAATTAATAAAATGTAAAATAAATATTTTTGAGAGTTTTTGGGTTTATATTTTAAACTTTTGATAACTATTAGAAAGTCAACAATGACTTTCTAACTTAAAAGGAATTAGTTCGTTGATTAATTGAACAATGTTTATTAATGAATAACCTTAAATAACTACCATTTTTGTAAATTTAACATTTTGCAGGAAAAAAACATTTTTTTTCAAACACAACCCTGCTAAGCTTGGAAAAGATATATGGCTTTTTGGAGAAATTTTAAATATATATTATATATATAAGGATGTTGTTTGGTTAACACTTTACAATTCTATTTAATTCTAAATAGTTAGCCATATTCATAAAAATCTAAATTTGATCCTATAATAACCAATTTTATTTCATGAGCTCAATATTTTATTTACTTTTAATTTATATGTTTAATAAAACTTTGATATTAAACCACAACCCACTATTTTCAAGTGCATATATTTTATATTTTAAGAGCATATTTTTGGTTTCCCTGCTTAAAAGAGCATGAATATTGCAATAAAGAACCTTTTTAACATGTCAAGCTTTTTTATAACTAAATTGTTTATATTTCTAAGTTATTTAAAGTTTATTAACCCAAGAAAAATTACAATTTCTATACAAATATCCAATTATTATAAAAATTCCAGCAACACAAAATATTTAATTTATTAGCTATTTTTTATAGCCAAAACTTTTACAAATCTTTTGTTTATAATTCCCTTTCTTTAACTAACTATTCTAATTTTAATAAATTTAAATATTTTTTATTACAAACAACTATAAAACCCACAAAATTATACGATGTGTCGCTTTATACAACCTCTGCTGACACTTTAAAAACAAATCAAATTCTAAAATAAAATAACTTTTATATAGTTTATTTAAGGCATTACTTGTTGTTTTATAATACTCTTTTCTAGTTACATTAATTACACATTGTTAAGTTTTATATGCAAAGAAAGTGAAATTATTCTAATTTTTTTATGATACAACAAACAAGTTAAATTTATGATAAAACTTTGTCTGCTGGCTCATAAAGTTGCTGCTGCTTGTCATTCACTCACTCACTGTTTGTCGCAGACGATTAGTGAAAGAATAATACAAAAAATGTTTAATAAAATTGTTTAGACAAAAAGTCTGCTAGTATTTTAGGTGAGAATTAAGTAAGAATTCTTTATTTGTTTATAAAGAATACAAATATTGCCGTGTTTCTTAACTAAACATGTTGCTTAAGTTCTAGCAACATCCTCGATAGTATAGTGGTGAGTATCCCCGCCTGTCACGCGGGAGACCGGGGTTCAATTCCCCGTCGGGGAGATTAGAAATTTTTTTTAAATTTTTTTTTGTTTTTATTATTTGGTATAAGACTTGAAAATTTGGGGTTTTTGTTTTCAATAAGTTATATGTCATTTTGAAGGGTATATATCTGTCATTTATTCTCACATAGTTATTGAATATATATTCAATAATATTATAGTGAAAACAATTTGTCGAATTTTAAGCCAACAAATATGCGGGAAGTTTTGCTTTACTCTTGTTGGAACAATTTTGTATGGCAAAATGTCTTGTTGGAACAATTGTGTATGGCAAAATGTCTTGTTGGGACAATTTTCTATAGAAAAATGTCTTGTTGGGACAATTTTCTATAGAAAAATGTCTTGTTGGGACAATTTTCTATAGAAAAATGTCTTGTTGGGACAATTTTCTATAGAAAAATGTCTTGTTGGGACAATTTTCTATAGAAAAATGTCTTGTTGGGACAATTTTCTATAGAAAAATGTCTTGTTGGGACAAATTTTCTATAGAAAAATGTCTTGTTGGGACAATTTTCTATAGAAAAATGTCTTGTTGGGACAATTTTCTATAGAAAAATGTCTTGTTGGGACAATTTTCTATAGAAAAATGTCTTGTTGGGACAATTTTCTATAGAAAAATGTCTTGTTGGGACAATTTTCTATAGAAAAATGTCTTGTTGGGACAATTTTCTATAGAAAAATGTCTTGTTGGGACAGTTTTCTATAGAATAATGTCTTGTTGGGACAGTTTTCTATAGAATAATGTCTTGTTGGGACAGTTTTCTATAGAATAATGTCTTGTTGGGACAGTTTTCTATAGAAAAATGTCTTGTTGGGACAGTTTTCTATAGAAAAATGTCTTGTTGGGATAGCTTTCTATAGAAAAGTGTCTTGTTGGGACAGTTTTCTATAGAAAAGTGTCTTGTTGGGACAGTTTTCTATAGAAAAGTGTCTTGTTGGGACAGTTTTCTATAGAAAAGTGTCTTGTTGGGACAGTTTTCTATAGAAAAGTGTCTTGTTGGGACAGTTTTCTATAGAAAAGTGTCTTGTTGGGACAGTTTTATATAGAAAAGTGACTTGTTGGGACAGTTTTCTATAGAAAAGTGTCTTGTTGGGACAGTTTTCTATAGAAAATTGTCTTGTTGGGACAGTTTTCTATAGAAAAGTGTCTTGTTGGGACAGTTTTCTATAGAAAAGTGTCTTGTTGGGACAGTTTTCTATAGAAAAGTGTCTTGTTGGGACAGTTTTCTATAGAAAAGTGTCTTGTTGGGACAGTTTTCTATAGAAAAGTCTTGTTGAGACAACTTACTATAGGAAATTGTCTTATTGAGACAGTTTTCTATAGGTATGTATCTTTATTATACTATCTAAATAAAACATAGTTAGATCGCCTCAAAATCTTATGCGGCCCAGAATTTATATACTAATGAGGATCTGCGACAAATATTTTGATGTGTTACAAACGGAATGACAATAGTTTTTGATGGTGGGTATAAGAATAATTTTAATTATAGCTTTTTTCAATAAAAAATTAAAAAAAAAAGTTTTTCAACATCTCCCCGACGGGGAATTGAACCCCGGTCTCCCGCGTGACAGGCGGGGATACTCACCACTATACTATCGAGGATGTTGCTAGAATATTGACAATAAGTAATGTTGCCAAATTTCAAATGATCTTAAAAATATGTATATATAAAACACAACTATAAAATGTTGCTTCAACAATTCTATGAGTTCCAAAAAGAATTTTCGTGCCACCATTCCATACTGAAACATATGAAAATCCTTCTAAATTGCAACTAAAATAGGTACTTTCGCTTCAGTATTATTTACATCCTATTTAAATTTGTATTTTTTTCGGTAATGGCACAAAAACCACACTTTCAAAAATATCATATTTAAACAAAATTACAAGAAAAGAACAATGAAAAACCTGGTATATAATACTCATAAAGTACTTGAAAAGCATTTTCATTACGTTAATTACAAAATACAAATATGAGCAATTTTCGACTGTGATTTCATTTAAACACTCAAACACCCAAATGAAATCCTGCTCTGTGTATTATTTTTTTTTCTGTTTGTTGTTTGGTTTTCATAAAAACAAACACAATAACAAATACTCTTCAGTTAACACACAGCCATCCATACTCACGTATTAATGTATTTAAAACAGCAACATCAGGAAGGAGCATAAGGATTTATCTACCAAAAAGGAGTAAATGAAACTAGCCTGTGTCTACTACAGCTATACAAATGGATGACTCTCGGTAAATTGTAAATATTCAACCGACCACTTGACAGAGTATTATGTTGTTTGTACTTTTTTTTTGTCTTTGTTGTTGTATGCACAAATGTTTGTAATATGTTTTTCTTGTTGTTAGGAACAACTACAACAATATTTAAAAAAAAGAAAAAAAAAAAAAGAAGTAAAAAGGATGCGAAAATTCGACAATCATGTATTGATGTTCAAATACAGTATGTTCGAAAAATGTCTGATGTGTCTAGTGAAATTGTGTGAAATAACGAGGTGTAATTGTTAATGAAATCTGTGGAGAACTTCATAAATCTTGGAATAACACTTTAAAATGTTTATATTTTTAATTTACTTTAATTTTATTAAATACATAATTCCAATAAATATATCAATAAAATAAATAAAAAAAAATTTAACATTCTCCCCGACGGGGAATTGAACCCCGGTCTCCCGCGTGACAGGCGGGGATACTCACCACTATACTATCGAGGATGTTGCTAGAACTATGAATATTTCATATCAAAACAAATGCTATAGATTAATAACAATTTTGAATGATCTTTTAAATATTTTTACTGACATTTACATATTTACAGTGAAATCTCCCAATAAGTGCCATTAAAAGATCAACATCGATCTACATTTAGTGAATTGCTATAATCATTGCTATATATATTTTTGATTACACTGAATAAAGACTAGACTATATACTTTAGACTAGACGTCACTTTAAGCTTTAGACTAGATTTTAGATTAAACTGTAGTATATTAGGCTAAGCTTTAAACCAGACTTTAAAGTTAATTTAGGTAAGACTTTAGACTAGATTAAAGACTGGAATTTAGACTAATCTTTAGACAAGATTTTGGACTAAACTCAGATAAGACTTTTGTGTAAACTTTTGAATAGGCTGTAGGCTAAACATTATACTCTACTATAAAATAAACTTTAAATCAGACTTTATACCAAACTGTGTTCAGATTTAAACTAAAATTTAGGCCAAACCTTAGACTAGACCTTATATTAGATTTTGGGCTAAAGATATGCAAGACTTTAGACTAGATTTTTCACTAGACATTACGCTCCTAAAGTTGACTATACTTTAGATTAAACTGTATAATAGACTTTAGACTATGCTTTAGACTTGACTTTAGACTAGATTTTGGACTAAACTCAGACAAAACATTAGACTAAACCTTAGCATATACTACATGCTAAACATCATAATCGATTTTAAACCAGACTTTATACTTAACTGGGGTAAGATTTAAACTAGAATTTAAACTGGAATTTAAACTGGAATTATACTTTATACACTAGACCTTAAATTAGACATTTTTACAAGTGTTTTCTTTTATTTCAATTATTTTTGCAGGATTTTGTCTTTATCTTGTGTTTTAAAATTTATTTTTGTATACCTTTCTTTATTTATTCCTTTACAGCAATCAGCTACAAGTATATTTTATTGCTATTTCAAGTTTTATTAACATTTATTTAATAGTAAAATTATTGATTTATTTTAAGATGCTTTTAATTTAAAATTGTTTCGATTAATTGAAAACTCAACTGCATTCGATTTCAAAATAATCATGGAATCGCTACAAAAAAGAGTAGACATTTTAGTTTAACTCAATTCCAGTTCAATTCCAATTTATATTAATCGATTATTAAGCTAAAATCATTAAAAAAGTAAGTAATCCTCCCCGACGGGGAATTGAACCCCGGTCTCCCGCGTGACAGGCGGGGATACTCACCACTATACTATCGAGGATGTTGCATTAATATTTATTGCAACAAAAAAATGCATTTTTTTTCAGAAAAATATTGCATGTGAAAAAAGCGCAGCAAAATATTATTTAAAAAATATGTAGCTTCAGCTTTATCTAAAGGAATTTGTATATCATGGTGATATTAAACTTGGAAAAGCCTTTCAATAATATTACCAATATGAGCAGCCTCCAAATTAACAAAAAGTCATTATTTGTCCTCCCCGACGGGGAATTGAACCCCGGTCTCCCGCGTGACAGGCGGGGATACTGACCACTATACTATCGAGGATGTTGCAAGATCCTTGATGGTAAACAAACTTGCAATTTATTTGCTTCAAAGTTGCATGTTGCAGCTACATGAAAACCTAAGTGTATGCATTTCATTGTAACGATTTCAAGCTAAACTCAGAGTATAGATCAATGATCCGCACTAAGAGAAAAGTGAAAAAGTGTACTTTTTTCAAAAAATGCAGCATAAATTTGCTGTGTTGAAAACTAGCATACGCGAAAACACGTTCGTTGACAATGTCACCAGAAATACACTAGAACTGTTGTCTCTAACGAATATCTACGGACTCTTAAAGGAAAGTTGTCGATATTTTAACTAGTGCAATTGTCGATAGATAAAGGGTGTTGTTATAGAGACATATGGTTGGACACACTAAATAATTTTTTTTTGAAACGTTAATATTGTCACCTCTGCGTGGTCTGTGATACAACTAAATAAAATATATCAAGTTACTGGGCTCCTAAGGACTAAGGGCGCGGATCATTGATCTAGATTATAAAGGAAATTTTAAATTCGTAGTTCTTTCGAATAATGATTAATGAATAAGTGAATAGAGTTTTATGCTTTAGGAACTTTCAGAAAATAGATATAGATCATGTCGATCATATAATGCAAGATCATCACAACTGAGAATATAATATTTAGAGTTAAATAACGCTCCAATGACGTTTGAAAATTCATTGAAATTATTTAAAAATTTCAGTTTTTCAAAAATTCAAATTTTCATTTGTAACAAAATCTGTTCAGTAGTGAAAAAATCACCTCATTATGAAAATAGTAGGTAACATCGTGAATTTTACATAACTTACCTCATGTTTGTATAAAACTTGTAGCTTTCAATTCATTAACATAAAGAAATAAATTTTTAAAAGAAATATTTAAAAGAATTTTATAATTTCCAAACGAAATTCTTTTAACATTTGAAATTTAGACATAAAAAAACATATGAAAAAACAAGTAAGAAAGTATGGTCGGGCTTTACCCGAGTAAAAGAGCAAAACCATTTCTCTTTTAAAATTTCAATAATTTATATTTTTGAGTGATTTTCGGAAGTGGGCCTTATATGGGAGCTATGAGCAATTATGGACCGATCACCATGAAATTATGTCGTGTGATTTGTGTCTATATGAAAGTTTACTATGTTTTTTGTGAGTATACCAACATTTTTAAGCGATTTATGCACGTTAAAGTGATTTTCGGAAGCGGGTCTGTATGGGAGCTATGACTAATTATGGACCGATCGTAACAAAATTTGGTGACATGAATTTTGTATATATAAACCCCCACTATGGTGGTGTAGGTTATAATTAACAAATGTTGAAGATTTATAAAAACCAAATTTTAACGTATATTTTATAAAAACAGGCTGTTAATTTGGTTCCTTGTAAAATTGTTTTACAACAAATTTAGAAAATATTTAATTATAGGAAAAAATTAAAAAAAATTTTAACATTCTCCCCGACGGGGAATTGAACCCCGGTCTCCCGCGTGACAGGCGGGGATACTCACCACTATACTATCGAGGATGTTGCTGGTCTAATGAATATGTATCACTTGAGTAGTAGATGAATGTAAATGTTGTAGGACATGCATCAAATATGTCAATTCTTAAAGGATCAAAAAGGCGATCATATTCGTCACACTGTTTTTGCTTGTTTTTAAAACAATATTAAAGATCAATATTAAATATATTTTTTTTATGAAAATAAGATTGAGTTAAATAAACTTCGGAGGGTTTAAATTAAATTATGAAACATTCGGTCTGACACAAAGGTTTCATATCTGGAATAGATCGAGTATTGCGTTACATTAATGGTTCGACGATGCCAAATGAAAAGTGTGTAAAAAAAATGTATGCAAATCTTTGGAAATATTTTTAAAACATGTCTTTATAATGTCTTTACAAATGGTTGTTCGAAAAATTGAACAGGCAGTTTTTGTAAAGACTTTCAACATCACTTATAGTGCCTCAACAATTTGCCTACTTTTATATCCTGTTGGTCAAAGTATGGCTCAAATTGCACATACGAGAATATTTGTATAATCGTACTTGTATGTCTCCCTGTGTTCGTATATCCTTATGAGCATAAACATTTAAATGGTTTAAAATACAAAAGTTTTATTTGGACAATAGTAAATTTTCCATAACATCAGCCATTGTACTAAATGCGAATTGTTGTTGCTGCTGCAGTGCTAAGCTTATTTTTTGCTCCTGTTATATTTTTCAGAATACAAAAACGAAAAAAATTATAAAACGAACAAATTTCAAAAACCCCAATAACAACAAACGAATGAATACACTTAAATAAAATTCATACCCAAAAATATATGATGATGATGATGATGGGTTGGAAATAAGTAAGTAAACTGAGTATTTGCCAACATGAAAACATTCACACAACATGGAACATATTCGCACACACCTAGATACATAGCAGAATTATTTACATTAGGGTGGCCTCCAACAAAACCTTAAAAAGGACCTTTATATTCTTTGTTACCGCTCTGTTAATACTGCACAGTGGGACAGAATACAATTTTTTTGGAAATAAATCTGGCATTTGTAAACGGCTGGTTCGATCGGGATAAAATTTAACATGGGCGTAAACAAAGAGTATTTGAGTTTAAGTTATTATGATGGACTCTACACATATGCCGCGAGCGGTGCTATGAGGGCGTCAAAGTAGGGTACCTTCGACATGTAAAATTTTTAAAGACATGCCATTTTTTTGTTTCCCATCTGATTTCATATACTGGCGCCAGGATAAACAATTTCAGATATGTTTTCCACAAACAGGCTAGACTTTCATTTAAGTTGGAAACATCGATATCTTATTTTTCCTCCATATAAACGGGGCTGCCTTAATATACAAAATACATATGTATTTACATATGTATGTGAGCTTAAATGCATGTTGTATACATGTAAAGTATGTGTGTTTAAATGTATGTAAGTATTTGTTAAAAGGAGAGTTAAAATTCCTGGATTTTTGTTGTTAATGATGAAACTGTGCTGCTGATGACGATGATGGTTACAATACAATATCCCTTGGCCGTGACCGTGGCAACCAACAACGTCATCATCATCATCATCCTCACAATGATGCTCATCGTCATCACACATTCATATAGTTACAAAAACGTTGCCAACAGTTTTTGCAATTTGGTTTTTTTTGTTCTTCTTTTTTTTTTTTGGAAAACAAAATTTACATAAAAATCGCATTACACTTAACATCCACTTTGCTTAACGAAGCACACAAAGTTGTTTTCCTATGTTTTTGTTAAATGTGAAAAAGTCTGTATATTTGTCTGATTGTATGTCCTTTCATCAGACTGTAATACACACAGCTACACACACTCTTACTTCTGCAAGCAAGGATATCAAAAAACCAGCATGTGTGAGTAAAATGCATTTATTTTTAAGTGAGTATGTGGGTGGCTGATAAACTATGCAAAATTATGTACAATACCTACCAGCAAACATATTATATAAATTATAGTTTGTTTAAATGCGTATGTATGTTAAAATAGTCCAAAATATGAGCTACAGCCAGTCCTAGGTTTGTAGAACTAGTTAATAGAAGATAGGGCAAAAAAAAGTCCAAAATATGTGATACAGCGCGTCTTAGGCTTGCAGAACTAGTTAGTAAAACCTAATGCTAAAACAAAAACTGAATCAAACATAGGTATTCTTTAAAACAAAATGATCATTTATGTAATCAGTCAAATAGAAAATTGTTGAAAAAAGTTGAGTATACCAAGTTGAGCATACCAAGTGCCCACTGTATTCCGCATTTTTGGCCAACACCATAAACACCAGCTTTAGTACTTGTACTCATTCACTATGTTTTTACTTTGATTATACTTTTGCCATAAAGAGGATTATTTGTGTGTAGTTGTAATTAAAGTTTAACTGTTAATATGAGCACAAATCTTAAAAGAAAATTAAAAAAAACAAAAAAATTGTTAACATTCTCCCCGACGGGGAATTGAACCCCGGTCTCCCGCGTGACAGGCGGGGATACTCACCACTATACTATCGAGGATGTTGCAGCAACATTGTTTTTATAGTGTTTTAAACACTTTTAGAAAACTATTATAGTTTAATGACATTAATTTCTTATTAGAATGTTTGAAAGTTCTAAGTGGTATGATTTATATGTAGTTTTATTTAATGTTGCTTCAACATCCTCGATAGTATAGTGGTGAGTATCCCCGCCTGTCACGCGGGAGACCGGGGTTCAATTCCCCGTCGGGGAGAATGTTAAATTTTTTTTTAATTTTTTTTTGGTTTTTTTTTTTAATTTTTTCAATTAATGACAAAAACCCACTAATTAACCTTGAGCTTTAACAAAAAAATTCATACATACACTCAGCCTCAAAAGTGAGTAAACACCCGCGATTTTTTTGATTTTTTTAAGATCATGAAAATCATTAAAGTCCGACTTAAATCTTTTTTTTCACAACCGAATCTATTATTCAACTCAATCTCCAACAAACCGAAACATTAAAATTTTAATCGATGAATAAATTTTAGAATTTTCATTATCTTAAAAAAATCAAATATTTTTTGGTGTATACTCACTTTTGAGGCTCACTGTATATCTATAGAACTTAATATATTTCTGTTTATTTATTTGTTTTTTTATACCCTACACCACCATAATGTGGACGGTATATTGAGTTAGTACTGATGTTTGTAATGTGAAAAAATATTCTCCCAACACCCACCTTGTAATCAAACTACAGGTCGCAATTTCAAAGATAATTCGACAAAATTTGGTACAAGCTTTAATATTGCTTTACGGACAAAGCCAATCAGTACAGTTACGGACAAAGCCAATCAGTACATTTCCCCTAGCCCACATACGATTGCCATATCTTAGTTATATAGATATCCAAACCAAATTCTGCACAAATAAGCTACCAAATAGACCCCACTTTTAGAAAAATTTTAGCGAGTATAGAATTCTTAAAAATATTGGTATACCTATCCCTCGATTTACACGATACTTTTTTTTACACGATTTCACTTTTACACAATTTTTTTTGGTTTTCGTGTACATACGGGGATGTGGAAATACCTCAATTTACACGATTTCGTTTTAAATATTTTTAGAAAAAATTAATTTTTTACAGTAAATTATCAAAAATATTTATCTACCCAGCAAAAACTTTACTTACCTAGTAAGCCAGCAAGTATAATTGGAGCAAAGCGATAACTACTTATTATTTGACTGAAACACTACTTACCGTTGTTCGAGATTTTTAAAAAATTCAGGGGTCAAGCTTACAAATGTACTTACAATCAGTTAAGAAATAAGTAGTAAATTCACAACAAGAATATGTAGCTAATAAAAAAAAAACACAAAAAATATTGCCTTGTGTGGGAATCGAACAGTCACATTATTTGCTTGTGTTTGATAGTCAAGATATTATAGATATATCTATAATATATTTGTCACAAATGCAAAAAAATTAGAATATTAAATTGTGTAAAGTATGTTGCATTGACTTATAATTCAGGCAATCAACGCTCAAAGGCTGTCGGAAAAATTTGATGGCACATACATTGGGAGGAGAAGGTTTTCATGACTTTTGTCCAGGTGGTATTGAAGAATTGGTAATAAATATTTAGATGTTGAAGATTTAAATAATATGATGACCGAATAAAACGACAACGATTCCGATGAAGGAGTTACGGAATCATTTTTTTAAAAATTATCAAAGTATTGAAAGAGACCTCGCATTCCAGAGATACATTTCACAGGTCTATTTATAGGGACTTTAAGGATATTTATAAGGACTTAAACAATAAATCACCACAAGTTTTAATTACAAATTATATTCTAAATCTCTACGAACTGATGTTATCTCCAATTTAGCAACTATCGAACCATCCAAAAGATACGATCAGTAGTGGAAGACAGTGATAAAAAATTGATTGGAAGTTATGACTGATACATACTATAAATAATATTTATAATTGTTTTTTTAATGAACTGACATGTTTTTATGAGTTCTACTACAGTGTATACTTTACTTTAAAATAAATGAATTTTCTAAACCAAATTTTGAATTTATTCCTATTTGGTCGTTTTTTCGATTTACACGATTTCTCATACAACAATTTTTAATTTCGATTTACACGATTTTTTCAGGAACGCATCTATCGTGTAAATCGAGGGATAGGTGTATTCAAATAAAATGCAACACAAATAAGTTTTATATATACAGAAGACATGCCACATACTTTTATGGGGATTGGTCCATAACATATCACTACTGGGCGTGGCACATCCCATACAAAGTAAATAGTTAATTTCAAATATCTGGAGAACTATAATTGTAAAAGTATTTAAACTCTTTACGAATCAATTTCTTATTATTGTATTGGGATCGAAATAGGTTGAGTAACCCGTCCCATATTTGGTTAATTGTTAATAATGGATATCTGGAGATCTATACTAGTTGTAATTAGTATGACTAAAATGAGGCTGGATCGAAACTTGCCTACACGCAGAGAAAAAATATAGTTGGGCATGGTTACTGTAACCATTTCAATATTGTTACAAGTTTTTTAACTATATTATAGTCACAGTAACCATTTACATGATTGTGGTAACCATAATATGGTTAATTTACGATTTACATGATTGATATTTACGATTTACATGATGATATCAACCATATATATGGTTACAGTAAACAAATATATGTTTGTGACAACCATTCATATGATGAAGGACTTATCATATTATGGTACTCTCGGCTTAAGGCTTATCATAATCTGAGAACAACATATTATGATAAAATTATTCATCATAAATATGGTTGCCACAAACATATATTTGTTTACTGTAACCATATATATGGTTGATACAATCATGTGCATTGTAAATTAACCATATTATGGTTACCACAATCATGTAAATGGTTACTGTGACTATAATATTGTTAAAAATCTTGTAACACTATTTAAATGGTTACAGTAGCCATGCCCAATTATATTTTTTCTCTGCGTGTAGGCAAGTTTCGATCCAGCCTCATTTTAGTCATACTAATTACAACTAGTATAGAATGAGGATCCACGAAGAGTGAATGTATGGTACTTATTCCTTTATTTTCATAGATTTACCATTAAACTAAATGTTTTGTTTAATTATTGCCTTTAACAACTTTTTCCTCATAACATAAATTAACATTATTTGACAAACCTAAGTTACAACTTCAAGTTATTCAAGTTCTCCACTGCCGCCTGTAGTTTCAATTCTATAGTATTTAAATGTTTTGCTCGTTTTTTCAATTATAAATCTTTTCTCCACAAAATTACAAACTTTATGAGCCCCATGTTTATAAAACAATATTCTGTTACTGTTGCTGTTGCTGTTCCTGTACATAGCCTTTAATGGGTCCTATGTTTATGACACCATAACAAGAACCCTTAAAATAACTAAGTAAAATTCGGGTTAAAGAATATTTTTCCCGATTTTGACCCATTATAGGTCCAACTTACTATAGCCTTATCTACATCGTTGCAATGGACTTTGAAATATCAATCATTAGGTATCCATATTGTCTATATGAATGACTTAGTAATCCAGATATAGATCAAAAATAGGTCAAAAATCGAGGTTGTCCCGGTTTTTTGCTCATATCTCCGTTATTTATGGACCGATTTTGCTGATTTTAAATAGGAAACTTCTCGAAGGCATGTCTGACAGAATTATTGAAGATTTGGATCCCGAAGATATCTGGGGTCTTCAGAAAATTGATTTCAACAGACAGACAGACATGGCTTAATCGACTCCGCTATCTATAAGGATCCAGAATATATATACTTTATAGGGTCGGAAATGAAAAATGTAGAAATTACAAACGGAATGACAAACTTATATATACCCTTCTCACGAAGGTGAAGGGTATAAAAAAGAATGATATTACGAGTTGCTGGGCTAAGAAAGTCAAATTGGGTTTGTAAGATTATAAAATATTTCTTATGTTCTAGAGTAGTGAATTGGCTAATTTAAGTGAAATGACTATTTAGTCTAGACAACAGCCAAATGTTATTGATCATTGACATAAGCAGTTTTTCAAAACTTTAAGATAACGGCATATTTTGTATGTTTTAGGCATAGGATCGCCTAGTTTTAGATAAAATATCATCTTTTAATGTAAAAGTCTGAAAATAAAAAAAATTTATTGATTTTTCACCTAAAAATATTTAAGAAATGTGAACGAAAAAGTAGACTTTGTTTGCAGGTATTTCCGGATTTGGCATTATATTTAATAAGTACCATCTATTAAGAAACATCTAACCAAAACACTAAAAAGCTTTTAGCATATTTCCTAGCATAGACCCAAACACATATTTGGGGTGGTAAACCATAAATTACTTTTAAAACACTTGTTAGCATTATGATATTGTACTGAACTGTGAAAACTCGGGGAGAGAAAAAAAAGACAGCAACCAAATCCCTTTAGTGGTATTGTGTTAATTCAATAAAATGCGTATAATCGAATTTTACACTACTGTAAATATATTAAAGTATCTAGTACTTCATGGATGGATGGTACTCTCAAACATACTTAGTCATACTCGCAGACACTTATAGCAAGAAGTCATAAATATTTTATACAATTTATTAAATTATGATCAGTTCTTTTTTCACATTCAGAGAGCAATAAATGCAATATTTCAAGTTTCAAATTTTATATGGTTGTATGTATTTATGTGGTTTATTGGTATCCTTAGCCGTTAGTTATCCTTTTGCCATGAACGAGGGTTGTTGTGTATCTTCAATAATATTTTATACCTATAAAATATTATTAGTTTTTTGCGGTATTGTAATTGTAGTGTATACTGCGTGTATTTTAAAGAAGATTTTGCGTGCGTTTTTGAAAAATTTTTAAGGGTGTTTGGTTTGGTTTTCTACAACCAGTCTAGTCTGCACGTAACAAGTGCATTTTGTATTAACATTTCTTTGTTCCTCTTGATTTGCTTTTTTTTTTGCAATATTGCAAATATTTATTTGATTTTGTTCAGAAAACCATAACAGATGTTATAAATGGCCTTTTAGACATGGGTGCATACATTTTTGTATGTTTTTTTAAAAAAAAAAAAAAACTTTTCACTGTAATTTTCACTAATGTCATAGACATTTATTAAACCAAATATTTTCTACATACTTAGATATGTGGCACATATGTAGACAGACATACGTGGACATATTTAAATGAATATGAAAATACAGTTAAAGGAAACAGACATGATTTAAAATTATGGGACAAGATGTTCCATTTTATTATATTGAAATTTTTATGTTAAAAAAACTCTACATGTTAATAAAACAAGTAAGACTGCTATCGGCTGTGCCGAATCATATATATATCCTTCACCAAATTATAATTTTTTTTTAAGATTTGAAAATAAACTTTGAAAATAACATTTAGAAACATCAAATGTAAAATGTTTTAAAAATTATAAAAAAAGGAAAATGATAGATATGAAGAAGCAAAGGATATAAAGGAGAAAGCTACGGGATGCCAGCAACCCACTTGAAGGTTTAGAAATATTATAGAGTAAATAAACCGGCCTTCAATTATACATACATATGTTGGATGTGTTAACGACCAACATTCAGCCAAAACGAAAGTGGCAGTTTCCCCAATCATTAAATTAAGTGCAGCTCTACGCTTCTTTGCCGAAGGTGTGTATCAAACGGATATAGGGAAGGATTGTGATGTATCTGTGGCCCAGGGAAGTCTTAGCAAAGTTCCGGCAGAAGTTATAAATGTTTTTGAAGAACATGTGTACCCAAGATGGATAACTTTCTACATTTTGTGCTACAACTCCTTTTGAATTTTTTGGCGGAATTTTTCCCAAATTTTGTCATTACATTCTCTCTGTTTTTGACATTTGTAATACCTACATTTTTCACCGGGGAAGAGTTTCCCATTTCGAATAAGAGAAAAGGGAAAAGAGAAAAATTCCCGGGGAGATTTTGTTTAGAATATGGGAATAGGAAAAAAAAGAGAAAAAACTCCCAGGGAATTGTCATTTAGAATTAAGGTGATAATGTTGCTGTATTTGCAACTTAAGTTCTGCGAGTTTTAAGAAAAAGTACAATATTTTTTAACAACTTTTTAAATGCGCCAAGTTTCCAAACTATTACAGAGTTTTAATATAATAAAATATATTAGAATATTATGAGCAAAAGCTTTGAAATATGTATATTTGCTGAATGTTTGAACGAAATCCATCAACTTTTACTCTTGTATAAACGGGGGCAAAGGTCAAGTTTCAAATACATTGATTCTAGCATAGGATTTAAGTTATGACGACGAACGCACTGTGGCTCATATCTCAATTTCATCGGCCAAAAGTCCATCTTTTTGTTAACTCCGATTTCAAAAAACTCCGATCATTACTCGCAAACTGTTATCGATAATTGGATGACTTTTTTTTTGTTATGTTAGTAAGATAATAGTTTTTAACAAATGGCATGACTTGTTACTGTACCGTTTACACCTGCTGTGTTATTAAATTTTTTCACAGGTACTATAATTTAGTCAAATATGAATTTCAGTGGAATAAAAGTGCTTAGGGTCAAAAGCGGTTAAACAAATTTTACTACCAGGAGAAAGGCAAAAGTGTCCTCTTTAAGCCCATATATACTTCTTGACCTGCTTTGATCTGTTTGTTGAACACTTTTTTCATTTGAATGAAATTACTCCCAAATTTTTTTTCTATTTTTATTTTACCTGTTCATATGAATGGCGCAAAGTACAAGTCGCAATTTTGACGATATTCCAATAAAATTTGGTACATAAATTTTTTTTGGTCCGAGGACAAAGCCTATTGAAAGTGACTGAAATCGGTGCATTATTTCACCTAGCACCCATACAAATGTTCTCCCGAAATTATACTTTATCGATCGTAAATATTTAATTTATATAGGTATCTACACAAATTTTGCTCTAAATAAGTTTTATATAAACTGTATTAATGTCACCTAATTTTATGATGATCAGTACATAATTAGTCATAGCTCCCATATAATGTTCGCTTCCAAAAATCACTTTAACGAGCATAAATCTCTTAATAATGATGGTATAAACACAAAATTCAACAAAAAACTTTCATATAGACATAAATCACACGACATAATTTCATGGCGATCGGTCCATAATTAGTCATATCTCCCATATAAAGCCTTCTTCCGAAAATCATTCACGAAAATAAATTATAGTGTAGGGTATAATATGGTCGAGCTTGACCGAACATACTTCCTTACTTGTTTTTATCAGCTTACAACTTTTTTATAAGTAAAGCTGATACAAAAAATAAAAAAATCCGCTTTTTCATACTTAATGCTATAAAAAATTAAAAGTTCAACTTTAACCTTAAATTGCTCAACAACTGCTGAACCGATTTAAATGAAATTAAAACTGGAGAAATATTCAAGAAGTTATCTGTCCATCATTCTAAAATATCTCTATCGGTGCAAAAGTTACAGACTTTTGGCCGATGAAAAACGATAATGAGCCACTGTGCGGCGTTGATAGCACCTCAGATATAAAAAATTGTTAAAAGCTTGCTATTTGTTTGTATAATTTAAAAGGTATTAGTATCAAAATATTGGACCATGATACAATAATTATAGAAGGTAGAATCACTAGGGAGAGTTTTCAATATTTACCCCTATAACATCAAACTTTGATTTTGAAAATTCCGAATTAATAAAAACATATATGACTTAAAAATTCGGAATTTTTTCAAATTTTTATATATAAATTTATTCAAAGTATTGGCCATTGTTAACTATGACCTTTTTCCATCATCATAAAAATGAAATGGTCCATGAATGTAATGCCATCACGTGAGAACGATCGACTTAGAATCACTTTCTGAGTCGATTGAACGATGTCCGTCCGTCCGTCTGGTCGGCTGGCTGGCTGTCCATGTAAACCTTGTGAGCAGAGTACAGGTCGCAATTTTGAAGATATTTCGATCAAATTTGGTGCATATTATTTTTTCGGCCCAAGGACCAAACCTATTGAAACTGGCTGAAATCGGTCCATTATTTCACATAGCCTCCATACAAATGTCCTTCCGAAATTGGACTTTATCGATCATAAATATTTAATTTATAAATGTATCTCCACAAATTGAGCTCCAAATAAGTTTTATATATTCAAAATTCATGTCACCAAATTTTGTTACGATCGGTCCATAATTAGTCATAGCTCCCATATAAGGCCCACTTCCGAAAATCACTCAAAGATATAAATTATTGAAATTTTAAAAGAAAAATATTTTTGCTCTTTTCTTAGTGTAGGGTATTATATGGTCGGGCTTGACCGACCATACTTTCTTACTTGTTTTTTTTAAATTTTGCTATTAAGTAATAACTTTTGCAATTTAATCTAAAAGAATCGAAAAATGTACGTAATTATCGTTCTAGTGAAAATATAAAAGACAAAAATTGGTTAAAAAATGTTAAAGTTATTAAAAAATCGCCAGGCCATTAACGTGTCTCAGGCCAATAGAACAAGAAATGCAGGAATAAAATTAACATATTTTGAAAAATATTAAAATAAAAGTATATTCTTACTTAAAATATATCCATATTTACTTGTATATGAGTTTTTATCTTCATATGATACAGTTAACCTATTCGCAGATACAACCAAATAAATTTCAGAATTTTTTGATCATCACATGGGGATTTATTTACAACATAATAGGGAATAAATATGTCAATACCTCCTATAGTACCTGCGATATAAATTTTGCGATTTTCGAGCAAAACTAATTTTTTGGCCATATTTTGGAGAATGAACCCAATTTTCTTGCTGTTAATTTTAAATAAAATCTGTTCAGAATATTATAGTCCAGGTAATTTTAAATGTAGTTTTCCTAAAATCGGAAAACGTTAACGCTTAAATCGTGAAGGTCTAAAGTCAAATTTTTCAATATTTGGAATTTCTAATGGAAAGATAGCGAAATGTTATATATTTTTTGGCCGAATTTGATGAAACTTAAGAAAAATATAATATGAAGTCTAGTATTTACAATAACTGTACAAAAATGGAAATTAACCCTTAAGAGTACTTGCTTTCAAAATGACTGTGTTTTTCGTGATTTTAAAACTTCAGGGTACATATATATTATATACCCTTTGGGTCTACGGAATATATATTTCCCCCATCCTTTTGATGGTAGGTATAACAATGTGTACAATTTTTAATACGGCTCCAAATTTAAGCCATTTTATGTAGAAATTATGGATTATATTTTAGAAATAAGTCAAAAAATCATACTGTTATAAAACAGCTGTGACATATATTTATTAAAATCAATCAATTACATATTGCTGCTAATAAATAAAAAATTCAAACATACATCAAATACTGGTCATATTTCTACAGTTACAGTCTTTAATAACACAAAAATATTAGCTAATTTATTTACATATATGACACTCATTAATCAATTTAAAAGCAACCAGCATATAGTACTACTAGTACTACTAAATATAATTTGAACGAAACCAAAAAAGAAAAATATTAATTACAAACCCTTAAAAATGCATTAAAAAATATCTACAATCAAGAGATAAACAACAATCAAGCATGTCATTATTTATTACCTCCTGGTGGTAGTTTATTTTTTATTAAATGCAACTTATTAATCATTTTGTTACAAACGAAAAATATAAAAAAAATCCTTAAATACATTAAAAAATTTATTTCAAAAAAGATAACAACAGGCCAGCTCAGCTAGAGTAAAAAACGTTAAGTTGATTATATTTTTTTTATCGTGTTTGGGGACTATTTTGTAAAACACATTAACAGCAACATTATGGAGTTGACTTTAACTTTAGCGCTCGCTTTTATTTTGGGTTGAAGAAGTTGACAGTTAAAGTTAAAAATGTCAACGACAGCCGAGTAAATAACTTTTCACTATTTGTTGACAATGCCATAAATTTGTAAAATGCACAAACAAGAGAGTGAAATGTTACAAGTACTGCCACAAAATTCTTAGGAATAAATAAACGTATGTTGTTATATTTTAAGGATAATAACCTTAAATAAAGTTAATTTGAATGTTTTAATCATTTTTATGATTTTTTCCTTTTTGTTTTGTTTTTTACAAAATAAAGATGTTTTCAACACGCCATCATAGGGGAGAAAGCAGTGAATCATGTTTGAGGAATTTTTTCTGGGGGGTATTAAAGGGAAAGTAATGCAGTTGTTGGAATTTTTAGTTATTGTAGAACACTTTTTCAAAATTTAATAAAAGAGCTCTTCTTTAATCATTTTCAAGGATGGCTACCGATTCAAAATGGTAAAAAGGTAACGATAACGACAATTTGCATCAATTTGGTAACGGAATTTCAGCGGTAACGATAATTACAATTATTTCGAATGATTAATAAAGTTTACACAAATTAAAAATAAGCTGACAATAAATAAACACTATTATTATTCATAATTTAAAATGATTTATAAAATAATAACCCTTATGTGACCTCTAACACTGTATTTTGGATTATGTTGGTAACGGTAGCTTAGCGGTAACGGTAGTTGAGCTGAAAAGAAATTTTAGTGGTAAGTATTAATTTTAGATATTAATTCCAACACAAATTTAAATAATTTAATTGAATTAATTTGTTTTGAATGTTTAAATTTTTTTTTATAATTGGGCTATTCACATGGTCTGCTATTAGTCATATTGTCATAATGTCCTAATATATTATAATGGTTTTTGTTGTGTTTTAAAAAAAAGTATTATTTTATGACAAAACAATTGGTCAATTCACAAGATCTCTTATCAGTCATATTGTCATAATGTCTTAATATATCTCGATTCGGCAGCTTGGCTTAACCGACGCTTGGCTTAACCGACACTTCGCCGAATGGTCTCTACTGGTTGGTTACGATAACAGAGTACTATTATTTAAGGACATTTCTTATTTGAAAAACAATAAAAACCATTGTGAAATATTAGGACATTATGACAATATGACATGATAAGAGACCTTGTGAATTGACCAAATAAACATAGTCCAAATAGTGTTATTAGTTGAGAAATTTTTTATTTGAAACACAGCAAAAATTTGTTTAAACTATAATATATTAGGACATTATGATCAAATAGTAGACCGTGTGAATACCCCAAATATGTATTTGATAATAATATTGAGAATTAGTGGAACATGTTGCTGTTAGAACTGTAAACATTTGTTGCATCAACATTGTTCCATTACAATTTCAAAAAATGTTTCCAAGAATAACGCAACATCCTCGATAGTATAGTGGTGAGTATCCCCGCCTGTCACGCGGGAGACCGGGGTTCAATTCCCCGTCGGGGAGATGTTGAAAAACTTTTTTTTCCATTAGTGTTATATGCACTAATACCCCAGTTTGCGTCACTAATTGGGAGTTTCCATACATTCGTATTGATTTTCATTTAATTGGTTCGGAAGTTTATAATTTTAGTTGAAATAATTATATCAGATAATTAGTGATTAGTTCTTAGATAATCGCAGCTTTTCCGAAATATATTCTCTGCCTTTCATCTGATTTCTGATTTAGGAAAAAATGTTCATCAACAATTTTTCTCTAAAAATTAAATATTTGAAATACAAACCCGAAATTTAACAAAAAAAATATGATAATTCACTCAAAATCTCAACTTTACAGTAAAACATTCAATAAACGATTTTTCACTAAAATAACGATTTTCTTAAATAAATTATATGTGTTTCACTATAAACCGATTACATCTCTAAAAATCCGATTTTTCATTAATAAACTATTTTCCACTATATGAATACACTCAGGTCTCGTTTTATGCGGATTCAAATTTATGCGATTTTTAAATAAAATTTTTTTTTATTGTGCAAGTAAAAAACCAATTGAAGCTCCTAAAAATTCTTTGATTTCGTCCCCTATTCGCTAAATTAATTCTAGTGATGAAAATTATATTTTATCATATGATGACAATATGATTATATCATCTAGTGATGAAAGTGGCGTTGAACCAATTCCAAAACGATGCAGACAATTATTCAGTGATTCAGATTAATCATACATATTTACAGAATTTTCTTAAAAAATGTGATAGCTAGTTTTTTGGATCATTTTCAAGTTTCTCCAACCCACTCACACCAGCCTGTTCTTATTTATTTGCAAATAAAATATCTCAATTTGTACTGCATACTTTAGGGAACATTTTTACAGTTGATTGGACTCACAAAAAAATGAATTTCCGAGTTTTACCCGATCTCCTGAAAATTTCGAATCGAATAAAAAACAAGTAAGAGAGCTATATTCGGCTATGCCGAATCTTATATACCCTTCACCAAATTATCATTAAAATGAATTTCTTTAATATTTTTAGGTAAACTAAATTTAATTTTTTTTTTTATTGTTTTTAAAATTTTATTTTTTTTTAAATTGTTTTTTAATTTTTTTTAAAAAAAGTTTTTTCCAATTTTTTTTAGTTTTTAAATTTTTGGAAATAAAATGTATGACAAAAAAATTTTTTGATGAACAAAAAATTAGGGTTAAAAAATATTTTTCCCGATTTTGACCCAGGTAGGTCCAACTTACTTTGAATACTGAATACTGGACTTTGAAATATCTATCATTAGATATCCATATTGTCTATATTAATGACTTAGTAATCAATATATAGATCAAAAATCGAGGTTGTCCCGGTTTTTTGCTCATATCTCCGTTATTTATGGACCGATTTTGCTGATTTTAAATAGAAAACTTCTCGAAAGAATGTCTGACAGAATTATTGAAGATTTGGAACCCGAAGATATCTGGGGTCTTCAAAAAATTGATTTAAACAGACAGACGGACATGGCTTAATCGACTCCGCTATCTGTAAGGATCCAGAATATATATACTTTATATGGTCGGAAATGAAAAATGTAGAAATTACAAACGGAATGACAAACTTATATATACCCTTCTCACGAAGGTGAAGGGTATAAAAATCGGCCAAATCGCTCCAGCCGTTCTCATGTGATGACATTACATACATGGATCATTGAATTTTTATATACACTCAGGTCTCGTTTTATGCGGATTCAAATTTATGCGGTTTTTAAATTCACCAAATCTTTTTGGAATTTAACAGATTCTAAAATTTTAGATGTTTTTTTTAAATTCTAGTGATGAAAATGATATTTTACAATATGATGATATGCTTATATCATCTAGTGATGAAAATGACGTTGAACCAATTCCTAAACTATGCCAACAATTATTTAGTCATTTAGATTGATCATGCATATTTACAGAATTTCCTTAAAAATTGTTTAGCTTATTATACCCTTCAGCTTCGTGAGAAGGGTATATATAAGTTTGTCATTCCGTTTGTAATTTCTACATTTTTCATTTCCGACCCTATAAAGTATATATATTCTGGATCCTTATAGATAGCGGAGTCGATTAAGCCATGTCCGTCTGTCTGTCTGTCTGTCTGTCCGTCTGTCTGTCTGTCTGTCTGTCTGTTGAAATCAATTTTCTGAAGGCCCCAGATATCTCCGGGATCCAAATCTTCAACAATTCTGTCAGACATACTTTCGAGAATTTTGCTATTTAAAATCAGCAAAATCCGTCCATAAATAACGGAGATATGAGCAAAAATCCGAGACAACCTCTGAAAATTTCATCAAAAAACACAATGTATTGCATGCTTTGACAAAAAACAACAAAACGTATGTTTTTGGATGTGCATGCTTTGCGTATTTTGTTTTTTTTTTGTGTTTTGTTTCTTTTGGCGTTGTTGTTGTTTTTTATACAACTAAACGTTTGTTTGGTTGTGTGTTGGTTTTTTTGACAAAAAATCAACAAATAGTATGTTTGAATGTGCATGCTTTGCGTATTTTGTTTCTTTTGGCGTTGTTGTTGTTTTTTATACAATTAAACGTATGTTTGGATGTGTGTTGGTTTCATTGCCTTGCGTATTTTGTTTTTTCTTTTGGTGTTTTGTTTCGTTTGGCGTTGTTGTTGTTTTTTGTGTTCTTGATAAATTTAGGATGCTGTACGCTGAAAGTATACTATATATATGTATACTATGTATACTAATTATAAAAAATAATAATGCATCCACACCAAAGGTGAAGGGTATATAAGATTCGGCATAGCCGAATATAGCACTCTTACTTGTTTTTTTTTTATCATTTTCTGTTTTCTCTGTTATTAATGAATTAATATTATATTTTTGTTTATTTTTTTTAAAGGCTTTTTGTTTTTACTGTTTAAGTAAATGAAATAAATATATTTTTGTTGATTTTTTTATGCGATTTTGCTCTGGATTTTTAATTAAAATTTGAATTTATGCGGTTTTTCAGAATTTTGGAACTAATCATTAGTTTTTATATGACGCTAGAGTATCGCTTTATGCGAATTCAATTTATGCGATTTTTTTTTTGGAACGCATCTATCGCATAAAACGAGACCTGAGTACAACAAAAAAATATTTTTCAACATCTCCCCGACGGGGAATTGAACCCCGGTCTCCCGCGTGACAGGCGGGGATACTCACCACTATACTATCGAGGATTACATAGAAATTCTGTTTAATTCACAAAACAAATTACATCATCATTTAAAGAAAATAATTTTTAATTAATATTTCCTAAAATTTCGAATAATGCCATGTTGTCGAAATTCATTTCATTTAAGGAAACTTAAAGTAAAAAAATATTAAAAGTCGAGCTTATAAATTGAGTATACAAGTGTGTAAATTTGCATGAAAATTTATTACAAAAAAAATTGTATATTCTCCCCGACGGGGAATTGAACCCCGGTCTCCCGCGTGACAGGCGGGGATACTCACCACTATACTATCGAGGATTACAGAGCTGTGTCAGTTCGAAAATATAGTTCAGTTACTAATGAACGATTTCCACTTAAAATATTTGAGGTGTTGACAAATTTCAAGTCCTTACTATTAATGGCAAAAAGGCAAAGGATTGAAAAAGGCTTAACCTCAAAAAAAAAATTAATTGTGTTAAACTACAAAAATCGGTTGGTACATTTAAACTAAGTTTGAAGCTTAAAAAAATATAATTCTCCCCGACGGGGAATTGAACCCCGGTCTCCCGCGTGACAGGCGGGGATACTCACCACTATACTATCGAGGATGACAGAGCTGGTACGTTTTAAAAACAGGCTTAAAAACTTGGTTACATATAAATTTAAAAAACTGCAATGTTGTCAAATTTCAAGAAGAAAGGATTTAAAAATGATCTGCTATTTAACAATATGCTACCGGATAGTTCCTTACATATAATTATTAAGAAATACCAAAACTCAGTTTTGCCTTATTTAAGTTTTAAAAAGTAGGTGTTTTTTATAAAATCTCTTTTCAGCTAATTAATTCCCTTTATTTCCTCATATTCCTTGCTCTTTTCTTATTATTAAGTGTTGCTATAGTGGTAATTTTTACCACTTTTAATTGTTGTCAGTGCCTATAACTCATTTGCCAGGGTTTGTGGTTTGAAAAAACACATTTTCACTTCATTTGTTTCTTACAACTATAGTTTGAAACTCATATTCACAGTTTTGTTTGCTTTATTTTTTTATTTGTTTTCTTGTTTTTAATATTAAAACACCCAAGGGGTTGGTCGCATGTTCTTGTTAACGATACCAGACACATAAATTTTGCGTAACTCCCTAAACTGCAAAATAAAAAGACATAAATGTTACTAATACCACTCAATTCGTTGTTTGAATAAATTCTCAAACTCAAACTACTTAACAAATAAATAAATACTGCCTTTACCCTCAAAAAAAGGAAAAGAAAAAGAGTTTTGAAATTGGAAAAAAAGTAAACTATAACAAATGAAGGGGAAAAAAACTAGGCATAAATTAGCCAGCAGAACCTGGCATAATTTTTAAATGCACTGTGTTTCATATAAGATAATTTCCACAACCAATTTTTTTTCTTCTACTCTGACAAAAACAAATGTGATGGCCAACCCTTCTGAATGATAAACGGGGTTGGTTCAATAATGTCAAAATATTGTCGTTTATTGTGAAATCAATAAATTCAATTTAAACCTAAAATACTCCATGTAACTTGTTCATTTCTTTTTTGGTTTGTAGCTTGTTTTATAACATGTGCATTTGAATGTTTGTCTTTCAACACTTTTTTTCTTAAATTTACACAGCTGTTGGCATCATTTAAAGATAATTTGTTTGGTGGTTTTGTATAAATGTTTAAACAAATTAGCTGAATTTGAAAGTGCTATAAAAAGAATTGCATTCTCAAAATTCTAACAGATGGATTATATTTTTTAAAATTAATGCATATTTGCTGAAAGTTTAATAACTAATAATTTAGAATGCCAACATGTTGCCAAATTTCACACGAGAAATTTTGGTGGTTTCTCAACATCCTCGATAGTATAGTGGTGAGTATCCCCGCCTGTCACGCGGGAGACCGGGGTTCAATTCCCCGTCGGGGAGACGGATTAACTTTTTATTATAATATGGAGTAGTTTTGGCAGATAGGGTCTTATGACTTGATATGTTTTATGACCTTTTTGTAGCTAAAAATTTCATTTTATGTTTATTGTTATTTGGGGTCATTGTCATCCTCGATAGTATAGTGGTGAGTATCCCCGCCTGTCACGCGGGAGACCGGGGTTCAATTCCCCGTCGGGGAGATTTATATGTTTTTTTTTGGTTTAAAACGTAATTTAAATTTACTAACCGATTTTGTCCTTTGCCTTTTAGTAAGGACATGAAATTTGTCAACTCCGCATAAATTTTAAAAGTTAAAATCATTAATCAATAACTGATATATATTTTAGAACTGACACAGCTCTGTAATCCTCGATAGTATAGTGGTGAGTATCCCCGCCTGTCACGCGGGAGACCGGGGTTCAATTCCCCGTCGGGGAGAATACAATTTTTTTAAATAAATTTTCATTCTAGTTTACATACTTCTATACTCAATTTGTAGGACCGACTTTTAATTTTTTTTTTATTGAAACTTCGGCAACATGGTATTATTCGAAATTTTAGGAAATATATTGCAATTTAAAAATTGTTTTCTATAAATAATGTTATTTGTTTTGTTAATTAAACATAATTTCTATGTAATCCTCGATAGTATAGTGGTGAGTATCCCCGCCTGTCACGCGGGAGACCGGGGTTCAATTCCCCGTCGGGGAGATGTTTCTGAAAACATTTTTTAGCATTAAAGAAAACATAAAAAACTTTTCGAGACGTGCATATATATTAATTAATTTATATTAACAATTGTACAATAATTTAATTAATTTTAAAAAAATGTTGGTCTGTCTTGGTCCAAGTTCATAGCGGGTCAAAGTTCATAATCGAGTTTGAGTTTTAAGGATGTGTTTCCTTGATTTTTATAGATTTTATCAGAAAAGTTTTTATTATTTTATTTATTTTTTAGAAACTTTGTTTTGCCTTAAAGGTCAAAGGTCTTATTTTCAGTAGACAGACGCTGAAATTTGCCAATAATGTAAAACTAGATACAATAATAAATTTTAATTTATATTTGTTTAAATTGTAATCCTCGATAGTATAGTGGTGAGTATCCCCGCCTGTCACGCGGGAGACCGGGGTTCAATTCCCCGTCGGGGAGAATTATAATTTTTTTTGAGCTTAAATCAATTTTTTTTATATGATTTTGAAGATAAAGTTAATTAAATTGGCTTACCATTCCACTTAGTCTAATCCCAGCAGAACAAACAATATAAAATTTACGAAGTTTCCCAAAAGCGATTAATTCTTGAACTTTAAAATTGTCGAGAATTTTTAAAACTATCAATGTTCACAATACCGAATAATTCTCGAATGGTAATTGTGGAGAATTTTTAAGTTGATTTATTTTACTAATGATTCGTTATTGATATCGATCTTGAACCTTCGAGAATGAAGGTTTTTGTAAACTCACAGTGTGAAGTGAATATTTTCGGAATCGTTTGCAATAGTCGTTCTAGAATGTATGTAATTTGTTCGTTTGTGATACAATTTTTTAATGCTCTGTTCTGGTGGAAAAATTTATTGTTTGGCAATGTCATTCCCTTAAAATCTATTAAGTGAAAACATCACGTATAGTCCTCGATAGTATAGTGGTGAGTATCCCCGCCTGTCACGCGGGAGACCGGGGTTCAATTCCCCGTCGGGGAGATTTATACGATTTTTTGGAATATTTCATAAATAGTGCAATCAAAAGTTGATAATTGTTTAAGACTAAAAAAAATTTAAAATTTATTCTATTCTCTAGTAAGGAAGTGATATGTACGCTATTTCTAAAAGAATTTTTGTTCCCATAAAATTTCCTAAAATATCTTTAAATATCCAATTTGTTATTTTCAAATTTATTTCCTGGTTTTCTTGCCTTACAAATTGCTTTATTTGCAGCAAATTTCATTTGTATGAATTTTATTTTATGACTTTTTAAATATTTCATAAGCCGACTTTTTCCTACCATTTTTATTTATTTGTGTATTTTTATGCTGCACTGCGTCATATTTAAATAGTAGATGAGTTTGCAGTCTTAAAACCTTAATAAAAATACGGAAATTGATGCGGTTTTAAATTACCCATAAAGGTATGAGCCTTAAATGTAGTAAAACGAAATAGACAGTAACCATAAAGACTGGTGGAATACATGACAAAAATCAAAAAAAATATTGTATATGTAAAATATGATAGGCCTAGGAATATTTGTGTAACTGGCTCGAGGATTCAGTTACGTTGTTTTTTTGCATTTACTCTAGAGAGTTAATAGTCATGTTACAGTTAATGGCAGTTGCCACAAACGAAATAAATATTAACAATTTTGTTTGTTATATTTCTAGCGTATTGTTTGTTTTATAATCTTTTACAAAATAACGTATGAGAGTTTGTTATGTGTCACATTAAAATAAATTATTTATACATGGTTGTCAAATCAAAAATGAATTATAGTGAATAGCTGGCTGTAAAATTTGTAAACAGTATTACAATTATTTCTAATAAAATTCTTGGTATAGAATTTATATTAGCTAAAACTAAAAAGCAAATTTAGTTTCTAGAATTTTAACATCCTCGATAGTATAGTGGTGAGTATCCCCGCCTGTCACGCGGGAGACCGGGGTTCAATTCCCCGTCGGGGAGATGTTTGAAAAACTTTTTTATTTCTTTACTATTTACATATATTTTAAATAAAACCTCTTCAGAATACTTATTATACATAAGATAATATGAAATTCTTATTTAAATCGCACAACATTAACCCTTAAAACGCGAAGATAAAATTTTGCAATACATATTTCGTATTTTTTTTATGGAAATACTATTAATGTATTCATAAGGTATCCTATCATGTCTTATTGTCATAATGTTCTAATATTTCACGGTACAATTGATAAGCTTATCCTGCTCTTAGGCTTTTGGCGCAGGTTGTTTACGACAGCACAATAAACACATTAGTATTATTTTAGGACATTTTTTGCTTGAAAGGTTATAAGAACATTTTTAAACCATTGGGAAATATTAGAACATTACCACAATATGACCTTGTGAATCAACTATATATTTTTCGTTAGGTTTTTCATGAAATTTGAGGAAATATATATTAAATACGTTTTCAATTTTAGAAAATCATATCAGATAATTGAATTTACTTAATAAATTCAATACTTAAAATAAACATAGATAATTGAAATATGTTTTTTAAAAAAAACATGTTCAAGATTATATATGTAAGTAGAATCTATACTATAGTATCAGATATATAGTACCGTTTGTAGATACAATGACAAGTTCTTTATAAAAATATAGAAATTGACATCAATATCTATTAATATTGTTATTTTTTTATTTGATTAAAATCTCAAAAACTTTGTAATCCTCGATAGTATAGTGGTGAGTATCCCCGCCTGTCACGCGGGAGACCGGGGTTCAATTCCCCGTCGGGGAGATGTTTACTTTACGAAAACATTTTTTACTATGGATAAAATTTTTAAGAAATATGATTTCAAACTCTAAATGCTTATAATTTCACACTAAAGAACCATAAGATAAGCATTATTAGTTTGAGAGGTCAAAGTTCATGTGATTTTTCAGAGCAGTTTTATTAAATAGAATTTGATATTTTTTTAGACATATTTTATGAATTGATTAAATTAAGTGATGTATAATTTTCAGGTCAGAAATTAGGTTTAGGATATATTTTTACAATATTTTATGTATTCAAGATTATTTAACTAAATTATTTTGTTAATTTTATTATCACTAATTTATAAATATAATTTGTTATTAATACTTCGTCATCCTCGATAGTATAGTGGTGAGTATCCCCGCCTGTCACGCGGGAGACCGGGGTTCAATTCCCCGTCGGGGAGATTGTTTGCGAAAACATTTTTTACTTTGAAATAGTTCTAACAAATATCAGAATATTTGATTACGTTATCTAACTCCTATCTATGTATTATAGTAATGCTTATAATTTGCTCGTAATAGAATAAAAATATAAGCATTATTCATAAAAAAAGGGTCAAAGTTCATGTTCATAGTTTATGAGTTAATTAAAATAAGGGATATTGTAACAATGTTCGTGTATAATAAGTACCATAATTCAAGTACTTGAACATTTCGTTGGAATTTGACTTGAATGCAAATGTAATTATGTTTAAAACTTGAAACATATTTGAAAAATTTAATAATTTTCATACAATAAACTTATTGCTTAAATTTATGCTATTGAAATAAAGTGTAATATAACTGTAATTCAATTGCTTGACTATAATTCAAGGCTTGAATTACACTAGCATTCAACTTGAATTCAAGTAAAAATGTTTATTGGATATTTTGTAGTACTCGATAGTATACTGGTCAGTCACGTTAAATTTTTTTGATTAAAGTTTAACAAGAATAAAATTAATGTGGAGATAAATATTATTAATTGAATTATCAAAATTAAAATCGATATATTCTTATTCTAAAGGAATGACAATGACTTTATTATGTAACTTTGAATACAATTTAGGTTTCCAATTTCATTGTAATCCTCGATAGTATAGTGGTGAGTATCCCCGCCTGTCACGCGGGAGACCGGGGTTCAATTCCCCGTCGGGGAGAATTATATAATTTTTTTTTGGAGATTAAATCTCATTTGTTATACAATTTATTTTATGATAAAAAAGTAATACTTACCACTTAGTTTATATAAGTTTTTGTTTGTTGAGTTTTGTATAATTTCCCTCAAAATCTATACAGAGAAAACTCATTTTAAGGGACGAACAAGGTTATCTTCATATTAAATGTATCCAAGGAAAATTGGTCATTCAATAATATATTTATTTGGAATGATAACTTGGTTTCATTTAAGATTTTTGCTGGTGAAAAATTGTTCAGGTATTAAAAGGTCAATTTCATGATATTAAAAGGTTATTGATTACCAAAAGTAAGGATACTTTTTCATTATGATCGATTTTAGTTGTAATCAGAGTACAGTCCTCGATAGTATAGTGGTGAGTATCCCCGCCTGTCACGCGGGAGACCGGGGTTCAATTCCCCGTCGGGGAGAGGTTTGAAAAGACTTGTTTTTACAAACAACATTTTATTATTATTTTTTAATATGCATAAGGAAATATTTGTTTAAGCTTACTTTAGACAATGCGTCTAATAATTGCATGGGTACCTGCCATGATGGTCCAACTTTACGGTGCTCTCAATACTGGATATAATCAATGCGTCCTATCACCGCCATTGTGTGACTTTCAAGAATCACACAATTGTCAACTTCTTGTAGATTTACTGTACAGATCAATGCATATACCCCTTGCTCGAGAGATCGTGGTATATAATCACTGGCAGCTAGCTAGTAAATTAGCAAGCCCAGGACAATTATCGAAGCATTATTGAAAGCTTCTGACACCACACACAATTGACCACGACAATGAACCAAGCCCAACGATCAGTACATAACGAATGCCAAGTTAGATTAGATATTATGGACAAATTACTGTTTAAAAGGGATACTTCTTTTGTAGTCAATGCTGAAATGCTGGGTTGTGTCGAGAACTGCCGTAACGCATTATTTTTATGTAAAATGGTTTCAAAACGAATTATGTTCAGACTATCTCATACGTATTCATTTTCTCAAAGTTTTGACAGATCGTATTATGTAGATTATTGTTAAATATATAAAAAATTAGGGCTTCATTTTATAAAACGAAGCGTTCAGAAACGTAAGCAATTTCTATGAAGAATACTGGGAAAATGGTTTGAAACTTGAATATTTTCCATAAAAAATTTGTTTAACGTTTGTCGCTTCGTTTTATAAAATGAGGGCCTTAATTAGTATTATTTTAGGAGCCAACAAAATTGCACTTTTTATATTAACCCAGAATACTGCAATATTCTCGATAGTATAGTGGTCAGTATAAAGAACACAAATTGGCCTCAAATCAAGCATATTTTTGAAGCCTATTCAAGATTTTTAATTTCGATATGTTGGAATAAATTTAAATTATAAACAAAACATTTCGTTTAAATTAAAAATCATTAATTTGAACCTAAAGAAATTGTATTGCAGTTTGTTAAATGCATTATTTTGCAGGCAATCAAAAATGCATTTTTGTATTGCAATCAATATTCTTGCAACATCCTCGATAGTATAGTGGTCAGTATCCCCGCCTGTCACGCGGGAGACCGGGGTTCAATTCCCCGTCGGGGAGATTTAAATTTTTGTAGTTTTTAATGATAGGAACTGGATTTTTTCATTCTACTATAAATAAAATTATGCTCCTAAAACTAGGCAGGGGATTTGTTAAACAATAGTTACTAAAACGAAATAGATCAATGCATCAAAAAATAAGGAGGTATATTGAGTTTGGCATTCCGTTTGTGACACATAGAAATTTTTGTCGCAGACCCACATTGCTATTTATATTCTGGGTTCTCATATGAATCTAAGACGATAGGACCAAATAAAAGCAGCTAGCTGGCTGAAAATTTCCACAAATCGCTGGCTTAACATGCAAAGGCTCTAAGTGCATATTTTAAAATTTTACAGGAGAGACAAAAAACATTCAAACTTTTTTTGCGTAAATATTTTTAAATTCTGTAAGCTCAATTTTTTTTTGTATTTTTCTTTGTTTTCTATATGCGTAAAAGCAAAATGATAAAATAAGTATTTGCCGAGATAAAAGGTTTTTTGGACTTAGAGCTTTTTCTATTGCTTAATTTGTAGTTTTTTATGGACTTAGGTCTTTTTCTTAGAACTTGTCTTTCATTTCTTATTTACTAGTTTTTATATCTGGATTACTAAGTCATTAATATAGACAATATGAGTATCTAATGATAGAAATATCAAATTCCATTGCAACGATGTAGATAAGGCTATAGTAAGTTGGATCTACAATGGGTCAAAATCAATAAAAATATATTTTAACTCGAATTTTTTTTTCATCAACAATTTTGTTTTGGCATAAATTCTTTTTTTAATTTTTTAAAAAATCCAAAAAATTTAAAAAAAAAATTGGAAAAAACTTTTTTAAAAAAGGTATATAAGATTCGGCACAGCCAAATATAGCTCTCTACTTGTTTTTCATTAATAATTTTAAAAATATTAGCTGAAATCGGTACATTATTTCCCCTAGCTCGCATACAAATGTCCTCCCGAAATACTTTATACTATGAAAATCATGTCACCTAATTCCATGCCGATCGGTCTATAATTAGTCATAGCTCCCATATAGGGCCCGTTTCCAAAAAACACTTTAACGAGCATAAATCTCTTAAAAATGTTGGTATACACATAAAATTCAACGCAAATAACTTTGATGGTGATCGGTCCATAATTAGTCATAGCTACCAAATAAGACCCTCTAACGAAAATAACTTTTTTAAATTTTAAAAGAAAAATAATTTTGCTCACTTACTTAGTGAAGGGTATTAATTAAATGGTTGGACTTGACCAATGACATGTATTAAAACAAGTAAGAAAAAATTACTTGTTTTAATACATGTCATTGAACAATTTGACAGAAATGGTTAAACTGTACTTTTTATAGGGACTTAGAGCTTTTTCTTGTGATAAATTGTGATAAATTAGACTAAGCGCTTTTGCTGATCACTACAAAACAACAACAAAAAGCGAGATAACTCCAATTTTTTTCTTTGTCATCAATGTATTTCTACTTAGTGTACATTACTGCATTAAAATCTCAATTTCTAAAAAAGTGGACTTACAGCCTTTGCATGTTAAGCCAGCGAAATACTCTCTGTTTAAAAGGTTTATTTGGTATTGAAAATGGACACTATATGTCCATGATTTCACGTAGATCTCCAAACAAATGTCCCCCCGGAATACTGTTTGATCAGTCATAAATATTTTAATATTTGCGGTAATCCTGTTAAAATTTTGCACAAATTAGTTCTATGTACTCTGAAATTATATTGTGAAGTATGGCGAAAATCGTGCAACATTTGTCTCTAGTCGCCATACCCCCTTAGAAAATTAACTGAACATTCATACTTGTCTTATAATAATTAATATCGTGATGAAATTTCTATCAACTTTTGTGAGGATAGGTCCATAATTGACCCACCATATAAGCCCTATATTAGAAAAATATTTTATTGTCACATATTGATGGTGGTATATTTTATTTATACATGCATGAAAGTGTGCAATACCGAATTGAATTTTTTTAACTATTATTCGGAATATTCTAAATAATTTTAAACATTTTCTAATATTTTACGAATTCAAGAATTGTTTTTTAGAAACGTCATTTGGATATATTTAAAAATTATATTAATAAAAAATATATATAAAAAAAGTTTCCCATACCGGGAATCGAACCCGGGCCTTCTGGGTGAAAGCCAGATATCCTAGCCACTAGACCATATGGGATATATAATATCAGTGATTATAAGTAATATACAAACACAATTAGGGGAGATTTATAATGTTGAATTTTAACTACATACTTCTTCACAAAGTGGTGAAACCAAACAGCTATATTTGAAGATCATTTATTTACCACATTTTACTAGTGGTGAGTTTATATACATTTTCCCTCAAATGTTGAAAAAGTAAAATTCTACACGATAAGGGGAAATAGAGTTGAATTTGGACAAGTATCCCACCTCTTGTTGAAAAGGTGAAGAAACAAATGAAGATCAGATAAATTCAACATTATAAAGCGAATTGGTGAGTTTAAAAATAAGATCACTATTAAAGGTGAATTAATATTTGTTAATGATCTGATAATGTTAGTACTACTCAACAATAGAGGGAGCTATTTAAATTTATTTTTAACTGATTAAAATAATATAAATTTTATATTTCTTCTTATGTACATACTTTTACCAAATGATTTCATAAATTTTTATTACTTTTTAGCAAATTGTAAATTAGTTTATTGCTTTTTTCTTTTACCTTACAGTGTTTTAAACTTTCAACTCTACTCAAACGTTAACTTTTTATTTATACTTTACAACATTTTATGACACTTTACAGCTTAATATATGAGGGATTTTAAAACATATTTCAAAAGACTTTATTTATATTATATATATTTTTTCACTCATACTTCACAATTTTATGGTTTATAACATTTGACTTTGTTCTGTTCTGTTGTGTTAGTACAATATTTATAAAGATTTTCTTTTTCTGTTTGCTGCGACACCTGGAATAACTGTGTAAAATACCTGTAAATTTGAGAGATCATAAAAAATGAATATCCTGCATTTTCCCCCTTGCTTATAAGGGCTAAACAATTTCGAAATAAAAACAAAAGTCTTTGTGGTTTATGACATTTTCTAAACAGCAGAGTGGTAAGGTGTAAGAGAAAGAAACATAAAGTTGAAACAATTTTTCATTAAACTTTATGATGCAACCATATAACATTTACTTAAATACAAGTACTTGAGACAGAGCGACAAATATTAAAAGGCACAAAGGTAAAAATTTAGTTAATTTTCTATACAAGTCATGTAGGGTTTAAAATTATTTCCATGAAGAATTTTTTAAGAATCTCCTTATGTGGTTTTTGTATTACTTAATATCTCTCACTCTGTGTACCTATCAAATAAAGGGACATAGAATATTGTTTTGGTTCCCCAAAAAAAAATACAATTTCTATTACGGTTTTTATTTTATGATGGCTACAAGTTAAACACTATACCCTACATCTATACATCTACCAGGACATATACCCAGTACCTTTTTACTTCAACACACTGTTGTGTTGCAAGTTTATGTGTTAACATGTAAACAAAATTGAGATATGGCAAAAATATACTCCACACAAATCATGTTAGAGTAATAATATCAGCATAGATACTTTAAAAAAGATACATACTTGACACAAAGTAAATAATTTCTCCATTTCTCCTCCCCTGTTTGCAGCACCAAAAGGTGTAACTCAAATAAATAAATACTGCCATGAATTTTCAGCATTTATACTTCCAGTTACAGCCAACAAGGATATTAGAATATTTTGTTCCAAATTACTCTGGTTAAATTTTTCCAAGAGACAGGAACTCGTAATGATTTGATGTAAGTTTAAAATTTAATACTCCTATACTCGTACTGGTAATAGTATAAATTAAGGAAATTCTTAAATAAAGTTTACAGTTACTAGGAGCATATGGTATCCATATTTCGGCATATGGGACAAATAGGGTTGCAAATATTGTTACAAAGTGTATGAGAGTATGAGTTTAACACAATTTGAAATTTTAAATCATTTTAAGATTTAGCTTCCTTTTTAAAGTTGTTTAAGGAATCAGACTTATACATGAGAAAATGAGTTTCTAAAATTCATTAAATTGTTGGAAGAAAAAGGGGTTCAGATAACCAATGACTAACTAAACGAGTCTATAATTAACCGTTAATCGGTTAACCGATTAATTTTGGTCGGTTAACTGTTCGAATAATTTAAAATTGCCGATTTTCAAATAACAAATAAACCGATTAATTTGTGTCGATTAACCGATTAACTTAATTTTTTTACACCCAATTCAAGGTTATATTTTCAATTTAAAATTAAAATACGAATTATTAGGTTAATCGAATAATTTAGAATTAACCAATTAAATCCAAATTCCGATTAATTATTCGCTCGATTAACCGATTAATCCAGAAACTCGATTTATTGAATATATGAAAAAACGTTAACATTATTGAAAAGTGCAAGGTTTGTGGAGCTTCTGAACAGTAAGTATAAGGTATTTATATAAGTATTTGCTATTGGTGGAAACCTTAAGACTAGAAGATTGATATTTTAGTAAAATTTAATAATTTTATAAATTTTTTGGACGTCATTTACCTTAAATACTAAAAAATTATAATTTGATGATTTTCATGAAATTTGAATTAAAGTAAAATTTAAACGGTTTAAGATATCTTCACCAAATTTGGAACTGATATAGATCCAAATGTTCTTAAAGCAATGGCATTATAATTCTTGACATTCTTTATTTTCAAATACCGAAATTCCTAAAAAGCGGAAAATGTGTTCCAAAAATTGAGTTTTTTTTAAAGTGCCCACTGAGACGTTACTTACCGCGTGATATTAAAACAAATTTGTAACTATTTAAGAAACATATAGGGTTATACAAATATGGAGATTTTTTGTGGATCGGTGTTTTGGAATTTTAGAATTTTTTACTCAAACATATTTTTTAAAAAAAAAATTAACATGTTTGTATAGGCCTGGGGGGTGCTGTATCTGCTGGAGTGAGACAAATTTTACTTTACACTCGTTTGCATAATGTTATATAGTCCCGAAGAAAATTGTTTTCTACAAAAGAAGAAACGTAAAAAATACGGGCCTATTTACATGTTCGAATTTCGGATGCGTGTATCTTTTTATAGGGACAAGCTAATTGTTAGCAAGTTATTCTTATTTTATTTCGAATTTTATCGCCAATACAAATAATACTTTAAAAAATAAAAAAATGTCGACCCTCGGTGGGCCTGTCATATCTAAAAAACCATAAAAATATCGAGCAAATTTAAAAAAAAAATTAATCAATAAACGTAAATATCTCTTCAACTTATAGAGATAATCTACACATGTATACGAATTATTTATAGATCTTCCTAAGGACTATTTATACATATATTAAATTTCAGCTCATTCGGATCATAAACGGATTTTCGGCGATTTTTTTAAAAAATTTAAGACCCGAGATGACCTATATTGAGGGGCCACGCACTTGCCCCTATTAGCTCTAGGAAGCTTAGTAAATGTAAATTATAACGACATGTGGTTTCAACAGGACGGTGGGACTAGCCACGCAGTTCATGTCACATTGGACATTCTGTAAGAGCGATTTGAATGCATGGTCATCTCACGTGGAGGTGATGAAAACTCGCCACCGAGATTATGCGATAAACCACAGCAACCCTCAAAGGCAAATTCAGCTGTTTTTAGTTATGGAAAATTCGACATTTGTAATGCGCGTCAACCAGCAATTTTATATTCCATACATAATGGCATCGATAGGCCTTTGAAAAGAATAACAAATTTCAATGATATCTCCCACGCACTTTGTTTTATTTAAATATATATATAAGATTCGGAATGACAAACTTATATATACTAGGGCGGGTCGATTTTTTTTCAAGAAATATCGTATAGATATATATATATAGATGCGTATACAGGAACGCATTCTACGGAGAATTCTAAGAAATTTTCCCCAAGAAATCAAATCCTATCTTGAGCATTTCGTCTCAATGATATTTCAATACATATTTTTATACCCTTCACCATGAGTGGAAAGGATATATATAAGTTTGTCATTCCGTTTGTAATTTCCACATTTTTTATTTGCGACCCCATAAAGTATATATATTCTGGGTCGTTATAGATAGCGGAATCGATATAGCCATCTCCGTCTGTCCGTCTGTGTGATGAAATCAACTTTCCGAAGCCCCCAAATAACTTACATACACGATTCATACATCAATATCTCCGAAATTCTTCCGGCTCGGTCGAATATTTAAAATCGAGAAAATCGGTCAATATAAACTAGGACAACCTCTATTTTTGACCTACATATATCTGGATTACTAAGTCATTAACATAGACAATATGGATATCTAATGAAAGATATTGCAAAGACCTTTGCAACGACGTATATAAGACCATAGTAAGTTGGACATACAATGGGTCAAAATCGGAAAAAAATATTTTTCAACCCGAATTTTTTTTTCATAAAATTTTTTTTTTTGTCATAAATTGTATTTCCAAAAAAAATAATTAAGGAAATGTAAAAAAAAAATTTTGAAAAAACTTTTTTTAAAAAAAATTAAAAAACTATTTTGAAAAAATTTTAAAACATTAAAAAAAATTTTGATTTTGTTTAAATAAAAATATTTAAAAAAAAATATTTTTAAGTATAATTTGGTGAAGGGTATATAAGATTCGGCACAGCCGAATATAGCTCTCTTACTTGTTTTTAATAGTTTTTTTTATTGGATTAAAGACGAAATGCGCAAGATAGGATTTGATTTTAGACCTATGGTTTCTTGAGGAAACTTTCTTAGAATTTTCCATAGATTGCGTTTCTGCTATACGATTTTTTACTTTTTGATCCTCCATACAAATCGACCCGGCCTAATATATACCCTTCTCACGAGCTGGTGCTCACTAATGAAATGGAACATGAAAAACAAACTGGAGTCAAACATAATGAATATCTGTTAACAAAACTGCTATTTTTTCATAAAAAAATATTTTTATTATAAATTATCATTCATCCACGCAACCCTACAGTACATACATATACTTTGTTAAGGTCTTCATTAAACGATTTTTTTTATTATCAAAACCCTCTAATATAAACACAAATATGTATAAACTTATAAAAAAGCAAAGACCAGGTTGTATTAAGTTTACAACTTATTTGCAATATTATTACCACAAATGACTATTACCGCAATTACCGTGTACATTTACATTTAACTAGCCACTATATACTTTCTAATAATGCTCAGATATACAAAATTAAGGTAGCGCCGCTTGTAAGTAATAAAAAACAATATAGTTGTACATGATCATCACAATTACATGATTTAACAATATTATGGTCACTGTAATTATTTATATGGTTACGATTTATATGATCAAACACATATACGGACATACGATTATAGGAATTATGTACATATATGTTTGTGGCAATCATGTCCACCATGAATTAATACATAATAATATGTTTTCGCTACCATATAGATAATTACACTGGTCATAATATTGTTAACCCTCCGACGGTTGAGTTGTTTTTGCTCTTATACGAAGTACAAGGTCCACAGGAACCTTTAGGGAATTTTATATGAAAACGCATTTTTTAAACATTTTTTTGTTTTGATTTTTTATTATTTACTAATTATACATGTATAATGATTGTTAGAAAAAAAATTTTCTTTTATATATAACATTATTCATTATACCCTACACCACCATAGTGGGGAGGGTATTATGCGTTTGTGCAGATGTTTGTAACGCGATGTCCGTCCGTCCGTCCGTCTGGTCGGCTGGCTGGCTGGCTGTCCATGTAAACCTTGTGCGCAGAGTACAGGTCGCAATTTTGAAGATATTTCGATGAAATTTGATACATATTATTTCTTCGGCTCAAGGACCAAGCCTATTGAAACTGGCTGAAATCGGTTCATTATTTCACCTAGCCCCCATACAAATGTCCTCCCGAAATTGGACTTTATCGGTCATAAATGTTTAATTTATAAATGTATCTCCACAAATTCCGCTCCAAACAAGTTTTATATACACAAAATTCATGTCACCAAATTTTGTTACGATCGGTCCATAATTAGCCATAGCTCCCATATAGACCCGCTTCCGAAAATCACTTTAACGTGCATAAATCGCTTAAAAATGTTGGTAAACACACAAAATTCAACATAGTTAACTTCAATATAGACATAAATTATACGACCTAATTTCATGGTAATCGGTCCATAATTCGTCATAGCCCCCATATAAGGCCCACTTCCAAAAATCACTCAAAAATATAAATTATTGAAATTTAAAAAAAAAAAAAACATTTTTTTTGCTCTTTTACTTAGTGTAGGGTATTATCCATACTTTCTTACTTGTTTTTTATGAGTTTTATAGGAAAAAAGCCTAAAAAACTATTGTTGAAATTTCAGTACAAGGTCCCTTTTCACACGTTCCCGTACTAAACACATTTAAATCTCAATAGAAACTAAACTATTGGATCGCTTCGATTTTTTTTAAAGGATTCTATATAAAATTTCCTTGGAACACATGTGGGGGGCGGGTATACTTCCCATGGACCATCAAGGAGTACTTTCAGTTTGAAAATGAAAAAGGTCACCCGCCGGAGAGTTAAATAAGTAAGAGAGCTATATTCGGATGTACCGAATCTTATATACCCTTCGCCAAATTATACTTCAAAATAAAAATTTTGAAATTTCTAGGAAAAAAAATTTCACAAATTTTGATCTCCAAAAAAATTATAAAATAACACTTTTTTCAAAATTTATTTTTTTGGAAAATTTCTTTTATAATTTTTAAATTTGATGGGAATTTTTTTTCAAAATTTATTTTTTAATTTTTTTGAAAATTTAGTTTTTATTTTTTTTTTAATTTATTAGTGAAAGAAGTTTTATAACTAAAGACATTTTTTTAGTAAAAAAAATTCGGGTTAAAGAATAATAAAAATCCTAAAATTTATTAATCGATTAAAATTTTAATGTTTCGGTTTGTTGGATATTGAGTTGAATAATAGATTCGGTTGTGAAAAAAAAGATTTAAGTCGGACTATAATGATTTTCATGATCCTAAAAAAATTAAAAAATTTGCTGGTGTTTACTCACTTTTGAGGCTGAGTGAATTTGTGGGCCGATTTTCTCGATTTTAAATAGCAACCGAACCGGGTCTATACCGGATATATATGAATTATATATATATGTTATTTGGGAATTACGGAAAGTTGATTTCAACATACAGACTGACATGGCTATATCGACTGCTCTATCTATAACGCTCTAGAATAAATATACTTTGTAGGGTCGCAAATGAAAAATGTAGAAATTACAAACAGAATGACAAACTTTTATATCCCCTTGCCACTAATCGTGAGGGGTGTAATAACTTATAATCATGTTGGAATGATTGCAGTGATCATATACAAATATATTTTTTACTCTGAGCGAAAACATACATGTCGCACTGGTTCCTCGATTCCTTGCAAAAAGTAAAAATTGAAAAATTTTAAGTTGACGCTCTTTAAAGGAACCAGTGCGATATAATATTATAAAAGTTTTGCAAATATAAAGTTTGTTGAGGAGCCGGATTAAGGTAATTTTTCTAAGCTTTACAGAAAGTTGTTTCCAAAGAAACTATATGTAATTTTAGCAACAATTATTTTACTGGATTGAAGCAGATCGATATACAATTTCAGATTAGTTAGGAAGATAGATAAAATTGTTGGGCTTGCCCTATTACGAGTACATTCATATCATTATTATAGCGCATAATGTGTGCTTATGAATGCGTTTTATATATAAATTTTTTCGTTGAATCCTTTTAGTATCCGGTTGTTAGTTTTTGTTCTCTATTCAACCATAAATGCGTGTTTGTGATTTCAGCTATCCTTTCGTACCATTTAGATTTCCCGTACAGTTCAAATTTCATAAGCAAATGTGTTTATGCAAAATACTGCTTCCTACATTGTTGCAACAAGCAGCAAAATAATGGCAAAAAAGAAAAAAAGAAACTTTGAGGAGAGAAAAAAATCATTTTTGGGTAACTAACAAGCAATTTGTGTTTAAAAAGGATTCAGTTGCAGTTTGCATGCTGTGTAAAAGCATAAGTAGCTTTATCAACTTGAAAAAAAGGCAGGCACACACATGATTGCATTTAGTTTCGCTTTTTTTTTTCTGGCAATTTCTATAAACGCAGACGCAAATTTTAAATAGCTTTTAAGATGATTATTTGGTAACGTTTGTAGATAGGGAAAAAATACTGCGTTGAGAGTTTATATTTTGGGATTTCATAGACAATTTTATGGAGTTTAGTTTGTTTTATAGAAACATAATATTATTGAGATTGCTTTTTGTCATATATTAAATCATATATTAGAGGATAAAAATAACCAACTAAATTAAATTTGAAGTTAATATAAGTGTAGCTAAACTTATAAGTTTTTGATTTAAAATTATTGGGAAAATGAAAAAATCTCTTAAATTTTAACTTAAATTTCCAGTTTCAGTATTTTAAAATTAGAAGACCATTAGCCAGTAACATCTCTTTTGTAAAATCATTTAATAGTTCCGCTTTTTGTACTCTCACAACTAAGAGCCCAATAAAAAAAGCAAAAAAGGAAAAACATAAATGAAATAAAAATCACCACAATGACCCTGACGTTTTTTGCTGCTAATACTTCCACTTCTGAGGAAATCCAAACAAATACTTTCACATATTAACTATTGTTGGTGTTTTGCTTTCCTGATCTTAACAAAGACAGCCAGCCAGCCAACATACTTCCATACCCATGCAGTTTTATTTAGTTTTTATTAGAGAAAACTTTACAAACACAGTAAAATATTGTATATGTTTTCCTTTCCTTTCAAACAAACACTCACACACTCCCCTATAAATTTCACCTAAAAGCGGAAATGCTTGGCACAGCTTATTTTATTTTATCATGGTCAGTTTGAAATAACAATTACTTGTAGGATAAAGTACTACTTCTACAACTACATTTATGTACAATAGTTATTGTAGTTGTGTAAAAAAAATACTAATAATAATGTGTATCCTTCTAATGCTGGTTGGAGAGTGTGCCATGTGATGTGTTTGAATTTATTCGAATACACCAGCAAACTCATTTATTATCACAAGTTTTTTATTGCCGTGCAGCAAAAAATAACAACAAGCTACAACAAACTAACTAATATGAACGTACAAACTATATGTTTTGCTTTATTTGTTTAATTGATACCCTACAGTTTATAAATTATTGAAATGGATGGTTTGTAACATTTAAAGCAAAACAAATTAAAGTACTGTAACAGGCTCTTCACCTTAGTATCCACTAAAGGCAAAATTAAAAATCATAATGGTTTAACGCCTCCAATAGATATTTCTGTGTTAAGCTTTTGGTGTCGGTAATAACTTTTCTAGATTTATATCGAGCTTACTTAGAGATCGCACTATACAAGTTGTTATAGATGGGATCTCAATCACTATTCCTCATTTTTCCAACCCTATCTATCCTTTTGCAGATGATAGCAGCATTTGCTGTCAATTATATCATTCAGTTATAGACCAAGTCCTTTAGGATATTGGGGAAATAAGGCAAGACATGAATGATTCCCTTAATCAGGACCTTATGACAATCTGTGAATGGGGTAGTGCGAATAGGGTCGCTTTCAATACTCGCAAGACACAGTGTTGCAACGACAGATTATGACGCTTCAACTGTATTTAAATTTGGTGTAAATATTCTGGAATCAGACGATCTTTATGTTCTGAGCATTAGAATGCAAAGTGATGGCCGCTGGTTAAAAGATATTTTTCAAGAGTCGAAACTAGCATTCAAGTCTATCGTTTTTCTGAAACGGTGTTGGAATTACTTCACTACATCTGATCTCCTCACTAATTACACTAACTATATTCAACCGACAATGAAATACAACTCTCATATTTGGCCCGGTATTAAAAGTATATTTTGGAGCTTCTAGATTGCGTACAGGAGAATGCGAAGGTCAGTAATGATGACAGAAGGGTATCCAATTCTATTGATTCTCTGGAGCATCGTCGCAATGTTGGTGGGTTGCGTTTCACTGTTCTATCGGCACTACAATCGAATGTGTTCTTATAAAATTAGAGAACTTGTTCGTGATACTCGCAGATTTTTACGTAATACACGTTTTTCATCAAGAACTCACCCCTTCATGGTCGATTGGCCAGTGAACCTTACAACAGGGAAAATTCTTTCTTTAGCCCTACTATCCGTATAGGGAACAAACTACAAGCTAAAGACTTTCCTGTCACTTTCAAGGTAGGAAAATTCAAATCGAATCTTTAGAAAGACTACTTCCTCTTTCCTCCCTTACATAACATATTTTCCTACATCCAGCTCAATGTTTTGCATGAGTAGGGATCACCTTCTGAGTGCTGATTCAAGATTTTATAATTTTCAGTATAAATTCGTTTTAACTCTTAATTTTCTTTCATTTTAAAATCCAGTTTTTGATTCTCTCAACTAAGACATCATAAATACCTACGATATTTAGACCACGTTTGTAGCTCAACTAAGAATATATAAAGAACTACGGTTGATGCTCAACTGAGAGTTTATAAATAACTACGATTGAAGCTCAACTAAGACTTTATAAAGACCTTCGATTGATGCTCAATTTAGATTACGATTGAAGCTCTATTAAGACTTTATAAAGACCTACGATTAAAGTTCAACTGAGACTATATAAAGACCTATGATTGAAGCTAAACTAAGACTTTATAAATAACTACGCTTAGTGCTCAACTTAGACCATGATTAAGCACAACTAAGACTTTAGAAATAACTAAGATTGAAGCTCAACTAAGACTTTATAAAGAACTACGATTCATGCTGAATTGAGACTTTATAAAGAACTACTATTGAAGCTCAACTAAGACTTTATAAAGACCTTCGATTGATGCTCAACTGAGTCTTTATAAAGACCTACGATTGATACTCAATAGATTACGATTGAGGCCCTATTAAGACTTTTTGAAGACCTACGATTGAAGTTCAACTAAGACTCTATAAAGACCTACGATTGAAGCTCAACTAAGACTTTATAAATAACTTCGTTTGAAGCTCAACTAAGATAAAGATCTACGATAGAGGCTGAACTAAGACTTTGTAAAGAGCAACGGTTGAAGCTCAATTTAGATCACGATTGAAGACTTTATAAAGACCTTCATTAGAAGCTCAACTAACACTTCACAAAGACCTAATATTAAAGCTCAATGAAGACTTTATAAACACCAATGACTGATCCTCAACTTAGCCAACGATGAAGCTTAACTTAGACATTAAAAAGACCTATGATTGCTGCTCAACTTAGACTTCATGAACACCTTCGATTAATATTCAATTTAGATAACGACTGAAGCTGTCTTTATAATGACATACGATTGATGATAAATTTTTGCTCAACTAATATTTCATAAATACCTACAATTGAAGCTCAACTAAGACCTTATAAAGACCTACGGTTGATGCCCAATTTAGAGCTACGATAGAAGTTGAACTAGCACTTCATAAAGACCTACACATAGAAAACAGATTCGTGATAGCAACCGAATTTGTTGTCAATCGAATGATTCGGTTGCACACATAGAATTTTTCGGTTCTATCAACAGAAAGTCAGTTGATAAAGAAGAATTTCGGTTGAAGCAATTAACCTTTGGTTACCCCTTCCAAAATTTTATAGGCACAACTGTAAAATTCGGTCACTAAGGTAAAATCATTCGATTGGCAACAAATTCGGCTGCTATCGCGAATCTGTTTTCTCTGTGTAATATTAAAGCTCAATTAAGACTTTATAAACACCAACGACTGATCCTCAACTTAGCCAACGACGAAGCTTAACTAAGACGTTAAAAAAACCTACGATTGGTGTTCAACATAGACTTCATAAACACCTTCGATTGATTGTAAATTTAGATCACGAGTGAAGCTCAACTAAGTCTTTATAAAGACCTTCTATTGAAGCTCAACTAAGACTTTATAAAGACCTTCGATTGATGATCAATACATATCTACTATTTGAGCACATCTAAGATTGAAGCTTAACTTATAGATACGATAGAAGCTCAACTAACACTTTATAAAGACAACAACGATTGATGCTCAACTTAGGCCACAATGAGCTTAACTAAGGCATTAAAATGACCTACGATTTGTGCTTAACTTAGACTTCAAAGAGATCTAAGATTGATGCTCAACTTAGACCACAATTGAAGCTTCATAAAGTCATACAATTGAAGATAAACTCAGACTTTATAAAATCTAAGTTCATCTTAGACTTTATAGAGACCAACGATTGATTCGTTTCAACTCTTAATTTTCTTTCATTTTAAAACCCAGTTTTGGATTCTCTCAACTAATACTTCATAAATACCTACGATATTTAGACCACGATTGTGGCTCAACTAAGAATTTATAAAGAACTACGATTGATGCTCAACTGAGACTTTATAAACTAACACTTTATAAAGACAACAACGATTGATGCTCAACTTAGGCCACAATACGCACTGCTAAACGTAAATTTATTTTTTCAATTATCTCTACCAGATACAATAAATATTATAAACCGGAAGTTTAATATGCATATTTGGCTAGTTTTTGCGAGTTTTTATAAAATTTTTTTTACTGGAATTAAAGATTTTTAATACAAAATTGAATGAAATATTGGGAAATGTGGGTTGATTCATATCAAGGTTATTTTCATTTGTTTTTTTTTCCCGCAGATTATGGGTGACTGGTGTCATAATATCATCTTATTTTTATTCAGTATTTGTTGACAATTCATCATGGAAAGACTCACTCCGCAACCAATTATTCAGCGGTATTTCGAAAATCTGCATTCTGTGAGAGATGTTGATGCAACAATTTCACGTTCCTTACATCTCTGGATTTTTGCTTTTGGGTTATGTTAAGTGAGAAGTCTTAATTCGCGAGATTCCGGTAGCAATACTTTAAAGAATGTCGAAAATTGGACCATCCGAATTAAACATCTACAGCTCAATTGCGGCCAACATTTGAATGCAATTATCTTTAAGAAGTAAATGTCAAATATCTCAAATATCAGAAATTCAAATATCTAATTCAAGTTTAAGTTTTATTATACCCTACACCACCATAGTGGAGAGGGTATTATGCGTTTGTGCAGATGTTTGTAACGCCCAAAAATATTAGTATAACACCCACCTTAAAGTATACCGATCGACTTAGAATCACTTTCTGAGTCTGTCCATCTGGTCGGCTGGCTGGCTGTCCATGTATACCTTGTGCGCAGAGTACAGGTTGCAATTTTGCAGATATTTCGATGAAATTTGATACATATTATTTTTTCGGCTCAAGGACAAAGCCTATTGAAACTGGCTGAAATCGGTCCATTATTTCACCTAGCCCCCATACAAATGTCTTCCCGAAATTGGACTTTATCGGTCATAAATGTTTAATTTATATATGTATCTCCACAAATTCCGCTCCAAATAAGTTTTATATAAACAAAATTCATGTTACCATATTTTGTTACGATAGGCTTCCGAAAATCACTTTAACGTGCATAAATCGCTTAAAAATGTTGGTAAACACACAAAATTCAACATAGTAAACTTTCATAGAGACATAAATCACACGACCTAATTTTATGGTGATCGGTCCATAATTGGTCATAGCCCCCATATAAGGCCCACTTCCGAAAATCACTCAAAAATATAAATTATTGAAATTTTAAAAGAAAATTTTTTTAGTGTAGGGTATTATATGTATTTGGCGACTATGTAATATTGGTTGAAGCTGATGTCTGACTTGCTCTTTTTATCACGCGTTATCGTGGTTTCCCGATAAAGCTATCTTCTCGATAATATGATCCTAAAACTATGATCTTTAAACTACTATCGCGCTACTTAAAATATGTCAATATGCTAATTACAATTGACTATAAATCAAAATATTTGTTGAAAAGAAATCTGTCATTTGTAAAGGGCTCAATTGGAATAACATTTTTCAAAGGCGTAGCGATAAAGTATTCGAGTTTAAGTTTTACGATAGACCTCATGGAGGCTCAAAGTAGGGCACCATTCACATGTAAACTTTTTCCTGCCATAGTGAAAGGTATAAAACTAAACTGATCACAAAATTCTCCTTTAACCGATATTGCACACCATCATCAGCATCTCTTAGTAAATTTAAAGCTTATAGGAATGGTATGATATAGAAGAGAATACAAAAATAGTTGGTTGGTTGGTTAGTTAGTTTAGTTGCGGGAATATTTAACTTTCGTTACCATTTGTTTTATGCGAATATTCCGTTACTCTCGCTTGTTACATTTGTAGGCTGCATTTTACCACTTTAACCATTTGAAAAATGAGATTGTAACTTTCCTGCAGTACTGTAAACGGGTTCCGATTTGAGGACTTAATTACAAAAAACGAATATTGATAACCCACCAATTTACTTGTAAGGTTTTAAAGTGGTAAATTTAACATGTACCAGTGAATTGTGATATTTTTGGTACTGTGAAAAAGAGGAAACATTTTTCCCCGGTACTTTTTCATTTGTCTGCTGTGGATTTCTAAGGTCAAATTGTAATGCGGAGTAAACCATTTTACACACTAGACATGTGTAGTACAAAGTAATTAATAACAGCGATCTTAGTAAGTTCTGCATGAAAACCTTTATAATTAACATTAAGACAAGTGAAAAGATATCCATTGCCACCCCTAAAACTGCAGGGTTTTACACATCTACATGCAAACCTATTTTTACTTCTATTTTTTTCTTCTGTATGTGTAAAGTTTTCAGTGCTTTTATTTTTATAGTGCAGTTTTATGCCATTCTATTCATTTCTTTTAACTGGCTGTAAATCAGTATAACAAATTATGAGGGGATTGTTAAAGTTTGTTTTGTTGTTCGTTTTTATGAGCTTATAGCCATATTTATGGGGAAATGTTGTTCGTTTTTTTTTTTGCCACCGTGATGTTTAAGTATAAAGGAGAACTTTGATTTAAAGGAAATTAATTAAAACAAATAATGTAAGTATGCAGATTAAGATGGCACCATTTGTAGGGGTTTAAAAAGGATGCAAATTAAATGAAAATTATATTTATAGTAAAGAAAAAGAATTTCTCAAAATTTAAAATGTTTTTATTTCAGATTTCAATCGTCCAATGTCGTTCTCTAAGAAATATGGACCGTTGATGGCGCCAGCTCAAAATCTACATCAAACAGTGTTTTTCTGGAGGGATTGGACGTAATTTGGATTGGTATCGTCCCAAATTCGACAATTTTGTTTGTTCAGAAATTGGCTTCATCGCGGAGGATGATTTTTTGATGAAAATTGGCGTCAGTTTTCAAATGTTTCATCGTTGTCTATGGTCGTTTACCTTCAGCTCCTGGGTCAGTTGAATCTTCTATGGATGCAGACACAATTCATGACACAAAATTCGTTAAGTTGGGGTCTGCGAAAGCCTGAGTTTTTAAGAACAACGTGAAATCTAGTGCCATAGATTCTCCTGCTCACATCAATGTTTTCGGCAGATCTATCATTTCGTAGTCGTTGGTTAATTGTCTACTCGAAAATGCATCCATCACACTGCAAATAGTCCTCTAGAATACGTTCCCCGAACGGAACACCCTTATTGACAAAATAATTGTATCATTTGCAAGCATTGTTGAATGCAATATCCCTCCATGGTCATTTGGTAAAACCAACTGAATAAAAGACAGATATTTCGGCAGATACAGCTTCAAAAATTTGGCCGCTAACAACTGTCAAAGATTGGGAGTATCTATTGGAATACCTTTTACTTTTACCTTTGTCATTGAAATTGCACGTTATTTCTATGAAATAAAACAAAAGAAAAATCTAAATACTCTGAAATAGGAACTTTTTATCCTTTGGTTGAGAAAATTTGCACAATTTTTTTGGCCCGCCTAATGTAAACATGTAGTTTGTATGTTTGTACTTATGATGAAGTGCAGCTATTAGCTGTTGGTAGTCAGATAAATAACAATTAACACAGGCAGTAGACCGGGGCAAATCAATGATGAATCAGTTTTATGTGATACAGTTGTGTGAAGTTAAAAAGGAAGTTTCATAACTATATTAATTGAACAGAAAATTCATACAAAAAAAAAAAACAGAAAAAGTTAACATAGATCGGAAACTCTTCTGTCAAAGACCTAACTCAGTTGCCAAAAACCTAAGTGGTAAGAATATATTAATAAAAAAAACTATGTTAAAATAAAAACAACACAACATGCGTTGCTTATTTTGAGTCACTTTTTTAGTTTGAGTTTTTTTCTAGTTTCCGCTCTATGTGTATTTCTCTATGATTGCAACATTGTTTATTACTTTACCTTTTTTCATTCGGAATAATTGAATATTGTTCATAGAACTTTTTGCTTTCAGATGTCATATATAAAAATGGATATCAAAAATGTACTAAAAATGAGTTTTAAAAGGAAAAGGAAGGCATTTCATGCTTTTTCAAATAAGGTTTATGAAGATCATTATACTTTAACATTAATTAATCAATACAGGATTAGGTAACTCCAATACATATGTAGATTATTAATAAATTAATTTTTATTAAAGGCATCTATTGAAATTAACAAGTGCCATGTGAATATTTTTAAACGTTTTGAAAATTTTACTCTTAAGGTTGTGCAGAAGTAAAGAGAATGAGAATAAACTTGATGGCTTTTTAATATCAGTCTACAGACAGCCCTGATAATTTTTTGAAAAAAAAGAACGACTTTGATGCACTTAAATTATATTACGAATCATTTAAGGAGATACTTCTATTAGTTCAGGAATGTTTTTGATATTTTTTCGAAAAATAAACGATTTTGAATGAATTTTAGAAAATTCATCATAGAAAAACCATCGATATACGAAACAAAGTTGACATATACTTTATCATCTTTGATATATTTCGCATATACATAGAAAAAATATTGGTTGGAAAACGATTGCGATAATAAAAATATAATAACTAACATTTTATTTCAATTATCAAATATTTCTAATTATAACTGATTATCAACATATATTTAATATAAAATAAGTAAGAAAGTTGGTCGGTCAAGCCCGACCATATAACACCCTACACTAAGTAAAAGAGCATACAAATTTTTCTTTTAAAATTTCAATAATTTATATTTTTGAGTGACTTTCGGAAGTGGGCCTTATATGGGGGCTATGACCAATTATGGACCGATCACCGTGTGATTTATGTATCTATGAAAGTTTACTGTGTTGAATTTTGTGAGTATACCAACATTTTTAAGCGATTTATGCACGTTAAAGTGATTTTCGGAAGCGGGTCTATATGGGAGCTATGACTAATTATGGACCGATCGTAACAAAATTTGGTGATATGAATTTTGTATATATAAAACTTATTTGGAGCGCAATTTGTGGAGATACATTTATAAATTAAACATTTATGACCGATAAAGTCCAATTTCGGAAAGACATTTGTATTGGGGCTAGGTGAAATAATGAACCGATTTCAATAGGCTTCGTCCATGGGCCAAAAACATAATATGTACCAAATTTGATCGAAATATCTTCAAAATTGCGACTGTACTCTGCGCGCAAGGTTTACTTGGACAGCCAGCCAACCAACCAGACGGACGGACATCGTTTAATCGACTCAGAAAGTGATTATAAGTCGATCGGTATACTTTAAGGTGGGTATTAGACTAATATTTTTGGGCGTTACAAACATCTGCACAAACGCATATTACCCTCCCAACTATGGTGGTGTAGGGTATAAAAATAATGGTGATGAAATTATGATTTCTACAATATGTCGTTATGAAATTTATTTGAAACATTTTTACCGAATTTTATTTAGTAAATAAAGTTTCATTACTAAATATTGGTGGTTAAAATCATAAATTAAAATCGTTTATAATAAAACAAAATTCGGAGTTCTCAGATGAAAATTTGGTATTTAAATTTTTGAATATTTTGAGAAATTTATATTGCGGATATACAATAAATGGCGTAATTATTGAACGCGGTTTTTGATTTTAATAACTTTTATGGCATTTTGAATGGTACCTATCTATAATTTCTTCTCATTTAGTTATCGAATATTATAGTGTAAAAACATTGTTTTTTTGCTTCGAAAATTGCGAATTTTGTGGCAACAAAGTTTTTTTTTTCTTCTATTGCTCACCAAAGTTTATGCTGAATGTGTTACATCGGTTTCAATGTGAGACAGTTGGTTTGTGCGGTTCAGAATTAGTTATTTTGACACGGTAGACAAGGGTCTCTCAGGCCAGCCAAAAATATTGAATTTTGGACATAACTTCATGAAGATTGTTGTTTAAAAAGTTTTCTAGCAACAGGATTTATCCAAAAACAGGGCAATGGTACCATATGAATTGAAGGCGAGAGTCCTTGAAAAACTATTTTGCATGTCCGAAATGATGGTTAAACGCTATTAAAGAAAATCATTACTGGCGATGAAAGATGGATCTCTTACGATAATCCGAAGCGTAAAAGATCATACTTGAAGCCTGGCCAACCAGCCGAATCGACACCAAAGCCAAATATCCATGGCACTAAAGTAATGCTCTGTATTTGGAGGGACCAAAAGACTCCTGTCTATTATGAGCTGCTGAAATTTATTTAGGCACAAGAACAAGGAACCTGTACCGAATACAACTGATACGAGCATTGGCCGAAAAATGCCCAGAATATTTGGCCAGTAATGAAACTGTAATATTCCATCATGAAAACACTCGGCCACATGTTGCAATAACTGTTAAAAAGTATTTAGAATGACGTGGTTGGAAAGTTTTTCCTCACCTGTTTTATAGTTCAGACCTTGCTCCGTCCGACTAGTATTTGTTTCGATCGAAGCAGAATGCTCTCTCTAGGATACGTTTGACTTTGGAACAGAGTATCCGAAATTGGCATGATTCGTTCTTGTACTCAATAGATGAACAGTTCTTTTGACGCGGAATCCATATGTTTTGCCAGAAAGATGGGAAAAGGTCATACACACACCCAACAAATCATTGAAAATCTGACTTCAGCTGAAAACGATATGTACATATACTTAAAATTATAAAATGTTGATAATTTTTTTTTTAATTTTATATTAAAATCCCAAAAATACAAATGCAGTTTCTATTCTCTACGTGTGAAATTCATAACAAAGATTTCTACAAAACTCTTATTGTTAAATGTTTGTAGAAGCTTATGACAGTACTACGGTACGTATGATTATTATTTAATTATTTTGAATTGTACATAACGTATAAGTAATATTTATTTCTAACATTAGTTTTAATTAACCCTTTCGCTACATTGTATCCATATGGATACATTTTAGATTTTTGCACATAACTTCGACAATTATGAATATTTTTAAAAAATAGTCTTTGAGTCTATTTTTGGAATATATTTAGAGATGTTAACAATTTATTTTATTGAATTATCGCTATTCGTGTTCGATTGATAGCAATTTGAAAATGTGTGAAAATAGATTTTTGAATCCACCATTTTTTTTTAAAAAAAGTGCCTTCGATTTTTTGCATATAAAATTTGTAAAAACTATAATTTTGTAATAAAAATTATTTAGAATGCTTAGAAACATATTAGGGAAATATAAAAATAAAAAATATTTAAAAAAAAATCATTGGGGGCTTCAGGATAAGCTTCCAGGACTAAAAATTTAATTTGGTATAACGGATAAACCAGGACACGTAGGACCTTAATATTAATATCAGCCAATATTGATATCAATACCAACCATATGATAAACTTAAAACATCTATTAACACCTCCAGTTAAAACTTGTAGCGAAAGGGTTAATTGTCAAATTGTATATATCGCTGGCTTAACATGCAAAGGCTCTAAGTCCATATTTTAAAATTTTACAGGAGAGACAAACAACATTCAAACTTTTTTTGCGTAAACATTTTTTAATTCTGTAAACGTAATTTTTTTGTATTTTTCTTTGTTTACTATGTGCGTAAAAGCAAAATGATAAATGATTTTTCTATTGCTTAGTTTGTATTTTTTGATGGACTTAGGTCGTTTTCTTAGAACTTGTCTTTCATTTCTTATTTACTACAATGAAAGTATTGTGCTTTTTATAACCTTTACCATGAGTGGCAAGGGTATATATAAGTTTGTCATTCCGTTTGTAATTTCTACATTTTTCATTTGCGACCCCACATAGTATATATATTCCGGATCGTTATAGATAGCGAAGTCGATATAGCCATGTCCGTCTGTATGTTGGAATCAACTTTCCGTAGCCCCCAAATAACATACATACATGATTCAAACATCAATATAACGGCTCTTCCGGCTCGGTTGCTATTAAAATCAATAACATTGGCCCACAAATGGCTGAGATATAAGTAAAAAACCGAGACAACCTCGATTTTTGGCCTATTTTTGATCTATATCTGGATTACTAAGTCATTAATATAGACAATATGGATATATAATGATAGATATTTCAATGTCCATTGCAACGATTTTTATAAGGCTATATTAAGTTGGACCTACAATGCGTCAAAATCGGGAAAAATATTTTTTAACCCAAATTTTTTTTTCATTCAAAAAAATTTTTTGACATAAATTCTATTTCCAAAAAAAAAATTTTTAAAAAAAAATTTGGAAAAACTTTTTTAAATAATTAAAAGAACATTTTAGAAAAAAAAGTTGGAAATTTTTTTAATTTTAAAAATCAATTTTGAAAAAAAAAGTTTAATTTTGAATACCTAAAAATATTTAAAATTTGTATTTTAAATTACAATTTGTTGAAGGGTATAAAGATTCGACACAGCCGAATATAGCTATAATGCGTTTGTGTAGATATTTGTAACTTCCAAAAATATTTGTCTAAACCAGAGAGCTGCAGTGAGCTCTCAAATGAGCTCTCTTGTTTTTGTTTTCACATGTACGGAACAGCGTTGCCACTCATAAAATATTTTTCCTACCAAATTTCTAATTAAAAACTACCAAAACCTACCAAATTTATAATATTTGAGAAATGCTATATGGATTCGTTTCAAAATTAATAGTTAACTTAAAATTATATTATTGCTGCTATAAAATTACTCACACAGAGAAACCAAATTCGTGATGGCAACCGAATTTGTTGCCAATCGAATGATTCTACCTTAGTAACCGAATTTTACAGTTGTGGGTAAAAAATTTTAGAAGGAGTAATAAAAATTAGGTTATTTCAACCGAATTTCTTCTTTATTAACTGACTTTCTGTTGAAAGAACCGAAAAATTCTATGTGTGCAACCGAATCATTTGATTGGCAACAAATTCGGTTGCTACTACGAATCTGTTTTCTCTGTGCAGAGGAAGGAAGTTATTTAATAACACTACAATCATAAATATGTTAAAATCGTTCAGTTTTCGAGATGTTATTTTTGAGTCGATTTAACGATGTCCTTCCGTACGTCTGCTGGCTGGTTGTCCATGTATTTCACATAGCCCCCATATAAATGTCCTCCGGAAATAAGACATTATCCGTCATAAATGCTTGATTTATATAGATATTAAATAACATTTTTACAAATAAATTACACCTAAAAATTCAATTCATAATTGACCATAGCTCCCATATAAGGCCCTCTTCCGAAAATTACTTAAACGAGCATAAAACTCCAAAAGTGTTGGTATCCCGGAAAAATTCAACACAAATAAGTTTCATATAGAAATAAATTACGCGTCCTAATTTCCATAATTGGACATTTAAAGTGTCAGATGAAACTGAAATATTGAAGCAGAGTTTAACACATATTATTAGAAAATAAAAGTTTTGAGAGCCCTTAGGCATTTTTTGAACTCAACACTACTAAATAAATACACATTTACATGACTAAACTAAATATTTTAGAAAATGCTATCTTCATATTTTGCAAATATGTAGTTTTATTATTTTGGCTTAACATAAGTAGTTTTTTCGTTATTATTTTAATTATTTTGTTCTTAAAAATACTTATGTATTCAGAAATATCGTAGCCTACCAAAATACGACAAATATCGGAACAAACCAACCAAACTACCAAAAGTCAATTTGTTAACTTGAAACTACCAATTTTGGTCCAATTGGACCAAAGCGGCAACGCTGGTACGGAAGCACACATATTGTATAAAAACAGTCAGTCTCGCATGAGAATTGATAGAAGCAGGTTGTGTTACGATTTTATGCTTATTTATTTCATTATTTCAGCTATTTGTTTTTGTTTTTGCCAGAGAATAATACTCAACTAATACAACTACAATATCAATGGTCTAAACCCATCTTAACTTATACCGATAGACTTTTAGACACTTTATGAGTCGATTAATTTTGAAGATATTTCGATAAAATGTGGTACATACACTTGTTTAGGCTCAAAGAAGAAGCCTATTGAAACTGGCTGAAATCTGTCCATTATTTCCCCTACCTCCCATACAAATGTCCTCCCGAAATACTTTATCCTTCATAAATATTTAATTCATATAGGTACCTACACAAATTTAGCTCTAAATAAGTTTTATATATATGGAAATCATGTCACCAAATTTCATGCCGATCGGTCTATAATTAGTCATAGCTCCCATATAAGGCCCGCTTCCAAAAATCACTTTGACGAGCATAAATCTCTTAAAAATGTTGGTATACACATAAAATTCAACCAAATAACTTTCATGGCGATCCATAATTAGTCATAGCTCCCATATAAGACCCTCTTTCGAAAATAAATTATTGAAATTTTAAAAGAAAAATGATTTTACTCATTTACTTACTTGTTTTAATACATGTTATTGAACAATTTGTTGGTTAAAGGTTAATCTGTACTTTTTATAGAGACTTAGAGCTTTTTCTTGTGATAAACTGTGATAAATTGGACTAAGCGCTTTTGCTCATCACTACAAAACTACAACAAAAATAGAGATAACTGCAATTTTTTTCTTTGTAATCGATGTATTTTTACTTATTGTACATTACTGCATTAAAATCTCAATTTCTAAAGAAAGTGGACTTAGAGTCTTTGCATGTTTAGCCAGCGATATAGAGTGTTAAGATCTTCCACAAAAATGATTCCCATAAAATTCCACAATATAACTCTGACAATAAGAATTCTCTCAGACATTAGCTCTGTTCAATAACTAAAAGTTGTTACTAGTTAGTAACAATTGTTACTGGAAAAGCGTTCATTAACTCAAAAAACTTGCAAGTAGAGAAAAAATCAAGAGCGTATAAATTTTAGAGAGTGTTCTCTCGTTGCAAACTATTACAAGTTCTATTTTCAACTCGTAATAGTTAGCAGCTTATATTTCATATATTTTGTGTTATTGTATATTTATTTACAATTTTATTTTTGTAGTGAAAAAATGTAAAAAAAAGAATTTTCAATAAAATTGAAGAAAATGTGAGTTTACATATACATTTTAAAAGGAATAAAATAAGAAAATGTTTTGTATAAAACAATTGTTACTGGAAAAGCGTTCATTTACTTTTTAATAGCTTTGAGAATTTAAGAGAATAATTTAGTAAATTTTGATTTTATTATCTCGTCATTTGTATAATTTATACTGGGAAAGTAAATGAACAGACCTATTAACTTGCAACACTGTTTTCAGTTAGTATAATGTTCCCTTCGAACAAAAAATTAAAATTTTGACCCACTGTAAAAAAAAACTCAGACCAGCTGCACTTTAAGTTTATTCTACAAAAATTAACTATTCAGAAAGCCCTTTTAGAATTATAGGGTCGCTATTCTGTTTCAATAAAAATGTCTCAATTTGTTCGACAGTGTAATTAGATAATTTTTTTGATCCATCGTTTTTGACCATTTCATAGTCTTATTTATTCTCTATTTTATATATTATATTGGGTATATGACAGAAAAATGCGGGATATACAACAGATTAGTAATAAACTGCCAAGTTTCCAGCCTTAGATGCAGTTCATAAATATTGCTTATTTATTGTTGTAAATATGATGCAATTTATTAAAAAATATTATCTTTTTATACTATTTAATTATTTATACAAATATGTATGCCCTTATTAATGATGCCAAAAACATACATCACCCCCTAGCGTTTGATTAATATTAATTTAAATAAAATTCAAAATTTCATCAAAAATTTCAGCAGTTTTCGTAAATCAACTAAGAAACCCCTATAAAAAAATATAGAAAAATGCTTAAACGAATAGGAAAATTTACATATTATAATGTCAATAAATTTCCATCATTTATCTTATTTGTAGCAAAAGAAATGTATGAAGGGGAAAAAAAAGCTCATTTCTTTAGCTGGCATATCAAATTGTTCAAATGTTCATATGTTTAGCTGTCATTTGGGTTTTGTAACCCTATACGTACTCATATATACAACAATAAAGAGCAGCAAAAACAACTTGACATGACAAGACATTACAAGCAAAGTAATCATTCTAAAAAATTTCAAATGCAAGACCAAACACTCTCTCTCTCTCTGTCTCTTACAATAAAACACTTTTAAAGGAAACGGAAAATGTAAAGAAAAACCATACACAACAAAACAACACTCACATAAATTTACACTTTATTTGTACAAGTACAAATAAAAAACTGCAAAAAAAAATGTTTAAAAAAAGAAAATTATGCAAAAATTGCACTATCATCATTTATCATTGGGAAAACAAATGTTCTGGGTTTTTTTTTGTTCACCATCATCATGTTTATTTTTCTTTCAAAGTTAAATCTAGCTTAGATATTTATAACGTGCTATTTTCATACGATTTTCGTTTGGGTTTTTTCCTTTCTTTTTTACTTTAAATGCGTAATATTTGTTTTAAATTCTGTAAAGGATGTTTGCAAAACAGCTACCATTTTTTTTAGCAGGATCTCTGCTTTTGTTTTCTAACATTTATTCTATTGTTTTTGATTGTCTTGTCTTGTAAATATGAATTTTTTTGTTTAACAGCTATGACTTTGAATAGACAGTTAAATTTCAAAAAATCAACAAGCTTTACTAAAAATAATAAGAATTTTGCTCTAAAATTGATGAACTTATGTCTGTCCATCTAGTTGTCTGTCTGTTTTTTCTTTTTGTTGGTTTGTTTTAGAACAGGAAGTCTACGTTAAAAGAAAACTTTCTGTTAAAAATGAAAAATTGTTGAACATTTAGTGTGTAGATAGATGATGGTCTAGGGTAAAGTTATGAATATTATAAGTAAGTAAATTTTTGGTTGTATTTTTATATATTTTTTAGCTGGCATTTTATTTAACAAAAACAATTTGAACATCATAGTCAGAGAGCCAGACAGTTGGATAAATAGACAAACATGTTAAACGTTTTTTTCAGCATGAGCGCTTTGTTTTTATGCTTAAACAAGTTAGACACGTTGATGTCTGTCTGCTTAATAAATTTTTTAATTTATAAAATAAAATTTTCACCCTGATAAGTATTATAAAATAAATTTAAAGAAAATTTCAGAAATTTATATGGAATTTGTTGAGTTGCCTTTGAGAGCAGGAAAATGATTTTTATGTTTCTTTGAGAACTAAAGGAGTAGAAAATTAAATATAAATGCAAAAGTTTATATTTGAGTGTCCTTATTGCCATGACATTTCTCATAAGAATTAGTTGGCTTTAAAATATTTGGATAAGCGCAAGTCTGTCTTATAGCACATTCAAACTGCACCGAAATTACTTAAGTTGGTCCCGAAATTATAACCGAAGTCTAACTCGTTTATACTGTTGTTTTTAATACTTGAATTTATTTCCCTCACAGCTTATACTCTTTAATTAAACTTCTCAAAAAAAGATGTTATAATTATTAATTTATTCATTTATTGGCACAATAATGAATTAAAAATGCGGAATTTGTTTTAAATTTTCAGTTTTTATTTTGAAACTTTTGTATATTACACATTTATTCAAGGTATTGGTCATTGTTAGGTATGACCTTTTCCCATCTTTCTGGCAACATATGAATTCCGGACTAAAAGAACTTCTCATCTTTTGAGGCCAAGAATGAATCAAACCAATATCGTATACTGTGTTCCAAAGTGAAGCGAATCCCAGACGGAGCACTGTCTGGACTATAAACAGGGCGAGACAAAAATTCCACTTCATTCTAAACATTCTTTTTAACAGGTATTTCAACATGTTGATGGAATATTACGGTTTCATGTCAGGCCGCATATTCTGGGCGGTTTTTGGCCAATGCTCGCTTTAAACTAATAAGTTGCGTTCGGTACAGGTACTTTATCGCCATGGATATTTGATTGTGGTATCGATTCGGCTGGTTGGCCGGGCTACACATGAGATCTCTTATGCTTCGGGTTATCAAAATGTATCCATTTTTCATCGCGAGATATGATTCGATGAGTCATTTGGAATATGTAAAATCGTCTTTCAAAGTCTCTCGGTTTCAATTCTTATGATGCTCAATTTACCCAAGATATTGCAAGCTCTTGTTGAGTTTTAAAACAATCTTCATGGAGTAATGCCTCTAATTGTTGGGTATTATCTGAGCAGATAATTGATTTTGGCGTGGTTTCTCGGTGCTGTATCCGGAAAGAGCAGTGCATCCAGGTTCTTCCTACATACTCGAATCTCATTTTAACAACTTCTGCAGTAATCGTACATATATAAGGAATGATACATTTCAATTTCGTAGGTAATCTCCTAAGATCCCATTTATTTTCGCCGATATCTGGAAGTTATGAACAGTTGAGAAAAGCTTCATGTGGCTACAGTAGTCTGAACAGACATATTGCTTCTCTCTTTAAGAAAATCTCCGACATCTGATTGATGTGTAGAAACACATTTTGAATCACATTTAGGCTGTTGATATCCTCACCATATTGCTGTATATATCTCAGCTACTTTATAGACTGATAGTAGTTTTATTTGGGAAGCAACGAATATAAAAGGTACTTTCTACGACTTCACAGATTTGCTTCTGCCTGTATATACGCTAAACATGTCATTCTGAGAAAATCCATTTCCTGTGTCAGACAACCTCGAAAAAAAAATAAAGTATTTTCGAACTCTATTGATTTCAATAAAACAGAATTGCTATGAGAGGACCCTAGAATATTTTTTCATTGAATTTTGTATGACAGTACATTTGAAAAAGGCCGCTTATCCATGTTTTCAAGGAATTATATTAGTCATTGTAAGAAGAAGGACAGCATATTTCTGCGTGGTAAGGTAAAGACTTTTGTCATTTTGTTAGTATGATGAGGTTATGTTAAAAAGGCAGCAGGAGAGTGACACACATATGGGTCCTACATGGATCTCTTTATAATGCCTGAGTAGAAAGGGTCACGAGAAAATAAATTTCCCATAACTGACCAGCTTGAGCTTCATCACGATAAATTCTTCAGAAGTCATCATATGTAAGATATAATCTCCTAGTATGTATATCGATCAAGCTGTGGCCTGTGATCATAATCACATTCCGTAGTCAACCACGGGGAATGTTCAGAAGACTTGTGGTTTGCTGACAGTAATATCTAGAACATGACAGTTGAAGTCTCAATCTATCATCTGAATTGTTTTAAATTACAGCGTTTAGCCTGGATCCATCGTTTACACGATGATAGCTGTACCAACGATGCATTCAACCTTATGTTGCAAGAGGTACTCTCCACTTTTAGCCTATGAATCTTCAATATACTTCTTAAGGACATTTTGGTCTCCCGGTATCCAGTATAGACCAACTAAAGCATGTCTTTTCATCTCGTTGAGAGATGCCGGAATTTTAGTAGCTGAACACCGTATACTTGGATAGAGAGATCTCAGTGTGAATAATACTACACTGATTTGGTAGTATTACCATACGTCTTTCCGATTTCAAGCCATCAGTGAAGATCTCTATTGACTTTCCATGCGTGATTGTATACCTACAGTCGTAACATCCGTGATCGCTATATTAAAGCTCCTATCGAATAAGGATCTGGAAGAGCAGTAATCTAAGTTTTCTATTCCTACATTTATTAGAGCAACGCTTTTGGCCATAAAGAAGCCAATTAAACAAGACAAGGTTCGGTTAGGTTCTCAGGCAGCTGCATAGTGGAGACAGGAAAGAGAGCAGCTCACTAGAGTCCAGGTAATATGTCCCTTTGTGTTACCTGAAAATAAAGATAGAAAAGAGGGACAGATAGAAATGAAAAGATAGGGGGACAGTCTGATGGAATGACGAAGTAGGAAAAGTGAAGAGAGAGGAGAATATTAATCACCAGTCAATTGACGGATATTAGGTCTCTCCGTGAAAGGCATTGATGCACTCTAACTTCATGTCCGAAAGCTCAGAAATACTATTTAAGGAACGATGTTCCAGAGACCTTGAGCGTAGGTCTCCTAATTCCGGACAATGATAAAGAAGATGAAAAATGGTCTCATCCTAGTCTTCATTTCGACAACTTAGTCGGTACCATATCATTCTGCTTATCGTACAGGTGTGTTCACAACCCCTTCTTGTCTGCACGAGCTCATAGTAAAAGTTACAAATTTGAAGCTTGCAATTTGATAACGGAACCACGCATAGGAAGTCTATGACTCCCTCGATAAAGAGTGCTTTAAATGGTATAACCCAATCTTTATTTGTGTTTATTAATCAAGAATACCGTATGGGCTTAACGACAATGTCAAATAAGCATTCTTCGTTGTGATACACTAGGTTCTTCCAATAGGTTTCTTACATGATTGAAATATGCACTCTTGCCTGAGGATATCCTTGAATCCAAAATAACTAATTAATAATTTTATGTTATCGGATATATCCAGTTCTACATAATTAGGAAGGGGTAGTTGAAATTTCAGGATCTTGTACTTCCTTAAGAGGAGTACAGTACACTGGTGAATATTCCTATAAACACACACTACTTTTTTTAAAAAGATTGTAAAAATTAAACATGAAAATATTTAGGGGGCTATAAATTTGTTTATTAAATTAGTTAAGACTTCACTTAAAATATTATTTACAAAAAAAAATTCATTTGTACTTTATTTCTTTTTACTTAAATTTCGTTATCTGGCATTGATTCCACAAATTTTTTAAGCAGATTGGAATCAATTTCCTACCAGACTTGCTTAATTCTTAGTTTCAGCTCTGTCACAGTCATTATGTTTTCATTCTGGGCATTACTTGCATAAACTTTACGGGTCCTGTATCCCCACAAGTTTTCCATTGGGTTTAAGTCCGGACTACAAGCCGGCCAGTCCAACAGAGGAATGCTTAGAAACATGGATTGCGGCATTATCTTGTTGGAATATGCAATCTTCATCGATTTTTTCATCCATAAATGAGAGAAGAGCATCTTCCAACAGTTCGTTATAAATCGCACTATTCTTTTTTGTCGGAACAAAACATATTTTCGACTTGCCAACTCCAGAAAACGCTGTCCAAACCATAACACTGCCACCACCGAAATTACGTTTTGACATCCCAACAACGTTTGATCTCAAATCGTGCCAATAGCATGAGTATGAGTCAGGACCGTCTGAATTAAATTTTTTTTCGTCAGAGAAAATTACTTTTTTCCACTCATCTGTCGATTTCATATATTTTCTTGCGAGTTTTAGACGATTTTCTTTATGGTGCTTTTTTAGCATTGGTTTACATTTCAGCTTTTTCAATTTATGTTTTCATCGTTTCGTAAAATGTGTACAACGTTTTTGGAAGTCGCTGGAAAATTCAATTCATTCTTTATTTGTGTGGAATTCAATTTGTTGTGGGTTGCTTCTTGTTTTATTAGATTAAGTTATCTTCTTGCTAGTTTTGTATTTCCCTTTACAGGTTTGCGAACACCATAATTTTGACCTTTCTTCAAGAAATTTCGCACCACACTTTCCGAACGATCGATTTTACGTCCAATTTCTCTATTGGAGCATCCTTGGTCGTGAAAAAAATTTAATTTGAATCTTTTCTTGATCGGACAAAAAAACTTCCCTTGGGCATCTTTAAAAGTGAGGAAATTTATTGATTCAAATAGAAAAAGTTGCAGTAAATTAAGATGTTACTATTAGAAACGTACCTTTGGTTGAAAATAAACTAAAATTGATAATATTTTATTTTTGTAACTTTTTTAAAAACAAATTTCACGTCTGCGTTTATACGAATCTTCCACTTACAATAACACCAAGAACATTTGATCGCATAATTAAGGCAAACAACAAGAATAAGAAAAAAAAAACTTGCTTAGTTTCAAAAAGTACCGTTAAGTTGTCTCTCATTAAAAAAGTTAAATTTTGCTTTTGGATGAGAACAACAAAGATATAACAAAACAAGTAAGAAAGTATGGTCGGTCAAGCCCGACCATATAATACCCTACACTAAGTAAAAGAGCAAAAACGCTTTTCTTTTAAAATTTCAATAATTTATATTTTTGAGTGATTTTCGGAAGTGGGCCTTATATGGGGGCTATGACCAATTATGGACCGATCACCATGAAATTAGGTCGTGTGATTTATGTGTATATTGAAGTTAACTATGTTGAATTTTGTGTGTTTACCAACATTTTTAAGCGATTTATGCACGTTAAAGTGATTTTCGGAAGCGGGTCTATATGGGAGCTATGACTAATTATGGACCGATCGCAACAAAATTTGGTGACATGAATTTTGTGTATATAAAACTTATTTGGAGCGGAATTTGTGGAGATACATATATAAATGAAACATTTATGACCGATAAAGTCCAATTTCGGGAGGACATTTGTATGGGGGCTAGGTGAAATAATGGACCGATTTCAGCCAGTTTCAATAGGCTTGGTCCTTGAGCCGAAAAAATAATATGTATCAAATTTCATCGAAATAGCTTCAAAATTGCGACCTGTACTCTGCGCACAAGGTTAACATGGACAGCCAGCCAGCCAGCCAGCCAGCCAACCAGACCGATCGACTCAGAAAGTGATTCTAAGTCGATCGGTATACTTTAAGGTGGGTGTTAGACTAATATTTTTGGGCGTTACAAACATCTGCACAAACGCATAATACCCTCCCCACTATGGTGGTGTAGGGTATAAATACAGAAAAAAAATTAAGTGCGTTTATAGGAATATATACCAGTGTATAATTTTTCACGAATTCACACTCCACACTTGATGCTCCAGCCAGAGAGTATCCGGAGTGCCAGTTACATTCTTTGCCAAGGAGTTATTATCTGCAACATTTGGATAATCCATAGACTGAATGTGCCTCTTCAGAGTTTCCAGAAGGAAGATAGACTAATAGTTTTGCAGAATTTCTTAGTATAGTGATTGTTTATACATTTTAAAAAGGAAGTTCTTAGTAAGCATTTAAATAAACAAATTTTTATTTAATAATTTCCACAAAGTTTTTATATATTCATTATTTACAAGCATATCTATGAGGAATTTTAAAAAATATAATATTTTTTAGATTTTATCTTTGCAAAATTTTACATACAAGTAATTTGTTTATATTTTATTTTTATATAAAAGCGAGTGAATTTATATATTTTTGGATAATTATTTTTTAATTTAATTTCTTTATCTATGAACGTATAAATGTTTGTATGCGAAAAAACAAAAAACTGAGAGTATGAGTGGTAAAATATATAGAAATGTATGGATGTGTGTATAAAAACAACAAGTAAACTTTTTAATTACATTAAAAGCTGACATCACGCACTAAAGGGAATTTTTAATGAAAATAAATTGCAGCAAATGTTTGTATAGAAATGTTTTAAAAGAAAAACAAACCAAACAAACCAAACCAAAACAAACCCGGCATACAACAAGCACAACTTAACTGAAGTTAAAATACCCCTCGTGCAGCAATGACTGTCCTACCCCCCCCCACAAATTGACAGAAACCAAAGCAAGAAAAACTAAATAAAAATAGAGAACAAGCTGGAAAAAAAGACAAGCATACCAACACATTGGACAGAAAATTAAAAAAAAAAAATAAATAAAAAGAAAATATAAACAAACACTTGGAAAAATATCACAAAATGGTTGAAAACACACAAATACAAATTTATAAAGCTTATAAGGACATCATACATATACATTTAAATGTTTAAGGAACTACATTCTTATTTATACATATTTATACACATGAAAAGTTGTAGTAGCAGTAGAAGTAGTAGAGAAGCAGTAGTTGGTTTTCAAATATAAGTAAGTACGTCTAAGTTTGTCTTTATATTTTTTGTACTTTTGCAAAACCTTAAGGGACATAACCAAACATTTTATAACATTTATTTAAAAATATACACTCATACTTAAAAAAAAACATACACAAATTACTAACTTATACATTCTAACACACATTTATTTGATATGTATGTAGCTGAACATGAAGCGGGGGATCTTGCTATAATATGAGTGTAAGGAAAAAGTTTTTCCTACAAAACTACTGTGACTACAGCTACTACACAGTCATTACAATAACAACTGTGCTGTACATACTCTTTGAGTCATCATCATGACCCGCAATATCCGGTTTCTTAAAAGAGATACTTGAATGTATAGACATACAAACTTGTACACTGTGAGAAGAGCCGGAACCAAAAAAAAACTTACAAACATCAACAGTGTAGTAAACAAACGCGCAAATAAACTTTATCGTAAAATATATAAATGTGAACTCCCTAAGTATTAGGATAGCGCCGAAAAGGAGTTACAAACCATTTTTTTTGCTCCCAAAAATGGGATTTTTTAGTTTTTTATCTATATTATCCATACTAGGGGTGTGGAGATCGAAACTCTTTTACAAAATAATTAAGAACATATTGGGTCATCTAAAATGGATTACAATATTTTAATAGCAACTATGCGATTTGAGAATTTTAGTCATAAATTTTAATTTTACATAAAAAATAGGCGTATTTTGGATGAACCTGGTTCCCTCGGTATAGAAAATTTTCAATTTTTTTCATTTAGGATATTTGACGTAAAGTGAGCTTTGCAAAAAGTATAAATGTGTTATACATCTTCTAAGAAATTTTTTAGATAAATTAAAAACATAAAAAGTACTTTTATCCCAAAAAACTAGCGAAAAATTACCTATTTTCTATTTTTATACCCTTCACCTTCGTGAGAATAAGAAATAAGTTTGTCATTCCGTTTGTAATTTCTACATTTTTCATTTCCGACCCTATAAAGTATATATATTCTGGATCCTTATGGATAGCGGAGTCGATTAAGCCATGTCCGTCTGTCTGTTGAAATCAATTTTCTGAAGACCCCAGATATCTTCGGGATCCAAATCTTCAATAATGCTGTCAGACATGCTTTCGAAAAGTTTGGTATTTAAAATCAGCAAAATCGGTCCATAAATAACGGAGATATGAGCAAAAAACCGGGACAACCTCGATTTTTGACCTATTTTGTATCTATATCTGGATTACTAAGTCATTAATACAGACAATATGGATATCTAATGAAAGATATTTCAAAGTCCATTGCAACGATGTGGACAAGGCTATAGTAAGTTGGACCTACAATGGGTCAAAATCGGGAAAAATATAAATTAACCCGAATTTTTTTTTCATCAAAAAATTTTTTTTGTCATACATTTTTTCCAAAAAATTTAAAAACTAAAAATAAAAATTTTGAAAAACAGTTAAAAAAAAATAAATTTTGTTTACCTAAAAATATTTAAAAAAAAATTATTTTAAAGTACAATTTGGTGAAGGGTATATAAGATTCGGCACAGCCGAATATAGCTCTCTTACTTGTTCAAATTGAAATGCATATAACTTTGGACATGATGATTTTTAAACAGTTCTTTTTTTGATTGCCATATACATTTGTTGTTAATCAAATAAAAGAAAAATGGAGAAAATCGAGAAATATTTGGACGCGCTGTTATCAAAAAACTGGAGTAGGGTGGGTAAAAATGTTGAAAATTTTATTTTTAAATGCGAATATCTCCTAAGCTATAAGAGTTAATTGATAGCTCAGACAAGGTTTTTTGTAGTGCTCGATATTGAGATTCTATACATTTATTTTTATTTTAAATCAGAGAGCAAACGAAAAAATAGTATTGTATTAAATATTTAACATACCGAGGTGTCCTACTTTGGGAACCCCTGCCCGTGCCCTTGGTGGGCTCATGAGGTCCTAGTTCAAAACTTTATTTCGACAATACTTCCTCTTTATGCATGTAAAATTTCAGTAAAATCGGACCAACCGTTTAGAAGTTACAGATTAATTTCGCTCTTTATTTTTCGTGTAAAAAAAAATATAGCGCTGAACTAGAAAAAAGCCTTGAGGGTTTTGTTATGGAAAACGTAAGCTTTCATTTGCTTTTGGTTTCATCCCATTCCGATTCGAAAAGTTCGATTTTGTATCACAGTGTATTTAGAGATTGAATCTGGAATGGACTGATTTTTATTGCTCCAGAGCTTTGTGTTTAATACCCTTATAATCCTTCATAGGCATGGTATATTGTTTTGCTTAACGAGATGAATAATGGTTGATTTTCATATTGGGCTTAATATACCGTACTTTGGCTTTTGATATTCAGCATTTCACTGTATTTAGCAAACAAGATATTACATTGTCAAGATGTATATTTGCCCTTGGCGGTGTTTATCTTTAGGACATCCATTGCTGCTTCGAGCTTTAGTGACTTGACTTATCTACATACTCGGAGCATTCAAGGCGTTCATTGAGGACGCATGTTATACCTCTGCTAGCTCGACTTGAATTATATACTTAATTTTAACGCTTTTAAGTATGTGAAAGCTGTTACTTATGTCGTAAATAGGTTCAGCGATATAATATTTGGTTTCACTCCTTTACACGAGACAGACTGCCACTCGGAGAACTGTTCTGAAATCATTCGAAAACTAAGTACAAGACCTCATAGATCATAATTATAACTCTCCAATTTCGACAGAGCAATGTGTCATCTATTTTGGGGACTCGATCAGTGCTAATAAGAATATCAATAACTTGAGGCTGCTTCGAAAATTTCAGAATCACATGTTTTGGAAATAAATCTGGCAATTCAAAACAGCTGGTCCGATCGGCATAAAATTTGACATAAACGTAGCCAAGGATTACTCGAATTAAAGTTATTAAAATAGCCCCTACAAATGATCCAGGGGCTGAAATAAGGTTCCCTTCGACATGTAACACTTTTAAACACGTGCAATTTTCGTGTAATAAAATCTTTATTTATTAACAAAACTCAATGAAATTTGCAATGTTTTTTTTAAATTTATCATTCTAAATAACAAAGTATAAAAGAACTTGTCAAAAGGTCAAAGAGAATCCCGCAGTTCCTAAAAATTGCAGCGAATATCCCAAAAATTTTATTTTTACAATTTTGGTCATACTTTAAGGATAAATAGGGATTACATCAAGGTTTCAAAAGATGCTTTCCGTTTTCTAATCCCAGCTTTGGGATTTTAAAACATGTGGCCCAAAGTTGAAATTTTTGTAAAAAATAGGACACATTTCAAAGGGCGTAGAGCCAAGATATTGGAAAACTATGACATGTTTTTTATACCAAAATGTTCGCCATAAAAATACCTTACGGAAAAATATAAAATTGTTATATGTTCTTAAAGAATTTTTTTTTTTTAATACTTAGGATAATTCTCAGCGAGTTGTTAAGTTTTCCCTATTTAATTTGCCACGTAAAAAACATAAGGTAGACATGTTATACAACAATGAATAGAGGATTTTATCTACTTTCCAATAGTGTATATATCTTTTGATAATTAACTTATTCATGGAATACTTTTTTGAAAAATATGACAAAAAATGCTTTTTAATGAGTTTTTGCATAGATACAAATTATTCAAATTGAAATAAAATCTTTAGTTATGAATAGTTTTTAATGAAATTTCACAGTTATGTAGTTATTTCTATTTAAAATAGAAAACTAAAAACTAATTTTGAAATTTGTTATCAAGTATTCCGCAATTCCCAAAAAAGTCTTGAGAAATCCCAAAAATAGGATTTTTTCGTTTTTTGCCTAGAATATCCATACCAGAGGCGGGGTTATAGGAACCCTTTACCAAATAATTAAGAACATATTGGACTATCTAAAATAGGTTACTATATTTTGATATCAACTATGCGATTTGAGAATTTTTGCCCTAAATTTGAATTTTGCATGAAAACTAGGCGTTTTTTGAATGGACCTGGTCCCTTCGGTATCAAAAATTATATTTTTTTTTTCATTTAAAATATTTTACATTAAGTTATCTTTTCAAAGAATACAAATTCATTATACATCCTCTTAGAATTTTTTTAGATAACTTAAAAAGAATAAAAGTACTTTTTTCGCAAAAAAAATAGCGAAAAATCGCCTTTTTTAAATTTCTTTAAATTCAAATGCATGTAACTTTCGATTCAGTCATGATTTTTAAACAATTCTTTCTTTATTTGATATATACGTCTGTTAGTCCTACAAAAGAAAAATAGGGAAAATCGGTCATCAAAAAAATGTTGAGAATTTAATTTTCAAATGCGAATATCTCCTAAGCTGTAAGAGCTAATTGATAGCTACGAGGTTTTATGTAGTGCTCGGCAAGAAGATTCTATAGGTGTAATTTTTTTGATATCGGAATACAAACGAAGAAATAGGATCATTTTGAAAATTGAACATAGCCGAGGAGTCCTAATTTGGGGACCCCTGGCCCAGCTACTGGTGGGGTCATGAGGTCCTACTAATATAAAAAAAAGTACGAAATAGGGTATGTTTCGAGACAGTGGGGCTGATTACGAACCATTAATCGTTGGTCGATCAATAGCATTTGCAGTTACAATTATGGTTGGCTCCATTGCAAATAGGACCAGCCTAATGAATAAACTTCATATGTTTGTGTTTAAAGCTTTTATGAGAGGGTATGTGCGTTGGTTTACAATAAATATTGTCTGCAACGGATGTTTACATGAGCTGTTTATAAAATGAAAAAAAGAGACTACCAACAAATTTTCAACATACATAGTTTTGTAGGTGTATTATAATATGAGCATGTTATAAGCAAGTCGTGCTTTGTTTTTTTTTTCTTACTAAACTACGAGAGTTGTCGAGGAAGTTGTCGAACTTCTGGTGAGGAAAGTATAACTCAATGATATGACCTCACAATTTAAGATTCATTTCATTTCATTTCATTTATTAAGTCAATGGAAATACAAATTCCTTACAGACTACGATTAAGTATAAAAATAAAATTAACAATTTTTTTGAAAATATTATTTAAACTATTCAATTATTTTACATAACAATTTTTTAAAGAAACATTTTGATGTGCAGAACTCTATTATCTGCGGATTAAAACAATTTCTTTGTTGTTTGGTATTAATAGCATTAAGATGTATAAACGCACGAGTAAGTGTACTGTTAAGACCATAATTGGTATGGTGATAAGGCACATTAAAAATTGTATTATACCTATTATACCTATACCTAATATATATTCTTACATTATACATCATCCATAACTTATAACCTATAAATTTAATACCTTTAGAATGGAATAAATTGTTGAATGATCTAAATTCCAAAGAAAAAAAAAATAAAACTATATGATTCTTGGTGTAGCAATGATGTTATTACATCATTGTTAATGAATTAACCAAATATTTATCACTCGACCCAAAAACTTCACGATACTGTGTAAATAAAATACATCTGTAGATATATATAGTTGTATCCTTAAAATTCTCATGTGAATGAGTATGTCTATATGTGAAATACACACATAATTTTGTGTGTTTTCGAAAAGACAACCACAACGTGCAGCATCTTTCATTTACTGTCAAAACTAATTATCAATTTTCTTAATTAAACCGCAATTACAACCACAACAACTAAAATAATAAAAAAAACAAACACACTACACATACAAAACTTTTCAAAGTTTCATTTATATGTTGCGTTGTTTTCCTCCTTTTGGAGTTTCTATTCTTAGTAAAGGACTAGTGAAAAGGGAATAAATGTTTTATTTTTAAACATACAAAATAAAATTCATTGATTTCTTTATGAAGGCAATGAATAGCAGAGAAACCGTAAATAAAATTCTATGGAAATTAATATTTTTGTTGAAACAGAAGGCAGCTGGGAGACAAAAAGGCAATATAGGAATTGTTGTAGATACTCTCTAAATTCCTTGAATTGTTTATAATAAAAGCTAGCATTGTTCATGGAATCATACCTCTTAATTCGCTATAACAACTGACAACAACCTACCTGTACCACTTACAGGTACTAACTCAATTCGCTAAGAAATAACAGACGATAATTTTAAATATAATAGCCTCACTGCACAGAGAATACAGATTCGTAGTACCAACGGCATTTGTTGCCAGTCGAATGATTCGGTTGCACACATAGAATTTGTCAGTTCTATCAATAGAAAATCAGTTAATGAGGAAGAATTTCGGTTAAAGCAACTAAACTTTTGTAACTCCTTCTAAAATGTTGTAGCCAGAACTGTAAAATTCGGTCACTAAGGCAGAATCATGCGATTGGCTACAAATTCGGTTGCTACTAGGAATCAGTTTTCTCTGTGTGTTTATCCAATGTCGTATGTAGTAGATATATTAGAATTTTATTCTGCTTTCTGCCTATCTGCAGAATAATTTCATTGTTTTTCTAATATTAAACCCACATCATAGTCCTCATCTGAGTTAAACAATTGGGAGCCAAAGTTAGATTATCTTACAACTTTGGTGTCTTTGGTGACCCCTTCTGAAATTTACGAGCAAAAAGTTTCGTAGAATATTTTAATTATTAAATATCCTTTTTGAAAGGACTTTTTTTGGATTTTCTCGAAGAAAGTATACAATTTACCCATAAAGAGATGAGGTAGAAGGTTAAGATCTTCCACAAAAATGATTCTCATAAAATTTCATAAAATAACTCTGACAATAATAATTCTCTCAGACATTAATTTGCTAAATTTTTTTAACTTAGTATAATGCTCGCTGTGCAAAAAGAACTCTCCATCTGGGCTATAAGTTTATTTTACAATAATGATATACTCAATATGCCCTTTCAGAATTATAGCGTCGCTCTTTTGTTCCAATCATAAAATCTTAATTTGTTGGACAGTGTCTTTAATTAAAAATTACTCATACGCTATGTCCCAATAATTAAATAATAATCATACGTACCGTAGTACTGACATAAGCTTCATACAAACATGTTTTAAATATGAATTTGTAGGAATTTTTGTCATAAATTTCGCATGTAGGGAAAAGAAACTGAATTCGTATTATTGGGAGTTTTTAATATATGGAAATTGTTTTTACTTTGTCACTTATTCTCAATTAGTTATTGAATATTATTAGCGTTTTTGTTAGGAAATATCGAATTTTGTGCCAACATATTATGGAAGTTTTGCATTACTTCTTTAATTTGAAAAAAGTGCCACTGAACTGAATGCTCACCAAAACTTATTGTGAATATCTTTCATCGGTTTAGAAGTGGTGGTTTTGATACGGATGACAAAGATCGCCCAGGCCAATCAAAATAGTAAAACTCAACAAGAGCGTGAAAATCATTTGGAGCTACTCACTCAGCAATGTTTGCAAGCTTAAGATTCATTCAAAACCACGGAAATTGGGTACCATACGTAGACCAGCCAACCAGCCGAATCGACACCAAAACCAAATATCCATGGCGCTAAGTTAATTCTCTGTATTTGGTGGGAGCAAAAGGATCATATCTACTATGAGCTGCTGAAATCTCACCAGAGCATCTGCACCGATCGCTGATGAATCGTTTCAAGCAATAATTTGTTGAAAAACGCCCACAATATGCGGCCAAACCTGTTAAAACTTAGACCGTGGCCCGTTCGTCTACTAATTGTTTCGATTGACGCTCTCTCTGGAATATGCTTTACATTGCACATATGCTTTACACAGAGACAGAATCAAATTTTTTTGGAAATAAATCTGGCATTTCTAAACAGCTCATCCGATCGGGATAAAATTGATGTGAGCATAGCCAAGGAGTATTCCAGTTTAAGTTATTAAAATGGGCTCTACAAATGATCCAGGGGCTGCGCTTGGGGCTCAAAGTAGGGTACCATCGACGAATGGACTCGAATTGTTTTTGTTAGTTAGATAACTAAATTACGAATTACATCCCAATAAGCTTTTTTACTGGAATTCAAGTTGAAAGCAAGTGTAATTCAAGCCTTGAATTATAGTCAAGCAAATTAATTACAGTTGTATTACACTTTATTTCAATAGCATTCTCTAGTAAAAAGGAAACATAAATTCAAGCCATATGTTTTTTTGTTTGAAAAATAAATAAATTTTCAAATATTTTTCATGTCTAAAGTATAATTACATTTGCATTTAAGTCAAATTCCAACAAAATGTTCAAGTGCTTGAATTTTTGGGGCTTTGGTGCTTACTGGGATTCATAAGATTTCAGAGCAAAAGCAATTATGGATCCAAAAATTTTTTTTTTTAATTTTTCTGTAAGTTGTCTTTACGAGGAATATTTTGGTATAAAAAAATGTCACATTTATACCCTACACCACCATAGTGGGGAGGGTATTATGCGTTTGTGCAGATGTGTGTAACGCCCAAAAATATTGGTCTAACACCCACCTTAAAGCATACCGATCGACTTAGAATCACTTTCTGAGTCGATTAAACGATGTCCGTCCGTCTGGCTGGCTGGTTGGCTGGCTGTCCATGTAAACCTTGTGCGCAGAGTACAGGTCGCAATTTTGAAAATATTTCGATAAAATATCGTACATATAATTTTTTCGGCCCAAGGACGAAGCCTATTGAAACTGGCTGAAATCGGCCCATTATTTCACCTAGCCCCCATACAAATGTCCTCTCGAAATTGGACTTTATCGGTAATAAATGTTTAATTTATACATGTATCTACACAAATTTCGCTCCAAATAAGTTTTATATATACAAAATTCATGTCACCAAATTTTGTTACGATCGGTCCATAATTAGTCATAGCTCCCATATAGACCCGCTTCCGAAAATCACTTTAACGTGCTTAAATCACTTAAAAATGTTGGTATATACACAAAATTCAACATAGTTAACTTTCATATAGACATAAATCACACGACCTAATTTTATGGTGATCGGTCCATAATTGGTCATAGCTCCCATATAAGGCCCACTTCCGGAAGTCACTCACGAATATAAATTATTGATATTTTAAAAGAAAAATATTTTTACTCATTTACTTGGTGTAGCTTATTATATGGTCGGGCTTGACCGACCATACTTTCTTACTTGTTTTTTTATCAAAATTTCAACTTTGGGCCACATGTTCTAAAATCCCATAGCTGGGTTCAATAAACCGGAATCAGTTTTAGAAACCTCGATGTGTTCCTTATTTATCCCCAAAGTATTTTCCCAGCTCAGAAGGAAATGTGGACCCCATGGACAAAATTGTAAAAAATACCATTTTTGTGATTTTTGCTGCAATTTTTAGGATGCCTTTTTGACAAGTTTGACCAGTTTTTTTATCATTTTGTTATTTAGAATGACAATTTGATTCGTTCTTGGCTTAAAATTGAATCTTGGCTTTGCATTAATGGCAGTTTGTGTTGATCAGTTAAAAGGTATAAGTTAAAACAAACTAGTAGTAACAAGCGTTTTGGAATTTTTTGCAAAAATAAAATAGATTTACAAATTAGTTTTAACAAATTTAAAAACAGGCAAAGAGCAGCTGAAACAGCTGCGGAATACAAATCACGTCTTCAGGAAAATCGGGAAAGGGCATCTACGTCTAGTGACGCCGAAATAGTAAGACAATGCGGATCACGGCGTCAGCAAATTCGTCGCAGTGCATCTTCATCGAGAGACAGCAGAGATACCCCAACAGCACATTGAAAGACTAGAATGAACAATCTTTGCTTATAGAGTTTTCACACCTGAAGTTAAAACCTGGTTTTAACATTAAAACTTTATTCAGCTAATTTTGCGTTCACAATAGAAGTTTTCATAAATCTGGTTTTAACATTTATTGGACAACAGCTTTGCCCACATTTCAATAAAAACCTTTGCATTATTTTCTGTCTAAAAGCCTCTTTTTCTTAAGAATTTTTTTATTGTTGCTCTTGAGTTTGTTATTTAATTTTTGTCAACGGCTTTCTTCGTTTTTAAATTTTTTTTGTTTTCTTTTATCAGCTGTTTTTAACATTTTTATGTTGGTAGCTCTGAATTTATTTCATAAAACCTACTTAAAACCAATCCAGAAAAGGTTTTAAGATGGTTTTAACATAATAATTTTGTATGGTAAAACCAGGTTTTAATAATGGTTTTAACGATAAAAATACTCAGTGTGAAAACACTTTCCATTGCAGCGTTTTGAAGTTATCTAAGGAATCCCCGAGAATATGCTGTAAAGTTGTTCTGTCACCAGTTATTGAGTCGTCTGAACCGCTTTCGATATTCAAGCACTTCCTTTAAAATATCCGGAAGTACAATTCATGTTTTCAAATAATGTCCTTCGGGGCACCTAATATCGTAAACATTGTCGGCTTCATGCCCATCTTTAAATTTGAAGGATAAATGTACCACAGAATTGGATTATGGGTCCCGCTTCCCAATGATGATGTGAAGTTCCTTGAAATTTATTGCACTGGAATTTAAGCTACAGAAGTCAGACGTGAAATCGAATCTTCAAGCAATGATACACGAACACAAAAGCCTTATCCGATTATTTAAAACAGCCCTAGACCAGATGCCGACTGATGATTATAAGGTTGTGATAAGAGCTGACAAGACACCGACTGGTGAGCATGAACGGCTATCGGTGATAGACGACGTTACAGTTGTTATGGTTGACACAAACTTCGAGCGAAATATTGTATGTAACCTGGCCTTAAGGGGAATTCATAAATATTTGCCTTAAACACATTCGTTTCTTTTTTTACGGGAATAACATGGCACTGTCCTTATAGCTATCTTCTACAATTTTGCCACCAAGCTACAGATAATAAGTGTTTCGGGAGGGAAGTCAGGTCGGAGGAATTCGTACTTTTGTTTTGTCCGACAATGTACATTAAAATTGAGATTGAGGTGCAATATAAAACAGATGTTTAGCTAAGGGCCAGCAAGTCGGACCAGATTCAGATAGTAATATATAAAAATAAAATAATAAGAAAAGTGATGCATTATACATCTAAAAAAACAAACATTTATGCAGGCTTCATAAAACTTAAATCAAATTTAAAACTTTTATTATTTAACTTAAATCCAAAACTATAAACAAGTACGTTGGCTGCATTTTAAAATTTAAAAAAAAAACTCTCCCACTTTAACCAAAAGCTCATAAGTGCATTATAAATCATATTTATTATTAATTACAATTTAATTTATAAATCATAATTATTCTAGTGTTTGGAAAACAACAACAGCAAAAAAACAAAAGCTCATACATATATCACTTGATGTATCACTTTTGTTTTCCTCGTTAAACAGAGAATAAAACACACCAACACAAAACAGCAGCAACAACTTTCGACAGCATAAAAAAACCCAACATATTAAAAGTGTTAAAACCACTAAATTTGTTAAATTAATAAACGGACAGACACCCCAGGGATATTAACAATACGTAAAGTAAAATAACACAACAAAAGCCAGAGCAGCAACATCTATATCAACAATAGCAACCAAAAGCAGCAGCAGCAACAGTAACAGCAGCAGGAAGTAAAACAGCTACAGCAACACTTCCACTCCACTCTACACTAGTGATTTTCCTTTTCTATTTTTTGCAGTTTATGTATTTTGTTTTTGTTCACTGCTACTACTCTACTATAAATATAAAGTGATATAGAGTACAAATGTTGTTTGGTTGTGTAGAGAAATATATAAAAATGATAAACTTATTTAGTAAACAATATAACATTCGGTTACACATTCAGACAAATAAATACATAGATTCATATACACAGAAAAAATTATATTTCAATTCAAACATTTATCCCATATTGAACTGGTTTCAATTATTTCATAATTAAATCAAGTATTCGTTTGCTCAAAAACAAAATTTCTTGATATTTTCTATTGAATTTTGAGTTTTGAATTTGATTATTTTGACAATTGAATATACAATTTTCGTTATTGGTCGAATTTCAAATACAAAAATTATTGAATAGATAATTTTCGTAATTGAAACACAAAAACTAACAAAAATGTGTTTTCAATTACGAAAATTATCTATTCAATAATTTTTGTATTTGAAATTCAACCAATAACGAAAATTGTATATTCAATTGTCAAAATAATCAAATTCAAAACTCAAAATTCAATAGAAAATATCAAGAAATTTTGTTTTTGAGCAAATGAATACTTGATTTAATTATGAAATAGTTGAAACCAGTTCTATATGTGACAAATATTTGAATTGAAACGGTTTAAGAAATAGTTTTTTCTGTGTAGTTTAAATGTATGGGTGTTCAAATAAAATATAGTGAAAATAAAATTGTACAAGATTTATATGCACAAAAATAAATAAACACAAAAAACATAAAGAGTTGCAGCATATAACTAACTACAGCCACGGTAGTATTGTGGCTGTTTTTGGGAAACTACTCACATGTTGTATTGAAGTACTTATGAACATTAGGATGGTCCTGAGCCCCCAAATAACTTACACTCTTGATTGATACATCAATATATTTAACATACGTTGCTATATAAATCGATAAATCACCTCGCAAATAGGTGAAATAAACCGCGAATAACCTTTTTACCTTTTAAACCTATTTTCCATCAAGCTTTTTTTACAACATTTTTTTTCACCAATTTTTGTTTTAAAAATTGTTTGTCCACAAATTTTTTTCCAAATCTTGTTTTGGTAAAATTATTTTTTCACTTAAAATTCTTTTTAATAATTATCGTAAAGAATACTGGCGGTACAGCCGCATATTGCTCTCTTACTTGTTTTTCTTTAATATTTCAATTAAACTAAGATTGTAAATAAATATTACTCATACGTTATGTTTCACAGTAATCAAATAATAATCATACGCACTGTAGTACTGACATTTAAATCAAATGCAAAATCAAACACTTTGTTAAATTTAAAATCGAGAAAATCGCTTAACAAATCGCTGATATATTAGGATAAAACTATGACTATGTCGATATTTTCACCTATTTTCCACCAAAATTGTTTTTCAACAACAATTTTTTTCCCAAATATTTTTCTTTAACCAAAATTGTTTTTCAACTAAATTTTGTTAACCAAATTTTTTCCACCAACATTATTTTTCAACGTTTTTTTCAACAATTTATTTGACCATCATTTTTTTTAATTTTATTATATCTTAAAAAATAACTTGATAAATGGAATATAAGATTTCAATTAAACTAAGATTATAAATAAATATTACTCATACGTTACGTATAATTCTCAATAATTAAATAATAATCATACGTACTGTAGTACTAAAATAAGCTTAATACCAGTACAAATATGTTGCTAAACTTAGGAAAATTCGCTCTTTGTAGAAATATTTCTGAAATATGGCATTTCTTCCCTTTGAAATAACTCTTTAATAATTTGGTAAATGGAATATAAGATTCGGCACAGCCCTCTCAGCACTCTTACTAGTTTTTCTTTAATATTTCAATTAATCAAAGATTGTAAATAGATATTACTCATACGTTACGTACAATTCACAATAATTAAATAATAATCATACGTACGTAAAATAAGCTTAATGCGAGTAAAAATGTATTGCCGAACTTAGGAAAATTCGCTCTTTGTAGAAATATTTCTGAAATAGGGAATTTCTTCCCTTTGAAATAACTCTTTAATGACAAAAACTAAAATATAATTTCTTAGAAATTACATCTTAATAAAAAACAAGTAACACAGCTATATTCGGTTGTGCGGAATCTTATATACCCTTCAACAAGTTATACTTTAAAATAAAAATTTTAAATATTTTTTAGGTAAAATTTTTTTTGAATTTTTTTTTTCGAAATTTTTACTTTAAAATACAAATTTTAAATATTTTTTAGGTAAAATTTATTTTTTTTTTCAAAATTATTTATATTTTTTTCGAAGTTTTTGTTTATAATTAATTTTTTAAATTTTTTTTTTTCAAATTTATCAAATTTTTTTATATCGGCTTCGCTATCTATAACGATCCAGAATATATATACTTTGTGGGGTCGCAAATGAAAAATGTAGATATTACAAACGGAATGACAAACTCATGGTGAATATAATAATATTCTTCAGTTGTTAATATCTACCGGTTTTTAATGACTTCTTAAAAACTGCGCCATTCTAATGACTGTGTAAATGTATATGAAGTTTATTAGATGTTTTTGTGTGACCATGGCTTTAAGCCTTATTTGTGGTAAAATTTATTCGACTGTTATTTTGGAAATGCAGTTGCAAGATCAAAGTTGAAAAGTGTTTGAAAATATAATAGTTCGTACAAGTTTTTTGTTGAAATTCTGAATTTTTACTCACACTCACATTTGAACTGATGATGCATCATAATATTTAGAGGCTCAAATTCAATTCACATTTTACATATAAATAAATTTTAGTATATTTGAATCGTATGAAGAATATTTTTGTGGATATATAAGATAAGGCACTCTTACTTGTTAAATATGTATATGATATTTACAATAGACCTTGACAATAAAGATTATTGATGGCGACCTTGGTACGGTAGAAAAAGCATTATAATAAATGCACTTAAACCAAATTAAAATTTACTTTCAAATAAATATATCTCATACGTAATTCACAATAATTAAATAATAATCATACGCACCGTAGTACTGACATAAGCTTAACTACTGTATGTGCCAAATGTATGAAAAAATACTATTTGTAGGAATTTGGCAACAATTTTAATTGTAAAGAAAATGAACAGAGTTTCTACTACTTTCTAGATTTTTAACGATTTTCAAATGCTCTTTAAAACAAAGTCAAACACTCTTTTAAATAAAATGCTTGTTCTTAGGAATTGCCACATAGACAAAACTCTAGTTCCTTTCCGAAGCCCCAAACAACTAAGGTTGCTACTTAAAATTGATATTTAGTTTTTTAAAACAAAAAAATTTTAAAAAAGTTTGAAAAAAAATTTTTTAAAAAATTTTGTAAAAAAAATGTTGTTGAAATAAAAATTCTAAAATCCTTATTAACTAAAAAAAAAACGATTTTCCATAGAAAAAACTCAAAAATCTAAAATCCTTATTAACTTTGAACAGGCGTTTAATCGAGAAAAGTAACTCGACTTTGTAAATAAGCATTTAATCAATAAAAGGAGCTCGATCTGTGATCACTCAAATTTCTGACCAAAAATCGATTTTTTTATATGAAAAACCTCAAAAATCTAAAATCCTTAATAACTTTGTAAATATGCGAATCGAGAAAAGCATCTCGATCTCTGATCACTCATATTTCTGACCAAAATTCGATTTTTTATATGAAAAACCTTAAAAATATAAAATCCTTAATAACTTCGTATATAAGCGTTTAATCGAGTAAAGCAGCTTCATCTGTGATCACTCATTATTCTGACCAAAAATAGATTTTCATATGAAAAACCTAAAATATCTAAAATCCTTAATAACTTTGTAAATAAGCGTTTAATCGAGAAAAGCAGCCCGATCTGTGATCACTCATATTTCTGACCAAAAATCAATTTTTTATATGAAAAACCTCAAAAATATAAAATCCTTAATAACTTCGTATATAAGCGTTTAATCGAGTAAAGCAGCTCGATCTGTGATCACTCATTATTCTGACCAAAAATAGATTTTCATATGAAAAAACTCAAAAATCTAAAATCCTTAATAACTTTGTAAATAAGCATTTAATCGAGAAAAACATCTCGATCTGTGATCACTCATATTTCTGACCGAAAATCGATTTTTTATATGAAAAACCTCAAAAATATAAAATCCTTAATAACTTCGTAAATAAGCGTTTAATTGAGAAAAGCAGCTCGATCTGTGATCACTCATATTTCTGATCAAAAATCGATTTTTCATATGAAAAACCTCAAAAATATAAAATCCTTAATAACTTTGTAAATAAGCGTATAATCGAGAAAAGCATCTCGATCTGTTATCACTGGCCAAAAATCGAATTTTCATATGAAAAACCTAAAAAATCCAAAATCCTTAATAATTTTGTAAATAAGTGTTTAATCGAGAAAAGCAGCTCGATCTGTGATCACTCATTATATAAAAACCTCAAAAATATAAAATCCTTAATAACTTTGTAAATATGCGTTTAATCAAGAAAAGCAGCTCGATCTGTGATCACTCATATTTCTGACCAAAAATAGATTTTTCATATGAAAAACCTAAAAAATCTAAAATCCTTAATAACTTTGTAAATAAGCGTTTAATTGAGTAAAGCAGCTCTATCTGTGATCATTCATAATTTTGACTAAATATACATTTTTTTTATGAAAAACCTAAGAAATCTAAAATCCTTAATAACTTTGTAAATAAGCGTTTAATCGATAAAAGCAGCTCGATCTGTGATCACTCATATTTCTGACCAAAAATCGATTTTTCATATGAAAAACCTAAAAAATCTAAAATCCTTTATAACTTTGTAAATAAGCGTTTAATCGAGAAAAGCAGCTCGATCTGTGATCACTCATATTTCTGACCAAAATTGGATTTTTTATATGAAAAGCCTCAAAAATATAAAATCCTTAATAACTTTGTAAATAAGAGTTTAATCGAGAAAACCAGCTCGATCTGTGCTCAATCATTACTTTGACCAAAAATTTATTTTTCATATTAAAAATCTAAAATCCTTAATAACTTTGTAAATAAGCGTTTAATCGAGTAAAGCAGCTAGATCTCTGATCACTCATACTTTTGACCAAAAATAAATTTTTCTTATGAAAAACTTAAGAAATCTAAAATCCTTAATAACTTTGTAAATAAACGTTTAATCGAGAAAACCAGCTCGATCTGTGCTCACTCATACTTTTGACCGAACATAAATTTTTCTTATGAAAAACCTAAGAATTCTAAAATCCTTAATAACTTTGTAAATAAGCGCTTAATCGAGAAAAGCAGCTCGATCTGTGATCACTCATTACTCTGACCAAAAATCGATTTTTCATATGAAAAGCCTAAAAAATATATAATCCTTAATAACTTTGTAAATAAGCGTTTAATTGAGAAAAGCAGCTCGATCTGTGATCACTCATATTTCTGACCAAAAATCGATTTTTCAATCTAAAATCCTTAATAACTTTGCAAATAAGCGTTTAATCGAGAAAACCAGCCCGATCTGTGCTCACTCATTACTCTGACCAAAAATTAATTTTTCATATGAAAAATCTAAAATCCTTAATAACTTTGTATAAGCGTTTAATCTAGTAACACAGCTCGAGCTGTGATCACTCATATTTCTGATTAAAAATCGATTTTTCATATGAAAAACCTAAAAAATATAAAACCCTTAATAACTTTTTAAATAAGCGTTTAATTGAGAAAAACATCTCGATCTGTGATCACTCATATTTCTGACCAAAAATCGATTTTTTATATGAAAAACCTCAAAAATATAAAATCCTTAATAACTTTGTAAATAAGCGTTTAATCGAGAAAACCAGCTCGATCTGTGATCACTCATATTTCTGACCAAAAATCAATTTTTCATATGAAAAATCTAAAAAATTTAAAATCCTTAATAACTTTGTAAATAAGCGTTTAATAAGCTGCTCGATCTGTGATCACTCATATTTCTGACCAAAAATCGATTTTTCAATCTAAAATCCTTAATAACTTTTTAAATAAGCGTTTAATCGAGAAAAGCAGCTCGATCTGTGATCACTCATATTTCTGACCAAAAATCTATTTTTTATATGAAAAACCTCAAAAATATTAAATCCTTAATGACTTTGTAAATATGCGTTTAATTGAGAAAAGCATCTCGATCTGTTATCACTGGCTAAAAATCGAATTTTCATATGAAAAACCTAAGAAATCAAAAATCCTTAATAACTTTGTAAATAAGCGTTTAATTGAGAAAAGCAGCTCGATCTGTGATCACTCATATTTCTAATAAAAAATCGATTTTTCATATGAAAAATCTAAAAAATATAAAATCCTTAATAACTTTGTAAATAAGCGTTTAATTGAGAAAAGCAGCTCGATCTGTGATCACTCATATTTCTGAACAAAAATCGATTTTTCAATCTAAAATCCTTAATAACTTTGTAAATAAGCATTTAATCGAGAAAAGCTGCTCGATCTGTGATCACTCATATTTCTGATCAAAAACCGATTTTTCATATGAAAAACCTAAAAAATATATAATCCTTAATAACTTTGTATATAACTTTCATATGAAAAACCTAAAAAATATATAATCCTTAATAACTTTGTAAATAAGTGTTTAATCGAGAAAAGCAGCTCGATCTGTGATCACTCATACTTTTGACCAAACATAAATTTTTCTTATGAAAAACCTAAGAAATCGAAAATCCTTACTAACTTTGTAAATAAGCGTTTAATCGAGAAAAACATCTCGATTTGTGATCACTCATATTTCTGACCAAAAATCGGTTTTTCATATGAAAAACCTAAAAAATTTAAAATCCTTAATAACTTTGTATATATAAGCGTTTAAACAAGAAAAGCAGCTCGATCTGTGATCACTCAAATTTCTGACCAAAAATCGATTTTTTAAATGAAAAACCTCAAAAATATAAAATCCTTAATAACTTTGTAAATATGCGTTTAATCGAGAAAAGCATCTCGATCTGTTATCACTGGCCAAAAATCGAATTTGCATATGAAAAACCTAAGAAATAAAAAATCCTTAATATCTTTGTAAATAAGTGTTTAATCGAGAAAAGCAGCTCGATCTGTGATCACTCACTACTCTGACCAAAAATTAATTTTTCATATGAAAAATCTAAAATCCTTAATAACTTTTTAAATAAGCGTTTAATCGAGTAATGCAGCTCGATCTGTGATCACTCATATTTCTGATCAAAAATCGATTTTTCATATGAAAAACCTAAAAAATCTAAAATCCTTAATAACTTTCTAAATAAGCGTTTAATCGAGAAAACCAGCTCGATCTGTGATCACTCATACTTTTGACCAAAAATTGATTTTTCATATGAAAAATCGAAAATCCTTAATAACTTTGTAAATAAGCATTTAATAAAGCAACTCGATCTGTGACTCATACTTTTGAGCAAACATTAATTTTTCTTATGAAAAACCTAAGAAATCTAAAATCCTTAATAACTTTGTAAATAAGCGTTTAATCGAGAAAAGCAGCTCGATCTGTGATCACTCATATTTCTGACCAAAAATGTATTTTTCATATGATAAATTTATATATTTTTCTCGATATTTTTATATATTTTTCAGATGGATTTTAAAAAATCATTATAAAAATTAAAACTTCAAATGGAATGAAAATTAATGTAATAATTAAATATTACTCATACGTCTAGTAACTTGTAAAATAAATAATAATCATACGTTCAGTAGTACAATCCAATGTTTGATGTAAAAATCAACTAATTGTATAGAGAAACAAAGCGTAACTAGTTGAAAATGCATGAATGTATCTTCTAAGTGACACAATCCCTTGTATTGTTAAGAGGATTTTTTCAAGACTTTTATTCGAAATTTTTGAAAATTTGTAAAAAAAAAACTAAGATATTATAGTAAGAATGTAATGCTTTAAGAATTTAATATCGTTTTATCCCACCGTTAGTTTTGCATTCTTTGATGTATGTTTTCTTAACGTTTCACTAAAAAAATAAAATGAAATTGAATAGATCCTACTACAGCTTCTGCTCAACGTGCTTCTATTACATTTATAAATTTTATTATAATGTTGAAATAAATATAGGGCTTCTTTGTGTAGGTTCAGAGGATGTGTATATATATTTTTATACCAACATATAGACACAAATTTATACAATATTTTTAGCAGATAGATTGTAATAGAAGTAAGTATTTGTTTTTGTTTATTTTCTTTATGTTTTCATATGGGTTTTGTTGTTTTTGTTTATATTTATATGTTTGTTGCTCTAGCTGCATATATTTCTTTTTGATACAATTTTCCCATAAAAACTAACGCGAATCCATGGGGAAATTCAATTTTCGTTTATATTTAATTTTCCAATATGTTAAAATCAATTGAAGAAAAAGTATCGCTGGGAATAGTATAGACAGTTTTGTGGGTTTTTATTTGTTTTCTTTTTTTTTATATTTTTATTTTGGTTGTTCATACGGATGCTTTTGTTACTTTTATTATATTTTTGTGTTTTTTCTTTGCATGTTGTTATTGGTTTTTTGTTTTTACTCTTTTTACTGTACAAAGTTACCACTAGCGATATTGATGATGATGATAATACGTGCTGCAGCATTTACAACTGCAAATAACCACATAAAAAAGCTGTAATTTTATTTTATTTTTTTCATTTAATTTTCTTTTTGGGTTATTTTGAGTATAGATTTGATGAAGGGCCAAAAGTTATTTCTGTTATTGTTTTCCTTTTTTTAGAAAATTATTTTAAATAAATGAAATGAAAAATTATTATATTTGTTAAAGTTGGGTTTATTAGATTTTAAATGAAAATATTGTTTTACAAGTAAAATAAATTATTTTAATAAAGATATTTTTCTATATAATAGTTGCTTATTTTAGTATTTTAAAGTGATTATAAGTAAAAATATACATATTTAAAGTTACTGCTCCATATGGATGGATAATTCAATCAATATATACACTGAAAAATAAATGTTGAAATTTAGCAAAACTAAATACATTAACTGCCCCGCTTTAGGCTTGCTAACCGATTTTTATTAATGCCAGATATGTTAAAAACATTATATTTTTTAACTCACCATTATTAAGAAATAAAAATTATCTTATTTTTAAATAATTTCTCTTAGTGTAAGCCCTTTTCTTTTAAAATTATGTTGCCTTACAATTAAAATTTATCAAGGATTAAATGCAAAGAAAACTATTTCTCAAGAAAACAATCAATAAATCCTCATAAATAATAAAATATTTGCCAGTTAGTAAACAAAACTTAAGAAAAAAAAAACATTTAATAAAGCATTTAGTAACACAAATAAAAAATACAGTTTTTATTTAAATTGCCTGCAATGCAATAATGGAAATGAAGTGCCACTTACAGCAAATAAAATCAATAATATGAAAAACTAATTTATTTCTTACTTTATTAAAATTAAAAAAAAGAAAAACTTATCCTTAAGAGAAGCCCTAGAAAACCTACTTGATAGCTTTAGTTTTAAATATTTACAAAATATATATTCATTTATATCATAGATGATGTTGATGGCTGTAAAATAATTTCAGTTTAAATTACTTTACCCAAAAGTCAAACACAAAAGTTAAATACACTTCAATTGTAAAATGCAAAAAAAAAAAAAAATAGAACTCTAAAAGGCAACAAGAACTAAACTAAAGGAGTTGTCTCCTTTAGTTTAAATGATGGCATAATAACATTTTGAAACTTATACTTCAATAAATTTTATATTATTGTGTACAACTTATTGTCAATAGCTAAAAGGTAAAATGCTGGCAAAGTATAAACTGAAAAATGCAGACAGACTCTAAAATACAACAGACAAATGTTGAACTAAACTAAAATAAAATAAAGTAACACGCACATTTTTACTTCGTTTGGTAGTTACAACAAAAGACTGAGGGAAACTGTCTCACACACATTTAATGCTAAATGCATTTTGCGTTTATTGCATTTTGTGTAAATTATACGCACAAGGATATTAAATGCAAATTTTTGCTGCCATCAACTAGGAGTATGGAAACAATATGGAAGACTATGTTAAGAGACATTTGTTGAAAGTTGTATATATATAGTAGACTGCTGCCAATTAACTGTTGTTTAAAGTCAGCAATTACTTTAAATGATCTTGCCAACAAGATCAACAAATCAAAATATGTAAGAGCGTTATATTCGTGCAGCGGGCACCGATCGTTGATCAGTTTGTACACATTTATTGATTTATATTTTATACACTGGTGCATATTCCTATAAAAGCACACTATTTATACCCTACACCACCATAGTGGGAAGGGTATTATGCGTTTGTGCAGATGTTTGTAACGCCCAAAAATATTAGTCTAACACCCACCTTAAATTATACCGATCGACTTAGAATCACTTTCTGAGTCGATTAAGCGATGTCCGTCCGTCCGTCCGTCTGGTCGGCTGGCTGTCTGGCTGTCCATGTAAACATTGTGCGCAGAGTACAGGTCGCAATTTTGAAGATATTTCGATCCAATTTGGTACATATTATTTTTTCGGCTCAAGGACCAAGCCTAATGAAACTGGCTGAAATCGGTCCACTATTTCACCTAGCCCCCATACAAATATCCTCCCGAAATTGGACTTTATCGGTCATAAATGTTTAATTTATATATGTATCTCCACAAATTCCGCTCCAAATAAGTTTTATATACACAAAATTCATGCCACCTAATTTTGTTACGATCGGTCCATAATTTGTCATAGCTCCCATATAGACCCGCTTCCGAAAATCACTTTAGTGTGCATAAATCGCTTAAAAATGTTGGTAAACACACAAAATTCAACATAGTTAACTTTAATGTAGACATAAATCACACGACCTAATTTCATGGTGATCGGTCCATAATTGGTCATAGCCCCCATATAACCCCACTTCCGAAAATCACTCAAAAATATAAATTATTGAAATTTTAAAAGAAAAATTTTGTTTGCTCTTTTATTTAGTGTAGGGTATTATATGGTCGGGCTTGACCGCCCATACTTTCTTACTTGTTTTTTTTTTAAAAGATTGTAAAAATTAAACATGAACATATTTAGGGGGCTACAAATTTGTTTATTAAATTAGTTAAGAATTCGCTTAATATATTGTTTACAAAAAAAATTCATTTGTACTTTATTTATTTTTTTTTACATAATTTTCGAGATTAACAGCCATTCCTAAAGGTATTTTCCTATAAACGCACTTTAATTTAAGGGCCACTGTAGCATTATTAATAATGTGTTAATGATCCTTTGTTATGGATTCTTTCAAAAATACGGCCTGGCATTGATTCCACTATTTTTTTAAGCAGATTGGAATCAATTTCCTCCCAGACTTGTTTAATTCTTAGTTTCAGCTCTGTTAGAGTCATTATGCTTTCATTCTGGGCATTATTTGCATAAACTTTACGGGCAATGTATTCCCACAAGTTCTCCATTTGGTTTAAATCCGGACTACAAGCCGGACAGTCCAACAGAGGAATGCTATGTTCATTAAACCAAGATTTCGATTGCTTAGAAACATGGATTGCAGCATTATCTTGTTGGAATATGCAATCTTCATACATTTTTTCATCCATAAATGAGAGAAGAGCATCTTTCAACAGTTCGTTATAAATCGCACTACTAATGTTTGTCGGAACAAAACATATTTTCGACTTGCCAACTGCAGAAAACGCTGCCTCAACGATAACACTGCCACCACCGAAATTACGTTTTGACATCCGAACATCGTTTGATCTCAAATCGTGCCAATAGCATGAGTATGAGTCTGAAACGTCTAAATTAATTTTTTTTTTCGTCAGAGAAAATTACTTTTTTCCACTCATCTGTCCATTTCATATATTTTCTTTTGAATTTTAGACGATTTTTTTTATGGTGCTTTTTTAGCATTGGTTTACATTTCGGCTTTTTCCATTTTATGTTTTCATCGTTTTGTAAAATGTGTACAACGTGTTTGGAAGTCACTGGAAGATTCAATTTATTCTTTCTTTGTGTGGAATTCAATTTGTTGCGGGTTGCTTATTTTGTTATTAGATTATGTTGTATTCTTATTAGTTTTTGTATTTCCTTTGTAGGTTTGCGAACTCCACACTTTCCGAACGATCGATTTTACGTCCAATTACTTTATTGGAATATCCGTGGTCGTGAAAAAATTTAATTTGATTGAATTTAATTCGATTTCTTGATCGGACAAAAAAGTTCCCTTGGGTATCTTTAAAAGTGATGAAATTTATTGATTCAAATATAAAAAGTTGTAGTAAGTTGAGATGTTACTTTTAGAGACGTAACTTTGGTTGAAAAAAAACTAAAATTGATAATATTTTATTTTTGGTAACTTTTTTAAAAACAATTTTCACGCACCAAGAAGATTTGATCGCATAATTAAGGCAAACATTAAGAATAAGAAAAAAAACTTGTTTACTTTCAAAAAGTACCGTTAAGTTGTCTCTCATTAAAAAAGTTATATTTTGCTTTTGGATGGGAACAACAAAAATATAACAAAAATACAGAAAAAAAATAAGTGCGTTTATAGGAATATGCACCAGTGTATTACTAAAAAACATCAGTCGTAAATTTCACCTTTGCATGATCTATGCATTCAAATGTTATCGCGATCATCATATGTATAGCGGTAAGTCCCAACAAAGTTTTCTAATCCAAAATTTTTTTTAGCACTTACCAATAAATATTTTTGCCAAATTACGGTTTTCTAGGTCTCCTCGTATTTTAATAGTTTTTATATGTCGGATGGAAATTTTGGTTTAAAATGTTTCTGGTCGAACAGATTTGTGCCCATTTTCAACAACAAATATTTCTGATCAACAAAGAATAAAGTGAATCTATAGTGACTTCAAATGGTAGACACGCGAACATAGCTACATTGTCTTAGAATTTTGTGTGGGTCTACATTTTTCGGATGCGCGCCTTATAAAGAAGCTGTCTATAATTATGGATCGATAGTCACAAAATTCAGTATTAACCTATATGAATACTTAAAACTAATTTGTGCTTTTTCAATACCGTCATTAATCCGCAACATTGGCTACCGTTTCCCCTAAAATATATCGTTCCTGATTGGTAATTTTTGATTTTTATTTAATATAAATTTTCCATTTTATCATTTTGTAGCAGACTAATGTGAAACCTGGGATGGTTGGTTGTTAACGACAAAAAGCAATACAAATACTAATATAACTACAAGTACTTTAACAAATACACACTAAAACAAACTCTTTTTAAACAGGCAAAAAATTGGAATAACAAAGACACAGACATTTATATAAATATGTATTCAAGTGAATAGAAACTAACACCGATATAGTCAGGAATATCAGTACATATCAGAAGGACAGATATAAAGCAAACTAGGTATGATTTAAAATGTGTAAGACAAGTAAACTACTGCTGGGAAAGAGATTTAACAAAAATAATGAACTGGAAAATGATAATTACAGGTCAACATTTAAAAATTTTAAAAATCGTAAGTTTTGGAAGGTTTTTTAAATGTTATAGGAAGTGGTGTTTTAAAAAGTCACATAATGTTCACAAATATGAACTTAATTAAGCAAATCCCGAATTAATTTTTAAATAGTTTATAAAAATCCCAATAAAGACAAAAGAGTTCAACGTCGATCAGTGCATTACTTTTCAAGGAAATTATCTTAAATCACAAAAAAACTAATACAAAATCAAAAACCTTGTTTTTTATACCCTACTTCTGGGCTGATGTAATATTAGTAATTTCACTTGGTCAATTTTACCCGCAGATATATATATTTTAAATGAATATCAATTTACCATTTAGATAAATTTATCTGCTGGGTATTTATTAGGGTATTTATTCGAATAATGATCGTTCGATTAATCGAATGATTTCTTACGAATAATTATTAGAACAATTTACAAATGGCCATTTTCGAATAACGAATAATTCTAACAATTTTATGTAGAATAATCGAATAAAACGAATAAATGTTCATATATATTTAAATTTATTAAATTGCTTAAAATTTTTCATAATTTCAAATTAATAATGACTACAAAAATTTTATTGTTTCTGAAATTCGACAAATAACTAAAGACAAAGGGACTTTCGATCACTGTAGATGAGTATTCCGATAGCTCCTTCTATAAATATATAAATATTACTGCAAGAAGTTACAATTATAAAAACTAATCTTTCAAAATCTTTAACTTAGGACTTGAACCAATGAAAATAAAAGGTACGGAATAACATATTTATTATTTAGAAGAATCGCAATTAATAATCAAAATTTTAACTTAGATTAAAGTGGAGTTGAATGTGATGGAGAATGTGATTTTGAAACGGTCATCGAAAGTGATATTGAGGATGACATTTATAATAATTACATTGAAATAGATGAAGGCCATGATCTTAAAATATATGTATGTATGTAAATGATGTTATTAACCGCGTACGTAAGTGTTGCAAAATATTTAATAAATCGAATGATAATCACAAATATTGCAAACTAACGTTTTGTTGCAAGAAAATCATGGAGTTCGTCTTATACATTATTTTGAACATCTTTGTCAAACATGGTAATAAAGTTTTTGTGTATTTGTAAATGCATCAATCATGATCAAATTAGCCACGTTCACTGACAATGATATAAGACTTTGGACAGATTCCCTTTATTGTGTAATTCCCCAAGACCACTTTATCAAGCAAAGATTCGCAAAGTTGATAGAGCTTAATGTATAATACAATTTGTTAGAAATAATTTAGAAATAGTGAATAATTAATTTACTAAAGAATTAATTTAAAACCCGAATTGATGAATGACATAAAAAAGTTCTTAATACGTTTATATTGTATTTGAATTCAGTATCATGTACAACTAGCTCAAATTTTTAAAGCATAGCTCCAAAACGGAAGCTAAAGGGTTTGCTAGACAATTGTTTTGTAGATTGTTCGGGAGTTAATCTGATCAGAATATTTCTATTGAAAATTTAATGATGGACTTTGTTTTCGAATGTTTTTGTAACATTATCAATACTTGAGTTGTTAACTTTAACGTTATTCTTTGTTATTCTTTAACAATAAAATATTAAAAAACCGACATCAAACTTCATTCTTTACTTTTTAAAAATAATTTAAATTATTCGAATAATTCGATTAATTCCAAACGTGTGATCGAATTATTCGAACATGTTAAAATATGGGCATAAGTGCTGGTTTACACGCGTCAAGTTTAGTTGAGCAAGTCTGCAGTTTTTAGAAGATAGAGGAAGACAAATAAGAAAATCTTTCTAATCTCCTCCACTCTCTCTTCTATAAACTCAGGACTTGCTCAATAAACTTGACGTGTGTGAACCAGCATTTAAAGTATACCGATCAATTCGCGAGTGCTTTCTAAGTCAATTTACGATGTCCATCTATCTGTACGTGTCCATGTGAATTTGTGTGCAAAGTACGGGTCGCAAATTTGAAGATATTTCGATAAAATTTGGCATATGTATTACTTTCGGCTCATAATCGGTCCATTATTCCACCTAATCTCCATACAAATTTTCTCAATAAAAATGCCTTTATTAGCTATAAATTCTTGATATAGATATCCACAGAATTTTTTCCAAAAATATATTTTATATACAAATATTGGATGTTTGACTCAAAAATGCGGGATTTCCATTAGATGGCATATCTTTTGAACGCGGGTTTTGTTTCTAATCATTTATATGTCATTTATTCTCACTTAGTTATTGAACATTCTAGTGTAGACAACATCGTTTTTTTTTTGCTTCCAAAATGTCGAATTTTATGCCAACAAAGCATCATATGCGGGAACTTTTTCTTTACTACTTTAGTTTGAAAAAAAGTGCCGCTGAAGCATACCGATTGCTCACCATAGCTTATGGTGAATGTGTTCCATCGGTGTCAACAAGCGACATATGGTTTGGAGTCATTACTCCATGAAGATTGTTGTCAAACTTAACGAAAGCTTGCAAAATCTTTGGGAGCTACTCAAGCAGCAATTTCAAAAGGTTTCCGAGCAGCAGGATTCATCGAAAAGCAGGCAAATTGGGTACCATACGAATTAAAAAGGCTACAAAAGTAAATGAGTTTTGTACCTAATCATTTTATATAAAGCCCGGCCAACCAGCCGAATCGACCCCAAAGCCAAATATCCATGTCGCTATTTGGTTGGACCAAAAGGATATTTTATGAGCTGCAGAAATCTGATCACACCATCATAGTGACACTGTACCGAACATAACTGATTCATTTGAATCGAGCATTGGGCGAAAAATGCCCAGAATATGCGGCCAGATTGAAACCGTAATATTCCATCATGGTAACGCTCGGCCATATGATACAACACCTGTTAAAAACTATTTAGAATGAAGTGGTTGCAAAGTTTTGCCTCACCAGTTCTGACCTTAACCCCTCTTACTGCTATTTGTTACGATCAATGCAGAACGTTCGCTCTGGGTACACTTTTCTTTGGAACAGAGTATCCGATATTGGATTGATTCGTTCCTGGCCTCAAAGTTTAGCAGTTCTTTTGGCTTAGAATCCATATGTTGGCAGACAAATGGGAAAAGGCCATAGAAAAAAAAGGCCAATACGTTGAGTAAACTTATATTGTAAGAGTACAAAAACGTATTGCAATATTTTCACTGATCTCATTCCTTATTTATTTTTGTTCCAGCATGTGTCTGTATTTATATTCGTAAATGTCTATAACTGTGTGAATTATATAAATACATACAATATGGTGACAATTGTCATAAAATCCAACAAAACGGAAATAAAACTAAAGTTCATGTATAAAAACTATATTAATATGTATGAGGAGTATGAACAGACTAGAGTTTAGCAAAACTTCGAACGAACGACTTAAGTAATACGATACAATGAGTGTTTGTTTGTTTGTCTATTTATTTGTTGTCTATGCTAGAATTTATTCCAGGAATAGTTATCGAATCATATTGTTGCAATCTGTTGTTACTTGTTAAGTGTGTATTGTATTTGTTGCCTTCCTCTGTTGCTGTGTTGTTATCATTGTTAAGTTTAAGGCTGCTGCTGCTTTGAGATGTTCTTGAAAATCTTCCTAGTTTTGCCAAGTGTCAAGTATTTCTTTGTATTATTTTGGTATGCTAACAACATAACCAATTTTATAAATTTGTTTTTAACATACATAAAAAGGAAGTAATTCTTTTAATTTTAACTAACTTACTAAGAAAATTTGTTGAATTTATTCTTTTATGTAGCTGTTTTAATGTCACATTCCCTTATATTTATACTTTACTTACTTAGTGTTGTTCTTGTTGCTTGTGTAAAGTATCCCGAAAACCTCTTCTAGGTATTTGCATTTATAGAAAATTGTATAAATTGTCATGTTGCAAAGAATGTGTGTATGTGAGTATTTCTTCAATTATCCTAGAAACTTTTATTGAAATGAGTTGAAAGTACGTTAGAGATATGTATGTAATTGGAGAAGGCCATTGACAATGTTTTTGAACATTTAATAAATTCATTTTACAAAAATTCTTTAATTGTATTAATTGTTTATAAAGAGTAAAAAAACTATATAAATAAAACATGTAATATAAATAAACATTAATAGAAATTGTAGTTATTGAAATTGTCTAGAGACATTTTTATTTTTACCACAAAATTAAGGAATTTATTAAGTTTGGTCAAAGTTGTTAATAAAAAATTTAACAAGAACTTGAAATGTTAAGTAATAAAATAGTTGGATATAAACGCCACACATTGGTATGAAACTTGTACATTAGGTTGGCTTTCATGTTGCACATTTTGTATTTTCTACGCTCCCAAGAACTAAAATTGTTTTTTGTCATCTAAAAAATAAATGCTGAATGTTTATAGGCTACACATTTTATATGAAGTTTCCATTAACATTTTGCATATACCTACTAGTTTTCGAAAATAACAGAATTTAGTAAAGGCAAGCTGCGTTCTACGTTTTATTATTGAAGTGTTGGCCTTAAGTCAAACAGCAGGCTGAATTTCAAAAGCGTTACATATTTGGCTGAATATTATAATACCATTCACCAAAGTACGGGTAGGTTATAAAGGCAGCCATTATCAACCAGCTCACTTGAGTTCATGAATTGGTCCCTTTGTGATACCCTAAGAGGTTCTTCACATGTCAGAAGTGGGTTCAGTGCCGAACCAACCTGACGTACGAATGCACGAATCCATCTTCCTGACATCCAGAGTAGATAGATCCGCTAGGCCGCACAGTGGTATGGGTTCACACATTTTTTTGCAATAAGTAGAAGGAGTGCTGCTATGATAATACAATTTGGTACACATGGCTGGTTTCATATAGGAAAGCTAAATGTTAAAAATGGTTCATATCGGATAGTCCCTAGGGGTACCTCCCATACAAGGGACCTTCCAAAATAACGATGTATCTGTCATAAATTCTTAAATAATGCAGGGATATTTAAATTTTGCATATGTTAGTTCCAAGTGCCCAGATATCATACTACAAAGTATAAAGAATCGGTCCATATTTGAACCTAGTGTACAGCAAGAATGCTGTACACAAATAGGATTTCTTAAGATGGAAAATGAAGCTCTAAAAGAAGAAGTAAACGTATTGAAAGCTGAAAGAAAGAAAGACCACCTGGAATTAATGCGTCTGGTTGAAAAAAATAAAAGAAAAAATGTAGTTTTCCGTGGAGTCGACAAAAATGGACCATTGAAAGCAAATATTCAGAAAGTTTGTACTCAAAAGATGCAAATTTTGGATATAGAGGTAAAATACGTTAGAAAGCTTTTTGAAACAGAAGATAAGGTATGTGCTGTAGCGGAATTCAAAACAGAAGAAATGGCAGAACAAGTATTTAAGAACGCAAAAAACTTGGCAGGAACAGCTATTTATGTTGATAGGGATCTTACTGAAGAAAAATTACAAAATAAAAACGTTATGCTAAATCTGAAAAAACAACTTAGAAATTTAGATAGAAAGCAAAAAATTTTAGTAAGAAATGATAGAATGAAAATAAATAATGAATGGTTCTATTGGAATAAAGATTATGTTTTAATGAGTGGTAGTAAAAATGGAAAAAATGTATTAGAAAGTATTTTTAAAGATCAAATAAATTCTGTAAACTTAAGCTATAAGACTTTGTTGAATCAAAAAAACTAATTGTAGCCGGAAGTAAAAGTGTAAATCTATGTTTAGATAATAAGAAAAATTGTAATGAAAATAATAATTGTAAACTTAGCATAATATCGTACAATATACATGGCCTTGAAAACAAATTTCACAATCTGGACTTTTTTGAATACATAGAACATGCAGATATATTCATTCTGGTGGAGACTCATATAGAACTTAACAAAATTTGTAAATTTGAATACAGATTCAGAAACTATAACGTGAAATGGAGACCTGCAACTCGCAATAGTTCACATGGAAGAGGAATAGGTGGTTACATAATAGGAGTCCGTAAAAACTTAAAGGATATTGGAGTAACGCATAAATTCATAGAGTATGGAGGCGCCGATACGGTTCATATTAAAACTAAAGCAACTGAGTTTACTTTAATTCCTATTTATATTCGTGGTGCTGATTGGAAAAATGAGTTTGAAGCTTTAAAAACCGTAGTACATGAAAATGATATACCTAATCCAATTCTTATGGGAGACGTTAATACTAGAATAGGAAATGAACAGCAAGACTTAGAAAATATGGCAGAATATGGATTTCAGGCAGGGTTAATTGATAGAAAATCTATGGATAAAATCACAACAACAAATGGTAAACATTTTTTGGAATTTTGTAATAACTACGGCCTGATTATTATGATCGGAAGGACAATTGGAGACGAAGAAGGTTGCTTTACGTTTGTTGGTAGCTCTGGAAACTCGGTAAACGATGTATGTGCCGTTTCACTAAATATCCTTAAAGCAGTAAAATCATTTACAGTGGAGTGTCAAATTTGGTCAGATCACCAACCAATACAATTAAATATAAACATACAAAATTCATTAAGGGACGTAAAAAATAAAATTTTAATACCTAAACTGAAGTGGAATGAAAAGAATAAAGACAACTACCGTATCAGAGTTAACCAGAATCTGAATCACTTGAGTTTGTGTAATCCGGAGGTTGATTTACAAGACCTTAGTCAAGTAATAGTTGATTCCTATATATCACCTACAACAAGAGGAAATAAAATTGATTTTAAGCGCAAGTGGTTCGATGTGCAGTGCAAAGTTTCTAGAGAAAAAGCTTTTAATGCTTTAAATAAGTTCCGAAAAACTCAAAAAAATGAGGATAAACAAGGATACTTAGAGAAGAAAGAACTATTCAAAGAGTTGTGTAGAAATAAGAAGCAAAATTACTATGATTTACTAGAGCTGAAACTAAACTATATTACTGACAGCAAACAATGGTGGCAGTTAGCAAAAGAATTAAAGCAAAATAACAATTGTATTGAAAGTAATATAAATGCTTATTGTTTTAAAGAATATTTCGAAGCACTATTAAATCCTACACTTGATTCTATGGTACATGAGTATGCAATAAATCGAATTATTGATGATGATCTTGAAAAACCTTTTAATATACAAGAGATTAAACTAATGCTTGGTAAAGTTAAGAAAAATAAGGCTCCAGGAGAAGATAGAATACCATATGATTTTTTTATAAACGCAGGAGATGGCTTTTTAAGATCATTGGCTGATGTTTATACAAAATTATTAAATGGAAATGGCTCAATAGAAAAATTTGAAAAAAGTATTATTTTACCTTTATACAAAAAAGGGGATATCAGTCTACCTAATAACTATAGAGGCATTTCATTCATGAATTGTATAGCCAAAATTATGATGGGAGCAATACACGAACGTCTGACGGAGTGGATAAATAAATACCAAATACTTAATGAGTTTCAAGCTGGGTTTCGCAAAGGATATTCAACAATTGATAATATTTATAACCTAACTTCTATAGTAAATATCAAATTCCATGAGAAGAAGAAGGTTTACGCTTTCTTTGTCGATTTTAGAGCTGCTTTCGATTGTGTCCCAAGAAAATCCTTAATATATAAACTCCATCAATTAGGAATTGCTACAAAAATAGTAAATTTTATTGAAAACGTATATAAATATACCAAATCTGCAGTGTGGACTGGGACTGAGCTCTCAGTGTACTTTGTTACAAACAAGGATGTTTACTATCTCCATTATTATTCGCGATGTATTTAAATGATCTACATGATAACTTGGGTGGTGGTCTATTTATAGCTGATACAAATATAAGAGTGCTAATGTACGCAGATGATATTGTTGTGTTGTCGGACAATATATATACTTTGCAAAAAATGATTGGAAATTTAGAAAATTACTGTAAGATTTGGGGAATGGAAGTAAATTTATCTAAATCAAACATAATGGTATTTCGAAAAAGTGGTCGGTTGGCATCAAATGAAAAATGGAAATTTAATAATGAGGAAGTCAAAATGGTAAATGAATACAAATATTTGGGTTTCCTGTTAACACCAACAATGCTATTCACAAAACACATATGTTCTAGAATTGACGCAGCTAAATTTTGTATTAATATTACATGGAAAGAATTTATTGGTAAGAGGGATGTGTCACTAAAAGCAAAATGGAATTTATTTCTATCAGTTGTGAGGGCAATCGAATCCTATGGATCTCAAATTTGGGGTTATACAGGTTTTGAAAATGTGAACAAAATTCAGAGATTCTTTACGAAAAGGATATTGAAGCTACCTGAAAATACACCAAATTACGTGATAGCATTGGAAACTGGACAAGAAGAAGCGCATATTTATACATATAGCCTACATTTAAAATATATTTCTAAAACAATATTCGATATGGAAATACACAGACTACCACATATACTTTCCAAGATTATTATTAACAGAAGTATTTATTGGCATAAGGACTTATCTGAACGGGCCTCTAGTTACGAGCTAAATTTTAGAAATATTGATAATTGTAAACTTGTCTGGAATAATACATGTATTCAACTGATACAAAAAATGAAAACACAAATTACATATGATTATCATATTTCTGCTCTACAAAGTCTGAGAAGAACATATGTATATTTAGATCATTTTAAAGGAAACTCGTACTGTAATGAGAACTTTAACAGTAATGTGATATCAATTATAATGAGAACTCGTGGCGACCCCCTTTCCCTAAATGCTAATCCATACATGTCAGTACAAAGCAGAATATGTTCGCTCTGCAATCTAAATGAAGAAGAAACACTACTCCATTTCTTAGGTAGATGTCCCGTGTTAAGGGAAATTAGATATATGTCATTTTCTTGTTCAAGATTGGCAGATTGTGAAATGTTTGAAATTTTGAATGGTGGGGAAAATGAAAATTGGTACCAATTATATAATTATATAGTAAAGGCGTTAAATTACAGAAAAATACTAATAAATGAATATAATTATTAAATTGTTTTGTTTTTAAGAACTCTTTTCATAAATTTATATTTTTTCAAGAAAAATCTAATTTATTATTCTAATAGGAAACTTCCGGCAGACGGTTATAAACCATGCCGTAATATCTTTATTATTTTGTGTATTACATATAAGCACTATTGTATAAAAATGTAAAACTAAAGAAAAAAATTAATAAAGATTCTAATCTAATCTAATCTATAGGTCCCTTTCTGAAAATAGTTTTATCTTTCAAAACTCACATTAAAATAACAGTATCGTGATGAAATTCGAGATAATCAAGTTTTATATAAACCCAAATCTATCTGTTAAGTTACATAATGATAGGAGCATAATTGCTCCTATCCCCCATATAAAAAGTAAAAGCCTAAAAGTATGCAAAACCTTTTATTGTAAATATGCATTGCAATTTATTGTAAATATTCATACAAAATTTGTGAGTTTTATCACAAAATTTATAACTTTGTTCAGCGATCGCAAAAAGTCGAAAAACTTTTTTACATAAAATGAAAGAAAATGTTCCAAACTTTCATTTAGTAGTAGTACTAACACGGAGGTAGACCGAGCTAACTTATTTTTGTTCTAATGAAAACTGCAAATGCTAAATTTTTTGGAGCCATTTTGGTTTGCTCACATCTCTTAAACTTTATTTAAATAGTTTTTCTTTCCTATTAAATTTAAAATACTATATTTTAATAAAAATGCTCTAAAACTATTGGTAGTTGAACCATATTTATTGTATAAACAACTGAAATGTAGTAAAATTTTCATCAGTGTTCGTTGTATAATATTTAGATAACTTTACCATACACTTTTTTATACAAAATTTTATTTTTGTCGAAAACAAATCATGGTTTTCTACTAATGAAACATTTCTCTGCAGAATTGCATCATTAGATTTCTAAAAAATAACTGGAAAAAATAGACTGTTTGCCAAAAAAAATACCACTGTGGGCTATGCAGAAATGGACTACCTATTGTCGCAGTCCGAGCACCTGATAAAGCAGGGCAAAGACAGAGGAGATGTTCAATCGTTTCCTCCTCGTCTTTATCTTGGTAATTTCTATAGAAGTCATTGTATGAAGCGTTCAGTCTCCGAATATACGCACTAATCAGGCAGAGCCTAATAAGCACTGATATCAGATCTCGTAGCCTAGACCGTGGTAGCCCCGTGAGAGACATTGACCTGTGATGATCAAAAACGCCATGTGAGCCTCGATACACTAAAGCATACTTTAAGAACAATTTTTGTTAAGGAAAAATTTGGTGAATAAATATGTTGGTGAAAAAAATAAATTTCCAAAAATAATTCAGTTGAACAATTGTTTAAAAACTCGCGCTATCTCTGACAATATTGTTAGATCTGACAACCATATATAAACAAAGCTTAAGTTATTTGGGGGCATCGCAAAGTTAATTACAACAGACAGACGGAGATATTTATATCGACTCCGCTATATACGTCAAAATGTCCGTGCCTCTCTTCATGAGTCTTCTTTGAACTCCATTTACTTTGTTCAACGTTTCTCCAATTTCTTTTAATATTTCCAAAAAATAAGATTGTCGAGGTCATCAAAATATGTGTTTTTTGTGAGATGATTTCATCGTTGGAGTCAAATCTCTTTCCGCCAAGACATTTCTTCAGGTTTTGAAACATGAAATAGTTACTCGGTGCTAAATCAGGAGAATAGGACGGAAGAGGGAGCATTTCATAGCCTAAATCATGGATTTTTTGCCACGGAAACTGCACTGTGTACCCTTTTGTGCACCATATGGTATGACAACGCGGCTGCGAATCTTGCAATCTGATCATTAAAAATTTAAACTACTGAGCCATGTGTGATGCCTAAGGCTTCCACAATCTATTGCACATTATATCGTGATTTTTTCAATGTAAAGACCTCATTTTCGGATGTAGAAACCTCAACTAGGCATCCACACGCAGAGAAAAAATATAATTGGACATGGTTACTGTAACCATTTAAATAGTGTTACAAGATTTTTAACAATATTATAGTCACAGTAACCATTTACATGATTGTGGTAACCATAATATGGTTAATTTACGATTCACATGATTGTATCAACCATATATATGGTTACAGTAAACAAATATATGTTTGTGGCAACCATATTTATGATGAATAATTTTATCATAATATGTTGTTCTCAGATTATGATAAGCCTTAAGCCGAGATCACCATAATATGATAAGTCCTTCATCATATGAATGGTTGTCACAAACATATATTTGTTTACTGTAACCATATATATGGTTGATACAATCATGTGAATCGTAAATTAACCATATTATGGTTACCACAATCATGTAAATGGTTACTGTGACTATAATATAGTTAATAAACTTGTAACAATATTGAAATGGTTACAGTAACCATGCCCAACCATATTTTTTCTCTGCGTGCAGAACGTTTGGCTTCTTCTGTAAATCAGTTTTTTTAGCATTGAAATTGATGGTGCAGAATTCCCATAGTATTTATCATGCTTAGCCTTTATTTGAGTAATGTTTTTTTCCGCAAAAAATAATGCGTTAAAACAAGATAAAATTCACTTATTTAAAATTTCTCTTCAAGTCTGCGAAGTATTCAGCTTGTTCAAATTTTGACATGAGTCGACTGACAGATGCCTTTATATAGGAGAAGTTTTGCCCTTTTAATGAAGAGCCGGGAAATTAAAGCCGAATTGAAGCCGAGAGTTTTTGAAAGACTATTTTGCATGTCCGAAATTATGCTTGAATGCTTGCGATGAAAAATGGATTCATTACGATAACCCGAATTGGCATGGAATTAAGATTCGAAATAAATTTGTTTAAAGCTGCCTAACAGTATGCTTTAGTTTAAAATTAATTTAGTTTTTTCTTACTAACTTATATTGACCTACCTAAACGGTGTTAACAATTGTTCCTAGGAAGTTCATATGTTCTAGAAAGTTGTTTATTGAGATCTTAGGTACATTTTTGTAGTTGATTGTTTCCTTGAATTTTTAACGGTTTACAACCTATGGACCTGAACCGGGGAAAAAAAGAAAAAAAAGCGATTTTATTAAAGTTTTTTGCGATTTTGATCTTGAAGATGAAGTTTTTTTGATTTTTAAAGTTCACAATTTTTGTTCCTTATGACAAGCGCTATAACTTTTCCTCAGATAGTAAATCAAAATTCTGAACTCTTTGCAAGATATTAGCCAGAGAAAATGATCACTATTTTGCAAAAAAAACACCGAGGCCCCAGATATTTGGTGCATGACTTTGGGCAAAACTGGGAGACACGGATCTTTTTTTTTTGTATTTTTTCAAGGAGTTGTGTCCATATATGGTAATTTTTTAATCACTCAAAAAATTTCACACAGTGTTTTTAAAGAAATAAGGTTCGATGATTCCATCAGGATGTAAACAACACCAAGCATTTTTCTGGATGCAATGAAATTTGTAGGGTCTGTTGTGGATTGTTATCACATCATATAAGCCGAAAATTAGCCACATCGCGGAACACAAGTTTGCTATCAAACCGTATCTCATATCTCAATTTCATCGGACAAAAGTCCAACTTTTTGTTAACTCCGATTTCAAAAATTGTAATGCCACTCACTAGTAAACACATTGGAACTAAGGTATCCAAAAAATTATATAAAAATATTGTCAATTGTGTGCGTGGCTGCTGTTAAAATCAAATATTTTATGTCATTTTATAAAAATGTGATTTTTGTAAATTTGATCAGAAGTAAGTTATCATTATTCGCAAACTATTATCGATAATTGGATGATTTTTTTTGTTATGTTGGTAGGATAATAGTCTTTAAGAACTGGTATGATTTGTCACAGTACCGTTTGTACCTGCTGTGTTATTAATTTTTTTTCTCTGGTACTAAAATTTAGTCAAATTTGAATTTCAGTGGAATAAAAGTGCTTAGGGCCAAAAGGGGTTAAACAAATTTTACTACCAGGAGAAAGGCCAAGGTGTCCTCTTTTAGCCTATATATACTTGTTGATATGTTTTGACCTGTTTGTTGAACACTTCTTTCATTTGAATGAAATTATTCCCAATTTTTTTTTTCTATTTTCTAGTTTTATTTTACATGTTCATATGACTGGCGCAAAGTACAAGTCGCAATTTTGAAGATATTGCGATAAAATTTGGTACATAAATTTTTTTCGGCCCGAGAACGAGGCCTATTGAAACTGACTGAAATCGGTCCATTATTTCACCTAGCACCCATACAAATGTTCTCCCGAAATTGTACTTTATCGGTCGTAAATGCGTAATTTATATAGGTATCTACACAAATTTTGCTCCAAATAAGTTTTGTATAAACTGAATTAATGTCACCTAATTCTATGATTATCGGTCCATAATTAGTCATAGCTTCCATATAATGCCCTCTTCCGAAAATCTCTTTATCGAATATAAATCTCTTAAAAATGTTGGTATAAACATAAAATTCAACAGAAATAACATTCCTATAGACATCAATCACACGACCTAATTTCATAGCGATCGGTCCATAATTAGTCATAGCTCCCATATAATGCCCTCTACCGAAAATCATTCACGAAAATAATTTATAGTGTAGGGTATTATATGGTCGAGCTTGACCGAACATACTTCCTTACTTATTTTTATCAGCTTACAACTTTTTTATAAGTAAAGCTGATACAAAAAATCCGCATTTTCATACTAAATGCTATAAAAAATTAAAAGTTTAACTTTAGCTTTAAATTTCTCAACAACTGCTGAACCGATTTTAATGAAATTAAAACTGGAGAAAATTCAAGAAGATATTTGTCCATCAAAAAAAAAATTTCGAAAATGAGCCACTGTGCGTCGTCTATAAGTTGCGCGAATCGATGAATGATTTTCAAAGTAAATTTGGATTATTTGGTATCGATGTTCAAGAGTCAATATATTCATGATGATTTGCCAGCTTTTCTGATCTAAAACATATGAAGGGATAGAGCAAGAATGTCTTAGAAATACATAAGGACCTGGAATATAAATGTTTTATGACATCTACGGCTACAATGACAAAACGATCTTCATCTTTAAGGACATACATAACATTTTATATCAATTCTATAGATATTGATCAAAAATGTGTCTTATAAAAACTATTACTTAAGCTTCTTGCCCACTTTATTAGCCAAGAACGAAACATTTAAAGTGAATCTTAAAATGAAGTAAAATTTAATTTCTGTTGATAATATTGACCATGTTCTTTAACTCCATACAAGCGCATTAATATTAAATATTTTAAATATTTCCTTATTAAAACGAAATTTCCTAAACAATTTAATTTCTTTAAAATATAATCAAACATTTAATCATTTCCCTAAACAAAAAATTCCATTAATTATTTATAACTTGCTAAAACATAATAGTATGTCGATTTATACAAATTTTCTATGCAATTTTCGAAATAATTTATAATTTTTTGCCAAATAACAAAAGTTATTACATACTACAAATGAAACTAATAACAACAAATAATTGTTGTTTTTGCTTTTTTAATATTTCTGGTTATTTATAATTTATCATATAAATAAATTTTAAACACAACTAACTAATATCTAGACAAATAATTACAATAATGGTAATAAATGGAAATATTGCAAAAATAACTGGGATCTATCTATGTAACAGAAAGCTGGGACGACTGAACATTAAAAATTATCTGTTTAATTACATTTTACAATTATTAGTTGCACAATACAAATATATCAGCATAACTAAATATTATATTTATTTTTGCAAATAAAACTTAACGAACAAATTGCATAGTATTTAAATTAAATGAGCTGCTAAATATGAATGAAATATACCGGAAGTATATAAATAAGTGAGGGGAGTGACGACTGTAGGAAGCGGTTTTTTTTATAAAGAAAGGAATAACTGATTTTTCCAACAAGTTGTGGGGAATTCTAGCAGTTTTCTTTTCAATATAAAATAATTTTTCTGTTAAAGCACCTACATATATATTCAGTATATGAAACACTTTGCTCAATTGATTCGTTTAATATTTGATTTATGTATTACTTATTAATCTCAGAATTAAATGCAACAAAATCCACTTCCAACTCAAACTATCCTCTAACACATTACACTATTATTTAGTTTATAATTATATGTGGGCGATGTTCATCTAAAAGTAAAAAACAAAAGTTATTATTATATTTATTATTATTGCTAAATATAATCCTTTTATTCAAAACATACATATAACTTAGGATGGACCTTATTTTGCACTTTATGGATTTGCTAAAACAAAGTGGCTCTTTACAATATTATTTGTTGATCTAAATGCCAGAAAAATGGCATTGACTACAGCCCTCAGGCATAGTACGACTGGTGCATGGAAACATGGATCATACTGTCACGCCAGTATAATTGGAAGTATACCAAGATATAAATTTTAGACCAAAATAGGATCCACCCTAATACACACATAAGTACATATGTACATAATTTAACTACATTTAAAATTAGCTTGCCTGTATTTATATTTAGTGCTTCTAAATGTTGAAAAATAAATGAGTTTTTCTCAGTTAAAACATAAAAACAAATACAGATAAAATTAAATCCTCTTTTAATATGTATGTGGATATTCACACACATGCATAAATATGATTATGTGTTTATGTGAATGAGTGCATAAATTATTAAATATATATAAAATGTTCTCTAATAACTACCTAAATACAACTGCTACAAAAACTTCATCTACTACACAATGTTAAATGTTAATGACTCATATAAGTACGTACATAGTAGTTAGCATTTAGTTGCAATTGTTTGCATTTTGGGTAACTAACGTATTTACTAGTACGTGTTTTTACACAAAATATGATAATTGCATATTGGCCAGAAAAAAATAAAAATGAAAATAATAAAATTTTAAACTAAAATACAAATATACACAAATAAATACCATATGTATAGATTGGTAGATGTTTGGTTCCTGTAATCACCCAAACAAATAGAAATTGAAAAAAATATTGCTCAAAAATAGAAAAATAATAAAAAACAAGTAAGAGAGCTATATTCTGCTGTGCCGAATCTTATGTACCCTTCACCATATTATACTTCAAAATAAAAATTGTAAATATTTTTAGGTAAACAAAATTTATTTTTTTTTACAAAGTTGTTTTTTTTAATTTTTTGGAGAAAAAAAAATTCAAATTGTTTTTTTTTTTATTTTTTAAATTTAAATTTTTTTTAATATTTAGCAAAAAAAAATAAATTTTGGTAAAAAAAATAATTCGGATTAAAAAATATTTTTTCCGATTTTGAACCATTGTAGGTCCAAGTTACTATGGTCTTATATACGTCGTTGCAATGAACTTTGAAATATCTATCATTAGATATCCATATTGTCTAATCCAGATATAAATCAAAAATAGACCAAAAATCGAGTTTTCCTTGTTTTTACAAACTTTCCTTGTTTTTAAACAAACTTATACCCTTCACCTTCAAGAAGGTGAAGGGTATAAGTTTGTTTATAAGTTTGTCATTCCGTTTGTAATTTCTACATTTTTCATTTCCGACCCTATAAAGTATATATATTCTGGATCCTTATAGATAGCGGAGTCGATTAAGCCCTGTCCGTCCGTCTGTCTGTCTGTTGAAATCAATTTTCTGAAGACCCCAGATATCTTCGGGATCCAAATCTTCAATAATTCTGTCAGACATGCTTTCGAGAATTTTGCTATTTAAAATCAGCAAAATCGGTCTACAAATTGCTGAGATATGTGGAAAAAACCAAGACAACCTCTATTTTTGACCTATTTTTGACCTATATCTGGATTACTAAGACATTAATATAGACAATATGGATATCTAATGATAGATATTTCAAATACATTTGCAACGACGTATATAAGACCAATGTGAGTGATCACAGATCGAGGTCCTTTTTTCAATTAAACGCTTATTTACAGAGTTATTAACGATTTAAGTTATTTTGAGTTGTTCATATAAAAAATCGATATTTGGACAGAAATATGAGTGATCACAGATCGAGGCCCTTTTTTCAATTAAACGCTTATTTACAGAGTTATTAACGATTTAAGATATTTTAAGTTTTTCATATAAAAAATCGATTTTTGAGGAGAAATGTGAGTGACACAGATCGAGGTCCTTTTTTCAATTAAACGATTATTTACAGAGTTATTAACGATTTAAGTTATTTTGAGTTGTTCATATAAAAAATCGATATTTGGACAGAAATATGAGTGATCACAGATCGAGGCCCTTTTTTCAATTAAACGCTTATTTACAGAGTTATTAACGATTTAAGATATTTTAAGTTTTTCATATAAAAAATCGATTTTTGAAGAGAAATGTGAGTGATCACAGATCGAGGCCCTTTTTCAATTAAACGATTATTTACAGAGTTATTAACGATTTAAGTTATTTTGAGTTGTTCATATAAAAAATCGATATTTGGACAGAAATATGAGTGATCACAGATCGAGGCCCTTTTTTCAATTAAACGCTTATTTACAGAGTTATTAACGATTTAAGATATTTTAAGTTTTTCATATAAAAAATCGATTTTTGAGGAGAAATGTGAGTGACACAGATCGAGGTCCTTTTTTCAATTAAACGGTTATTTACAGAGTTATTAACGATTTAAGATATTTTGAGTCTTTCATATAAAAAATCGATTTTTGAAGAGAAATATGAGTGATCACAGATCGAGTTCCTTTTTTCACTTAAACGCTTATTTACAGAGTTATTAAGGATTTAAGATATTTTAAGTTTTTCATATAAAAAATCGATTTTTGAAGAGAAATGTGAGTGATCACAGATCGAGGTCCTTTTTTCAATTAAACGCTTATTTACAGAGTTATTAACGATTTAAGATATTTTAAGTTTTTCATATAAAAAATCGATATTTGGACAGAAATATGAGTGATCACAGATCGAGGTCCTTTTTTCAATTAAACGCTTATTTACAGAGTTATTTAGGATTTAAGATATTTTAAGTTTTTCATATAAAAAATCGATTTTTGAATAGAAATATGAGTGATCACAGATCGAGGTCCTTTTTTTCAATTAAACGCTTACTTACAGAGTTATTAACGATTTAAGATATTTTGAGTTTTTCTTATAAAAAATCGATTTTTGAAGAGAAATGTGAGTGATCACAGATCGAGGCCCTTTTTCAATTAAACGATTATTTACAGAGTTATTAACGATTTAAGTTATTTTGAGTTGTTCATATAAAAAATCGATATTTGGACAGAAATATGAGTGATCACAGATCGAGGCCCTTTTTTCAATTAAACGCTTATTTACAGAGTTATTAACGATTTAAGATATTTTAAGTTTTTCATATAAAAAATCGATTTTTGAAGAGAAATATGAGTGATCACAGATCGAGTTCCTTTTTTCAATTAAACGGTTATTTACAGAGTTATTAACGATTTAAGATATTTTGAGTCTTTCATATAAAAAATCGATTTTTGAAGAGAAATATGAGTGATCACAGATCGAGTTCCTTTTTTCAATTAAACGCTTATTTACAGAGTTATTAAGGATTTAAGATATTTTAAGTTTTTCATATAAAAAATCGATTTTTGAAGAGAAATGTGAGTGATCACAGATCGAGGTCCTTTTTTCAATTAAACGCTTATTTACAGAGTTATTAACGATTTAAGATATTATAAGTTTTTCATATAAAAAATCGATATTTGGACAGAAATATGAGTGATCACAGATCGAGGTCCTTTTTTCAATTAAACGCTTATTTACAGAGTTATTAAGGATTTAAGATATTTTAAGTTTTTCATATAAAAAATCGATTTTTGAATAGAAATATGAGTGATCACAGATCGAGGTCCTTTTTTCAATTAAACGCTTATTTACAGAGTTATTTACGATTTAAGATATTTTAAATTTTTCATATAAAAAAATCGATATTTGAAAAGAAATGTGAGTGATCACAGATCGAGGTCCTTTTTTCAATTAAACGGTTATTTACAGAGTTATTAACGATTTAAGATATTTTGAGTCTTTCATATAAGAAATCGATTTTTGAAGAGAAATATGAGTGATCACAGATCGAGTTCCTTTTTTCAATTAAACTCTTATTTACAGAGTTATTAAGGATTTAAGATATTTTAAGTTTTTCATATAAAAAATCGATTTTTGAAGAGAAATGTGAGTGATCACAGATCGAGGTCCTTTTTTCAATTAAACGCTTATTTACAGAGTTAACGATTTAAGATATTTTAAGTTTTTCATATAAAAAATCGATATTTGGACAGAAATATGAGTGATCACAGATCGAGGTCCTTTTTTCAATTAAACGCTTATTTACAGAGTTATTTACGATTTAAGATATTTTAAATTTTTCATATAAAAAAATCGATATTTGAAGAGAAATGTGAGTGATCACAGATCGAGGTCCTTTTTTCAATTAAACGGTTATTTACAGAGTTATTAACGATTTAAGATATTTTGAGTCTTTCATATAAGAAATCGATTTTTGAAGAGAAATATGAGTGATCACAGATCGAGTTCCTTTTTTCAATTAAACGCTTATTTACAGAGTTATTAAGGATTTAAGATATTTTAAGTTTTTCATATAAAAAATCGATTTTTGAAGAGATATATGAGTGATCACAGATCGAGGTCCTTTTTTCAATTAAACGCTTATTTACAGAGTTATTAACGCTTTAAGATATTTTAAGTTTTTCATATAAAAAATCGATATTTGGACAGAAATATGAGTGAGTGATCACAGATCGAGTTCCTTTTTTCAATTAAACGCTTATTTACAGAGTTATTAACGATTTAAGATATTTTAAGTTTTTCATATAAAAAATCGATTTTTGAGGAGAAATGTGAGTGACACAGATCGAGGTCCTTTTTTCAATTAAACGGTTATTTACAGAGTTATTAACGATTTAAGATATTTTAAGTTTTTCATATAAAAAATCGATTTTTGAAGAGAAATATGATTGATCACAGATCGAGGCCCTTTTTTTCAATTAAACGCTTACTTACAGAGTTATTAACGATTTAAGATATTTTGAGTTTTTCTTATAAAAAATCGATTTTTGAAGAGAAATGTGAGTGATCACAGATCGAGGCCCTTTTTCAATTAAACGATTATTTACAGAGTTATTAACGATTTAAGTTATTTTGAGTTGTTCATATAAAAAATCGATATTTGGACAGAAATATGAGTGATCACAGATCGAGGCCCTTTTTTCAATTAAACGCTTATTTACAGAGTTATTAACGATTTAAGATATTTTAAGTTTTTCATATAAAAAATCGATTTTTGAAGAGAAATATGAGTGATCACAGATCAAGGTCCTATTTTTTCATTAAGCGGTTATTTGCAGAGTTATTAACGATTTAAGATATTTTAAGTTTTTCATATAAAAAATCGATATTTGGACAGAACCTACAATGGGTCAAAATCGGAAAAAGAATTTTTAACCCAAATTTATTTTTAAAAAAAAAAATTTAAAAAATGTACAGCCGAATATAGCACTCTTACTTATTTTCTTATCAGCCTTTTGTTGGCCGATTTTCTCGATTTTAAATAGTAACCCAACCGGGTCTTTAGCGGATATATGTATATTTAGATGTATGAATCATATATGTAAGTTATTTTGGAGCCACGCAGAGTTGATTTCAACATAAAGATGGAGAAATTACAAACGGAATGACACAGTTATATACTCATGGTGAAGGGTATAAAAATATAATTTAAAAATCTAACTTACACAACTATTTGGACATGCAGGTACACATTTCCTTTAATTTACATGCATACAAAAATGATCTCTTCCACAAACTACTAAATACATGAACAACCAATGCACATTGGGGTAAAATTACTGCAAAAGGATTTGAATGATTTGTAGGAGGTTAAATAACACAAAATTTTATCACTTTCGTTGGCTCGATTTTGAAACCTTATATTCTTGTATGAAAATTTGCTATTGTAAGAAATTAGATTGGCTGAGTCGAAATTCCTCGATATCAAAAGAAAAGTGAGACAAAAAAGTTAATATGAAAATCATTTTTCAATCAAATTTTTCCACTCACTTTTAATTTGACATGGTGGAGTTGCGAATTCCACTTCAGAAAACTATATTACAATTAGAGTATCCAAAACCGAAACCAAATACCGGTCAACCGGTTTTTTCATCTTTGTAAGACGGTCAACCGGTTTTAATGAAATATATTTTCTAAAGCTCACTCAAACATATTTATGAAAAACTTTGATACCATTTTTAAAATAAAAATATTGGTTTATTTTATAGAAAATTGTAGCATTTCACAACATTTCGTAAAAGATATAAAATAATTGCATAATGAATTCAAAAATGCTAAATTTCCATTAAATAAAACTTTAATATAAACTGGTTAACCGGTTTTTTTTGAAGACAAAAACCGAAACCGTTTAACCGGTTTTTTTAAAAGACAATAATCTAAACCGGGTTTTTCAAGAACACACTTTATCGTTTATACCGAAAACCGGTTTCTTAAATTTGCCAGTTTTTTGGACACTCTAATTACAATCACAACTGTTCAGGGAAGAAAATAATGAATTAAAAAATAACAGTCAAGTAAGTAATAAAAATATATTTGCTCCGATTCCTGGAGAATGTTTGCAAGAAATATAAATTAATGTATCCCAATGTGCAACGTCTGCAATTACAATTGTCAATGTGGTAGTGTAAAAGTTAGTTGTTGTTGGAGTAAAAATATCGAATTTATAATCTTCTAATTTTACATTTGTTCAAGTGTATGTGAGTGTATTTACCTATTTGTTTAAAATCAAATAGTTTTTATATGTACATATCTGTAGCAATTGTTTAACAGCGGGAAAATTTACCAATGGAAGCTTTCGAATGGAGGCCTATTGATATATTATTAATGAAAAGATACATATTCAAATCAGCTGACCTTAAAAAGGCCTGCCAAAAGCTATTGATTTTCTCTTAAAAAATATCCAATATATGACATTTTTTATATGACGCATTTAGCTACAATCGTAGGCCTTTATACAGTCACAATTGAATTTATACAGTCATAGCTTAGCTTCAATAGTAACTCTTTACACAGCCTTATTTTACGTTCAATATCAGGTCTTTAACGATTCAGCCACAGTTTAGCTTCAATCGTAAGTCTTTATACAGTCTTATTTTAGCTTTCATCGCAGGTATTTATTCATTCTCAATTTAGCTTCAATCGTAGGTCTATTTTAGCATCAATCGTTAGTCTTTCTACAGTGGTAGGTCTTTATACAGTCTTATTTTAGCTTCAATCTAAGGCCTTTATTCAGTGACAATTAAGTTTCAATCGTAGGTCTTTATACATTCTTATTTAAGCTTCAATCGTAGTTATTTATTCAGTCATATTTTACCTTTAACCTTAGGTCTTTATACTGTTCTGTATTCAGTCCTAGTTTATCTTCAATCATAGGTCTTTTTACAGTCATATTTAAGCTTCAATCACAGCTCTTTATTCTGTCACAGTTTAGCCTCAATCGTATGTCTATGTGCAGTCTTATTTTAGCTTCAATATGAGGTCTTTATTCAGTCACAGTTTAGCTACAATCGTAGGTCTCTATACAGTCACAGTTTAGCTTCAATATCAGGTCTTTATTCAGTCACAGTTTAGCCTCAATCGTAGTACTTTATTTTGCTTCAATCACAGATCTTTATACAGTCCTATTTAAGATTCAATCGCAGGGGTTTATACAGTCCTACTTAAGCTTCAATCATAGGTATTTATACAGTCATATTTTAGCTTCAAACGCTAATCTTTATTCAGTCACAGTTTTGCATCAATCGTGACTCATATGTTAACTTCAATCGTGGGTCTTTATGCAGTCCTATTTTAGCTTCAATTGCATGTTTTTATATAGTTCTATTTTAGCTTCAATCGCAGTTCTTTATACAGAACTATTTTAGAATCAATCGCAGGTATTTATATAGCCTTAATTTAAATTAAATTATAGGTCTTTATACACTACTACTTTAGAATCAATCGCAGCCTTTGTACAGTTCTATTTTAGCTTCAATTGCAGGTCTTTATACAGTCCTATTTTAGATTCAATCTTGGGTCTTTATACAGTCCTATTTTAGAATAAATAGCAGCTCTTTGTGCAGTCATATTTTAGCTTCAATCGTAGAGGTTTATATGGTCATATTTTAGCTTCAATCGTGGGTCTTTATACAGTCATATTTTAGCTTCAATCTTAGGGGTTATACAGTCATATTTTAGCTTCAATCGTGGGTCTTTATACAGCCATATTTTAGCTTCAATCTTAGGGGTTATGCAGTCATATTTTAGCTTCAATCGTGGGTCTTTATAGTTATATTTTAGCTTCAATCTTAGGGGTTATGCAGTCATATTTTAGCTTCAATCGTGGGTCTTTATACGGTCATACTTCAGCTTCAATCGTAGAGGTTTATATAGTCATATTTTATTATTCAATCTCAGGTCTTTATACAGTCCTACTTTATACTCAATCTCTTGTCTTTATACAGTCATATTTAAGCTGCAATAGTGGTTCTTTATACAGTCGTATTTTAGCTGCAATCGTGGGTCTTTATACAATCATATTTTGGCTTCAATCTTAGGGGTTATGAAGTCATATTAAAGGTCTGGCATGATTTTCTAAAAGCCATGTCATGTAAAAATAGTAAGCATATAAAAAATAAATAACTTTTCAATGGGACTGAAAGCTTTTCTGTCTCCAAAATATGGCATTCCAAAAGGCCGCTTTACTGCAAAATTTCACCGCTGGGTTTGGTCATTGTCTATATGTTTGAGCAGATACATGTGTATATGTAAATGTCAAGTGTTAGTTTCGGTATTGGGGCAAATACTTATTGTTGTATTTAATCTATGCATTTGATATGTTTCCATTTCTATTATTGTTGTAGTTATTGGATTTTTCTCTACAATCACTGGTAGTATTTGTGCAAAATTCTCTTGTTCAATGCAAATTTGTACATTTTACAAATTAAATGTAAATTTATAGCATATTGAAAAAACACAACAACAACATGGTACTTATTTATAGACCAAGTTATTTTCAGAAGTAAAAATCTTTGCAGCTCTTTATATGTATTTAGGATTTTAATGAACAAATAGGAAAATGTAATAATATTAAAACAATAATTGAAAATTGCTAAATCGAAAATTAGAAAAAAAAGAAAATAGTTGTGTAAATGAGTACATAAATTTGAAGGTTATTTAGAAAAGATTTTTAAAAAAATTTAATTAATGTTGTTGTGAGGAAATGTATAAAATTAGGAGATATTTTTTTAATTAAACAAAATTTGATTCCTATTTTAGGGAATAAAGTATAAATAAAAATAAAAAAAACTTTTAAATTTGTCTTATTTTAACAAATTTTTCATTTACAATTTGCAGTATTTTCATTTATTTTACCTTCTTAATAAAAGAAAAATCCCATTATCACATCATAAAAGTCAATGTTTCTTCTCATAAACTTCAACATTAATTACAGAAGCCAAATATATGGAAATGACTTTTAAACAAATAAATAAAACAAACACATGATTTGACACATAAATAGAAACCCTCGTAATTAATTTATTTGATATGCTTTGTATGCCTCTAACATTATTTATAATTAATTTACACAAATGACATATTTATTCGCTTTTACATATAAATTCCAAGAATTTTTGATTGAATTCAATTAAATATTTCAATGGAATTCAAGGAAATGAAAAAAAAAACGCTAAAGAAAAATCAATAAAACAGCAGTTATGTAGTTATTTAATTTTAGAAAAAAAATGTTTTTATTTCTTAAGAAATTTCCATTCATTAAGTGGTTTATAGAAAGAAATCAAAGCAAATAATAGACGTTTTTTCTTAAATTGAAACATGCAGCTGTTGAAATTCGCAATGATTTTGATGTAAAGAAAACGCGTTATAAAGAAAAACCATTTAGAAACATATTATGAGGTAAATTGTTAAGAAAATATATATAGGGGCAAGGGAGTAAATTTTAATAACATTTGCATACCTATAATTATGTTCACATGAGGTCATTAAGAAATTGAAAATTTTAATTGAAATTGTCAAGTATTGTTATAATAATTAAATGCTTTATTTAACTTTTTATAAACATTATATAATTATGTCTTTACAGGACCTTCACCACCATATTTTTAACTTTTGTAAATTGTCAATACCTGCACTCGTTGTACTCTTTCCAGTAAACAATTTAGACAGTTTTGAAAGCAGCTTAGAAAGAATTAATTTATTTAATTTATTCCGAAACAGCACTGGGTTAGGTAAGGGAGAAAGGCCTTCCTGAAAGCCTACTTAACCCTTCCTTTAGTTCCAATTTACATTCTAGACTGCCTTGCTTGAAAAGCCTTCTATATGGCCTTTGCCCTCCCTTCCGAGAGATTTCCTTCTTTTAGAATCTGGAAGAATTCAAAGTTCCTTTAAAATGACAACTTCGTAAATATTGACTTCTTGGAAAAAGGATGAAAATCTGTGATGACTTGCAGATCCATAAAAAAAGATTTTTCATAAATGAAAATCCATCATTATCAAATCACCGGGATTAAATATGCCCTTTTTAACAAATTGTAATATTAATTCTGTTCATAGGTGATTCGTTGTAGGTATAAATTGCATTCAAATTTAATTTTTATACACTCCACTGTTTCTATTACCATCCAATGCTCATGCCTTCATTATATTATTTTTGAGCATGAAATTATTTTTCTATTTATCTAAATTAAATACAAAATAACTTATTTTTCATTTAAACACTTTAACTACACACATTTTAAAGTTAAACACAAATTGTTCATTCAAATGTTTGTGCTGAAATGCAAGAAATTATTATAAACCAATATTTGTTAAAGTACCCTATTGGGGGTAAAACAGGCACTAAAACGAAACTCAAGCACCCAGCAATCTACAGTCAAGATGTTTTAGCTTCAATCGTAGTCATATTTTATCTTCAATCGTGGGTCTTTATACAGTCATATTTAAGCTTCAATCATAAGTCTTTATGCAGTCATATCTTAGCTTCAATCGTGGGTCTTTATACAGTCATATTTTAGCTTCAATCGTGGGTCTTTATACAGTCATATTTTAGCTTCAATCATAAGTCTTTATACAGTCATATTTTATCTTCAATCATGGGTCTTTATACAGTCATATTTTAGCTTCAATCATAAGTCTTTATACAGTCATATTTTATCTTCAATCAGGGGTCTTTATACAGTCATATTTTAGCTTCAATCATGGGTCTTTATACAGTCACATTTTATCTTCAATCGTGGGTCTTTATACAGTCATAGTTTAGCTTCAATCGTGGGTCTTTATACAGTCATATTTTAGCTTCAATCGTGGGTCTTTATACAGTCATAGTTTAGCTTCAATCGTGGGTCTTTATACAGTCATATTTTAGCTTCAATCGTGGGTCTTTATACAGTCATATTTTATCTTCAATCATGGGTCTTTATACAGTCATATTTTAGCTTCAATCATAAGTCTTTATACAGTCATATTTTATCTTCAATCAGGGGTCTTTATACAGTCATATTTTAGCTTCAATCATAAGTCTTTATACAGTCATATTTTATCTTCAATCGTGGGTCTTTATACAGTCATAGTTTAGCTTCAATCGTGGGTCTTTATACAGTCATATTTTAGCTTCAATCGTGGGTCTTTATACAGTCATATTTTAGCTTCAATCGTGGGTCTTTATACAGTCATATTTTAGCTTCAATCGTGGGTCTTTATACAGTCATAGTTTAGCTTCAATCGTGGGTCTTTATACAGTCATATTTTAGCTTCAATCGTGGGTCTTTATACAGTCATAGTTTAGCTTCAATCGTGGGTCTTTATACAGTCATATTTTAGCTTCAATCATGGGTCTTTATACAGTCATATTTTAGCTTCAATCGTGGGTCTTTATACAGTCATATTTTAGCTTCAATCATGGGTCTTTATACAGTCATACGTTAGCTTCAATCGTGGGTCTTTATACAGTCTTATTTTAGCTTCAATCGTGGGTCTTTATACAGTCATAGTTTAGCTTCAATCGTGGGTCTTTATACAGTCATATTTTAGCTTCAATCTTGGATCTTTATACAGTCATATTTATGCTTCAATAGTAGGTCTTTAGCTTCAATCATGGGTCTTTATACAGTCATATTTTAGCTTCAATCGTGGGTCTTTCTTTATTCAGTCATATTTTAGCTTCAATCGTGGGTCTTTATACAGTCATGTTTTAGCTTTAATCGTGGGTCTTTATACAGTCACATTTTAGCTTCAATCATGGGTTTATACAGTCATATTTTAGCTTCAATCGTGGGTTTTTATACAGTCACATTTTAGCTTCAGTCATGGATCTTTATACAGTCATATTTTAGCTTCAATCGTTGGTTTTTATACAGTCACATTTTAGCTTCAATCATGGATCTTTATACAGTCATATTTTAGCTTTAATCTAGGGTCTTTATACAGTCATATTTTAGCTTCAATCGTGGGTCTTTATGCAGTTATAGTTTAGCTTCAGTCATGGATCTTTATACAGTCATAGTTTAGCTTCAATCGTGGGTCTTTACGCAGTCATATTTTAGCTTCAATCGTGGGTCTTTACACAGTCATATTTTAGCTTCAATCATTGGTATTTATACAGTCATATTTTAGCTTCAAGCATGGGGGTTTATACAGTCTGATTTTAGCTTCAATATAAACTTACATATGTTTACTATTATAGCACAACTATCGTTCATTTTTAACCTCAATTTTTTTTTTATTATTTAAATATGTGTTTTTTTGCCTATACTTTAAACTGTTTTTCTTAGTTACCTTAACCAACTAACCGGTAAATTTTCCGGTAAAACAAAGCAATAACAAGCAAACAAATAACCAAAAATGTAGTAGAATAGGAGTAAAAAAAACCGTTACCATCTTATTGCCCAGATAAGTGTGAATGTAACATATTTGACCTGAAGAAATTAGGCGAACAAATCACTATAAGAAGCTTCAGTTAACTTCATGGTTATCACACAACTATACTCTTTTTTCTCTGTTTTTTTTTCAAGTGCTGCACTAACAAATCTGCTTGCACTTGAAAATAATTTTTTGTTTGTATTCTCCGTAGACATGTTAAAAAGGAAATCCTCTTGTTGTTAGTGGCTGCTTCAGCTTTATTATTATCTTTAGTTTGGCAACGAGTAAAGCAGTGTACGTACTAGTAGTTTAATCATATTTTTCATTCAAATCTTTATGTAAAGTTATCCATCATCATCAACAGCATCACCAGCATCGTCAACATCTCTCTGCATTAAAATTTGTAAAATGAAATATGAATACTGAAAATGTAGCTGAAGATCATTGTGATGATGATTATGATAACTTTGGTTCTTTCTATCTTCTTCTACAGAGATTGTTAGGAAATCAGCGTATGATTTGTGAATTTACCTTTAGGGGGTCAATTGTTTGTGTTGATATTGTTAGATTTGTGTTTTTGTTGCCAATACCTAGGATGAGATGTGGCGATGTATGCTGCAGCAGCTAATGCTAAATTGCATTTATTGCTGCTGCATTTAAAGCTAAGTGTGCAATCATCTTGTTAGATAAGGAGAAAAAAATTGGAGAATGGCAAAAAAGCAACATGAGTAAATCAATTTTTTATAGATGTAGCGTTTGAGTTGGTTATTTGTGCTTAAAGAAAATTAAATTATTTAGAATTTAATGTTAAAATAATTGAGGAATAAATAGAAGACATGGATTTTTGTCATGGAGAAAACTGTGATGCTAAAATGAGCCACGTAAGTATTGAGTAAAAGCAAAATAAGACAACAAAATCGAAAAAAAGTTTAGAGGATTTTTAAACCTCTACACAATTTTGATGTATTATGGTTCCAGTAATGCAAATATAATCCAAATTTTGAATTCTACGAAGAGAATTCTTTTTAAAATTGTGATATTTTTTTAGATGTTTTTCCACAAAATGAATGATTACTCAAAATTTAAATTTACATATCCTTTAGTCCGTCTATTAATTGCGCTTTAAACGGTTCAGTAGTTTCGGAGTTATAATAACAAATTGAAGAAAAAAATATATTTTTTAATGTGAAAATAGCAAAATTTTTCAGATTTATTACTTTATCACAAAGCCACATATAATAGCAACAAAATGAGATACTTATCTTAAAAATCGAAGTATTATTTTCGAATTTATTTACAATTAAGTGAATTCGCTCATTTTCACAAAATTTTTGTTTTTTGTTTGATATACATAAAATTGAGTAGTTAATGTTCTTCTTTTGAATGATTGACTTTTGAAAACATTTTCCCCATTCTATATATAAATTTTCATAAATATATATCGTTTCAATCGGCTCAGTAATTTTGTTATAATAACAAATTGAAGCATCAAATATATTTTTTACGTGAAAATAGCTATATTTTTTTTTTTAAAAAATCATGAAAAATCGAAAGCGACAGAAATTTATTACTTTATCATAAAGCCATATATAATGTCAACAAAATAAGATATTGAACATGAAAATCGATTGATGGTTTTCAAATTTATTCACAATTAAGTGAATTCGCTCATTTTCACAAAATTTTTGTTTTTTGTTTGATATACATAACATTGAGTAGTTAATGTTCTTCATTTGAATGATTGAATTCTGAAAACGTTTTCCCCATCCTAATACAAATTTTCGCATATATATTGCGTTTCAATCGGCTCAGTAGTTTTGGAGTTATAATAACAAATTTAAGCAAAAAATATATTTTTTTCTGTGAAAATAAATTTTTTTTTTTGTTTTTAAAAAATCATGAAAAATCGAAAACGGCAGAAATTGTTCAGGTTTAATACTTTATCACAAAGCCACTTGTAATTAGAACAAAATGAGATATCAATCATAAACATCGAAGCATTTTTTTTGAATTTATTCACAATTAAGTTAATTCGCTCATTTTTACAAAATTTTTGTCTTTGTTTGATATACATAAAATTGAGTAGTTAATGTTCTTCTTTTGAATGATTGAATTTTGAAAACATTTTCCGCATCCTATATACAAATTTTCTCTTATATATTGTGTTTAAATCGGTTCAGTAGTTTCGGAGTTATAAAAACAAATTGAAGCAAAAAATATATTTTTTTATGTGAAAATAGCATTTTTTTATTTTAAAAAAATCATTAAAAATCTAAACTAACAGAAATTTTTCAGATTTATTATTTTGTTGAAAAGCCACATATAATTGGAACAAAATGAGATATCGGTCATAAAAATCGAAGGATTTTTTTCGAATTTATTCACAATTAAGTGAATTCGCTTGTTTGTAATCACATAATTTTACGTTTTTTAATGTTGACCTGTATTATAATCGATGTTTTGTAAGAAAAACTTGATTTTTTTATAAAAAAAATTTGAAACGTCTGTAACGTCTCAAATATTGTTTTTTTATGAAAACGTTTAAAATATATGATCATTCAGAAAATACACTTGATTTAAACGATGGAGTTTTGTATGAAAAAATAATCGATTTTTTATACAATATGGAACTGATCACAGATTGATTTTATTTGCTCAAAATGCAGTATTTACAAAGATTTACAAAGAAATAAATTTTTATTCAGATTTATTATTTTTTTACTACTTTTTTCGTTCATTGACTCTGTACCTAAAAAGGCAATTAAGTGTCTGATTACAATAATGTTGTTAATTTTTATTATCCAGTCTAATAGAAAAGCTATTTCTAAAATAATCCCAAACATGCAAGCAGACATGTAAAATATTTATAAGCCCCAAGAAAACTCATAATTGTAGACTGTCTGTAGATAATTTCTTTTAATTAAAATAGAATTCTTCAAAGCAAACACAATAAGAAATCCTATTTTACATTTGTAAATACCTACACACACATTTAACTTTCTTATACCTTAATCTAAGAAATATTACAAGAATTTCATATAAGACTATTAAAGAAAAACATCCTTTGACTAACATTATCCTTGAACTTATTTTTTCTTTAGCAGTCACAATAAAAATCCTTTACAAATTATCACAGTCATTCTAATACACATTTACTACAGCAAGTATAAACGTATTAAATTTAATAAAAACAAAAAATAGCAACCTAAAAATATGTATAAAAATTTTACACAAAGCTTTACACATACGGCAGAAAATATCATTCTAAGCAGCAAAAAAAATTGTCTGAGTATATTCAAAATGCCACCAAAAAAAAATTATAATAACAAGGATAACACACAACCCAGCATCCTACATTCTTCCCCTTTATAATCGTATTCCCCAGGTGAAAATCATGCCAAAGTCAAATTTTCGCAGGGAGAGCAACAACATACCACAACTATGTAGATATCAACCAGCAAAACAAAATTTATTTAGCTTGAACATTATTCTTTTTTTGTGCATTAAACAAAATAAACAGAAAAATACTTTATCTCAACAACAGAAAATAATAAAGAAAAAAATGGCACACAAACACGCGACTTTTATATAGATATATTCCAAACCATACAATATTTTGTTATTGCTCTCCTTAATTTTCCTCCCATGTTCATACTTTAAACCTAATCTAGCGTGTATCAAGAGGAAAATGATGTGGTTAAGAGAGTTGGAAACAGAAAATAAAGCATATAGAAATGGCAAACGAAGCCATGAATAGATAGATATATTTACTATAGCGTATACAAGGTAAATGAAAGTCAAGGTTATCTTTGATAGACTGTATTTAAAAGGAGCACAAAAAACAAGGATCACAAGTTTTCAGGGAAAAAAGAAATGACTTTAAAAAGTAAAATGAAATTTAAATGGAAAATCAATGGAAATATTGTGCTCAGTAGCTAAATTAAAAAAGTAATTTTTTATATAAAAAAGAACTAAATTTAAAGGATTGTAGGAGATTTTTTTCCAACAATTTAATTTTTTTTATATTAAAAATCGATTTTTGGTAGATCTTGTGAGTGATCAGAGATTTCAAAAGTAAATTTTTCATGAAATATCCATCAAAATTTAATTAGTTGATAACTTTGTTAATGCTGCTGTTTTTGAGAAAATAAGGACAGTCTGTGATCACTTTTACTTTGTAACAGAAAAAGATTTTTATATAAAAATTATAACAAACCTTAAATCGTTTATAACTCTTTCAATTTCAATTCAATTTTGGATCAATAATCGTCCAACAAAATTTAAATTGTTCATAACTTTGTAAATATTGCGTTTTTTGAGAAAATAAGGACAATCTTGATTTCTAATTTGGATCAGAAAACGATTTTTTGTATTAAGAATTCCATCGAAACTTAAATTGTTTATAACTTAACTATTTTCAGATAGGGCAGTTGTATGGGGGCTAGAAGAAATAATGGACCAATATTAACCAAACTCAATAGGTCAGGCCCTGGGGCAATATAAAGTCTGTGCCAAATTTTGTCGAATCATCTTTAAAATTGAGACCTGTAGTTTGATTACAAGTTTTACGCAGCCGGACAGACTGACAGTCGACTCAGAAAGAGATCCTGAGCAGATTGGTATTCTTTATGGTGGGTGTTAGGGTGTTTGCACGTTACAAACATCAGCACAAACAAAATATAGCCTCCCCACTATGGTGGTGTAGGGTATAATTATAGTTTAAACAGCTTTGTTTTTATACCCTACGCTATATTTTGTTTGTGCTGATGTTTGTAACGCCAAAAAATATTAGTCTAACACCTTAAAGTATACCGATCGACTTAGAATCACTTTCTGAGTCGATTAAGCGATGTCCGTCCGTCCGTCCGTCTGGTCGGCTGGCTGGCTGTCCATGTAAACCTTGTGCGCAGAGTACAGGTCGCAATTTTGAAGATATTTCGATCAAATTTGGTACATATTATGTTTTCTGCTCAAGGACCAAGCCTATTGAAACCGGCTGAAATCGGTCCTCGATTTCACCTAGCCCCCATACAAATGTCCTCCCGAAATTGGACTTTATCGGTCATAAATGTTTAATTTATAAATGTATCCCCACAAATTCCGCTCCAAATAAGCTTTATATACACAAAATTCATGTCACCAAATTTTGTTACGATCGGTCCATAATTAGTCATAGCTCCCATATAGACCCGCTTCCGAAAATCACTTTAACGTGCATAAATCGCTTAAAAATGTTGGTAAACACACAAAATTCAACATAGTTAACTTTAATATAGACATAAATCACACAACTTAATTTCATGGTGATCGGTCCATAATTGGTCATAGCTCCCATATAAGGCCCACTTCCGAAAATCACTCAAAAATATAAATTATTGAAATTTTAAAAGAAAAATTTTTTTTGCTCTTTTACTTAGTGTAGGGTATTATATGGTATATTTCTTACTTGTTTTTGCTTCGAAAATGTCGAATTTTGTGACAATATAGCGTCAAATGCAGGGAGTTTTGCTTTATTTAATTTTTTTTTAAAAATAGTTTTTTTCAAATTTCAAATTTTTTTTTTTAAAAATTGTTTTATTTTAATTTGTAAAATTTTTTGTTTTTTAGTTTTCGGGAAATTTTTTCGGGAATTTCTTCATAAGTTTTCTTCTAAAAGTTACAATATTCAGATACTTTTCGATTCAAATGTTTTGCTAATTGAATTATTCTATTATATCCATAGATTTTTTCGGTTCTAGTAACAGATAGTCAGTTGGCAAAGTAATATTACTGTAAAAATAACCGAATTTTTTTCACTCAACACAACCCGCAGCAGAAAAATTTGGTTATTAAGAATGAATCAAATTTAAAGTTTATGCTCTTAAACGAATTATTAAGATGCCTAATATTACAACTTTTAGGGATATTCAATGATTATCATTCATATTTAGAGAAAATAATTACAATAATAGTGGTTCAAATTTGTTTATCTGCAATCAGATTTCAAAATTTTCTCTAACTACGCATGTATTATAGATTTAACATTCTAAAGTTTTTTTTAATTAAACAAAGAATTTATTGATTTCATACCGATTAAATAACACTATTAAATTAGAAACCCTTATAAAGGCTGGACCAACAGCCAAATATAGTTATTTATACTTCTTTTAAAACCCTGGTAAAATTATAAGTCAATTTATACGAAAAAAGGTTTTTGGTTTTTGGGGAAAGAAAAAAGTCCGGGAAATTAGGAACCCTAATCTATACAACTTTCGCTCCAAATATGTTTTATATATGCCAAATTCATGTCACCAAATTTTGTTACGATCGCTTTCGAAAATCAATTTAACGTGCATAAATCTCTTAACATAAAAATTTTTCAAAGGGGCCATGGTTTGTGGAACTTCTGAGGAGTAAATAAAGGCTTTTTATATAAGTATTTGATATTGTTGAAAACATTATGACTTGTGGATTGATATTTTAGTAAAATTAAATAACTTTATAAAATTTTGGGACTAAAAAAAATTCATATGGTGATTTTCCACGAATAAAAATATAAAATTTGAATTAATGTAAAATTTTAACAATTAAAGATAACATAGCTACATTTGGAACCAATATAAATTCAAATGTCCTTAAATCAATGGCATTAGAATTTTTTAAATTTTTTTATTTTCAAATACTGGAATTCTTAAAACGGGGGAAAATGTGTTCCAAAAACTGAGTTCTTTTTAGAAAAGTGCCTACTGTGAAGTTATTTACTGTACGATAGTCAAAATACTTAGTAGGTATTTAAGAAACATATGGGGTTATACAAATATGAAGGTTTTTCGTGTATCATTGCTTTGCCTTTTTAGACTTTTTTACTCAAACCGAAATTTTTGTTTTAAAATTGCCAATGTTTGGATAGGACTGGGGGTGCTATGTCCGCTTAAGTGTTTTTCTTTACGCGCTTTTGCATTAAGTTGTCTTTATGGACAATATAAATATTGTATATAGTCCCGAAGAAATTTTTTTTCTACAAAATAAAAAATATGTGGGCTTTTTTGGGAAAAAACGTAAAAAATACGGCCCTTTTTAGAAGTTCCAAATTTGGATGAGTATAACTTTGTATAGGGAAGAGATAACTGTTAGCAAGTTGTTTTATTTTATTTAGAATTTTATAGCCAATACAGCTGATATTTTAAAAATAAATTTCGACCCTCCGTAGGATCGCCATATCTAAAAAGCCATAAAAAGATCGAGCAAAATTAAAAAAAAAACAAGTAAGAGTGCTATATTCGGCTGTGCCGAATCTTATATACCCTTCACCAAAATTTTAAATCTTATATACCCTTCACCAAAATTTTAAATATAATAACAAAATTTAATTTTTTTCCAGTTGTTTTTTTTTAATTTTTTAGAAAAAATTTTTTTTCGATTGTTATTTTAAATTTTAAAAATTTAGTTTTTTAAATTTTTTTTTGTGAAAAAAAAATTCGGGTTAAAATTTTTTTTTCCGATTTTGACCCATTGTAGGTTCAACTTACTATGGTCTTATATACTTTATTGCAAATGTCTTTGAAATATCTATCATTAGATATCCATATTGTCTATATTAATGTCTTAGTAATCTAGATATAGGTCAAAAATAGGTCAAAAATCGAGGCTGTCTGTTGACCGATTTTGCTGATTTTAAATAGAAAAATTCTCGAAAGCATGTCTGACAGAATTATTGAAGATTTGGATCCCGAAGATATCTGGGGTCTTCAGAAAATTGATTTCAACAGACAGACAGATGGATAGGCTTAATCGACTCCGCTATCTATAAGGATCCAGAATATATATACTTTATAGGGTCGGAAATGAAAAATGTAGAAATTACAAACGGAATGACAAACATATATATACCCTTCTCACGAAGGTGAAGGGTATAAAAATCAATAAACCTGAATATCTCTTCAACATATAGAAATAACCTACACGTGTAAGCGTAGTTTTCGTAGATCTTCTCAAGGACCATTTAAATTCAAAATTTCAGCTCATTCGGGTCATAAATGGATTTTTGGCGACTTTTTTTTATAAATTTGAGACCCGAAGTGACCAAATGTGAGACCCAAGGTGACCAACTTTGGCCCAAGGAAGCTGAACAAACCATGAAAAAAAGTTTCTAAACCACTGTGCATTGTTGAATTTTGAGTTTTGCCAAAAAATTCAATATTTACGGAGTTGCAGGCGTTTTAAGTTTTTGGAGTTTTACCAAAAAAAAAAATCGATTTTTGGAGGATAATGTAGATGATCACATATTTTCCGCCATTTCCAAAAAAACTCCATATTTACGAAGTTGGAGGAGTTTTAGTTTTTTTTAAGAAGATGTAAGCGTAAAACTTTGTTTACACCAAAACCACGATTTATGAGGATAAGAATTGTTTGTCCAAATAGCTTAATAATTGAATTATATACGAGTCGATATACATATCAAAAAAATCAATATTTATGAAGAAAATAATCTTTTCCCAAAAAACTTAATATTTACCAAGTTATTTGCTTTCGAGTTTTTCAAGTAAAAAAATTTATTTTTTTGTGGATCATATGATTGATCACAGATTTTTAGCCTTTTCCCAAAAACACAAATATTTGTGAAGTTACAATCAATTCAAGTTTTTTTTTTGGAGAATTTTCGAATTTATAGATATTTTTTCCCTTATTCATAAAAATCTTCTTTGTTTTTAAGCATTTTATCCCTTTTTTATTGCCACTTCATAAAATCACACAACACATCCTCCCTTTAACCACCACAAATAGTCATTATTAATTAAAAATCCTTGATTCAATATTTATGTATGTATATGAGTTGGCAAATCTTCCGGGTTTTTAAATCTTCATCTTCAGTTTCAGCTTGTTTACCTTATAATCCTTGCAATTTTTATGCAAACTCGGCAATTTATCTTGACAAACAAGTGAAATATTTATATGCTTTTTGCAGTATTTTTGCATTTTGTTCTCTGTCTCCCTCTCTCTCTTTCACAGTCTTTATCATATTTACACAGTGAATGACTCCTTAGGCCGCTTAAACTGACTTGCATGACTGGGGAACACAAAAAACCGAACCTGAACCTTTTGAAGCATTTAGGAGATTGTAGGGGTGTAAATAGTGCAGTATAGGGGGGTAGTGGCAGAGTGTATGCCCAGGGATCCACAAGTCATATTATTGTTTATGGTTTATTTTATATTTTTTTACTTGTTTTTAATTTAGCATAGGATGAAATGGTTTTGTATTTGTTATTGCAACGTTTGTATTTCTATATGGAGCAGCAACAATAATAAAATGGGAAAGCAACAAAAATGAACACAAAAAAAAAACACAAAGTTATAAATAACATGCAAATAGTAACAGCAGCAACAACAAGGGCTAGCATCGTCATCGACACTAGAGCACCAGCAGAGTAGTTAAACAATTCAAACAATTTCAATGAAACATTACCAACCAACATCATCGTCATCAACACCACCAACCAGCAAAAGCAATAGCAGCAGCAGCATTATCATCATCTTCATCAACAGCAACATCATCAGCACCAGCAGTTGCCTGCATACAGACAAATGAATATTTAAAGCAAAAATACAATAAATTTTACGTTATATGTAGGGATGTGTAAGTGAGTGAGAATATGAGGAAATGGAGTAAAACACAAAAATAACCAACAACAAAAAACAACAGCAGCAGCAGCTTCGACAGCAATACAAATCTATCTGTTTGCCAGCAATGCTAAAGCGCCTCAAAGTATGCAAAGGAATGTGTTTTCAGGCATAAAAGGCATTGACATTGTAAAATGCTAAATTGAAACCGAGTCAAGTAAAAAATATTGCAAAAATACAAATAATACAACAAAAAAAAAAAACAACAAGAAATGCAAAAACAAATAAATACAGCAAAGTACATAATAATAAAAAAAAATAAAAATAATAAAAAATACCGTGTACTTGCAATGGGGTATCAGCCAGTATAATATGAAAACAACAACAGCAAGAGCGGCCACCAATCCATTGGTGTACAAAAGATTGAAATGTTAAATAAATAAAGGTGTAAATAAAAAATGTAAGGGATACTATGTGTATAACAGCGGCAGCAACAACAATTGCAATAAATACAAAGGGAGAAAAAAAGAATATTGTAGAAAAAATGACATCATATTTTTTTTTAAAAAAAATACTGGTTAATGTTTAAGGGGGCCAAATTGTAAAAAAAATAATTTTTATAAAATAACTTTGTCTGTGATATAATTTTTGAGTATACTTGTTGTATTTGAGCAATATTACTTATACGTCAACATGATTCTTTTTGTAAATTATCAATATTACTCATACGCTGACTGTAACTGTATGTTAAAATGCATTTTTGTCAATTTTCTTTAAGAATATGACTTGAGTTTTTTTTTGGTTTGCTTGGAGGAAAATCTCTAATCCATTATAAGGAAAGGTTCACGAAAAATCAATTTTTTATGAGAAAAACCATAAAATATTTAAAACGCCTGGAACTTAATTTCTTTTGAAAAATGGAAAAATGTTTGTATCTGTAATCATTGAATAGGAGAAAAAAAAGCGGAACATACCTACCCGAAAAAAGTGCATCCAGTGCCTTAAAAATCGCAAAATATGCTGTTTTTTTCTTTATAAAATTTATATTGCATGAAAATAAAAATTCCGATTCATATTACAGCTATTCTTACACAGAAAATATAAGAATTTTATTAGATATCTATGCATGTAAACAAAATTTAAAACATTTTCAATTTTTTTCAATATCCATCCTCGTTGAAGTGGACGCTTGTGGTTCTGATGATCTTGTTTTCTTCGTAGGTTGTTCATATTCATGTTCTGAGTTATCTGCATTATCATCCGAGTTAGACATGATGTTCAAGGACATGTTTTCTTCAGTGTGTCCACCATTTCAGTGTCATCTTCATCTTCGTTGCTTTCATCTTTAAACAGCATAACTTTAGAACTCCACCAACAAACCTCCGCAAGCAATGCATCTAATTTTTTGCCTTTGAATCGCTTTTCCATTGGCATGGTCACCTGGTGGAACCTCTCTCCTTGTTCGTCCGATTCCTGAGGTAATTGTGCCAAAAACTTATCAAGATGGAAATGTAATTTTTTGATGGATGCATTGATTTTTTCAAAGTAATACAGCAACTTGTCCACTCGTGTCTGTATGTCATCTCGCTGTACACGGTTCTTTCCTAAAACTCCTTCGATGACTTGTTTCAATGTCTCCCATGCACATAGGTAGTTATAATGGTTCGAAAGGATATTTGTAAAAGATTCGCTTTTCATTAATTTTCGTATATCCGGTCCATTCAAAATACCTGTTTGAAATAAAAAAAATTTGACAATGACAATATTTAAATACAGACAACGATACGTACCTTTTCTAATTTTAGCTTCACTGAGTTTTGGAAAGATGGATTTCAAACAGCCATAGGCGTCCTCAATATTATTTACTACCACTTCAACGAATTTCCCAGCTATTCCTAATTTCATGTGGAGCGATGGCAACAAAATATCATCTACATCCTTTATCAAAGGTTCATTACGTAATTTTAATTGTTTCTCGAGCTCGGTAGTTCTTGCTTTCCAATCTTTACATTGATATTGATTCCCTGCGTATCGCGAATCCCAATTACAAAGGAATCAGAAGTATTTTGGAAAACCGCCCTTTAATATAATACCTTGTATTATGTTGACAACCCGGAATTTATGCATGCGTAGCACCTGGATTCATTATGTCCAGTTACGTCTTGCACCCAAATTACTGGCTTAATAAAAGAAAACTGTACACCTTTTCCATGTACCCAGGTTATAAGGGTATTATAACAACTTTTACACACTGTGTTCGGCGTAAAATTTGCACCACTCAAATCTGTTTCATCATAATGACAATACGCTGTCTTGAATTCCTCAGTAAAAAAGTTTTTTCGAACGTGTTTGGCTACTTTTGGAACGATATGCCCACAAACGTAACAAAAATTATCCAATTTTGGGCACTTGTTATTTTCCATATTGAAATTTTCAATGTTCTACTAGTTTTAAAACGCAATTCACTCAGAAGAAAAGGTTTGTTTATTCCACACACAAAATAGTCAAACCAATTGACTGATAAAGAATAGCGTACTTGAGGATTTGTAATCCAGTTATTGAGCAAAAAAGGTGAAAAATAGGGAAAAAAATTTAAAAAATTTGTCATTTTTGCGATTTTTAAGGCACTGGATGCACTTTTTTCGGGTAAGTATGTTCCGCTTTTTTTTTTCTCCTATTCAATATCTACAACTTTGCTTCAGACACAAAAGAGATATTCCGTACAGTATACCGAGATATAACCGTGTTAAAATATAGAAAAAGTGATAAAAATCCACCTTCAGCAAAAAAAATTCGTATGGCCATTAAATTATTACGGAAATTGAGAATTTCCATTTGAAATTGAGAAAATTCCAAATGAAATTGGGAAAATTCTAAATAAAATTGAGAAACATTATATAAATTATTTTCAACTAAAAAGAACAAAATTAACGGTAGAGCGACCAATTTCACTTTATTTTGTCGTAGAAAACATGGTTGGTCTTGTGTTGGATCCCGAACAGTTCTTTTTAACTGTGGTTCGTTCACTGCCGAAAGCGCAAACGAAGGGGTCATAACGGTTCTTGATAGATGGCAAGAGTTGGGTAATCAGTTATCTGAACTCGTTCTGGTATGTGACAATGCCAGAACTATTGAAATAATTTGGTCCAAAATCAAAAGTATTGAGAAGTCAAAGATGAATATACCAACCGTAAATCCACCTAATGTAGGAGAGCAGATGATTTTATATCTTGAAGAATTAATAAACGATTCCAAGTCCTGTATAACTACTGGAGATTGCATTAGAGCTATACAACATACAACATCATTCCACCAAAGCGTTTTGGAATTGCAAGATATGCCTGTTGGTCAATAAGACTATGTACATATGTTTTTTGTTTAATGTATATTATTTATGTAGATTAAAATACAATTTTCTCAATTTCATTTGGAATTTTCTTAATTTCAATTAGAATTTTCCCAATTTCATTTGGAATTTTCTCAATTTCAAATGGAAATTCTCAATTTCAATTGGAATTTTCTCAATTTGAAATAGAATTTCTCAATTTCATTTGGAATTTTCTCAATTTCATATTGAAATTCTCAATTTCATTTGGAATTTTCTCAATTTGAAATGGAATTTCTCAATTGCATTTGGAATTTTCTCAATTTTAAATGTAAATTCTCAATTTCATTTGGAATTTTCTAAATTTAAAATGGAAATTCTCAATTTCATTTGGAATTTTCTCAATTTAAAGTTGAAATTCTCAATTTCAATTGGAATTTTCTCAATTTAAAATGGAAATTCTCAATTTCATTTGAAATTTTCTCAATATCATGTGAAAAATGGTGTAGAAATCCAGATATAGACGAAAAATAGGTAAAAAATCTTGGTTGTCCTAGTTTTTTCTTATATTTTAGCCATTTGTATGCCGATTTTCTCGATTTCAAATAGTAACCGTAGAATTACAAACGGAATGATAAACTTCTATATATTTTCTTGGCACTAATGTTGAAAGAAATGCAACAATGCCCCAACAATTTTTTTTAATTTTACATTAGGGCTATTTTTCATTTCTTAAAAAAAACAATATTTTTAATCATTTATTTACAAGAAAGGCTTTATATAGCGAAGCCACCTGTCGCGTTCTATGAAGGAGAAAGCCCCTAAAAGCGGCCGCAGGCTGTTAAGCAGGAAAACTTTATTTGCGAAGTCAAGTTTTTTTGCACTCAGTAGCATGTTGAGCAACTATTCGGTTTCGCAGAAAAAGGTTTCCTTTCTTGTCGGCCTGCGACCGCTCTTAAGGGCTTTCTCCTACATAGGTCTTGGCAGGCAGCTTCGCTATATAAAGCCTTTCTTGTAAATAAAGTATTAAAAATTAAAATATAAATATGTATGTACTTAAATTATTTTTTAAATATCATGGGCATTATGTCACTCCAATAGTGTCATTATATTCATGGATTTTACGACATATTAAGCATGAACATTATGACACTACATGAAATTTCATAATGTCCATGGACATTATGTCACCTTTTGGAGTGTCATAACGTCCATGGACACTATGACATGCCACCTTTTTTGTTTATACTTATTTTTTATATTCGACTTATTTTAAAGAATTTTTCACTTATGTGCTGTTGTTCTTTGAGTGGACGTTTTACATGTATTTTGTTTTTGTTGCAATAACAAAATGCATGTTAGTTTCCACTCAAAGTACTCGTTCGCTATAGAAAAACAGCACATTAATTTATAAAATGTTTACTTTCATTTTTTTGGAATAAACAATTCTCAAAACTTTAAATTTGAACTTGTTCATTGGCGTTCAAAACTATTTTTTGGGTGAAATTTCATTTATATATTTGGGACAATTTTTCATAAAGAAGAATTACCCCTGAATTTAGGGTCATCTTTCATTTCAGCATTGGGGTAATTCTTAATAATTTTGGGGTGATATTTCATTAAAAAAATTGGGTGATATTTCATAATGAATAATGGGCCCAAAATTGGTGTAGTTTTTCGTTTTTCACTTTGGGGCCATATTTCCTGGGGCCATAATTCGCAGCGCCATCCATAGCAGCAACAATTTTCGTAACAGTTTATTTTCTAAATCACTTCACCTCATTTTGATAAACTTTGAATAAATTGTTATTGTTTTTCTAATATGTTCAAAGTGTGGTGAAGTGTTTTACAAATTAACGGGGTAAGTTCCTTTTCAATTTCTTCACTAAATAATTATGTAAACATTTTCTGTATAGGAAAAAAGTGCTGGCTGGTCACCTTAATGCAAGCAAATACCGGAAAGTATTTATAAACAAAAATATGCAATGACTTTAAACAGTATGATGATGATGATGCTTGTTTACCCGTTTATATACTTTAAAAATATTTACTTTTTTTTTTACTCATTTTCAAATTTGCTCTTTATGTAAAGGTATGCAAGCAATTGAATGCAAAATCACCAGCCAGCATCCCTTTTAGCATTTCAAACCAAACCATTCATGTGGCATGTTTGCAGAGTTACAAAATTTGTACCCGCTTAAGTTTTTGTTTTGTTTTGTAAAAATGAAAAACATGGCCTTTTGTAGTACGAAGAAATGAGCTCAGTATTTGTTGTTCATGTTTTTTGTTTACGCTATATATTTTAGAGTTCATGGTAAAATTTCATTTCATTCATTTCCACTTGAATTTACAATTATATGAATGTAGACACTGTGCAACACTACAGCTAGCTACGCATACCAACACACAGCAGCAGCATTTGCCATTCATTTGAGGTAAATATTTATGTTGGTTGTGTGTTGCAAAGTAGTAGTGCCACCGAAAGTAAGTAACTGAATGAATGAGTGAATGAATGGAGTTTATTGTTTACCCGTTTTTCATCTATAATTCCCACTTTTTTTTTGTTTAAAATGCGGTTGGTTAAAGGCTGATTTGTTGTTGTTGGGTGAAAGAACACCCATCAGCAAGCATCATTCTGGGTTTATTTTTAATATTTTTTTGAAAAATTTTTACAAATGATTTCTTTTAGTTGTTTGTCGATTTTGCATTTCGCAGACAAATGAAGCATTATAAAACATCAGCAACATTTCTATAATCACAATAACATTTCAACAACGTCTGTAATAAATTGCGCTGTAAAATGTTGAAAGGAACTGCAAACATTATTACAGACACACAGACATAAAACAAAAAGAAGCTGGAAATAAAAACAAAATTATTAACAAAATCAGCTCTACGTAGAGCAACGTACAGGCAGTCAGCCAGACTTTCTTTTACAAAATGAAACACAAAATCACCTTTTTATGGCAGTAAATGGACTGACTGACTGTAGGTTATAAATCATTATTGCAATAAAGGATATTTTGGAAACATAAACATTTAAACCTTGAAAAAATAAATCTATTTATTTTAAATTTTTTTTTCAGATACAGCAGACACATTAACATTATTAAAAAGTATGTTTTGTATTTGTATATATTTATATAATTTCTGCTATTAATTAACAAATTAGAAATATGCTTTTATATCTTTTATTACTGCTGTTATTAAAAAAAAGTAATTATTTGAAAATGTTGCCGCGTAGAAGACGGCTGCATTAGGGAAGTGTTGCAAATTATGGTTTTGTATTTAAGTTCTTAATTACATTGGTTGTGTATGGAAAAAATAAATTAAATTGACTTTATTATGGGAATTTGTAATAGAGTGAAGGAGTTTTGAAAATTAAATAGTGGTTTTCAATATTTAATATGAATAATGCGGGATTTTTAAAATTTTTAGCTTTAATTTTGAAACATTTGTACAATATAAATTTATTCAAAGTATTGGCCATTTCTAGCTATGACCTTTTCCTATTTTTCTGGTAACATATAGATTCCGAGCCAAAAGAACTACTCATCTTTTGCGGTGAAGAACGAATCAAACCAATTTCGGATACTCTGTTTTGAAGTGAAGCATATCTTACAGAGAGCGTTCTGCTATCGATTGAAACAAATAGTAGTCGGACTGGGTACGGTCTGGACTATAAAGCGGGTGAGGCAAAACATCACAACCACTTCATTTTCAATACTTTTTAACAGGTGTTGCAATATGTGGCTGAGAGTTGTCATGATGGAATATTACGTTTTCATGTCTGTCCGAATATTCTAGTCGTTTTTCAGCCAATACTCTCTTCAAACGAATCAGTTGCATTCGGTAGAGATTCCCAGATTTCATTGTGCTCCTTTTTGCTGAAAATTGGCTTAGCGCCATGTATATTTGGCTTTGGTGTCGATTCGTTTGGTTGACCGGGATGACGATCTCTTACGCTGCAAGTTATTTTAATGGATCTATTTTTCATCGCAAGTAATGATTCGGTGCGTGCAAGCATCCTTTCGAACTTGCTAAATCGTGTTTCAAGGTCTCTCGGCTTCAATTCGTATGTTATCCAATTTACCTGCTTTTGGATGAATCCTGCTGATCACAAAACGTTTTGAAATTTCAGCTTGAGTAGCTTTCAATGATTTTTAAAGCTCTTGTTGAGTTTGACAACAAACTTCATGGAGTAATGCCTTCAATTCCATTTTTTTGGACTACCTAATTTCATATTTATATGAACAACTAAATTTTCTTTCGCTTTGAAAGCAAACGAAATCATTTATTCGGTATTGTTAAACAAGTCAAAAGTCCCGCATTTAACGTGAGGTTTCGTCTATAAGGGCTTAACCATAGGATGTTATTCACAGCTGGTCAAATGAGAGCTTGAGCAATCTTAACGTTGCCATCCTTTGCTTAGGAAATCTGCGATGCCAGAGACAATTATCAAAACGAACAGAGTACACCCTAGCTGAATATACCGCCAACCAACCACTGCTGCTATCAGCCCAATTAAGTCAACCTTATTTGAGTCCCCACGTTGACTTCTTCCGAGAGTCATGAAACAGACTCTATTCCATTCTATGCGGTTCTCAAGCACCAAACCAATTGCCACTGCTTTCAATACCTCTATTGTTTCGACAACAGCAACTAGAGAAATATTTATATTGATTCCTATGGTTCCAAGGTGGAAGAAAGGGCTGCAGCAAAGTTTTTCCATTGTGATCAATCCCGTGCTATCAGCTTCACTACGGTCCAGGATTTTCCAGTTGAGTTTGTTCTCAGCCTCGATTTGTCTCCTCCAGATGTTAGCTGGTTTACCTCTTTTTCTACTACATTGGGGGTTCCATTCAATTGCCATCTTGGCTACATTATCGTTGGTGCGTCTGAGAACATGACCTATCCAACTCCATTTACGATTGATGATTTGGTTACGTATTGTTGTTGTTGTAACAGTTGGACTGTAACCGATTGTTCATTCCTGTAATTATATACCTTGTAAACCTCGCCATTGTGTCGCTAAGAAATTTTACGTATTGAAGAAAGGCTACTTATTATTGTTTCACCTGCTCTTTCCCCAAGGTCTCTGTTTGAGATAACATTCCGCCAAAATATCTTGAGCAGTTTTCGTAACGAGCGATTAATGAATAATACGAAGGCTATTCACATGATCCATGCATGAGTTATGTGCCCTAAAACCAACCTGCTCAGGTCGAAGTTGGGAAGACAGTCTTTTGGATAATCTGTCATGAATGATATGTTCTATTACCCAGATATATTTGATCTTCCGTAATTTGTCACTTTCACTAATAAAGCCATTTAACCAACAATCATTTTACCGCGATTTTGGGTTTAGCCCACAGACACTACGTATTTACCGAAGGGATCTGAACCAACATCCAGTCCTGGAGCCACTGATGATTACCATTTGTGTCGAGTTCATTTGAGCCTTTGAGTTACCAAATTTTAATCAATTCTATAAATTTTCATTAAAATTTAACATTTTACGGAGCCCAATATTACTCTAGAAAAAGAAGTAGCTGAAAAACGGTTTCATTAATCTGAAAGTTTCAAATTTATACCATCAGTTAACAACATATCTTTAGGGAACTGAAATTTAAATCTCAATGATTCCTTAAAATCTTTAAGCTCAGCAACATATTACATTTAAAATCTTTCCATTAATATCCTTTCCATTGTATCTAGTAAGGAGGAAGCTGGTTTTACTGTAGATTCCATTTGTAATAGCTTACCAGCAGTTGAAGAGAGATAACCAGTTTTTTAGGATCTTTGGAGCCTTATAGGTCTCGGCTTTGAATCAATTCTGAAGTAAAAATTTTGATGTAAAGAAAACATTTTCCTTGTCCTATATTTATTTTGAAATAGCAGCATATTGCAGTTAACAGTCTTGCCATGAATTTCCTTATCATTCCTTCCAATTTTATCTTCACTTCATTGTATTAACAAAATTTGCAATATTATTCATTAAATTATTATTACCAAACAATATTAAACAGCATTTTCTAATAACATCATTATAATCTAATAGCAGCATAAACAAACATGTCGAACATTTCTATACAACAGTTTTAAGTAACAAAGATTTGTTACTAAAAAGACCTCAATAAACCTCAAGGCTACAAATTAAATTTTCTAAGTAAATAAATTATAAATTTTATTAGTCTTTTCTTTAGCCAAATAGCAAAAAAACACAATAAAGCTGGTTGTTATTTTGCTCTAAAATGTAAAGAACAAGGATATTTAAAATCACAACATTGAACTAACTAACAGAAATCTAGAGAAAATATAGCAGGAGTACTGGTGCTTATGTTTTAAGGAGGAGGTGGAATTGCCTGAGGTTACTATTAGCAAACATCCCCTGATTTTTGAAGCTTTTTCCATGATTTTCCATGTATAAACATAGATGTTGAGTGAATTGTACTTAGTCATCATTTTCATCACTAAAGAAACTAATTTTTATTTACAGTTTTAATGGTAACGACTACTTCGACTACTGCTGCTGATGACGATGCCTGGATACTTTTGCTGTTGTTGTTTTTATTGAAGTCCTTAAAATGTTGCATAAGGAGAGGAGAAACATGATGATGGTGAAGTATTTTTGCCATAACAATAAAATGGCTAAACTATTTCTTGAGGAATTTTAAGTTCAAAATATCAATAAGAAAGACCCAATAGTCGTCATTCTAAAACAAAGCAATGTTTAAGAGGAAATTGTGCCAGCTAAGGAAGTAATAGAACTCTGGGCAACATTGTTACAAGCATAGAAACTTATTTATTAACACAAGTCTTGTTGTTAAGTTTTATTCTAGGAATCTTTATGATACAGAAAATATTTTTAAAGCCTTAGGTGTTTTAAGCATAATAAAATGTTTAATTCAGTTTAAAATTTAAATTTGTGGGTTACAATTTAAATTTATATAACATTTGATTGCCAGACTTTTATAGTTTAGAACACATAATTTTAATTAACAAAACTGCTGCTTAAGAAAAAAACTGTCGAAAGAAATTTCTTTTCTTTAAGTTGTATAAAATATTTTCATAAAATAGCATTAAGAATTATATAAAATATTCAAGATTTTTTATTTATTTTTGTAACTTGAAAAGGAAATAAAAATATAAATAACGTAATACATTTTGCATAATTTTGCATTGAAAAGATTTCAAGCAAAAATACAAGGTAAATATGTATTATACATATGGGAGTTTCCATAAAAATACAACTGTTTAAGACAGCGAGAAAATTTTCTAAAGAAAATCTCGCTCTAAAATAGAAAATTGATCTGAGTTTATGACACTGTGGATATATTCTATAGAAAGACTGTCTCGGTTTAAGACTGCTAGAATTTTTCTATAAAAAATCAGTTTCAGTTTAAGCTTTCGATTAATTTTGTATAGAAAATTGATCTGGGTTTAAGACTACGAGAAATTTTCTATTAAAAAATCTCAGTCTCGACTAAGGTACCGAGAAAATGTCTATAAAAAATCCCACTTTCATTTTAAAACTGCAAGAATATGTTCCATAGAAAATCGTTCACGGTTTAAGACACTGAACTTTTCAGTCTCGGTTTAAGACTGCGAGAGATTTTCTATAAAAAATATTAGTCGGTTTAAAACTGCGAAATTTTGTATAGAAAATCGGACTCGGTTTAAGACACTGAGAAATTTTCTATAGATTATCTGATCAGGCATAAGTCATTGATTAATTTTGTATAGAAAATCTATATTGGTTTAAGACTGTACGAAATTTTCTATAGAAAATCTTTGTCGGTTCAAGACTGTTGAAACCACATGTCGTTGGTGTACACTAGCGTGTCCCGTGGGGCTCAAGCATAATTTGAAAGCTTATTGAGTAAAGTATTTTTGAGATTTTTTTTAGATTTTTCAGAAGAGGTTTAGAGGTCGCGATTTTCACTAGTTTTGAGGACACAGTTTAAAAGCAAAATATCCATGCTTTATTTCTCTGTGCAAACATTTTTAGTTTTAGCAATAAATTGGCTTACTAAGGTGCCCTACCTTACAAATTTTTGTAATTTTTCCATAAATTTTGTAAATAAGGCTTTATAACTTTTAATTTTTTATGAAAAAGAAAAAAACTAACATTGCAGTTTGAAAGATCAATTAATTCTTAATAATTTAGGGACAACAATTTTCTGTTAACAGTTTTTTTTTTAAATATACCAACATTTTTTAGAGATTTGTGCTCGGACATTTTTCTTTTAAACTGTGTCCTCAAATGTAATGAAAATCGTGGATCTTGACAAAGTTATGAATAAAACTAAAAAAAAGGACGACAAACCAGATTTTTGGCAAAAACTCGATTTGAGCGACCTCTAAACCACTTCGGAAAAATCTGAAAAAAATCTCAAAAATACTCTACTCTATAAGCTTTCAAATTATGCTTGAGCACCCATGAAAATAAGAAAATAAACTTTTTTTGGGACACACTAGTGTACATATCATTCAATTAAGCCAAGATATGTTAGTAAGTAATCGTCGTCCTATAGCGCTTGAAGGTGGTGTCTTTGCTAACGTCGTTCTCAAATAAATATGGACCAATGACTCCGCCAGCGCAAAATACACACCAAACAGTGTCTTTTTCGGGATGCATCTTATGTGGATTGGAATCGTCCCAAAATCGACAATTTTGTTTGACGTATCCATTCATATAGAAATTTTCATCTTCCGCCTTGAACACAACACCCATTTTGAGAAAACAATCTTATCTTTTGCATATATTGTTGAACTTTATATTCCACCATGGTGATTTGGCAAAAGAAACTGAATAAGTGACAGCCAATTCGACAGATCTATTGGCTGTATGACTTAAATATTCGAGATCTACAATAAATGCCGTTTCTTTTGAACGCGGTTTTTGTTCTTAATAACATACAATGCCATTTTTGTAGAGTACATAACTGTCATGTATTTTCACTTAGTTACAGAGTGCAACACGAAAAAATATACGGACGCCACTATGTGATAAAAGAACAAAAATTGTGAACATATAAAATCCAAAAAAAAATTCAAGTTCATGATCAAAATCGCAAAAAAAAAACTTTAAAAATTCGATTTTTTCCTTTTTTCCCTGTTCAGGTCCATAGACAGCAAACCATTCAAAATTCAAGGAAACAATCAACTACAAAAATGTACCTAAGATCTCAATAAACAACTTTCTAGAACATATTAACATCCTAGAAATGATTCTTAACCCGTTTAGGTAGGTCAATATAAGTTTGTAAGCAAATACTAAAGGAATTAAATTAAATTATAAACTACAGGAAATTATTATAAACTAAAGCATACTTTTAGGCAGCTTTAAAAAATTGTTTCGATTTTTTTTTAATGTTTTTTGCGATTTTGATCTTGAAAATGAAGTTTTTTTGATTTTATATGTTGACAATTTTTGTTTTTTAGGACAAGGGCTATAACTTTGCCTCAGAGAGTAAATAAAAATTCCGAACTGTTTGCAAGATATGAGTCTGAGAAAATGATCATTATTTTTCCAAAAGTGATTAAAAAATTACAATGCTACAGTGTTATTGAACAACAAACAAAGTTTTTTTTTGCTTGGGAACCTGTACCGAACGTAACTGACTCTTTTGAAGCGAGCATTGGTCGAAAATGCCTGTTAAAAACTAATTAGAATGAAGTGGTTGGGAAGTTTTGTCTCACCCGCTTTATAGTCTAGACCGTGGCCCGTCCGACTACTGTTATTTCGATCGATGTAGGACGCTCTGTCTGGGATATGGTTCACTTCACAGAGTATCCGAAGTTGGCTTAATTCGTTCTTGGCCTCAAAAGGTGAGCAGTTCTTTTTGCTTGGAACCCATATGTTGCCAGAAATATGAGAAAAAATCATAGTTTACAATGGCCAATACTTTGAATAAATTTATATCGTACAAATGTTTCAAAATAAAAGCTAAAACTTGGAAAAAATCCTGCATTTTTAAGTCATACACCCAATAGCTTCAACAATATGGCCGCTATTAACTGACAAATTTTCATATTTTCTTTAGAAACTGTGGAAACACCTCAAATTTTTTTCCTGCAGTCTAACATACTTAAAGTCAATGCACGCATTTTAATATGAGGGGGAAAAACATACAGTTTTTTTCCTCTAACTTTACATAAAAGAAATTTATAAAAAAAAACCAACCAGCTACAGCAGTAGCAATAGCAGGCAACAGCAGCTACGGAATATACAAGTAGCAACAACCTGCTCGCCAACATAAACAAATTGAATGAAATCAACTCGTTAAAAAGTAAATAAACTTGATGAATAACAAAATTAATCAAAGGGTAAAGTAGGAAAAAATAAACTTAAGGAAAAATATTATTATAAAAAGAAACAAAAAAAAAAAAACTACAGAAAATCACAACAACAAAGTCTAGGTTAAAGTAAATATAAGTAGCAGCATATTCAAGGTAAAAAAGACTTAAATAGCTAAATAATTTGAAAATAAAATTTAAGTAAATAATGTTAAAGATATAACGAGAATTAAATTTGAGAAAATTGCATAAAACATTATTATCCTTATTTATATATAGTAAGTATTTTGTATATTTCTTGAGAAAAAAAATACAAAATATCCTAGAGATTTTCACCTAATGTTACATGTCACACAGCATGTTGACAGTTTGAGTTAGATTGATAGAAAAGGTGTTGATGCCTGCAGTCTGAAAACGTTTATTTTTGTTTATTCTAGCAACAAACATATAACATCGATACATACAGAAACACATACGTTACAATACAATAAATGTTTCAAATTGCTTCGGCCCCAAAAACCCAACGGGAGGTGACACTTTTTAGTATCTCATACTGGTGGTAATGCTTTTCACATTCAAAGATTATCAGCAGCAGCATCATTGTCATTATACTTTTTCTTTGCATTCCCAGCATTAAAATACGTAAAGCAGCTACAGCATTGGTTATACAAAATCATTTCTTTTTAACTTTTTTTTTAATATCAAAGAAATATCCAACATTTTTTTAACTCTGCAGGATAAAAATAAAGATAATGATGGTATAAGAAAAAGGTAAATAGAAAACTTTTTCTATTTTATATTTAGAAAAACTGTAAATCACAAATAAAAGCAAAACAGTTGAAATAGATTTCTAATATGACATAACAGAAATTTCTATTAAAGTTGTTAAAGATTTTGTGGAAAATTTACAGATGAAATTTCGAAAGATTTTAAGACAATAAGAAATTTTTTATAGAAAACTGAATTGTGTCTAAGATATTCAGAAATCTTCTTTAGAAAATTGCACTGTTTTTAAGACACTGAGCCATTTTCTATAGAAAATTCCACTGTGTCCAAGACACTGAGAAATTTTCTATAGAAAATTCCACTGTGTCCAAGACACTGAGAAATTTTCTATAGAAAATTCCACTGTGTCCAAGACACTGAGAAATTTTCTATAGAAAATTCCACTGTGTCCAAGACACTGAGAAATTTTCTATAGAAAATTCATTCCACTGTGTCTAAGACACTGAGAAATTTTCTATAGAAAATTCATTCCACTGTGTCTAAGACACTGAGAAATTTTCTATAGAAAATTCATTCCACTGTGTCTAAGACACTGAGAAATTTTCTATAGAAAATTCATTCCACTGTGTCTAAGACACTGAGAAATTTTCTATAGAAAATTCATTCCACTGTGTCTAAGACACTGAGAAATTTTCTATAGAAAATTCATTCCACTGTGTCTAAGACACTGAGAAATTTTCTATAGAAAATTCATTCCACTGTGTCTAAGACACTGAGAAATTTTCTATAGAAAATTCATTCCACTGTGTCTAAGACACTGAGAAATTTTCTATAGAAAATTCATTCCACTGTGTCTAAGACACTGAGAAATTTTCTATAGAAAATTCATTCCACTGTGTCTAAGACACTGAGAAATTTTCTATAGAAAATTCATTCCACTGTGTCTAAGACACTGAGAAATTTTCTATAGAAAATTCATTCCACTGTGTCTAAGACACTGAGAAATTTTCTATAGAAAATTCATTCCACTGTGTCTAAGACACTGAGAAATTTTCTATAGAAAATTCATTCCACTGTGTCTAAGACACTGAGAAATTTTCTATAGAAAATTCATTCCACTGTGTCTAAGACACTGAGAAATTTTCTATAGAAAATTCATTCCACTGTGTCTAAGACACTGAGAAATTTTCTATAGAAAATTCATTCCACTGTGTCTAAGACACTGAGAAATTTTCTATAGAAAATTCATTCCACTGTGTCTAAGACACTGAGAAATTTTCTATAGAAAATTCATTCCACTGTGTCTAAGACACTGAGAAATTTTCTATAGAAAATTCATTCCACTGTGTCTAAGACACTGAGAAATTTTCTATAGAAAATTCATTCCACTGTGTCTAAGACACTGAGAAATTTTCTATAGAAAATTGCACTGTGTCCAAGACACTGAGAAATTTTCTATAGAAAATTGCACTGTGTCCAAGACACTGAGAAATTTTCTATAGAAAATTGCACTGTGTCCAAGACACTGAGAAATTTTCTATAGAAAATTGCACTGTGTCCAAGACACTGAGAAATTTTCTATAGAAAATTGCACTGTGTCCAAGACACTGAGAAATTTTCTATAGAAAATTGCACTGTGTCCAAGACACTGAGAAATTTTCTATAGAAAATTGCACTGTGTCCAAGACACTGAGAAATTTTCTATAGAAAATTGCACTGTGTCCAAGACACTGAGAAATTTTCTATAGAAAATTGCACTGTGTCCAAGACACTGAGAAATTTTCTATAGAAAATTGCACTGTGTCCAAGACACTGAGAAATTTTCTATAGAAAATTGCACTGTGTCCAAGACACTGAGAAATTTTCTATAGAAAATTGCACTGTGTCCAAGACACTGAGAAATTTTCTATAGAAAATTGCACTGTGTCCAAGACACTGAGAAATTTTCTATAGAAAATTGCACTGTGTCCAAGACACTGAGAAATTTTCTATAGAAAATTGCACTGTGTCTAAGACACTGAGAAATTTTCTATAGAAAATTGCTTTGTGTCCAAGACACTGATAATATTTTTACTCGTAGAGAGTTATTTTTTGATAAATTGCTGTCTTTTAGCTCCTATTTAAATTATCTGATATAGGGTATTTTCTACAAATCTCTGTGTTTAACATGAAGATAAGAGTTGAAGAAAAAGATAAATGATTTTTGTTTGTTAAGAAGACAATGTTTTCTGTTAAGATAAACTGACTGAAATGTTGAGAGACAAAGTTTTTGTGGTGTTGGAATCTATTTGCTTGGAACAGAAAAAAAGTTAGCAAAAAAAAAAAACAACTGTGAAAATCTGTTTGCACTAGCCTCTTTCAAAGACAACTTTGTTCCACCGAATCATCAATTGTTGCCACTCTACATTCATACATATGAAAAAGCTGCAAGAGAACTTTTTTCCATGCAATCACACACACTAATTCATGTGTAGCTTTGTGAGCTGGTGTCTAACAATATGTGTTTGCATTAAGAAAGATGAATGAAAATAATAGATAGAAAAAAAGAAAACTAATGACTCGAGTGCTTGTTGACTTGTTCCATCTAATTTACTTTCCTTAGAAGTTAGAAGTGATAGTTTCAGTCAGTGTATGCGTAAATGTTAGTGTGTGCTATTTGTAAGTAAGAGTTTTTTTTCAGCTTTCTTTTTTTGTTATTTATCTTCAAGTGTGTTAGTTTAGTTTTTAATACATACAAAAGTTTACAACTACTACTTTAGATTATTCAACAACTACTCTGCACTATTCTTAACTATTCTACATATATACAATAACAACAGCTAGCAAACCCACTAACAACGTCTTGTGGCACTTAAGGGTTAAGAGCCAAAAAGTCAACAAATTCTCAAGTCTTGCATAATGGGGTGTAAGTATAAAAATTAAATCGTTTTAGTTTGTTTTTCTTTTTCTATATAACTATAGAAATATTTTTTTAACTTTTTCATGCGCCATTTAATTTATACAGAGTAAATCATAACCAGCCGTGACGATGCAAAGAATAAACATTTGTTTTACAGATTCTCAAAAAAACAGAGTTAAAGATTATAGAACAGCAAAATTTAAGTAAATATAAAAAGATTTTGTTGAAGAGTTTATGGAGTGAGTATGCATTTAATTCTTTAGGTTTTATGAAGTTTCCTGCAGTTGCAATAAATTTTAATAAATGGCTGCTATATTTTTAATATTGATTGGGATTTTAGGAAGTAGAGAAAATATGCTTTCAAATATGCATTAATTCCTTGAATTTCGTTAGAATTAAATGCAAACTAGCTTTATGGCTAGGATAAGCTAATCATAAAGCTAGTTTGCATTTAATTCTAACGAAATTCCAGGATTTAATGCATATTTGAAAGACTTTAGAAAATTGTAAATCCTAAATATGGCAGTACGTAAATACTGTGCATATTTTCTATAGATGGTGTTTTCGTCGTCTTAAACACAGACGAATTAGCTACAGAAAATTTTTCTTTGTCGTAAACACAGACTAATTAACAATCTCTATTTTTTCATCTCTATCTGGCCCTCTTTAATCTCTATTTTCACACTGTTTGGACCCAAGTGAGCTGCTCTCTTTCCTGTCTCTACCATGCGACTGCCTGTTAACATAACCTACATATACAGTGGTGGCCACCAATTTAAGACAAATGCTTGAATTTTTTTCATCAACTGAATTTTAAGTGCGATAGAGCCAAAATAAAAGGACCTCTAATGGTATGAAATTTATTATTAATGTTTCTAGTTTCTGAAAAATGTTTGCAAAAATCGGTAAAACATATATGGACAAAGATATGTGGAAATACGTTGACCCACCTCTGCGAACATCCGCTGTTAATAACATGATATGAGCGAAACTAATGGAACTAAAAATACGAAATTTGGTCCGAATATTTTATAATAATAAAATTATAATGATATAAATGTGAGAAAGTTGTTTATTTAAAAAAATTTTTTTTTGGTCAAGTTGTAGAAAAATTGTATGTGTTCATGGTGAATATGTATGAATTGACACAGTCGAATAAAACACACTTGTGTGCTAAAACAGACCTCATGCATACATATTTGTGGAAATATTTGAAAAAATAATTGACAATTACATGGAATTTACCAAACAATTTATGTCTTAAATTCCTGGCCACCACTGTATATCAATGTAAAGATTATGGAATTATGCTTATTTTGATATCCATATTGTGATTGTATTGAAGATATACAATAACAAACATCATGTCGGAGACAAAATAGGTTTCGAAAAATTCAAATAAAATTCGAACTAGATAGAATTTCGAAAAATGGAAGAAATCATTTCGATGAATTTATATGAGGTTTATAACGTATTAATTTAAATAATTCTGTGGCAACATTTAAAAAACTTTGCCAAAAATTACAAACCTTTGATTAATTTTGGACTTGTACGTTATTTCATACACGCATTGAAGCGCCTTTCAAGAATCTTTCACTTGATACTATTATTTCATATGTTTTATTTACGATAAATATGCAAAAAATCATAAAAAACCTTGATTTTTAGCCTCACGAAAATCCTGATCCCAGAACAAAAATTTTGATAAATATTCTCCTCAAACAAACTAAACTTTCATTTAAGTTGGGAACATCGACACCTTCGATAATAAATTAAAAAAAAAAAATTTTTTAAAAAATTAAAAAATAAATTATGAAAAAAATTTAAAAAATTTATTTTGAAAAAAATTTAAAAAATTTATTTTGAAAAAAATTTAAAAAATTTATTTTGAAAAAAATTTTGAAAAAAAAAATGTTGAAATTTCAGTGTCATTGAGAGTACAAGTTTCACAGAAAAAACTAAATCTTAAACCGTTTTAATTCAAATATTTGTCACATATTGAAGTGGATTCAATTATGAAATAATTGAATCAAGTATTCATGTGTTCAAAATTTTCTAATATTTTCTATTGAATTTTGAGTTTTGAATTTGATAATTTTGATATTGGTTGAACCATAGAGAATTATACATAGAGACGAGACACTACGATTTGTCAAACAAAAATACAACAAAAAATATGTTTGATACAACAACAAAATACATTGACTAGCATGTATTTTGTTGTTGTGAGAGATAGGTTTTTGACAACAGACTTAGGTTTTTGACAATTACGTCTCGTCTATATGTTACCCTATGTGTTGAACTTTAAATACAAAAATTATTGAGTAGATAATTTTTGTAATTGAAAACACATTTTTGTTAATTTTTGTTTTTTCAATTACAAAAATTATCTATTCAATAATTTTCGGGAATTATTCCGGCTCGGTTGCTATTTAAAATCGAGTATAAGGAAAAAACTGGGACAACCTCGATTTTTGGCTTATTTTTTTATCAATATCTGGATTACTAATTCATAATATGTATAGGCAATATGGATATCTCATGATAGATATTTCAAAATTCATTGCAACGATGTATATAAGCTACAGTAATTTGGACCTACAATGGGTCAAAATCGGAAAATATATTTTTTAATCCGAATTTTTGGTTTTCCAAAAAAATTGTATGTCATAAATTTTTTTACTATAATAAATTTAAAAAATTAAAAAAAAATTTCGAAAAAAAATTTTTTAAATTTTAGTGCCATTGAGAGCAAAAGTTTTGTTCGTAATAGAAAGATAACAACTTTTAGACACAAAATCATAAAAACCTTGATTATTAGCCTTTGATCCTTCGAGCTTACCAAATCCTGACTCCAGAACAAAAATATTGAAAAATGTTCTCCTCAAACAAACTAAACTTTCATTTAAGTTGGAAACATAGACACCTAATTATTCCCTTCAATATGGATATCTAATGATAGATATTTCAAAGTTCATTTCAACGATGTACAGTGGTGGCCAGGAATTTAAGACAAAAATTGTTTGCTAAATTCCACGTTATTGTCAATTATTTTTTCAAATATTTCCACAAATATGTATGCATGAGGACTGTTTTAACACACAAGTGTGTTTATTCGACTGTGTCAATTCATACATATTCACCACAAATAAATTTTTTAAATAAACATATTTTCTCACAAAATCATTATATTTTCATTATTATAAAATATTCGGACCAAATTTCGTATTTTTAGTTCCATTAGTTTCGGTCATATCATGTTATTAACAGCGAATGTTCGCTGAGGTGGGTCAACGTATTTCCACATATTTTTGCCCATATATGTTTTGCCGATTTGTCCAAACATTTTTCAGAAACTAGAAACATTAATAATAAATTTCATACCCTTAGAGGTCCTTTTATTTTGGCTCTATCGCACTTAAAATTCAGTTAATGAAAAAATTCAAGTATTTGTCTTAAATTGGTGGCCACCACTGTATATAAGGCTGCAGTAATTTAGACCTAAAATGGGTCAAAATCGGAAAAATTATATTTAACACGAATTTTTTTACCCAAAAAATTTTTTTGTTATAAATATTTGTTTCACAAATAAATTTAAAAAATTAAAAAAACCAATTTCGAAAAAAAACAAAATTTTAAAAATTTTTAAATTTCAAATCAGGTCAAAATCGGGAAAAATATATTTTAACTCGGTTTTTTTTTAAATAAAATTTTTTTTCAATAATAAATTTAAATGTTTTTTTAAAATTTTAATAAAAAAAAAAAATTTCATAAAAAACAATTTCGAAAAAAAAAGAATTTAAAATTTTGAAATTTCAGTTCCAATTAGAATAAAAGTTTTGTTAGTAATAGAAAGATCACAACTTTTAGATTAGAGGCCAATATGGTCCATTAGAATTCCTCTTCTTTAATTTTCTGCCCCATCTAATATCTTAAAAAACTTCCTACTATTATTATTAGAATTTTCAATCCTTAGATTCCATTTATACCTCGTTTTTTGCCTTACACGTTTTAATACTAATTTTTAATCGCAAACTTTAAAAAGCTAAAAAAAGTTGTCGAATAATTTTTTTAGGGTAATAATAACCCTGTAAACTCAGAACATCCATCTAACTAATTATTTGCAAATTAATTTTAGGAACCAGGTGCAACAAGTTGAAGAGTGCCTCGGTATTGTTGCCGGTTTTGGTGTAAAAAACAATAATTATGATACGATTTTATTGAAAAACTAATGAAAAAGAACTAACCAAAAATATTTCGTATAGATCGGGCGACTAAAAGTTAACTTTGATTTAAAAAAGTCACAGTTAAATTTAAAAGAAAAATTATAATTACTTTTTGAGATAATTCGTGTTTTGTAATGCATGCCTTGAGGCACTCTTGGGGTTAGAGGGTTAAGTATTTTTCAGATGGATAGGGACTTTATAAATGCGTTTAAAAACCAATATAGATAGTTAAAAATTTTGTCCCGATATACTCTTAAATTCCCCTCCCCCCATTTCTTGCTCTCCCCTTACAACACCATTGCCATAAATAAGTTTCACACAATTCTCATGTCACACCATTACCAGCCATCCTATGTCTCCTCCTTAATCCTGCGTGTATGCGGTATATTTAATCCTTAAGGCTACAGAAAAGAAAAAAAGCATTATCTAAAAAAAAACAACTCGAAAACTATGACTTCCAGAAGAGCAGTCAAAGATGATACACAGATACAACAACAGTATTTGTGCGAGGAATCATTTCAATGACATTTTTGCTGTTGTCTCTCTTGTCTTTTATTGCCATAGTTATGGATTGTTTGACAGCACAGCCAAGTAAAATGTCAATACTTGTACTTTAGTTTACTTCGTTTAAAGCCATGGTAATTCCTTAGCTGGCCATTTGTTACCAATATAATGTGAGAGGTTTTGCTGTTGATGTCTTAACAATGTTTTTTATGCGTTTTCTTTGTCCTTTTGGTTGTTTGTTTTTGTGCTTTCGAAATGCATAAATTTCAGTATTGCTACTTTTGAGCAGTTTGTGTTTTTTTGGTTTCTTTTGGTGGGAGTTTGTGGAGGGGTGTTTCAAAGGGGATACGGTTGCTAGTGTTAAACAAGGGCGTTGCTATAAAAGTACTTTTTATTTTGGTCTGGTTGGTAAAAGTGTGTGTTTAGAAATGTATTGTGTGGTAAAGTCGTTTTATAACCTGCAGAAATAAATTGTTAGTAAAAAACCGTTAAATATTGTCCCCATGGTATAGTTTGATATCTAAGCTTCATCGTACTTTGATAGAAGTAACAAATATATAAATATTAGGGTAAAAGCAAGCTAAAGTTATAAGATTTCCTAATTCAGACGACTATTAAATTCTTTATATTGCATCAAAAATTTCAAAAAAAGTATTTAAATTATATGAAACCATACACTTTTCTATGAGTTATTTTAATTAACAAAAATTGGTTGTGTTTGTACTAAATTTTAGTTACAATAAAATGTTCTTTATTTTTTCCTTTAATTTTTAATTTATTTTTCTGAGATATGTGGCTCCCCTTAATATTTATATAATTTGTAATTCTTGCTGTTATTGTTTGTTGTATTAGAAAAATGCTTTAAGTATTAATATGAGGTTTTCCAAACGACACTTTATAGTCAATTTTATAGTTGTTTGTTTGCTTATTTTTTTAATGCAATACTTATGCTCTTTTTTAATGTATATTCGGCTGTGCCGAATCTTATATAGCCTTCACCAAATTATTCTTTAAAATAAATTTGTTTAAATATTTTTAGGTAAACAAAATTAATTTTTTTTTCGAACATTTTTTTTAAAAAAAATTTTTTTAATTAAATTTTTTTTTTTTTGAAAACGAATTTTCACAAAAACATTGTTTGATGAAAAAAAATTCGATTAAAAAATATTTTTCCCGATTTCTACCCATTTTAGGTCCAACTGACTATATCCTTATAAACATCGTTGCAATGGACTTTGAAATATCTATCATTAGATATCCATATTGTCTATATTAATGACTTAGTAATCCATATATAGTTCAAAAATAGAAGTTGTCCCGATTTTTTCCTTATATCGCAGCCATTTGTGGGCCGATTTTAAATAGCAACCGAGCCAGAAGAATTCTCGATATGTTGATGTATGAATCATGTATGTAAGTTATTTGGATGCTACGGAAAGTAGATTTTAACATACAGATTTACAACATACAGGCGGACATGGTTATATCGACTTCGCTATCTATAACGATGCAGAATATATATACTTTATGGGGTCGCAAATGAAAAATGTAGAAATTACAAAGTGTATGACAAACTTATATATACCCTCGCCACTCATGGTGAAGGGTATAATTTGTAAGGAATGCAATATTTAACAGAGCGGAATCGTAAGACCTTCTCGAATAGCATGCAAATTGTGTCTTTGTCTAGTGCCTTCCACTATACAAAGACTCCATAGAATAATATCGGTTTGATGCAATTCACATACTGGGATCTATACCCCAATGCATACCTATGGCCTTCCTGCAGAATAAATTGCAGTCAAGGCTTTGAATTTCCTTGCTTGGGTATTGTACACTGCGCTGTCCGATAGTGTTAGTTCAATACCATTTAATCGGGATAGCGAGAATTACGGAATCTTGTACATGCTTGTGAACAACACGAAATCGGGTTTGCTTGGGTTCACACTCAGTCCACTGTCAGTACTCTACAGACTTACTGTCTATAGACTTACTGTACAATTTATAATTTCATAAAGTTGTAAATCAAGCATTTTAGTTTAAGTAAAAATATTTCAGGCAAAACTTTATTATACCCTTCACCTTCGTGAGAAGGGTATATATAAGTTTGTCATTACGTTTGTAATTTCTACATTTTTCATTTCCGACCCTATAAAGTATATATATTCTGGATCCTTATAGATAGCAGAGTCGATTAAGCCATGTCCATGTTGTCTGTCTATCTGTTGAAATAAATTTTCTGAAGACCCCTGATATCTTCGGGATCCAAATCTTCAATAATTCTGTAAGACATGCTTTCGAGAAGTTCCACAAATGGCTGAGATATGAGGAAAAAACCAGGACAACCTCGATTTTTGACCTATATCTGGATTACTAAGTCATTAATATAGACAATATGGATATCTAATGATAGATATTTCAAGGACCTTTGCAGCGAAGTATATAAGACCATACGTTGGACCTACAATAGGTCAAAATCGGAAACAAATATTTGTTTAACCCGAATTTTTTTTTCGCAAAAAAAAAATTAAAAAACAAAAATTTTTCTTTTAAAATTTAAAAAAAAAATTTTAAATTTAAAAAAAAATAATAATTCAGAATTTTTTTTCCAAAAACTGAAAAAAAATATTTTTTCACCTAAAATAAGATTCGGCACAGCCGAATATAACTCTCTTACTTGTTTTTTTCACGCTTTCTTTGTCATTACCATTTTTAAAGTTTTATCTTATAAATGGTCTTTTAAGAATGACTTCAGAACTTGAACAGTTGATAGCGGTCATATTGTTGAAGCTACATCTGTCAAATCGGCTGTCGTTTATTCAGTTTGTTTTTCTAAATCACCATTGACGGATATAGTGTTCAACATCACGAGCAAATGATAAAATTGTTTTTCATAAAAAAAATCATCTTCAGCGATGAAGCTCATTTCTGTATGAATGGGTACATAAACAATCGAAATGGTCGAATTTGGGACGATAATAATATAGATGAGATCTAAAAGCGTCCAATGCATCCCGAAAAAGAGAACGGCGAGCGCTATATGTCGATGATTACCAACTTATTTTGGTCTGAATTTTAAAGCTGAATTCACCCATGAGTTTCTGAAACATTTTTTGTTCGGAACAATTTTTTTTTATATGTAGTTTGAAGTCTCTCTCAAAAATAGAACGTCAAACTACATATAAAAAAATGTTCGAACCAAAAATGTTTCAGAAACTCATGGGTGAATTCAGCTTAAGATATGGATACCAACGACAGATTTCAACAGGATGGCGCACGGTGGCTCATATCTCAATTTCATCTGCCAAAAATCCAACTTTTTGTTAACTCCGATTTCAAAAATTTTAATACCATTCAATAGTAAACACATTGAAACTAAGGCAGCCAAAAAAATAGATAAAAATATTGTCAATTATGGCTGTTAAAGTCAAATATTTTATGTCATTTTATAAAAAATGTGATTTTTGTAAATTTGATCAGAAGTAAGTTATCATTACTCGCAAACTATTATCGATAATTGGATGATTTTTTTTGTTATGTTGATAGGATAATAGTCTGGAAAGAGTTGGTATGATTTGTCACAGTACCGTTTATACCTGATGTGTTATTAATTTTTTTCTCAGGTACTATATTTTAGTTAAATTTGAATTTCAGTGGAATAAAAGTGCTTAGGGTCAAAAGGGGTTAAACAAATTTTACTACCAGGAGAAAGGCCAAAGTGTCCTCTTTAAGCCTATATATACATGTTGACCTGTTTTGACCTGTTTGTTGAACACTTTTTTCATTTGAATGAAATTACTCCCAAATAGTTTTTCTATTTTTATTTTACTTGTTCATATGACTGGAGCAAAGTACAAGTCGCAATTTTGAAGATATTGCGATAAAATTTGGTACATACATTTTGTTCGGCCCAAGGACGAAGCCTATTGAAAATTACTGAAATCGGTCTATTATTTCACTTAGCACCCACACACTAAATAATAAACTGAAACAATATCACCTAATTTTATGATGATCGGTCCATAATTAGTCATAGCTCCTATATAATGCCCGCTTCCAAAAATCACTTTAACGAGCATAAATCTCTTAAAAATGTTGGTATAAACACAAAATTCAACAGAAATATCACCTAATTTCATGGCGATCAGTCTATAATTAGCCATAGCTCCCATATAATACCCTTTTCCGAAAATCATTCACGAAAATAAATTATAGTGTAGGATATTATCTGCTTACAACTTTTTTTTATAAGTAAAGCTGATACAAAAAATCCGCATTTTCATACTAAATGCTATAAAAAATTAAAAGTTCAACTTTAGCTTTAAATTTCTCAACAACTGCTGAACCGATTTTAATGAAATTAAAACTGGAGAAAAATTCAACTGGAGAAAAATTCCATCAAAAAAATTTCTAAATTATCTCTATGGGTTCAAAAGTTACAGAGTTTTGGCCGATGAAAAACGATAATGAGCCACTGTGCGGCGATACATATCATTCTAGACTTTCAGCAATACCTATATGAGGGCATGGTCATTTAAAATGTAGGTGATATAAACTGGACACCGAGATCGTACGATTTGATCCCGTTAGACTTTTTCTATGTGAATAAGCCACAAGCCCTCAAAGCCAATATAACCCATTCAGTCTGAGTTATGTGCCAAAGTCCTGGTAAATTAGAAATTTGGGATGGGCGCCAACCAGTGGAGCAGCTGCGAACTTTTGCACGATGTTTAGTACATATATGTTGAGATAAATTAAAAAATATTGCTAATTCTAAGAGAAATTTTATAGTTTTAGACTTTATTTTAAATAAAAATGTTGTGTCTTGAACATATTACTAACATCCGATCGAGAAGAATATAGGTTTCCAAAACTTTCATTTTGTTAATGGCTTTCATTCTAATTCATTTACTAATTCACTTTTCAGTTCCGATTTTTTAATAAAATGGTCCTCATTGCGATTCTATGCTATTTTAAGCTATTAAATTGATTTAAAAATACTTCTGATCAACTTTTGAAATCTCCCAAAGGTTTTTCGATAACAAAAACGTTTTTTTGTTTTTATTCTAATTAAAAACATCAATGGAAAAATTAATTAAAATTTATTTCCTTTTAGTCATCGATGAATTCATTCAAATCTTAATTCAATTCTTTGTTTGGATGAAACGAATGCATTCAATAATTCTAATGCATGATGAATTCATTAAAGTTTCAATTCAATTCATATTTTGAGCAAACTGAATGCATCCAAGAATTTTTAATTCATGATAAATTCATTCAATTTTAATTCAAGAATGTATAAATCATAATGCATTCAATACATGTTTTGGGCAAAATTAATGAATTTAAATTTGTTTAATTCAATTGCAGAAAATTACAAAATTTCGACTATTCTTGCACTTTCTTGATAACCTTTTCACATGATATTGTTACGAAATTGCACTATCAATTTGAATTTATCGGTCTGTTTGCATTATATTCATCATGTTCATCAGTAGAAGCTTTTACTTATTAACAATATTGTTAGAACGCAATAAAAGTAAATGTTTAAGCTGCTGACATTAACTATGAAGCTACTAAAAGCTCTAGAATTCGAACATTCTAGTTTTTCCCGTTAAGATCATTAATGAAGCTACTGGAAGGAAGATAGCGCTGAGTGTAAATATTGGCAGGACCTTCAGTTGGTAGTCAGTTTACAATAGCCGCTGTTAGAGTTAACATCAACTTCATTCTTGTACATTATAAAGTGTAATTTAAGTGTGTGTGTTATTGTGAATTATAATCGTTTATTTATATAAAAACATATAATGACAATTTAAACTGTTATTGTGTAAATTTGAATGAATAAAGAGTTGTTGCAGTTTAAAACTACTAAGCTGCTTTTATTTGCAATCAAAAGTATCCAGTTTATTTAAAGGAAGTAAACCACCGTTTTTAAAAGGTAAATATATAACAATATCAATATTTCATGTATTTGCTTTGATACATATCATCAAATACTGACGTCAGAACAAACATCTTGAAAAACGGTATCTTAGAATATGAATTAAGCTTTCATTTTAGTTAGGAAAATCCACAATTTTATTTATGGGGCCAAAATTTATTTTCAGTTAGTTCAACATCATGTTAGATCGAATAAAATTGTTAATTCCGTTTATAAGTATTAGATTATTTCAATTATTTCCATTATAAATATACATGTTTTTTGCCTAATCTATTTCTTTCTCTTTCAAAACTCATTTAAAAACAAAAACTTCTAATTAAACGTGTAAATTCTTGCCGTACATGTCATGTTCACTCTAGCCAACCTGGCACTCAACGAACACAACTCTTCTTGTCATCCCCCATCACATTGCACGGCTCTTTTCCTATGACATTTATGAACTTATGAAGGCTGCGTTATAAATCATTAAACATCACTTAATATAGTAGTAGTTCGTTCATCCAGCCATTCAGGCAAGCTGGCATAGCAGGCAATCATACTCCCAAAAAAAAAGAGAAAAAATTACAAGATAAAGCAAGACAAGAATAGCTGGAAAATTATTATTTCTTGTAGTTTATTAAAATACACTTGTAAAACACATTTGCAGACTGACAAAACCAGACGTTTCGCTCATAAAAACGCGTAAGTCAAATGTGAACAGAGGAGCAAAAAAAAAGTACAGAAATTCATATTTGAATATGAATTTTTACAATCATCATCTTTATGTTGTAACTTCAGCTATATTTAATATTGTATTGTACTTATATGCAGGAGTTGAAAAATAATTCTTGCTTTTTAATAAAAGCATCATCATATGTGGCCAAAAAAAAAAAAAATAATAATTTTGAGCAGCATATCGCAGACAAATGTGAGGTTTGTTTCTTTTAATACTTTTATAGGGGGTGTTAAATAGGAGGTGGTACTTTGCAAATAAGTCCAGCTTAGTTAAAAGTGATAAGAAGTGATAAATGATGACAAAAACTGTCACGTTTGTTATCTATATCTCATCTTAAACAACTTATCAGTTAAAGGGCTATTAGAAATCACTTTTGTCAGTCTCGAGACGTCAACTAAAACATACAAATTTTGAAGTCAATGCATTGGATTCACATATAGACGGCCGCTAATTGACCTCAAATAGTCAGCTAAAAAGACATCTCTTCAATAGATTACTTTCTTGGGTAAACAACTACTTTCTAAAGTGCAGTACAAAATAAATGTTTAAAGTAGCTACACTCTAGATTACTTTGAGACACTTAAGTGACAATTGGCTTCACGCTAGTTTACCTGGGATTTATAAAGTAACCAATTGACTTCTCTCTCCACTACAAAGAGCACATAAGTGTAAAATGATCCAAAATGATCAGCCAAGTGATCTGGCATTAGTGATAATTATTGTCTATAAGGGTTACATTGACTTCTTGCTGGGTATTGTGTGAGTTGAGATTATTTTGAAACTCAAAATTATTTTAAAACTTCCGCTATTGGTCTACCCTGTCTTTATTTAATATTTCTGTAATATTTTTCTTATTTTTAATATAATTTTTATTTTATGGTTTATTATTTTTTACTTTACTTCCAACATATACGCAATAGGGAACTTTTACAAAAGTCTTAATATAGTGGCAAGTGGCAGGGCAACTGCAAAAATAAATGCGACAAAAAAAATGGTGATTTATTTTTTCAAAAAATAATATTCAACAATTTTGATTTCTTTTTTTTCATTTTGGTGTCATAACAGAGCCTGTAAATTAGATGGAAAATATAATATAATATTGTATGTATTATTTTCCATTTTCATTTTCCAATCTTCAGACGCTCACACATATGAAGTGACATTGTACGAGTGTAAAAATAAATCACAAGAATTATGAAAACTCAAAAAAAAAGTCAACGAAATTGAAAGAAATGTTATGGAAACAGCTGCATTTTTTTTTAATAAAAATGAAAACATTTTGCAAAGTTTTTTAATATAAAAACTGCAAAGACTGTTGGTGTTATTATTTTTTTAGTTTGAGCCAGAAAATAATTTAAAATTAATGTAAAATAATTAATGAAGTGAAAACAGATTCTTTTGTGTAATAAAATGTATTTAATTGTGTATGAAAGGCAGCAAAGGATTATAAATAAAAATCAAAATTTAAAAAGAGTTTCAGTTATAAATTTAATTCATACAGTTTTGAATATAAATATGGATTTAATGTAAATGATAGTTTTGAATCTTCTTGATATGTATATGAGAACACCTTTAAATGGGATTTACATGTCACATGCGAAACTGTTCGAAACGGTGGCCTTTATTTAGGACTTTTGGGATTTTCGATGCTGTCAAGGTTTAAAATTATTGTTGAGTTCAGATGTTTTAAATCGGATCGTTCATGAAGTTACTAGAAGGAAGATGGCGCTGGATATAAATAGTGCATAGGTTGCAGTCAGTAGTTAGATTATCATAGGCGCTGTTAGAGTTAACATCTACTGTCTTGTACATTATAAAGTGTAATTTAAGTGTGTGTTTTATTATGAATTACATATAGAAACACATAGTGACTATTTAAACTCTTGTTGTGTAAATTTTAATAAAGAGTTCTTACAATTTTAAACTGCTTTTATTTGCAAAAAAAAGTATCCGGTTTATTTAAAGCAAATAAACCACCCTTTTTAAAAGGTAAAAATGTAACAATATTATACTATTTTATATCTTGAATTTGTATCTCTATAACAATAACCCCATTTAACTTTTAACTATTGTTAAATACATACATATAATATTGTCTATGAAATTTATTATTTTCCTGCAAAAACTTTATTTGAATTTCTAAAAAACACTTGCATATATTCATCGCTTTGTATGGTGACAAAAATGTTTATTAAATTTCTTTTTTCATATAAAAACATACATACATATGAATATTTCCATCAGAGCTGTAAATATTTTTGTTTGCTTTAATGTAATACAACACTCTTCTTTTTTTTTGCTGCAGCAGTAAACACTTACCCTAAATAGAATGTAGGGTAAAATATTTTACTATTTTATATGTAACCTACTATAGTATTTTAAAATATATTGCATTTATTTTGTTTGAAATTGTTACAGCTTTTTATTTGGCATGAATATGAGCAGATTTTTGTTTTTCGTTTGCCAGCTTCTACGTATTTTTGTTAAAGTGACAATAGCAAACACCTGTTTGAAACCATAAATTATGAGGTGGAGAAAGCAAAAACCGAAAAATATTGCTGTGTAAGTTTAATGGGAAAAAAATATAATTTAAGTTAAGGGGAATTTAACTAAAATAAAAAACATTGTAATATATAGTATTTTATTTAAAATAAATTAAATTTTTAAAATAAAATTTAGGCATTGAATGGAAGGAATTTTTTGAAAAACATCATTCTTTTTCAAAAAATTAATTTTTAAAAAGTTAGCTTTTGAAAAAGTATAAATTCTTAATAGACATTTTTTAAATAACTTAAAAATTAAAAAAGTACTGTTACGAAATTGTACTTGAATTCAAATATAACGATTTTAAGGGCTGATTTAAAAGTAGCATAATGCTTTCAAATAACAGTGCTGTAATAGCAAACTGTAACATATCTGTGGGCATTATTAAATAAAAGCTTTCAGTTGACCATTGATCGTAAGTTGGCAACGCTGTTTATTCGAATTCGAATATTCAGTTAAAGAACATTGTAGAAAGTACACCACAGATGACGTATGTATTAGTAAGACCTAGAATATTCGAATTTTGACAGTTAAAGAACAATCTAGAGTGCAGATGGCAGTGTTATAAATAGTGGCAGTGGTTGCAGTCGTGAGTGAGTTTATCAGAGACGCTTTTCGAATAAACATCAACTGAGTGCCTTAAAGTGTGTTGTGTTTTTTTCAATTGAATTCGTGTACATTATAAAGTGTGTCTTTATTTCTGCGAATTTATAAACGTGTATAAAAAAACAATGAGTGACTATTTAATTCTGTTGTTGCTGTACATTTTAAATAAAGAGTTGTTACAATTTTTAAACTACCAAACGGCTTTTATTTGCAATCAAAAGTATCCGGTTTATTTAAAGGAAATAAACCAGCGTTTTGAAAAGGTTAAAACGTAACAGTACTTTCATCATAAAAACTAATGATAAAACTAATGACAACCTTTTTTAAAATTTTTAAATTCAAATGCATATAATTTTGAAATTAGTCACAATTTGTAAACAATTATTTTTTTGTTTGGCGTATACATTTATCAGTCCAATAAAAAACAAATGGAGAAAATCGGGAAATATTTAGACCCGCTGTTATCAAAAAACTGGAGTAGGGTTGGAATTTTGAAAATCTAGTTTTCAAATGCGAATATATCTTAAGTTATAAGAGGTAATTGATAGCGAATAAATAAGATCGTATTAAAAATTGAACATACCCGAGGTGTGCTACTTTTCGGACACCTGGCTGCACCCTATGGGGCCCAAATTCAAAACATAAACTCGACAATTCTTCTTCTGTGGGAGCTACTGAAGCAGCAATTTCAAAACGTTTGCGAGAATCAGGATTCATCCAAAAGCAGACAAATTGGGTATCATATGAATTGAAGCCGAGAGACATTGACATTGATTTTACATGGCCGAAATGATGTTTAAACACTATAAAAGAAAATCATATTTGCACAGAAAACTTAAAGATGGGAAAATGGCATAGCTAAATACTTTGCCAATACTTTTAATAAATTTATCTAAAATGATGCCATAATAAGAGTGAAGTAACAAAAGAGAATTGAAGTAACTATTCGGTATAAGCAACAAGGTTGCCAACTCTTTAGCTCTGAAAATGGCTAGATTTTGAATTAAAAATGGCTAGAAATGGCTAAAACCCAAAAATAACTGAATACAAATTCATAAATATTACATTTCTTGCCTCAATTACCACGAAGTCTGGTTATGTATTACTGACAGTTTTCAAAAATATTTTTTGCCGACTTCGTGTTATTGGGGTTTAGCAGATTAACCCCCATTTTCTCAATCTCCGGTTATCGTTTTTCGTAACGATATACTTCCAATTAATAGAATTTTTGTATGAGAACTGTCAGTATGTCGTCACGATAAAAAATAATCAGAGATTGAGAAAATGGGGATAAATATTGTAATATCAATCATTTTTTATTCCTTTTTGATAAATTAAACAAATTTCTGGGCACTTAAATTAAAAATGGGATCCATTGAGGAAATGCAAAATTGATTTTTGAATATGCCTGATGTGTTTGCTTTGGAAACAATTTCGAAGCCTGTTTTCAAAAAAACCAATAATATTCTCATCAAAGCTTTGTCATTTGATAAAAAATACTGTTTAATTTTTAAAAAATTCCAAAAATGTTCAAGAAAAGTATAAAATAAAAAAGGGTAAGACAAAATAAAATGGCTAGATCATCCGGCTAGATTAAATCTAGCCATTTTTGTATGGCTAAATATACCCTTCACCTTCGTGAGAAGGGTATATATAAGTTTGTCATTCCGTTTGTAATTTTCACAGTATAATTTTCCGACCCTATAATGTATATATATTCTGGATCCTTATAGATATAAGGAAAAAACCAGGACAACCTCGATTTTTGACACATATGGATATCTAACAAGTAAGAAAGTATGGTCGGTCAAGCCCGACCATATAATACCCTACACCAAGTAAATGAGTAAAAATATTTTTCTTTTAAAATATCAATAATATATATTTTTGAGTGATTTTCGGAAGTGGGCCTTATATGGGAGCTATGACCAATTATGGACCGATCACCATAAAATTAGGTCGTGTAATTTATGTCAATATTAAAGTTAACTACTATGTTGAATTTTGTGTGTATACCAAAATTTTTAAGCGATTTATGCACGTTAAAGTGATTTTCGGAAGCGGGTCTATATGGGAGCTATAACTAATTATGGACCGATCGCAACAAAATTTGGTGACATGAATTTTATGTATATAAAACTTATTTGTAGCGCAATTTGTGGAGATACATTTATAAATTAAACATTTATGACCGATAAAGTCCAATTTCGGAAGGACATTTGTATGGGGGCTAAGTGAAATAATGAAGCGATTTCAGCCAGTTTCAATAGACTTGGTCCATGGGCCGAAAAAATAATATGTACCAAATTTGATGGAAATATCTTCAAAATTGAGACCTGTATTGTGCGCACAAGGCGCATTATACCCTCCCCACTATGGTGGTGTAGGGTATAAAAACATTATACTTTCTTGAAACATTTCCCTTTGTTCGTTGTAGAATCAAGGAAGGAAGAAGGAATTCCAATTACATCCATTTCGTTGTCCCAAGTAACTCACATTTTTGATTGTCCTTGTTTCGGTCAACTTTTTGAAATTCCTTGAATTTGGAGGTTAAAGTTCCAGATACTATTTTCCTATCCATTCTATTAAACAATATTTTATCCCACACGGAGAAAACAGATTCGTAGCAGCAACCGAATCTCTTGCCAATCGAATGATTCGGTTGCACACATCGAATTTTTCGGTTCTATCAGCAGAATGTCAGTCGATAAAGAAGAATTTCGGTCAATGCAAACAAACTTTTATTTCTCCTTATTCCAAAAATCGCTCACTAAGACAGAGTCATTCGATTGGCTACAAATTCGGTTGCTACTGCGAATCTATTTTCTCTGTGAATCCAAAAACTATATATTGTTACGAAATTGTACTTGAATTCAAGTATAACGATTTTAACGGCTGATTTAAAAGTAGCCTAATGCTTTCAAATAACAGTGCTGTAATAGCAAACTGTAACATATCTGTGGGCATTATTAACATTGAATAAAAGCTTTCAGTTGATCATTGATCGTAAGTTGGCAACGCTGTTTGATGCGACTGTATATTCGAATTCGAATATTCAGTTAAAGAACATTGTAGAAAGTACACCACAAATGGCGTATGTATTAGAAACCTCTAGACAGTTAAAGAGAAATCTAGAGTGCAGATGACAGTGTTATAAATAGTGGCGGAGGTTGCAGTCGTTAGTGAGTTTATCAGAGACGCTTTTCGAACAAACATCAACTGAGTGCTGTGTTTTTCAAGTGAATTCGAGTGCCTTAAAGTGTGCCTGTATTTCTGCGAATTTGTAAACGTGTATAAAGAAACATTGAGTGGCTATTTAATTCTGCGGTTGTTGTACATTTTAAATAAATATAGAGTTGTTACAATTTTTAAACTACTAAACGGCTTTTATTTGCAATCAAAAGTATCCGGTTTATTTAAAGGAAATAAACCAGCGTTTTGAAAAGGTTAAAACGTAACAGTATATTTAATCATAACTCTAATCAATTCTGCTAAAATTTCAAAAGCAGCATAATTTTCTTCCAAATAAACAAAATAATAGTAAATGTTAATTTTGCACTTTTTGTATTTTCAATCCATTATTAAGACATTATTTCCCATGGCCTCTACATTTCTTGCAACATCAGTAATCTTACTGTTTTAAAGATGTTACCAATATTTAACATAATTATTATGCTTTATTTAGTTCCCATTACTTTTGCATTTTGGGGTCACTAGAACTTTGTTTTCAATTGCAATTTAGAAATTTGATATTTTTTATGCTTTTACTTAAACTAAGTAACAATTTTCAACTTCATTAGGTCCTTTGAAAAAACTTAAAGAGAAAAAAAAACAAAACCAACATTCCTAAAATATAGTGCATACAAAAAAACACACACTTCATCAAACACATTATAACATTCTTAAATGGAGCTGCAGACGGACATGCAAAAAGACATTCACTCAAAGAGGACACAATACTTAAAATGAAGAAAGCTGAGAATGATGAGTAGAAAACTGTGTGACATATTATACAGCAAATGTAATGGAAATTGCCCTTAAAAACATAAAACTAAATTTTGCATTTCTTTTCTTTTTTTTTTTGAAGCAAAACAAAGAAAACCCTGAATAACAAAATTTCCAAATGACTTCTTTCATTTAAAAAATAAAACAGGGAAAAGAAAGTACTTACAACCTTTAAAAAAACCATAACGCGAAGGGGGGAAACAAATATATAGTAGGCATTTGAAATTACAGCTATAGAGAACTCTTACTTCCACAGAGAGAATGTAATAAAGCAGAAAATGCAATTGTAAATGAGAATTGTAAGAGGAGAGCTTTGAGAAAAAAAAATAACTATGATTTTAAGCTGCTATTTCCATTTCAGTGACACAAAAACCAAAAGGAATAGGAAAAAAAGCAGCTAAAAAACCAAACTTCATATATGAACTACTTACTTAGTCACTTACTTGCATGTCTGTATTGAAACTAGGGTGAGTGAGTGCTAAGCAAAGCCATAGCATAGTAAATTGTAGTTGTGCTAATTGCAGTAACATATAGCCTTGCATTCATATGTGCTTCTTTCATCCTAGGAACTACACATTTTTTTTGCTCTATATATTGGAAACAAAAAACCCCACAGATTTTCAGTGCCACTTTTGAAATACATTCAGCTTGAAAAGCAATTTGTATAGCTGTATAAGGTAGTGGTAGTAAGTGGTGTGTAGAAACACGTGTTTCATTTACACGAATTATCCTTGAAATCTTAAGAGGACATATGTAAAGGCTTATCAGTCAGTCAATACATTTTAAGGGCTTATAAATTGTTCAAAAAAGATTTTTTGTTTATTATTTTCATAGTTTTTGAAAGCAAAAATTACTTTGAAGGTGTAAATTTATTATTATTTTTTTATATAAGTGCTTGACACTTGTTCGAGAAATATCTAAAAATGAGTAATTGACGCGTGTTTTTGAAAATAATGTTAACATTTTTATAAAGATTTTTTTTTAGTTTTAATGAAAATCAATGTTTAATCAAGTAGAAATTGTTCACAATTTTAGGGTGAGATATAAGAATCTTGTACATTTCAACCGTAATGTAGTTAAAATATAAATTTAGAAATACATGCAAATGTTTTGTCATTTCACGTATTGAATAAGTTCCTTTATTTATAATATTAAATTTTTTTAAGGGAAATTTTATATAAATTAAAGAACGGGACCATACCCCACTCCAATGTTTATCATTATTTAAAAAAAATTGTAAAAAAGTATTAAATAAATTATGATTAATAACACAAATTAAGAAAATATTTTAAATCTGTAAAAAAACCATCGGAAAAAGTTCTCTCAATACTTTATATTGTAGATCAGTGTTCGGTACTCACAGCTACTAGGCACCGATCTATATCGCCTAATCAGATGTATTGGGTGTGTAATTTAAAAATGCGATATTCACAATAGATGGCGTATCTATTGAAAGTGGTTTTTGTGTTTAATAACTTATATGTCATTTTGAAAGGTACATATCTGAATGAATGTGTTCCATCGGTTTCAACATGCTAGAGATGTTTGTGTCACCGAAGACAAATATTGCCCAGGCAGACAAAAAATTGGAGGCATTACTAGATGAAGATTGTTGCCAAACTCAACACAAGCCTTCAAAATCATTCAAAACGAAAATCAAAACATTTGCGAACAGCAGGATTCATCCATAAGCAAGGATATTGGGTGCCATGCGAATTAAAGCCGAGTGACTTTGAAAGATGGTAATGCTCTGTAATTGGTGGGGGCGCTACGAACAAAGTCAACAACAACGAAATTTAGGGACTTAGTTCATTTTATGGGGATTCATTTCAAATTTAAAATTTAGGACTTAATTCATAATGAAAGTATTCCCCAATTACTGAAAATTAAATAAAACCCCAACATTTTTTTGTAACTATCGTTTCAAAACTACTGATCAATATCCAGTTAGAATACTGGCGACTCTTTTATTAAAAGATATTTGAAATTCAACTACATAAAAATCGAGATACTATACAGAATGGACACCAACGGCATCAAAATTATTTTTAATTGAGAACATAGGGTGAATATATTAAAACCCAATGAAAGCCCCGATCATCAATTTAGATACCGAGGAAACGAAAGCCGGCTGGAGAACAATGCTTAGTTTTTAAGATGACTGCTTTAAATATGAAAATTTTGTTAGCCACACGAACCATAGGCAGCAGTTGTTGCGATTACTACCGACGCATTAAATGGTCGCACCAGTTAGAATTTTAACGCATAAAGAATTTGCCAATAAACCATCAAAAGACAACATCATATAATTTTGAATAATCAAGTAATGGATGGATTTAAATATCATGCTCCTAAACCGACTGCTAGGAGATCATCTGGATTTTCTACCATAGTGACATCAGAGGAAACTTAAATGCAGAACAATTTATTAAAAAGGCCTCTTGTTGGCAACTCATTATATCGGCATATGGAATTTTGAGTCGTTGTAGATCGTTAGAATAAGAGGATAAAAACATTAGAGATTTATATAAGTTTTTGTCCAGAATTAAGCAAATTGGGATCCCCTATTTGAAACATATCCGATCAGACTAAATGGATGTTCCTGAATGGTTATAAATGGTAATTTTCTCCTTCATTGCACTGCTTGTTGTAGGCTTAATGTTATACATCTTTGATTTTAAATAATCTCATAAAAATAAATCATGTTAAATCATACGATCTAAAGAGCAAACTCTGATCATCGAAAGAGATCAGAGGGTACACGACCAGGAAATGTCTCATTTTTTAATTGAATTGTTTCACGGGCTGTATGGCATGTGACACCGTCTTGTCGTCCATATCAATGTCATGAAGTTTAGGCAAAAGGAACACTATTATCATGACGCGATATCGAGCACTAGTAACATTCACTGCTTAACCAACCAAATTTGCCTCAAGTCCAAAATCCGACCCAACGGGGACATGTTGTGGATGCATTTGTTTTTCGACAATCACATGTGGATTCTCAGTCCCAAATGTGGCTATTTTGACGATTAGCAAAACCATTAAGCAGAAAATGTGCTTCATAGCTTAGGTTGATGTTCAATAATTATTTCGACGAACTCTATACGCATTGTTCTTGTATCTGTTAAACTTTGTGAGCACGAAGAGACATATCATCAATTAGAATACAATATCGAGAACTTCTTGAAGTTTGCAATTCTTGTCCACTGCTATTCCATGTGTATGTGGCTTTTAACTCACTGCTTCGAGACTAATATTTGACTGCTGTGGCTTGTTTTAGAACCAGTGTTTTCATCATCCCCTATAGAACCAATCACTCTGAATTTTTCAATTACTATTTTGATGTAAAATCAATATTTCGACTTTTTTTTAAAAGTTGTCTATTAAAGTTGTCCGGCAATTGACCACGTCTATTGACATGCCGATTAGCAATAAAAACGTTGATCTCCTATTCAAAGCTCCACAACCCTCTGTTCACAGAGAAAACTGTATTTGTAGTAACAAACTCAATTGTCGCCAAACGTTTTGGCGTCCAACGTTTCTCCAAATTTTTTTTTATCCTTTCTAAAAAATAAGATTTGTCGATGTCATCAAAATACGGAATTTTTTTGAGATAATTTCATCGTTGGAGTCAAATCTCTAGAAATAGTCATTAGGAGCTAAATCCGCAGAATTGTGCGGAAGAGGTAGCATTTCGTAGTTTAATTCATGGATTTTTGTCATGGAAACTGAACATGTTTGTACCCTTTTGTGCACCCGATTGTGAGCAAACGCGACAGCCATCTTGAGGAAAGTTTTCTCGTACCCAAGTGATCATTCTAAACTGAAACTGCTGATGCATGGCTTTCACAATCTCTTGCAATTTCAATATCCGATTGGGCAACACCATAACGTGATTTTTATAATCTTCACCTACGTGAGAAGGGTATATATAAGTTTGTCATTCAGTTTGAAATTTCCACAATATAATTTTCCTACCCTATGAAGTATATATATTCTGGATCCTTATAGATAGCGGAGTCGATTAAGCCATGTCCGTCTGTCTGTTGAAATCAATTCTCTGAAGACCCCAGATATCTTCGAGATCCAAATCTTCAATAATTCTGTCAGACATGCTTTCGAGAAGTTTCCTATTTAAAATCAAATTCGGTCCACAAATGGCTGAGATATGAGGAGATATTTTTGACCTATATCTGGATTACTAAGTCATTAATATAGACAATATGGATATCTAATGATAGATATTTTATAGACCTTTGCAAAGACGTATATTAGTCAAAATCGGAAAAAAAAATTTTAACCGAAATTTTTTTTTCACCAAAAAAAATTTTTTATATTTAAAAAAAAATTTAACATTTAAAAAAAAATTCAAAAAAAATTTAAAATAAAAATTCGAAAAACAAACAACTTTGAAAAAAAAAAAAAATTTTGTTTACCTAAAAATATTTAAAATTTGTATTTTGAAGTATAATTTGGCGAAGGGAATATAAGATTCGGCACAGCCGAAAATAGCTATCTTACTTGTTTTCAAATGTTTCGGGTGTGGAGATATCAATGTTCAACATAAACCACTTTTTATACCCACACCACCATATTGGGGATGGTATTATGCGTTTGTGCAGATGTTTGTAACGCCCAAAAATATTAGTCTAACACCCATCTTAAAGTATACCGATCGACTTAGAATCACTTTCTGAGTCGATTAAACGATGTCCGTCCGTCTGGTTGGCTGGCTGGCTGTCCATTTAAACCTTGTGCGCAGAGTACAGGTCGCAATTTTGAAGATATTTCGATAAAATTTGGTACATATTACTTTTTCGGCCCAAGGACCAAGCCTATTGAAACTGGCTGAAATCGGTCCATTATTTCACCTAGCCCCATACAAATGTCCCCTCGAAATTGGACTTTATTGGTCATAAATGTTTAATTTATCTATGTATCTACACAAATTTCACTCCAAATAAGTTTTATGTATGCCAAAATTCATGTCACCAAATTTTGTTACGATCGGTCCATAATTAGTCATAGCTCCCATATAGACCCGCTTCCGAAAATCACTTTAACGTGCATAAATCGCTTAAAAATGTTGGTATACTCACAAAATTCAACTTAGTAAACTTCCATATAGACATAAATCACACGGCCTAATTTCATGGTGATCGGCCCATAATTGGACATAGCCCCCATATAAGGCCCACTTCCGAAAATCACTCAAAAATATAAATTATTGAAATTTTAAAAGAAAAATGTTTTTGCTCTTTTACTTAGTGTAGGGTATTATATCGTCGGGCTTGACCGACCATACTTTCTTACTTGTTTACCATTGAAATTGATGGTGCAGATTTCCCTTAATTTGAGTGATGGTATTTTTTCGCTAAAATAATCTTTAGTGAGCAGACGAAATTTATTTTTTATAAATTTCTCATGTGTCAAACACAAACCAGTTGCGTCCATAGAGAATTATACATAGAGACAAGACACTCTGATTTGTCAAACAAAAATACAAAAAATCATGTCTATTAAAACAACAAAATACATTGACTAGCATTTATGTTCTTGTTGCAAGAGTTAGGTTTATGACAATTACGTTTTGTCTCTTTATTGCCCTATGGTTGCGTCATTACTTGTTCAAATTTTGACAGGAGTAAACTCACAGATGACTCTTGATTGGAGCAGTATTACTCTTTCAGTTAAGAGCCGGAAAATTCCAAAAGTGGCGGACGGGATTTAGCTCTTATTAGGTCTATTTTCTTTTAGAATTTATAATGATAGAATTCTTTAGATAGGTTTTAGTGTGCAGCCCTGCAGTGGATTAATATTGAAACATAACAATTGATACGTACTTCTTTTCGCTGATGTTATACCTAGAAGTATTTTTTGAACATTTCGAAATTTAGATAATTTTTTAATAATTTTCAAAACTATTTACATATCTGATACTTTTGGAGTCTTTGCATTTTTTGTACTGCCTCCTGTTAAGGATCATAAAAAATAAACTCCATAAATCTTAATATATATAAACCTACTTCTCAAATTCATAGATGTTTAAGATTTTTTTTACTTCAAATCCTTTTAAAGGAAACAAGAGATTAAGTACATATTGTTTGTGAAATTTGAGCAAGCACTTCTGTATAGAGTTTCATTGAAAAACAATTTAAAAAAATCAAACCCAATTTATGATGACTTTTAACATTATTTAGGCAGTTCTTTGTTATTTTTTTAAACTACAATGTCAACTAATTACCAAGGAAATATGCCTGCCAGGGCACTTAGGTTTTTAATGAGTTTAACTAAAAAAGAAAACAAAAACATTAAACAGAAAAAAAACATATGGTTCAATGAAAAAACCTGCTGGAATATTGACATTTCCCAAATGATTTTAACAGCTTCAAACAATTAGCAGTAGATTTCAAACACATTCTTTCAAAATATAAAGTAAAACACATGTGTTAAATTTAACATTTACTTAAAAGAAATTCTTTTATACAAAAAATAAATAAAAATTCTCACGGATCTTTTAGAGAGAAATATGAATAAATTTTAAAATAGATTTTTTGATGTGGAATTTTGTATATTCTATTTTATATTTCTATGATTAAAGGCACTTAGAAAGGGAAGTCGTGCATATCCTTTACACCTTTAAGTCGTACATATTCTTAACTTTAACAAGGATTTGTGCTATAAAATATTAACATCTACAAATATGCTGGTTTTGTTTTAGTTATTTTGAGACAAGTCTTAGGTGTTTGTGTATAGATAATAATATTTTATAACATGTTGTAGTCTGTCTATATTAAAATTGATATGAGCTAAGGGAATCTATAATATGGTAATACAAAAATGAAATATGTATTTTATTCTTTACTTTGGTATAGAAAGTGGGAAGAAAACCAAGTGTATCACATGTTTGAAATGACGTTGGATAAACTCAATTTTAAGTTTCAAGACATATGAAATACATGTCCTCTGTATTTTAGGTTTTACTCACAGCACAAAACGTGCGTATAAAATGACATGCAAGTATTTGCTAGCAATACCTTATGTAGCAAAGGTTCTGGCAACTTTAAGTCAAAGTCAAAGAGAGTAAGAAAATAATATTGTCTAACGTTATGCGTTTCAAGCACCCTTTTGTTTAGCGTATTCTGTATATTAAGAATTCTAGATATTAAACTTAAGATATTTATAATGTTATAGATACGGATATCACATGTAAGAGCATGACAGGGGTAAAGTCATCCAAATCAACAGACTTATATGATAAGATTTCAACAGTAACGTAGTTATAGAAAACTTATCAAACTTAATTTGTTTCCTTATTTCTTTATTTATCCTTACGCCTTTGAATTTCTTCACTTAGTACTCTATATTTTCCTTTCCCCCATACTTTGAGTAGTAGCAAGACTTTGTAATAAAGGGTTGGTTTTTGTGGGGTGTCTAGTTTAGTATTAATGTGTTTTTTAAGCAAATATTTGCCTTACTTCGTTGTGATTATCTGGCAAATATATTAACATCAAGTTGTTGTAATATGATGCCGAACATTTTGTTTGATTTTTATATAGAGATTTTTCAATTAAGTTTAACTGATGGACAATAATTAAAGTGGACAGCCAAAAAAAGAGGAACCATTATAAAAAAAGCAATGATATTTTTAAGCTAAATAAATTAATTGTAAAGTTAATTAAGAAAATCTATATCAAAAATAACCTTTTTGTAAAAATTATATCCTATTTCAGTGAAATTTACCAAAGTTTATTACGACATATTAATTTTGAATCGATATTTTTTCAGGTTTAAAAAAGGGTTCCTAAGAAAGTGCAGTAATATTTTCAGCATATTCAAATTTAAGCGTTGGAAAAAGTATATTTCACCTTCTAACTTTTTCTAATGTAACCAACCAACCTTATTGTTTGCATCTTCTAAACTACTGCAATTGCAATAAGTAAGAAAGTATGGTCGGTCAAGCCCGACCATATAATACCCTCCACTAAGTAAAAGAGCAAAAACATATTTCTTTTAAAATTTCCATAATATATATTTTTGAGTGATTTCCGGAAGTGGGCCTTATATGGGAGCTATGACCAATTATGGACCAATCACCATGAAATTAGGTCGTGTAATTTATGTCTAGATTAAAGTTAACTATGTTGAATTTTGTGTGTATACCAACATTTTAAAGCGATTTATGCACGTTAAAGTGATTTTCGGAAGCGGGTCTATATGGGAGCTATGACGAATTATGGACCGATCGTAACAAAATTTGGTGACATGAATTTTGTATATATTAAATTTATTTGGACCACAATTTGTGGAGATACATATATAAAATAAACATTTATGACCGATAAAGTCCAATTTCGGAAGAATATTTGTATGGGGGCTAGGTGAAATAATGTACCAATTTCAGCCAGTTTCAATAGGCTTGTTCCTTGGGCCAAAAAAAAATAATATGTACCAAATTTGATCGAAATATCTTCAAAATTGCGACCTGTACTCTGCGCACAAGGTTTACATGGACAGCCAGCCAGCCGACCAGACGGACGGACGGACATCGCTTAATCAACTCATAAAGTGATTAGACTAATACTTGTGCGCGTTACAAATATGTACACAAACGCATTATACCCTCCCCACTATGGTGGTGTAGGGTAACAACTAAATCATATCTACCATTTATTCTCACTTAGTTATTGAACATTATAGAGTAAAAAAAAAGTTTTTTTTGCTTAGAAAATGTCGAGTTTTGTGCCAACAAAGCGTCATATGCGGGAAGTTTTGCTTTACATCTTTAATGTGAAAAAAAAGAGCCGCTGATCCCATCCGACTACTTTTGTTTGTTTGGGTACAGAATGATCTTTACTTTGGAACAGAGTATCCTATATTAGCTTGATTCGTTATTGGCCTTAAAATATGAGCAGTTCTTTTTGGCGCGGAATCCATATCTTATCAGAAAGATGGGAAAAGGTCATAGCTAACAACTGACAATACTTTCAATAAATTTATATTGACAAATGCTTCAAAATAAAAACTTAAAATTTCAAAAAATCCCTCATTTTTAAGTTATCCACCCAATAAATAACAAGTAAGAAAGTATGGTCGGTCAAGCCCGACCATATAATACCCTACACCAAGTAAATGAGTAAAAATATTTTTCTTTTAAAATATCAATAATTTATATTTTTGAGTGATTTTCGGAAGTGGGCCTTATATGGGAGCTATGACCAATTATGGACCGATCACCATAAAATAAGTATGTTGAATTTTGTGTGTATACCAAAATTTTTAAGCGATTTATGCAGGTTAAAGTGATTTTCGGAAGCGGGTCTATATGGGAGCTATGACTAATTATGGACCGATCGTAACAAAATTTGGTGACATGAATTTTGTATATATAAAACTTATTTGGGGCGAAATTTGTGTAGATACATAGATAAATTAAACATTTATGACCGATAAAGTCCAATTTCGAGGGGACATTTGTATGGGGGCTAGGTGAAATAATGGACCGATTTCAGCCAGTTTCAATAGCCAGCCAGCCAGCCAACCAGACGGACGGACGGACGGACGGACATCGTTTAATCGACTCAGAAAGTGATTCTAAGTCGATCGGTATACTTTAAGGTGGGTGTTAGACTAATATTTTTGGGCGTTACAAACATCTGCACAAACGCATAATACCCTCCCCACTATGGTGGTGTAGGGTATAAATATTAAAAATAAACTCCATTTTTATCAAAATTCAGGCAATTTTCATAATCAATTAAAATTTTTTAAAAAATTCATTCAATGTACTTAAATTTACACCAGGAATATGTAGCTAAAAAAACATACCGAAATTAGTTTGCGTGGGGTAATCAAACCGACACATTGTTTACTTGTATTTGAAAGTCTAGCTGCTTAGTCACTGCTGCATTTACGAGTTATTTTATCATAAGTTAACAATAGTTTTAACATAAACATTTAAATTAATATAATATGAACAAAAAATTATTGGCTTCAACTGGTGTATTTGTGCTAAACGTCTGACTCTGATCCAATCTACATATATATCCCATATGGTCTAGTGGCTAGGATATCTGGCTTTCACCCAGAAGGCCCGGGTTCGATTCCCGGTATGGGAAACTTTTTTTATATTTTTAATTAAGTTTTTTTCAATATTTATTTTGAATCTGAAATAAAACGCTCTTGAAATTAAATATTTTGCAAATAGTTGAAATTATTTCGCTCCAAAATTATTAGTGCTCCAAAAATTAAAAATTTTGTATTGGCATTAAGTTAATCGAAAAAATTTTAGAGGCTTTTTAAACCACTACACAATTTGGATGTTGGTGGTTCCTGTAGTACACATATGGTCCAAATTTTAAATTCTATGGAGAGGCTTTTTATTAAAAAAATGTTTAATTAAAATTGTGAATTTTTTTAGACGTTTCTCCACATAATTAAAGATTACTTAAAAACGTTTAGTCCGATATTATTAAGGTAAACTCGGAAAAATTGAATTTTGCATAACCTTTAATCCGTTTATAAATTATGTTTTAATCGGCTCAGTAGTTTCGGAGTTATAATATCAAATTGAAGCAAATAACATATTTTTTAAGTGAAAATATGCAATTTTTTTGTTTTAAAAAACTCAAAAATAGAAAACGGCAGAAATTGTTCTGGTTTATTGCTTTGACGCAAAGCCACATATAATTGCAATAAAATGAGATATCAATCATAAAAATGGATTGTTTATCTACGAATTTATTCACATAAAAGTTTGTGAAAATGGGCGACTTCACTTAATTCTGAAAAAATTCGGATAAAATCCATCGAATTTTACGATCGATATCTCATTTTCTTTCTATTACATGTTGCTTTGCGGTTAAGTAATAAATCTGAACAATTTCTACCATTTTCGATTTTTCATGATTTTTTAAAATCAAAAAAATTAGCTATTTTCATGTAAAAAATATATTTTTTGCTTCAATTTGTTAGAATAACTCCGAAACTACTAAGCCGATTGAAACGCAATATATGTATGTTTGAAAATTTTTACATAACATGGGGGAAATATATTCAAAATTTACTCATTCTAAAGAAGAACGTTAAATACTCAATTTTATGTACATCAAACAAAAACTAAAATTTTGTGAAAATGAGCGACTTCACTTAATTGTGAATAAATGCGAAAAGCATCAATCGATTTTTATTATCAATATCTCGTTTTGTTGCTATTAGATGTGGATTTGCAATAAGGAAATAAACCTGAACAATTTCTGCCGTTTTAGATTTTTCATGATTTTTTTATAACAATTTTTTTTTGCTATTTTCTTGTAAAAAATATATTTTTTGCTTCAATTTGTTATTATGACTCCGAAACTACTGAGCTCATTGAAACGCAATATATGTGCGAAAATTTGCATATAGCATGAAGCAAATGTTTTCAAAATTCAATCATTCGAAAGACGAGCATTAACTACTCAATTTTATATATATCAAACAAAAAACCAAAATTTTGTGAAAATGAGCGAATTCACTTAATTGTGAATAAATTCGAAAAAAATCAATTGAATTTTATCTTCAATATCTCATTTTGTTGCTATTATATGTGGCTTTGTGATAAAGTAATGAACCTGAACAATTTCTACCGTTTTAAATTTTTCATGATTTTTTAAAACAAAAAAATTTGCCATTTTCACTTAAAAAATATATTTTTGCTTAAATTTGTTATTATAACTCCGAAACTGCTGAGCCGATTAAAACGCTTTATATACATGTAGTATTTAAAATTTGGACCATAGTACATGAAACCAAAATACATCAAAATTGTGTATTGATTTTTAAACCATTTTTAATTTTTTTTCGATGAGTTTTTTAAAAGAGTTCTACGCATTGTAGGTGCCAATTTTATAGGAATTCTTATGATTTCGTATGTATCTTTTTAAAGTTATTCCAGCAAAGATTTAAAAAAATGTTTAGTTTTATTTTTAAATTTTTTGTAAAATATTCCAGAAAATATTTAAGGTCTTATTCATAATCAATTTTTAAAATTGTTACAGGTTTATAAAATAAATTTTGTGTGTAAATTTTGTTTTATAAACCTTTTGTCAAATTAAAAATTGATTATGAATAAGGGGGTTAATTTTTTTCTTTAATTTATTTTTAAATTTTTTTTGTAAAATATTGTTCAAAAATGCAGGCAACAGATTTTTGAAACCATTTTTTTTTTCAAAATTTTACCTCTAGCCTGGGGCAAGGACGGGCAACTGCATTTCTGTATTAGGTAAAGGAATAATAAAAAAACTTATTTTGAAAGTATCGCAAATATAGAAATTTATTTTCATCAAAGTTTAGTAATATTTAAAATTAGATAGTTTTATTATTTTCTTAATACATATATCTATCAATATAATTAAAACGAATAACGATCCGTTACCTAGTTTTCGATATACTGTATCTGAAAGCTGACAAAATTACCTAAAATGTTCTGTTTTTTTGAACACTGAAATCAGTCAAACTTTAAACAATCTGAACCAAAATTCTGATTGTAATAATAGTACACAGAGAAAACAGATTCGTGTTCACAAGCGAATTTGGTGACAATCGAATGATTCTGCCTTAGTGACCGAATTTTACAGTTGTGGCTACAAAATTTTGGAAGTGGCAACAAAAGTTTGCTTGCTTCAATCGAAATTCTTCTCTGTCCACTGATTTTCTGTTACTAAAACCTATGTTACTGTTATTAAATTTTTCTGTTACTAAATTCCATGTGTGCAACCGAATCATTCGATTGGCAACAAATTCGGTTGCTATTACGAATGTGTTTTCTGTGTGTAGCATATTTGATATCGTTGGACAATTTCCTGTAAAATAGTTTTATTCAATATTTTTTAGGGGCACATGAAATTTTTGAATTTTATAACCTCACTTGTTCTACAGGCGCAACTGTGCGACTCGTCTCTACGTTTGAAACTGTGAAAAATTGCAAAGCCAACTTCACTACTAGTGCCTACCGGAAAACCCTTCATAAGTCAGTTTCATTAATGTGAATATTTTCTGGGATTTAACTAAATATTTTAACTCTATTTTGAAACTAAATAATTTCCTAATATTATCCCTTTTATATTTAATATTTCAAAATCACAATTTCATAAATGTTTATTAAAATTTTAAAATTAATTGCACAACATAACTCTCTTTGTCAATGACCTTAAAGAAGGTTTCAGTTTTTTTCCGTACTTAATATACAAACAGTCCCCCTAATAAAAATTTAATAAAAAAAATCAACGGAAATTATTTATAACATACATTTAGGCCCTTTGGGGAGAAATTTTACTAATAAACATACACACATGTACGCATACGTTGCTATACATACAAAGTCATTGTCAAGCATGCAATTTATTTTAAGCTTTGGCTGTAAAAAAAGGAAAAGGGTCTTCCTTTTTTCACTTTTTATTTACAAAAACCAATGTGTGTAGAAAAATGAAAAATGCAAGTTAATGTTGTGCAAATTAAGACATTTTTTATTTGGTGTTTTTATTTATATTTTGTTGTTTTGTGATCTAAAAAAATATATCTAAGTGTATAAGCATTTTTTACTTTTTTAAATTTCCATATGTTAAGACCCCTAAAACTGAAAGAAATATAGAAAAAATGCAGAAAAAAAATATAAAATAAATAATCATATATCATGTTGTTTTATGTTCTCATACACCCCTCTTTATAACAATAAAGGGGTTTGTCTCCATTTGCCTTAGCTGTATTAGAATTACAACAAATATATGGTTTAATGGGGGGATTTTTATGTTGCTGTTCGAGCGATTGTTGCAGCAGCAGAGTCAGTGTTGTTGGACAAGAGTGAGATACATGTCAAATTTGTTTTTCATGCGAGTTCTAGTCAATTTGTTTGGTGTTGTTTTGGTGCTGTTTCAGTGATAATGGCAATTTGTTACTGGGTTTTTCTGCATTCAAGCAATTTACAATGATTTTGGCTGTGATATGATTATAGAGGGGCGTTAAAACTTATATGCAAATTATAGTCAATTTTTTCTCTGTTAACAAAAGTGTTATAAATCAAATCGTGTTTAGTTTTATACTTTTTTTTGTAATGTCAAATTTGCATTTTTAAAAGGGGTTTTGAACTACTTTAATTTCCGTTTAATAATAAAGTAGAAGATATGACTAATATTCTTTTATTTGTAACTAGAGTGGAAAGGAACAATTGATTAATTCCTTAGTAGTTATGGAAATGACTGGATTCGAAATAAAAATTGATCAAAAAATTAAAGTTATTAAGAAATTTAGATTTTTCATATGAAAAATCGATTTTTGGGTAGTAACATGAGTAATCACAGATGGAGCTGCTTTTCTCGATTAAACGCTTATTTACAAAGTTATTAAGGATTTTATATTTTTGAGGTTTTTCATAATGAAAATCAATTTTTGGTCAGAATAATGAGTGATCACAGATCGAGCTGCTTTTCTCGATAAAACGCTTATTTACAAAGTTACTAAGGATTTTAGAATTTTAAAATTTTTTTTTTTTTCATATGAAAAATCGATTTTTTGTCAGAAATATGAGTGATCACATATCGAGCTGCTTTTCTCGTTTAAACGATTATTTATTAAGTTATGCAGGATTTTAGATTTTTTACGTTTTTCTTATGAAAAATCGATTTTTGGTCAATAAGTATGAGTGATCACAGATCGAGCTGCTTTTCTCGATTAAACGCTTATTTACAAAATTATTAAAGATTTTAGATTTTTTAGGTTTTTCATATGAAAAATCGGTTTTTGGTCAGAATAATGAGTGATCACAGATCGAGCTGCTTTTCTCGATAAAACGCTTATTTACAAAGTTACTAAGGATTTTAGAATTTTTAAATTTTTCATATGAAATATCGATTTTTGGTCAGAGTAATGAGTGATCACAGATCGAGCTGCTCTTCTCGATTAAACGCTTATTTACAAAGTTATTAAGGATTTTATATGTTTGAGGTTTTTCATATAAAAAATCGATTTTTGATCAGAAATATGAGTGATCACAGATCGAGCTGCTTTTCTCGATTAAACGCTTATTTACAAAGATATAAGGGATTTTATATTTTTGAGGTTTTTCATCTAAAAAATCGATTTTTGGTCAGAATAATGAGTGATCACAGATCGAGCTGCTTTTCTCGATTAAACGCTTATTTACAAACTTATTAAGGATTTTATATTTTTTAGGTTTTTCATATAAAAAATCGATTATTGGTCAGAAATATGAGTGATCACAAATCGAGCTGTTTTTCTCGATTAAACGCTTATTTACAAAGTTATTAAGGATTTTAGATTTTTGAGGTTTTTTATATGAAAAATCGATTTTTGGTCAGAGTAATGAGTGATCACGGATCAAGCTGCTTTTCTCGATTAAACGCTTATTTACAAAGTTATTAAGGATTTTAGATTTTTTAGGTTTTTCATATAAAAAATCGATTTTTTGTCAGAATAATGAGTGATGACAGATCGAGCTGATTTTCTCAATTAAACGCTTATTTACAAAATTATTAAGGATTTTAGATTTTTGAGGTTTTTCATATGAAAAATCGGTTTTTGGTCAGAATAATGAGTGATCACGGATCAAGCTGCTTTTCTCAATTAAACGCTTATTTACAAAGTTACTAAGGATTTTATATTTTTGAGGTTTTTCATATGAAAAATCGGTTTTTGGTCAGAATAATGAGTGATCACAGATCGAGCTGCTTTTCTCGATTAAACGCTTATTAACAAAGTTACTAATGATTTTAGATTTTTGTGGTTTTTCATATGAAAAATCGATTTTTGGTCAGAAATATGAGTGATCGCAGATCGAGCTGCTTTTCTCGATTAAACGCTTATTTACAAAGTTACTAAGTATTATAGATTTTTGAGGTTTTTCATATGAAAAATCGATTTTTGGTCAGAAATATGAGTGATCACAGAACGAGCTGCTTTTCTCAATTAAACGCTTATTTACAAAGTTATTAAGGATTTTAAATTTTTTAGGTTTTTCATATGAAAAATCGATGTTTGGTCAGAATAATGAGTGATCACAGATCGAGCTGCTCTTCTCGATTAAACGCTTATTTACAAAGTTATTAAGGATTTTAAATTTTTTTAAGTTTTTCATATGAAAAATCGATTTTGGTCAGAATTATGAGTGATCACAAATCGAGATGATTTTCTCGATTAAACGCTTATTTACAAAGTTATTAAAGATTTTAGATTTTTGAGTTTTTTTCATATGAAAAATCGGTTTTTGGTATCAGTATGAGTGATCACAGATCGTGCTGCTTTTCTCGTTTAAACCCTTGTTTAGGATTTTAGTTTTGTAGATTTTTTATATGAAAAATCGATTTTTGGTCAGAATAATGAGTGATCACAGATCGAGCTGCTTTTCTCGATTAAACGCTTATTTACAAAGTTATTAAGGATTTTAGATGTTTTAGGTTTTTCATATGAAAAATCGAGTTTTGGTCAGAAATATGAGTCATCACAGATCGAGCTGCTTTTCTCGATTAAACGCTTATTTACAAAGTTATTAAGGATTTTAGATTTTTGAGTTTTTCATATGAAAAATCGGTTTTTGGTCAGAAATATGAGTTATCATAGATCGAGCTGCTTTTCTCGATTAAACGCTTATCTATAAAAAAAATCGATTTTTGGTCAGAAATATGAGTGATCACAGATCGAGCTGCTTTTCTCGATTAAACGCTTATTTACAAAGTTATTAAGGATTTTGTATTTTTGAGGTTTTTCATATAAAAAATCGGTTTTTGTCAGAAATATGAGTGATCAAAGATCGAGCTGCTTTTCTCAATTAAACGCTTATTTACAAAGTTATTAAGGATTTTAGAATTTTTAGATTTTTCATATGAAAAATCGTTTTTTGGTCAGAGTAATAAGTGATCACAGATCGAGCTTATTTACAAAGTTATTAAGGATTTTAGATTTCTTAGGTTTTTCAGAATAATGATCCACAGATCGAGCTGCTTTTCTCAATTAAATGCTTATTTACAAAGTTATTAAGGATTTTAGATTTTTTAGGTTTTTCATATAAAAAATCGATTTTTGGTCAGTAATATGAGTGATCACAGATCGAGCTGCTTTTCTCGATTAAACGCTTATTTACAAAGTTATTAAGGAATTTAGATTTTTGACCTTTTTTTATATAAAAATAGATTTTTGGTCAGAATAATGAGGGATCACAGATCGAGCTGCTTTTCTCAATTAAACGCTTATTTACAAAGTTATTAAGAATTTTATATTTTTTAGGTTTTTCATATGAAAAATCGATTTTTGGTGAGAATAATGATTGATCACAGATCGAGCTGCTTTTCTCTATTAAACGCTTATTTACAAAGTTATTAAGGATTTTATATTTTTGAGTTTTTTCATACGAAAAATCGATTTTTGGTCAGAATAATGATTGATCACAGATCGAGCTGCTTTTCTCTATTAAACGCTTATTTACAAAGTTATTAAGGATTTTAGATTTTTTAGGTTTTTCATATGAAAAATCGAGTTTTGGTCAGAAATATGAGTCATCACAGATCGAGCTGCTTTTCTCGATTAATCGCTTATTTACAAAATTGTTAAGAATTTTTGATTTTTGAGCCTTCATATGATAAATAAATTTTTGGTCAGAAATATGAGTGATCACAGATCGAGAAGGAAGATGGCTATATTATCGCTTGGTTATATTGATTCATTTCAGTAACTCGATTGATTTTGTACTTGTTTTTAATTAATATTCTTTTCACAACAATTTGATATTAAAATGGACTTAATATTATAATTTCTCATTCACTTTCATTCATTACCTTGTTCCCTTACTATATTAAGGTGTTAATTGCTTTAAGTAGATTACAAACAAAAGTTAAGGTTTCTCCTTTACTACACGGATTACTCCACATTTCAACACAACTTTTGACTCCTGCCAGCAGGATTTTTTTTAATTTGTTAAAAAATCCTTTTATCTTTCTATTCAATCCTTTTGCTCAGTAGCTTGGCTCCATACAAACAATTACAATTGTATAAGTAAGATTATAAGTTTTGGTAAGGGAATGATTATTTGTTGTGTATAAACTGTCTATTGTGGCCATTCTTAAATGTGTAGGAAGTACATTTAAAAATGCGTGCGTATGCACGCATTTCTTAAAAGCACTCATAAGGATAATGCGTGTGCATATTTTTGTTTAATTTTTGAGGGGTTGGAGTTGTGATGGGGGTATGTATTGGTAACCTGCTGTGTTGCTTTTGTTCCTATGATTTGCGGAACATAAGAAGTGTGTATACAAGTGCAATTTTCAAGCTCTTAGTTTTGCTGTGAAAGAAATTAGGCTGTAAGGAAGATGTTTTATGTTTGTAATATTTGTAGGCATTAGGATTGTTGAAATTGTAAGGAGCCAAAAATATTGTGAAAATTATTGGTTATGGCATTCCACTATTGGTTAACATAAATACTTGGCAATGAATACTGCACACGATCTGTATTACTGAAGATCAGTTGGTTACAGACCGTTTCAAAATACGTTGTATTCGTAATTATTGTTATCATTATAAGTATCTTTATAATTCGCATTTAATTAATAATATTTTTGCGATTTACGATTAGCCTTTCTTCTTGCATTATGGAACATTATTTCCTAAGTAAAAACCAGCACGTCTCTGCTTTGTGGTTTAGTATATTGCGGCTTTCTTGGATTATAGATATCGACTTCTATAAGTCCTTTCGATCTTACTTATTTAAATCCGTATTTGTAAGCGTTCTTGTTTTCACATATTCAGATTGCGATACTTTTATCATGTTTCAATCGTTCTGTCGAGGTATTTGTGAAAAAGTTCTCGCTTTTTGTCAGGTATTCTCCTGAAGAGCTTATATACTATTCGCCTTTTTCACATAGACCTGCGATTTGAAAAAAGCCTATGGAATAATTTTAAAGCGGTATGTTAAAGATGATCACGGTTAAGTTTCGCTCACCTGTCCTAGCCATCGTATTACCTAAGGCGACCTTAAAATAGCCAGGCCCTGTGATACATCCTTTTTAAATAGCTGACTTTTCACTGACAGCTCCTTAAAGCTTAAAGTTACTATCAAAATTGTAAAAAAAAAATTATATTTTTGTGTGGAGACCTCCTAGTATGCATATGTCTTTCCCAATATACTTGTAAAATGCAGTCTGTAATATAGCAGAATGTGTAGAACAACAAAATCATAATAATCATTTGCTTTTTTACTTAAATGCTCAAATATTTATTTTACAACTACAAACAAACACCCTTCCGCCCCATCACACAAGAAATAAAATTTTGTTCTAATTTGCAAAGGTAAGGCATTCTATTGTTTATAGTGGGGGAGATTTGTTAGAGGGTGAATCTTAAATATTTTCATATATAAAATAGAATTTCAAAAAATCTTTTCCTTTCAACATTCCAAATCGAAAATTTTATTACAATCTAACTTTATTAAATTTTCAACTTGTTACATTTTTACCTTTTAAAACGGTGGTTTACATCCTTTAAATAAACCACATTCGTTTAAGTGCGATTAAAAGCGATCAGTAGTTCACAAATTGTAAAAACTTTTTATATATTTAAATTAACACAACAATTTATACAGTGACTCTCTGTTAATACATACATATTTTCAAAATACACTTTATAATTTATGATATACTGCCATCTATTTATACACACAGATCCATCTTCTAGAAGTCTCATCAATAACACAGCTCAACAGCAAAAATAGGCTTGCCTAACCATTATATAGATTTGATGCATCATGTCTACCTAATTTCCAATTATGAAAATGAGCTAATTCACTTAATTTTAATCGAGATCTCATTTTATTCCTATTACATGTGGCTTTGCGACATAGTAATAAATCTGAACAATTTCTGATGTTTTCGATTTTTCATGAGTTTTTTAAAATTACATAAAAAAATGATTTTTTGCTTAAATTTTTTATTATATCTCCGAAACTTCTGAGCCGATTAAAATGTGAAAATTTGTACAAAGCATGGGGAAAATGTTTTCAAAATTCAATCAATCGAAGAAGCACATTAACTGCCCAATTTTAAGTATGTATCAAACAAAAATTTAAAATTTTGTGAAAATGAGCGAATTAACTTAATTGAGAATAAATTTTAAAAAAGTAATCGATTTTTATGGCCGATATCTCTCTTTATTGCTATTGTATGTGGTTTTGCGATAACGCAATAAATCTAATCAATTTCTGCGGTTTTCGATTTTTCATTATTTTTTTAAAACAAATAATTGTTATTTTCACGTAAAAAATATATTTTCTGCTTCTATTTTTTATTATAACTCCGAAACTGCTGAGCCGATTAAAACGCAATATATATGTGAAAATTTGTACATAGCATGGGAAAAATGTTTTCAAAATTCAACATTCGAAAGAAGAACATTAACTGCCAAAATTTATGTATATCAATAAAAAAACTAAAATTTTGTGAAAATGAGCGAATTCACTTAATTGTGAATAAATTCGACAAGAATCAATCGATTTTTATGGTCGAGATCACATTTTATTAATATTACATGTGGCTTTGCGATATGTAAATAAATCTAAACAATATCAGCTGTTTTCGATTTTTCATGATTTTTTTAAAACAAATAAAATATATTTTCACATAAAAAATATATATTTTTTTTTAATTTTTTATTATAACTCCGAAACTACTGAGCCGATTGAAACGCAATATATTTATAAAAAATTTAGCATAGCCTGGGAAAATGATTTCAAAATTAAATCATTCGAAAGAAGAACATTAACTGCCCAAATATATGTATATCAAACAAAAAAGTAAAATTTTGTGAAAATGAGCGATTTCACTTAATTGTGAATAAATTCGAAAAAGAGTAATAAAGTAAAGATTTTTATGGCAGATATCTCATTTTATTGCAATTATATGTGTCTTTGCGATAATGCAATAAACCTGAATAATTTCTGCCGTTTTCTGTTTTTCATGAGTTTTTTAAAACAAAAAAATTGTCTATTTTCACTTCAAAAATATATTTTTTTCTTCAATTTGTTATTATATCTCGGAAACTGCTGAGCCGATTAAAACGCAATATATATGTGAAAATTGGTACATAGCATGGGGAAAATGTTTTTAAAATTCAATCATTCGAAAGAAGAACATTAACTGCCCAAATTTATGTATATCAAACAAAAAAGTAAAATTTTGTGAAAATGAGCGAATTCACTTAATTGTGAATAAATTCGATAAGCATCAATCGATTTTTATGATCGATATTTCATTTTATTCTTATTATATGTGGCTTTGCGATAAAGGAATAAACCTAAATAATTTCTGCCGTTTTAAATTTTTCATGATTTTTTTTAAACAAAAAAATATTATATTTTCACATAAAAAATAGATTTTTTGCTTCAATTTTTTATTATAACTCCGAAACTACTGAGCCGATTGAAACGCAATATATATACAAAATTTTGCATAGCCTGGGGAAAATGATTTCAAAATTTATTCATTCGAGAGAAGAACATTAAGTGCTCAATTTTATGTATATCAATCAAAAAACTAAAACGTAGAAAATATATGGTTTGTTTCCATTTTTTATTATAACTCCGAAACAGCTGAGCCGATTAAAATGCAATATATATGTGAAAATTTGTACATAGCATGGGGAAAATGTTTTCAAAATTCAATCATTTGTAAGAAGAACATAACTGAGCGAATTCACTTAATTGTGAATAAATTCGAAAAAAAGTAATAGATTTTTATGGCCGATATCTCATTTTATTCCTATTACATGTGGCTTTGTGATGTTGTAATAAACCTGAACAATTTCTGCCGTTTTCTGTTTTTCATGATTTTTTTAAAACAAAAAAAAAATTATTTTCAGGTAAAAAATAAAATTTTTGCTTCAATTTTTTATTATAACTCCGAAACTGCTGAGCCGATTGAAACGCAATATATATAAAAAAAATTTTGCATAGCCTGGTGAAATGGATTTCAATATTAAATCATTCGAAATAAGAAAATAACTACTTAATTTTTTGTATATTAAACAAAACCCTAAAATTTTGTGAAAATGAGCGAATTCACTTAATTGTGAATAAATTCGATAAGAATAATCGATTTTTATGACCGATATCTCATTTTGTTTCTATTACACGTGGCTTTGTGAAATAGTAATATATCTGAACAATATCTGCTGTTTTCGATTTTTTAAAACAAAAAAAATATATTTTCACTTAAAAAATATATTTTTTGCTTCAATTTGTTATTATAACTCCGAAAATACTGAGCTCATTGAAACACAATATATATATGAAAATTTGTATATAGCCTGGGGAAAATGTTTTCAATATTAAATCATTCGAAAGAAGATCATTGACTACTTAATTTTTTGTATATCAAACAATAAAGTAAAATTTTCTGAAAATGAGCGAATTCACTTAATTGTGAATAAATTCGATAAGAATCAATTGATTTTTATGATCGAGATCTCATTTGATTCCTATTACATGTGGCTTTGTGATGTTGTAATAAACCTGAACAATTTCTGCCGTTTTCTGTTTTTCATGATTTTTTTAAAACAAAACAAATTTTAATTTTCACGTAAAAATATATTTTTTGCTTCAATTTGTTGTTATAACTCCGAAAATACTGAGCCCATTGAAACGCAATATTAATGTAAAAATTTCTACATGGCGAAAATGTTTTCAAAATTGATTGATTCGAGAGAAGAACATTAACTGCTCAATTTTATTTATATCAAAAAAAACCTAAAATTTTGTGAAAATGAGCGAATTCACTTAATTTTTATGGCAGATATCTCATTTTGTTGCAATGTGGCTTTGCGACAAAGCAATAAACCTGAACAATTTCTGCCGTTTTCTGTTTTTCATGAGTTTTTTAGAACAAAAAAATTGCCTATTTTCACTTAAAAAATATATTTTTTTCTTCAATTTGTTATTATATCTCGGAAACTTCTGAGCCAATTGAAATGCAATTTCTAAGTTTATTTTAATAATATCGTAATTACTGTTTTTGAAGTATCATTAATTATGTGGAGAAACGTCTAAAAAAATTCACAATTTTTCTAAAACATTTTTTAAAACAAAACCTCTCCATAGAATTTAAAATTTGTACCATATTTGCCACAGTACATCAAAATTGTGAAGTGGTGTAAAGAGTTTCTAAAATTTGTTCGATGTTGTTGCCCTGTGTAATCTAACTTAGAAACTAGAATGATCTATTTCCACAATGATCACCTAGAGCTTTTATCAGCTTTAATATTAATGTTAGCAGCTTTAACAGTTAATGTTGTCATACTGATAATCAATGTTAATAACATAATGTTATCAACATTGTTAATAATTAGATGAAAATGCAAGCAGCTGTTATACATCCATTAAATAAAATCGATAAGGCAATTTCGTAACAATATATTCGAAAATAAAGTTCTCCAAATCAAAGTTTTCATGTATCAAAAATACTTGGAAACATTTTCACAATTGTTCTTCAGTTTTGTTTAAATAATTACAAAACAAAATAAGTTCATCATCACTTTCACACTCATATTCCCAATCAATGTTGAAATTTGTTTATGTGAAAAACATAACGTTTTTTCGAGGCTGCCTTATATTTCGGTTTGTAAGTGTTTTACTAAACGGATGTAGCTGATTTTCAATACTAAGCTTTCTAAGAAAATGATAAATATTCTGCATGAATTTTGTTAGTCTCGGTGATCTATTTTCAACGTGAGAGTGTTTTACACACACAGTTCTATATAGATAAAGCGATTTGTAATTGCATAAGGATTTATAATACGTAAATTTTTTGTATATATTTATTGCAGCTGAACATTTTTAAGTACAAAACAATTCTTAATAATACCTTGCTGCCTCTATTCCTATTTCCCTGAGTATTCTGTCATAACAATGGAAACGTGCCTTGGTTGTTGCACAAAACTCAGCATGTAGCAAGGAGTATGTGTGTGAGACTGTATGGTAAAGAAGACAAGGCTCATTATTTTAAAGCATTGACTTGGGTATAAAACTCAATTGTTAAACACAAAAATATATTTGAACAAGTGCGTTTTGCTTAAATATTCAACTTAAATTGCAATGCGGGCCATCATCACCATCATCCTACTCCAAAAACCCAGTACAGTCAACATTGTGCTCATTAACAACGTCATCGTCATATGAAGGTCTTTTAAAACAAATCACCCCTTTTTTTTGTTTCTGTCTCCCCCCTCCTAACCCCGGAATACCAATAAACTTTAGTATTTTCTGCCATTTACTAATAACTAGTGCACAAAAGGATGTATTTTTATATATTTAATTTTATGTGGGAGTGGGTTAGCGAAGAGGGTTGGTTTTCTGCTTGCTTTTAGTGTTTAGAAGAATTACCAAATGATCGATCTTATTTGTGTTCTACTTTACTTTTATATTTTTTTTGCATTATTTGTGCCTTCAAGACAATTATTTAGTTGGGTTTTGTAGTGTTTTTCGTAAAAATAATTGAAAACGGGTAGGAATTTCATTATACTCTTTTTCTTTCTTTTTGTGTGTAGTAGACTCCAAGGGCTTTGTAATGTAAAAACAATAATAAGCAAATATTAATGATTTAAGCAGAAAATCGCTTTTTGTTTGTGTTTATTTAAAGGGCAAAATGTAACTGGAGTAGAGCGAGTAAAGGAAAGGGTTTATTTTTACATATGGGCTGATATTAAATCGATGATAAGATGGTTAATGTTATTTAAATGACATTGTTGTCATTGCTGTTGTTTTTGACGATGATTATGATGATGATGGCAGGAGATTAGAATGATGATATGTCATTCAAATTGACGCCATGTTGTCAAGTTGTGTTTACATTTTGAAATTCTATATTGCTAAAAGAACAGAAGCAAATGAGGCCAAAAATATTATTATGGAATATTGAAATATGGATTGCTGGAAATAATCTAAAGCATAAATTTTCAGAATTTGCAGGCAGTTTACATTAACTGAATTTAAGTAAACAGTTTCCTAGTGACAATCGGAAATAGTTCAGTCTTAATGAACAAATTTTTCAGTTTAGGCTGGAATACTTTAGATGTGGGGACACAAACTTTGTCGCAGCAACAAAAGGTCAGTTGTCTAGCAACTAAACTTTTGTTGCTGCGACCAAAAAAGTCTATGTTCTTCATAATCGTAAAACTAAATGGTAAAAATTGTAACAAAATCTAATTCCAGCTGCATTTTAAGGAGTAATTTCCTTTGAAACGATATAAATCTCTGACAACTGTACGTAATTATTCTTCTAATTTACTACTTCATTTCTTCCTTATGGTCTTCCGAAAAGGTGTTATCTATTAAAAATGTTCCCTTTAAAACCCCAACTAAAAATAACCCAACATATTTCCAAATAAATCTGTTTTTTTTAAACTCTTTGCCTTAACATTCAAAGGAGGTCCTCAATATTTCATTACTTAAAAAAACAAAACTACCACATGCAGAAACTTCAACATGCTCATTATTCCCCAATGATTTACACTTTAAACTTACATAAAAGATAAAGAAATCTGAAACTATTTTAAATAAAATGCATACAAAAAGAAAACAATTAAAACACCTACTTTTAGAAAAAGGCGCAAAGAAAATCAGCTTCGATGTCAAAGAATTCAAAATATTTTCAATAATTTATTAGACAACACTAACGCCTACCAACAATTAGTTACGGAAAACTCAACAATGACACACAATTTTAGTGACAACATTTTTTAGTTACATGAAGCCAAACATTTTTTATAAAAAACAAAAATCTTTTAAAAAAATTAACAAAATATTTTCCAATTATCTAAGGACAAAAAAAAAGACACAGCAAAAATTACACCCCTTAGAAAAATGAACAAAAAAAAATATAGATGACCGCCTTAAGCCTTAATTTTACAGCACTTAAATAACGATGTAACATACACGTTTAATAATCATAAAAAAAGAGATTTGGAACACAAAATATGACATTAGGCATTTTATATAAATTTTTTACTCATATTACAAGTTTGTAGTTGATAGAACATAACCAACCCTGTTCCTTGGTTTTATTTTTTGCTGGATTTTAGGTTTTCGATTATTTTCATATAGAATTTATTTCGTTGTGTCTAAATACAATTGAGCCAACACTTGCAAGTGACATTATCGCCGCCAACAAATCGATGATGATGATGAGGACGACGATGTTTTTTTTGTTGCTATTTTTCGAATGATGATGACGACGTTGATGATGAATACATTGATGATTGTCCTCCCGCTGTCATAGTTATATGAAAAGAGAACGAGGACGTAGTAGATAAATAAAATTTTTAGCGAAATGCAGAGTTTTAAATGAATTTTATCTTGTAAATATGATAGAAAATACTTGGAAATTTTATAAAAATAAACAGAATTGACAATTGGGTAAAATTCATTCCAAAAAGGATAGAAAAATTGCTGTTTTCATATTTGTCACTTCCTATTTCAATGACAGATATTATACACATATTAAGACTGTTCAACAAATTAATTGATTTTTGATTGGAGACCCACAACATTAAATTTGTCTTAACTTTAAGTACACAGTTATTTAGGTCTGCCACAGAATTTGTACGAATGTGAAAATAAACGTACGTTATAATTCGTAATGTTTTGGTTTTGCTTCTATAGCTTTCTGAAGAAAAGTTCTGCTACAAAAACTTCACATACCTTAAGGCTCAACTTACAATGTATGCCATTCATTTATGTCTTTCAAACCAAGGCAGTCGAGAATGTTAGTTGGATGTAAAATAAGATCTCAATTGACCTTCAAATGGTCTATAGGGTGGCCCTTAATGAACGAAAGTTGGATTTCGGCCATGCTCACCCCTCAGTTTGGTGAACATTGGTAAAAAAAATCATCCTGAAAAAAGTTTTGAGATTGATTTATTTACAAGGGGAAAAATTGCATTTTTTCAGTTTTTGTAAAAATTTTGCCATTAAAAAATTACTTCTGCAATTTAATTTAAAAGAATTGCTCTAGTGAGACACAAAAAACAGAAATTAGTAAAAAAAATTTTAATGTTATTAAAAATTCGCCAGGCCATTAATGTGCCTCAGGCAACTAGAACAAGAAATGTAGGAACAAAATTAACATATTTTGAGAAATATTAAAATAAAAGCTAATTTTTACTTAAAATATATCCATATGTCTTCGTAGAATACCGTAACCTATTCGCAGGTATGACCAAAAAACGTCATTTTCAAATTTTTAAAAATTTTGTTAAACAAATTTCAGAATTTTTTGATCATCTCATTGCGATTTATTGAGAATATAATAGGGAATAAAAATATGAAAAAATTATGAAAATACCTCTTATAGGATTTCCGTACCTGCAATTTAAATTTTGAAATTTTCGAAAAAACAATTATTTGTCCATTTTTTGGCGAATAAGCTCTATTTCCTTACTATTATGAATTTTAAATAAAACCTATTGAGAATATTATAGTCCAGATAATTCTAGATATACTCTAAAAGTTTTACTAAAATTTAACGTTTTCCAATATAAAATGTTTCAGTATTTGGAATTTCTAATTTAAAGATATAGAAATGTTATTTATTTTTGGGCTGATTTTGATGAAACTAAAGAAAGATATAACATAAGCTCTAGTATTTATAAAACAGCACAAAAATGAAAATTAACCCTTAATGGCATTGGGGTAAAAATTAAAATCATAAAAAAATCTTGTCAATTTCAAAATTTTAGTGTCATTTTATCCCCAGGTGCCAGGGATTAATTTATATTTTTATGCGGTTATTATAATTATGGAATCATGTTATAATACCAATGGTCTCATAATTTTTACCTTTCGCTTATGATGTAAACATATATAAGGATACTCCTCCAGGAACTGCCACATCGACCTAAACCTTCGTATAGAAAGCAGGAGTTCTCAAACTCTACTCCTGTTAAGTCTAGTTTTTATGATTTTTTTTTTAGTAAATAACACTAGTTTACAAATCAAACATTTTTGTTTGCTCATGGAATGAAACTTATATTTTTGAGAAGAACTACGGACGCTAGTTAATTGACCATTTTTTGTTTCCCACCTATACGTCAAAATTTTGAGATATATGGGTTTTTATTTTTCACTTGCCCTGAGTACTACTAATGCATACTGTAGTGTACCGAATTGTAGTAATTAAGTATTTACATCGTTTTTGGATACTCGACACTCTGGCGAAGCTACTAGATACTTTCAGAGTTGTATTCTTTTGACAAATTCCAAAAAAAAATTAACGGGAAAAAATAAATACTGTTTAAAAGTACATCTTTCTTGTAGATAAACATTAATAAATCGCTATTAAATACAAAACTCTAAAGTTTTAAAATGTCTTCTAGAAAGTGTAAAATAAACCCAGACCATTTTTGTTTTATTTGAAAATTATTCAGTCAAATAGAGGTTTTCCTATAACACAAACACTGCAAAATGCTTATTTACATTAAAAAAATTTCATTAAAGCTTTAGATAAGACAAAACCAGCATTTCAATATTTATGTTCCCGAGTCTTTCTGAGGCTAAACTAAAAGAAGGGATACTTGTGGGTCCTCAAATAGGAAAAATGTTTGTTGATTCCAAATTTGAGTGTCTATTAACCGGTGTTTAAAATGCAGCATGGAATTCTTTTAAACTAGTTGTTCAAGAATTTTTGGGGAATAAGAAAAGTCAAAATTACAGAGATATTGTTGCGAATTTATTACATAATTTTGAACTGATGGATGTAAATATATCCCTCAAAGTTCACTTTTTACATTCTCATGTGAATTGTTTCCCATAAAACCTCGGACACATGAGTAACGAACATGGAGGGCGTTTCCATCAAGATTTGAAGTCTTTCGAGAGGAATTATCAATGTTTTTGGGATCAAAATATGCTAGGAGACTACTGTTGAAGTATCGTGAGGGAGACAAATGAAAATAATTATAAAAAAAGGACTAAACACTTCACTTTTATTTTTTTTGTCCTAATTTAATGTACATTTTTATATGTTCCGTTTTTAATAAATATTTCAAAAGTTTGACGTCCAGGATTTTTTTAAATATTTTTTCCGAAGTTAGTAGACCTAAATACACAAATCCCCAAATGTTTCAATTCATGAGCAAAAACCTTGTAAACTAGTGTAATCAATATTTTAATAGAAAATCAATTTTCTAATGAAAAATCAATTTTTTTGTGCAAAATCAATTTTTTGGTGAAAAATTATTTTTTTAAATAAAAAATCAATTTTTAGTGAAAAATTTATTTTTAGTGAAAAATCAATTTTTTATTGAAAAATCAATTTTTTGGTGAAAAATAAATTTTTTAGTAAAATATAAATTTTTAGTGAAAACTTTTTTTTTACGAAAAATCCATTTTTTCATGAAAAAAAAATCTCTATAATTAACTCTATGAACGCAATAGTTCCTAATTTATGAACGCGCACAACGTCATTCACTTTAGTATAATGTTTGGTTAATAAAAGTTTACTTAAGCTTAAGAAACAACGAAAAAGCACGCTCATTGGTCAGTTCTTGTGAAACTAACAAAATCAACAACAATAAACAATAGTGAAAATATATAACACACATGGTACATGAAAAAATGAGAAGTGCATAGTAAGCAGTCTTTGACTTTAGAGAATTTTTTTACAAGGTGTATGATTGCATGCATTGTTTTAAAGTATAATAAAGAATTGTATATAAAGTGTTATATATCAATGGAAAGGTAATGAAATGTAGTTTTCAAAACCTTAAATATTTTAAAACGCACTTAATAATTTTTAGATGAAAATTAATAAAATGTAAAATAAATATTTTTTAACTATTTCGATGTCGTAATAATTTTCATTTTAAATTTTTTTTAGACTTTCAATAGCTTATCAGGAACCTGCACTTATGTTCATAGGTTAAATGAATAAGTTAAGAACATAAATTTTTGTAAATGTAACTTTTTGATGAAAATTACTTTAAAATGAGGTATTTTTGAAAAACTTGTACAGTATAAATTTATTCAAAGTATTGGTCATTGTTACCTATGACCTTTTTCCATCTTTCTAACAACATTCCAATCAATATGGCCAAGATCGAGTCAAGTCGATTTCGGATACCCTGTTTTGGAATGAAGCATATCCCAGAGAGAGCGTTCTGCATCGATTGCTGCCAACTACATGCCATATCTAATTCTATTTTATATTTATACTCTACACCACCACAGTGGGGAGGGTATTATGCGTTTGTGCAGATGTTTGTGACGCCCAAAAATATTAGTCTAACACCCACCTTAAAGTATACCGATCGACTTAGAATCACTTTCTGAGTCGATTAAGCGATGTCCGTCCGTCCGTCTGGTTGGCTGGCTGGCTGGCTGGCTGTCCATGTAAACCTTGTGCGCAGAGTACAGGTCGCAATTTTGAAGATATTTCGATGAAATTTGATACATATTATTTCTTCGGCACAAGGACTAAGCCTATTGAAACTGGCTGAAATCGGTCCATTATTTCACCTAGCCCCCATACAAATGTCCTCCCGAAATTGGACTTTATCGGTCATAAATGTTTAATTTATATATGTATCTCCACAAATTCCGCTCCAAATAAGTTTTATATACACAAAATTCATGTCACCAAATTTTGTTACGATCGGTCCATAATTAGTCATAGCTCCCATATAGACCCGCTTCCGAAAATCACTTTAACGTGCATAAATCGCTTAAAAATGTTGGTAAACACACAAAATTCAACATAGTTAACTTTAATATAGACATAAATCACATGACCTAATTTCATGGTGATCGGTCCATAATTGGTCATAGCCCCCATATAACCCCACTTCCGAAAATCACTAAAAAATATAAATTGAAATTTTAAAAGAAAAATGTTTTTGCTCTATTACTTAGTGTAGGGTATTATACTTTTTTACTTGTTTTTATTTAAAATTTAATAAAATCTCTAAATGAATCACACTTTATATGAATTTGTCTCGATAATATCTCGAATTACTGGAAAAATCGAATGATTTGACTTCTTTCTACGGAGTTTTTGCAAATTTGAAGCTCCAAAATTAAACTTTACGCCAGAACGATTAAACATGCTCAAAAATATCGAAAATTATCGTCATCACCAAAATTTGTTTTTAAATTTTTGCTTTTTTTTAAATATAACAAAACCAGGATCGTGTGAATGTTTTTTAGGTCTATTTGTATTTCCACAAACGATAAGGGAATATAACTCACGTCTATGTGCCTCTGCTTCTATGTCTATTTTGGATTTTTTTGAGCGTATATGGTAAAGAATAACTGCAGGTTATCCAACTCTTCACCCGCTTGAACTCCGTCGCAATGTGGATTGTGTTTCATTGTTCTAAAAACTGTTCTATAAAGAACCGTTCATTATTACTTTAGAACTAGTCACGTAACATCTTTTGTCTAAATTCCCTTCCCCATTTAGAACATCACCATATTAAAGTGGAAGGTACCCTGCATACAACGAACTGGTCCCTATTACTTTACAACTAGTTATGTGACAACTTTTGTGTTAGTTCTCTTTCCTATTTTATGATTAAGTATTATACTCAATTTACTCCTTCAAAACTCTGTGGAAGGAGTAAACTACGATTAAATTTTCGAAAATTAAAACGAATAAAAATGTAGCTGTTGTTGTTGTGTTTCTTTTTTTTCACTTTTTTGACATGCATTTGACATTGACAGATCGCAAAACGAATTGGCCGCAATAGGTTGTTCATTCAAAACGTTCAGTCATTTGTGTAAAGAAAAAAAATTACACGAACACACAAAAATATATAGTGGAATCGCAGGCTATAGCAAACTTGGCTTTTTATATCAAAATAATATAAAACATCATATATAAAATGAAAGGCAAGGAGAAAAAAAATATGACTAAATTATTTGTGTGTGCTCACAAAAAGGATAATCATAGTGGTTGGTGGTGGTAGTGGTGGCTTAAATGTAGTTGCCAGTAAAATTGTTGAAAAAAAAAAACAAAATTCAATTTTACGTTTTAAAAAATAAGTATTGAGCCAAAGTAAATTCTTTTGTTATCACAAAAAAAAACATGTGAAAATTCACATTTATTACAATGTTTGAAATTTATTTTTAGTGCATGAATTTATTTGTATAGATATGTATGTACGTATTTGTAAATATGACAGCTCTAGCATTTTTGACATGTAGAAATGTTACCGAGAAAATTATCTACACATGAGTGAGAATTTATATTGAATGAAATGAAAATTGTATGTGTGTAAGTAAGAGTGTTTGTAAAGTGTCAAAATTTTTGACACTTGAAAAGGTAAACAGCTAATATAACAAGAGAAATGTAACGAAATGGTACTCAAAATATAATTCAAAATGATAGCAATCAACAATTTTTATAGAAATATTATTCGGGTTTAAAGGGAGTTCATATTAGGTTAGATAAAGGTTGTCAAAGGGTGGATATTGCAGCACTATGGATGTACTATGGATGGTGTAAAAATTAGAATCAAAAGAAAAAAAGTAAGAAAGTATGGCAGGTTAAGCCCGCCCTATATAAAACCCTACACTAAGTAAATGAGCAAAAATATTCTTCTTTTAAAATATCAATAATTTATATTCGTGAGTGATTTTCGGAAGCGGGTCTTATATGGGAGCTATGACTAATTATGAACCGATCACCATGAAATTAAGTCGTGTGATTTATGTTTATATGAAAGTTATTTGAGTTGAATTTTGTGTGTATTCCGACATTTTTAATAGATTTATGCTCGTTAAAGTGATTTTCGGAAGCGGGTCTATATGGGAGCTATGAGTAATTATGAACCGATTGCAACAAAATTTGGTGACATGAATTTTGTATATATTAGACTTATTTGGAGCAAATTTTATGTAGATACATGTAAAAACAAGTAAGAAAGTATGGTCGGTCAAGCCCGACCATATAGTACCCTACACTAAGTAAAAAAGCAAAAATATTTTTCTTTTAAAATTTCAATAATTTATATTTTTGAGTGATTTTCGAAAGTGGGCCTTATATGGGAGCTATGACCAATTATGAACCGATCACCATGAAATTCGGTCGTGTGATTTATGTCTCTATGAAAGTTTACTATGTAGAATTTTGTTAGTATACCAACATTTTTAAGAGATTTATGCACGTTAAAGTGATTTTCGGAAGCTGGTCTATATGGGAGCTATGAGTAATTATGGACCGATCGCAACAAAATTTGGTGACATGAATTTCGTATATATAAAACTTATTTGGAGCGAATTTTGTGTAGATACATCTATAAATTAAACATTTATGACCGATAAAGTTAAATTTTGGGAGGACCAACCTGAGCCAGTTTCAACAGGTTTGGTCCTTGAGACGAAAAAATAATATGTACCAAATTTGATCGAAATATCTTCAAAATTGCGACCTGTACTCTGCGTACAAGGTTTACATGGACAGCCAGCCAACCAGACGGACGGACGGACATCGTTTAATCGACTAAGTCGATCGGTATACTTTAGGTGGGTATTAGGCTAATATTTTTGGGCGTTACAAACATCTGCACAAATGTATAATACCCTCCCCACTATGGTGGTGTAGGGTATAATTAAACATTTATGACCGATAAAGTTCAGGTTTGGGAGGGCATTTGTATGGTGCTAGCTGAAATAATGTACGGATTTCAGCCGGTTTCAGCCAGTACCAAATTTCATCGAAATATCTTCGAAATTGCGACCTGTACTCTGCGAACAAGGTTTACATGGACAGCCGACAAGTCAGCCAGACGGACGGACGGACGGACATTGTCTAATCGACTCAGAATGTGATTCTAAGTCAATCGGTAGACTTTAAGATGGGTGTTAGACTAATATTTATGGGCGTTGCAAACATCTGCACAAACACTATGGTGGAGTTGGGTATAAACAGCAGGTTTCTCCAAATTCTGAATAGCAGAGTTCTAAACTTTGTAAACTTTTATATTTTTGGATATGATCTGATTATATCAATTAAATTAACCAAATGCCCTTTATAGTATTTTATATATTCAAATGTATTTCTGTTTAGTTTTATTACAATTTTATTTTTATTTATCTAAGTACATTTCCATTTTATGTTAAAACGGAACATCTAAGTGCTAAAATTTTATCTATAATTTCCTTTGGAAAACATTTTCGCTAATTGCTTAAAAACATTTGTTCTGAATGAATAAATTCAATAGCTGTTTTATATCTAACTATCTGTCTGTCTGACTATCAGTATTAGTCACCAGTCAATGTGCTAAAACTCAGCCTACCAATAACAATAATAATTTATTTTTTCAACGAATGTTGCAATTGTCAATTTTGTTTTAACACAATAAAATGCATTCAAGTGTAACTTTATTGAAAACTTTTACTTTTCTTCCACTTTTACATGACTTTTTTTGTTGTTTGGTTTCTTTTGGGCAAATGATTGCATGAAAGTGTACACGACAGCAGTCATTGTTTATTATTAAAAGAAAACTAAAGAAAATAAAAATTTTTTCCGCTAAAACGCGTGCATTGCCGGAAGTTGCGTCAAAAAAAGCAAAAGAAAAAATCCACATCGATGATTTCCACCCCAAAATCAAAATTTAGCTTTAGAAGAAACCAACCAAAAAAGCCTAGACCTTACCACCAGACCCAGCCACATTATTAGCTGTCACTTTGGTAGAGTAGCTTCCGCTTTTTGTATAGAAATAGTTTTGGAGAGGGTAACACATTTCATTGTATGTTTTCATTTTCATGTTTTGTTATTCTTTTGTTTTTCCAAAGATTTTTTCTTTATTATTGCATTTGCAACAATTTAACTAAATTGCCTTTTAGCCATTTAGTAACGCAGTTGTACTGTTACAAATTTAGCGTTGCTACGTCATTTAGATGTTTTTTTTTTTGTTTGACTTTTACCACTCACATTCACATATCACGATTGATTTGACATTGGTTTTGCCTTTTTGTGATATTTTAGTTTATTGTTGCAAAAAGTCTAAAAAGTTTTCTGTTTTTTTTTTTGCAGGGAAATTGTTGGCAATTTTATGTTGCTAGACATAACAGCATGTTGTTAAGGGTAAAAAGTTAGTTAGTTTGAGAAATTGGCTGCAATTCATTTGGAAATTGACAAAAGTCATAAGTTTAAAACTATGACACAGACATCGTTGACAAGTGCAATAGTTTGGATTTTGATTTTTTTTTTGGTGGACCCAAATTAAGTTGTCTATGTTTTTATTTAAAAGGCCTAAGAAATCAGAAGGGAACAAGCTGGGATACCATATTCAGCTGTGCCGAATTTTAAATACCCTCTACCTATACATAATTATAGAAACTATTCACAATGGTATGAACACTGGAATATCCATATGTTTTCAGTGGGTTTTATTGGAGCGGTTTACGCATTTTCTAAGTTATATTATAGTATTGTTACGTTTTTACCTTTTAAAAATGGTGGTTTATTTCCTTCAAATAAATTTAATTTAATTGCAAATAAAAGCAATCAGTAGTTTAAAAATTTTAATTCCAACAACTCGTTATTTATTTCAATTAACAAAATAATTTGAACTAGCTGTTACTATTTATATACACAGTACCATCTTCTAGTAGTTTCACGAATTTTCTAATGGACAACATCCTCACCGACATCGAAGATCAGCTTGGACGATGGAAAGAATTCTTTGAGTATCCACCTCTGGGGACAAACTCACACAGTCCACCTTGTCAGCGACAAATCAGAAGAAATCCAAGAAGAGACTTCATCACAGCATTACCCACTATCGAACAAGCAAAGAGAGCTGCTGCTAAGTTTTTTTTTTGCTTGTACCAGCACTCTGGGGATGACCCTACTCATACAATGCATTGTGTTGGAACTAGGAAAATAGGTTATGAGAAGGAGGATAGAGGAAGTAGTGCTTGTGGAGATTTCATTTGAATTTTCCTACATTTAAAGGGGTGGGAAATACTTCGACAGGAAGCTTATTTCACGTACGAACGGTAGGACTAAAAAACAAATTGTATCTGTAGTATGTTGTGCGATCCACTGACCAAGCGAACACGAATTACGGGTATCAGGAACAAGTTCCCTAATTTCATTAGAACACATACCATCGTAGTTTCGATAGTACAGTGAAACACTACCCACATTGCGACGATGCTCTAGAGAATCAATAGAGCTGGATACCCTAATGTCACCGATAAGCACCTTCGCTCTCTCCTGTACGCGGTCAAGTAACTCCAAAATAGACTTCGAAGGGTCGGATATAAGTGGTGTAAATAATAAGGAGATCAGATGAAGTGAAGTATTACTTACACCGTCTTAGAAAACCGAGGCACTTGAATGCTTCTTTCGACACTCATGCCTAGAGCTTCTGATCCTTAATATTTACACCACCCATAGAAACAGATGAAGCAACATGATCTGCCGTGCGTTTGTGTGTTAACATACAACATTGAGTCTTACATGATTCTCTACCAAATGGACAGAAGACGTAATAATAACACAACCCAAAAAGAGTGACCTAACCGAATGTAGGAAATGGAGAGGCATAACTCTGTTTTACCGAATTTCGCAAACCATTAAAAAATCTCAATTCAATAATTTTTGTATTTGAAATTCAACCAATAACGAAAATTGTATATTCAATTGTCAAAATAATCAAATTCAAAACTCAAAATTCAATAGAAAATATCAATAAATTTTGTATTTGAGCAAATGAATACTTCATTTAATTATGAAATAATTGAAATCAGTTCAATATGTGACAAATATTTGAATTGAAACGATTTAAGAAATAGTTTTTTTCTGTGTACGGACACCAGTATGTGATAAAAGAAAAAAAAGACCCGTGTCTCCCAGTTTTGCCCAAAGTCATGCACTTTTTGTATGGGTTCCCAAAGAATTGGGTCATCGGTTTCATTTTTGCAAAAAAGTGATAAGTTTCTCAGGCACATATCTTGCAAACAGTTCGTAATTTTGATTTACTCTGTGAGGCAAAGTAGCCCTTGTCATAAAGACATGCCCTGACCTCATAACATATATATGGCCACATGTCAAAGAAGCTTTGATATCATGCAGGCGTAATAATAACACAACCCAAAAAGGAAGACCTAACCGAATGTAGGAACTGGAGAACACCATCCAAAAGGTTATGACAATGATCATCCTTTACCGAATTTCGCCAACCATTGCAAAATCTTTTCGGAATGAATAGAGTGAATTTAGACCGGACACCAGTATGTGATAAAAGACAAAAAGTCATGCACTTGTGTCATTTTTGCAAAAAAGTGATTATTTTCTCAGGCAAACAGTTCGGAATTTTGATTTACTCTGTGAGGCAAAGTTGTAGCCCTAGTCATAAAAAAAATTTCATCTCTAATATTAAAAAAGGAAAAAACTTAATAAAAATCTAAATAAATTTTTTAAAGCTGCCTAAAGTTATGCTTTAGTTTTTTATATTGACCTACCTAAAGGGTGAATCATTCCTAGGAAGTTCATATGTTCTAGAAAGTTGTTTGATTGAAATTTTAAGTACATTTTTGTAGTAGATTGTTTGCTTGAATCATCTTGGTTTTAGTTAGTCCATTTATCAAAAAAATATCGAGTGTAAAATTTTATGGTATTATCTGCAATATATTTTATAAAAAAAAATAAGTGAAAATTATCATAAGTTTTTCATATTGGCTCACATTTTGGTTCTGGTACTACTGTTCCGAATTTGCTGATTTTTAATACCAAACTGCTTAGCACAATGACCAACATTTTTCTTGAAATCCTGCAAAGTTTGTGTATTTTGGATATGAGAGTGTTTTACACAGACCTACAGACGCACATGGCGCCCGTAGAACAGGTTGCGAAAAACAAAATTTCATGTGCCCCTAAAAAATATTGAATAAACCTCTTTTACAGTAAATTGTTCAACGATTTCAAAAATACTACTCTTATTACAATCAGATTTTTGGTTCAGAAGATATTGCTCTTCAAATTTGACTGATTTTCAGTTTTCAAAAAAAACAAATAATTTTTATGTAATTTGGTCCGCTTTCAGATACAATATATCGAAAACCATGTAACTGCTCGTCATTATTTTTGATTCTTTCGATAGATATATTCATTAAGAAAAGAATAAACAAAAAATGTACTGTTTGCTTTGTATTTGTCCAGGTAAATCGATATTTACCAACTATCCATTTTGTCAATATTTCTCAACAATGGTTTTGAAGCAAAATGTTTTGAAATTATAATTTTGAATTGTTGATAGAGAAATTAATAAGGCTTACTGTCAGTTTCTCGATGTTGAAATGACAATTTCAACAAAATTTTTTTTGTCGTGAACATTTATGACCAAAAATTAAACTTTTATTAAAATTGGGATAAATATGTCCTAACAAATCGATGCCATTTTACAGCAAAATGTGTGATTCGTACAGATAACTAGTCTGCATGGTATTAGGACGTTCGAGAAAAAACTTGCATTATCCTTCCCAATAATTTACTTCCTTTAAGATACTAATTTTCGAAAATGTTAACAAATTAATTACATTTATATTAAACAATATACCAAAGCTTTTTAACACAATGACAATTTAGGGGTTTGTTGTTAATTCTGGTCATACCAAACAAAGATTTCCATCAACCAAGCAAATACTAGTACATTCATTTATCAACTAAAATAGATTATTATCTCTGAAAGTATTTTCCAAAAATTACATATTTAGCCTTAAATTGCATTCATAATCCTGGAAAACATGCAGTTAAATTGTAACAACTCCCTGAGATGGCACAAAACACAAAAACCTTTTAAGTTTTTGTTTAGGGAAAACAAAGAAAATTTGATTTTTATCAACCAAACGCACAAATACAAATAATTCTTGTATGACAATTCAAAAACGTAGTAGAGTTTTAGAGGCATTAACATGTTTAAAACCCTTAAAAATAATTGAACAAGGGAAATGGAAATGTTTAACACCCCAAACAGGATGAGAGGATGATTTGCTGAGTGTTTAAAATTTTATCAAGATTTCTGTTTTTTTTGTTTGTAGTCAAGCAAAAGATCGCGATTTGCGATGTGACAATTTTGTGGTATGGGAAACGAAAAAAAAGCCTGAGAATATTTTTGGTTTGTTTTAGCTTCATTTGATTATGAAATGGAAATACATGTATATAAAGGAATGGGCTGTAACTAATCGTGGCATAGGTTCACTTAAACATCTTTGGGTATTAAAAAGTAATATTTTGTGTTCTTACTTTTTAGCAATTACACGTTTAAGGGATTCATTGTACCCAGACTAACGTTGGTATTAATGTTATTTTGGGGTGGGGTTTTTTTGTGTTACTGTTTTCGATATATTGGTAAATGTTCCTAAGTTTAAGGCGTGTCATGTAGAGATTTTTTTTTTGTTTTTTAAATATTGATCTTTTTGTGTTCATATTTTAAACCGGAGGGTGGGTTTGTTGGATTATTTTGTTTAATACCTTAAATTTAAATTACACAAGGATTTTGAGGTTTTCAATAATAAATTTATGAGTTGAGAACAAAAAACATTTTAACACAAATATTTTTCCCAAAGTCTGTGAATATTTTATTTAATATTTTAATTTCAGTAAAAGGTTGTCTATGCTTTAGAAATTTGAAAAGTGTTTGATGAAAAAAAATTCTCCTCTTTTTTTGTTAGTAGTTTGCTGAGTATTATGAAAGACCAATTGCTGGAAAAATGTATTTAATGTAAATGGAAAAAAGCTGAGAATCATACAACTACTTCAATTTAATAGATTAAGTTAGGAAAAATACTTTAGAGTCGACTAGAAGTTACAGGTTGAAGCAAATTATCAGCTCCATCATAAACATTTGCTATGTATTTACTGCTTTAGCTGGCCTGATATCATTCTATTTGAGATATTTGGTATATGACTTAAAAATGCGTGCTTTTGTTTTTAATAACTTATATGTCATTTGGTAGGGTACATATCTGTCATTTATTCCCACTTAGTTATTGAACATTGCACAGTTTGGCAGAATAAAGATTTTTTTGGAAATAAATCTGGCATTTCTAAACGCCTTGTTTGATCGGTATTAAATTTGACATGGTCGTAGCCAAGGAGTATTCGAGTTTAAGTTATTAAAATGGGCATAACAAATGCTCAAGGAGCGGCGCTATGGTGGCTCAAATTATGGTACCTTTGATATGTAAAATTTTAAAAACCCGTGCCATTTTTTTGTTTCTTATCCGATTGTTATATTTTTGGAAAGCGCTCGGCTTGGTCTTGAAAAAACATGCTGGCGTTTTTTTTCCGATTTATAGGCATTTAAAAATTGAAATTTAAAAATTTGCATTACCAATAATACACAAAATACTTCAGAGCAATATTAATTATGTATCCAAAAATAAACTATTTTTATTTAAAAAAATTCAAAAAATAATAAATTTGTTGCTGTTTTTTTAACTCTTTTTTAATAAAAAAAAACTTTCTTTAAGAGCATATAACAATTTTATATTTTTCTGTAAGTTATCTCTATGGATAACATTTCGGTATAAATATCATGTTCGATTTTTCGAAGATGATCCCTACGACCTTCGGAATTTGAGCTAGTTTTTTATATTAAAGTTCCAAATTTGGTCGACATTTTCTAAAATCTCAAACCTGGAATAAAAAAACGGAAAGCAGCTTTAGAAACCTTGTTGTGTTTCCTTTTTATCCCTAAAGTATTTTCTCAACTACGAAGGAAATGTGGACCCTATGGGCAAAATTGTAAAAAATAAAATTTTTGGGATTTTTTTAGGAATTGCGGGATTGACTTTGACCATTTGAAAAGGTTTTTAAAAACTTTGTTATTAAGAATGATAAATTTAAAAAATGTTGAAAATTTCATTGAGTTTTGTTAATTTTATTACATATTACATATTTATTGAGTTTCTAAAACTAAAATTTGTATCAAAATTTTAATAGGATTGCAAATATTAGGAACAATTTGATTCACATTTATTCCGAATAGTTTTTTTATACAATATACCACCATAGTGGGGAGAGTATTATGCGTTTGTGCAGATGTTTGTTACGCCCAAAAATACTAGTCTAACACCCACCTTAAAGTATACCGATCGACTTAGAATCACTTTCTGAGTCGATTAAACGATGTCCGTCTGTCCATGTAAACCTTGTGCGCAGAGTACAGGTCGCAATTTTGAAGATATTTCGATGAATTTTGGTACATATTATTTTTTCGGCTCAAGGACCAAGCCTATTAAAACTAGCCCCCATACAAATGTCCTTCCGAAATTGGACTTTATCGGTCATAAAAGTTTAATTTATATATGTATCTCCACAAATTCCGCTCAAAATAAGTTTTATATATACAAAATTCATGTTCATTAGTCATAGCTCCCATATAGACCCGCTTCCGAAAATCACTTTAACGTGCATAAATCGCTTAAAAATATCGGTATACACACAAAATTCCACATAGTAAACTTTCATATAGACATAAAACACACGACCTAATTTCATGGTGATCGGTCCATAATTGGTCATAGCCCCCCTATAAGGCCCACTTCCGAAAATCACTCAAAAATAAAAATTATTGAAATTTTAAAAGAAAATACCCTACTTATTGTAGGGTATTATATGGTCTGGCTTGACCGACCATACTTTCTTATTGTTTTTTGTTTAGATAAGTTAATTTGTGGTCTTACAAAAAAAATTTCAAGTCAATATCTCAATTAGATTAAAAAATATGCCATTTTAAAACTCCGTCCTTCAAAAATATTGAACTTTTTCATACTTATTTTAGTATAAAATATGACAAAGTCAATGGTTCTGACTTGTTGTTCAATCAAATATTAAGATCGGACTTTTGAGTGTAAAAAACAAAGTTTATTTTTGCTTCGAAAATTTCGAATTTTGTGGCAAGAAAGCGTCATGTACAGGAAGTTTTGCTTTACTTCTATAATTCGGAAAAAATTGCCGCTGAAGCACACTGATTGCTCACCAGTGCTTATGATTGATGAGTTCCATCGATTTCAACGTGCGAGTGATGTTTTGTTCGGTTCAGAAGTGGTGATTTGGCACGAAAGAAAAAGATCGCCCAGGCCAGCCAAAAAAGTTTGAAGACCAAGAATTGGAGGCATTAATCCATGAAGATTGTTGTAAAACTCAACAAGAGCTTGCAAAATCATTGGGACCTACTCAAGCAGCAATTTAAAAACGTTTTCGAGCAGCAATCTTTATCCAAAAGTAGGGTACCATTCGAATTGAAGCCGAGAGCTCTTTAAAAACGATTTTGCATTTCCGAAATCATGCTTCAACGCTATAAAAGAAAAAAATTTGGCTACGAATCATTACTTGCGATGAAAAATGGATCCCTTACGACAGACTGAGGTGTAAGAGATCGTTTGTGAAGCCCGGCCTACCAGTAGAATCGATACCAAAGCCAAATATCCATGGCACTAAGGTAATGCTCTGTATTTGGTGGGAGCAACACAGAGAACCTGTACCGAACGCTATGGACTGTGAATCCCTTACGATAACCCGAAACTTAAGAGGTCGTGTGTGAACCCTGTCCCACAAGTCGAATCGACACCGAAGCCAAATATCCATGACACTGAAGTAATGCTCTGTATTTGGTGGGAGCAAAAGGGTCCTATATATTATGAGCTGTTGAAATCTGACCAGACCATCACAGGGAACTTTTACCCAACGCAACTGCTACTTGCGATGAACTGTGGATCCCTTACGATAACCAGAAGAGTAAGAGATCGTATATGAAGTCCAGTCAACCAGCCGAATCGAAACCAAATCCAAATATACAATGCGCTAAGGAAATTATCTATATTTGGTGGGAGTAAAAGGGTCCTATATATTGTGAGCTACTGAAATCTGACCAGAGCATCACGTGACACTTGTATCGAATGCCAATGATTCTTTTGAAGCGAATATTGGCCGAAAAATGCCCAGACATTAAACTGTAATATTCCATCATGACATCGCTCATGTTGAAATACATGTTAAAAGGTATTTAGAATGAAGGGATTGGTTTGCCTCATCCGCTTTATAGTCTGTCTGACTACTATTTGTTTCAATCAATGAAGAACGTTCTCTCTGGGATAAGCTTCACTTTGGAACAGGGTATCCGATGTTGGCTTGATTCGTTCATGGCCTCCAAAAATGAGCAGTTCTTTTGGCTCGGAATCCATAAGTTGCCCGAAAGATGGGGAAAAGATTATAGCTAACAATGGCAAATACTTTGAATAAATGTTTCAAAATAAATGCTAAAACTTTGAGGCATACACCCAATATTTAGGACATTACCTAATGTAGGGCATTAAAATGTAAATATTACAACGATTTACCTTCATTTCTTTCTACATATGAATACAAATAACATTTTCCGTCTGCTTAAATAATGGGGCATAAAAGAAGCTCACAAAAAAAAACCAAACAAATATATAAAAATTAGTAGAAAAAAATTGAAGTTTATGGCTACACGTGACTCCACAGGCTCATGGGATTATTATTTTACAGATTTTTGGGTTTTTAAGCAAAAACTGAAAAAACCAAAAGAAAAAAGGGCAGCCAGTAAAATATTGCATTTATATTGTATTCAACATCAAACTCCAAAAATACACTACTTTATTTTCAAATGTTTGCGTTCCTTACAATATTTAACATTCATACATCTAAACGCTCCGACTCTTATTCAGAAAAAAGCTGAAATTCCTTACATTGTATGTGTATTCAGCTTGGCTTCTCACAAGGTGAGGGTGTTATAATATTTGTAGCAATCTACAAATGTTGTATTAATTTTCATTTTATACCCTTAAGGCTGAAATGATGTGAATAATAAAGTACCAGAGTCTACCACACATACATACGTTTTGTTAGAAATCCAAAACCACCCTAAGTTAAAGTATGAGTTAGTTTCGAGAAAAAAAGGATACAATAACACCTCCCCTGGTGTACAATGTGTGGTAGAGTATTGTGGTAAAACTAATTTGTTTAAAAAAAAATTAGAAATTATATTTTTTCTCGGCTGGTAAGCGGGTTTTGTGCATTATATATTTAGGAAATAATATTAAATCACATTAGTTGAGAAAAAAAAGTTTAAGAATTTTATTTTAAATTAAAATAAATTGCAAAATTATGGGGTGTTCCGTGCACTCAACAGGCGGTACTAAAAACTAATTTTGTTTAAACAAATTTTACAAGAATTGAACCAAACCTAACATAATTATTAAGCAACAGAGTTTTATAAGAAAACTCAGGGAATTTTGTTCTAAATTCACTAGTTCGGAAATTGATGTTTTTGGAACCACTTCGTTTCTTTAATAACATCCTTAGAACTAGTACTGCTATATCCTCTTTTTTCACTCATAAAAATGTATAGCTTGGTCTGAAATACTCATCACGTTGTATGCTCTAGATATTAAGCCAGCATGTCGATAAGTTAAGTTCTCAGTTCGATAAGTTTTCAGCTAAAATGCTCCAGGTTTGGTATTGTGTTCCCTGATAAGTTTGTGCTCTTTTCGCTAGACACTGAAATAAGTAGTATTTTGGAGTTTCGTGCTTCTCTCCTTCACTTTTTCTATAGAATATATTATCAAAAATTCCCTAGGATTTCCAATATCCTTCAATTTCATAGTACCATCCACTTTTTATTTATTGAGATTTCCTTATAGCATTTTAGTCATCTAGCTGATTTATGTTATTCTCTGAGGACGTTCAGGAATACTCAGAAGGGTTTTGCATTATTTAGATTAACTATAGACCTAACGGATCATATTTTTGGCTACTCGTCACCCTTTTCTTCACCTACAAAGCCATGAGGTTAGGAAACCAAATGATTTCCCGGTTCACAGGACTTTTCTGTTTATTACTCATTTGTCCTCAAATAATAGCTTGGATATTCCTAAGTAATTATAACATAGTCTATGGTACCACTCATGCATTTATCTGGTACTATTCATCCTTAAAACTTCAATGATTGCAGCAACATTTGCCTAAAAGACTGTATTGTGGTTGGAAAGGCGAAATGATTTGGCATATTTTTGTATCTCAATGAAAAATACTTCATCTTTTTTGCAATATTGGTTCGTATATTGTGGGCATGCCAACATCCATTGGGATGTGATCATATCCTCTTTTTCCCATTGGTCTCCTTCAGGGATTCTGGTGATACAGTCAATATATATTCATATTACCCTTCATAAGTTATTCAAGATTCATTGACAGAACTCTATTCTCGTAATGGCTTCTAATGAATGGTTTGAGATCTATTTTTGTAAGTTATTCAAGATATTCATGTTGATAGAACAATATTTTCTTAATTCTCTGTAACTGCACAGATAAAACAGATCCGTTGTAGCAACCGAATTTGTAGCCAATTGAATGATTCGGTTCCACACATAGCATTTTTCGATTCTATTAACAGAAAGTCAATTGATAAAGAAGAATTTCGGTTGAAGCAACCAAACTTTTGTTAGCTGTAAAATATGTTTTTTCTATGTAGTTGTGAGGCTGAAAACTTCAACAACTGATTTATAAACTGGTCTCAGAAGTTCTCGAGTTCCGAAGTTAATAATTTCAAACAAAAATCATTAGTAGCAATGCAGAATTATACATTTATATGTAGTTTTGTGCAAATATGAAAGCTTGGGCAAAGCGAAGGTTATATTTCTTGAGAAAAGATTTAAACAAATTTATGTAGATCTTAGCGAGAGTTAAATTTCTTTAAGAAAGCTTAAGCAAAGCGAGGGTTAGTTCTCTATAAGAAAGTTTTCTATATAAAGCTATAGGAAAGCTGGAGCTTTACGAGAGTCTATTCTCTATAGGAAAGCTGAAGCTAAGCGAGAGTATACTTTCTACTGAAAAGCTGGAGCTAAACGAGAGTAAACTTTATATAGGAAAGCTTGAGTCAGGCGAGACAAAACTTTCTATAGGAATTCTGGAGCTAAGCGAGATTTGACATTTTGTAGGAAAGCTGGAGCTATCGCTTAGCTCCAGCTTTACATTCTATAGGAAAGCTGTAGCAAAGCAAGAGTTTACTTTTTGTAGGAAAGCTGGAGTTAAGCGAGAGTTATCTTTCTATAGGGAGGCTGGAGCTAAATGAGACAGAAGTTTCTATAGGAAATCTACAGCTAAAAGAGACAAAACTTTATATAGGAAATCTAAAGCTAAAAGAGACAAAACTTTATATAGGAATGCTTGATCCAGGTGCGACGAAACTTTGTATATGAAATATGGAGCAAATATGGTTGTTTACTTTCTATAAAAAAAGCTGGTGCTAAGCGAGAGTAACCTTTCTTTAAGAAAGCTGGAGCTAAGCGAGAGTAGGCTTTCTATAGGAATGCTAGAGCTATAGGATAGTGAAGTTTCTATAGAAAAGCTTGAGCCAGGTGAGAGTAAACATTCTATAGAAAGCTTCAGCCAGGCGAGAGTAAACTTTCTATAGGAAAGCTGGAGCTAAGCGAGAGTTAAATTTCTATAAAACTTTCTATGTCAAATCTTGAGCCAAGCGAGAGTAAAATTTCTGTGGAAAACTTGAGCCTGGTGAGTGTAAACTGTTTATGAGAAAGCTTCTGGAGTACACATTCTATGGGAAAGCTTGAGACAGGCGAAAGTAAACTTTCTATGGAAAAGTTTGAGCCAGTCGAGATAAGACTTTCTGTGGGAAAACTTGAGTCAGGTGTGAATAAACTTTCTATAGAAAAGCTTCAGACAGGCGAGAGCCAACTTTCTATGTGAAAGCTTGATCATGGAGAGAGGAATGCATGAGTTTACTTTCTATACAAAAATTTGAGCTAATCGTTTTCTATAGCTTAAGAAAAGCAAGAGTTATATTCTAAAAGAAATCTTGAGGTGAACCAGTTACTTAATTTTTTAAATTAAATGTTTTCGAGTAGAGTGAGTAGAGTTGGAATAAAGTTAGCAAATCTTTACAATAACAATTCTTTTTGCATTTCATAAAGAAACTTAATTTTGAAAAAATAAGCATTTAAAGTGGGAACAGTTAAAAAGTCGGATTTATGTCTTAGCATTTTATAAATGGAAATAGTGACTAAGAAGTGAGCAGAGTAAGTAAAACATTATTCTGATAAATTTTTAGAAGAAAATAATTTTAATTTTAACAGTTTTTAAAAATAGTGTAACATTGAAAATTTTTTTTGTAATTTCTGATTAAAAATTTCGAAAATAGAATTGTAAAGTTTAGAGAAGTGAGTGAAGTTTTCAGAAATTTGAAAAGAAATATAAGAATTTTGAAAAATTTAAGTAACAAAAGTTCGTGCCGATATAAAACAAGTAAGAAAGTATGGTCGGTCAATCCCGACCATATAATACCCTACACTAAGTAAAAGAGCAAAAACATTTTTCTTTTAAAATTTCAATAGTTTATATTTTTGAGTGATTTTTGGAAGTGGGCCTTATATGGGGGCTATGACCAATTATGGACCGATCGTAACAAAATTTGGTAACATGAATTTTGTATATATAAAACTTATTTGGAGCGCAATTTGTGGAGATATGTTCATAAATTAAACATTTATGACCTATAAAGTCCAATTTCGGAAGGACATTTGTATGGGGGCTAGGTGAAATAATGAACCGATTTTAGCCAGTTTCAATAGGCTTGGTCCTTGAGCCGAAAAAATAATATGTACCAAATTTGATCGAAATATCTTCAAAATTGCGACCTGTACTCTGCGCACGAGGTTTACATGGACAGCCAGCCAGCCAACCAGACGGACGGACGGACATCGTTTAATCGACTCAGAAAGTGATTCTAAGTCGATGGGTATACTTTAAGGTGGGCGTTAGACTAATATTTTTGGCCGCTACAAACATCTGCACAAACGCATAACATCCTCCTCACAATGGTGGTGTAGTGTATAAAAATTGGAAGAAAAAAATGAGAAAAAAATAGGTGGAATTTTTTTAAGAATTTCTTAAAGTGTGTGGTTTAATATGTGTATTAAAAATATAAATGAGAATATTTTTAAAGCAAATGAGGAAGTTGCTGAAAGATCAGACCATCCGCCTAATGAAATCTTCTGTGCAAAGTCCTCATATATTTTGTTGTGACTGAGACAGTTGGGGCTAAGCAAGTGTAATTTTATCATTTAAGATATGAAGTTTTGTTTCATCGATTTTAATTCATTCGTGAACGGCTAGAAAACGAGCATCTTTTAGTGGTCGATTTTTGGAACAAAACTTTCTATACAAACCCCCATATACAAAAAAAACGTTCTTTTTTTTAAATATTTTCAATTTGTAATTAACGCTTTTCTCGCAGCAGGGATTTTCTCCGAAAGAGCTGACAAAAATAAATAAATGTTCTTCTTGGCTTTAATTATGTTAAATTTGCTACGCTGATTTTTTATTTTATTCCTTTCAACTGAAACTGGTTAAAGCGACACTATAACACTCCCCCCTGCAATGACAAAGAAACATTTGTCAAATTAAAAAGAATTTTGTCTATAAGTCAGAATAGAAAGGAGAGAGAAAAAAACACGACAACGATAACGAAATAAAATTATGGTTATTGAACTTGAAAGTTAAGTTGAATGGTCATAAAATAAAGGACGAGACAAAAAGGATTAAGTTTCTAAAACATGGTATGAACAAAAACAAGAACTTTAGTTAAACAAATAACAATAAATTAAAAGGAAAGGGAGGCAAACGTGCATATGGGGAAAGGTTAGTTGAAAAGTTTTTAATTGAGGAAAAATTCTCAGTGTTTATAAAGGAAATGTTTTTAGAGAAGTTCTAGCTATTTTTAGAAAAAGTTAATCTTCAAAAAAATACTTGTTTTAATAGACTTAAATTTTAGAAACTGAATGAATTGAAAATAAAAAATGTTGAACTGATAGATGCTAGGGAGCCTGAATTGCCTCAATTTTATAAATTATAGGAACCCAAATGTCAAAAAAAGAACGTTGTAATATTTGTTAATCTATTTTATTTGAATTTATTTTATAATCTGTTCATATATAAATGCTGCTGCCATTTCATTTTAAATCTGTCTGAAGTATTATTTAGAAACCATTAGATTTACCATAACAACTGCTTGGCACACAGATAATCACCTTTTATTAAAAATAAAATCTCATATATGTTTAATTTTTCATATCGTCATCAGCAGCCAGCCACATCATTCACATTTTTACATCAACGCCAACTACTGCTACTTACTCCTTTTAACTTGCAGACATGATTTTTTATATTTCATTTAACATTTCTCATGATTTGGCATAAAATAGAAAAATGTTTATTAACTAATTTTATAAGCCTTGTATTTGCAATGAAATGACAGTTTTTTTTTTTTGTATACAATTCATTTGTTTTTTGCACCTTCAGCCTAGTCTTCAAAATCATGTTACAAGGGATTCTCCCTCCCAGTAAAATTGCTTTATCATTTTGCGTTTAAAAAAAAATGTTACAAAAGGGAGGCTGTTATATTTTTTGTGCTGCTTGCAATTTGTCATTTTAAGCTGGAGTTTTTGCTGTTGCTGCTGCTACTGTTTTACTTTTTCGGTCATTAACAGCTGCTGAAATGCTGGGAAGTCAAAAAGTTAATATCAGAAATTGTAAGCTTTTCCTCTTTATTTTTTCCAACAATGACTCATTAGAATTAAAAGTGAATGTTTAATAAATACATTGTTTATTTAATGTACTTTTTGAAGTTTGAATATTTTTTTTTTAGCTGCTTAGAAAGGATTAAGTAATCAGCAATAGAGTATTGTGATGTTCCATTTGACGTTTATTAAGTAAAGTAAGCAGTTTTTGCAAAATATGTATTAATTAGAATTATTAACGAGAAGTTTATGAGCAGAGGGGTAAATATTTGATAAGTTTGACTTAATATAATCCTATTTAATGGATGATGAAAATAAATCTCCCACTACTTTATTTTTTTTGCTTAAATAGTATCGAAAGTTCAGTGTTCTAATGAATAGCATTCTAACTGTAACATATTATGGTTGACATAACCATATAAATAAATACAGTGACTAGAATATTGTTAAATCAAAATCATTGGGATCTACTCAAGCAGTATTTTAAAAATGTTTGCGAGCAGCAGAATTCATCCAATAGTTGGGAAAGTGGGTATCATACGAATTGAAGCCGAGAGACATGATGCTTGAACATGATGAAATTATGCTTGAACGCTATAAAAGAATATCATTTTTGTACCGAATCATTACTAGCGATGAAAATTGGATACATTACGATAAGCCGACATCGAGCAGCCTAATCGACATCAAAGCCAAATATCCATGGCGCTAAGGTAATGCCTTGTATCTGGTGGGAACAAAAGGGTCCAGGTCATCACAGGGAACATGTAACGAACATAACTGAATCTTTTAAAGCAAGAATTGGCCGAGAATTGTAGAATTGGCTGGGCAAATGCTGACAAACATTAAACCGTAATATTCTATTTGAGTGAGTCAAAAATAACTTGTATACACAATTCTAGTCAAAAGTTTTCCCTGGACCAACAAATTATTATTATACCCTTCAGTTTTCTGGATATTCTGTATCGTTATAGATAGCGAAGTCGATATAGCCATGTCCGTCTATATGTTGAAATCAACTTTACGTATCCTCCAAATAACTTAGAAACATGATTGATATATCAATATATTCTCCCTGCTCGGTTGATATTTAAAATCGAGAAAAAAAGGCCCACAAATGGCTGTGATATAAGGAAAAAACCGAGACAACCGCAATTTTTGGCCTATTTTTGATCTAAATCTGGATTACTAAGCTATTAATAAAGACAGTATGGATATCCAATTATAGATTTTTCCAAGTCCATTTCAACGATGTATATAAGGTAATAGCAATTTCGATTAAAAAAAATATTTACGTATCCCCCAAATAACTTACAAACATGATTTATATATCAATATCTAGGGAATTCTACCAACTCGGTTGATATTTAAAATCGAGAAAAAAGGCCCACAAATGGCAACCTCGATTTCTGGCCTATTTATACCCTGCACCACCATAGTGTGGAGGGTATTATGCGTTTGTGCAGATGTTTGTAACTCCCAAAAATATTATTCTAACACCCACCTTAAAGTATACCGATCGACTTAGAATCACTTTCTGAGTCGATTAAACGATGTCCGTCCGTCCGTCTGGTCGGCTGGCTGGCTGTCCATGTAAACCTTGTGCGCAGAGTACAGGTCGCAATTTTGAAGATATTTAGATCAAATTTGGTACATATTATTTTTTCGGCCCAAGGACCAATCTTATTGAAACTAGCTGAAATCGGTCAATTATTTCACCTAGCCCCCATACACATGTCCTTTCGAAATTGGACTTTATCGGTTATAAATGTTTAATTTATAAATGTATCTCCACAAGTTGCGCTCCAAATAAGTTTTATATATACAAAATTGATGTCACCAAATTTTGTTACGATCGGTCCATAATTAGTCATAGCTCCCATATAGATCCGCTTCCGAAAATCACTTTAACGTGCATAAATCGCTTAAAAATGTTGGTACACTCACAAAATTCAACATAGTAAACTTTCATATAGACACAAATCACACGACCTAATTTCATGGTGATCGGTCCATAATTGCTCATAGCCCCCATATAAATCCCACTTCCGAAAATCACTCAAAAATACAAAATATTGAAATTTTAAAAGAAAAATGTTTTTACTCTTTTACTTAGTGTAGGGTATTGTTTTGATCTGTATCTGGATTACTAAGCCATTAATAAAGACAATATGGATATCCAATGATAGATATATCCAAGTCCATTTCAACGATGTATAGCAATAGTAATTTCGACCTACAATGGGTCAAAATCGGGAAAAATATTTGTTAACCCGATTTTTTTTGTACCAAACATTTTCTTGTCATCAATTTTATTTTAAAAAATTTTGGAAAAAATATTTTTGATCATACATTTTTTTTGAAAAATGTAAAAAAAAAATAAAAAACAAATTTGAAAAAAAAAAATTTTTTTGTCATTCCTTTTGTAATTTCTACATTTTTCATTTGCGACCCCACATAATACATATAGATCGTTATAGATAGCGAAATCGATATGGCCTTGTCCGACTGTATGTTGAAATCAACTTTCCGTAGCCCCCAAATAATTTAAAATTATGATTGACACATCAATATATGGAATTCTCCGGGATCGGTTGCTGTTTAAAATCTCGAAAAAAGGCCCACAAATGAGATATAAGGAAAAAACCGGATCAGCCTCGATTTTGGGCCTATTTTTTATCTATATCTGGATTATTAAGTCATTAATATAGACAATATGAATATCTAATGATAGATATTTCCAAGTCCATTGCAACGATGTATAAAAGTCTATATTATTTTTGACCTACAATGGGTCAAAATTGGGAAAAGTATTTTTTAAACCGAATTTTTTTTTAACAAAAATTTTTTTTTTTAATTTTTTTTTGTTAATAAATTTAAAAAAAAATGTTTTGTTAAAAAAAACATTTTTAAAATTTAAAAAAAAAATTAAAATTTGTATTTTAAAGTATTATTTATTTATCTTTATTTTGTTATTTACAAGCCAATATGGACTTTCAAAAAAATAGCAGAAGCCATAACACAGTATAAGGCAGAAAACCTGAATCAGGAAGAAAAAATGGTGTAACAGATATTGGTAAGGCAAAAGAAGCAGAAAAGCTGCTCGTAAAGTTAAATGCTCTGATTCTTTTGTACGCAGAGCCAAAGCTAATGCTGTGTTGAAGTCGTATAATGTTTAGAAAGTTCCAGATCGCAATGCGGTAAAGAACTTAGAAGCAAAATAAATTTTGCTCTGGATGTACGGAACATCCAGGCATATTTAATATGATGCAAAAACCACTAACAACATTTTTCTAATTTCCTTCATTTACAAAAGTATTAAATTATTGTACAATAATTTCTGTTGTAATTCCTTAAATATTTTCTATTTCTATATTTAAGCTAGTAACCATAGCATTGTTTTATTATCACTGATGATGCTTTCTATAAATTAGTCTGTTCACGTTACCCTGTTTTGTCTTTTCCTTCTTTAGCTTTTATTTTTAATAATAAATAACATAAATATTACTTTAATCGTATTTGCTATTGGCATTGTAGCACTGTAGCTTTTTCGTAATAATAAAAAAAATATTTTCCAAAAACGCCCTCTACTTTCCCCCTTTTTTCGATTGCCATCTCTGTGAATTTTAAACGGATTTGGTTACCCCGGTTGCCTGAGGATAATTTCCAAAATAAATTTTTTTTGTTGATGTTCTAATAATATTAAATAAAATAGAAGAAAAAACTTAAAATACATACAAAAAGAGCACAACACACCCTTTTTATTGGAAACATTAGAATTGTGTTATGGTTCCATTTTCATTCATTGTTCCTGTTTTTTAATAAAACACAACTTTTTGACATGTTAGTAAAAGATTATTAAAGTTTAATAAAGACAAAGTGTGTTGCAATTGTTGGGAGAGAAAAACCACCCTCTGGAAAAGAATTCAACAGTTTAATTTTTTTATACTTTTCATCATAAGTGGCAAGGGTATATATAAGTTTGTTATTCCGTTTGTAATTTTTGCATTTGTCATTTTTATAAAGTTATGGATAGCGGATTCGATATAGCCATGTTCAATGAACAGATGAACATTGTTCATCTGTCTGTTGAAATCAACTTTCCGAAGCCCCCAAATAATTTTCATACTTGTTTCATATATCAATATATCCCCTATAGTCCGACATAGGTTGCTATTTAACAAAACGAAAATCGGTTCACAAAAGGCTGTGATATAACCAAAAAACCTCGACGAAAAAAATTAGTGGAAAATAGAAGAAAACATCGAGATTCATCTATTTTCCACTAATTTTTTTTACCAAAAGCTTTTTTCATTAACATTTTTTTAATCCAAAAATAATTTTTAATGTTTATCTGAAAGTATACTTTGGTGAAGGATATATAAAATTCGGCACAGCTGAATATAGAACTCTTACTTGTTTTTTATTAGTATGAATAGTAGGTTTTTCCTTATTTAGCAATTTTTGGATTTTCGATACAACCAAGATCATAAATTGTTTCCCGTCATCTTAAAACCAATGCTAAATAACTTGAGCACGTTTAAAGGATGCATATTTTATTAGAAGTTTCATGTAAGTTTTGGGTAAATTAGCAATATTTTGAAAAAAAAAAAAATAATTCTTGGAAAAAAATCCAATTAAAATTTTTTTTTTCATTTACCCATAAAAATTGCATGTATATCTCAAGCATCATTTCCATACTAATAAACGCTAAATGACGGTTAAAAATCAAAATTTTAACTGTTATAGCTGTTATGAGTAAGAGTTGGACCGATTTGAAATTAGAGAATATCGAGGAAATTTAGTGGTGTAAAATTATGACCAAATTAAATTCCAAACCCATTTTTTACTTATAACTATTAGCAATTACATAGATTTGTACAAAAACAAGTAAGAAAGTATGGTCGGTCAAGCCCGACCATATAATACCCTACACTAAGTAAAAAGCAAAAACATTTTTCTTTTAAAATTTCAATAATTTATATTTTTGAGTGATTTTCGGAAGTAGGCCTTATATGGGAGCTATGAAAAATTATGGACCGATCACCATGAAATTAGGTCGTGTGTTTTATGTCTATATTAAAGTTAACTATTTTGAATTTTGTGTGTATACCAACATTTTTAAGCGATTTATGCACGTTAAAGTGATTTTCGTTTAATCGACTCAGAAAGTGATTCTAAGTCGATCGGTATACTTTAAGGCGGGTGTTAGACTAATATTTTTGGGCGTTACAAACGCTGCACAAACGCATTATACCCTCCCCACTATGGTGGTGTAGGGTATAAAAACCCTTTAATGCACGAATTTTTTAAATTGTTGGGAAGGTTTGCCTTCATCATTTCATTTTAAATACTTTTTAATAGGTGTTGCAACATGTGGCCGAGAGTTGTCATGATGGAATATTACGGTTTCATGTCTGGCCGCATATTCTGGGCATTTTTCGGTCAATGCTCGCTTCAACCGAATCAGTTGCGATGATTTAGTCAGATTTTAGGACCCATTTGATCCTAACAAATACAGAGAATTATTTTAGCGCCATAGATATTTGGCTTTGGTGTCGATTCGCCTGGTTGTAATGAATCCATTTTTCATCACAAGTAATGAAGCTGTGGAAAAATAATTTTCTTCAGTGTCTCTCTGCTTCAATCCATATGGTACTGAGTTTTCCTGCTTTTGGATGAATCCTGCTGTTCGCAAATGTTTTAAAATTGTTGCTGAGTAGCTCAAAGTGATTTTTCAAGCTCTTGTGGAGTTTTACAACAATATTCATGGAGTAATGCCTCCAATTATTGGTCTTCAAACTGGGCGATCTTTATCTTCCGTGTTAAAATCACCACGTCTAAATGGAAGAAACCATCTCTAGCATGTTGAAACCGATGGAACACATTCATCATAAAATTTGGTGAGCAAATGGTGTGCTCCAGCGTCGCTTTCTTTAAAATTAAAGAAGTGAAGCAAAATTTCCTACACTGGTTCCTATAAGGGGAGTCAACTCAAAATTTCAAAATTTTAGTAGAGACAAAAAAATGTTTTTTTTAATACATTATAATGAAATTTGAAGAAGGATACAACTGTATTTTTTGGAGAAAGAGTAGAGAAAATGATGAAAGATTCTTACAGTGAGTAGATATGACCACTGTTCATCAATTTCTGGCAAAAAGTGAAACTATTTTTAGAGGAACCATTGCAGTTTTGAAGTTTTGTTGGCACAAATTTCTAAATTTTCAAAGCAAAAGAAACTTTATTGTTTGTACTTTAATGTTCAATAAATAAGTGAATATAAATGACTGATTATGATAAATACAATATAAAACATATATTCGAAATAGCTTTGAACAGTCTTTTTTTGTATTACAGATACAAAAGCAGTTCATATTGATTTTGCGCTGACTAACAACACAAATATTCTTATTCTATTTTGTTTATTTATCACTGAGACAACCACGAATACAGATGATCGGCTATTTATACTCTACACTAACAAAGTGGGGAGGGTATAATGCGTTTGTGCAGATGTTTGTAACGCCCAAAAATATTAGTCTAACACCCACCTTTAAGTATACCGAACGAACGAAAATTCAACATAGTAAACTTTAATATAGACACAAATCATACGACCTAATTTCATGATGAACGGTCCATAATTGCTCATACTTAGCTCCCATAGAAGGCTTCCGAAAATCACTCAAAAATATAAATTATTGAAATTTTAAAAGAAAAATATTTTTACTCATTTACTTGTTGTAGGGTATTATATGGTCGGGCTTGACCGACCATACTTTCTTACTTGTTTTTTTTAATGATCGTGATACAAATATTTGGATTTGGAATATTTGGAATTTAAAAAATCATTGAACTTCTGTGAATATTTTGAAATTAATTTAGTCAAAACAAAGTAATAAGGTAAGAAAAAAATATTCTATTAATACGAATTTGCCAAAAATTATTAATATCAAAATCTAAATTAATGAGCTATTTTTTGGTATCAAATTTGTAACGATTATTAAATTTTTATTTTTAGGGTTAGGGGCGATTTAGTTCAAATTTTCAATATTTGATTTTAGGAAGGCGAAGAACAATTCTAGACCTTGGGTGCTGTGAAATTCCAAAAATTACAAAATGAAAGCCACCATAATGAACATAGAAAAATCGTTTAAAAATTAAGGCACAACATTTTGTGAGAGTATAAAACTAATGAAGATCTTTGATCTAAAAATCTTTTGAAATCTTTAACAAAATTTTTTTTTGAGCAACTAAAGAACATCTCTTAACAGCAAATTATTTTGTTATGCTAAAAATCCCTTTTCTTCTTTTTTTTTAAATTTTTTCAAGAAAATTGTCAGATATTTGAAACCTAATCATATTATTCAAATCAATAAAAATTTGTCTCTGCTGTCAATATATTTTCATTAACTAAAATTTATTACACACATACGGGCATCTGCATATGCATGTGTTTGTTTGGTATTCCTAGACATTAATAAATGGTCATTCAACAAGGTTATAAACACTGTCATTACAATGCTTAGATATTACATATAAATAATTGTATATTCAGTGCAACAAACACAACATGCATCATGCAACCCATACAACGAATGCAATAAACGGAGTAACAAAAGCAGCTGCAAAATACACCACTACAACACTCTCTGCAACACACATATTCATATTCATACAGACATCCAATAAAATTTCAATGGCACTGTAAATTTTCACAACTGCATCCGTTTTCAGAGACAAACTGAAATCAACAGACAGAACAGCACAGCACAGCTCGTGTCGTAGTAACGGAAATAGATACTCAATAAATAGCACGCGTTTGTTATTGATGTAACAAACCCAAAAATTACAAAAACAACTATGTATTAAGTATGAAAAAAAAGCAATACAATCTGCCCATCATTGTCGTCGTCATCATCATCAACACAGATGAGCACCAACTCTACAACCAGCAGCAGCAACACTGCACATCAATGAAAAATGTGCAATATGCACAATTCACATTTCCCCATCTTTCACTCTCCCGGGATACTACAACCAACCCCTTTTGCATCCTCTTCAATACTGACTGGCATTGACTTTTATTGTTGCTGGTGTTTGTTGCATTCGAATTTTGTTTTTCATACAAAAACATATCCACAAACGATTGATCTTTTTATAAACTGATAAGCGGATAAATTTCTTGTCGATACTCAAGAGTATTGTTTCATTTTAATATCGAGTACGGGCACAATTCGTTGGCAAAAGATGAGCAACACATGTTTTCCTCATACGCATAGAACTGATGCTGTACAGAAAAAAAATATTAAGAAATTTTATATTGTTATAAAAGTGTATATTAAAAATTTAAATAAACATTTTGAAATGGAAATTTAAATATTGAAATTTTGAGAAAGTCTCTAAGGGGTTTTTGTTTTTGAGGGGCACCCAGCAGCCGAAGTGTGAATAAAATGGTGTCATGGTAATGAGCTCAAATGATACTTAAATGCTAATAGTCCCGCGGGAAAGAGGGTAGAGGATATTGTAAAAATGTATTTGATTAAAATAAATATTAATAAGAAATGGATGTGGATAAGGTTTAGAAAATACAGAGTATTATATTAAAATATGTATGTATTAATAGAAACAAATGATGTATTGACAACAAGTTGTAATCCTGTAAAGATAAAACAAAATAAACCTAATCTGTGACCATTTCTTGTACATTTAATTACATTTCCGACAACGCCAAAGACAAGTATTCCATATTGATTCTATAATATCAGTATGTGAAGAAAAAGTATTTGTGGAAAATTTCAGATGGCTAGCTTCTTTCGGAGGGGCCCTATCAACATACAGACAGACATGGCTACATTGTCTTATGCCCAGTTTTTGACTTGTTATTTAAATACGTATTTAGTTAATTTTAACTTAAAATTAAGTTGTATTTAAATACAGTTTGAGTTTTTCAGTGCTACATAATTTGTCTTATTTAAATAAGATAAAAGTATGGTAGCACTACTAAATATCAAAAATTTATCGATAGTTTTGCTTAAAACAGCTGTTCAACCAAAACAAAAATTGATACATTTTGCCCAATAAGAAATAAAAGTTTATTAAACAATAAAATTATTGGTAGGAAAATGCACAAAAGAAGCTCCAATTGCCCCGCATCGGAATTGTGGTTTTTGCAAGACGCTTTTTTTAGCAAGACGCTGTTGTTTGTTTTTTTACTACAATAGAGTGAAAAAAAAAACAAACAACAAAAGTCAGCTGTCAAAAACATATGGTAGTTTATGAAACTTAAATAGAATTTAAATGACCAACGTTGGCCATTTAAATATCATTTAAAAAAGCACTGAGAAACTCATTTTCGTATTTAAATAGAACTTAAATATAATTCATATTTAAATACGAAGTCAAAAACTGGCTCTTAGAATCTTCTTCACCTCAGTTCACCTCTGATTTCATATACAGTATCTCTAAAACTAGGTAACGGATCGTCAATATTTTTGATTCTAAAATCTATATTTACCAACTATCCATGGAAAATAAAAACAAGTAAGAGAGCTATATTCGGCTATTCCGAATCTTATATACCCTTCACCAAATTATACTTAAAACTATTTTTAGTTAGACAAACAATTTTAAACAATATTTTTCCAAATTGTTTTTTAAAAAAAGTTTTTTCCAATTTTTTTTTTTAAATTTTTTGGAAAAAGAATTTTTGACATAAAAATTTTGTTGATGAAAAAAAAAATTGGGTTAAAAAATATTTTTCCCGATTTAGACCCATTGTAGGTCCAACTAGCTATAGACTTATATACATCGTTGCAATGGACTTTGAAATATCTATCATTGGATATCCATATTGTCTATATTATTGACTTAGTAATCCAGATATAGATCAAAACAAGTAAGAAAGTATGGTCGGTCAAGCCCGACGATATAACATATTTTTGGGTGATTTTCGGAAGTGGACCTTATATGGGGGCTATGACCAATTATGAACCGATCACCATGAAATTAGATCGTGTGATTTATGTCTATATGAAAGTTTACTATGTTGAATTTTGTGAGTATACCAAAATTTTTAAGTGATTTATGCACGTTAAAGTGATTTTCGGAAGCGGGTCTATCAGGGCTGTCACATATTTTGTTCGGAATGGTTTCAATTCCGCAGTTACAATTCCAATCGATTTTCTTTTAGGTTCTTCAGATTCCGTGTAATTTATTAATTCCAGAAATATTTAATAATTCAGTATTTCTGATTTTAATTTCAACAGCGTTTTTTAATTAAAGCAAATGTGAAGTTTTTGATACAGAAACTGAATAAAAATTTTAGAAAATCAAATAATTACAAAGAAATATCAATTCCACTTTGAAAACTGAACTGTTTCTGAAGAAGCAAAAAAACGGAATTAATTCCACTTTCGATCGGAATGGAATTCTGTGACAGGCCTGTATATGGGAGCTATGACTAATTATGAACCGATCGTAACAAAATTTGGTGACATGCATTTTGTATATATAAAACATATTTGGAGCGAAATATATATAAATTAAACATTTATGACCGATAAAGTCCAATTTCGAGAGGACATTTGTATGAGGGCTAGGTGAAATAATGGACCGATTTCAGCCAGTTTCAATATGCTTGGTCCTTGGGTCCAAATTTTATCGAAATATCTTCAAAATTGCGACCTGTACTCTGCGCACAAGGTTTACATGGACAGCCAGCCAGCCGACCAGACGGACGGACGGACATCGTTTAAACGACTCTGAATGTGATTCTAAGTCGATCGGTATACTTTATGGTGTGTGCTAGACTAATATTTTTGGGCGTTACAAATATCTGCACAAACTGTAATATACGATTATTAATTTTGTTACAATTTACATATGGATTTTAGCTGATAAAGTTGAAATTATTCATTTTGTTTTTGTTAAATTATTATGATTATTTTGTTGAACATTTATTTCGCTTAAAAATAAGTTGTTAATATTTCTAAATATGTGTTTTAAATTTAACAGTGATATTTTAGCTCACACTGTTGTATTTAACACTGATCAACTAGTTAGCAGCTTTGAAAACTGCATTATCCACCTGACGCATAAGAACGCACTAAAACGCATAGAAACGCATACTCAAATCTGCGTTGATTTTAATATTTTTCCGAACACTTTCATAAACCAAAGCGTGGTTTGTCTTTATAAAAACTTGTTTCCTTCTTTTCTAACTCGAACTTCAATCCAGAAACATCTAAAATAAAGTTAAATAAAATTTTTTTTATTTTTGTTTAATATCCTTAAAGGACATTAATTAACTACATCTTTTTATAATACAACTCAAATTGATAAATCCATTCAAGGTAATTTGCTAAAATAAATAAGTTTAAAACAGTTGATCATTAGCTAAATTATACATTTCATCAAATTTTATTAGTGATTTCTAAACGCCTTGAAAATTGTTTCACAAATTTATTGAATTCTGGAAGATTAAATTGTTGAACAGAATAAAACATCCAAAGAAAGGTAATATGTTCACATGTTAATTTAAATAAAATCTAATAAAATATTTTCCACAGGAACATTTTATAAACCCTAATATACAGTGGTGGACATATTCCCCAAGCCACCACTGTACCATTTTTTATTGCAACCCAAAAATTTATCAAAACGAAATTGGCATATATGAGTTTTGTGTACTCAAATAGAAAAAAGAGGAAGAAAGAATAAAAAACACAAATCGTCATTAAGCAAAGATCAATTTCTACAACATCAGATTTATTTTGCAATAGTCCATAAATAGAGAAGTTCATAAAGAAATCCATGTGTTAAAACCAGAATTATTGTGAAGATCCAATTTCAAATAAAAACCAAAATCAAGAAAAGTGAGAATCATCAGATAAATTTATATTAAAATATTCCAACATTCCATGAAGAATAATATTGAATCCAAATGAATCCATCGTATTGGTCATAAATCAGTCTCAAATCAAATCCATCTAAAACAAAATCAATTAAAATTATAAAATTATCAAGTAAGTGTTAAGTTTTTCAAATCATAGTTTGATTAAAAAAAAAAACAATTTGGCAATAAATATCTTTAAATAACAACAAATATAAAAAATATGATTCAATTCTAAAATATAATAAATAAGTTAAAATTTCAACATCTTAAAATCTAAAATTCACTAAACTATGTTAAAACAAATACTATAAACTATTCTTAAACCTATTCAAAATTCTAAAAAGTTATAAATTAAAACAAAACATGATTTGGAAACCTTAACTAATATTGCACATTTATATCACAGCTCAAAAACATCATTATAATAAGTGTCTATTTAAGTAAATTAGTGTTAATCAACGTTATGGAAATAATTTGTACATGCAAAACAAAAATTTAACTTCCAACCTAATTTGTCTTAAGAAATCTGCAGCGGATTGTCGAGGCCTCAACATTCAGCAGCTCCAGATACCCTAAATTGGTGAGTGAATTTTATAATTTTCGGAATTTTTTTGTTTTGCATATATTTTAATTTAAAAAGTGAGAAAAAAGTAACAACAACAATGATATTGCTATTCAATTAAAATTTTACTAAATAATATTCAATTAATACCGTCATTCGAGGGTTAGGTGTTACCTAAACATGCTTTTATTAAAGCAATAAAATAATATATTTTGTTATTCTTTTTTGGTGCGACCTTCTTCTTATTTTTCAACGATCTTTTTATTCTTAATGATCATTAAGCAATGCAGTTATTGATCTTGTTTTTGTTACTTATTTACACTACAATATAAATATATTAGTACAGCCCTAAAGAATTTTATTAAATTTGTTTATATTGTTACACATTTATTAAATTATTTCTTTATTGTTATAAAATTTGTTCATTGTTTGAATAATTGAAATTTAATTGTTATTCTATATTGAAATATATTCCTGAACGGATTTTTAATGAATTATTAGGAATAATTATTTTAATTTTCAATAATAATATGCTTAGTAAATCTAAATTTTTTATATGAATAAAATGAGAAATTTAATTATGAAACTATAAATATTTTGTTGAAGTTTTCGTGATGTGAGAAAGTGTAAGTGTGTGAATAGAGTTAGGGATCTTATTCCAATTTGCCCAATAAGATCAATGGAAGGGTGGGTTAAGAGGCATTCCATCTCCATAACATCTGGGAGATCGGTCACACAGTTGTGGTCAAATTTATACACATTTAGGTTGAAAATATCGGGTCAATCTTTTATCATCTTTTGTTTTAAATCAACCTGATTTTAATTCATTTTGTTGTAGTTTAGGGAGTCTATAACAAATATTTGTGAATGTCGAATTTTAAGTAGGACATAGGACAACGCGAACAAGAACCCCGCCGCCCGACTGACCGCTAGTGGCATTTCAATGGCTCCCGCTAGTTCGTTTGTTTTATCTAGTTTTTATTTTATTTTTTCCTATTTAACCTGAACACTTGATACTCAAAAAGGTTCTTATTTTTAGATTGTATTTTGATTCTGTGGAAGTATTCATGCTGTCCCCCAAGTATTCATATGTTCAGTCCATTGTACATTACATAAATTGGCGCCCAACGTGGGGCACGAAAGTGTTACGAAAATTTTAAATATTAAACCAAGTCACCTTTATTATATTATGCACTTTCTGCTCTAAACTTTTAAATTTCATTCTATTGAAAATGTTAAAATTTTGAATAAGTGTAGCTTACTTTTTGTCCAATACTTTTTATACTTTCTTCGGATTTTCAACATTTTGGCGAATGAAGACCGAATTGTTGACCAGAAAGATCCCTGAAAATACTTTGTATATAAGTAAACAGCGAATTCTAAAGTTTTAATATATTCTAAAAGAATTCCATAATTTTATTTAATTTAAAGTATATTTGTTTAGATATCATTATCCTGATATAATGTGGAATATATTAATTTAGCTGATATGCAATTTAATATCCCATAATATTAGTTTATGAAGTAGAAAAAGTAGCATAATGGTTTATAAATATATTTTGAATGAAAATATGAAGATGCAATTTCCATAGCCCAAACTTTTTCTTCTTTTATAAATTTGATCACACTATTTATCCACACTTACGAAAATCTCACACAGAAACGAAAACTTATATGATTTGTTGAAAACTTATATCTTGTTACATATTTTTTTGAACATAAAAAAGCAAATAGAATTTGCAAAACTTTTTACATTAGATCTTTGGATTTTAAAATTACATTTTGTCTGAATAATCCAATTAATATTGCGATTTGTCCCATTAGTCCGTCTGCTTAAATTATTTTGAAATACGTTTTATTCTCCCTAGAAATTTTTCTCTTTTTTATGTGGACTTTTGATATTGTCTATTCCAAGTACTTAAAACTTGTCATACTTCAAAATGTCTTTAATGTATTCGCCACACAAAACACAGGACCAAGCTCAAGGTTTGGCAGTTGATCCTCCCGTTACGGAAAACATTTGTATTGTGTGTAATGAAATCATTACTGACACACAAGAGATCTTAATTATAAACACATGTAGTCATGAGTTTCATAGAAACTGCATTGAGAATACATTATCACAATCATCTGAATGTCCATATTGTAAAGCTAGTTGTGAATTAGCAGATCTTGTTGTTAAGAGACTAGATACTCAGCCACCTAAAAATAGTCCTAGACCTAAACAAGGTAAAACAGGCAAACCAAGAGGCGCAATGGCAAAAAAATATAATACTAGACATAATACTAGGAGTTTAGCTCAATATTTTACACAACAATCTTCTCAAGATATCAATAATTCTAACGCACATGTTCAATCAGATGAGATAACTTATAGTCCTCAGGCTGATCAGCAAGCTGATATCAGACCTCAAATTCCCCAGACCAATAATAATCAAAATTTTTCGAATAATATTGACTACGGTCAAATAAATCAAATGATTGAGAATACTATAACACGTTTGTTAGGAAATCTTAACCTTATTCCCAATCCTGCTAATCAGCAGCAAAATATTCCAACCCAGACAAGACCAACTCAAGTACCACCAACTGTTTCAGCAAATAACCAATATTTACAACCACCTCAATACAATATTTCGTCTGAACCTATTCGTATATCAGGAAATCAAATTGATTCTGGCTATCATCTAAAAGTTGATAAAATCACTGCGATAATCCAAAATTGGAATATCAAGTTTGATGGCTCCACTAATGGACTAACCGTAGAGGAATTCCTATATAGAGTTAGGTCCCTTACTTCTGAAAATTTCAGTGGAAACTTTGGTATCATTTGCAAAAATCTTCCAATGCTTTTAACCGGTAAAGCTCGAGACTGGTACTGGAGGTACCACAAGCAAGTAGAAAAAATAGAATGGTCCGAGTTTTGCGCTGCGTTAAGGTACCAATACAAAGATTTTAGATCAAATTTTGATGTAAGAGAGGAAGTAAGAAATCGTAAAATGAAACAAAGTGAAACTTTTGAAACTTTCTATGAAAATATCTGTTCTATGCTCGATAGACTAGAAAACCCAATTCCCGAAACAGAACTGGTAGAAATTTTAACCAGGAATCTGAGACCAGACATTAGGCATGAACTTCTGTACGTTCCAATCTATTCTATTGCACACTTAAGAAAACTTGTGCAGATGAGAGAAAATCTTTTGTCAGATGATCATTTTAGACGTAATTTAGCATCAAAACCCATTCCAAGCTCATTTCCAAGACGTGCTGTTGCCGAGGTTGATTTTGACGAAAATAACCTTGAAAATTCTTCAAATTCTTTTGAAATTTCCGTCGACGCTATTCACAATCGACCAACTGTTCGCAAATGCTGGAATTGTGAAGAGCTGGGACACCACTGGGAAGACTGTCTCCAGGACAGAATCGTCTTCTGCTATGGTTGTGGTACAAAGGACGTATACAAGCCGCAGTGTCCTCGATGTTCTCTTAAAAGGTTATCTAATTCAAAAAACTAGAAAAAGTCAAAAATTTTACTCAATTTTCCAAAATACAAAACTCTCAGACTATACCTAATACTGATGAAAACATGAAAATACTACCCCATATTGAAAACAAAAATTCTCCTTTAAATCGTATTATTTATCCACACAAACCATATCATGAAAGACTTAAAAATTATCTTATTATTCGAAACAAAATTTTCAATTCTATTTCTTCATTGTCCGTTGTTCCCAAAAGGAAACCAAAAAGATCTACACTGCGCCTAAGACGATACTTTAAATTCCGCAAATTAGTTTCAAATTGTGTTATTTCTGCTATTATTAATAATGAAAATGACAAACGCTTTTATGCAAAAATAAAATTTCTAAATTTTGTAGAATATGGTTTACTCGACACAGGCGCGAATGTCTCGTGTATAGGTTCAAATTTAGCTGGTTATAATTTTTCTAATTTTCCAAATTTTCATCCTCTCAAAAGCCACGTCAAAACTGCTGATAGTAGGGTGCAAAAGACTACAGGCATGTTAGATGTTGATGTTATGTTTAAGGATCAAGTCCAAAAGATCAAATTTTTAATCGTTCCAACTATTTCGCAAAGAGTTATCTTAGGATTAGACTTTTGGAAGTCATTTAAATTAGCCGCAGACATTTTTGATTCTGCAATCGTGTCAATTCCGTCTGTCCGTTCGACTTTATACACAGATTTATCCGAGTTGTCCGTTTTTGAAAAACCGTCCGATGTTTTGTCCGAATCTTTAGAAAAGTCTGAAAGAATAGACGAATTCAAATACCCTTTGACTTCAACCCAGACTCAACAGTTAAACACAATAATAGATCTTTTTCCAAATTTCGCAAAACAGGGTTTAGGTAGAACAACTTTAATAACCCACGAAATTGATGTTGGTGATTCGAAACCCATCAAACAAAGATTTTATCCCGTATCCCCTGCTGTTGAAAAATTGATGTACCAGGAAATAGACAGAATGTTAGATCTAGGAGTCATAGAAGAATCCACATCCGCATGGAGTTCTCCTATGCGACTTGTTGTTAAACCCAATAAAATTAGACTTTGTTTGGACGCCAGGAAACTCAACAATCTTACCAAGAAAGACGCGTACCCCTTACCCAATATTGAAGGAATTTTTTCCAGGCTTCCAAAAGCAAATCTAATTTCTAAGCTTGACTTGAAAGATGCATATTGGCAGATAGGCCTAGCCAATCAGTCCAAGGCACTAACAGCGTTTACGGTACCAGGCAGACCGCTGTACCAGTTTGTTGTCATGCCTTTTGGTCTTTGCACAGCACCACAAACGATGTGTCGTCTGATGGACCAGCTCATTCCCCCAGACCTACGCCACTGTGTCTTCGGTTACCTTGATGACCTCGTAATAGTTTCGGAAGATTTTCAATCACATTTAACAACCCTTGTAAAGATAGCTGACCAATTCCGTAAAGCAAATTTAACTCTAAATATTGCAAAAAGCGCATTTTGTGTCACACAAGTAAAATACTTAGGTTTTGTCATAGGCCATGGTGGTATACAAACGGATCCAGAAAAGGTTGAGGCAATTTTGAAATGGCCTACACCCAAAAACATTAAACAAGTCCGCGGTTTTCTTGGAATTGCAGGTTGGTACCGAAGGTTCATTGAAAATTTTTCCACGGAAGTTTTTCCAATAACCGAAGTACTATCAACTAAACGCAAATTCAATTGGACTCCCGAGGCACAAAAGGCCTTTGAAAAAATTAAACTTTTGCTCACAACCACACCAGTTTTATCAAATCCCGACTTTTCCCGTAAATTCTATTTACATTGTGACGCATCTGACTTTGGTATAGGAGCTGTTTTAGTACAGTTAGACGAAAACGGGCAGGAAAAACCGATAGCGTACATGTCAAAGAAATTAAACACCGCACAACGTAATTATAGTGTGACGGAAAGGGAGTGCCTTGCAGCCCTCGAAGCAATAAAGAAATTCCGTTGCTACCTAGAACTTCAGGAGTTTGAAGTCATTACGGACCACTCCTCTCTTGTATGGCTTATGAAACAACCAGACCTTTCAGGCAGATTAGCTCGATGGGTGTTTAAATTGCAATCTTTTAAATTTACAGTAAGCCATCGAAAGGGTAAAGACCACGTTGTCCCTGACGCCTTAAGTCGAATTTACTGTGCCGAAGTCTCAGATATTCACATGATCGAACCGGAAATAGACATGAATTCCCCACATTTTAACGATTCTGACTATATGGACCTTAAGAAAAATGTTTTAGAAAATGCAGAAAAATACCCAGATATTAAAATAATAGAAAATTTTGTGTACATAAGAACTAACCATTATACAGGAAACATAGATGAAGAACAATTTTCTTGGAAATTATGGATCCCTATGCAACTGAGGTTAGATGTCATCAAAAACATTCATGAATCCATTACAGTACATGGTGGAATGGCAAAAACTCTTGAAATGGTTAGAAGAAACTTTTATTGGCCAGGTATGGTTACAAATGTTAGAGATTTTGTCAGGGAATGTGAAACTTGTAAGCAAACCAAAGCACCAAACATGATTTTGAAACCGGAAATGAGTCAGCCAACCATTTCCTGTAGACCATTTCAAAGGTTATTTATAGATATTTTAGGACCATACCCTAGAAGTAAAAATGGTCACATTGGTCTCCTAATAGTGCTTGATCATTTCTCCAAGTTTCATTGGCTTTGTCCACTAAGAAAATTTACTGCTAAAGCTATCAACAGTTTTCTTTTAAGCAGTATATTTCATATATATGGCATTCCTGAGTACATTGTAAGCGACAACGGATCACAATTTCGATCAAATGAGTTCGAAACCTTTTTGACCAAATTGGGTATAAAACACACTCTCACTGCATTATATGCCCCGCAGTCAAATGCGTCCGAACGTGTAAACCGCTCTTTAATTTCCGGTATTAGAACTTTTTTGAAAACCGATCAAAAAGAATGGGATGAAAACATAAGTTCGATAAGTTGTTCCTTAAGAAATGCATATCATCAAACCATAAAATGCTCTCCATACCAAGCCATATTTGGCATGGAAATGATAACACACGGATCCTCGTATGACTTACTTAGAAAACTGAAAATGTTAGAAGAACCACTTAATCCTCTTACAAAAGAAGATAGTTTACATTTGTTGCGTAAAAATATTAAACAAAATATTAGAAAATCGTTTGAAACTAATAAACATAATTATAATCTAAGAGCCAGACCTATACAGTATCAAATTGGACAAGAAGTCTTCCGCAGAAACTTCTCCCAAAGTAATTTTTCGAAAAACTATAATGCCAAGTTAGCCCCTATTTTCCTTAAAGCGAAAATTCGAGAACGAACAGGAAACAATTGTTATGTTTTGGAGGATATGGACGGAAAAGTTATTGGAACTTTCCACGCGAAAGATATTCGCCCGTAACCAATCGTTTTTTTTACTTTTCCATAATCGTTTTTCCGTCTAATTCTGTTGTTTAAAAAACCATAATTATCTGGTTTGTAATATACGATTATTAATTTTGTTACAATTTACATATGGATTTTAGCTGATAAAGTTGAAATTATTCATTTTGTTTTTGTTAAATTATTATGATTATTTTGTTGAACATTTATTTCGCTTAAAAATAAGTTGTTAATATTTCTAAATATGTGTTTTAAATTTAACAGTGATATTTTAGCTCACACTGTTGTATTTAACACTGATCAACTAGTTAGCAGCTTTGAAAACTGCATTATCCACCTGACGCATAAGAACGCACTAAAACGCATAGAAACGCATACTCAAATCTGCGTTGATTTTAATATTTTTCCGAACACTTTCATAAACCAAAGCGTGGTTTGTCTTTATAAAAACTTGTTTCCTTCTTTTCTAACTCGAACTTCAATCCAGAAACATCTAAAATAAAGTTAAATAAAATTTTTTTTATTTTTGTTTAATATCCTTAAAGGACATTAATTAACTACATCTTTTTATAATACAACTCAAATTGATAAATCCATTCAAGGTAATTTGCTAAAATAAATAAGTTTAAAACAGTTGATCATTAGCTAAATTATACATTTCATCAAATTTTATTAGTGATTTCTAAACGCCTTGAAAATTGTTTCACAAATTTATTGAATTCTGGAAGATTAAATTGTTGAACAGAATAAAACATCCAAAGAAAGGTAATATGTTCACATGTTAATTTAAATAAAATCTAATAAAATATTTTCCACAGGAACATTTTATAAACCCTAATATACAGTGGTGGACATATTCCCCAAGCCACCACTGTACCATTTTTTATTGCAACCCAAAAATTTATCAAAACGAAATTGGCATATATGAGTTTTGTGTACTCAAATAGAAAAAAGAGGAAGAAAGAATAAAAACACAAATCGTCATTAAGCAAAGATCAATTTCTACAACATCAGATTTATTTTGCAATAGTCCATAAATAGAGAAGTTCATAAAGAAATCCATGTGTTAAAACCAGAATTATTGTGAAGATCCAATTTCAAATAAAAACCAAAATCAAGAAAAGTGAGAATCATCAGATAAATTTATATTAAAATATTCCAACATTCCATGAAGAATAATATTGAATCCAAATGAATCCATCGTATTGGTCATAAATCAGTCTCAAATCAAATCCATCTAAAACAAAATCAATTAAAATTATAAAATTATCAAGTAAGTGTTAAGTTTTTCAAATCATAGTTTGATTAAAAAAAAAAACAATTTGGCAATAAATATCTTTAAATAACAACAAATATAAAAAATATGATTCAATTCTAAAATATAATAAATAAGTTAAAATTTCAACATCTTAAAATCTAAAATTCACTAAACTATGTTAAAACAAATACTATAAACTATTCTTAAACCTATTCAAAATTCTAAAAAGTTATAAATTAAAACAAAACATGATTTGGAAACCTTAACTAATATTGCACATTTATATCACAGCTCAAAAACATCATTATAATAAGTGTCTATTTAAGTAAATTAGTGTTAATCAACGTTATGGAAATAATTTGTACATGCAAAACAAAAATTTAACTTCCAACCTAATTTGTCTTAAGAAATCTGCAGCGGATTGTCGAGGCCTCAACATTCAGCAGCTCCAGATACCCTAAATTGGTGAGTGAATTTTATAATTTTCGGAATTTTTTTGTTTTGCATATATTTTAATTTAAAAAGTGAGAAAAAAGTAACAACAACAATGATATTGCTATTCAATTAAAATTTTACTAAATAATATTCAATTAATACCGTCATTCGAGGGTTAGGTGTTACCTAAACATGCTTTTATTAAAGCAATAAAATAATATATTTTGTTATTCTTTTTTGGTGCGACCTTCTTCTTATTTTTCAACGATCTTTTTATTCTTAATGATCATTAAGCAATGCAGTTATTGATCTTGTTTTTGTTACTTATTTACACTACAATATAAATATATTAGTACAGCCCTAAAGAATTTTATTAAATTTGTTTATATTGTTACACATTTATTAAATTATTTCTTTATTGTTATAAAATTTGTTCATTGTTTGAATAATTGAAATTTAATTGTTATTCTATATTGAAATATATTCCTGAACGGATTTTTAATGAATTATTAGGAATAATTATTTTAATTTTCAATAATAATATGCTTAGTAAATCTAAATTTTTTATATGAATAAAATGAGAAATTTAATTATGAAACTATAAATATTTTGTTGAAGTTTTCGTGATGTGAGAAAGTGTAAGTGTGTGAATAGAGTTAGGGATCTTATTCCAATTTGCCCAATAAGATCAATGGAAGGGTGGGTTAAGAGGCATTCCATCTCCATAACATCTGGGAGATCGGTCACACAGTTGTGGTCAAATTTATACACATTTAGGTTGAAAATATCGGGTCAATCTTTTATCATCTTTTGTTTTAAATCAACCTGATTTTAATTCATTTTGTTGTAGTTTAGGGAGTCTATAACAAATATTTGTGAATGTCGAATTTTAAGTAGGACATAGGACAACGCGAACAAGAACCCCGCCGCCCGACTGACCGCTAGTGGCATTTCAATGGCTCCCGCTAGTTCGTTTGTTTTATCTAGTTTTTATTTTATTTTTTCCTATTTAACCTGAACACTTGATACTCAAAAAGGTTCTTATTTTTAGATTGTATTTTGATTCTGTGGAAGTATTCATGCTGTCCCCCAAGTATTCATATGTTCAGTCCATTGTACATTACAAAACGCATAATACCCTCCCCACTATTGTGTGTAGGGTATAAATAGGCCAACAATCGAGGTTATGGACCGATTTTGTCGATTTTAAATAGCAACCGAGCCGAAAGAATTCGCCATATATTGATGTATGAGTGATGTATTTAAGTTATTTGGGGGCTACGGAAAGTTGATTTTAACATGCAGACGGACATGGCTATATCGACTTCGCTATCTATAACGATTCAGAATATATATAGTTTGTGGGATTGCAATTGAAAAATGAAGAAATTCATGGTGAAGAGTATAAAAAAAAAATTTCTATATTTGCCATATTTTCCAGCTGCCCTTCCTTGTCCCATTTTTTTGCGAAAGGTAACATTTTTAAAAAAGACGTGATTCCAAAAATGTGTTGCATAATTTTTTGGGTAAAAACCCATTATTTTACAAAAATTTTCAAAATAAGTTTAAAAAAAATATTTTTTTTTAAATTTTTTCTGGAATATTTTACAAAAAATTTAAAAATAAATTTAATTATTTTTTTAAATTTTTTCTGGAATTATTTTAAATCGTAAAAAAGAAACATAAAAAATCAAAACATTTTAAAAAATATTTTATTTTACTTCCCTAAAATTGATTTTTCCACAAATTTGAACTTTGCTAACCAATAAGTAGGCACCTAAAAGGCGTAGAACCCTTTTCAAATACTCATTTCATAACTTGATCAATTTGCTATCACATGTTTTATACATTTTTGGATTATCTCATTTGGTTTAAAAATTATGATATTTGCAACGAAAAAAGCACTGTGCGTCATATAAAATTAAAATGATTTTGCAATGCGGCTATAAGTCATTGTGTCTGCAAAATGAGGCCTTTAAGAAGGCATCTTTACTGCAACTTTTTTCTCGCTGGGCAGTCCTTATGAAATTTTAAGTCGCTCTGTTACGAAATGTTATAATTTTCTCATATTTTTAAGAATTTTGCCAATTTTGAATTTTATGATAAAACTAAGAAGTTTTAAACATTGGCTTTATTCATCAATCTAAAGTTTGATATTTTTCTGTTTGAATTTTTAGTTTATTTTCGAATCTTTTTTCCAGAAGTTAAAGTTTTAAGTTCTAATCCCCGAATTCGAAGTATTTTCTACCATAAATCATTCATATGTTAATCATAATTCATCATTAAATAGTCTAAACAATACTGTCTAAAATAATCACAATAAAGCATTAATGAATACTCTCGGGAAATTGTCTATGTTCATGCAGCATACAGTAACCAAACAATTCATTCGTATTCATTCATATGCAACCCTAACTGCTGTATTCGTACACATGTACAGTATAAGTGTTGCTGTTATATTTTTTCCATTTATAATGAACCAAAATAATAATAATAATAATAATCAAATAGACAAATGGAAAACAATCGCAATAGAAACCACAAATACGAATTTGCTATAATGCTGTATACAACAGACGGCTAGACAAAAACACACAGCCTTTTCCCGTCTGGGGTTTAGAGAATACTATTTGGCAACGAGATGTCGGGTCGTCGACAAGCTCTAGGCAGATAGTAAGAGAGAAAGATAGAATGGGTAACAAATAAACCTCAAGGCACATGCAATGGCACGCTTACGCATGCTAAACTATACATATGGATAACAGTGGAGTAGTAAAGTTCATAATTTATTATAAACGCCTGTAAATCTGCAACAAACATATTAAAACACGCGTCTCTTACACAAACAAACAACAACAACAAAAAACGTATTAAATTACTTTTATTGTCATTTGTACATTAAAACGGTTTAAATGTTTACAGGCCCAAAAAAAGTACGCATTCACATAAGTATAACGAAAAAACAGAGTTGATCTAATCATAGCGGAAGTATAAATGTTTAGAAGGATGAGTTTTTATGGTTTTTAAATGCAGTTTCCTAAATTTATGCATGAAATGTGCATCATGTTGTTGATTCACCATTTGACATTTACACGCATTCACACACACACACTACTCACTCTCACGCTCTCCTGAGCGTGTGTGGTTGAGACAAAAAGATAGGGTATATGCGGTTTATACTGCAATTTACACAAAAATAAAACACATGCTGTCAAAAATGTTTTTGAATTTTATACACAAATTCAAAATTTTTTTGTTTTCAAAATTTGGTTAGATTCTATCAAAACATTTTGTGAAAAGGGTATTTCAATAAATTTCCAGGTAATACAGTTGCTGTGTTGTACACGATCCCACAGGAATTTTAACAAACACAAAGAATTTTTCATAAAACTAAAGAATTTTTATTGATTTTTTTCCTAGTGTTTCCGTGTGTTTTTGAAAATTGATGATGATAGAATAGAATAACAAATGTTTGGACAGATGATACTTGCTATGAATGGCACTAAGCACGTGATGTTAAAGGGTTTTACTATTGTTTTCATTTATTTTAATAATATTCAAATCAAATTATTGTCAAATTTATGTGGCATTAGTGGCAGCAGGAAGGTACATACAAACAATATTTAAAATGTAATAAAAAAAAATTATTTTTGTAAAACAAAGGAATTTAATATCGAAGGAATGTAAGGAATTTTTTAGATATTTATGTTTATGTGCATATAGAAAATAATGTTAAAGTTTTGTAATTAGTACAATGTGAACTTTAAATTCAAATTGGAAATAATAATGTAAATATGTTAATAAAAGAGAAGAACTGACAAAAACAAATAACAGAGCTATTCGAGCTATATTCTGTGCCGAATACCCTCAAAATTTTTAAAAAAAGTTTTTTTTTTTCGAAGTTGTTTTTTTTTTTCCAAATTTTTAGTTTTTTTTTTAAATTTATTAGTGAAAAAAAATTTATGCCAAAAAAAATTTCTTGGTAAAAAAAAATTCGGGTTAAACAAAATTGTCCCGATTTTGACCCATTGTAGGTCCAAATTACTATAGCCTTATATACATCGTTGCAATGGGCTTTGAAATATCTATCATTCTATCATATCATAGACCAAAAAGATCGGGATTTTCCTTATATCTCAGACATTTGTGGGCCGATTTTCTCGATTTTAAATTGCCGAGCATGGAGAATTCCCGATTGATGTATCAATAATGTTTGTGAGTTATTTGGGGGCTACGGAAAGTTTATTTCAACTTACACACGGAATGACGGACATGGCTATATCGACTTCGCTTTCTATAACGATCCAGAATATATATACTTTGTAGGGTCTCAAATGAAAATTACAAACGGAATGACAAACTTATATATACCCTTGCTACACATGGTCAAGGGTATAAAAAGTGGAATTAAATCTTTATAATAAGTTCTTCCATGGCTATAGAGGAGGTGTATTTGAGTTTAATGGGGCGGAACCTCAAGGACTCAAAGTGGTCAACATAGTGTTTTCTTAAAATTAAAAATGATGTTTTGCCTTCAATTATTGGTTGGACCTTTTGCTTTTTTACAACACCAAACATTTCTGAGCAATAGAAAATCTCTCCTTCTAGGCACTATAGTGCATATAAGAAATAGGCGAATGCTAAACATATTGTTTTTGGTTGAACCGATTTTGACCATTTTCAATACTTAACATAGAATATTTTGAACAATTCATTGCTCCCTAGGTCCTTCTCATTGTGCTCTATCGTGCTTACAGCAGATATAAGAGCTGACATAGATATATCGTCTTAGAATTTAAAGACCCAGAATATACTTTGACAGTTAATAGCGGCGATATAGATGAAACTTCATCTATCGAATTGGCTGTCATTTATGCTGTTTGTTTTGCCAAATCACCATGGATGGGTATAGGCTTCAGCAGCATGTGCAAATGATATTTTTTTTTATCTAAATTCAGTTCGTTTTTCTGGATGAAAGGGTACAAAACAAATTGTCGAATTTGGGACGATACCAAACCGCATAAGATAGGCATTTTAAACGAAAAAAAAATGTCTATGAAAGAACCTATGTCAGAGATAGATTCTTTCATTAAGGAATCACTTAATGCAATTATCTTTATAATAGGGTTTGTCAATAAGTCCGCGACTTTTAGAATTTCGCGGCTCTTAACTGAAAGGACAACACTGCTCCTGCCAATAGGCGTGTTTGACAGCTATTGATAGCAGCCATCTTGCGGAAAGCTTTCTCATACACAAGTAATCATTCAAAACTGAAACCACTGATCCATGTGAGATGCCCATAGCTTCTCTCGCACTTTCAATCTCTGATCGGCCAACACACTCCTCTTGGTAGTGGGTACACAGACTCTGAGTTTTATCATAAGATTAAAATATAATAAAATTCTTAAAACTAAATGAAATATTTTTTTCGAGGTTGTCTTATAATTTGGTTCAAATATTGTTTTCTACTGAATCGATTTTGCTGATATTGTGGACAAAATAGTGACTGCTTCACTCTTTCTTTTTAATTGCAACATATATGTTGTTTTACAAACAAATTGCTTCAATATAATGTTAAATCTTCATCTTATTACTTTCATAATTATCAATATTGACACATTTTAATTTTCTTTTCACATTTCGTAGAACATGTTTTTCACACCCAACAAATAAAGCATAAAGTCTATTAAAATATATATTTTTTTTTTTTAAATACTGACTTAATTAAAAACCAACATTATTTTATGATTTCTTTTCATACATTTAACAAAAGCAAAGTAACATTTATTACCCCTGATAAAGGAATTGCAGTTATTTTACAAGAAATAGTAAAAAATATGAAATAAATGTACAAACAAATATTGCCATAAATCTATAATCCTGGCCATATAAAAATGAAAATATTTGACTTTTACTTATGACGAGAGAGCGAGAAAGAGCTGCTCTATAAGCAACCACAACAAAATTAAAAGTATTATTAAGCATAAATCCTTTTACACATTATCGTAGGTACCCAGCAGTTCCATGTACTAGTTTCGCATTTAAGGAATTTTTACTGAGAGACAAAAAACCTAAGTCTGTTGTCAAAAACCTTAGTCTTGCAACAACAAATTACATGTAAATCAATGTATTTTGTTGTTGTGTCAGCCATTAAATTAGGGAGAGAGTAATTATTTTTACTCTCATTTGTTTCTCTAGTTCTATCCTATGCTACTACCCATCCGCCTACTTACACGGCCTTGATTTTATCATAGAAATAATATGTGAAAAATATCAATATTTTTTTGGAGGCTCTCTCATATCTGGGTCCATAACTCTGGTTCTACTGAACCGATTCTGCTTATTTTCAATACCAGACTGGCTAGGACAATGATAAACATTTGTATGTATAGCTTGTTAATGTTGGTTGTTTATCTTAGACGTGAGAGTGTTTTACACTAACGCTTAGCTAAATTGGCTCATTCGCCACTTCTGGGTCCATAACTCTGGTTCTAATGAACCGATTTTGCTGATTTTCATTACCAGACTATCTAGAACAATGCTAATCATTTTATTTGTAGCTTGTTAATGTTGGCAGTTTATTTTAGAGGTGAGAGTTTTTTACACTAACGGTTAGCTAAATCGACTCATTCCCAAGTTTTGATTGTAACTATCAAAACTGAAGCGAACTGCAAGGTACTTTTAACACTGCTGGGAACATCCGAGCGAATCCTTTATTTTCTTATTTTATGTTCGTGTGTGTAAAATAAACAAAAACATAAATCAGGCGGTAATAAATCTTCCAATATGCAATTCGATATGGCTGTAAAGACAAAATATTTGTTGCCTTTAAATAAAGTAAATATTTACGATTGAGACGCTTCCTATCAACAGCATCCATTTCACTGCCTCCTCCAACACAATTCTTCCATTTTCATTCATCCTTTGGACTTTTGGCAAAAAAGGAGTATGAAAGGCTGTTTTACCATGTATTTTTAACCCAAAATATTATAATGGATGAGTTCATAATTTGCCACGCTTATCAAAATATATTGAAGGTTTGTTTTCTCTTGATTTGTTTGAAAGTGTTGTTCAAATTATTTGTGTTATTTTCATTTTCATTTGTTATTGTTGATGTTTTTAAATGAGTAGTCAGAAGTAAAGGAAGGGTTAAAACTTAATTTCCGTAATAAACAATAATGGGAACAGGAAGGAAATTTGAAAAGAAAAACTATGATTTATGTTTGAAAAGCTTTAAAAAGTATTATCAAGTAATTTAGCAAATAATTTAAATAAACTAAACTAAAGAGTTTAGAAATTAACTTGATATTAAAGTTAAAATGTTAAAATTAATCATTATTTTATGACTAAATTAATTCTTGTTTATAAAAATCGTTTCACATCTGTGTCATGTTTGAACGTAAATTTGTGCTTGAAATAACTAGTTCACATTTTTAACAAAGAAACAAAAACTATTAAAATTTAACAATTCATTCATTTCAAATGTCATTGGGTGGCCTTTCAAGTAGTTACCAAGTAATAAATGTTTTGAGATTTTGTGTTTTAATATGTGTAAAAGACCGCAAATTGTTTTTTAATCATTTTTTATATTGAGCGGCATAAACACAAAGACTTGTAAGAGTTTATTTAAAAAAAACCATTAAGAAGCATGGGAATATTAAATAAAACATAATTAATTATAACAAAATACAAGTATTTGTAATAAAATACATGCTTAATGCTTATATACATTCTTCAAATATTTGCTGGGAATGTAAAGGTTCTTCCAATAGGGGCTTCCAAACTGTGACACTTAGTAGCGGCCATATTATTGAAGTTACATCTGTGGAATTGGCTGTTAATTATTCAGATTGTTTTGCCAAATCACCATGGCCGGTTATAGCGTTCAACAAAACGTGAAAATCATAAAATTATTTTATCAAAAAGAGTGTTCAATTCGGGCAACATTCCGCGCGCTTCGCCCATTATAGATGAATGGCTACGTCAACAAACAAAATTGTCGAATTTGGGATGATACCAATCCACATGAGAACTAAGAGCGTCCAGTACATATCGAAAAAAGTCGCTGTTTGTTGGGGATTTTGGGCTGTTGGCGTCATCGGTACATATTTCTTTTATAACGATGTTGGAAAGGCCATCATCGTAAACGGAGACCACTATAGGTAGATGATCATTAACTTCTTTTGGTCTGAAATAGATGATGTGGGCACCAACAGCATATTATTTCAACAGGACGGCGTTAGCTGCCATACAGCTTATGCCACATTGGATATTCTCCACGAGCGAGTTGAGGGCATGGTCATATCACATGGAGGTAATGTAAACTGGCCACCAACATCGTGTGATTTGACCCCGTTAGCAAATAGCTACAGCGGCCCTCAAAACCAACATATCCGATGCCTTCGGTAAAATTCTGCCTGATTTGTATGCCAGAGTTATGGAAAATGCGTGACACCCAGCAAAACCTCGGGGGACACTTGGATTGTAACATCGTATTATCCATACATAATGGCATCGATAGGCCCTTCAAACGAATAAAAATTGTCGATGGTATCTCACACACACTTTGTTTTATTTAAATTTATAGAAAACAATCGCTTAATGAAAGACCCTTTATATGAAAATATTTGATTTTACATGAGCTTGAAAAGAACAAACAACACAATCAATAAAGGAATTCGAGTCATCATTTTTAACATTTCAAATTTAATTTCTTATATTTGTGGAAATCTCGCCATTTCTCAAGGATTAAAATGGTGACCAAAATAGTTTTAATATAATAATGATCCTCTACTAAAATCTTTTCTATTGGAGTATGACTTAAAAATGCAGGATCTACAATAGATGGCGTATCATTTGAAGGGTACATATCTGTCATTTATTCACACCTAGTTGTGTGTTACATTATAGTGTAAAATACAACGTTTTTTTTGCTTCGAAATTGACAAATTTTGTGCTGACAAAGCGTCATATGCGGGAAGTTTTGCTTTACATCTTTGATTTGAAATAAAGTGCCGCTGATCGACTTAGTAAGTTATATGATTAATGTAGCCATAAAGTATGAAGACCAAGATTTGCAGGCATTACTCCATGTAGATTGTTGTAAAACTCAACAAGAGTTTGCAAAATCACTTGGAACTACTCAAAACGTTTGCAAACAACAGGCTTTATCCAAAAGGAGGGAAACAGGGTACCATACAAATTGAAGCCGAGAGACCTTGAGACGATTTTGCAACAAGAGCTTGCAAAATTACTTGGAAATAATCAAAACTTTTGTAAACAACATGCTTTATTCAAAAGCAGGGAAACAGGGTACCGTACAAATTGAAGCCGAGAGACCTTGAGACGATTTGGCCACACCCGCCTTATAGGCCAGACCTTGCCCAGTTCGAATACTCTGGATAAGCTTAAGCTGGGAGACCATGAAAGGCGACATACAAATGTCATTACTTGCTGTGAGTGATCCATTATGATAACAAGAAGTATAAGAGATCGTATGTGAAGCCTGGCAAACAGAACGCTCTCTCTGGGATACTTCACTTTCGAACAGAGTATTCGATATTGGCTTGATTTGTTCTTGGCATCAAAAGATGAGCAGTTCTTTTGTCTCGGAATCCATATGTTATCAGAAAGATGCGAAAAATTCATAGCTATTTGCTCTAAACAATTTCCGACAATTTCAAAACGAGAAGCGTAAAGAATTTATTTAATTTTTTGAAATTTCGTTTTCAATTTTCCGTAGCTTCCAAATAATGTTCATACATCAATATATCCGATACAGACCCGGTTCGGTTGTAATTTAAAATCAAGAAAATCGGTCCACAAATGTCTGATATATAAGGAAAAAATCACGACAACCTCGATTTTTTACAAATTTTTGATCTATGTCTAGATTACTAAGTCATTAATATAGACCAAATGGTTCTCTAATGATATATATTTCAAATACCTTTTCAAAGACACACAGTGGTTTAGAAACTTTTTTTTGAAAATAATTCGGTATCTTGGGAACTATTAGAGATATTGTTACGAAATTTCACATGGTATGTGCTGAGGTATTTTCGAGTTGATTTACGTTTGTTCAGTTTCCTTGGGCCCCTCAAAGTTGGTCACCTTGGGTCTCAAATTTATTAAAAAATGTGTGACCCGAATGAGCTGAAATTTTTAATGTAAATAGTCCTTGAGAAGATCTACAAAAACTACGCTTACAAGTGTTATGAAAAAACGTACAAACTTGTTAAATGGGGCAAGGTTTGTGGAACTTCTGAGGAGTAAATAAAAGCTTTTAATATAAGTATTTGATATTGTTGAAAACACTATGACTTGAGGATTGATATTCTAGTAAAATTAAATAATTTTATGAAATTTTGTAACTTCATTTACCTTAAAAACTAAAAAAAAAATTCATATGGTGATTTTCCATGAATTAAAATATAAAATTTGAATTAATGTAAAATTTTAACAATTAAAGATAACATAACAAAATTTGGATCCAATATAGAATAAAATGTCCTTAAATCAATGGCATTAGAATTTTGAAATTTTTTTATTTTCAAATAATGAAATTCCTAAAACTGGGGAAATGTGTTCCAAAAACTGAGTTTTTTTAGAAAAGTGCCTACTGTGACGCTATTGACCATGTGATAGTAAAAATACTTAGCACGTATTTAAAAAACATATGGGCACCGATCCACGAGCTTTTTCGTGGATCGGTGCTTTGCCTTTTTAGAATTTTTGACTCAAACCAATTTTTTTTTTAAATTGGCCAAGTTTGGAGAGGACTGGGGGTGGTATGTCCGTTTAAGTGAGCCAAATTTTTCTTTACACGCTTTTGCATTAATTTATCTTTCCGGATCATATAAAAATTATATATAGTCCCCAAGAAATTTTTTTTCTGCAAAAGAAAAAATTATGGGCTTTTTTGGGGAAAAACGTAAAAAATGCGGTCCTTTTTACAAGTTCCAACTTTGGATGCGTATAACTTTTTATACGGAATAGATAACTGTTAGCAAGTTGTTTAAAAAGATCGAGTAAAATTAAAAAAAATAAATCAATAATCAAAATTTCAACTCATTCGGATCATAAATGTATTTTGGGCGACTTTTTTTAAAAAATTTGAGACCCGAGGTGACCAACTTTGAGGGGCTACGTACTTGCCCCCATTAGAGCTAGGAAGCTGAACAAACGTAAATTAACGTAAATTAAATAAAAAGGCTCAGCTCCAACCATGTGAAACTTCGTAACAATATCTCCAATAGTTCCCAAGATACCGAATTATTTCCAAAAAAAATGTTTTTAAACCACTGCACAGTGTGGTAGATCGCAAATCTAACTGGACAAAATTAATAAATCAAGTTGGGTTCACTTCTCACTTATGAATCATATAAATAATGAGTTCACATATATAAACGATTAGAAAAAACGATGTATTTTGGGAGTTTTTACCCATTTTTCAAAAATTTTCTTTCGTGAAAAAGTGGAAGTCATACTGGAAAAGTGAAAAACTGTATGGAGGTAGCGAGAATGCGCAACATGTTTTTGATTTACCTTAAAGAGAACACTTGAAAGATTAACTCAAATATAGTTTTACACCGGAACTATCCGGAATAAATTGCTTAAACTCTACTTGAAAAAAGGAAATATTTTATTTTTTTCTATGTGGAGGTCATACTGGAAAAGTGAAAAAAATGTATGGCGGTCGCAAAAATGCGCAAGATGTTTTTGATTTACCTTAAAGAGAACACTTGAACGATTAACTCAAATATAGTTTCACGGCGGAACTATCCGGAATAAACAGCTTTAACTCTACTTAAAAAAAGGAAATATTTTATTTTTTCCAATTTCTGATCTTCTCACAAAAAATAGTTTTTTTTAATAGTTACAATGGAAATAATTAAATCAAGATTGTTGTATATTTTCTTGAAATAGAGCTTAATAATAATAAAGACAAATGATGACAATAAAATCACCGTAGCCTTTTTAATCATAAACTAAAGTCACACAAAAAATACACTTCTCTTTGAAATCTTAATGTACCTGTTGACAACAACTGACTTTAAAGCTTAGTTTTTGCTAATCGGAGCTAAAAATAAAAAAAACAAAACATGAATTATAGTTCCCTATTGTATTGAGAAGCTCATTAAATTATCAGAAGGAATGATTCCAGACATTTTTTTTTAATTTTTTCCAGCTAGAATTGTGATTTACCACAGTGTGCACTGTGCGACATATCAAAATCGGAAAAACTTTTTTAAACCAGACTCAAACAACTTATTTGCCATACAATTTTTTCATTAGTAAATTTAAAAAAAAAAACTTTTTTTTTTAAAAATTAAAAAAAAATTTGAAAACATTTTACTTTTAATAAAAAAAAAAAAATTATAACAACATTTTTTTTTTTACCTTAAAAATATTTTCAATTTTTATTTTAAAGTATAATTTGGTGAAGGGTATAAATGATTTTAACATGTTCAACTTTTTGTTGTTACATCTTCGCAGCATCGAAACTACAAAAAATGCAACATACGGACCACCTTAGTGATCAGTTTTATTTCCTGAAATATATGTAGTGAAACCAGAATTTTGAAAAAAACTAAAGAAAATGCCATATTTAAATAATTTTAAGAATTATTTTTCAAAAAAAATTGCAAATCCTCTTTATTTTCTAATAAAAATATTTAATCTCATTTGCAAATATATTTATTATTATTATTTCATTTCAATTTCTATTATTGTTGCTCTTAGCTAATTTATGAAGAAAACGAAATAAACAGGCCTCCCTTAAATTTATATTTATTTGTCATAATTTCATATTCTATTGTATTTCCTTAAACTTATTTGCGTTTAATCCAATTTGCATAATAAAATACCAACCAAAAAAAATTTAAAAAAAAATAATAAATAAAAAACTGTAACATCATCAACATCATCAAGCCCACCACAAAAGACACATTTACAAAACCTTGCTCTGCAACCCTTAATATATAGACATAGTAACTCCATCACTATGGTTTTATTATGCGTTTTATCTTTTGCGACTGTCTTATACGTAAAATATGTTACCCAAATGCCAACCAACGGGTACTTGACAAATGTTTTAAGTTAAAATTGCGTAAATCCCTTTAGTGGCGGCACGTTTCCGTTTCATTTTTTTTTTGTTATTTCATTATATGGCCTTTAAAGTTGTCTAATTTTGTGCTTTTCTTTTTTTGGTTAATCTGTGAGATATTTTGTGCCATTGCAACCCTAATACTTCTTGGCTTCACAATTACTTTTTTTTACTGTTTATATCTTTTTAAGTATTGTCAATATTTGTGTATTTTTGGAAAATAAATAAAAGTAATATGGGTATGAGCCAGTAATAAATAAACAAATGTAATGTGAAACTTTGATTGTTTATTTTAATTAAATCACCTTATTTGAAGGATTGTCAAGAGCATACAAAACTAAATAACTAAATATGCAAATTTAAATAATTTTGTGGCCACCCCTAAAATTAAATTTAGTTTTAAGTAGTTTGCTAATATTGAATAATGAATTCAATCAAAAAGGATAGGATATTTTCTATTATTGTAAAAAAATATAGAAAGCTGGCTGATCAGAGAATCGTTATATACTTTCATGTTGCCTTTTAAACAGTACTTTCTTCATTCCGTTTGCAATTTTACATAATATGCAATTCCGACTCTACAAAGTATAGATTTTCTGGAGTAAACGCTATTTGCCAACTAAATCTTTCATTCGATATTGGACCAATTCCGAAAAATAAATTAACCTAATTAAATATCGATATCGAAACAAAATTTTACATATAGCAAAGTTATTTAATTGTTGCACAAATATAGCAACAATTAAATAACTTTGCATGCAATATATGAAAAAAACGTTAAAATATTTCAAAAGACGCAAGGTTTGTGGAATTTCTGAAGAGTAAATATAGGATCTTTATATAAGTATTGGTTAAAAGCTGAGGACCTGAAGATTGATATTTTAGTAAAATTAAATAATTTTATAATTTTTTCGGACGTCATTTACCTTAAAAACTAAATATAAAATTTGAATTAATGTAAAATTATAACGGTTAAAGATATCATAATATAATTTGGAGTTAATATAGACCCAAATAATCTGTAATCAATGGCATTATAATTTTTGAAATTTTTTATTTTCAAATACCGAAATTCCGAAAACGGGGAAAATGTGTCCCAAAAACTGAGTTTTTTAGAAAAGTGACTACCGTGACATAATTTACCGTGGGATAAGAAATTGTTTTTGTATTTAAATAAGATGCTGGGTTGTACAAATATGGAGCTTTTTCGAGGAGCACTGTTTTGCCTTTTTAGAATTTTTCACTGAAACCTAAAATTGTTTTTTTTTTTAAATTGGCCAATAGGTCTTGGGGGGTAATATGTCCGCTCAAGGAAGCCAAGTTTCACTTTTGGGCGATTTTGCATTAAGTTGTCTTTCCGGATGATATACAAATTTTATACATTTAGTCGCGAAGAAAATTTTTTTTATTGATCAGAAATGTTTAGTATTGCAATTAGGGTTCCTACGCAGGAAAAATTTCCCGGGAATTACCGGGAATATTTTTTTTGTTAATTTTCGGGAAATGTTTGTCGGGAATTTTCGGGAATTTTTTCATAAGCTTTCTTCTAAAAGTAACAATATTCAGATTCGTTTCGATGGCCAAATTTGTTGCTTATTGAATTATTCTATTATATCAATAGATTTTTTCGGTTCTGGCAACAGATAGTCAGTTGGCAAAGAAATATTACGGTTGAAAAATCCGTAACACTGCCACAGCTGAAAAATTCGGTTATTAAGAATGAATCAAATTTAAAGTTTATGCTCTTAAAGGAATTATTAAGATGCCTAACATTACAACTTTTAGGGATATTCAATGAATATTATTCATACATATTTAGAAAAAATAATAACAATAATAATGGTTCAAATTTGTTTATTTATAATCAGTTTTGTTACACAGAAAAAACTAATTCTTAAACCGTTTCAATTCAAATATTTGTCACATATTGAACTGGTTTCAATTATTTCATAATTAAATCAAGTATTCATTTGCTCAAAAACAAAATTTCATGATATTTTCTATTGAATTTTGAGTTTTGAATTTGATTATTTTGACAATTGAATATACAATTTTCGTTATTGGTTCAATTTCAAATACAAACATTATTGAATAGATAATTTTCGTAATTGAAAACACATTTTTGTTATTTTTTGTGTTTCAATTACGAAAATTATCTATTCAATAATTTTTGTATTTGAAATTCAACCAATAACGAAAATTGTATATTCAATTGTCAAAATAATCAAATTCAAAACTCAAAATTCAATAGAAAATATCAAGAAATTTTGTTTTTGAGCAAATGAATACTTGATTTAATTATGAAATAATTGAAACCAGTACAATATGGGATAAATTTTTGAATTGAAATATAATTTTTTCTGTGTATGTAGAGTTAACAAAGTCGAAATTCTTAAGTTTTTTAATTAATTAAAAAATTTTTAATTTCGGGAAATTAGGAACCCTAATTGCAATGGTAAAAATCTGTCCAACCAAAAGCCATTTTAGAACAAGATGTAGCTAAGACTCTTAAAAACAATTAAAATAGTGTAATGCAGATTTTATTTCCATTCCGGGTATGTTTAGTCTGTCCAGGTTCTTCAAAGGGGTGCTTCCTTTGAAATCTTCTTTACCACAGAGCTGTCTTGTAGCTGTCTTGTTTGTTAATGGGCGAAGATTCTAAAAGAGCATTGGTCGAGATAAATACTTCGGCTCTCGGTCGGATAACGACTAATTATTAGTAAATGTAGCTTATGGATGAAATCCGAGGACAACTACAACTACAAATTATTGGCTATGACTACCCAGCAGTTTGAAAAGTGCCAATTGGAAACCTTATACTAGTTATATTGCTACTTGAACAACAAACTAGTTCGCTGTGGCTGCTAAAGTGGTAGTTAAATGGTTATCACTTGCACTACATTTCACCAGCATATTCAGTAATAAGCAATAGTCAGCTATTTGTCCTAAATTTTTGAAAATAAATTCAAGAAAAATAAAATCCTCTAAAATATACCACTTCGATGGCCACATGTAATGCTGAATGTGGCCGTTTGTGTTTTCGTTCTCAATGATGATGTAGAAAATGCAAAAATTGAGAGTAGACTTACATGTAATTCTTAATAACAATTAGAGAGCAGTACAAATAAGAGCTCTTTGGTTTAGTGGTTAGAGCATTTGACTAGAAAACGAGAGGTTATGTGTTCAACACCGCTCTCAGAAAAATTTATTTTTTCTTTTTTTCTCAAATGCTGGAGTATTTTCACTATTGAATTTAATAGTGAAGTGTTATGCAGAGTGTGCCAATCGGCCACTTGCAATGACATCCCCGTGTTAAATTCACCAGTCAATAACGTTGCGAGTGGGTTGAAAATTCACTAGTAGTAGTTCTTAGTGGCAAACGAATTCGACGTAGCGGAACTAGTGCAACGAACTGCAGGGTAGCTAATGAGTACAATTCGACGAAATAAATACTTCGGTTCTCTGACGGCTAATTATTGGTAAATATAGCTTATGGATGCAATCCGAGGAGATAGATTCTTCAACTAACTACAACTTATTGACTATGAATAGCTAATGAGTACAATCCGACGATACAAATGCTTCGGCTAACTACGGTATTAGTACGAAGTGAGAACTACTTATACTTATACGGGAGTAGATCGGGACAATAGAGCGGAAACTCTCCTGTCAAAGACCTAACTCAGTTGTCAAAAACCTAAGTGGTGAGAATGTATTAGTAAATAAAACTATGTGAAAACAAAAACAACACTCGTATGTGTGATTATTTTGAGTAATTTTTATGTTTGAGTTTTTTTCTAGTTTCCGCTCTATGTTCTCTATGATCGGGACTTCGATTCTAGCCTCCCCTATTCATGTGTTTTCTTAGATGTATTATATTAAAATTCACATAAACTATTTGGGACTTATTAATAACAATATCTAATACATATTGCATTAGTATTAATTATGTAAGTTGTAAAAGAACGTTACAATACATAGCAAAAACAAATGGAAAAATAGGTTGAATCGGTAAAGTGTTTTGAATCATAATATAGGGTGGCTGATGAATTATGCTACAAAAAAAACGTTATATCTTTTTTCTGTTTAATCAATTGGTTATATCTTTTTCTGTTTAACCGATTCGCTTGGAATTCTGCCATAAGATCATTCAAACGAAGGCTGAATACGAACAAATGTTGAACTGCATTTTTACACAGAGAAAACAGATTCTTAGTAGCAACCGAATTTTACAGTTGTGGCTACAAAATTTCAGAAGGAATAACAAAAGTTTGGTTGCTACAAATGAAATTCGAAAAATTCTATGTATGTAACCGAATCATTCGATTCGCAACAAAATCGTTTGCTACTACTAATTTGTTTTCTCTGTACAATGTCAACAATCAAAATTGTCGAATATAGAGTTACTCTTAGCTACATATACTCCATGAGACGGAATTGCATCCAGCTCAAGTAACTGTGTGGTGCGTAGTTTCATCAAGCTGCTTTACTTTTCGAAAAGCTGTACCATGTGTTAACAGTTTTTCTTTACAGAACTACACCGAAAGATAATTCCTTTCTACTCTGCGGTTTCAATTTACCACTAACATTTTCTAATAATAGATAATATAAAATTAACCAAATCTGGTGAAATTGAAGTTACTTTGTAAGCATTCCGAATTGGTACGTATATATACGATTCGGCACAACCGAATGTAGTGCTCCAACTGGTTTCTTGCTTTTCAGTGTAAAACAAATTATGATTAATAAATTAATCACTCATATTACACATAATTTTGAATTCCCAATAAAAAAAACCAACAAAACTTTATTTAAAAACTCAACTACAAATTCACTGCACGTTGTTTATTTATATTGTATTAATAAAGATTTTTTTCTTATTATTTTGTGTTTTTTTTTCATGATTTTTGTTAAATTAATATTTAATTTCTTTATAAATTATCATCATGTCTACAAAACTTCATACACAATGTAGATCGAGCACGTAGTTTAGTATTTTAGTTCCATACTGTTGTTCTTTTGTGGATTTCGTCCATCTACAATAAAAATAAATCAAAATACCCAACCCATAATATATTTTGTTATTTTAGCCTTGTTTTCAAGTTAATTCACACAATTACCATCTGAAATTCATATGTGTGATTCAGATTTGGAATCAGTTTGGTTTGACTTTATTCCCATAACATTTAGTTATTAGTACCTTTAACACATACCTAAACAGCTTGTTTCAGCAATCATACATACAATACATAAGTACATATACTTTCTCATAATATTTAAGGTAGTTGAGTAAAATTACATTCATGTAACATTTATTTCATTCATTCATTCACTTATTCATTCATACTCGTACATTGTGTACGATGATAGATAATGTCAGGTACGTGATTCTGATCATCTAGAGCGTAAAAAAAGTACTTTACTACAACAACAAAATTATATATTGAAATTACAGTTGTTAACGATTTTTGGTTTTGGAAATTGTCACTAGTTTTTCTTGATTTTTATTGTTTCAATTCTTAAGAAAGAGTACAAATTTGTGTTTCTTTTTATTAATTGTTGTTAAAATGTTTTAATATCATACAGTTTTGATAAATGTTTTTTTTTAATTTTTTCCAAAAAAATTCGTAGAAATTTAAACTCTTACGACAGGATATGCTTAAAGAATATTAATGTTTAAACGTGATTTAATTTAAATTATTTGGAATGATATTATTTATGTGATTAGCGGATAAAAAGTAGAGATTTATGTGACAAAATCAAAGATATTGTTCAAAAATATTGGGTTATAATTCAATATTGAAAGACATGTTAGAATTTTGGAATATGAGAAGTTTTTAAGTAAATTTGTCCGTTAAAGAGTAATATGTTTACTTGTCACCACAGCCATAATGATTTTGACATTTTATTTATATTAAATATGTTAAAAACTTCTCAGAATACTGAAGAATGTTTGTACATTAAGGCCCTAAATTTGTTTTATATACAAAATTTTCAAATTATGAAATGCAAACCAACGCTTGAATTTTGGTGCGTTTGTTCTGTTAAGAATTTGTATATAAAACAAAAACAAATTTTTAAAATTTTTGAAATTTTGTTTTTGCTTTCCATATAAATATCACTTTGTGACGTGATTTACAAAATTAGGGCCTAAGACAGTGAATTCAAATAAAGTTGAACAAAAATTAATGAATCTTTACTGAAATGTTAATAACATGCTGTTATTATAATAAATATGTTATATTTATAAATATGACAGCAATAACTGTGAAGTAGCTTTAAAGGTAGGTGATCATTGTGGAAATAGAACATTTCAGTGTTTCTGGAAGTCACTAGAAGATTATTTATCCATCTTCTAGTGACTTCCAGAAACACTGAAATGTTCTATTTGTTAGCTCGAGCAATACCCGATGAGTGTATCTCAGGCGCTGTTAAATTTAACAACAACTGTATTAGTTGCGTGTTTAAGTCTATTATAAGTAATAAATATTCCGGTTTACTTAAAGAATTTTTAAAAATTTAAAAATATTCATATGGTGGGTTCTTATAAAATTCTAAAATTCGGTTGAAAGCACAATTGGGCATAGAGGGGAGGACGAAGACGGATGAAATTTAAAGAAACGCTTCGTGTAGGGAGCGACAGGGACTTACGAAATTCAGGCAACCATGACTAAACTAATGCAGTTTTTAATAAAACGAAGAGAGACCAAAACCCATTAAGCTGGGAAGATTATCGTCAACACTTTCAAGAGGAAAACCAGACGGGCAAAGAAGAAATCTTGTGGGCGTTTCTGCGAGGAACTGGAGAGAGCCACGGATTAATCGCGTCTACGAAAGGTGATATCCAAAGATCACCTGCATTCCTGATGAAATCGGAATTAATACAATGTATTGTAGTTCAAAGTGAAAGTTGAAGCCGGGCTTTTAAATAGGAGTCATTCCATTTTTTTTTATTAATTTTCCCGAAATTTTAAATGAATCCTTAAAGCAATTTTTGTTTTTAGTTATACTACTTTTTAACCCTTAATTATTACAAAGTTTTGAAAAATATTTAAGTTTCTAGAAACTAGACTTCATTACCTACCCAACGATATACAATATGTGTTACCAAATATTTATTTCATACCTCAACTAAGACATCAGAAATTACGCTTCACAAAAAATTATCTACTTCCTTTCACCAAAACAAAGTTAGTTCTCATTATTACGTGTATCGTTTCCTATTTGTTATTGATGGTCTGTTGTTGTTGTTTTAATTGCGGAGTACTTAAGTAAACTTTGTAAACATAAAATTCAACTAAACTGAATGACGTTGTGAGCGTCACAACAAAAAGTAATGATTTTTCATAGAAAAACTGTTTTCTTTACAAAAACATCAACATTTTCACCAGAAATAAAATTTTTTTATCATAAATCAAAAGTTTTATCAAAAATTTAACATTTTATCAAAAATTTTACCAAAAATTATTGTTTTTTCTTCAAAATTAACAATATCAAATTTTTTATCAAAAATTATTTTTTTAATAAAAATCAAAAGTTTTATCAAAAATTTAATTTTTTATCAAAAATCTTATTTTTTATCAAAAATTATTTTTTTTTCAAAATTAACTTTTTTTAAACAAAAATCTAATTTTAATCAAAAATAATTTTTTTTTCAAAATTAAAAAAGTTAAAACAAAATTAAATTTGTCATCAAAAATTAAAATTTTTATAAAAACCGAAACTTTGGACCTGCTTATGGAGACACACTTTCCGGGTTGTAAAGATAATGAAAATAAGGGCTTCGGAGCATTTGCAGCTTCTCAAATCCAAATAAGTGAATTAGTTAGCGTGGAGAAAATTTCGTGGGCGGTACCATCTTTCAAGCCCTATAAATCTCCAGAGCCAGGTTGATCAGCGGATAACGAACTGGACAGGAAATAGCTTAACAGCTGGGCAACAAACTCAAATATGAGTATTGGTAGAACAAGGAAAGTTGTGACAAGAGGTACACCACAAGGTGGTGTAATCTCTCCACTTCTGTGGAATCTTGTCGTAAATAAAATCCTTTTCAGGAACAGTAGGATATGTACCAAAGTAGTTTCATATGCTGGCGACGTTGTGCTTCTTATTCAAGCCACTATCGGACAACATAGTACATACACCGAATAATGATAGCACATTTAGGATTATTATACCGACAAGGGATGATTGGAGGGATGACATGATCTCAATCTACACTGATGGTTCAAAGACACAAAGAGTCACTGGCTCGACAATTTTCTCCGATGAACTGGACCTTTTGTTATCTCTACGATTGCCTGATACCTGAACGGTTTTCCAGGCAGAGATCTATGCAATCAATACAGCCAAGAGAAAAATCCGGGAACTGAATCTCGAAAATTCGACTATACACATCTACTTGGACAACCTTTCATCGATCAAGGCTCTTAAGTCCAACGTTATAATTCGAAACGTCTTCTCAATTATATCCAATCACTGGAATTAATGGCAGAACATCATGTCAAGGAAATGAAGTATCTGATGAATGCGTAACCAACGGGTCGTCCCTGGACGTAACTCTTACGCAAAGGGGTATTCACACTCCTTTGTTGACCGTATGGAATTTGATAGATTAATGGACTTTGAGAGAGACGGAACTCAGTTGGTCAAATATGATCACGAATAGAATATCCAGAATGCTTTGGCCCACTCTGACAAGGGATAGGACCAGGACTTAGTTGTCTCTTATTAGGAATTTAATTAGTGTATACGGGTATAAATTACTGGGCACTGTAAATGTCATAGCTATTCTAGAAGTTGTTTATATGAAGAGGAGGAAGAATTAGTGCAACACCTTCTCTGTGACTGCCCGTTCTGGCAAGAGCGTAGACCATTACATCTTGGTATAGCTATTTTTCATGATCTGGACTGTCTCAGAAATGTGTCACTAATAAATATGATCAGATTTATTAGAAGTACCGGTTGGTTCTCACGGGGACCACAGGAATCCCATAGCCTTTCATGAATTCTTAGCATAAGGGGAATAGCATGTCTAAGGCCTCCGAGTGAACTCGCTAATTTGCGAACAACCCACGTAACCTATACTAACCTCTGTAGAAACAAATTAGTTCTGAGTTTTTAACTGATAAATCTTGTTATGAAGCGAAAACTATATGGAAAATACATTGAGATATATGATTGTAGATTCCAAATTCGAAATATCTTGCTGTTTTTATAAAAATTGTTAATAAGTTTTTAATTTTTTATAACTTTATGACAAGATGACAGAATCTCCTAACTGCTAATTTAAAATATGTTTATTATTATTTACATAATCCCCCAAAAAAAATAGTTAAGCACAATTAAACAATTTTTACAACATCCCTTAACTTCCTACACACATCAATTAAAAAATCTTTCAAAACTCTTAATTTGAATATAATTGTAGCTGTTCTCTTGCTCTAAAAAATATTTCAAAAAAATATCTGATAATTGCCTGACAATTGGATAATTTGTTGTTTGTTTTCGTAGTTAGAATTATTTTAATTTAATTTTTAACTCTTTTGTTTATGGTTAAATACATTTATTTGAATATACATTTATTTATCTACTTTGTCTAGTCATACTCTATTGTATGCATTCATGTAATTAGATTTTTACAACAAATTATTCATTATAATAAATATTTACTACAATTAAATATTACTATGTGTGTACAATATTTATTTTTATTTTACAATAAAATTAAAAAAAAAAAATTACATGAATATGGAAGTGAGACAAATAAAATTACTGGGTATTTAGAGGAAACAGAAAGAGCACTAAAATCAAATAGACAAATTGTCATTTAATTAATAAATTTATAACAAATAACAATAATGGCAAGTAGTAACAAAAAAACATGTAATAATAATATTCATTTATATATATTTAGAGGAGTAAATGAAAAAAAATGGTAAATTATATTTACAAATCAGCTCCATTCTAGAAAGAAACAAAAAATAAAAAACTAGGAATTATCTAATGAAAGAGTGTTGGTTTAAAATAAGAAATCGGTTACATATTTCCCTCAGTAAAGTAAGAACTTTGGTAGCCCAAAGCCCCAGGGGACGAACTTTGTTTGCCTATTTAACAGTAAATAAAACGAAAGCCAACGTAGTATTTCTATTCTGACTGACAATCAGTAGATGGTCAGATTACAATAGTGAAAGGAAAGGAATTCCGATATTTGCTATATAATTCCTTAAGATGAAAAAATATCCACAAACTGGATTTCAAATATAAATTTTCTTATCATTTGAGTGTAAAATTCACTTCAAAATATCCAAAAAATATCTTAAAACTAATTTCTGTATTTTGGTTTATTTTCCAGAATAGGCCAGCTAAAACTTTACCTAACGATTCAACAGCAAAATACTAAATTATTATTATTATTGAGGTTTATTTTATTCTAGTGTAAGGTCTATTAAACAATACTATTTCCATGTTTATTTCTTTATACAAAGACAAGCAGATACACACTCAAACAAAACACAATTTTATAGAGTAAAACTTCTATTAATATCCTTTTTGGTTGATCACAAAACTAACTTGGTATAAAAATAGTCACGTATAGTATTATAAACATGAAAAACAAAACAAAATCAAATCACATTAATGAAACTAAACATTATAGAATGAATGAATGTTGAACTGAAAAGTTTTATATTTATTTCTGTAAGCTGGCAAATGAACAGAGTAGTTAACACAGTAGTAGTGTTACAGTGAGTACTCTTAAGACATGTTAGGACATGTTTAATTAAGAGAGGAAATATATACTTAGAATATGGATTATTCTAATATGTATCGGGCTACTATATCGATATGAACAAGGCTTGAAATATCAGCAGAGAAAATTAAAGATATTAAAATATTATTTGTAGAGATGACAGAATTGGAACATATTTTATGATTTTGAAGGTTCGGACAAACTTGACCCGGTTTGCCTCGTCAACCCATTAGCAAGCTTTTCTTTTAAATCATTTGTAGAATATAAATGTATTCAAAGTATTGCCCCTTTTCCCATCTTTCTGGCAACACATGGATTCCGAGCCAAAATAACTGCTCATCTTATGAAGCCTACAATGAATCAAGCGAATATCGGATACTCTGCTCCAAAGTGAAGTGTATCCCAGAGAGAGAGTGAATTCGGACGGAGCAAGATCTGGACTTGAAGGCGGATGTGGTGAAACTTCATCCATAAAAGTTTTTAACAGATATTGAAATATGTGGCCGAGCGTTGTCATGAAAGCTAAACTTCCCGAATATGACGCTTTGTTGGTACGAAATTCGACATTTTCGAAGCAAAAAAAAACTTTGTTGTTTACAGTATAATGTTCCATAACTCATCTTTTGCAAAGTCCGCATTTGTGAGTCATACACCCAATATTATTATTAGGATCATTTCATTTCAATCGCCTTTGTGTAAAAACATAAGTTCTTTAAATTTCCTTTTGAATTCGTTGGTACTTTTAGATTTATCTACTTCAGGAATATTACGGTTTCATGTCTGGCCACAAATTCTGGGCGTTGCGTTTGGTACAATTTCCCAGTGATGGTCTGGCCAGATATCAGCAGCTCATGATAGATAGGACCCTTTTGCTCTCACCAAATACAGAGCATTACCTTAGTACAATGGATATTTGGCTTTGATGTTTATTCGGCTGGTTGGCCGTTATTATACAATAGAAAATTAAAAAGGTACCATTTTGGGAACGAAAAAGTACTTTTAGTTCTTCCTTTTTAATAACATTAAGTCTCCTATACTTGTACATAAGTTAAATAATTTAAAATAATAAAAAAAGTAGCATTTTAGGAAAAGTACGAATTTTGCTATTTCAATCTTGAACACCCGCGAAGTTTAAACTTTCAAAGAACTCCATTTTGGTAAAATTTTTTATGACAAAGTATGGTTTCAATCGTCTTAAATCTGTGTTCATGTGCTCAAGAAAAAATATGTTTTAAAAAAGTATCAAACTGTTAAACAGGATTTGCTCCAAACTTCATCTTCCCACTTGAGTTACAAATAAAATCATGTTAGCTAATTTCTGTATGAATTGAGAAACAAATGAATAGTTTTTAATAAATTGTATTTTTCCGTTTTTTTCCACTAAAGGGTTCGAATTTCAAAAAGGTACCGAATTTATAATTGGCATTTTTCGATAAATCTATATATATAAAAACGGTTAGACCGATTTGGATTAAATGTTCAGGGAATCTTCAGAATAGGCCAGCGGGTAACATTGAAAAGTCGGATTTATTTTCGGTCTGTGAGCGGAGGGGCGCACAGTCGTATGAGAAAAAAAGAGGGAAATAAATCTGTAACTTTTAAACCCTTAGTCCGATTTGAATGAAATTTCTCGTTAAAATTAATAAAAGTACTTTTTTTCTCCAAAAAAATAGCGAAAAATCGCCTTTTTTAATTTTTTTAAATTCATATGCATGTAACTTTGGACAGCGGTCATCAAAAAACTGGAGTAGGGTGGGTAAAAATGTTGAAAATTCAATTTTCAAATGCGAATATCTCCTAAGCTGTAAATCGAGCAAGAAATTTAGTACATTTTATCATAATGTCTATATCGAAATCATTTTTCGATACGTTAGCTCATTCGATCACGAATGCGGTAATTTGGCCCCTGAACCTTAACGACAACATTAATAACTCGAAAATTTCTACAAAATGAGTTTGAGAGAATTCTTAGTTAAATTTCAATATCTTGTTCTCAATATTAATGTGCTGTTTTTCTATAGCGAACGAGTACTTTGAGTGGAAATTTAATATGTGTTTTGTTATTATAACAAAAACAAAATACATGTAAAACATCCACTCAAAGCACTGTTGGCTATAGAAAAACAGCACATAAATTGGATTAAATTTGAATTTTCTAAATATTAGTTTCGATTTCACAGATTTCAATTGGGTTTTTCTCAATAGTGATATTTTCAATTTCGATTTGTATTTTCTCTATATTTAATTGATATTCTTAATTTCAATTTGATTTTGCCCAATATTAACTGGCTTTCCAGAATTTTATTTACTATTTTCTCAATATTAAATTGTAGTTTTCATCTTCAATTTGTGATTACTAAATATTCATTTCGAGTTGAAATGGTGTAGTGTAATATATTTAGAGGTTTGATTAAAATAAATTATACCCTTCCTTCTAAGGGATTCCTGTATTTGATATTATCAATATCTATGTAACTTACTCAATACAGACACCACATATATATAATTGTATACAATTATTAATATATAGAATATGTACAAAGAAAAAAACCATAGTAGTAATATTTTTATGCTTTACACTCTAACTGACAGACATTCCACTTTTAATGCCTCAAAGTCTACATGGTTCTGTTTATAGTTTTTTTTTATTTTTTTTGGTTGTTCATTCTTTAATATTTATTAAATTATTTCTTAGTTTTCTTCACCGAACAAAGTGAAACGAAAACTAAAAAAAAGTAAGAGAGCTATATTTGGTCGTGAGGAATATTATATACCCTTCACCAAAAAATATTGAAAATAAGTGAAAAAAAATTTTTGTTGAAAATAAATTGTATAGTGAAGAAATTGAGTTTCAAAATATTTTTCTCGATTTGGATCATTGTAGGTCCGAATTGCGTCGTTGGAAAGGCCTTTGAAATATCTATCATTAGGTATGCATATTGTCTATATTAATGACTTAGTAAACCAGATATAAATCAAAAATTGGTCAAAAATCGAGGGTTTTTTCTTATATTCCATCCATTTTTTGGATTTTCTTGATTTTAAGTAACAACCGAATAGGGACTTTAGCGAATATATAGATGTATGAATCATATATATAAGTTATTTTGGGGCTACGGAATGTTGATTTCAACATACAGACGGACATGGTATTATCGACTCCACTTTCTATGGCGATGCAGAATTGTGGGGTTGCAAATGTATACTTTGGAAATAACAAACGGAATGACTAACCTTTCCCTTGTCACTCATGATGAAGGGTATCCAAATCAAAAAAAAATCTATAAGAAAATCCCTTTTTTTATTACCTTTGAAGACATTCAACAGCAAGAGCAGCAAAATAACAATAGTAGTACTACTCGAACTCATACTAAAAAGCAACTAAAACCATGAAATATTATTTAACAAGATGATTATAGCACGTTTATTGCTACGAAGTGTGTCCAGCTATATACAAACATTTATACATTCTCAATTACATAGATATGTATGGACAACCAAACATTCATAGGTATGAAATGCAGGTATGAATAAATATATTTATGAATCGTATGTAGAAAGAAGTGTGTTGTTATTAAAGGAAAACATTTTTATAATAATCATTTTTTTTTTGGAAAATATGTACTGATTCGTATGTCTATTGTTCCACATGTGTTGTTGAAAATAAACAGTGGGATTGTTTGTGTTATGAATAAACAGATTATCAGAAATATTATGGAACCTTTCTTAGCCTTTAAAAAATTAAACATTTAATTAACATATTTGTTCATAAATTTAGCAACAGGTTGTCAAAGTGATGCATTATGAGCTTCTCAAATATGAGCAGATTTGCTGAACTTGCGGACAATTTATTTTATGACAATTGCTCAAAACTAACTCATGCCGTGGTTTGTGTAAAAATAGCTAATATCGGATACTCTGTTCCAAAGTGAAGCATATCGCAGAGAAAGCGCTCTTTTTCGATCGAAACAAATAGTATTCGGACAGTGCATGGTCTGGACTATAACACTGGTGAGGCAAACTTTCCCAACCAATTCATTCTAAATAGTTTTTAACAGGTATTGTATAAAGGCCGAGAGTTATCATGATGGAATATTACGGTGTCATGTCTGATCGCATTTTCTGGGCATATTTCGGCAAATGCTCACTTCATGTGCTGATCAAGTTCCAAGCTCTTGTTCAGTTTAATAACAATTGTCACGAAATAATGCCTCCAATTCTTGGTATTGAAACTCATTTAGCTGTTCAGGGCGATCTTCCGTATCAAACTCACGACTTCTGAACGGAACAAACCATCTCTCGCACGCTAAAATCGATAGATCACATTCACCATAAGCTTTGGTGAGCAATCAGTGTGGTTCAGCGTTACTCTTTTTCAAATTAAAGAACTGAAGCAAAACTGCCCGCATATGAGAGTTTGTTGGCACAAAATTCAAAATTTTCGAAGCAAAAAAACTTTTTTGTTTATACTAATGTTCAATAAATAAATGAGAATAAATGATATGTAGCCTTAAAAGTGACATATAAGTTATTAAAAACCGCGTTCAAAAAAAAAAAGCCATCTATTGCACATCCCGCATTTTTACGTTAAAATTTAGCTTCAATCGCATTTCTCTAAGTAGTTCAAACTTAACTTCAATCGAAGTTGTTTATATAGTTCTCCATGTATAAAAGATTTAGCTTCAATCGTAGTAGTCCTCTATGTAGTTCAAATTTAGCTTCAATCGTAGTTCGGATTTTATTTAAAATTTAGCTTCATTCGTAGTTCTCTATGTTATTCAAATTTAGCTTAAATCGTAGTTCTCTATGTTGCTCAAATTTAGCTTCAATCGTAGTTCTTTATGTTGTTCAAATTTATCTTCAATTGTGGTTCTCTATGTTGTTAAAACTAAGCTTCAATTGTAGTTCTCTATGTTGTTCAAATTTTGCTTTAATCGTAGTTCTGCATGTTGTTTAAATTTGCCTTGAATCGAAGTTCTCTATGTTGTTTAAATTTAGCATCAATCGTATTTGTTTATACTAGGGCGGGTCAATAAGTCCGTGACCTTTTGAATGAAACACAGATTTTTGGATAAACATTTTTTTTATTTTTCAAAATAGTCTCCTTTGTGCTCCATACACTTTGTCCAACGTTTCTCCAATCGTTTTATCTCTTCCGAAAATAAGATTTGTCGAGGTAATCAAAATATTTATTTATTTGTGAGATGATTTCATAATTGGTGTCAAATCTCTTTGCGCCGAGCCATTTCTTCAGGTTTGGAAAAAAGAAAAAGCCAATCGGGGCTAAATCCGGAGAATAGGGCGGATGATGGAGCAATTCGTGGCCTAATTCATGGAATTTTGGCATGGAAACTGCACATGTGTATTCCCTTGCATTGTTCTGGTGAAGAAGAACTTTTTCCTTGGCCAAATGCGATCGTTTTTATTTTTTTGAAATCCTCATTAACGACCCAATAAGTTGGCATAATATCCACCATTGATTGTTTTTGAAAGTAGTCAATGTGGATTATGCCGCTTGCATCCGAAAAAATGGTTACTATGACTTAATTGGCTGATAAAACACACCATGTCCTTCTTTGATGCCGATTAACACCGAGAAACCCACTGCTTGGTCTCTGGTGTGTTGTGGTGGATTCACTATTCGTCCACGTTTACGAAACGGCGCAAAAACTCGTCCATATTATGGTTTAACAACGCCAAGCTCACCTGCGAAATTGTTACACAATTGTGTTTGTGGTCGATTGTGAGCAAACATGGCACCCATCTTGCAGAAAGCTTTATCATAACCAAGTGATCATTCAAAATTGAAACCACCTATGGATTCCACAATCTCTCGCACTTTCAATATCCCATCGGCAAACACCATATCCTGAATGTGTTCAATTATTTCGGGTGTAGAGACCTCAACTAGGCGCCCAGAACTTTCGACATCTTCCGTGCTTGTACGGCCACAACGAAATTCAGTATTCATCAAGCTGAGCCTAGGTTTGAGTGATCTTTTTTCGCGAAATATTATACTTAATGACAGCACAATTCTCATTTTTCCATTTTTGCCTCAAGTCACGCTATCAATGGCTGGCAAACACAAACTAAATGTGGCAGCTTTTTTCAAATTTTGACAGAAGTCAACTGACAAATGACTATAGACAGGAGCAGTATTGCCGTTTTAGTTAGGAGAAGGGAAATTCTAAAATTCACAGACTTATTGATCCGCATTCGTATAGTATTTTTGCTTTAATCGTTGGTATTTTCTTAGTATTAGGTCTGGTTCACACACGTCAAGTTTACTTGCTCAAGGCTTGAGTTTGTAGATGAGAGAGGAGAGAAGATTGCTAAGATTTTCTTCTTTTTCTTCCTCTCTCCCTTCTTTAAACTCAAGACTTGCTCAAGTAAACTTGACGTGTGGTAACCAGCACTTACCGCAATACACTGCAAAAGACTAACTATGAATGCATTGGGATATATTCATACCGTACACCACCATAGTGGGGAGGATATAATGCGTTTGTGCAGATGTTTGCAACGCCCAAAAATATTAGTCTAACACCCACCTTAAAGTATACCGATCGACTTAGAATCACTTTCTGAGTCGATGAAGATATTTCAATAAAATTTGGTAAATATTATTTTTTCGGTCCAAGGACCTACCCTATTGAAACTGGCTGAAATCGGTCCATTATTTCACCTAGCCCCCATACAAATGTCCTCCCAAAATTGGACTTTATCGGTCATAAATGTTTAATTTATACATATATCTACACAAATTCCGCTTCACATAAGTTTTATATATACAAAATTCATGTCACCAAATTTTGTTACGAGCGGTTCATAATTAGTCATAGCTCCCATATAGACCCACTTCCGAAAATCACTTTAACGTGCTTAAATCGCTTAAAAATGTTGGTATACACACAAAATCCAACATAGCTAACTTTAATATAGACATAAATCACACGACATAATTACATGGTGATCGGTCCATAATTGGTCATAGCTCCCATGTTAGGCCCACCTTCGAATATCACTCAAAAATATAAATTATTGAAATTTTAAAAGAAAAATGTTTTTGCTCTTTTACTTAGTGTAGGGTTGACCGACCATACTTTCTTACTTGTTCTACATGAAATTCAAACCCAATAAGTACCAAAGCCCTAAAAATTCAAGCACATACAATAAACGCATAGAACGGAAGGAGAGAGGAAAATATTACTCTATTTTCACACAAACGGGTGATTAGGGTTCCTAATTTCCCGGACTTTTTTTCTTTAACGGGAAGAAGTTAAAAAAAACCCAAAACCAGAAATTTTTTTCGAATAAAGTATAAAATAAATGTTGGTCCAGTTGGTCTAGTTTAATAGTGGCATTTTATCGATATTGTCGCAGTCGTAGTTTTAATCAGTATAAAATCCACAAATTTTTTGTCTAATTAAACACTTACGAATTTCGGCTGTGTTAATTCTATAAAACATGCGTAGATAGAGACATTTTTCATATCTGATTGTAGATAAACAAATTTGAACCACTATTATTGTTATTACTTTCTCTAAATATGAATAATATTCATTGAATATCCCTAAAAGTTAGGCATCTTAATAATTCCTTTAAGAGTATAAACTTTGAATTAGATTCATTCTTAATAACCAAATTTTTCTGCTGTGGCTTAAGTTGCGTGAAAAATAATCGGTTATTTCAACCGTAATACTTCTTTGCCAACTGACTACCTGTTGCTAGAACCGAAAAAATCTATGTATATAATGAAATGATTCAATTAGCAACAAATTTGCCATCGAAATGAATCAGAAAATTGAAACTTTTAGAAGAAAACTTATGAAGAAATTCCCGAAAATTCCCGACAAACATTTCCCGAAAATTATCAAAAAAATATTCCCGGGAAATTTTTCCCACGTAGGAACCCTACTGGTGATACAAAAACAAAATACATGCAATACATTCTCATGAATTAGGTTTTTGACAATAGACTTAGGTTTTTTGCACTCAGTTACCTATCTAGTCGTTGTCTATGTTCAAGCCATAGAGAAAAGACATAGAGCGGAAACTCTCCTGTCAAAGACCTAACTCAGTTGTCAGAAACCTAAGTGGTGAGAATGTATTAGTAGAAAAAACTATGTGAAAACAAAAACAACACTCGTATGTGTGTTTATTTTGAGTAATTTTTTTGTTTGAGTTTTTTCTAGTTTCCGCTCTATGGTTCAAGCACTTGAACATTTTGTTGGAATTTGACTTGAATTTAAATGCAGTTATGTTTTAAACTTGAAAAATATTTGAAAAATTTAAATATTTTTAAACAAAAAACATATGGTTTGAATTTATGTTTCATTTTTACTGGAGAATGCTATTGAAGAAAAGTGTAATATAACTGTAATTCAATTTCTTGACTACAATTCAAGGCTTGAATTACACTTGCTTTCTACTTGAATTCCAGTTAAAATGTTTATTGGGAATAGTTTAAATTTAATTTAAGCTTCTGTTTTAAATAACAACTAATATTTATGCAAAAGTTATGAGAAAAGCTTAATAAGTCCCACTGTGCATTCTCATTTTTGTTCTGTCTTTTTTAATACCTTAAATGGTTTTAGTCAAGAACTGTGGCAAAAGCAGACCCTTTTGATTATCTTTGATTACTATTAAAGGTTTCAACGATTCTATAAAGTTCCAGTCAAAACGGCAACAGCACAATCGTTATATGGACACCTGTGAGTATATTATTATTACACCTCATACTCCAAATATAAATTTGAACATGTAGTTTATTTTATTTTCATATATTTACTATATATTCTTACATACTACCTATTTTATATTTTAATAATTTCGATAACAAGTTGGGTTTTGTATTGGTGGCCTTTCTTTTGCCTTGACCTTTGTTGGCTGGTTGGTAGGTTTGTTTCCGTTGTTGTTTGCTTAGCTGGCTGGGTTGTGTCGTTTACAGGTGTTGACAATTTTAATAAATTGTATATTTAACGGATATTTTTTTTAGTTTGTAGATATTTTTATCTGGTTAGGAAAATCTTTTAAATTGTATAATATATGATGGTTTCTTTATTAATGGTTATTTTCTTTTAAATATGAAAAATGTATTTAAATTTATATATTTTTTTTGAAACGGAAATGTCATTGGCAATTTTAGGTTTTCCTTAAATAATATGGTAAAGGTCTCTTCTCTCAAATAACAGTTAATTTATGAAAATGAACGTGTGCTGTTCGTTATATTTAAAAATAAGCAACGGAAGACCACATTATCTCGGGGTCACACTTACTGCAGTTACAGTTCCTTACTTTTTTTGTTGTTTTGCTTTCTAAAAATCATTATGATTTTTTGTATTTAAGTTTTGAAGTTTGTTTTAAGAGGGTGTTAAATATTCATTGATTTCTTCTTGTGTGTTTCCCCTAATTTGAGAGCTGCATACAAGAAAAGCGGGTAATTTTAAACTTGTATGCCTAAACACGTAGCAATCACATAAATACTTCTTACTTACTCTTACCTTTAAAATGTAGCAAAAGAACTTCAAAAATGTGGGAACTTGAAATTTAATTTCATTTAAGGTTCTTTTTTGTTTACAATTCTTGATCGGAAGTTTTTATTTAATTTTATTTTTATGTGTTTTAATTATTGGGTGTGTGCCTGCCTGGCAATATCTCGTTATGTGTTTGTAGGCTTATACTTAATAATTAACGATCATAAATAATAATTTGAATTGTGTTTTTCTATTTTACCAAAAACCTAATTATAGTGTTAGTTTTATTTAACTATATTTATAAGTATGAGTTTTTCTTTTACAGGCTGCACAAAATTTTCCCTATGTTTGGACATGTTAAGTAGCTTCGCTTTAAGGCAGCTGTCTTGTTTTAAATTTAATTGTTTTGGGCAATTGTTTGATAGAAAAATTATTGTTTTCACTGTAGACCTCAATTAAAAATTTTTGAATTTAAAATTACCCGTATGCAAAATTATGCAGTGAGTAACAAATTTTATGTGAAAATAAAATGTTTGTAAATCCAAACGAAAAGATCATTTCAAATTTACATAAATTCTAATTAAGTGTGAGAATAAGTTGGAGTAGCATGTGGGTTTTAATTGAACAAATAATATAAAAAATCTTGAAATGCTTGAAAGACATAACAAAAAGCAAAGATATGATTAAAACAGTGGAAGAAAAATCTTAATAATGAAATATGTATGACGGAAATCTAAAGTTCGCTTCCGATTAATTATAAGAAATTTGCATATACAAATTAGTATGATTGCAAAGCAATTGTCGACGTTGCCAAGTAATAGTTTGGCTTGGTTTTAAGCAACCATTTCTAGCGTTTTTTCAACTCCCAAAAATAATGAATACCCACCTAAAACTACAACAGAAGAATCTTATGCCGTATAAGTAAATTACTTGGCGTTGAATTTTGGAATATATATGGGGGATTTCATGTCAAGTGAACCAACTTTTGAAATCGATGTCTTCCGATCGGGATGAAATTTGCACCAAGGTTAGCTCTATTGGATAGTAACTCAGACACAATTTTTCAACAACATCGGTCGAGAACTCTCTGAGTTATAGGGGGTAAAATTTTGACAATTTGGTCAAACAGGGGTTTTTTCTTATCCATGTAACTTATTACCTATTGTTCTTAGCAAAATGTGTTCCAAATAGTATAGATAGCTATTTCTTCGATCTTTCGAAAAAAAATATTTAAAAAAAAAATAAAAAATTTTTAATATTTTTTTTCCGAAATCAAAAACTTTTTTGACTTTTTTTTAAAATACGCTATTTTTTTTATTTTTTTTTTTTTTCTTAAAATAAAGTTTAGATATTTTCCTTGAACACCTACTTGGTCGCTTAGTGGGATGCGAGTGGGATATCTATCAAAATAAATATTTTGTAACTCAAAACATAAAATTTTTGACTTTTTTTGCAAAATCAAAAACTTTGTTGACTTTTTTTTTCAAAATGGACCCTTTTTTAATTTTTTTTTTTAGCTCAAACAAAAGCTTAGATATTATCCTTGAAGACCCTTTTGGTCGCTTAGTGGGATGCGAGTGGTATATCTATCAAAATAAATATTTTTTAACTCAAGACTTAAAATTTTTGACTTTTTTTTTTTGCAAATACGATTTTTTTTCCAAATGGGCACTTTTTTTAAAATTTTTTTTGTAGTCAAAAGAAAGCTTAGGTCCATTCCTTTAAGATATTTTTAGTCCCTTAGTGGGATGCGAGTGGGATATCTATCAAAATAAATATTTTGTAACGCAAGACATACAATTTTTTAATTTTTTTTTGCAAAATCAAAATTTTTTTCCAATATGGGCCCTTTTTTAATTTTTTTTTTGCTCAAAAGAAAGCCTAGGTCCATTTCTTTAAGATATTTTTAGTCCCTTAGTGGGATGCGAGTGGGATATCTTAAAAAATTGTATGTCTTGCGTTACAAAATATTTATTTTGATAGATATCCCTCTCGCATCCCACTAAGGGACTAAAAATATCTTAAAGGAATGGACCTAGGCTTTCTTTTGAGCAAAAAAAAAAAATTAAAAAAGGGCACATATTGGAAAAAAATTTTGATTTTGCAAAAAAAAATTAAAAAATTGTATGTCTTGCGTTACAAAATATTTATTTTGATAGATATCCTACTCGCATCCCACTAAGGGACTAAAAATATCTTAAAGGAATGGACCTAAGCTTTCTTTTGACTACAAAAAAAATTTTAAAAAAAGGGCCCATTTGGAAAAAAAAATCGTATTTGCAAAAAAAAAAGTCAAAAATTGTAAGTCTTGAGTTAAAAAATATTTATTTTGATAGATATCCCACTCGCATCCCACTAAGCGACCAAAAGGGTCTTCAAGGATAATATCTAGGCTTTTGTTTGACCTAAAAAAAAAGATTAAAAAAGGGTCCATTTTGAAAAAAAAAAGTCAACAAAGTTTTTGATTTTGCAAAAAAAGTCAAAAATTTTATGTTTTGAGTTACAAAATATTTATTTTGATAGATATCCCACTCGCATCCCACTAAGCGACCAAGTAGGTGTTCAAGGAAAATATCTAAACTTTATTTTAAGAAAAAAAAAATAATAAAAAAAAATAGCGTATTTTAAAAAAAAGTCAAAAAAGTTTTTGATTTCGGAAATAAAATATTAAAAATTTTTTATTTTTTTTTTTAAATATTTTTTTTCGAAAGATCGAAGAAATAGCTATCTATACTATTTGGAACACATTTTGCTAAGAACAATAGGTAATAAGTTACATGGATAAGAAAAAACCCCTGTTTGACCAAATTGTCAAAATTTTACCCCCTATAACTCAGAGAGTTCTCGACCGATGTTGTTGAAAAATTGTGTCTGAGTTACTATCCAATAGAGCTAACCTTGGTGCAAATTTCATCCCGATCGGAAGACATCGATTTCAAAAGTTGGTTCACTTGACATGAAATCCCCCATATGTATTTTATGCTACTTCAATAAATAACTAAAGAAAAATTTCTAAAATTTTACGATTTGACAGAAAAAATAATTTAAATTCTAGTACATATGTATGTATGTATTGTAAGCTATGAACTTTTCCCATCTTTCTGGCAACATATGGATTCCGAGCCTGCTGCTCATCTTTTGAGGCCAAGAACGGATCAAGTCAAGTTCGGATACTCTGTTCCAAAGTGCAGCGTATCCACATAGAAAGAGTGCTCTGCATATATCGGCTTCAGTATCGATTCGTCTGCTTCACATACGAAGCATCTATTTTTCATCGCAAGTAACTATTCGGAGCAAAAATATTTTTTATAGCGTTCAAGCATCAGTTCAGACATGCAAAAACGTATTTCATGGCCTCTCGGCTTCAGTTCGTACAGTACTCAATTTCATTCCTTTTGGATGAAATCTGCTGCTCGAAAATGTTTTCACTTTGCTGATGGAGTAGCTCCCAATGATTTTGAATTTGGCAACAATCTTCATGGAGTAATGACTCCAATTCTTGGTCTTCAATCATTTTTGGCTGGCCTGAACGATTTTTGTCTTCGAGTCAAAATCAATTGTCTTCGAGTCAAAATCAAAACCAATTTTTCTCTAAAAATCGATTTTTCATTAAAAAAATAGATTTTTTTAATTTGTTTCATTATTTATCAAAAATAGTAATTTTTCGCTAAAAAAACTTTTTTTCAAGTTACAGTAGAGTCTAGATATATTAAAATCATTGAAAAAAAATTAAAAAAATACGTTTTCATGTGCTTCCGAAACATAATTTTTAAAAAGATCTGTATTTACTATATTTCAAGTTACAGTAAGGTCTAGATATATAAAAATCAATAATAAAAAAAAATATTTCTAAAACTAAAAATTAAAAAAAAGTATTTCGGCGGGTGCTGGCGGCTACAATTTTTTTACATAGACATTCTCCAGAAGTTTCTTTAAATGATATATATAGGCTTTGGAAGGGCTTTGACGGTATTTTTTTTGGCAAGCTATATAATATTCTTAGAAGAAAAAAATATCAGTATATTTGAGACCCAAGTTTAAAGGACTATATCAGGAAAATGGAGAGGCCCATAAATATAAGATATACACTTAATAAAAGCCTATTTCAATGTTTATCTATGTTTTGAAGTATGAATTTATATATGGTAAAACAATTGAGATATATGTAATTTAGTAAAGCAGTAAAATATTAAAAAAATTAACAAAACATTTGTATTGGAGGAGACCAGATTGTCAGCTTCCAAAAAAACTTCGTTTTTCCAAATTCTGAAGATACCGATTTTTATAATTTTGTCCACCTAGATTTTGATTTGGAACCACAGTGTTAAATAAAGAAAAAAAAAATTTTTTTCAACGATTTTTACTAAAAATTTCATTAGTAATCTAATATATATTATTGAATAGATAATTTTCGTAATTGAAACACAAAAAATAACAAAAATGTGTTTTCAATTACGAAAATTATCTATTCAATAATTTTTGTATTTGAACATGATACAACCATTAGAAGGTAGAATCACTAGGGAGAGAGTTTAAAATGCTATGCCTTGTTAGGTCAAATAATAGAAAAATAAAAAACAGAAATCCAAAAACACGAATAACAACAAATGAAAATTGAAAAATATTTTGTTTATATTTGAAATACATAATTTATTTGCATACGAAAAAAATCATTTACGCCTTTTACTGGCTCAAGAGAAGGTGTCGCATTTGGCATTACACGTGCACGTTTTGTGGCTTCATGCAGTTCAATATTATCGGAGTCATTGAAATGATGCATGCAAATCCGGGAGTGTTTCTTCAGCTCAACACCGCAGGCTGCACTCCATTCTTTAATTTCATTTTCAGGACATTTTATAAATCTTACGAGATTTTGTTCAAATGAACATTTACACAAACAACATTTAACACGCATGTTTCTTCTTATACATATTTTTTAAATTGAATTTAAATTTTTCAATTTAGTTCATTTTTTATGTTTTATTTCAATTGTACTTTTATTTTTTATTTTATATTAGTCTGACAATTCAAGGCATGTATAATTGAGAACATATTTTTTAGTGATTCTACCTTTTATTGTTATATTATGGTATTTGAAATTCAACCAATAACGAAAATTGTATATTCAATTGTCAAAATAATCAAATTAAAAACTCAAAATTCAATAGAAACTATCAAGAAATTTTGTTTTTGGGCAAATGAATACTTGATTTAATTATGAAATTATTAAAACCAGTTCAATATGTGACAAATATTTGAATTGAAACGGTTTAAGAAATAGTTTTTTCTGTGTACATCAGTATCTTCGGAATTCCTTCGGCTCGGTTGCTATTTAAAATCGAGAAAATCGGTCCACAAATGGTTGAGATATAAGGAAAAAACCAGAAAAAAATATAGACAATCTAATTATCTAATTATAGATATTTCAAAGACCTTTTCATCGACGTATATAAAACCATAGTATGTTGGACCTACAATGGAAAAAATTGGAAAACAATTTTTAACCCGAATTGTTTTTTTCACTAAATATTAAAAAAAAATTTAAAAATTTTGCCAAAAAATTTAAAAAAAAAAAATTTTAATTTTTCCAAAAAATTAAAAAAACAACCAGAAAAAAAATTTAAATTTTGTTTACCTAAAAATATTAAAAAATTTTATTTTAAAGTATAATTTTGTGAAGGGTATATAAGATTCGGCACAGCCGAATATTCTGTTAAATTTTAATTGGATACAGAAATGTGTTCAAGATGTTTAAAGTGATTTTTGGAAGTGGGTCTAGTATGAATTATGAATCGATCCGAAAAAAATGTCAAGGTGAGATGTATTTGTATATAAACCTTCCCAGTATGCAAAATGATTCGAAGTTATATCGAAAATGAATCATTTTTTCATAAAATTTTATCGATATCGACTTAGATATAATGTCGAGAATGTGCGTGTTTTCCTAAGTAGAGTGCAGAGCGATAAAGAGTCGAAAATCGTTTATTATTCTGATTCTAATTTTTATCGATATACTATACCTTTTTCGGTATTAAAGCTGTTCTATAATGATTCGAATTCGATTAAATATATTAACAATTTCGTATACTTTATACCATCGCGCAATTTCTTCTTGAAATAATGCATATTCAATATCTTTATTATTATACAATAATGTTGCGTTAGATGTGTTTTCATTTTCAAATGCAATAAGCTCTGCACATATTTCTGATGTTTGCTGATTTTGAAGATTCGAATTGTCAAAAACAACATCAATAATTGGCTGCGCTTTTCTTCTAAGATGTCTTCGATCCATTTTTCGTGTTAAACTATATTTTTATGAATATGTTATTGATAGGATAAGAAATAAAATTTTATTTTCTCACAAATTGACAAAAGAAAAATATGTATGTATATGAACTTGTCAATTTGTGAAAAAATACAATTTTATATTAAAAAAAACTCGAACATTATTCGAGATTTCTATAAAATATTAAAATACGATATTCTAAAAAATGTAGATTGGATAGAGCATCATAATAAATTCATATTTTCGATTTTAATTCGAAATAAGTTCGATAAAAAGAACTGACTCGAAATGTTGCATACTGGGTTATTTATGGTAAAATTTGTTTGAATATCTATATGAATCAAGCTTTTATGACCGATAAAATCTTATTTCGGGAAGACATTTGTATGATGGCTTGGTTAAATAATGTGCGATTTTTACCAGTTTCAATAAGCTTTGTCCTTGGGCCGAAAATAATACTTACAAAGAGATTCTGTCGATTGATACATTTTAGGTTGGGTGTTAGACTAATATTTTTTGGGCGTTACAAACGCCAGTAAAAATGCATAATACCTTCCCAGCGTTGGTGATGTACGGTATAAACATTTTTTGAAAATGAGAGTAAAGTTGAGCTATAAAAAGAAAAATAATCTAAATAAAGACATCTATGTTCGACCTGTCATTAAAAATTTAAAAATATTGAAGTTAATTATTTCACATCAAATAATAAGATAAGAGTATTGCAATATAAAGAATCCATTATTCCTTAAATCTCATATAAGACCCAGTGTTAAAATTACTAATGTCTGTTGGTCCCAAAACAAGGAAAAAGTCTAGTGTATTGAGTTTAAAAACTTGATTTGTTGACAATTGATTTCATTGAAGGGGAATATGTACATATGTAATAATTTCAAGCAATTGATAAGCTAAAGCACCTAAAGGAAATTGTTTTTTATTTGATAGATGGATTACAAGGAAAATTAAAAAATATTTTATATTTCCTTTAACTCACAAAACAAAAAATAATAAAAAAATAAAAAACTTTAATTTTCTCTTATCGCACTTTTGCTTTATTATAAAACATTTTCTTTTTTTTAATCAAACTGTATACATTTTTCCAATTAATAATAAAAAGAAGAGAAAAAAACAACATTAAAAATTAAATCTTGTTTCAAAGAAAAGCGAATCTGAAATTACATTCAGCAAGAACTTATATAATAATAACAAGAGAAAAAAACAATAACGAAATGAAGCAACAAACTCATCAATCTCAAAGAATGGTGATGAACCTTAACACAGATCTGGCAACAATGAAAAATAATAAAAATAAAAAAGCGGGTCTCAAACTACATCCCCATTAAAAGGTAATTTAAAAATTGCATCAACATGAGTTAAAATAAAACAAAAATCATCTTCATCATCATTGCCATTGCCAGCCAGCAGCAGCAACAGCATTGCTACAACATATTCCACATACAAATACACACTTTGTGGCACTTACACTTACACTCAGGGAAAAAAAGTAAAGCCGGCAAATGTAAAAAAGAAACCTTTACAGTTTAGTCATTGCATCAAAGACAACAACACAAAACCACGTTGAAAGAAAAGACAAAGAATTACGAGTTTTTATGTTGTGTTGTTGTACGCTGGTATTACACACTTGAAAAATTTTTAATTAACGATCTAAAAGATCGCGTCAGACAAGCGAATGTACTTAAAAGCAGCAAAAAAACAACAAAAATCAAAGAGTTGGTCAAAAAGGAAAAACAATAACAACAGAAACAGCAACATTAGCAATATCAGCTAACAATAAACCAGTTAACATAAACAGATCATCAAGTCACTCACTCACACAACAGTAATGAAAGAAAAACTTTTTCAACTTTGAAACTGCCAGCCAACAATGTGGCAGTTTCGAGGTAACAAGCTCTACTGCCTGCCACAAGACTTTAAGCCCAATGTATAAAAAAAGAACATTAGAAGGATTCTCTAACTTGTGTGAGCAATAAAACAATAACAAATTCAACGGCAACAACACTATCAAACATTGATGCAGCATTTCTATAATAAGAACAGACGCAAACAACAACATCAACAACAACTACAAAAAATGCAGGAACAACACAACCACCAAGTGTTGTTATCAATTTGATCATCAAGGCATCATTATCTTCACATTACTGACCACACCATTTTTAGAACGAAACAACAACAGCCAGTCCAAAGAATGGAAGAAGTAAAACGTCAAAAAAACTTTGCAACAAACTAACAAGATTTGGTGTTGTTTTGTGAACAAATATTCTTCTTTTGATTTTCCTGCTGTTGGGGAGCTGAGCGAAGAACCAGACGACGACATCAGTTCATCAGTTAAGCAAAAATAAAGAAATATATTATGGTTTTATCATCAAAATGGCTTAAGCTGTTTAGAGGAGTTTTAGAAAATAGGTCAAGTGGACTGTAGAGAGCTTTACTAAACTAAGATATTCAATGTTATAATGCAGACGCATTATAACACTCTCGATTAAGAAGAATAGTATAATCACAGATTACACAGATATGAATCAGCTGGTTCCATTACTATAGCAATAGAAAACAAACAAAAGAAAATGTCAAAATTTGTTGTGGTTTGGAAAGAGGGACAAATATATGTATATCACACTCGTTGCCTATTGAAAATTGTATTTTTTTTCTCGCTTTGCAAACCACAACCATTATATGTTTCGTATCTATGTAATCTGTGATTATAATATTTTACTTTCGATTCGTTCAGTCAATATATGTCATCTTCGTTTTTAGTAGTTTTATGAAAATAATGAAATCTGGACTTCACTTCTGATTATCTAGAGAGAAAACAAAAATTAAGTAAGAAGACAATGAAGACTTCAGCTGGGAGTTAATTGTACACACGATCAAAACGATCAGAATAAGTAGCCTTCTTTGGAATAAATAGTACACATTTAGGGTATCGGAAATAATATCTCTAATTCCCCCAGAACTCATTTAATTTAACTGTTGTTAGAACAGTGAATAGTAAGGAGATTGGATGATGTATCTTTTGCAACGTTTTAAAAAATCTAGTTGAATACAATACCGTCACCCTTAAAACCCTTCGTCATTTCCTGTACGTGCTCAAGGAGGTAGGTAGACTTACATTTTTGGTATCATAAGAAGAGGTGTAAATAGCAAGGAGATTATTTAAAGTGTCCTCTGTATCGTTTCGAAGAACTTTATTCCACACTTAAATAATTTATTCCACCTAAGAGTAGAGAAAAATTCAAACACTCAATGTTCAATGTTGTTTATTAACATACAATAATTACGGCCTGTTCCCCGGTATACTTTTAAATCCAATTACGATTTCATTAACTCTGCCTTTGCTTTAGTATTCATGCAAAATTTTGAATATTGCGAACCCAAATATTAAAATCAGTAACATGTTTCTCTGATTTGGTTTTGAAAATCATAATCTCCGTCGAAGGAAAGTTTTTGATGCAGAAGAATTCATTAACAATTGACTTCCAATGTTTTTCGTTCTTGATCGAGGAGCTAGTTATGGATCTTGCAAGCTTTTAAATCAACTGTATTTTTATTTCGTGGCCCATGCCTCTCACAAGACTGGCCTGTAATTGAATGAATTGAATGAAAATATTGTTGTCAGAAAAATAATAGACGGGGTTTGAAGTACAATTAAAGTCATGTGACTTTATGAACAGGAGCTTTGTTTTCTCCAAGCTGTCATAAGATTTGATACAACTATCGTAAAGAACTGAGGAAACTTTGGCCATGCGACCGTATTGGGTTCTTTATGTAGATTTTTGGACAACATTGACTACTGTACTTTCAGGCTATTCTTTGATAGGGGAAAGGAAGGACTGTTAGAATATAATCCTTTCATATGAACCCAGATTTTCACTGGTGGTTCAAATCGGGGGGTGTGTGAGATGTAGCCTTCTGAAATATCAACCGTATGCAGGGTTGCAAACTGGTTTAGATTTTACTGAATATATGGTATGGATATTTGGATTTACACTAACAGCCAGGCCGCCCTGCAATCTCGTATGAGTGTCTACAAGACATACAATCATATCCTAAAATGCAGGGCATATTTAAACGAGATGGCGAGACATTCTTTGGTTGGACTTTTCTTGGTATTGGGACAACAAAACTTCCCTGACGTATTCATTAGCCAAAAGAGGAGCCTTGCTCTAAGATGATGACTGATTGGTTGATGTACTATTCTCATCATGCAAATGATGGGCTCAGTAAGATCGCTTGAGAACACACAATTGACTACAAAGTCATGGTCTAATTATGACTAGGCATTGCAATATTTATAATGTCAGACAGCCAGGCACCACCTAGGGCCTTATCTTCCTATGAGGTCGTCATGGACTGCGTTATATCTTTAAATGAAGTTGATGAGAGTAGTGATCTGAAATTATGCTGGATATCTGGTCATGAGCAAAAGGCAGGGAACGAGCGGACGATTAAGCAGCTCTTTTCGTGTGTACCAATAGAAAGAGTTCGATCTTGTGTTGAATCGAAATTTGTCTATAATTGCGATAACTTGTGTGGACTCAGGCAGATCAAACGATTCACTACTCTGTACAAGAGTAGATCCCATAAGTTTCTGTAGATCGCAAAGAACGATTTGTGAATATTTACCAGCCATGAGGTCTTATATACCACCAATTTGCTTTATGAAATTTTGTGAAAAAACAGTGCAGATTACACGGGCTGCACGAAGAGGAGTGCGGACGATTAAGCAGCTCTTTTTGTGTGTACTAACAGAAAGAGTTCGATCTTGTGTTGAATCGAAATTTGTCTATAATTGCGATAACTTGTGTGGACTCAGGCAGGTCAAACGATTCACTACTCTGTGCAAGAGTAGATCCCATAAGTTTCTGTAGCTCGCAAAGAATGATTTGTGAATATTTACCAGCCATTGAGGTCTTATATACCACCAATTTGCTTTATGAAATTTTGTGAAAAAAACAGTGCAGATTACACGAGCTGGACGAAGAGGAGTGAATGTACTTTGTGACTGCCCAATTTTGGCGGCGTGCAAGCGAAATGGTTTGAAAGGGCCTTAATGGCCCCTGTTGATGTTTTTGTTCTTTCATCTAACAGGATAATTGGATTCATACGTAGCGTGCGACCCACAGTTTGCGATTACAGTCATACTTATTAATAATAATAAGTATGACTGTAATCGAACCATGTTGTGATTGACTAAGGAATGTGGTGGCAGTGATTACAGATCACTGTATATTTAGTGCGCATTTTAGAAAATTGAATCTCCCATAGAATGGTTTCTGTATGAGTTATCATGATGAAGAAGAGGATTGGAAATTCCAGGAAATTTCTTTCTGCTCGACATCAGAAGATTGAATATCATCATACGTTTAGTTGTGGACTCAAATTAGTCATATATGGGGTATTATTTTCCTTCCTAACCCTTTATATCCAGTTATCACAACAAGATCCATGGACAACCCACGTCAGTCACTATCAGTAGTTGGTTGCATAGAAATACAGTAGGAAAAAGAGCGGATCTTGCGGTACCTCATAATGAATTTTGAATTCATTTGGTTAAATTCAAAGCTCGATAACAATCAAGAAAACTCGATTTTAATTAAGATAAACACCAAATCCAATTTGTTTTATTAGAAAATAGCTGAAATCTTTGCATAGAATGGCATAAGTATTTCTAAAATGAAAGCTAACAAGCCTTCTGAAGAACGTTTCCTATAAAATCCATACTGGTGGCTAATCATTGAAATGGTGCAAAAAAAATTGATATTGATTATTAATCTGAAGGGTTTTTAGTCTCTTGCTTTTCAAAAACTGGATTTAGTTAGCAACCTTCAAATATAAAGAAAATTCACCACTGTGGAGTGCTGATAAGGTTGATTAATGAAAAGTTTAAAAAAAACCTGACTTGTCAACCGTCTGATGATTATTAATAAATATAATCATAATATCTCTAGTTCGAAGGAATATATTTGGCATATTTGCTAATAATATATTAAGTTCGGGCAACGATTGGTCGCTTTCCGAATTATCTTGCGAAGAAATTGGCTTTATTAATGGATTAGTAAATATTTGATCATCGTTTAAAGGATTCGTAAGGAAATAACCAGCATCAATCTTAAAAAGAAATTAAGACAACTCGTGCTGAGGTTTTCCACAACTCAACACTTCTTCTCACCAAGATCTCGCCTTTTTTTAGTTTCATCTGATTACTTAAAAGCATTATATATTAAAAGTATAGTTTTACTTTGTCTGATTTCAAAAACTTTTGTTTAATTTCACATGACTTACCGTAGGGCATCCCCTTGAAAATGTTTTATTACCTTATATTTTATGAAAAATACACTATCAAGATCGTTAAGTGAAGATCATATGTTTACACCAATTCTTCTGCATCGTCTTCCTCATTGACGTTGTCGCCCTGTAATAATGTGTGCGAGTGACGGACTGAATAAGCAGACGGAATTAACACGTGAACATGATGCACACCTTTTGTTAAAATTGTTTATGGTATTGCTGTATGTATTTACCGTCATCCTAAAGAAGTAGAAAAAAAAATCAACCTCTAGTTAAATTTGGTGTTATGAAAACTAAATAAGTACAAATACAGGTACTTAATTCTCACACATACAAACTCGATGTAGCAAATGAAAAAAAAAAAACATTTTAAGTACGCAAGCGTAGCCGCTTACACTTACAGAAACACATTTAAGCGAGGTTGGGCTTAAAAGTATTTGGGAGCTACTCGCACAGCAATTTAAAAACGTTTGCGAGCAGCAGTATTCATCCAAAAGCAGAGAAATTGGGTACCATACGAGGTGAATTCGATTTTGCATGTCCGAAATGTTACTTGAAGTCTAGAAAAAAGTAATTTTTGTAATGATTGCGATAAAAATGAATCCATTACGATAACTCGAAGCGTAATAGAGCGTATGTGAAGCTCGGCTACCCATCCGAATCGTTAGCAAAGCCAAATATCCATGGCACTAAGTTAGTGATCTGTATTTTGTGGGAGCAAAATGATCCTATCTATTATGCGAAGCTGAAGTCTGACCAGGTCATCAAAGAGATCCTCTACCGAACGCAACTGATTCGTTTGAACTGATAATTGGCCGACAATCGCCCAGAATACGCGGGCAGGCATGAAACCGTAATATTCCATCATGACAACGCTTGGCAACATGTTGCAATATCTGTTAAAAAGTGTTAAGAATGAAGTGGTTGGAAAATTTTGGTTAGTTTTCAGATCTCCCTCATATAAGCAAACTACATATTTCAAAACTCTAAAGACGTTCAGTTGTAAATGTGAGTTGCTGAAACAAGTAGTTATATGAGTATATGTGTGTGTGGCAAGTAACTGATGGTTACCCATCAGGCGTCAGGGTAATTTAGCTTGAAATTAGTAACCATCTACACTTCGGCTTAAAAAGTGAACCAAAAATAATAATAATAACAACAACAGCGTCAGCAACAGCAGCAACACCAACAATTTTAAGCGAATTAGGAACGCAGGAGTAGTGCAAACTATTATTGTAATGCCCCAAACCACATTACATTTTATGCACGAGTATCTGGGGAAGTGTTTTGTGGTTAAACCAGTTTAGTGATTTTATTTTTAAATCATATTCCTTGTCTCATGCTCGGCCAGGTTGCATTTGCCTTAACAATGTTGTTTAAGAAACTAAAAAAAACATAAAATTAGCTGTAAGAAAAAACTGAATAAAATACCACCTTGAAATTTTTTTTGGTTAATACTTTACAGCAAAATTTTCAAATATAAAGAAGTATAATAATTTCATGTGTTGATGGTGGCCAAACTAAACGCCACTTGTTGGTTGATTTCTTAAGGTTTAAGCTACAGGAGAGATGTATTTAAACAGCCAGGAAGAGAGATGCCAAGGTTTGGAGGATATGTTTTCAAAAAGACATTCGTTTTTTCAATAGAAGCAGAAGTTTTTGGCACGTCACGGGCCTTATATGAGACCTATGACCAATTACCCACCGATTGTAATCAAATTATGTGGCATGACTTCATTGTACATTAAACTAATTTGTGTTTATGTTTATTCAGATACCAATATTTTTAAGACATTTATGCTCCTTAAACTGATTTTCAGAAGTGGGCCTGAAATGGAAGATATGACCAAATATGACGTTAGGTTCTTTCTATATTAAAATTATTGATATTAAATGGATTTTCTATACGAAAATTTTATGCTCGTTAAAGTAATTTTCGGAAGATGGCCTTATATGCGAGCTATGGTCAATTATGAAAATTTATAGGGGTGATTTATTTGCATATAAAGCTTATTTTTGTGGATATCTATATAAATCAAGCATTTATGACGGATAAGTCCTATTTCGTGAGGACTTTTGTATAGGGGCTAGATGAAATAGTGAATCCATCTTTACCAGTTTCCATAAGCTTCGTACTTACACCGAAAATTATATTCAAAATTGTAAACTGCACTTTGCGAGTAAGACGGACGGACATTGAATCGTATAACGATTTGCCATTTAAGTTTTTTCGATGCAAAAACCATAACTTTTGAACGAAATGAGATAATCAAAAAATTCGAAAGGCATATGATAGATAATTGATCAACATATGAAATGATTGTTTCAAAAATGTTCTACGCCTTTTATGTGCCTACTTATGGGTTAGAAAAGTTGATATTTGTGGAAAAATAAATTTTATGGGAAGTAAAATAAAATATTTTTTTAAAATTTTTGATTTTTTATGTTTCTTTTTATGATTTAAAATTATTACAGAAAAGAATTAAATTTTTTTTTTTTTAAAAAATGTATTTTCAATTTTTTGTAAAAAATAAAAGATTTACCCCCATTAGCATAAACAGTTTATAAATTTATCAAAGGTTTATCAAACAAAATTTCCATACAAAATTTGTGTTATAAACCTTTGATAAATTTATAAACTGTTTATGCATGGGGGTTAAATTTGTATTTTTTTTTAATTAATTTTTAAATTTTTTGTAAATTATTGCTCACAATTCGTAAAAAGGGGGTTTTCACTGTTATATGTCATAAATTGCCCAAAAATTTATGCAACACATTTTTGGAATCATATATATTTTTTTTTTTTAATTTTACCTCTAGCCAACCGACCTTTTCGTGCAGCTGGAAATTTTTACATTAGGTAAAGGAATAATCAAAGAACTTATTTTAAAAATATGGCAAATATAGAAGTTGATAGTTTTTTTATTTTCCATAAAAGTTGAGAATTTTTTCTTTTCTTAATAAATAGATCTAACAATAAAAACAAAAATAATGGTGTTTCGATAAAAATGGTTAGTTTTTTTGAATACTGAAAATCAGTCAACTTTGAAGGGCTATATCTTCTGATACAAAAATCTGATTGTAATAAGAGTTTAATTAATCGGGTTTCTGGTTTAATCAGTTAATCGAGCAAATAATTAATCGAGGTTTAGATGTATTCGGTTAATAATCGGTTAATTTAAAATTATTCGATTAACCGAATAATTTCTATTTTAATTTTAAATTGAAAATACAACAATGAATTTTGTGTACAAAAACATAAAAAACAGCAAATAAGTTTTTGAACTGAGTAATACAAAATATGCGCCGTTCTATAATCTTTCATATAGTTTTATCAGTTTTCAAAAAAGTCAATTATTTTTTGTGTGCGAGTGTTTTTTTGTTGTAAGCATCCAAATTAAAATTCATGTTTTCTCGTATATTTGATAAGTAAAAATTTTAGTTAAATAGAGATTAGAAAAATATTAACATTTACTATTTATATTTCTGAAATCGCATGATTTCTTGAAAATTTATTTAAGAAATAGTAAAATGTCATAAAACATTCAAAGACGTTTTTTTCGAAACGACTTTTTTGAATTATGACGTTGTTGCAGCAAATGAGCGAAGTGTGAGTTTTTTAGGGTTTTAGTGAGATCTTCTGAAATAATCTTTTATAAAAAGAATATAATTTAAACAATTTTTTCCTTAGATTTAATAAAACTTTTCTTTGAAAAAACTCTCTTGCTGATTGTATATGTTGGAGAAATCAAAAGCATAATAAAGAATATTCCTTTTTGGATTGTTTTAGATTTTGATTAATTTAATAGTTTCGTTTAGTTATGATATAAGACTCATTTCAAAAAAAGTTTCGTCTATACATGTAAATACAAACAAAGTTTAAAAGCCATGTAAATTAAATATGTCAGTTGATATACATTCTCACTAATCATGTTTATAGAAAGTTCAAAAAATATCAATTTTAATTTGAAATTTGTATTTGAATTGAAAGGAAAATTGATTTAAATTTCTTCAGCTTCCTAGCGCTAATAAGGGCTAGTGTAAGTAGCCCCTCAAAGTTGGTCACATCTAAATTTTTTTTTAAAAAAATCGCCAAAAATCATTCATGATAAGAATGAGCTGATCATGTAAAAACTAAATATAAATAGTCCTTGAGAAGATTTACTAAAAATACTCTTGAATGTGTAGATTATCTCTATCAGTTGAAGAGGCATTTAGGTTTATTGGTTTATTTTTTTAATTTTGCTCGATCTTTTTATGCGGGGGTACGGAGAGGTCGAAATTTATTTTAAAATTATCAGCTATATTGGTGATAAAATTCTAAATAAAATAAAAAAAGTTGCCAACAGTTATCTCGTACCTGTAAAAAGTTACACGCAAGCAAATTAGGAACATGTAAAAATGGCCGTATTTTTATGTTATTTCCCAAAAAGCCCATTTAAATCAATTTTGTTCAGGACTATATATAATTTTGATATGATCTGGATATAAAACATAATGCAAAAGCGTGTGGAGTAAAATTTGTCTCATACAAGTGAACATAATAGTATCCCCCAAACCCATGATACAACCATTAGAAGGTAGAATCACTTGGGAGAGAGTTTAAAATGATTTGCCTTGTTACGTCAAATAATAGAAAAATAAAATCCAGAAATCCAAAAATAAGAATAATAACAAATGAAAATTGATAAATATTTTGTTTCTTCAGCTCAACACCGCAGGTTGCACTCCATTTTATTTTCAGGACATTTTATAAATCTTACGAGATTTTTTCAAATGAACATTTACACAAACAACATTTAACACGCATGTTTCTCCTTATATTTTTAAATTGAATTTAAATTATTTTTCAATTTAGTTAATTTTTTGATGTTTTAATTTTTAATGTTTCATTTCAATTGTACTTTTATTTTTTATTTTATATTAGTCTGACAATTCAAGGCATGTATAATTGAGAACGTATTTTGTAGTGATTCTACCTTTTATTGTTATATTATGCCCCAAACCTATCCAAAATAGAAATATTGTTTTAAAAAAAATTAGATTTGAGTAAAAAATTCTAAAAAGGCAAGGCACCGATCCTCGGAAGTGCACCATATTTATATAACCCTATATGTTACTTAAATATTTACAAAGTTGTTTTACTATCGCACGGTAAATAACGTTACAGTAAGCACTTTTCTACAAAAATCTGTTTTTGAAACACATTTTTCACGTTTTATTAATTTCGGTATTTGTGAAATAAGAAATATAAAAACTTTTAATGTCGTTGATTTAAGGACATTTTGGTCTATATTAGATCCAAATCTTGTTATGATATCTTTAACCATTAAAATTTTACATTAATTCAAATTGTATAGTATTCTTCATGGAATATCACCATATTATAATTTTTTCAGTTTATAAGGTAAATAACATCTCAGAAAATTATAAAATTATTTAGTTTTACTAAAATATTAATTCCGAAGGCCTAGTGCTTTCGCCAATAGCAAATACTTATATAAAAAGCCTTTAGTTACTCCTGAGAGGTTCCAAACCTTGCAACTTTTGAAACAATTTTACGTTTTTTCATATATTGCATGCAAAATGTGTATTAGAAAGGACCTAAGTATAGAAAGGTACTAACTCCTCTTTTATTTTTAATACATCTGAAAACAAAATTTTTTATTTAATATTTGAACTGCTACTTGGCAGCCCTGCCCTTCCTCATCTGCCTCATAACAAATGGATCGCATAAAAGAGTGCTGCAAGAAACGACAAAAATATATATAAATTCATCAACATGATTATCAAAAGTAATGAGCTTGTTATGACTTTTATGGTTATAAACAACAAACTGGTTACATAAAAGGGCTAAAGCCTCTTAGCCCTTTATTGTATGCTTGCTGATCAACTCAACAGCAGGAATTTTAAAAACGCATAGCCCAGCACATGTAGTGTGAAATTTTATGAGCAAAACTGCAAAAAAAAATTAACACTTGCTGCTTGCGCTCACTCTCTGTTCCAAAGTCTAATAATACATTTTATAAATTTACTACAGTTTTGCTGCACCAGCAAATAGAATTATTTATTTACAACAGCAAAATAGCAAAACTATGTTCTCTACAAATGATCAATTAAATATACAAGAGTTATTTCTGTATATGGCTGCTGATTAAAGCCAACATCTAATTTAAATATTTTATGTTTTTTAAACACTCACATACCTCATTAACTTGTTAAGCCAAGTTTGCCAACATTAAATGTAAAAGTAGTGATTAAATTTAAAAGCAGCTGCTGCTGGTTGGTTGGTTGAATTGGCTTGACTTGGTTGGAAATCATTTTCAGCTGAATGCCTGTATGTACTATGTAATTTTGCGTAGTTTGAATGTGATGTATTCATATTAAAGTACTTAGTAATTTAGTATTATTTTTGCAGAAAAAATTAAAACAACACTAACGACATTTTCTTTCCCTTGTTAAAGCGAAATTAACAAAAACTAAATGTGCGGTAATTTGTATGTTCATTTAATTTTCAATTAAAATCGAATAAATAAATGAGTGTATGGACGTACGTACCACTACCACTATTTAAATGATATTGTATAAAATTTCAAATTTATTTATATAGATTTGTTGTTTATTTTTTGGAATAGGCCAGCTATGCCCTGGTCAGGCCTGGTCTATTTGGTTGCTTGCTATGGTGCTTTATGTTGGCTTTATTTGATTCTAACTAAACAGTCTAGTTTTTTATGTTGCCTGTGGTTATTTGCAGTGAGTATTAGTGGCCTAAATAACCACATCCCATGCATATGGATGTAAGCATTTAAAACTTTAAATCAAACCCCCAGCCAATGGTGAAGTTAGGTGTACAGTGAGTGACAAAAGAGAAAATATTGATCATCGATATATTTAGTTGTATTTTGCTGTTTATGGGGGTAAAGTGGTTACATTTTTTGAAACGGTACCGATCTCAAGACACCGTATTTCCCTATCTTCTCTGCAGACCAGTTTTTCTAATGATAATGTAGTCAATAATAAATTTTTCAATTCTTGAAGTTTAAATTCTTCATATCTTCCTAAGATATTTTCAGCTTTCTCCGGTTTTTATCCACGATTTAATATTTTTATAGTTACATGATCTAGAGTTCTTAGAAGACATACATAATATTTATTTTCATCTTCATTTGGTAAGCAGATTCTATATTTTACAAATGTGTATTTACGAATATTTTCGATCATATCTTTATACACAAGGTAACATAGAGACGAGACTTAAATAGTTAAAAACCTAAGTCTGTTGTCAAAAACCTATCTCATGCAACAACAAAATACATGCTATTCTATACATTTTGTCGTTGTATGAGACATTTGATTTGTTGTATTTTTGTTTGACAAATCGGAGTGTCTCGCCTCTATCTATAATTCTATATGTCTATATCTACAAGGAATGATGATCAACAACAAAAAAGGCTTGACTTACCACTATATAGATTTGATGCATCATGGCTACCTTAGTACAAAAATGGTAAAATTTTTCAATTCTATGGATAGATATGTTTAAGTAAAATTACAAATTTTGGTAGAGGTTTCTCAACATAATTAATGATAACTCAAAAAGTGTTAGTCCGATATTATTAATATAAACTTAGAAAAGATGAGATTTGCATAATCAGTTGTTTCGTGTGTTTTATAATAACAAATTGAATCAAAAACAAGTAAGAAAGTATGGTCGGTCAAGCCCGACCATATAATACCCTACACCAAGTAAATGTGTAAAAATATTGTTCTTTTAAAATATCAATAATTTATATTCGTGAGTGATTTTCGGAAGTGGGCCTTATATGGGAGCTATGACCAATTATGGACCGATCACCATAAAATTAGGTCGTGTGATTTATGTCTATATTAAAGTTAACTATGTTGAATTTTGTGTGTATACCAACATTATTAAGTGATTTAAGCACGTTAAAGTGATTTTCGGAAGCGGGTCTATATGGGAGCTATGACTAATTATGGACCGATCGTAACAAAATTTGGTGACATGAATTTTGCATATATAAAACTTATTTGGAGCGAAATTTGTGTAGATACATAGATAAATTAAACATTTATGACCAATAAAGTCCAATTTCGAGGGGACATTTGTATGGGGGCTAGGTGAAATAATGGACCGATTTCAGCCAGTTTCAATAGGCTTGGTCCTTGGGCCGAAAAAGTAATATGTACCAAATTTTATCGAAATATCTTCAAAATTGCGACCTGTACTCTGCGCACAAGGTTTACATGGACAGCCAGCCAGCCAGCCAGCCAGCCAGCCAACCAGCCAGCCAGCCAACCGGACGGACGGACGGACATCGTTTAATCGACTCAGAAAGCGATTCTAAGTCGATCGGTATACTTTAAGGTGGGTGTTAGACTAATATTTTTGGGCGTTACAAACATCTGAATAAACGCATAATACCCTCCCCACTATGGTGGTGTGGGTATAAATATATTTTTATACCCTACACCACCATAGTGGGGAGGGTATTATGCGTTTGTGCAGATGTTTGTAACGCCCAAAAATATTAGTCTAACACCCACCTTAAAGTATACCGATCGACTTAGAATCACTTTCTGAGTCGATTAAACGATGTCCGTCCGTCCGTCCGTCCGTCCGTCTGGTTGGCTGGCTGGCTGGCTGGCTGGCTGGCTGGCTGGCTGGCTGGCTGTCCATGTAAACCTTGTGCGCAGAGTACAGGTCGCAATTTTGAAGATATTTCTATCAAATTTGGTGCATATTACTTTTTCGGCCCAAGGACCAAGCCTATTGAAACTGGCTGAAATCGGTCCATTATTTCACCTAGCCCCCATATAAATGTCCCCTCGAAATTGGACTTTATCGGTCATAAACTTTTAATTTATCTATGTATCTACACAAATTTCGCTCCAAATAAGTTTTATATATACAAAATTCATGTCACCAAATTTTGTTACGATCGGTCCATAATTAGTCATAGCTCCCATATAGACCCGCTTCCGAAAATCACTTTAACGTGCATAAATCGCTTAAAAATGTTGGTATACACACAAAATTCAACATAGTTAACTTTAATATAGACGTAAATCACACGACCTAATTTTATGGTGATCGGTCCATAATTGGTCATAGCTCCCATATAAGGCCCACTTCCGAAAATCACTCAAAAATGTAAATTATTGATATTTCATTTACTTGGTGTAGGGTATTATATGGTCGGGCTTGACCGACCATACTTTCTTACTTGTTTTACGTTAAAATAGCAAATTTTTTTGTTTTAAAAAACTCATGAAAAATCGAAAACTGTAGAAATTGTTCATATTTATTGCTTTATCGCAAAGCCATATGTAACAGGAACAAAATGAGATATCTATCATTGAAATCGATGTATTCTTTTCGAATGTTTCCTTTTGCTGGCCATACTTACATTTTCCATATTTGGTAAGGTTTCACGTTGGTAAGGTTCCAGAGATCCGAGTTGCAGATGTTGTTGAAGAATACCTGAAGCTTTTGCGTGAAGATGTTTGATACTAACCAGTTATCGCTATCGTAAAACAGAGTAAACTTTACACATGTTCTCATAGCTTTGGTTTTCTTGATATTTATTTCAAGTCCAACATTGAGCGTTAATCTTTCCACATCTTCTACTTTTGCTAGCATGATCCTCATAATCCATATCCTGGAGTTTGCGTGAGAGAATCCATGTGTTTGTTTTACTTCTGCGTTTGTGTGAAATGATTGACTTATATTCCCATTGTGAAGAACTTAGAGTTATGCATCATCGTACATAGCTCTGATGATTCGACTTATTTTCTCCTTTTCTTCTCAATGCTTTCCATATGACAGTCCGTCTGTTGGTATCTTGAAATTTACTAACAGTAGGTACAGAGGAGTACGTCATTCTACGAATTGTTTTGTTATTATAATGCGTAGTGTGTTGGCCTGGTCTACGCAGCTCCTGTTTGGCCGGAAACATGCCTCCTTTATCTCACTTTTACTGGGGGGCTGCTTGATATTCTTAGGATATTTTCTGCAGGGCTGTTCAATTTTGTTTTCCTCAGTTGCATCTCTCCATTTTTGTTTCTGTGCATCAATGTTTGTTATTAGTGCACCACTGCGATCAGCGACTTTTTAGCTTCTGTTACATTTTAGATTGGTGAGACAGTTTATTGTCTGGCCGCTTCTTCTTCCGACATTGAAAGCCGTTCTAGGAACTTTCTTTTGTCTCTTCTTGCACCTCTCTTTATTTGTTTTTTCAGTAGTTGGTACTGCTGTCTAAAAGTGTTGTTGTTTTTTAACTCCAAGTGTCGTCTGATTTCTTTGTGATTGCGCTATACCCAAAGTTTCTTCTGAGACTCGATTATGTGTTGCTGTGATATCTTCCCATGAGTGGTGTTGGTTTATTGGTGGCTATTCACGAATTGCCACCGCTAACGTGTTCTTAGTATCGTTATTCAGGGGCTGCTGTTTTCGACTTCTGTGCCTGGTTGGTAATTTTTTTTAGATATTTCAGTTTAATCTAGACTTCGCCTTTGATTACCTTTTGATTAGGTTCCCAGGTAGCCGACCTTTCGTCTTGTGTACAGGTCACGTGGATCCATTTATTGTTCCTTTTGTGTTACCTGAGTAAGAGAAAATCAAGCAGAGAAGCGAGAGAGAAGTAAAAGAAGAGGGAAGGCTACAAGTTAAGTGAGAGTTGAGTTAACAAGAGAAATTATATATATAGGTTGGAAGAGTTATAGGAGACAAGAATTCAAAGAGCGCAAACCATCATGCGACAGTTACGGGGCACTATGAGGTTCCATTTTTAAGCTCGATCTTATGAATCATCTTCCTTTCCCAATAAAGGCGCCTATGCACCTTAATTCCTTCCAAGATAATTCGGAGAGACTGCTAAAGGATCGTTAGCCTAAAATGCTGTCACGCAGATCACCCAGTGCCAAACAGTAAAACGTTGATATGCCTCTGATCGTTTATATATATAAACCCCACTTTTGACTCTGAATTAGGAAATCAAATGTGTGCCATGGTTTAGGACGATTTGAAAAGAGACCTTAAAACTTTCATTATTTTTTATTATTATTATATTTTATCAGGTCGCGATATCGAGCACCAGTGACAGTCGCTGTTTAGCCCAATTTTCGAAAAAGTTAAACCCAATGATGCCCCCAGTCCAAAATCTAAAAAAAACTATGGATGCATTTGGTTTTCAACAATCATTTCAATGCCATCAAGAATGTGCTTCATCGCTTAGGATGATTTTGTTTAATTTCATTATTTTTAAAATGCTCTACTATCTGTTGCGATATCAACCACCCGTGATAGTCACTCTTTAAAACCTTATTTTCATAGAAGTTTACCCAAAACCCTCACCAAACTGTGATGTGTTCTGGATACATTTGTTATTCGACAATCACATGTGGGTTGCTTGAATCCCAAATATTTAAATTTTGACTATCAACACAGCCATTAAGGTGAAAATATGTTTCATCGCTGAGGATAATATAGCTTGAGCTGTGGCCGTTAAACATCCGTTATTTTTGAAATGTTGTTAGTTGGCCACACTTTGTTCCACAAATGGCGGTAAATTCAAATCTTGATTGAAGTTTGGGACACCATTAAAAGATTTGTAAAAAAGTATTTAACATAATTTTAGATGGTTATGTTTGAGTTTATTAAATCCAAAACTTTTGCTCTTTTTACTCTAATATTATTTTTAGAAGTGTTCCTTTATGGTCGCTGCATAACGCCTAAAGTTTTCTTACTTATTTTCAGTAACTGTTATTTTGGTCGCGCTGTCTGAAAAAAAATGAACAGTTCACCACTGACATGTAATTACACGCACTTAGGAATTTTTCTGATTGAAAATAATTACGTAACCATTAATATGTGTAGCAGATTATAACAGAAAAAAAATAGCAGCAACAAAAAGCAAAACCATATACAGTTTACTACATTTATACAAACAAAATTTATTCAATCCCTATATACTAAATAGAAATGTACTCCTTTCCACTACTTCACTTCAAAACTTTATTAGTGTGAGGTAGTATATTGTATTGGTCATGTATGTTGTATTCCCTGGAGTATTAAACATCAATAGAAGTGTTAGCTTTGGCGCGAAATATGTTACGGTTAAGTTCATGTTTAATTTAAAATCATACCACTCACTGCAATTTACTATATGTACTATACTTTTTACTAAAGTTTCCCAGTAGTTAAGCTAGTAGTCAGTGGATCCCTTATAGACAGTATTTGTTACTAATGTCTGATAACTTGGCTAACTCTAATTTATATATTTTGGGTCATTTGACACATATGTTCTATTTGCAGTGCAGGATAAGTTAATTGGTTACTTCATACATCCCATGTAATCTAAAGTCAAGACAATTGCCAATAGTGTCTTCAAGTAATTCATAGTGTAGCTACTTTAAACGTTTATTTTGTACTGCTCTTTTTGTGAGGTTCTACACTTTAGTTTATTATTGCATAAACTTACTGACATCTCCTGTAACCTAGCCTGAAGGCAATTATCACTTTGGTGTCCCTAAGTAGCCTAGAGTGTAGTCAATTTATACGTTTATTTTATACTGCCCTTTAGTTAATAATTATTTTACCCAGTAGCTGTAATCTATTGGAGAGTTGTCAGAGGAAGGTTTGTTTACAAGCAATCAGTGATTGGACTGTCTGTTAAAATAACTAGTTATGTAGCTGATCTAGTAACTAGGTAGCTAGTAAGGTAACTGACTCCATGTAACCAGTATATGAATCCAATACGTTGAATACTTTGGACCAGCTATCAGACAGTCTCATTGGAATCAAAAATCCTCAATTGATCACCTGCTTAGGACATACACATCTTACTACTTATGTAACTAGTTGTTATCCTAAGTGATAGCTAAAATCATTAGTTCAGGACAGTCGCTGACAGAACTGCTTGGTTTGCTATAGAAATAAATACAAATATAATATTCTCTACTACATCAGCCATACTTAACAACCTCATCATCATCAGCACCATCACCATTGCTGTTGGCCAAAATCGAAAAATTGTAAAAAAAAACTTTCCAACAATTTCATTGAAAAACTAAATACGTATTTTCACCAACAAATTAATGACATTTCTAGGGTTTTATATATTGTTTTTGGTTTTTGTGGTGTTTTAGTTGTTTTATTTGTTGTGTACTTATATAGAGGTATTTGCTGGTGTATTTGTTTTTAGAATTTGTAGGCAAAAGCTTCAAATTAAGGCTTTATTTGTAGTGGCAGAATGCTGTTTTAATTGCAAGCGGTATATGGTGTAAAATACCAAATATTTTGGATTGTCAAAGTACTTAAACTTTTAAGATAACAACAAACTTTGGTATGGACTTGGCATAGACCTTTGCTTAAAATTGAACCATCAAAATAAATTCTGAGTCACACGATCTAGAGGCCAAATTGTGATCACCAAGATGATCGAGTACACTATCAGAAAAAATCTCAGGGACATTACCGTCTTTACCATCTTTTACCATCTTTACCGTCTTTACGTCCTACTGAGAATTAATTTTATTTCGAAATTTAAATTGATAATTATACCCTACACCACCATAGTGGGAGGGTATTATGCGTTTGTGCAGCCCAAAAATATTTGTCTAACACCCACCTTAAGGTATACCGATCGACTTAGAATCACTTTCTGAGTCGATTAAAAGATGTCCGTCCGTCCGTCTGGTTGGCTGGCTGGCTGTCCATGTAAACCTTGTGCGCAGAGTATAGTTCGCAATTTTGAAGATATTTCGACCAGATTTGGTACATATTAGTTTTTCGGCCCAAGGACCAAGCCTATTAAAACTGGCTGAAATCGGTGCATTATTTCACCTAGCCCCCATACAAATGTCCTCTCGAAATTGGACTTTATCGGTCATAAATGTTTAATTTATAAATGTATCTCCACAAATTGCGCTCCAAATAAGTTTTATATATACAAAATTCATGTCACCAAATTTTGTTACCATCCGTCCATAACTAGTCATAGCTCCCATATAGACCCGCTTCCGAAAATCACTTTAACCTGCATAAATCGCTTAAAAATGTTGGTATACTCACAAAATTCAACTTAGTAAACTTTCATATAGACATAAATCACAAGACCTAATTTCATGGTGATCGGTCCCTAATTGGTCATAGCCCCCATATAAGGCCCACTTCCGAAAATCACTCAAAAATATAAATTATTGAAATTTAAAAAAAAAATGTTTTTGCTCTTTTACTTAGTGTAGGGTATTATATGGTCGGGCTTGACCGACCATACTTTCTTACTTGTTTTTATATAAATTGCGTGTTTTTATGCCCGATAGAACTTACGAAAGGGTTAACTGTCTAACAAACTGTCATACTGCGCTTACTTTTTGCCATTTATTATCAGTATAGTCTGGTTAATCATCACGAATAGGTTGACGCTTGAACAATGCTACCAAATTATCGAAATTTTTTTTGAAAATTAGTCATTGATGAAGCTAATATTTGGCTTAACGGGTTTTTTAATAAAAAAACATTGCCGCATAAGAAGTAAGACCAGTCCACATCATACCCTACAGACTCCATTACATCCACAAAAATATAATGTTTGGTGAGGTTTATACACTGACGGCATTTTATTTCTACAAAAACGAAGCCAAAGGTCGCTTTACGGATAATAGAGATCATTACTGCACCATGATCAATGATTTTTTGTTTGAAAATATGAATGACATAGATTATGAGATTTTAACAGGATGTCGATACGACCCTTACGGCGATCGCAACCATCGATATATTGATATTTGACTTTGATATTTGAATTTGACTATAACTTGTTTCGAGAAATGGACCTGTCAATTAGCCTCCAAGGTCATGCGATTTGACATATGTTCCATGAAAATTATGTTATACCAACATTTCTTTTAAGCCAGTATATGTCTGAATTCATGAATGCAGTTTTATTGGAATTCAAGTGGAAAGCATGGCTTGAATTACACTTGCTTTCCACTTGAATTCCAGTAAAAATGCATTCATGAATTCAGACATATACTGACTTAAAAGAAATCTTGGTATAACAAATTTTTCATGGAATATATGTCAAATCGCATGACCTTGAAGGCCAATTGACAGGTCCACTTTAAACTTTATTTCAATAGCATTCTCCAGTAAAAAGGAAACATAAATTCAAGCCATCTGTTTTTTGTTTGAAAAATATTTAATTTCTCAAGTTTAAAACATAATTACTTTTGCAATCAATTCAAAATTCCAACAAAATGTTCAAGTGCTGGAATTTTTGGGGCTTTTTTGCTTATTGGGAAATTACATTTAATATGAAAAAACGTTAAAATTTTTCAAAGGCGCCAAGGTTTTTGAAAATACTGACGAGTAAATGTAGGCTTTTTATATAAGTCTTTGCTAGTTCTGAAAACCTAATCACTTGGAGATTAATATTTTAGTAAAACTAAATCATTTTATAAATTTTTCGGACGTCATTTACCTTAAAAACTAAAATAATTATATTATGATGATTTTTCATGAAGAAAAATATAAAATTTGAATTAATGTAAAATTTGAACGGTTAAAGATATTATAACGAAATTTGGAACTTATATAGATCCAAATGTCTTTAAATCAATGGCATTATAATTTTTTATTTTATTTATTTAAAAAGACCGAAATTCCTAAAACGGGGAAAATGTGTTCCAAAAACTGAGTTTTTCTAGAAAAGTACCTACTGTAACGTTATTTCCCTTGTGATAGTAAAAAAGCTTTGTATGTATTTAAATAACATGTAGGGTTATACAAATGTGAGGTTTTTTTGAAGATCAGTGTTTTGAGTTTTTAGAATTTTTTATACAAACCAAATTTTTATTTTCCAAATTGGCCAAGTTTGAGTAGATCTGGGGCATACTGTGTCCGCTTAAGTCAGTTAGGTTTTACATTATATTCTTCTGCATTAAGTTCTCTTTCCGGATCATATAAAAATTGTATATTGTACCGAAGAAAATTTTTTTCTACAAAAGAAAAAATATAGGGATTTTTTTAGGAAAAACATGTTCCAAGTTTTTATGCTTTGTAACTTTTATAGAGGCGAGATAATTTTTAGCAAGTTGTTTTTATTTTATTTAAAATTTTATTGCCAATCTAGCTGGTACTTTAAAAATGAATTGCGACCCTCTGTAGTCCGAAAAAACCTAAAAAAGACTTTTAAAATTATGAAACATGAATAGTTAAATCAAAATATCTCTTGAACTAAATGAGATAAAATACAAATGTTAGTATATTTTTTGAAGATCTTCTCAAGCACTATTTGTATTTTAAATTTTATCTCATTCGAATCATATTCATTTTTGACGATTTTTTAAACATAATTGAGACCCAATTTTGAGGGACCAGGCAGTGGCTCCCATTATACATAGGATGCTGAGCAACTGCAGCTGAACTCGAAAATATCTCAGCTCCAACCATGTAAACAATATCTCCAATAGTTGCAGAGATAATGAAATATTTAAAAAAAAAGTTTTTAAACTACTGTGCTCCGTTAAAACCAAAGAATTCCTTACTCATTCATTAATTGAATTGCTTCAAGGACTATAAGGCACATGTCGACTACATCAAAATCACCATAACTTTATTGATCAAGTCTCATTTTGTCAGAAGTCTGGTCCAAAAAATCCGTGTCAAACAATGACACGTTGGGGAATTTTTTTCTGGAAAAACGTTAATTGCAACGCATTGTTCTCTGTTTCTATTAACCCCAAACTGTCGGCTGTCAAAGTGTTTTTTTTTTGTTTTACAAATGGCGGCAAATTAAAAACGTGTATGAATTTTGAAACACAAATGTTGCTTTCATTATTAATAATTGACCTTGTTAGCCGCCACTAATCAATCAAAATTTCAATTTATATAAATTTAATAGAAATAATCTCGGCCATAACTATGGCATTATAAGCTATACAAAGAACGAAAAAAAAATACATTCAATAAAAATAATTTAAAACATTAATTAAGAATACAATCCAATCATTGACAAGATTCTTTGTGTGTGGCATCCAAAACAGTAGTCAACTACAAATGAGTTGATCTGACTGACACAATTTAACACAAACAACCGACATCCTTTCAGGTTCCTCTATTTAAAATCATCTGTCAAACTCCTACACACACAGATCCTTACCTATAACTTACATATGTATGTATGTTTGTACGTGTATATGCCGAGTATTGATTTATAATTCCAATTAACAAATAAAATTATAATTTGTTTTTCATATTTGTTATAATTTCTCTGCAACTGTTGTAGCTGCCTGACAGCAGTTGTTGGCTGATGTTGTTCGTTCGTTCGTTTGTCTGTTTGTTTACATGTTTGTCAGTTTATAAAACACCAATTAAATTTTCTTATTAAATCATTACATTATGTGTACCTTGTTGTACCCACACATTCATATATTCAAACATACATATACAAATATACATTTACATTCAAACAAACAGATACAATTGCATTATACAATTTTTAATTAGTTTTTGCCAATAACAAACAGCAAACAAACATACTCAGGAATAGGAGGGCTCACAAAGAAGAAGTTAAAAAACAGAAGTTTAATCATTTTGGAGATCAGATTTGGACTAGGTTCCATACTTGAAATAAAAAGTCGAATTTTCTACTTTTTTCGATTTTTAAAAAGTCGTTTTTCAAACTTTCGATTTTGCTATTTATGAAAAGTCGACTTATCGGTTATGCAAAATCGTATATACCCTTCACCAAACTATACTTTAAGTTTTGGTCAAAAAAAATTTTTTATTGATAAAAAATTTCATGAAAAATTAGGAGCAGGTACGGTTTTTAAACGAATAAAGTTTCGTTAAGTTTTTCAAATTCACAAAATTTAAAATAGTTTAAGATTTATGTATAAGCTTAACTATGTTACACGTATATGGAAAAAGTTCCCTGGATATGCATTTGGTTTCAAAAAGGAAGTTTCGTTAAGTTTTTAAATCACCAACAATTCAAACTTTTTCTAGATTTATATAGAAGCTTAACTAAGTTAAACACCTATGACATAAGTTTCTTGGAAATGCTATTGCTTTCAAATAGAAAGTTTCGTTAAATTTTTTAAATTACAAAAATTAAATTTTTTCTATATTTTAATGTAACATGTTCAATGTTGAAAGAATATATTAATAACACTCGTCAAATACTTTTAGTTTAAAAGTAAACTTTCGTTAAGATTAAATAAAGTGTTCTACATTTTAAAGTAACCTGCTCTCCTTTGAACAAATATGATTAAATGTTGTTATATCTACTGATTCCAAAGAATATTGTAAAATTTCTTTTGAAATACATTTGGTTTAGAAAATAAAGTTATGTCAAGTTTTGGTGAATTTTTTTTTTAATTTGTTGCTAAAAAAATGTTTGTTGAAAAATAATTTTGATAAAAAAATACGTGAACAAATCCTATTCAAAACAATTTTGGTTAAAAAATTTTTGTTGAAATATAATTTTGGTGAAAAAAATGGATGAAAATAGGTGAACTAATCGAGGTAGTCTCGGGTTTTTGCTTATGTCTCCGCCATTTGTATACCGATTTTCTTGATTTTAAATAGCAATTAAAGTTGGACTATAGCGATTATACTGATGTACCAATCATGTGTGTAAGTTATTTGATGCCTTCGGAAAGTTTAACATAGAGACGGACATGGATATATCGACTGCGATATTTATAAATAATGGGGTCACGAATACAAAAAACTTATATACTTATTACCATTAGGGAAACTTATATATATTACCATTACGGTATAAATAAAATACTTTTTCGACTGTTTTTTTGGATTAGACAACTTTTTTGTTCGACTTTTTTCCGACCAAATTTTTAACAAAAAGTCGATAAGTCGACCATCGACTTATACAAACTTAGTCCTTTCTAAGATTTTAAATTGATAGCTGACAGTTAAGGGTTAGTAAAAAACTCCATTCCATTTTTGAACAATATTTCAAAAATAATGAAAAGTTTTGCGGCCACATTTTAAGCAGAATCATCCCAAAGGATGAAACACAAATCGTCAAAATTTCCGCATTTTGGGGATCATAGAGCTTACATCGAAAACAAATGCATCCACAACGTGTCACTGTTTAGTGGAAAATTTTGGTGCATCATTGGAGCATATTTCTTCGAAAATGTGGATGTTTAAGCAAATTTTGCTCGTTGCTCGACATCGCTTCATGATTATTATTGCATACATTGCATGATATTGAATTTGAACGTTATGTGGTTTCATCCATGATACAATTGAGCTACAGCATGAGAGACATTTCCAGTTCGTGTACTTTCTGGTTTCGGTGATCAGGATTGGACCCTACATAACATTATTGTATTTCTTTTTATGGGATTAATTAAAATCAGAGGTCAATACCAGCAACACCACAACTAATAGTGCTTCTAGGGAGGAATTTCAATGTAGAATCAACGAAACTCAGCCAAACTTATGCAACATTTTAATGGAAATTTTCGGCAAAGAATTGAGTCCGCTCTTTTCATACAATTTTTAAACAAATTTTGGAAAATCGATTCGCTTATCTCTTAATTTAGAGCTGAATTTCATCTTTCAAAACATAAGTTGTTTGTCGTTTGTTTTTTTAAAACCGATCTTTCTCCCGCAGAAAATAGTCCAGATTCGTTAAATCACATGAACGAGGTGAGCGATTCACATCGACAAATCATGAAATTGTGCGACCGGGAAAAGATCACTGAAGTCAACATTAGTATGTTTTAAAGATGGCAACAGATTTATTCGTTTATATACCAACAAAATTCTATAAAGTTCTTTTAGAACAATAATGAGACAAATTTTATTTTTGCCCTCCTAATTGTATATTTGCACACAAATATACTACTGCTGTAGTACAGATTGCATTTATGTTTGTTTGTATAAAGCTACATTTTGTTGCTGCTGATGTTATTTTTTTATTTTCCTTGAACTGCTAGAGAGGTAGAGGTACTCAGTCAAACAATCAGTCAGTCATATCATCTCATTCATATGTTGCATACATATATAAAGGGTGATTTATTTAGAGTTTTTTTTTAAAATTTAAATAAAACAATTAAACTAGAATTGGATGTTGGAGTGTTTATTATGAACCACAAAAGACTACGACTTGATTCAAATGATGGCCGCACATACGCTGAATGTGGTCCATTCAGAGGGTCAAATTTTCGATCACTTTTTCCAGCATTGCTATCGGTATCTCGCGAGTAATATTGGCTTCCAATTCTTGGAGCATAGGTGACTTATCGACAAAGACTTTTAACTTTACATAACCACAAAGAAAAATATCCAGAGGAGTGGTGTTGACAGGTCGGAATGGTACTTGCAATAGTGGGATTGGAAGGTTGATGATGTAAACTACATTTTACTAAAAGTGCAATAGTGAGCTCGGAATGTCGCAAACCATACTTTAATCAAAGTGCACGAAAAACATTTCTGATAGAAAGCTAATTTTCGGAATACAGCTGAATAATTTGGAGAAGTTGCTGTGGTGTCAAAAAATACTGAAAAAAAATTAGATGACAGTATGAAAATTAGATGAAAGTCGCGTGATCTTTAAAGAGTACTCTAAATGAATCACCCTTTACATATACTTGTGCACATAAACAACCATTCAATATTCTTCTCTAGTTTTTGTTGCTGTTGCAACTGCCGTGCTTTTGCTGTTGTTTTTGTTGTGTATTGTATAAAATGAAACATTGACATAATTGAGTGTCAACATTCATATATGAAATGTCATATTAAAAAGGTACATTCAAACATATAAGTTATCGCAATGAAATGAAAGCTTTCTCTCTACGTAAGGACATGTGTGTGTTTTAAAATGACAAGTATACTTGTTGTACGTAGGAAAAGATCACATACACACATACCACATCATCACATACCTAGCAGGCTGTCAAAAGCTAGGCATTTGACACCTACACACAATTTGTCGTGTGTGTGATTTTTCTACTTTAAACTATCATAAGTGGGTAGGGTGTTGTGGGTTTTGGCAAAAGTTTGTATTTCCCTAAAATAAGTTTTTATTTTAGTCATTTAAGGATTACTATCTGATTATCGAATAAATATAAGCCGTAACTCCCATATAAGATATAATTCAGAATATAAGTTTAAACCGAACAAATCTTATATAAATAGTAAAATTGCTATAAACAGTGTTTTTTAATTCCGATATAACGTACCAGGGAGTTAACTGTTAAACGAACTGTCTTACTGCGCTCAATTTTTGACATTTATAATCAACCTCTATGATACTACTAGCGTGTCAACCGCACCAATTGGTACCATTTAAACACCTCTCGATTATTTCCTGTGGTGTCACGGGGAAGTATCTGGTTTATGCTGATTCAAAAACATCCGCGGTGAACATGTGCCCGAAATAATTTTCAAATGTTAATGTGATGTATTGATCATTAGTATAAAAAAAATGTTTTGATTAAAATTGCTTATATACTCGTATCCTTACTGTTGTAGGGTATCTATCTAACTGTCATGGTTTTCCAATTACTCTCATTTACTTGCTACTGAATTGAGTTTGTTAGGGAAATTTTTCTTTTTTTTGGGAAGCATTTAAAAGAATTAAATTATATATGACGCGTTTATTTTGAAAATAGATTAAGTCAAATTTTTGTTTGGGAATTAAATAATGCCAAGAATTCGGTAAATCATGAAAAGGACAATGAGAATCAAGTACATGGAACGAGCACACACTTGTACATCTCTTAAATATAGCCTAAGTAAACACAGAATTAAAAAAAGAATTTAGAAAAAAAAAAAAATTAAAATTTGTTTAATTTAGTCGTCGTTCCAAAGGCATTCGAAATATCTATCATTAGATATCCATATTGTTTATATTATTAATAGCTTTATAACCCAGATATAGGTCAAAAATTGGTCAAAAATCGAGGTTGTTCTAGTTTTTTCCTTATATCTGAGCCATTTGTGAGCTGATTTTCTCGATTTTAAATAGCAACTGAAACGGCTCTATAGCGGATATATTCTATATCTATAAGATCTATAAATCATGTAGGTAACGATTGATGTCAACATACAGACAGGTCAGACGGACACGGCTATATCGACTCCGCTATTTATATAGATCCAGAATATATATATGTTGTGGGGTTGAAAATGTAATACGTTTCCTACGTTTACAAACGTTATTTACAATTTTTAAGATTTTGGTTTAATATTTAACATATACTACTTTTGATGATTGATGAATATTCGGCAATTTCTTAACTTGTTTTAAATTTATTTTAAAACGAATTCATTACTTCTAATACCATTTACCTTACAAGAGATGTTTGCCACTAAATATAATTTGAGCAACTGAAAGACATTGCAGTGTTTTTTGTTAGTTTTATAATATTGTAACTATAATTCGCAGCCTTAATTGAATGTTGTCAATATATTTCAATACAAAATTAAAAAATTGTGTATATTTCAATACAAAATTAAAAAAAAAAAAATTATTAAAATTCATTGAAAGAAAAATAATAATACGACAGAGACTTCATCATATTATGAATATAATGAAAAAATCTGCTTATGGGCTTGTTGCCATTGCAAACATATTCTCAAATTGTTATAGGTGTCATTGTCTAACATTTAATACATTTACACTTGTACCCATTGCAGGCAATAGTTGTTGTTGATGAGATTTGGTATTGAACTCGTGTTGCATGCAGTTTGCTTGGAAAGCTTTAAGGCATTTTATTGTGTATAGTGTGTGTATGAATTTGCAATGGGACAAGAAATTAAAAGTCATCTGCCAGTTTTAAACAAATGATTTTTTCATAAAGTTATTGTGAACTTTTTATGTTTTTCATACTCGCTCGATTTGTTTTCCTTTTTGCCATTTAAAGCTGCTGCTATTGTATTTAAGAGTGTCGTTTTTTTCCGTGTGCCATAAAATGTTAACACTCTGTAAACTTATGTGGCAAAAAGTAAAAAAAAATGATACAGTGGTTATTTTTAAAACTGTTTTAAATAATTTGTTAACAAAAAAGTGAGGTAAAGTTTGTGGAAACTTGAATTGAATTGTTATATAGAATTTTAAATTTCTTAATTTTACATTAAGATAATGCCAGCAGGTTGTTGGAACCACTGTGCCATAGTATTTATATTAAAAAGCCTTCTAGCAAATTGCATATCCTGTGTTTTACAATACAATTTACATAGATTGTAACAAATAAAACAGGCGAGTTAACTATTTGTAGGTATAGAACGACCTAATATTACCTTATAAATCGAATAACAAGTCCTAGTCTATACAAAATTTGCTGGGAACTAGAAACATTTTCTATAGAAAATTTACTGGAAACCAGGAAACATTTTCTATAGAAAATTTATTTGCTGGAAACCAGGCAACATTTTCTATAGAAAATTTGCTGGAAACCAGGCAACATTTTCTATAGAAAATTTGCTGGAAACTAGGCAACATTTTCTATAGAAAATTTGCTGGAAACCAGGCAACATTTTCTATAGAAAATTTGCTGGAAACCAGGCAACATTTTCTATAGAAAATTTGCTGGAAACCAGGCAACATTTTCTATAGAAAATTTGCTGGAAACCAGGCAACATTTTCTATAGAAAATTTGCTGGAAACCAGGCAACATTTTCTATAGAAAATTTGCTGGAAACCAGGCAACATTTTCTATAGAAAATTTGCTGGAAACCAGGCAACATTTTCTATAGAAAATTTGCTGGAAACCAGGCAACATTATCTATAGAAAATTTGCTGGAAACCAGGCAACATTATCTATAGAAAATTTGCTGGAAACCAGGCAACATTTTCTATAGAAAATCTGCTGGAAACCAGGCAACATTTTCTATAGAAAATCTGCTGGAAACCAGGCAACATTTTCTATAGAAAATCTGCTGGAAACCAGGCAACATTTTCTATAGAAAATCTGCTGGAAACCAGGCAACATTTTGGGAGTCAAATTTTTCTATAGAAATGTTGATGGGAATCAGGTCAATTGCTTTATAATAGAATAATACAGACTTAAAAACTCATATAAAAATTTTAAATATCAGCTATAAGTCATAACTCAACCATCATGTAGGGTGTAAAAATGTACAACAATAAAAAAACTATTTCACTCTTTAAGGATTTTTTCAACAATTCCTTATAATAATGTATTCGTATTGTATGTTGTGCGATTGCAACCAGCAGCATACAGATAAATCGCCATATACATGTAAATGTCCGTCCGTCGGTCCGTCTGTCCGTCTGTCTGTATGCAACTTTACTATAGTCATCGTTAAAGTAGCCATCAACTCAATGTATGGCAGATATAACTATAGATAGACGATGCTGCATGAACTAGAAACAACTAAGAGCAATAAAGGCCGGGGAAGCAACAACTAGGAGTAGTAACTAAGTAAGTAAGCATTACGAGTAGGTAGTTTGTATTAGATGTTGGTATACAGCATCCGCTGTATTACGTATGATATTTACATTTTTATGTTTTATTGTTGATTTTTTCTACTGATGCTGAGATTTTTTTTCTACTTTTATTTAACATTGGCAATTGTAATCATATGTCATAATGCATTTGCCACACTTCCACTTGAATTACAAAACCTACTTCTCATTCTTGTACAAACTCATAGTACGTACCATAAAGTTGTAAGCAAACTTAAATCAAACATCTGCATATCGGACTTACATAAACGTTGTTGCTGTTGTTTTATCATAGAGCTGGAAAATAAAAAGGCAGGGAAAAAATTGCCACTCTCTTGTAATAATTATAAAGGCTTCTGTTGCTGCCTTTAAAAAAAAGTTTGCAATTTTATTTCATTGCATGTTGCAACGTATGTAGTCAACATACTTGGTGCATATTATATTGGAATTGGGTTTTTACTGTTTTTGAAAAAAAAATATGTGTAAATGTTGTATCATTGGCCTTTCTATAAAAGGTGAATTGTAATGCTGTGAACAAGCCTTTAGGGCTGGTTTGTCTCTTATAAAAAAGAAATTTTAATAAATATTGTCAGTATTTTTAATATGAAGACAGAAATTGATGTAAATAATAATGAATATTTAAAGGTCAATATGTGGAAGGATGTTGAGCCATAGGCAATGATTATTTGATGGTGTTTGTTGTCAGCTTTCTGAAGATGAACAACAAATTAGTTAAAAAAAATTTAAATCAAATCTTTTATAGAAAATGTTGCCTGATTCCCAGCCTGGTTCCCGTCAACTTTTCTATAGAAAATGTTGCCTGGTTCCCAGCCTGGTTCCCGTCAACTTTTTTATAGAAAATGTTGCCTGGTTCCCGTCAACTTTTCTACAGGAAATGTTGCCTGGTTCCCGTCAACTTTTCTACAGAAAATGTTGCCTGGTTCCCGTCAACTTTTCTACAGGAAATGTTGCCTGGTTCCCGTCAACTTTTCTATAGGAAATGTTGCCTGGTTCCCGTCAAATTTTCTACAGGAAATGTTGCCTGGTTCCCGTCAAATTTTCTATAGAAAATGTTGCCTGGTTCCAGTCAAATTTTCTATAGAAAATGTTGCCTGGTTCCAGTCAAATTTTCTATAGAAAATGTTGCCTGGTTCCAGTCAAATTTTCTATAGAAAATGTTGCCTGGTTCCAGTCAAATTTTCTATAGAAAATGTTGCCTGGTTCCAGTCAAATTTTCTATAGAAAATGTTGCCTGGTTCCAGTCAAATTTTCTATAGAAAATGTTGCCTGGTTCCAGTCAAATTTTCTATAGAAAATGTTGCCTGGTTCCAGTCAAATTTTCTATAGAAAATGTTGCCTGGTTCCAGTCAAATTTTCTATAGAAAATGTTGCCTGGTTCCAGTCAAATTTTCTATAGAAAATGTTGCCTGGTTCCAGTCAAATTTTCTATAGAAAATGTTGCCTGGTTCCAGTCAAATTTCTATAGAAAATGTTGCCTGGTTCCAGTCAAATTTTCTATAGAAAATGTTGCCTGGTTCCCATCAACTTTTCTATAGAAAATGTTGCCTGGTTCCCATCAACTTTTCTATAGAAAATGTTGCCTGGTTCCCATCAACTTTTCTATAGAAAATGTTGCCTGGTTCCCATCAACTTTTCTATAGAAAATGTTGCCTGGTTCCCATCAACTTTTCTATAGAAAATGTTGCCTGGTTCCCATCAACTTTTCTATAGAAAATGTTGCCTGGTTCCCATCAACTTTTCTATAGAAAATGTTGCCTGGTTCCCATCAACTTTTCTATAGAAAATGTTGCCTGGTTCCCATCAACTTTTCTATAGAAAATGTTGCCTGGTTCCCATCAACTTTTCTATAGAAAATGTTGCCTGGTTCCCATCAACTTTTCTATGGAAAATGTTGCCTGGTTCCCATCAACTTTTCTATAGAAAATGTTACCTGATTCCCATCAACTTTTCTATAGAAAATGTTTCCTGATTCCCATCAATATTTCTGTAGAAAATGATTCCTGTTTCCATCAACATTTCTAAGAAAAATGTTGTCCAATTCCCATCAACATGTTGCACAACATCAGCATTTCTATATTAAATGTTGCATGGTTCCCATCAGCATTTCTATATTAAATGTTGCATGGTTCCCATCAGCATTTCTATATTAAATGTTGCATGGTTTCCATAAACATTTCTATAGAAAATGTTGCCTGGTTCCCGTCAACATTCCTATAGAAAATGTTGCATGGTTCCCGTCAACATTTCTATAGAAAATGTTGCCTGGTTCCCGTCAACATTTCTATAGAAAATGTTGCGTTATTCCTATCAACATTTCTATAGAAAATGTTGCCTTATATCCTTCATTATTTCTATAGAAAATGTTGCCTGGTTCCGAGCAAAATTTTTATGGAATCTTTTTTATTATAAAATTCAAAAAAATCCTTGTTTCTATCAAACTTTTAAGGATAATTGCCTGTTTCTTTTTTACACTTACAGCTAACTTTGAAGTTTAAATTAATATCCTGCTAAAATATTGTTATCCCTGCACTTAAATTCCCATAAATTGAGTGACAAAACAAAAACAGCAAAAAAGTACATCTCATGTGAGTGTATGTAAACGCTTGTACTCATGTATATGATTAGATCTTTATAGCAAATATCAACATTATGCCTATAAAACATAAATACAAAACTAAACACAGACGCATACACAGGGACTCGTAGATTAATTGTGTTGCGAGAATATAGCATCAGCCAGGATGTATTATTTAGGGAGTGTAATGCAAAACGGCGCTGCATCCATTAAAATTTGTCACCCGCGGCTAAGCTAAATGTCAATTGGGTTTTAAGCTACATTAATTTAAACATACGCACAGGACACACACAAAAACAGACAGAGAATCCGAAGGACGGACAGATATACAGACTAGCATACTACATACATTAAAGTATTCTTTAATGCCCTGACAACAATTTGACACGTTCGACACAACTAATGATGGGAATCAATGGTCATTCATAAAAATTATCGCTGGGTTTTGCTATTATAAACGGCTGTGTGTTACCAGTCTAGAGAGAAATTTTTTCAATTCATTCAATATAAATATTTTTCGATTTCGTACCAACCACGTTACATTAATACAAGACCATCAAATAATGATTTTTACTTCTTTTGTAGAGAACAATAAAAAGTAAATTTTGTTGTTATAAATTACCATTGTTTAGTTGCACGTTTGATAATGGTTGCACTACAGATAGAACATGTTGGTGGTTGCAATTGCAATTGTAGTTGTGTCGTAGCAGTAGTGGTGGTGGTGTTAGTCATGTTGGTGGTAGTGTTGACTTATTTAAAACAATTTCAATTTAATTCCCATTGACACCAATAAAAAGAAAATAAATAAAATAGTATGAAAACTAAATTTGATACAATTGGCCTCATGTAGCTTTTTACAATTGAAAGTTGGTGTACGAAGAATTATTTTCAAGAGAATATTTGGTAAATTTTTAGTTCACATAATTGTTCTTTAGAATTTAGAGCCAAATCTCTCTTATAGTTATTTTGAAAACCTTGTAAAGTTAGAAATTGGCTCAAATTTATTTTAACATATCTATCCTCCATATCTTATCATTAAAGATATTATATTAATCCAGTTAATAGTTTGGAAGTTTTGTGTTTATTTATGTTTAAACTAAACTTGAAATTTTCTTTCGTGTACACTCTTTAGTCCTTATATGTACTTCAAACTCCACTACTCCACACATCGATTGTTGTAAATGTGAATTGTAGTTTTGGTAATTGGTTTTCAAGTTTCACACTTACGTTCGTTAATTGTTTTTTTTTTGGCAGGGAAGATGCGAGAGGCAAAAAGAGAGAGTCACACATCCAAATTTATTTTTGCATTATGTCCTTTTACCTTCCCCTATACACTTCCTCACAAACTTGCAAACGCATCGCAGTGACTAAATACATATTTGTGTTTAACATTTCCTAAATATATGCCACAACACGTTTCCTATTTAAAATTGTGTGTATTCGCCTGCTTGTCTGCCTTCAGCTTTCATTTTATTGTTGTTGATTTGAATGCAGTTTTTCTTTTGTTTTCCTTTGGTCTATTTGGAAATAAATTCAAAAATTCTTATTGTGCATTTTTATTCATTTGTTTTAATTGCATTTAAGTTGAGGGTGGTTTATTGTTTCTTATTTGTGTGCAAATGGTACTTCTATGTGTTTAAGTATGTATCTGGGACATATAAAATTTGTCACAGTACCATGTGATTATATTGATAAGATTTTCGTATGACAAATTAACTGGGTTTTTGTTGCAAATGTAAATAAGGGAAATGTGTTTGAGGACTAACAAATGTTGAGATTTTCTTGGATAAAAATGCGCATGGTTTTGTTAATAAATATATAAACAATAGCCCATATCCCATCAGATATGATAAATGAATAACATCAAGCAGTTAGGCTAAATTGTCTGGCAAGAAGGCAACATTTTCTGTAAAAAAATTGCTTGGGAAACAGTCAACATTTTTTATAGAAAAGTTGATTGGATCCCGGCAACATTTTCTATAGAAAAGTTGATGGAAACCAGGCAACATTTTCCATAGAAAAGTTGATGGGAACCCGGCAACATTTCCTATAGAAAAGTTGATGGGAACCCGGCAACATTTCCTATAGAAAAGTTGATGGGAACCCGGCAACATTTCCTATAGAAAAGTTGATGGAAACCCGGCAACATTTCCTATAGAAAAGTTGATGGGAACCCGGCAACATTTCCTATAGAAAAGTTTATGGGAACCCGGCAACATTTCCTATAGAAAAGTTTATGGGAACCCGGCAACATTTCCTATAGAAAAGTTGATGGGAACCCGGCAACATTTCCTATAGAATAGTTGATGGGAACCCGGCAACATTTCCTATAGAAAAGTTGATGGGAACCCGGCAACATTTCCTATAGAAAAGTTGATGGGAACCCGGCAACATTTCCTATAGAAAAGTTGATGGGAACCCGGCAACATTTCCTATAGAAAAGTTGATGGGAACCCGGCAACATTTCCTATAGAAAAGTTGATGGGATACCGGCAACATTTCCTATAGAAAAGTTGATGGGATACCGGCAACATTTCCTATAGAAAAGTTGATGGGATACCCGCAACATTTCCTATAGAAAAGTTGATGGGATACCGGCAACATTTCCTATAGAAAAGTTGATGGGAACCCGGCAACATTTCCTATAGAAAAGTTAATGGGAACCCGGCAACATTTCCTATAGAAAAGTTAATGGGAACCCGGCAACATTTCCTATAGAAAAGTTAATGGGAACCCGGCAACATTTCCTATAGAAAAGTTAATGGGAACCCGGCAACATTTCCTATAGAAAAGTTGGTGGGAACCCGGCAACATTTCCTATAGAAAAGTTGATGGGAACCCGGCAACATTTTCTATAGAAAAGTTGATGGGAACCCGGCAACATTTCCTATAGAAAAGTTAATGGGAACCCGGCAACATTTCCTATAGAAAAGTTAATGGGAACCCGGCAACATTTCCTATAGAAAAGTTAATGGGAACCCGGCAACATTTCCTATAGAAAAGTTGGTGGGAACCCGGCAACATTTCCTATAGAAAAGTTGATGGGAACCCGGCAACATTTTCTATAGAAAAGTTGATGGGAACCCGGCAACATTTTCTATAGAAAAGTTGATGGGAACCCGGCAACATTTTCTATAGAAATGTTGACGGGAACCAGGCAATATTTTCTATAGAAATGTTGACAGGAACCAGGCAATATTTTCCACAGAAAATTGGTTTTGTAGAAGGCAATATTTTCTATTGAAAATTTATCTTTGTAAGGCAATATTTATCAGTTTTTTGAATTATAATTTTCTTGGTTTTTTTCGAGATATTCATTTTACCCCTGGCTCCTCTCTGTTACACGTAGTAGATTTTACCATTTGTGGTGGTTAAAACATTTTTCGCGTAACCAAAGAAAAAATGAAAAAAAAGGAACTGAACTCTAAGCAACAAAGTTGGTTGAATAAAAATAATTAACGCTCCATCAAATCAATGTCACGTCCATGTACGTGAGAATCATTTAGTTCACCTTGATTCTTGATTTTTAATATAGAAAAATTGTATGTGAATAAGTGAGTATGTATATGGAAGTAGTTGTGCGAGTGTATTTATGTTTAGGTGCTGGTTAAACTTAAATAGTTGAATTTCTGTTGTTGCTGCTATTGCTATTATTGTTAACCACAAATATTATCTACATTAAAAGCCTGACAACATACAAAATGAAGCACAAAGAGCTACATACAAAGTTGTCCGTCTTTTAAAGCCATTGAAATCATGACTATGACGGCGTTGAAGATAATGATGAAATTACGCCAGGTATAGTTTAAGCATTTCGTTTTCGTACATTATTTTCTTTACTTTTATTTTTTTTTTTTTGTGGTTTTCCGCAAAATAATTCTCAAGTCTAAAGACCAAACCAAACTAACTGAATGACTGACTGATAGGCAGACATATATAGATATAGATAGCAAGATGGATGAATGATGGCTAGATGTTTATAGGCAGACGGACGGACAGACAGAAGGACAGACATAAACAATCATTCACTTAAATAACAGTGGCTTATAACTTTACTAAACTTTAGCACTTCCAGTTTGTGAGTTAATATACCACCAAAACTATACTTACTTTGTTTAAGAGGTTGCCAATGTTTCTCATTTTGCTTTATGTTTTTTAAAAAAAAAAAAGAAAAAAACATTGTATTAAAACAATGTAGTTATTTTCATTTCATACTCATATCTTTTGCCAAGGAATACAAGAAGAAAACACAATTACATACGTTCATCTTTTTGGGCTATGGAAACTGTATCGTTGTTGATCAAAATGATGAGCACATTTCAACATTCCAATTATATCTAAACTATGGCATCAAAAAGAAGTCTCTCATACGTTAGCCATACTTTAATACGTTTGTAATTAGTGTGGCAAAGTTGGCGATTTTCTTAAGAGTGTTTTCTTTATGATAATTTTAAAAAAAATTATTTTTTCCCACTCTTTTGTTCCATCACCATCATTGTACGGACCATTGTACATGTTTACTGAAGCCATTTAAACATTTTTATAAAATTTTGAGCACTATTATGGTCAGCGTAATTATTAGTATGATAAAGTTACGATTCACATGCTTATAGCAATCATATATATGTTTTCAATCATATATATGATTATAGCAATCATGTGAATCTTACCTTTACCATATTATTGTTACCACAAACATATAAATAATTACTGTAACTATAATATTGTTAAAAAACATCTAAAAATTTTGAAATGGTTACAGCAACAATGTACTACTATATTCGTTCTCTGGGTTTATTGGTACTACTGACACGAGTTTTCGTTCCCATTGTGGGTGGTACCATTTTGAAAGTTTTTCACTATAAAAATTTTCAACATAGAATCCGATGTTTCTCCATTTGGTTCAAACTCAATGAAAATGAGATTTCCTTTAGAAATTTAGAAAAGTTACAAAATTCCATTAAATGAATCAAATTCTTAACAATTTTATATTGACTTATTAATTTTTGTAATTCTGGAAGTGTTTAATTCAAATTTAAATGCTGTTATTGCTTAATTTTAAATTCCTAAAATTTTTTTCAAAAATGGAATCTATTTTTTTTGAGTTCTAGTTTCTAGTGAAAACCAAGTTTTTGATAAATTTTAGAACGTTTTTTGTTTTTAATAACTTATATGTCATGCGGTAAGTTTTACTTATTTAATTTTGAAAAAAAGACCTGCTGAAGCACATCGATTGCTCAACAAAGCTCGTGGGGATTGTGTTCCATCAGTTTTAACGTGCGAAAATCACAATCAATTTTGATACGGAAGATAAATATCGCCCAGGCCAGACAAAACGTTTTGAAGACCATGAATTGGAGCCATAATCCATGAAGATTGTTGCCAGACTAAACATAAGCTTGCAAAATCATTAGGAGCTAATCAAGCAGCAATTTTAAAACGTTTTCGAGCAGCAAGATTTATTCAAAAGCAGGGAAATTGGGTATCATACGAATTGAAGCTGAGAGAACTTGAACTTGATTTTGCATGTCCAAAATGATATTTATGCACCGAATCATTACTTGTGATAAAAAATGGATCCATTACGATAACCCAAAGCGTAAGAGATCGTATGTGAAGCCCAGCCAAAGAGCTGAATCGAAGCCAAAGCCAAATATCCATGGCGCAAAGGTAATTCTCTGTATTTAGTGGGATCAAAGGGGTCCTATATATTATGAGCTGCTGAAATCTAGCAATACCATCATATAGAACCTGAAGCGAGCTTTGGCCGAAAAACTCCCAGAATATGTGGCAAGATATGAAACCGTAATATTCCATCATGTTAATGTTACAATACCTGTTAAAAACTATTTTAATGAAGTAGTTGTAAAGTTTTGCCCCACCCTACAACTAATTGTACTTTGGGATACGATTCACTTTGGAACAGAGTATTCGAAATGGGCTTGATTCATTCTTGGCTTTAAAAATGAACAGTTCTTTTGGCTCGGAATCCATATGTTGCCAGAAAGATTGAAAAAAAAACAATTTTCTTAAATTCCAAGTCAAATTTTATTAAATTATAGGTATTTTTATACCCTTCACCATGAGTGGCAAGGATATATATAAGTATGCTATTCCATTTGTAATTTCTACATTTTTCATTTGCGACTCCACGTAGTACATATCGTTCGTTACCTTAATACAGAAAGGCCCTGACTCTGAGTCGAGATGTTTTTGCTAAATATAATATATGATTGAAATAAACGAAAATCTGTACTTGCAAAAAAAACGATTTAGGGACTTTCTTTATTAAGGTAACAATATGTTCTGGATCGTTGTAGATAGCGGAGTCGATGTAGCCATGTCCGTCTGTATATTGAATTCAACTTTTACATACCCCCAATTAATTTACATACATGATTCATATACCAATATATCCGCTATAGACACGGTTCCATTTCTACATAAAATCGAGCGAATGGCTGAGATATAAGGAAAAAATCAAGACAACCTCGATTTTTGGCCTATTTTTGATCTATATGCATATCTAATGATAGATATTTCATAGTCCTTTTCAACGATATTAGGCCATAGTAAGTTGGACCTATAATGGGTCAAAATCGGGAAAAATATATTTTAACCCGAATTTTTTTTTCAACAAAAAATTTTCATTTTCCAAAAAAATCAAAAAACAATTTCGAAAAAAAAAAATTTAAATTTTGTTTAGCTAAAAATATTTATTTTAAAGTACAATTTGGTGAATGGTGTATAGCTCTCTAACTTGTTTTTTTTTAATTTCTTCAAAATTTTTTCCAAAAATTGTATTATTTTTCTAAATTTGGGATTTCTAGTTTTAAGTGCAAACAAAGTTTTGGATAAATTTTAAAGCATACAAATTACATTAAAATACTCTTAAATTCTCAAAAAATGTTTATTGAATTTTGGCGACTTTTTTATTTTTCCCCGCTAGTGGGATTATCTTTTGAAATTTGGGAATTCTAGTTTTAAACGCAAACTAAGTTTAAGGTAAATTTTAAAGCTACATAATTCCATTAAAATAATTTTTCTTATTCTCAGAATATTTATACCCTACACCACCATAGTGGGGAGGATATTATGTGTTTGTGCAGATGTTTGTAACGCCCAAAAATATTAGTCTAACACCCACCTTAAAGTACACCGATCGACTTAGAATCACTTTCTGAGTCGATTAAACGATGTCCGTCCGTCTGGTCGGCTGGCTGGCTGTCCATGTAAACCTTGTGCGCAGAGTACAGGTCGCAATTTTGAAGATATTTCGATCAAATTTGGTACATATTCATCGGCCCAAGGACGAAGCCTATTGAAACTGGCTGAAATCGGTCCATTATTTCACCTAGCCCCCATACAAATGTCCTTCCGAAATTGGACTTTATCGGTCATAAATGTTTAATTTATAAATGCATCTCCACAAATTGCACTTCAAATAAGTTTTATATATACAAAATTCATGTCACCTAATTTTGTTACGATCGGTCCATAATTAGTCATAGCTCCCATATAGACCCGCTTCCGAAAATCACTTTAACGTGCATAAATCGCTTAAAAATATTGGTATACTCACAAAATTCAATATAGTAAACTTTCATATAGACACAAATCACACGACCTAATTTCATGATGATCGGTCCATAATTGGTCATAGCCTCCATATAAGGTCCACTTCCGAAAATCACTCAAAAATATAAATTATTGAAATTTTAAAAGAAAAATATTTTTGCTCTTTTACTTATGGTCGGGCTTGACCGACCATACTTTCTTACTTGTTTTATTATATTTTTCGTACTTTTTATTTTTTGAAAGTCTTGTATTGTATTAAATCAAGATTTATTATCTTAATATTAGCAACACTGTTTAGAAATTATAAAAGTTCTTGGCTGATTTTATAGCAGTTACATTTTGTTGCAATTTCTTTACACTCACAACTATGTTTTCTTCATCATCTTCTGCTGCCATATCTTCCGCAACATTTCCAGCTTTATTTTCTTCAATCTTCAATGCTGAGTCTCTCTTACTTTACTGCTAGTAAGTACTACACTCCGTCATACAATTGATGGATTATTTTATACGCTTAACGCCAACCATTGTTACGTTTTAAGTGTTTCTATCATAAAATTGTTTTCCTGGTCCAATGAAGCATTTGAATGTGCGGTATATCAGTGAATTGTTGTTTCGAACACATCTTCTCTATATCTGTCTCTAGAAATTTTCTAATAAAAAGATTTTACTTGAAATTTAGTTTTGTTACACATAAAACAAAAAACAAAGAAATAAAATCTATTTGCACAGTATTCATCATTCTGCTCAGCAACTCCATTTCCAAAGTCATCATTATTAACAATTGGCAAAGCAAGAAAGACATCCTTGTCATCGTCGTTGTGGCCTCATCATCATGTCATAAGTATTTTGTTGTGGTATTTTGAAGTTGCTTATAGATATTATTTTTGTGGCACTCGTTTGCTCACATGCGTTTTAAAGAAGTTTTTAGTTTCATTTGTGGCTGGGTGTTTTTTTTCCACAACTTTTTCCACTAACCAACTATTTTGCTATTACCACTACAATCTAAAACATCATTATCATCCTTATTATTATTAACATTATTTGCGAAAGCTGTTTATCTGTTTTGTCTAAAGGTGATTCTCGTTTTGCTCCAAATGTGTGGTTGTTGATGAGAAAAGTACTAAAATACAAAATGAAAAAAAAAATAAAAAAAATACTTTAAGTAGTAAACAAAGTGGTTTTGCAATTGTGGTTTAAAAGTTTATCGTCATGGTTCATGGCAGGAAAATGGAATAAAATTGAATTATGACAGCCCCAACTGACACAATTCAATTTTCAGTTTGTGACATTTATTCATATTTTTTTTATTGCCGGCAAATTTAAATGAACAGAATAGTTTTGATGTTTAGAAAAATAGTTTTAGTAACAAACAATTAAAGAACTTTGGTAGTAAGCATAGAAGTATTAACATAACTGGTTTAATAACACTGTGTTTATTTTTTTGAGTCATGGTGATAAAAGACCAAAAAAAAGTCTCCCAGTTTAACCCAAAGTCATGCACTTTTTTTATGGGCCCCCAAAGTTTTGGGGCCTCGGTGTAATTTTTTAGCAAAAAGTGATAATTTTCTCAGGCTCATATCTTGCAAACAGTTCGGAATTTTGATTTACTCTCTGAGGCAAAGTTGTAGCCCATATCATGAAGAACAAAAATTGTGAATATATAAAATCAATTAAACTTCATCTTCAAGATCAAAATCGCAAAAAATTTTGAAATATTTTTTTAAGCTGCCTAAAATTATGCTATAGTTTATAATAATTTAATATTTAATATATATTGACCTTCCTAAACGGTGTTAAGAATCATTCCTAGGAAGTTCATATGTTCTAGAAAGTTATTTATTGAGATCTTAGGTACATTTTTGTAGTTGATTGTTTCCTTGAATTTTCAACGGTTTGCTACCTATGGACTGAGCAGGGGAAAAGGCTAAAAAAATCGATTTTTTAAAGTTTTTTGCGATTTTGATCTTGAAGATGAAGTTTTTTTGATTCTATATGTTCACAATTTTTGTTCTTTATGACAAGGGCTACAACTTTGCCTCAGACAGTAAATCAAAATTTAGAAGGTTTTGCAAAATATGAGCCTGCGAAAATGATCACTTTTTTGCAAAAATGACACTGTGCCCATAAAAATAGTTCATGACTTTGGGCAAAACTGGGAGACACAGGTATTTTTTTTTTAGTGTTTTATAACGTAGTGGTGTTCGCAAATGGTCATATTTGTTCGTGTTGCACTGTGTAATTTTAGGTTATATTACAAAAATCTTTAGCTGGATTTCAAATAATTTTGTTTCGTCTCTTTTATAAAACAAAATATATTAAACAGATTTTAAAAACCTTGTATTTCGTTAACAATGTTGCAACCAAATTGTTAAAACATGATAAAGCAGTTTGTATCTTTGAAATATTATTCTACAATCTCTATATCAGTGGTGGGCACAAAGAGAACTTTTCAAATTTATGAAGGTATTTTTATTTCTTTACTAAAAGCAAATTCTGCTGCTGAAAACTATTCAATAAGACTGAGGTTTGTTCATATTTTCTTGATATACATGTAATTAATCAAAGAAGTTCGTTCCCTGGTGTTTACAAATGCCGAGCCCTGCTCTATAGCCAACAAATTTGAAACCCAATAATGTTTTTTTTTTTGTTTCTCCATTATTGCTGTTGAGTGTGTTAATATTGATGATACTTTCACACCATCTCTCTAGCTGAACACAACTCCTTTACACATACTCGCAACAGTATCTCATTCTTTGTTATACTAGATTTCCCAAAAATAAAAAAAAAAACAAAAGATAAATGAGGCAATCATGCCACATACTTAAATCATCATACTACATACAAAATTTCTTACAACACACACTTGATATTGCCAGCTATAATGACCGCTGGGTATCTATTACCCGATACAAGTACTATACATTTCATTTTCCAGCAAAGCTGTATAATATTTCAAGACCATGTATTTCAGTTTTACTCTCAAGTCAAAAACGAAACAAAAAAAATAAAAACAATTTAATGGAAAAACAATAAAAGGGTTCATCATGTGCATCATCGTTTTTTTTTTAACACATCATTACCTAGATAATGGTTAAAATTCTTTTTTAAATCAAAAAATACCCAAAAGTGATCACAGATACTCTATTCGTAGAAAGATGTTTAAAGCCTGCAGTTATGCGGCGTAAAAACTTCAAAAGGTTTTCTTTAGTTTGCTTAAACAATGAAAAACCTTTAATTAATTGTTAAAAGTACCAAGTACTTTTAGCTACTGATGTGGGTTTCTTTCTTTTTATATATTGTAGAAAGTATCCCCAATGACAAAAAAAAAACGTATTTTAAATCATTTTCTTTGTTACAATTGCCCCCCAAAACAAATCACAAAGTTATCAATTATTTTCACATCATTAGTAATTTAAAACCTTTAAGAAAATTAATAGAAAACATTCATTAAGTTGATATAGAGAGAAATATTAATGTAATTGGTTTTCAATTTAAGTTAAAACAACATTTCAAGGCTATCTATGGATTAGGATAAAATGAAAAATTACTGTAATTTTAATTTAAACAATAATAATTTAAAATGGAAATAATGGGCATTAATGGTGCAATAATTATGTATTATAAACTCGTTTTATAGTTCTTTCTTGAGATATTAGTTCTTTTCGAAAAACACATACAATATCACTCCACTAACCTTCTAGTAGGTATGCTTAGATATTTTAGATCTAAATCACATTATAATCTATCTTGCTTGCAAAGGCTTCTAGAAGACCTATACTCTCCCTTCTGATAGATCTAACCCACTTTCAAATTTCCACTCTTATAATTGACGACAATCAGTATTCTGAAATCCTTGCAATCTGACCCAAAATAAAACAAGTTAGAGTGTTATATTCGGCTGTATCGAATCTTCCAAATTTCCTTTTTATAATTGCCAACAATGACTTATCTAAAACCATTCTGAAATGGTTGTAAAATCCAGCCCAAAATTTATTTATTTATCCACGACAATGTAATACAGACATTTCTTATAAAATCAGTAGTTGTCTGCTTCACCTGGCTTGCTTAATTTTCTACTTTCTATTGCTACAAAATTTTAGTGTTTAATTTCACATAGATTCTACACCATTTCCAATTGTATTTCAGATGTTTCTAATTATATTTCAGAAAATTCCAATTGAATTTCAGAAATTTCCATTTATATTTCAGAATTTTCAATTTATATTTCAGAAATTTCCAATTATACTCAGAAATTTCTAATTGTATTTCAGAAATTTCTAATTATATTTTAGAATATTCCAATTATATTTCAGAAATTTCTAATTTTATTTCAGAATTTTCAATCTATATTTCAGAAATTTCAATTTGTATTTCTGAAATTTCCAATTATATTTCAGAATATTCCAAATGTATTTAAGAATTTTATATTTGTATTTCAGAAATTTCCATTTATATTTCAGAATTTTCAGTTTATATTTCAGATTTTTCCATTTATGTTTCAGAAATTTCTAATTGTATTTCAGAGTTTTCCAATTGTTTTTCAGAAATTTCCATTGGTACTGCTATTAGAATTTTCTGAAATAAATCGAAATTTCTGAAATACAATTAGTTTTTTGGTTAAACATTTTTTTTTAAGAAAATTGAAAATGAGAATTTTAATTTCAAATTCGGTAAAGAACAATTGATAAAGAGAATTTTCATTTATAATCCGGAAAAAAAAATTTAAAATGAGAATTTTCATTTAAAATTCGGAAAAGAACAATTGAAATTGAGAATTTTAACTTTAAATTCTAATATTCAACTGAGTTTTTCCGAATTTTAAATGAAATTTAATAATTTAAATTTTATTTTCAATTTTTTTTCCTAATTAGAAATGAAAATTCTCAATATCAATTGTTCTTTTCCGAATGTTTTTTGTGCCAAAAATAGGGTTTGTCAGCCTTTTTTCTTAATTTTCTTCGTAACTTTGTCAAAAGATTTCCTTTACTTCTTATCTTTATCAGAAAAGAAGCCAATTTTTTTTTTGCGATAAAAAAAATTTGTTTGTGTAAAACATTTTTTTTATGGAATAATCAGTTATTATTGAGAAAAATTAATTTTTTAATGAATAATTAGTTTTTTGGTGAAACATTTTTTTAAGTGAAAAGTCTGTTCTGAATTGAAAAAACAATTTTTTATTGAAAATTTTGAGTAAAAAACATATTTTTTTGTGAAAAAACAATTTTTGAGTAAAACTAAATTTTTAAAGAAAAATCAAATTTCTAAAAAAAATAATTTTTAATAAAAAATCAATTGTCAAATTTTTCGTGAAAAATAAAATATCTATTTTTTTAGAAAAAAATTATTTTTTTGTAAAAATCTATTTTTTAGTGAAAAATTAATTTTTTTAATGAAAAATCCATTTTTTTAGGGAAAAATATAATTTTTAGAGAAAAATCCATTAGAGAAAAATCTATTTTTTAGTAAAAAATCCATTTTTATACCCTCCACCACCATAAGTGGTTAATGAGGGTATAATAAGTTTGTAATTCCGTGTGTAACATTGAGAAATATTCATCTGTCCGTCTGTCCGTCTGTCCGTCTGTCTGTCTGTGTAAAACACGGTCACGTCCACAATAGCCAAACAAAATTGGTAGACTTTACTGTTCTTCTAAGCAGTTTGGTATTGAAAATCAGCAAAATCGGTTCAGTGGAACCAGAGTTAGAACCAAAATGTGAGACAACCTAAAAAAAAAACTTGATAATTTTAACATAGTTTTCGTTATTTGTGCAAATATATTGCAGATAATACCATAAAATTGTACACACGTTATTTTTATGTTAAAGGGCGAAAATTATAAGAATCGGTCCATGATTTCTCCTAGCCCCCATACAAATTTCTTTCCGAAATATGGTTATATAGTCTGTAAATGCCTACAAAATTGCAGTACAAACACAAAATTCAGGAAAAATAAGTTTCGTGCTTAAAAAAATTACAACACCAAATTTGTTTGTGGATCGGACCATATTTGACCGTAGCCCCCATATAAAGTTCATTTCCGAAAATCATTTAAATAAGCATAAATGTCTTATAAATATCGCTATTAAGTTAAAGTTAAGTTAAAAAAAAAAAAGTTGAAATTCGTCACAAATAGTTCCCTTATATACCAAAATCGCTGTACCCAATTTTATGAAGATCGGCCGATAATTGGTTATAGCTCCCATTTAAGGACCACTTCCGAAAAACACATTAACCTACATAAATATCTAAAAAATATCAATATCAAAACAAAATTTTACATTGATCCATAATTTATACTTAGAAATCATACTACAGGATTTTGTGAATATCGGTCCATATTTGACCATAGCTCCCATATAAGGTCCACTTCCGAAAATCAGTTAAGTACTCATAAATCTCTTATAAATATCTTTATCATGCTAAGATCATATACATAGATATCACTGTACCAAATTGTATGCAGATTGACCGATAATTGGTCATAGCTCCCCTATAAGGCCCATTTTCGAAAAAGATATTAACCTTAAAAAATATTAAAAACATATCGATATCAAAATGAAACTACGCACAGATCAGTAATTTGTATCCAGTAATCATACTTCTGCATTTTGTGAATATCGGTCCATATTTAACCATAGATCCCATATAAGTTCCATTCCCGAAAATCACTAAAATCCTCATAAATTTCTTACAAATATAGTAATCAGGTTGAAATTCGAAAAAAAATTTATTCAATATATACAAAAATCGATGTACCAAATTATTTTATGATGATAGGCCCATAATTGGTCATAGCTCGATATAAGAACCACTTCAGGAAAACACATTAACCTGCACAAATATCCAAAAAAATCTATACTGAACCAAAATTTTACACCGATCAGTAATTTGTATCTAAGAATCGTACTACAAGATTTTTTAAATATTGGTCCATAATTCGGCATAGCTCCCATATAAGGTGCACTCTTGTTAATAGCCTACTTAGGACCATAATAGGACATAGCATCCATATATTAAACCAAAATAGTACACAGATCAGTAATTTGTATTCAAAAATCATAATACTGAAATTTGTGAGTATTGGTCCATAATTGGCCACAGCTCTCATGACAATCGAATCATAATAGGTCATAGCTCCCACATAAGTCCCACAACCAAATATTTTGAAATTTGTCTAAATATATTTGTATACCCTTTTTTATACTCTATTTCTTCACTTGAGGTTAAAAGGGAAAAATGTTGATATAAACTTATTAACTAATTATTAAGTATATAAATTGTTAAATTACATACGTTCTAATAGGAATTTCAGTTATAAATTGCTGAATAAGATACAATTTTTTGTACATTTGAAAAAAAATATCTTTTGCGTAAACTAGTCTTTCTAACAATTGTTATATTATTTCAGTTGTTATACCATCATATTTAGGTGGAGGGTATTTAAGATTCGGCACGGCCGAATATAGTACTCTTACTTGTTTTAATAAAAATTCATTTCTTTAGTAAAAATTAATTTTTTAGTAAAAAATCCATTTTTTAGTGAAAAATTCATTTTTTAGTGAAAATCCATTTTTTGGTGAAAAATCCATTTTTTAGAGAAAAATCTATTTTTTACTAAAAAATCTATTTTTTAGTAAAAAATCCATTTTCTAGTAAAAAATCCATTTTTTGGTGAAAAATCCATTTTCTAGTAAAAAATCCATTTTTTGGTGAAAAATCCATTTTTTAGTAAAAAATCCATTTTTTGGTAAAAAATCCATTTTTTGGTGAAAAATAAATTTTGTGGTGAAAAATAAATTTTTTAGTAAAAAATAAATTTTTAGTGAAAAATTTATTTTTGAAGAAAAATCCATTTTTTTCATGAAAAATCTCTATCATTAACTCTATGAACGCAATAGTTTCTAAATTATTCAACGCGCAACACGTTTTTAAATTGTGAAATGTTTGGTTAATACAAGTTTACTTAAGCTCTCTTTAAAAATTCGCAAATGCTAGAGCCTACGAAAAAGCGCTCTCATTGGTCAGTTCTTGTGCAACTTACAAAAACAACAATAAAGCAATGTAAAACAAACATTAATCCATGGTACATGAAAAAATGAGAAGCGCATAGTAAGCTGTCTTTTCCTTTAATAATGTAGTAGAGAATTTTTTACAAGGTGTGTGATTTGCATGCATTATTTTAAGGTATAATAAAGAATTAGGTATAATGTTTTATATATCAATGGAAAGGTAATAAAATGTAGTTTTTAAAAATGTTAATATTTTGGAAACTGCTGAATTATTTTTTTATGCAAATGACTAAAATGTAAAATAAATATTTTTGAGAGAAATAACTATTCTAGAGTTAAGTTGTTCATGAACGAACAAGTTCAAATGAACAATGTGAAGCTGTTCAGGTCTTTCTATTATTTTTGTTGGTTTGACATTTCTGTATTAATTTTTATTTTCATCGGTATTAAAAATCCCGTCAAATTTGTTTCCAAAAGCATTCACATTCACTAGGTATCTCGGGACCAAAATTATTTTCTTTACTTGTTGACCTATGTCTTCCTTATATCTGCTTAAATTTATTTTGACTGAATTTATTTGTTCTCTTAATATTTTGCAGTTTAAATCTTTAACTTCTTATTAAATTTATGAATATACATTTTTACAATTGTACTAAATATTTGTTTTTTTTTTTAGCAATTTCGTAATTTGTTTGTTGTTTGTGTGTGAAAATAGACAAATGTTTTTGAAATGTTTCTCTCTTTTTATTTATTTTTTTTCGGTTTGCCTAAAGGCCAACAAGCATTCTAGCATGTTTTTCGTGTTTCATTTTTTTCGTCATTCACTAGAAATATCGATTAAATAACAAAATTATGTTTCGTTTTTTGTTTGTTTTTTGGTTCAATATGCAATTGACATTGATTTTAAAAGGATACAAAAGGCAGTACAATTTGTACCAAACAATAATACAATAATAATAAAAAAACATGCAATCAATTGGAATATAAATTTGTTTAAAAAAAATGAAATTTATTAAACAGACATGAATATATTGTGTGTTTTGTTCCTGATATTCACCAATTATTTCAATATTAAGTTATGGTGGATTTTATTTGTTGTACATTTAAATAAATGAATTTGGTTTAGAAAATATTTAAATTATAATTGTGATTTAATAGAGATCTTTAAAGACTTTATTTTGAAAAGTTTAATAAAATTAAGGAGGTTATGAAATTGTCTTTACATATCTTTTTGGCTTCTAAACTATGCACGGTTTCTTTTGTTTTATCTTATTTTATTCATATGTAATATATGTAAAATTAGCCTTATTAACTAATAATCATATTATTTCACTGTATATCATAACATGTCTACACTTACTCAATATCTCGTAATAATATTTTTAGATCTCTGGCTAAAAGTCAGAAATATTTTCATACTACACAAAAAGATGTTCGTGTTTTGATAGTAGTTTTTTATGCTGCTTTTAACTTGCCACAACTATGTCTGAAATCTCTTTACATCTGTAAGGATTATGAAAGCCCAAGCAAAAGCCAGCTAAATTACGAGTGCAATAGCAAGTCAGTATAAATGTCTCAGGCAATAACATACAGGAACGTGGTGTTAAAGCTACAAACTAATGCCGGCACTTCTTTTTTTTTTGTTTTTCTGCTGTGAGCTGGCTAAATTGCCTGTTTCAATGGTTGTTTGGCTGACTGCTTCTTTTTAAGAACGGATGGTTGCATATGCCGCCTGTTTTTCTTTTTTTATTATTTTCCTTTCCTGTTCCCCCTTGATGACCTAATCTTAGGAACCCTACGTACGTGTGATTTAAATGGCACGGAATTTTGATAATTTCAGCACAAAAACTTAAAAACCATGTTAATATCATATTTTTTTCTTCTCTTTTTTACATTTATTTCAAGCTGTATAGCTTTAACTTAAAGCGAGTATTATCAAAATAATTTCATATTCTGTAAAATAGTTGTTAACAAATGGCTTTTGTTGGCTAATAAAAAAGAAGCAAACGAAACGGAAAAAGCATATAAAGAAGATGTTGGTTGCCGGGTTTAATAATAAGAAAATTTTAATCTTTAACTACTACCACTTAATATGAGGACAGCGGCAGATTAAGACAAATATGAAAAGAAGGCGTTTAAAGTTTCTCACTTTGTATCTGATAAATTTTTGCAAAGAGAAATAATAATGGAAATAAAATGAAAGAATATTATAGAATTGTTCTAACAATAGCTTGACAGTATGTAGGAAACAAAATTATATGAGAAATGAAATGATTTAAAATGAAAATTGGGGGCCGCATAATTAAAGATTTAAGCGGATATTTTCCGGCTTTTATTCTCTTCCCTCTGAACTTTACTCAAATGATGCCTAAAACAAGAGGCAACAGTGAAGTTTATAGTATAAACTTGACTAAAGCCTACAGTGTAGAAACGAGTAAAGACTACAGTCCCTTGCCGGTATAATAATTTTGTCGAGTTTCTTATACAAGTGATGAAACTTTAAAAGAATGCGTGAAATTAGCTTCCTCATCGTATTAAGATATTGGGGAAGGACGTGATATTAATCTAGTACCATTCAAAAGTTCGAGGAGATGACTCTGCTCTCTCCTCGATATCCACTAACAGTCAGAAGGCGGAGGGATCACCTTGTCGATTTTCTTATACAAGTCATGAAACTTTAAAAAAATGCGTGAAATAAGCTTCATCATCGTATTAAGATATTGGAGAAGGGCGTGATATTAATCTAGTACCATTCAAAAGTTCGAGGATATGACCCTGCTCTCTCCTCTATATCTACTAACAGTCAGAAGGCGGAGGGATCACCTTCCACCGATGGGGACAAGGGAATCCAAAATAGTCGATCGTTAGAAGATCACCCACATGGCATTGGGGTCAGCAAGCGTGTTCGGCAGGTTACCGTGGAGGATTGGCGAAGTGATATTTTGAATACCAGCCGAACGAAGGAAGAGAAATCTAGGAGCAAAACTAGAAAATCTCTAGCTTATTTGGCTAAGATGGAGAAGAGTGATCCGGCTTCATTTTAACTCAAAGGAGAAGTATCTTCTCAAAAAGCAACAGCAGGACGTCGCTAAGAATTTACTGTCCTATAACTGCAGTTTGGGATTGGTCTTTTTCTAACGAGTGTCATGCAGATGCTGATATCGACAAGGCAAGCACTCATATGGGTGTAGGGTCGGCGACCTCATCAGCATGGCAAAAACAAGGACGGTGGAGCTCCAACTTCTGAAGCGCTCAGAGCTTCGGTAGGAGCTGTGGATGGTAGTAGGGCATCACCGTCATCTTAACAAGTACCAAGGGTTAAGACTTCAGGGAAACTTCCGGCTAGTTTCCTTAAGGTACTCCGTTAAGGCGACCTAAAAGAAACAATGCTGACAGTGTTCAGAATTACATGACAAAGGTACTGAAAATAGGTGAAGACTGGGGATTCAACTCCTGCTAGCGCTCTTAAAGGCTCCCAAAAGGAGATTATTAAGAGAACTAGATCCGAGGATGATTAGCAGTCCTCATCAACTAAGAAGGTGAGGAAATCTTTTAGCCAGGGTAGTAATTTTCAAGCAGCAGTCATCGATCGGAATGATTATGATGGGATGATCAAAAATAATCCATGGCAGTTGGTTGAAGATAGAATTTTAGACGAGATCGCCGTTTCCAATTCTCTGTGGATCGAAAATCCCTTGAATTATTGGATAGGTGAAGAGGGTTGTCAATTTTGGTCCTGGCGCTGTCAGATTTCGGTAATCGAAACATGATGAGACCAAAGTAGTAGCTAGTGTTGCACATCAGCAGAATTGGCAAAATTCCTCATCCAATCCAAGACGAACGTGAGCTTAATTCAAAAACCTTGGATAAAAATAAGGTTTGTGAATTAGTATTTTAATTTCTCATTCTTTCAGGAGCGGTAATCTCATCGTTGCAAACAGAGATGCCAAGGGAGAGCACATGCTGACAGTAGCCTCAGTGTACATGCCGTACGAATCAACAGATGCACCAGGTAATGAGGTGCAGGAGTGGAAGACATATACAAACGAAAAACGATATCCTTATCTTGGATTGTGATGCCAACGCACATCACAGGGAAGCGGACAGCGCAGACATTAACAAAAAAGGTTAGTTGGTTTTAAAATTTATAACTGCTACTAATCTTTTAATACCCACTTTTAGGATTAAAGATAGGGAAGCAGTTATAGATATCACTCTATCCAACAGTAATGATGATCTTATAAGAGATTGGAGGCTGGCAACCGACTTATCCTTTTCGGACCACGGTAGCAATACCTTTTCGTTGAATTTTGTTTCGACTAAGAGGGAATCCTTCAGGAATCCTAGACGGACAAATTGGGGAACCTTTTATAGCAAGTATCAGAAAAGTATGACATAGCTAACTTTACGTGAATTATTGCCTTTTGACATGGGTAGTGTAGTAAGTTTACCCACTTACTAAAAGAGAGCTATGACCTATCCCGCCTGGCGAAGCTTCCAGGCAGTCGGTAGCAACCTAAGGAACTTTACGTTCGAAGATTCACAGGACTTTCGAGCGACTGGAACAGCTATAGAGTATGTTTCAATAAGTATAAAAGAGATATCAAAAGAGCAAAAAGGAATTCATGTGTATCATACTGCGAAACCGTTAATAACATCGTGGAGTTGTCCAGGTTCCGGCGTATTTTATCCAAAGGCCCAGATGTTGTAGGATACATTCAAAAGGGAGGACAACTCAGAGACACTTTCCCTTCTTTGGTGTAGGTAATAACTTCTCTCGATTTATATCGAGATTTCTCAGAGATCGCACTATACGAGTTGTTATAGATGGAATTTCATCAAACGAGTTCAAGATCAATTCAGGGGTACCGCAAGACTCCGTCCTTTCTCCTACTATATTTCTTATCTTTATAAACGACCTGCTACGTCAAACTTCCAACCCTATCTACTCTTTTGCAGATGACAGCAACATTTTCCATTCATATGCATTCAATTATAGACCAAGCCTGTCGGAGATTGGGGCAATGAGGCAAAATATGAATGATACGCTCAACCAAGAGCTTGTGACAATCTCTGAATGGGGTTGTGCGAATAGAGTTGATTTCAATGCACGCAAGACTCAATTTTGTATGTTAACGCACAACAGATCATGTTGCTCCATCTGTTTTTATGGGTGGTGTAAATATTAAGGAATCAGAAGCTCTTGATGTTCTAGGCATGAGTATTCAGTGCGATGTCCCCAGGACAAAACACATTTTTCGAGTGTCGAAAGAAGCTTTCAAGTGCCTTGGTTTTCTAAAACGGTGTAAGAAATACTTCACTCCATCTGATCTCCTTACTATTTACACCACTTATATCCGACCTAAAATGGAATATAACTCTCATGTGTGGGCCGGTGCTTCGAAGTCTATTTTGGAGTTACTCGACCGCGTACAGTAGGGTATTCAGCTCTATTGACTCACTGGAACATCGACGCAATGTGGGTTGTGTTTCACTGTTCTACCGATACTACAATGGTATGTGCTCTGCTGAAATTAGGGAACTTGTTCCCGAAACCCGTAGTTTTTTACGCAACACACGCACTTCGGCGAGGGCGCATCAATTTGTTGTCGACTGGACAGTAGATCGCACAACACATTATAGGGAAAATTCGTTCTTTAGCCGTACTGTCCGTATGTGGAATAAGCTTCCTCCTAAAGTCTTTCCTGTCGCTTTCAATATAGGAAAATTCAAATCAAATGTCCACAATCACTACTCCCTCTATTCTTCCTCCCATAACCTATTTACCTAGTTCCAACACAATGCTTTGCATGAGTGGGGGTCATCCCCTGAGTGCTGGTCCAAGAAAAAAAAAAGGAGATATCGAAAGGGATATGCAGAGATGGGTTAACCGTATCTAGGGAGAAGTCAGCTATTAAATAATTCAGTTCCTGATGGTACTATCCAACTTGCCCACTTTAAAATATTTCGTTTAGTTTCTAGTTATTAAAAAAATTTGTTTCTTAACCACTATTATATTATACAAAATAGATTTCTAATCATTCTTAAGAAAACTTTTGTCATTTGACAATATTTTTCTAGAGATTTCTATCTTTTAATAAAAGCCAAACAATTTTCCTTGAATTTTAAATTATGTTTCGAATAACAATGACAACCTGTTTCCCTGAATAATAAAACAATTAAAATTTGTCTATTGTAAATTTGTTCTTATAAATAGTTTCTATTAAAAAAATACAAGAAAACTTCTAGCTCTAAGTTAAAAATCATTTGTCTTGTTTGTTATTTTTTCAAATTTTATAATAATTTTCTTTATCAAGATAATTAAAAACCGTTTAGAGTTAAACACAACCAATCCTTTTTTTCTTCTAAACAATTCTTACACTTGGCTTTAAACAATCAAGTAAAAGAAACTGAAGGCAACAAATCTAACAAATTTGTGTAATAAATCATTTTACATAAGAAGAGTGACATGAATGAAATCGATAAGGTTAAACAAGGAAACACAACATCAGATATCAACAAACACAAACACTTAGAACAAGATACAGAAAAAGTTACAGAGATATAAAGGTAGTTACATATTAACATGTATCTATGCATGCAAAACCTTAAGGGGTAGGGTAATGCATCTCATATTTGAGTCAGCTATAAATCACTTAAAATTCAACCAAAAAACTAAAGAAAAAATCTTGAAGTTCATTGGCCTTTAGACAGGTTGACAATTCTGAAAATACTTTTTTTTTGTACACATTTTTCTTTTACCTCAATAACGTTGTAACGTTCTTTTTCCCGATAACAAGCATCAAGATCAAAATTTTGTGTACTTTATCTTATTTATGTACAAGACCATGCCAAACCAAAAATAACAAATATAAGCCCTTTTTTGTATCATTATTTTAAACTTCATCATATTCATCAGCATCTAAAGTCGCATCTAAAGACAAATACCCCCAAAAAAATCTAAAGAAATGTAAGGAACACAAAAAAAAAAACTTTAGCTACTTTGCATTGAAAGGTCATTGTGTATAATCTTGAGTTGGTTTTTTGATTTTATACAATGTATGTATTTTGAATACCAAATCATCAATGATGTATTGAAATCCGCCAAGATAACAAACAACAGAAAAACACTTGATCTCACTCACTCAAGCGAACAGCCAAAAATAAAGCTACAAACAAAAAAATCGAACCAAAAAACTAAGTTGGCATAAAAGAAAAACGTCATGAATCTCCTTTTCAGTTACAAACGAAACAGAAAAAAAGAACTAAAAAAAATAATCTTAAATATTGTGATGTCTGTACAATATGCAAAGTTACAACAAACTTCACAAATATCCATACATACAGTCTGACTTACTGATGGACTGCTAAAGAAAGTTACAAGGCTTTCAGGCCAACCAGTCAGCCAACCTCGGCTATTCTCAGACATATTCAGTTAAAGATGAAGAGAAAATATCACATGAATGATGGAATGCAATCGTTTTGAAAAGTGTCACTTGAGTTATGGTTTCATTGTTTCCCTTTATTATACATAGTTCATGTATAGATTCTATTCTATGGTTTTTTGTTTCCTTCTTTTCTGAATTCACAGAATCTACCTCTACCTACATTTGTATATAAAAAAAAGAATATTGTTTTATTGTCTGTTTCTGTTCAAGTTTAATGGGAAATTTATAACAAATCACTGAATTTGGTGACGTCTTAAAGGGCACCTTAAGCTGATGCTGGTGGTAAGAGGTCAAAAGAATTTGTTCGAGATTTTGTTGAACTAATGTTAGTTTGGTTATAAACAAGGGCTTTAAAAATATTTGTATTTAAGAAATTGTTTAACAGTTCATAAAAAATACTATGGAAACAGCGAAATCTACTACAGTTTAAACTACAGTATAGATTACACTATAAATTACAGCATATTTAGACCACAGTTTAACTACTGTATTGCCTCCGTATAGACTACAGTACAGACCTAGTCCTACATACTAAAGAAAGTTCCGAAACCTTTAGAAGAGTGATCTATGGTGAAGAGATAAGTAATTGCTATGAAATTTGTGATGAAATTTTACCATTTACTTTGACCAAACTTCAATAACATTTTGAAGACATGCACAATTGTAGTACTCCAGATATTCGAACATAACTGTTTACTTTATATGAAAGGTGCTACGCCCACTAATCCAAACCCGCCAATTTCCAACCAAACTATGTAAAATAAGTAAAAGAGCTACAGCTGCGGTCAAAATAATAGCACCACGACATTCATATTGTTATATTAAAATATTACGTAAAAACTGTTAAATTAATTTTTGTTGTTTTTGTATTAATTTATGCTTAATTCAATAAACTTTCAAACATTAAAAATAATTTTGAAAATTAGAAGCAAATTTTAAAGAAAAAAAACATTATATATTACTACCTACGAAATTCATCAGTCAAAAAAATAGCACCAATATAGAAATCGAATAAAATAAACAAAAATTAACCAGGACAAAATTTAATTTAGTAACAATTATTATGGTTTGTAACGTTCTTAACACGTTATTATTAAAAGTAAAATATTGCTGCCTTTTGTTTTCGTATTTTTTGGCAAAAAAAAAGACGGACCACCTCCTACCCATAAAGATTCTAAAATTTTGTATCCAACTTGTATGCCAAATATATTTTTTAATTCCTCAAAATAAATTCTTAAATATTTTTGGTTTCCTTTTACCCTTTTTGTGACTCTTGGCCATCTAGTTTTAATAAAATTATGTTTGGGGATATCGCATCCTGTGCCACGACATTGACCTTTTAGCTTGAAACCCAAATTTATACCAATTTATCATTCCATAGATCATTCCTAGGGTCATAATTTCTTTGATTTATATCTGAGTATGATTTTATCAAGCATTTGATCAAATAATATTGAATTATTTATTCCACATATTCAATATATTCTTCGAATGTTATAGTAGAAAAACCACGATCAAATTATAATTTTAAAATCTGTGTGTTTTTAAGAAAAGATGAATATTATCTTAAATTTTAGTTGAAATTGGATTCGGAGGACATTCTATAGAAGTCTGATATCAGACAATATAATTTGTTTAATTATTTCACCAAGAAGTTTTTTGTTACTTGAATGTTGAAAAATGGTAATGTGACTTTGGTAATTTTACCTCTAATAGAGGATGTTATATTGTTATTGATAAAAATATTCTAGGATTTAAATAATTTAAATTTTGTTCTTGTAATAGTCAGCGAAACGGTGGGCCAAGAGTGTTATGATTAAAAGCGATAAGCGGTTTCGCAACCTGAAATTTATATTTTTATTTCAACGCAATGTTTTTTAAAACCATTTCTAAATATCTATAAATAGTTTTTTTTCTGAATTATAATTTTTTTTTCTGAAATCATAATTTTTGAAACTAAAAATTAATTTTATTGTTTTAAATTTTATTCATTTCGATATAAATTAATTCAAGTTATAATATTATGGCGATTTTTTAAATCAAAAACATAAATATTCTATATTTTTTCGACAATTTCTTAGGATGGTGCTATTATTTTGACTGCACAAAATCTGGGTATTTTTCAAAAATACCATATAATTGATTGAAAGGTTAATTTTTCTTAACGAAAACTTTTCTCATAGAAGAAATAGAGATTAATTAACGATATAGATACTATAAATATTTAATTAAAATTGCTATGAAAATACAAATATTTTCCATGTTGATTGCTTTAAGGTTCTGTGGTGCTATTATTTTGACCGGCACTGTATATTCGGCTGTGCCGAATCTTATATACCCTTCACTAAATTATACTTTAAAATACAAATTTTAAATATTTTTAGGTAAACAAAATTAATTTTTTTTTTCAAAATTTAAAAAAAAAAAAAAAAATTTCCAAATTTTTAAAATTATACTTTAAAATGCAAATTTTAAAATTTTTTTTTTTAATTTATAAAAAAAATTTTCAATTTTTTTTTTCCAAATTTTTAAAATGTTTTTTTTTTAATTTTTTAAAAAAATTAAAAAAAAAAATGTGAAAAAAAAGTACGATAAAAAAAATTCAGGTTAAAAAATAGTTTTCCCGAATTTGACCCATTGTAGGCCCAACTTACTATAGTCTTATATACATCGTTGCAATGGACTTTGAAATATATATCATTAGATATCCATATTGTCTATATTAATGATTTAGTAATCCAGATATACATAAAAAATAGGCCAAAAATCGAGGTTGTCCAGGTTTGTTCCTTATATATAGTTATTTGGGGGCTACGGAAAGTTGATTTCAACATACAGACGGACAGACAGACATAGCTGTATCGACTTCGCTATCTATAATGATCAAGAATATATATTTTTTTGGTGTCGCAAATGAAAAATATACAAATTACAAACGGAATGACAAACTTATATATATCCTTGCCACTCGTGGTGAAGGGTATAATAATAAGGGTGCTGTTCGGACAAAATCTTAAGACTTTCACAATTATACAAGGTGGCGCAAAAGTAAACTTGACGATGTTTTTTGGCTGTAATTAAAAAAAAAAAATGAAAAACTTTGATTCTTCTTGTGGATTATTTTTATTTGGTCTTTTAATTTTTTTTACATCAAGTCGAGAATATGATGTCATGTAAATGGCCAAAACTTCTGGCGATAGGTCCTCACATTCTTGACTGATATTGTCTTTAAGAGCTGCAAGAGTCTGAGGCTTGTTGACATAAACTTCGTGGGTTACACGCAGATTTTCAGTACCCGAGAAGCGTAAATTTTGCTTATTTACGTATCCGCTAAGATGGAAATGGGCCTCTGCGACGAAATTCACGTTGTGCCAAAGTCACCGACCGATTATTGGTCAAATAAATAGTCAGCAATATTCCGCGTTCTGGAGCAGTGTAGCGTAACATTGTTTATTAACGTGTATTTCGCATGTGTTTACTACACAAATGTCAAAACAGAACTGACATTAGGGGCCAATCGACAAATTTATAGCATTTTCTGATAGGAGGATTACTTTTGCGCCACCTTGTAGTTCTCTAGATATTCGAGGGAGGTGCCACTTCCTCTGTTCCGATCAGTTCCATTTTTGGTTACATAAAGTTTGAAGACTGTTATAATTATAGTTCTGTAGATATTCGAAAATAACAATTTACTTGGTATGGTTGGAGCAACGTTCATTTATCCAATTCCACCAATATTCGCACAATGGTACCGAAGTAAATTCCGCGAAGTTTTGCGGCTTTCACTGTTATAGATCACCAGCTATTCCATAATAGTTATTTAATTTGTGTGGGAAGTGCCACGCCTACTTGTTGTTCGGATCGGTAAACAGACATACATGTATCAAATTTGATCTAAATATCTTCAAAATTGCGACCAGTACCAGCCAAACAGACGAAAATCGGTTAATCGACTCAGAAAGTGTTTCCATATAGCGAGAGAATAATAGCGAAGCTGACAAAGGAGCTGCTATTTAGGTTTATTGTTCCGAAAACTGGAAAAATTATTATAGGAGGAGTCACGAATAGATATTTTAATAAAAATTTAATTTGAAATGAAATAAGAGTTGTAGGTGCTTGAAGGTTTTTGAAATTTAGCCTGCTGTGTGGCAGGATAACAAAATATGAAACGCAGCTCAGCTCTACTAAATTAAAACCTAGACTATAGCAATTAACATTTTGACATAAATCTGGTCAAGACTTTCACATGAAAAGAGCGGCTTACCACCAGGCAAGAAAAATGCTACAAATAACTATAAATATGAGTAAATCAAATTGATTTAAAAAAGTATGTACAGAAGCCGACTCAATGGGATAGAGCGTAATGTACAGTAATATCGCAACTACCAGGAAAGAAAACAGATCAGGGATGTGTCCAAAACTGATTAAAAAATAGTTGCTGCACTCTATCCACCAAAATAATCATATAGAGGAGAGACATCCAACAATAACACATCTGATCCTCTGCTAGTCATCAAAGAAGAGATCCGAAAACTGTGTCCGAAGATTGGAGATAGAAAATACCCAGGACTTTATAATATCCCAAATAGAGCATTCATGATAGCAATAAAAAACCACGATGGAGATGGTTTTAGTCGGTAAGAATCCGATATAAACATGAGGGACCAATTCCAAAAAATATTATTCAATCTAACTTCTTTATGTATTGTTCTCACCCACACTATTACCATCAGAAACTTAAGTAATGGAAAATTTCAAAAGTGCACATGTTATGCTGATATAAATTACTCAACTCATTTGCATCTTCTGGCAGCTGACCAATTTTGGTACATTAAAATATTTGGAAACCTTCATTATAACTTGAATTCACATAAAGATCCTTTTGATGTCCTTAACATGCAATGTAAATCAAAACCATTATTTAAAATTTTAAATGAATTCTTTTTTGTTTGTTATTTTTCTAACTAATAAAGGAAATTAGCGTAAAACTCATTGATTTTTATCTCAGTTCAAAAACTGAAATATTTAATTTGGTATGAATGAAACTCCCCAGCCATTAAATTTCGGCCATAACATCAAAAAGATTTGCATAAAACATTGTTGTTAAAGCAAATGTGTAAATGACATACATGTCGGTTTGTCAGACTGACTGTCTGTCTGTCTTTCTAAAGATCTGTTTACATATGCATACATGTGCTGGTGTTTAATTTACACTTGAATATGTATCTGTGTGCTATAAAAAGATTAAGTACTTGGGTGTTAAATTTCATCCTAAACCCGATAATGAATTCAAGTGCATTTCGCATATATTTCAAAGTAGAAATAAAAGATGATGACCGACCGACCATCCAAATAACAACAAAACATAACAAACCTTTAGTGGTAGGGAAAAAAATTCAACAACAACAAAAACAACAAAGATCATTAAACACTAACATTGTACCCAAAAGTACCATACTCTTACTTTGTCTCTCAAAGACTTTGGATTTAAAAGGGGATTTAACACCAGGCACATGTTCGTGGTACTTGTGGCAGCAGTCTGTGTAGCAGCGGCAGCAAAAGATAAAACATTACTATAGAGAATTACTATAATTAAATTCAAAATTATTGCTTAGCAGCAATTGCAATTGTCCACCTCGTTGAATATTTAACCACCTCTACTTTATTCTCTTTGACTGTGACGACCACTACGACGACGACTGTGCTGATGATGATGATGGTGAAGACTACGACTACTTTAGATTTTAGACAATAGTTAAAATTTATACATTTTCATATATATGATTACAACACAAATTGTAATCATACGTTGTGATATCCGTGTATGGGTATTGATACACTCGAAGAAATAATGTTGAAAAAAGATTTATTGACATTGACAACTTCAACGCATAAAGTATTTGATGTATGATTGAAAAATGCAGAATTTACCATGGGTAGTATCTTTTGAACGCGATTTTTGTTCTTAATTACTTATATGTCATTTTGGAGGGTACATGTCTGTCATTTATTCTCACTTATTTATTCATCTTTATAGTGTAAACAACAAAGTTTTTTTTTTGCTTCGAAAATGAATTTTGTACCAATAAAAAGTTTGAAAAAAAGTGCAAAGCTTGTGCTGAATGTGTTTCATCAGTTTCAACATGACATAGATGATTTGTGCGGTTCAGAAGTGGTGATTTTGAGACAGAAGACAATTATCGCCCAAGACAGTCTAAAAAGTTTGAAGACCAAAAATTGGAGGCGCAACTTTATGAATATTGTTATGCAGCTGTAAAAGAAATTAATTTTTGCACCTAATCATTACTTGTTATGAAAAATGGATCCATTACGATAACCCGAAGAGTAATAGATCGTATGTGAAGCCCGGCCAACAGTCGAATCGACACAAAAACCAAATATCCATGGCGCTAAGGTAATTCTCTGTATTTGGTGGGAGCAAAGGGTCCCATCTATTATGAGCTGCTGAAATCTGGCCAGACCATCACATTGATTCTGTATCGAATGCGGCCAGACATGAAACTGAATTATTTCATTATGACAACACTCGGCCACATGTTGAAATACCTGTTAAAAAGTAAAGTGGTTGGGAAGTTTTTCCTCGCCCGCTTTATAGTCGCATTTTACTTCTATTGCTTTCAATCGAAGCAGGAAGCTCTCTCTGGGATATGCTTGTCTTTGGAACAGAGTAGCCGATATTGGCTTGATTCGTTATTGGCCTCCAAAGATGAGCAGTTCTTTTGTCGCGGAATCCATATGTTGCCAGAAAGGTGGGCAAATGTCATAGCTAACAATGGTCAATACTTTAAATACTTAGCTTTTATTTTGAAACCACAATCTATACTATTTCTACTTCTAGAGCAAATTTTCTGTTCTTTGGGTTTTAACTATGTTTTTCAGAATTTGTTTGCATTTGGTTTCTGCCCTTTTTTCTTTAGCAATAAGGTATGTTTAATGTAAGATTTTGACACGGAAGACAAAGATCGCCATGACCAGCCAACAAAAATTAAAGGCCAAGAATTGGAGGAATAACTCCATGAAGATTGATGTCAAACTACACAAGAGCTTCGAAAGTCATTGGGAGCTTCTCAATCAGCAAATTCAAAATTATTGCAAGCTGATGTATTCATCCAAAGGCACGGATATTGGGTACCATAGCAATTGAAAGACGATTTTGCATGCCCGAGATGATATTTGAACGCTTTAAAAGAAAATCATTTTTGCACCGAATTATAACCCGAAGTATAAGAGATCATAAGTAAAGCCCGGCAAAAAAGCCGAATCGCTAGTAAAGCCAAATATCTATGGCTCTAAAGTAATTATCTTCATTTGGTGGGAGCAAAAGAGTTCTATCTATTATGAGCTGTTGAAATCTGACCATACCATCCAGGGAATCTTAACCAAACACAACTGATTCGCTTGAAGCGAGCATTAGCCGAAAAATACTCAGAATATGTGCCCAGAAATGAACCGCAATATTCCATCATATCAACGCTCGGCCACATGTTGCATTACTTGTTGAAAAATATTTAGAATTAAGTGGTTGGGAAGTTTTGTCTCATCCGGCTTATTGTCCAGACCTTGCCCTGTTTCGATCGAAGCATAACGCTCTCTCTGGGATACACTTCACTTTGGAACAGAGTATTCGATATTGGCTTGATCCGTTCTTGGCTTCAAAAGATGAGTAGTTCTTTGGCCCGAAATCCATATGTAACCAGAAAGAGTGAAAAATGTCATAGTTAACAATGGCAGATACTTTGAATGAATTTATATTGTACAAATGTTTCAAAATTAAAGATAAAAATCCAGCCTTTTTCAGTCACACACCCAATATTAAAATTAAAATTTTCACTAAAAATTAAAATTTTCACTAAAAATTAAAATTTTCACTAAAAATTAAAATTTTCACTAAAAATTAAAATTTTCACTAAAAATAAAATGTTTCACAAATTTTTTTACATACATTTTTTCAATACAAATCAAACTTTTTACTAAAAAAAATTTAATTTTTCACTAAAAATCAAAATTTTCACTAAAATCGATTTTCACAAAAAATTCAAAGTTTCACTAGAAATTCTAATTTTTTTAAATAAAAATCACTAAAAATCTATGTTTTTACTAAAAAAATTTATTTTTTTTTCACAAAAAATTCTTACTTTTATTCCAATTTTCACTATAAATTCAAATAATATTCACTAAAAAGAAAAATTTTCACTAAAAATTTAAATTATTAGTAATTTTAAATGTTTCAATAAAAATTCAACATTTCAATTAAAAATAAATTTTTCACAAACAATTAAATTTTTAATAAATTTGAAATATTTCACTAGAAATTAAAATTCTCACGAACAATCCAAATTTTCACTAGAAATTAAATTTTTCACTGAAAATCAAAATTTTTATTACAAAACTATCGCCAAAACGACTGCAAATTTAACAAATCTCATATGGTTCCAGTTAGAAAATGCTAAAAACATAAATAATCCGCAATTTTAGGTCATACACCAATAAATTTTTATTATTCATTTATGTTTGAATTAACCATTCTTTTTTCCTGAGTGCACTCAGCCAATACCATTTAACAACTAGCTAGCACACTGTTCGATTACACCCCAAAAAAATGTTTAAGACATTTTCTTACTTTTCTCAGACCTGAACATTTAACAAATGAATAATTGACCATACTACATACATCTTATAAAACAGCAACAACTACTAAGTACCTTAATTGAAGCATATATTCTTCCCTTACCTACCGAAAAAAATCTATTTAATTTATTTGTTTTTTTTCCTTTTTAATTTATCCAAACATTATTTAACATCACAGAAAGAAGGTGGTTGGTTGCGTTTGCATGGCTGCATACAAGAACAATTTTGCTGATTGTGGAACTCATGTTATTTGCCTTTAATTTACTATTTAAAGGTTAAAAATGTCAGATTTACATACACATTTTAGCATGTGCATAAATGCGGGCATGTAAGTTAAAATGTTGCAATTGCTGCATATGTATGTATGTTTTTCTTTGTCCGTCCGTCCATCCGCCCTTCCGTTCGTTTGTGTGTCTGTCCATCCGTTTTGTTCGCCTGTCTATTTAGTTATGTGAGGACTTTAATTGCATTGATACCATTGTTAATTTTACATACTCTCATGTATGCAGTATTTGCATTATTTGCATACTGTTACTACTTACTATTATTATTATTATTATTGTTGTTGTTATATTTTATTGTCATACTGGAAGTTGTTGTTGTTGTTTTAGTCTATGTCGTCTAGCTTTTGTTGTACCATGTTATTTTGTCAATTTTCGGTTACATTATTATTAACGATATTAAGATTAATGGTGTGGTGAAATCCATTTGACTTATCAAATTAATTTAGATATAATAAATAAATTTTATAGCAAATGTTGTTAAATTTTGTGAATTGAATTTAAGGGAGTTCTTTAAAGGGCAGTGAATGTAAGTGGATTGAAAATTATAATGAATTTTCAGAAAAGGTCTGTAATGTAGTTTTGATGAAACCTGCATTGCAATCTCCGATGCTGTACGATTCAGATTCTAATTGGTAACGAATTTCTGAAAGAATACTTCCTTGTCAAGTCTCTTAGAAACCCAGCCAATATATTTCGCGCAATTTATAGCTCTACAGAAATTTGTTAATTTAAAATTTAATAGTCTAGTGGTCACAAAGGGCTTATTGTTTGCTGACAGTTAGAGTGTCCAAAAACCGCCAAATTTGAAAAACCGGTTTACGGTTTATCCGAAAAATTGCGATCTTGAAAAAACTGGTTTTGATTATTGCCTTTTATATTAAATTTTTATTTAATATGAAAAAGGTTTCCTTAATTTTTTTTTATTTGTGGACGCTAATAGGAAAGATATTAAAAATTGTGTACTAAATCTTCGCAAATTTGTCATTTTTTAATTCTTAAGGCTCTATCTTTATGCTATTATTTTATATCGTTTACGAAGTATTGTTAAATGCTATAATTTTCTATGAAACAAATCAATATTTTTAAAAATGTTATCAAAGTTTTTCATAAATATGTTTGAATGAGCTTTAGAAAATATATTTAATTAAAACCGGTTAAACCGAAAAGTTAAAAAAAAACCGAAACCGGTGGAGATTACAAAGAGGAAAAAGCCTGTTGACCGGTTTTCGGTTTTGGATACTCTACTGACTGTCCATTCCATATCTCTTGTACGTCCTCTGATGTTAGTTTTTCGGCTTCCACATTCTACGGCCTACTCGTATTGGGATCGTGATGATCTGAGCCTCTTAACAGATGATTTAACATCTGCTCCAACTGCACAATTGTTGCGCTTGGAGGAGCATAGTAGCTGCAGATATGTATGCCTCCAATTTTAGCTCTTATATATCCGTCTTCTATGCTTTCAAATATCATTTCTATTGCTCTGTTTCCGCATGCCTAAATAACCGGTTTACCATTTGAGTCCTCTACCCTTGATACTGCTCGCTAATACTATTCTGTATTATATAATGCATTTTGATACCCTACACCACCATAGTGGGGAGGGTATTATGCGTTTGTGCAGATGTTTGTAACGCCCAAAAATATTAGTCTAACACCCACCTTAAAGTATACCGATCGACTTAGAATCACTTTCTGAGTCGATTAAGCGGCTGGCAGGCTGGCTGTCCATGTAAACCTTGTGCGCAGACTACAGGTCGCAATTTTGAAGATATTTCGATCAAATTTGGTACATATTATTTTTTTGGTTCAAGGACCAAGCCTATTGAAACTGGCTGAAATCGGTCCACTATTTCACCTAGCCCCCATACAAATGTACTCCCGAAATTGGTCTTTATCGGTCATAAATGTTTAATTTATATATGTATCTCCTCAAATTCCGCTCCAAATAAGTTCTATATACACAAAATTCATGTCACCAAATTTTGTTACGATCGGTCCATAATTAGTCATAGCTCCCATATAGACCCGCTTCCGAAAATCACTTTAACGTGAATAAATCGCTTAAAAATGTTGGTAAACACACAAAATTCAACATAGTTAACTTTAATATAGACATAAATCACACGACCTAATTTCATGGTGATCGGTCCATAATTGGTCATAGCCCCCATATAACCCCACTTCCGAAAATCACTCAAAAATATAAATTATTGAAATTTTAAAAGAAAGTTTTTTTGCTCTTTTACTTAGTGTAGGGTATTATATGGTCGGGCTTGACCGACCATACTTTCTTACTTGTTTTTAAATGATGGCGTGCTGAATCTTTATAGATATGAATCGAGATTCACTATGTCAGATTCAGATACTGAGCCAACTAGTCACTAAACCGCTTTCCATTCGTCAACCGCACTCCCCGCAGCACTTATATCACGTGGCTGGTCTGCATCTAAGCTAGCTCCAAATTTGTTCCAACTTCTCTTTGCTCTTGCTCTTCACTTAAAAAGTTCGAAATTAAAAGCCAATTTCCTTCTGAGACTAACATGACCTCCATTAGGTTTTCTGGAGTAATTGTGTGTCCTTGTGTGTCCTCTGCCTCGATTCTACGTCTGCTATTCTCGAATCTAGCGCATAAAAAACAACATGCTCTGCGTATTCGGGCTGCATGCATGTTGGAAAATTCGGCGAATCATATACAGTGACGGACAATACAATAGAATCACTACATTTGAATTCGATTAAAGCAGTAAAACTACAAAATTTGATTTCAAAATTTAAAATTTGTTCATTATATATTAATGCTCGTAACGTAAACAATAAATAGAAGAAAATAAAATAAAAAATAACACATTCTTATGTTAAAAACGATGTCAAATCTAAAAGACTAAATAAAATATGCGACATTCAAATAGAATCAATCAGTCTTAAAATGATTAAAAATAAAAAATCATCATAAGAATTCGTTGTTTTCTTAATATATTGTTGCATATCAATTATTTCTAATAATAGCATCAAATCTTTTGGGGATTGAATTTAACAAACTTTCGCATGTATATCGGGAAATTGCATACCATATTTCCTGAATTTTCTGCTAAAGTTCTTCCTTGTTTTTCAATTTTTCAGGTCCGAGTTTGTCTTTTACTATTTTCCATAGGATTTAAGTCTGGTTATTGAGACGGCCATTCCATAACATGAATTTTGTTATATAAAAAACATTTTTTGGCAAGACCTGACGTGTGCTTTGGGTCATTATCTTGCTGGAAGAGCCATTTTAAGGGCATATTCTATTCTGCATGTGGCTTTATAACATTCTCCAAAATATTTACATACAAGTGCTTATCTATATTTTCTTTAATCCAACGCAATACCAAGAAAAGCATCCCCATATAATAATATTTCCCCAACCATGTTTAAACGTTCTTGGTTTTTGCCAAGACCATGTCTTATCATCACTACCAATTAAATTAATGGTCGTTTCGTCCGTCCACAACACAGTTTGCCACTTTTTTATATTTTCTGGCCCACACCAATCATTATGATTGCTCCTGGTTTTAAATGAAATATTGGTAGTGATTCTATTGTAATGTCCATCACTGTAAATCCCCCGAGGGCTGTTAGGAACTGGGTGAGGTTATAGTTAATCTCAATATGTTTTCGCTCAATCCATTTCTTTATTACTGGGACAATTCTGTAAGCCAATCTTCTTTTTTTGGTGTTTTCCCATCACCCTATATTTGTTTCTTTGACAGCTACATAAATATCATTTCTCTATATAAAAGGATCCTTCGACACCTGGGGGTCCTACAACGTTCGGCATAATCCTGCCTAATGCATTGCTTACTGCTGCTGCCTTTTCACAGGCGTACTCTAAGTGTTTCTGGAAGTTGAGTCTTTCATCAATCATAACTCCCAAGTCATAGAGAATACACATAGAGCGGAAACTCTCCTGTCAAAGACCTAACTCAGTTATCAAAAACCTAAGTGGTGAGAATATATTAGTAGAAAAAACTATGTTAAAACAAAAACAACACTCGTATGTGTGATTATTTTGAGTAATTTTTTTGTTTGAGTTTTTTTCTAGTTTCCGCTCTACGTTATCTATGTCCCAAGTATTTTATAGTCGCTCTCGATTTAATATCAATTGTACTTTCATACGTGTACTAATTGATTCCTTCTTTCTTCGACTGCATTTGAGTACTGCTAGTTCTAAACCCGAATTCTGCAGCCACTCCTTTATGATTCGAGTACATTTCAACTTCGTCCAAGAAAAAGATATATCATCAGCAAATCCAATTGCACTAGCCTCTTTGGTTATGCTAAGTTCTGATACATCGCTGTACATTACATTCCACAGTAGTGGGCCTAAGACTGATCCTGTAGATGTTTTGTAAAGTTTCATTCTTATAATGGTTTCATACCAGAGAGATCTGTTTGAGAACTAGTCACCAATTATTCTCATTATCTAATTTGGAACCTCAATGTTTCTGAGGGCTTGCATAATATTGTTCCACTATTAAACGCATTATTTATGTCCAAGGTAATGATCACGCAGTATTTCCTATTCATGCCCTTTCCGTTCATAGCTTCTTCATCCATATTCCTTACCGTGTTAATTGAATCTATTGTGCTGAGCTTGCTTTTCAAAAACCATACTGGCTTTCTGACAGTCCTTTTGCTCTTTCTACTGCTGTCAGTAATTTATTGTATGTAACCCACTCCAGAACTTTGTATCTAACAAACAAATATCTCTATAAGATGATGGCTCTCCGATTATTTTGTATGGTTTTGGCAACAGAACCAACATCTGTGATTTCAATGGAGCAGGAAATTTCGCCATTTGGAGATAATTGTTGAATACATTTACCAACGCCTGGTGCCTTGGTGTCGCCAATCTTAGAATATATTTTCGAGATTTCTTTCTCTGACACTTTCTTTTTATGGTAGTTTTGATACCTATAAACGTCACCTGATATGGCTGCCATTTTGGAAAAAGTACTTTCACTATTTTCCCAAGGAGTTGGGGACACTTTACCTGAGCGGTTCATGTTTCTTTTGTGCCCATCCTGAATAATTGGATGTTATTCTTAGTCTTTTCTAATGAACAGGAGGGTATGTTGTTCGCTAACGCCCCTTTAAAGGTCCTTTAAGAGAGCAGGGCTTACGAACGATAAGTTTACAACTGACGTTCTTAACACTTGCCTACTGTATAAAGCAGAGATATCGGTCTATACAGTTCGGGATCTCCTAAACTTTTCCCTGATTTATTTCTTCCAAATAGTAGAAAACACACCATCTTGGCCATGGATTGAAGTCGGCAACATTACATAATTGTTAAAAGCAATTCTTGGTAAGGAGGTCCAGGTTTTTAAGTATTCCTTTCTTAGTACTAATCTATACTGAAATTTCTGTAGTCTAAAATATTGTTTATATTGTAATCTATGATGTTTTCTATGAGTAATTTCTGTAGTTTTTGCTGTAGTCTATACCATAGCAGTATCTTTAGTCATATTCTATTCTGAAGCCTTTGTTGATGTCTATAACATAAATTTTGTTATATTTCTGTAGTCCAAATGTAGTAGACCTATACTAAAGTTTATATTGAAATCTATAATGTGGTCTATTTGTCATTATTTTTTTCCGATTATGTTAAAAATGTATGCGTATTAAAACTTAAAAAAAACCTAACAAAACAATCTAAATTTAAGGTTACCTTACGGAAATTGTTTTAAAATGATTAATGTCCTAAGTTTTTATACAGGTGTTTTTTCTTATTTTAATCCTTTAAAATCCTCTTAAAAATATTGACTTTTTCATACTAAATAAATAAGAAACTGAAATATAATAGTATTAATTATTTGTTTTCTTGCTAATCTGCTCCATACAACCTAATTATATAGAACAGCCTATATAAGGAATAATCAATAAAGAAAAGAACAACGAAACTTTATTAAATAATATTTATTTTCCACACTCAATCATGTTGAACTCCATCATGTAGCATTGTTTGTTAGTTCCTTATTAAATAAACTCTTTAGAACTAACAGTGAGTGGTATGCCACCCACATGCCAATATGGTTTTTATTGAAAATGTTACTTCATCATTTCATTTCAATTCTGTTTGTTGTTTTTATCCTTTTCAAAATATTTATATAGAACAAATAATACCCAGTGACAAAAAAAAATTGAAAAAGACACAGCAGCCAGAAAGACAGTAAAAAAAAGGAAAAAAAAATATAAAAGAAGGATAATTTATGCCTTTTGTTAAACAGTAAAATTCTTATTACTTTCAGCTAGACATAATAAAAATTTGTGAAAAGATATTGGTTAAGAAAACCAACGACATTAACAGAAAGTAAGCTAAAGAACAGGACAGCAAGAAACAAAAAAATAAAAGAACAATAGTCTTAAAGTTACACAAGATTCATATTCATACAAACATTGTGGATAAAAAAAAACACAGGAAGACAGCAAATCATTATACAGAAGCTATGAGCTACAATTGAAAAACCTACAAACCTACAGACGATGGCTGCTGATAATGAACCTACACATAGATTCACAAACATACAGCAGCAAAACATTACTGAAGACTTTGGATAGACATTCCAATGAAAGGAAGATTTTCGTTGTGTGGCAGCCAGTGTGTTATTGTCATTAGTCTAGGAAAATTGGAAAATAAAAACACAAACATATAATAGAATCTTTAAGAGGTGGCAAGGGACGACTGCTAGAGGCTATAAAAATTCTGTTTTATTTCTTTACCTTTTTTAAAAACATGGATGATATTTGAAATTCTTGTATAAAATCTGAAAATTCAATAGAATTTTTTAAAATCCTTTACAGTACATGTAAGTTCTTAAAATTTAGGCTTATTTCCAAGACATAATTGACTGAAGCTAAATTCTTGTAAAATAGACAACAGTCGACTTTTGCATAGAGCCCAATAATGTTTGCAATTAGAGTATATTATAGACTATACTGCAATTCTTCCCCAGCTGATCCGTCAACTTACAGCAGCTCGTCACCAGCATGGATTTCGAAAGATACATATCCAAAGCACCATCACAGCATTATCCGCTATAGTCATTCAGATCTCACAAGGCTTAAATTGGCAGAGGCGAACTGTCCTAGTGGCACTTGTCCTGTCAAAGCCTTCGATACTGTCATCACGCCACACTCTTCCAGGACATCCGGTCATTCAGATGTCACAGAGCTTAAATCGGCAGAGGCGGACTGTCCTAGTGGCACTTGTCCTGTCGAAGGCCTTCGATACTGTCATCACGCCACACTATTCCAGGACATCCGGCAGTCCACAATACCCAACAACACGAAGAGATGGATAGTGAACTATCTGAGTGGCAGGCAGTCGTTCGTGGAGTTTAGGGACAAATGCTCAAAACCCCGATAGACTAGACCATAGTGTGCTGGGCTATCAATCTGAGGGTTGCGGGTTCAATTCCCGCCAGAGACAGTAGGTGCATCTACAGACAAGAAAATGCTAAACAGTTTGTGTTTGTTTCTAAAAAAAACAAGGAGTCCGTCAGGGAGGGGTCCTGTCGTCGCTCCTGTTTCGCATAAACTGCGAAATAGAAACAAAGTCCTCAAGGCACTAGCCGGCAGTACTTGGGGTATAGACAAAGAAACCAACACGACGATTAGTCGGTCAGTGGTGAACTATGCTGCTCCACTGTGGTCGCCTTCGTTGAGTGATACTCAGTGGAAAAATATTCAAAGCTGTCAAAACGCAGCCTTAAGGACTGTCACAGGCTGCCTTCAAATTAGCTATGAACACCACCTTCACGAGGAAACCAAGGTTCTACCGGTCAAGGAACACTCATCACACGCAACTGCAATCACGCATAAACCGCCAAATAGAAACAAAGTCCTCAAGGCACTAGTCGACAGTACTTGGGGTATGAACAAAGAAACCTACACGACGATTACTCGGTCAGTGGTCAACTATGCTGCTCCAGTGTGGTCGCCTTCGTTGAGTGATCCTCAATGGAAAAATATTCAAAGCTGTCAAAACGCAGCCTAAAGGACTGTCACAGGCTGCCTTCAAATTACATCAAGCGGTCAAGGAACACAAAGTCATGTTGACGCAACAGTTCCAAACTTCAACATCTCACAAGTGGAGATTCCCCCGAGGCATGTCAGACGGGACCTACGCAAACACGAGGAGAGCATACAGAGGTATATGCAGGATCCGTTTGATCGCCGCTCGTATGTGACAGCTTTAGACGAGATTCACAGACACACCATCAATTCCGCGGTAGCAGGATACCATATGAACATCGCACAGTGGTATAAGAAAAAAAAGATGGAAATAAATCTTTAACTTCTAAACCCTTAGGGTAATTTGAACGAAACTTCACATGCGCAAAGAGGAAGTTTTGTCGAGTTTAAGTTTTGAATTAGGACCTCATGACCACACCATGAGCGGGACCAGGGGTCCCTAAATTAGGACTCCTCGGGTATGCTCAATTTTAAATATGTTCCTATTTCTTCGTTTGTGTTCCGATTTCATAAAACTTACATATATAGAATATTCTCATCGAGTACTATATAAAACCTCGTCGTAGCTATTAATTATCTTTTATAGCTTAGGAGATATTCGCATTTGAAAATTAAATTTTCAACATTTTTACCCACCCTACTCCAATCTTTTGATGACCGCGGTTCCAAATATATCCCGATTTTCTCCACTTTTTTTATAGGATTAACAACAGATGTATATATCAAATAAAGAAAGAATTGGTTAAAAATCACGGCTGAGTCCAAAGTTACATGCATTTGAATTTAAAAAAATAAAAAAGGCGATTTTTCGCTATTTTTTGGGGAAAAAAGTACTTTAATTCTTTTTAAGTTATCTAAAACATTTCTAAGAAAAATTCTAATGAATTTGTACATTTTGAAAAGCTAACTTTAAATCAAATATTTAAAATGAAAATAAAATTTATAATTTTTGATACCGACGGGATCAGGTCCATTCCAAAAATGCCTATTTTTTATGTAAAATTCAACTTTAGGGCAAAAATTCTCAAATCGCATAGTCGATATTAAATTATAATAATCTATTTTATATGGCCCAATATGTTCTTAATTATTTTGTAAAGGGTTCCGATAACACCGCCCCTCGTATGGATATTATAGCCAAAAAACAAAACAATCACATTTTTGGAATTTTAAAATATTTTTTTGGGAATTGCGGGATTCCTGATTACAAATTTCAAAATTTGTTTTCATTTTTCCATTTTCAATAAAAAATCTATATAAGTGTAAAATTTCATTACAAAATATTCTTAAATAAAAATTTTATTTCAATTTGAAAAAAAACTCATTAAAAGGCATTTTTTGTCATATTTTTCAAAAAAGTATTCCATGAATTTGTTCATTGTCAAAGGTTATATACATTGTTGGAAAGCAGACAAAATTCTCTATCCACTAATGTATAACATGTCTACCTTATGTTTTTTACGTGGCAAATTAATTAGGGAAAACTTAACAACTCCATTATTTCCATCTTTTTTTTTTACTCATACCACTGTGCATCGTACTTGGAGGTCACCCACCACTGATAGCAAACGCCGAGTAAAACAAGAGTCGTTCTGGCACAACTAAGATCAGGATGAAGCAACTTGCTTCCTCAACTTATACCCAGCACGTGGTCAGGGTCCTCATGACACTCTCCACATCTGCAACTATTCAGCCAAATCTACTTCACTACGTCCTTAGTATTTATGTATTCATCCAGTTGAAGTAGCACAATTCCTTGGACTTGAAGAACATGCAGAACCCTTTGATTGAATATTGTAAAATTGTTTATGCTGCTACACCAACAAAAACATTGGAATTTTAAATTTTTGCATAAAATCTGTAAATCTAATAAATAATAATTTTCAATTTGTTAAAATGGAATTTTTAAAATTTGTCTTATTTCCTTGACAATAGTCAAGGAAATATTCTTGTAAAATATGGCAAAGTGAGTGTTTAGTTCCCACTTCCCTCTCAGTTAAGTAGGGTAACTTATTGCAAATACAAAGAATAAGAAAGGACAATTCAACCAAGCAACATTGTACATTTTCAGTTTCGTCATCATATCACCTCTGCAGGAGACACGCCATACATTAACTGAACTCATTCATTCTTTTTATTTTTATGTTACATTCTTCAAGGTTTTAAATGGCAATAAAGGTAAAATATACTCGGTAAAAAGCCCATCCATGACAGGTTTTACACAGTACTCAGTATTCCCACTGACTTAACTACTGACTGGATAGCTGGCTGGCAGTTTGGTTGGTTGGTTGGTTGGCTGACTGGCTTTCAATGATGGTGATGGCGAAAAGTGAAACAGGTTAAAACCTTTATAACAAATGATTTGCTGAATAACCAATAATGAAACAAAAACAACAATAGGTTATCTTTTCTATTGCTTTTTTTGTTATTTAATACTAGAAAACGGCCCAGTTTGTTGCTATATTTTTGTGCTAGCCTCTCGTTTTGCTCTAACAAAAACATTGAACTGTCTGTCTAGGGGATTTTTTTTTTAATAGTCATTTCTTACATTTTGTTATATATTTCCATTTAACTACTGAAAGGTATAATTCATTGTCAAATGCATTGTTTTGACCTGATTTACATGTTTATGAATGTGCTTTTCCATTTTTCTTCTCTACTAAATATTTCTATGCTAGGCCCGTTAAAACAGTAAAGTCCTTCTCCTACAGACTTCAGGTGGACTCTCTGAGGTGTATAAGTTTATTTGATTTGAAAAGTTATTGCTTTTGTTGTCACTGTTGTTGGTGGCAGCAGTGACAACGGGCTGTGTGACTTGTATGTTGTATTTATGTGTGCCACTGACAATCAAGCATATTCTGTTAAAAAGGACATGGTTGAAAGAGACACAAACAAGAACGACTGATACAAAAACTAAAAGACAAAAGGCCAACGTTAATGAGGCAAAAAAAAAATAAAAAAAAAATATAAATCTACTTGCTGTAAAGGCTCTTGTATGTGTTTTATTAACAACTACATACATACTCAAACATTCATAAGGACTCTACTGGCAAATGTCCTTAACAGTGTTGTTATGTGGCAGCAGCAGTACTAGTAGTAGCAGTGTGCCAGTAATACTGATAAAAATGTATGTCACAATGTTATGTCATCATGAATTTGCAAAAAGTATAAAGCCAATTTGCTTAAGTTGAAGTGTCTATAGAATAATGACAAAGTGGTATAAAAAAACCAACAATAGTGAAAAATAAAACAAATACCCAGCAAAGGTGAAGGAACTGTTACATTTACTACTTATGTATTCGTATTCCACTTAGTTGCTATTGAATTGAGGAGAAAAATTAATCGAAATATAAATTGCTTATATAAGGTTGGCTTTAAATTTAAATTATATTTTTTAATTGAATAGTTTTGCTATTATTTGATAAATTGATGGGGGGTTTTAATAAATAGTTTAGTTGGAAGTTTGTGTAAGGAAATTATAGTTTATGAGACAAAAATTCATAGATCTTGCCAATTACAATTCACTAAACATTCGTTGCTCCTTCCGATATTCCTCCACTTTTCTTAATACCAGGTTCATTCTAGTTATGAATTTTGAAACTGAGGTTAGTATTACGTTGATTATATTCTGAGGAGTAATGGTGTGTCCTACGTCAACCTCCACCTCCTGTCTTCATTGAAAACTATATATTCCACGTCTTCCGTATCCCGGCATGGGCAAATAGGTGAGTCATCGTGACTAAATTTAAAGAGGTAACTCCTGTATCCCCCACGACCTGAAAGAAATTGCGTGAGGTGGTACTTAATCTCCCCGTGATTGTGTTCCAGCCACCTTATAATTGATGGAATCAGTCTGTATGCCCAACGTTCTTTTGGTGTGTTGTCCCACCTTCTCTGCCAGTTTATTATAGTTTTCCTTCTCTCGAGGATCTTCCTATCGTGTTTGTTTTCTTCCATATTTCTTTCCTTTGGTGCATACACTCTGTAGAACTCATCTGGAGCCGAGTCTATTGGAACATCCGCCATATTGCACACTCTAAGACAGCTCTGTATAAAAAGAGAAAGTAAGGGAAAGTACATTTTTATGAAAGTAGGATCCTTCGATTTTTTCTAGGTCCTCCCACAGTTGACATTATTCTGCTGAGGGAGTTCATTACTGCTGCTGCCTTTGCGCATGCGTATTCCATATGGGCATGTAACTTGTGACAGTACAATCCGATTACGCACTTCCCCAGGGGTTCGCACCAACTTCCTTGCTCAATTGTTTAAAACTTTCTCGTTTGCTTCTTTTGTGGCCAGTTGCAGGCCTCGGCTAGCGTTCTGCTATGTTAGTTGTCATACGTTGACGTCTTGTCCTGATCTTCCCCTCTGAAATAGCGGTCTGCTGTCAGGCATCCCTTCGAAATTTCCGAGTTCCACCAGTAGTTTAGTTTCCTGCTAGCCGATTGTCTTCTACTAGGCTTTGCTACATCGCCAGCTTTCTGCAGGGCATCCTTAAAATGGGGTTGTGAAATTGGGATTACATCATCCCATATCAAACGGGTAGTGAGTTCATCCAAAAATTTTCGTTTTTCAAGCTTATCCTGTGCCCAACCTGTCGTTTGCAGGAGATCTCCTTGATCTTGGTGACGAATTATTTCCATTTCCTTGCGAAACGATTACGGCCTAGTGATTACTGTGGGTGTAATGTTCACTGACGCTCCTTTCAAGCTGCTTTGCAAGGGTTGGGTTCACGAATGTTAAGTCGACGACAGACCCAGTTTGTACTCTTCTGAACTTTTGGGTATTTCCAACATTACAAAGCAGGAGGTCTAGTTTTGAAAGAGCCTCAAAAAGAATACGGCCTCTTGTATTTGTAGAGAGACATCCCCAATTAACGGCCCAAGTGTTATATCTTCGGGTTGTAGTTTAATGTGTCGGCCATTAAACTGAAAATTTCAAACCCATTCAGAGAAACGTTTGCTGAGACATAGCAGCTATAGAAATGAATTCCTTCAATCATGACTATAGTAAATCCACCAGAAGGATTTTATTAAATATCCCTGAAGTATTTTTCTCCCATATACCGCTATAAAGATTTTTGTCTACTTTACGAATTGTCTGGCTAAGGAGGTCTTGAGCCGCATCAGTTGTATGATTTTCATTATTTAGGCCGGCTGAATGTAATCTTAAATACAGGACATTTGCTGCTACCAGCGCTATATCCAGTTTAATACCGTTATTGGCCAAGCAAAACATGCATTTTGTTTTGGATGTGCAGTATTTTGCGATATGGTTTTCCTCCCCACACTTACGAATAATTTTTGATCTGTCAAAGCAACCAGCTGCTATGTGTCCGAACTTTAAACATCTAAAGCACATTTTCAATACAATTGTCTTTCGTATACACAAATGTACTTTCGGCATATTGATCACAAAAATGGACTCTCGAATTTGTGTTAGGGCGTTCATATTCGCATGTATTTAGTGAAGTGAATATTCAATTTTAATAGAAGTCTGGAAAGAGTAGTGAGGAGATTTCATTATTTCTAACGTCTGTGAGTGGAACATAATAACCCAAAAAATCTGATTCAATGGTAAGTTTATCTCTATCAGCAATGACAAAATTCTGTGTGAAATTGCGCTGTAATCCCAAATCAATAGTAAGGGTTTTGGAAATGGTTCGAAATGTCGACTTATTTGCAGTATATACAATTAGTGAAATAGGTTGTTGCTCGTGCTGTAATGATGATACTGAAGTTACTTTAACGCCTGCTCCGGAATCGCCTAAAACTTGGATTTCGATTCATTATCTCGAATAATCAGGCGACCCATTCGTCACCAAATATGTAACGCTCATTGGTTTTCCTGAATTGATTGGTTGAAATTGCAAGGGATAACACATGTCTTAGCTTTGTTTCCAAATTTGAAGTATTACCAATACAATGGTTTATCCTTGCTTGAAACTAACTTGGAATGACTAGAGATACCAGTCGTCTTGCTCTTAGTTATCGATCCTCCGAAAGATTCCATTTCGTTGCACAGACTTTCAAGCTGACGTTCAACATTATCGAGCCTGCTCGTACGATTTTCTGATGAAGAGGAAATCGTATGAAGTCTGAGCAATCACAAATTTTATCTGCCATGCTGGTCAGTTATTCTAAGCGGTCTACACTGACTGATAAAATTGCTTTCATAAGGGATGGTAGCCGCTGCATCCAAAGTAGTTTTAAAAAATTTTCCGATACTCTTCCTGGAGCTAAGGAATTTGACAAATCTAATGGTTTTATGTCCGATAATTCGACTTTTGTCAAAAATTTACTCAAACGCTTATCTTCGAAGTCGGAAAATTAACTGATGAGTTTTGCTTTCAAGGTTTCATACATGTTAGCAGCAGGAGGGCTGATAATGATGTCTTGCACTTTCTCGAGGATGTTGCGCACTATTGATGCTACAACTGTGTGAAATTTAGTTGCGTCTTGAGTAACACCAGCTTTGTAATGACTGCGACTCTATTTGTTTAAACCAAATAGAACCTGAACTCCAAAATGCTGGTGCTTCAACAGCGACTCCTGAAATCTCCCTATGAAGAGAATTTTATGGAAGATATGAAAACTAGTCTTCTGATGTTGATATTCTTCCAACTTAAAATCTTTAAAATGCGGTTAACCAATTTGTTGGCATGTATTTAGGTTTTTAATAAAAATACCAAAAATATACTCTGTATTTCATAAAAAAGTTCATCTGGTTTAATACAGTTTATGCCTTTTGTTTATACATCTAGTCTAGACTTTACAAAAATTCATATTTTTTATGAATTATTTTGATATTTTGAGTCTGTTAAGTCCTTTTCAAAAGAAAAACCAATTACTAAATCAGTAGTAATTGCCAGAACTCCTGATCACTCCTATACATATCCTTAAATTTAACATTAAATATACCCTAAATATCCGGTCATCATTCATTTGCAGTGTTTTCCAATAAAACCCCTAAGTTTCTTGCAAAATTTGAAAATGTTCTTTATTTTCAAAAACATAAGATTTATGTAATTATTCCCTCAGGATGCTTGACCTTTGGCCACAAAAAATTAAGAGCCATTGTTTTAAACAAAACACATATTTATTTTTACAATTTTCTGAAACCAAAAACTGTCATTCAAGAAAAGAACAATTGTTTGTTGTGTTTCAGTTTCTTTAAGCAATTATAATAGAATGCTTTAAACATTATTTTGAGGTTACAATTAAAACCATAAAATGTAAGACAATTACAACATAACTATGATATAGAGAAAGAAAATGCAACTGCTGGGAAAAAAAGGACTATACAGTTTTTTTTTATACAAAAACTGTTATTCTAGCTTAACACAGACAAAAAAGGATGTGGGCTCATACAGCGCAGAGTTGACGCCTAAACTGACAAATGTTTTACCAAAACACACAGCTGGAGTTTTAACACATTTGTGTTGCACATTTTTTGGATTGAGGGATTTTTTTTTTCTGTTTATGGTTTTGAAGTAATAACAGAGATTATTTATATGCGGTAGATGTTTTGTAAAAAAAATTAGTTAAAGTTTAAGAAATATTGTATGTAATTAAATATAATTAACAGCTGGTTTTTTTTGAAAGAAAGTGATTTGGTTAAATATTGATATATGAGTAGCCAATTAATAAAAGTCTACAGCTAAAAGAAACAAACACTTTTTTGGATAACTGCCAGTAATTCTAATTTAGACTCATTATCACCTATATTCTGAACTTATAATTTTATTTAATTGATGTCAACAAAAGCCATCAATATTACTAAAAACCCTCAAATTATATGTAGTTAAGTCTTTGCAAGTTTTTTTTTTTGATTTATAAATTATCATAACTATATATTGTATTGTTTTGTTAAATTTTTTAAATAATAAATAATTTAATTGCACTTAATGAATGTCTAAATACAACAAATTGCTTTAATTTACACAAAAAATACTAAAGTTAACAAATTACACTGATATATTGAGCTGTAACGAATCGTATGTGCCTTAAATTTAGCAAATATAACAGAAAAACAAGTAAGCAAGTATAATACCCTACACTAAGTAAAAGAGCTAAAACATTTCTCCTTTAAAATATCAATAACTTATATTCGTGAGTGATTTTCGGAAGTGGGCCTTATATGGGAGCTATGAACAATTATGGACCGATCACCATGGTCGTGTGATTTATGTCTATATGAGAGTTAATTATGTTGAATATTGTGTGCATACCAACATTTTTAAGCGATTTATGCACGTTAAAGTGATTTTTGGAAGCGGGTCTATATGGGAGCTATGAGTAATTATGGACCGATCGTAACAAAATTTGGTGACATAAATTTTCTATATATAAAACTTATTTGGAGCGGAATTTGTAAATTAAACATTTATGACCGATAAAGTCCAATTTCGGAAGAACATTTGTATGGGGGCTATGTGAAATAATGGTCCGATTTCAGCCGGTTTCAATAGGCTTGGTCTTTGGGCCGAAAATATGTACCTAATTTGATCGAAATATCTTCAAAATTGCGACCTGTACTCTGCGCACAAGGTATACATGGACAGCCAGCCAGCCGACCAGTCAGCCGGAAGGAGGGACATCGTTTAATCGACTCAGAAAGTGATTCTAAGTCGATCGGTATACTTTAAGGTGGGTTTAGACTAATATTTTTGGGCGTTATAAACATCTGCACAAACGCATAATACCCTCCCCACTATGGTGGTGTAGGATATAAATATCTAGGTCCTTCTATTCTGTAGTCTATATTGTAGTCAAAACTTTATTCTATAGTACAATCTATATTGTAGTATATACCACTTCCTATACTACAATCGAGATCGAAAAAATCCAAACATACATACATATATGTATGTTAAAAATTAATTTAAATCTACCACACTTTTGGACACCATTTTTCTGCTCTTAAATTCTCTTTTAGCAGGATCCCAATCTCTCCGCTAGCCTTAATTCCAGCAATTTGGAAAATTTGCCTCTTTTGGTACAAATACCATATTATTGTTCTTTTACCATTCAAGACCTTGCTTGGACCCCTTTCACACTAGGCAATTCAGTTGCGCAAGTCTCTTGTGTTTGTTAATGTCAGAGGTAATGTCGGGTTAAGGAGAAGAAAACTTTTCATGCAGTTTTGTTGTTGTAAACTTTTGTAAACATTCTTTGATGTAAAGTTTGGTATTTATGGAGCCCTTTGTAACAAATGTTTATCTACTTTTGCCGCAACTGCATATTGCTTCTGCTTTTGGGTCCTAAGCTTTTCTATAACATTCCCTCGAGCAGCAGTAACATAAAAATATTGACCCGGAGGCTGCGACTTACTTATCTTCATCCATTATGCAGCAGGCATATTTTTTAAATAAAATTTGACTTCAGGAACTTTTTAAGCCTCGTTTGTTTTCAAACCTGCATTGGCTTTAACTTTTCGTGTCAAATAGTCCGAGTACTGAACTAACCGCACTGATTTCCTAACGGTTGTATTGGGAGCTCTTTTGAAAATGCTTTCATCATGTGGACCATTCCTTCAACATGAACCAGGTTTTCTGTCAACGCACATACTCCCGATACTATTTAATAATCAGTTTGACGGCAGACCTATGATTATTTGGCCGAATTTGTGTAGGACCAAGTTGGGTTATGTTGAAAATATTTAGTAATTTTAGTACGCACGGTACAGTAATCTACACTGTAGTTTTTGTTTTGTATGATGGGGTGCGGAATCTTCATAGATATGAACCGGGATTCATTATTTGAGATTCAGCTACTAAGCCACACTGAACTGGGTGAGCTGATAGTTAATCTCCCCATGTCTTCGCTCAATCCATTTCTTTATTAGTGTAACAATTTTGTACATCCATTGGCTTTTTGGGAGAACTTCCATCTCCTTTGCCATGTTATCAAGGATTTGTTATGATCCACAATCTTTCTTTCGCGTCGGTTCTCATATATGTTTGTTTTCTTGACAGCATGCACTCCAGTTGAAAGATTCCGGTAATTAAACATATTGCCTCCAATGATATGGTTCTGTAACCACTACACTCGAAGGTATCTCTGCCGAAAAAGAGACATTCCTTTTTTTTAGTGATGTGATGATTTTTCCCATACAGGTGCACCATGTGGTAATATAGAGGTCGTTATTCAAGATAAAAGGATCCTTCGACTTTGTCTGGTACCCCCGACATTCGCCATAATCCTGTATTGCTTAATGCTGCAGCCTTTTGGCAGGCGTATTCCCAGTGTTTCTTGAAGTTGAGTATTTCTTCTGTCATAAATCCCTAGTATTTTATTGTCGCCGTCGATTGAATATCTGAGGCACTTTACTTTCATAGTTTCAAGCCTGAATTCTTGAGTCACTCCTTTATGATCCAAATAGTGTCATTTGAGTACATTTCAACTTCGTCCAATAGCTATATCATCAACAAATCCGATCATTTTAGCCTCATCGGGTATGCTAAGCTCCAATACCTTGTTGTAGGTACATTATATTACACAGTAGTGAGCCTAAGACTGATTCTTGGGATACTCCAGCAGATGTTTTGTAGTATTTAATTCCCATATCGGTTTCATACCAGAAAGATCTGTTTGAGAAGTAGTCACCAATTATTCTCATTATGTAATTTGAAAGCTCAAGCTTTCTGAGGGCTTGCATAATATGGTTCGATCCTGCACTGTTAAACGCAATATTTACATCCAGGATAAATGATTTCCTATTCATACCCTTTCCGTTTATAGCTACTTCTACCATATTCCTCACCGTGTTAATTGCGTCTATTGTGGAGCGTACTTTTCGAAAACCATACTGTCTTTCCCAGACTCCTTTTGCTCTTTCTACTGCTGGCAGTAATCTATTATAGATAACCCTCTACAGAACTTTACCTATAGTAACTAACAAACAGAACTGTCTATAAGATGATGGCTCTGCGAGTATTTTGTTTGATTTTAGTAATAGAACCAACATCTGTGATTTCCATGTAGCAGGAAATTTCCCCATTCGGAGACAACTATTGAATACATTTTCCAACGCCTGTGGCCAATGCCATTCTCAGTGCTCTATTTGGTATTCCGTCTAAGCCTGGTGCCTTGGTGTCGCCAAGTTTTGAACATATTTGCGAGTTTTCTTCTTCTGACATTTGATTTATGGTAGTTTCGATATCTGTAAACGTCTCCTGATATGGTTGCCCTTTCGGAAAAAGTACTTCTACTATTTTCACAAGGAGTTGAGGACAATTTACCTGAGCGGACTTTTGTCCCTTTAAGCCTGTTATTACTATTCTATAAGCAATTCCCCATGTTTTCAAATCAACTTTTCTACATAGTGGCCTGAAACACTCTTGTTGGCTTCTTCTGATAGCCATTTGGAGATCTTTCCCTTCTATCTGTTATATTTGTCGTCGATTGTTGGAATCTTGTCTTTCTTCATTGGAACATTCTTGTAGCCTTAAGACATTTCTGAGATTACAGAATTCAAACGGTAGTTTGGTTTTCTTTTTCCTGACAGCCTTCTTGTAGGCATTGCAGCATCACATGCATTCTTTAGAGCATCCATTCTTCTGTTTTAAAATTCCAAAGCTGGGATCTGAAAACTAAAAGCAATTTTGGAAATCTTGAAGAGTTTCCTATTTATCCCCAAAGTATTTTCTCAGCTTCAAGGAAATCTGGACCCTATTGGCAAAATTGTAGAAAATAGAATTTTTGGGATTTTCGCTCCAAATTTTACCTTTGGACAAGTTTTGTTACATTTTGTTATTTAGAATGACAAATTTAAAAAACGTTGAAAATTTGATTTATTCAAAAATATGTCGCCTTAAAACTCTGTCCTTCAAAAATATTACGGTTTAGAAATGTCAGATTTATTTCCAAAAAATTTTAATGCTGCCCAACTGTAAGTCCCTTGAGAGTGCCGTCGACAAATTAGCAAGTTTCTCCTGTTCAAAATTTTTGGGAGTTTCCAACATTGCAAAGTACAAAATCCAGTTGAGTCAAATCTTCTAAGATAATACTCCCTGCATTAGTAGAATTATAACCCCTGTTAACAAATTGCAGCTATACTGTAATCTATACTGTAGTCTATATTGTAATCTATTCTTTATTCTATATGAAATTGCGATCTGCAGTTTATTTAAATATGTAGTTTACATTGGACAGACGGATGGATGGACATTGTTAAATCTGTTTCGAAAATTAATCTGTAATACTTTAAGATGTTTGTAGAACCACTATCTTTATGCGTTACAAACATCAACTCTAATACATAATACCTTTACAACTATGTTGGTGTAGGGTATCAAATACTAAAACTACAAAAACAGTTTTTAAAAGCCACATACACAAAATAACCACAAACGAATTGTTTTGCCATTTTGTTTGTGTTGGTATTATTAACAAATATTTTCAAATTAAATACAAATTCAATTCAATTTCATTGGCTTTGAACACAATAATTGCATTTATTAATAAATTTTTTTTTGTTGCTGTCCAGCAAATGTAAATTATTTTGTAGTTTTTTTTTGTTTGTTTGTTATTATCATTAACAAAACAGCCAAAAGGTTTGAGAAAATTTATGGTTTAATTAGATAAATATGAAAATTTGTTAATAAATTAAAGTGAAAATAAGCATGTTTAAAATTTCATATAAATTAGAGCAAATTTTCAAATGAAATTATCAGTTTGGATTTAGAAATCTAACAAAACACAAGCAACAGAGAAATTTGATAAATTAAACTAAATAAAAAAACTCAATATGAAATTTTACATTTTGTTTATTGCTTTGGTAATGGCAGTAGTTCAAGTCAAGGTATTTGGTTTAAATTAATAAAAAATAAGTTTTATTTAATTCTTTAATCCTATAAATTAGAGCGACATGAAAGAGGAGCTACGCAAAGTGGAAATGGCCTGTCGCCAAGAAAGCCAAGTCACTGAGGCTGACTGGGACAGTCTTTTTAAGGGTGGATGGAAGGAAGAACCCAAGGAAAACTTTAAGTGTCACATGAAGTGTGTTATGGAAAAACATGGCCAGTGGAAAAATGGCGCCTTCGATGAAAATGCTGCCAAAAAGTATTTGCAAGACATACCAGCTTTAAAAGATCATCAGGAAATTATTGACCAGACCATGGCTGATTGTAAGACCAAGAAGGGCGGTAATGATTGTGATACAGCCTATTTGATTACCAAATGCTTTTTCGAACATAAGCCTGATAATATGTAAAGTAGGCTCTGAATTAAGCTCTTGTTATTGTTGTATTAAAAGTTTTAAAAAAGAAGAGTTTTAAATAAAAAATATTGGCTATTAATTAAAAATTCTGCATTTTCCTAAGAAAACTATGATTTTTGCTCTAATCTTTATCACCTGGAAAATAGTTCTTTAAACTATTGTTCTTTTATTTCTTAAGCTGCAAGCCAAAAGACAAATTCTTTAAATCTTCTCTTGACCATCTTTATTCTCTTCTTTATTTCACTGCAACACCAACTGCTCATTTATTTTAATCCAATTATAATCGTATCTTGTCGCAAATCCGGTTGACAGCATCTGTTTGCCATAATACACTTAAAACAAATGAATATTCCAAAAAAAAAAAATAATGCAATCAGAAAGTACCCCAAGAACAAAAAAAAAAGAACATGATACTGAAAACTCATTACACATCTAAAAGCAGACAGAAAAATCAATTTACAAAATTATTTACGCTTAAAATTACGCAAATTTAAAAACAAAACTCATCCAACAAAATATACAATTACCAAACAATACTTAGGCACATTAGAGGATGTTTTCTAATGCTTTATTGTGTAAAATGCACGAGCCGACGAGTAAATGGCAGCAGAGATGAAACAAACGGTGATTTGAAAAGTGTAACAAATGCATTGACAAACGGTAGGCAGGCAAAACAAATTGTGGCAGTAAATGAATTTACAAAATATACAAATACAATTCTTTGTTTTTGTGTAAAAAAAATAAAGAACAAATCACTATTCATCTATCAGCTGGCTTTTGTTAAAAAAAGAGCATAGCATACGCTAAAAAATATGGAAATAAAGGGTGTTTTGTTGGGATGTGCATTTGTTGGAAAGAAAAATGTTAATCACTTCTTTTTGAGTTGATTTAACGTCACCAATAAGTTCTATTCCTGCTTCTACTTGTTCTTGGGTCTAATCCAGGTACTTCAATCATGAAATCTATATAATGCTGATTACAGAAAGACAAATCTCTAGAGACTTTACATTCCCTTACAACAGCAAAATGCATAGAATCATATAGCGTAATATTGAAAACTTTACTTATGTTTGCCACATTAAAGGCAAATATCAAGGCTAAACAAATTAAGTAATGATTCACCTCTTGCATTTCTATTCCAGCTCCCCAAGACGTGCTCCTTACATTTGCCATCTCTTCTGCTCTGCAGACCTTTACGTTAGTTGGCTGGCCTCGGTAATCACAAATCATATAACTGGAGATGACCAATTTATTTAACCAAGGGCCACTGCTGTATCTTCATCACTGAAATAAGAAAGGTATGAAGATATTTAAATAAAATATCTTATCTTATAAGATCCATCTGAGTATAGTAACCGTATCTTGAAGAATCCAGGATTCTTGGCCCAGTGAGAACTCCGCCACCAATATGAATACGTAGGATGTTTATTTGTGCAGATGTTTGTAACGCCCAAAAGTATTAGTCTAACACCCAACTTAAAGTATACCGATCGACTTAGAATCACTTTCTGAGTCGATTAAACGATGTCCGTCCGTCTGGTTGGCTGGCTGACTGTCCATGTAAACCTTGTGGGCAGAGTACAGTTCGCAATTTTGAAGATATTTCGATCAAATTTGGTACATATTATTTTTTCGGCCCAATGACCAAGCCTATTGAAACTGGCTGAAATCGCTCCATTATTTCACCTAGCCCCCATACAAATGTCCTTCCAAAATTGAACTTTATAGGTTATAAATGTTTAACTTATAAATGTATCTCCACAAATTGCGCTCCAAATAAGTTTTATATATACAAAATTCATGTCACCAAATTTTGTTTCGATCGGTCCATAATTAGTCATAGTTCCCATATAGACCTGCTTCCGAAAATCATTTTAACGAGCATAAATCGCTTAAAAATGTTGGTATACTCACAAAATTCAACATAGTAAACTTTCATATAGACATAAATCACAAGACCTAATTTCATGATGATCGGTAAATAATTAGTCATAGCCTCCATATAAGGCCCACTTCCGAAAATCTCTCAAAAATATAAATTATTGAAATTTTAAAAGAAAAGCATTTTTGCTCTTTGACTTAGTGTAGGGTATCATATGGTCGGGCTTGACCGACCATACTTTTTTACTTGTTTATATTGTCGTTGTGCAATACTGTGACGTCGACGTCATTCTGTTCAAAATCAAGGAAATTATCCTCGTCAAAGAATTAACCCATCAATACAGAGTTTGACTGCGTCTCAGTTTGAATTTGAGCAGAACTATCAGTCAGGTCGCAGGACATATGTTTTACTTCGGCCTACCAGAAGTAAAACATAGGGACATATGTTTAACTTCTCGTGCATTCTGATCTGGATACCACTTGTCTTCACCTCGATAGAAGTATAGTTAAATCGACTCAAAGCCGTAGTAGAGCTTCTTTCGTATCTCTCAAAGCAGATAAACTGATTCCTCAGAATTACCAATATATTTCCTTCCAATAGAGGATGACGTCAACGTAACAGTGTTGCACAACGACAATATAGAACATCTGCTGCCTTGCTCTTCCGTACGCGTATTTGTGGGGGAGATCTCACTGGTCTGCTTTGCAGCAGATATTATATTTTGTCGTTGTGCAACATTGTTATGTTAACGTCTCACTGGTCTGCTTTGCAGCAGATATTATATTTTGTCATTGTGCAACATTGTTATGTTAACGTCATCCTGATCAAAATCAAGGAGGACGTCCTAGTCAACTGCTTCGACCACTCGATCAAAGAATTTACCCACCAATTCAGAGTTTGACTGCATCTCACTTTACTGAACAGGACTAACAGCCTCGCCGCAGGACATACATATGTTTGGCTTCGGCTTAGACTGTTCTTGTTCATTCTGATCCGGATACTACTTGTCGTCACCTCGATAGGTAGCTAAGAAGATCGACTCAAAGTTGTAGTAGAGCCTCTTAAATGACTCTCGAAAAAGAGACAGTGATTCCTAATTCAGAATGACTACTATATTTCAGGAGTCTCCATAGTTTCCTTCAAATAGAGTGTAGGAAAGAAGCTTCAATATCTCCGCAAACTCAAATCGATCTATAGGTATTATAGCAGTGGATCTAGAATGAAACCCATGGAAACCAGGTTTATTCTAATCTGCTTTACAAGATCAGATCGCTCATTGGTACTTGAATTTTGAATTTATTTAATCTCGATACTAGCCGGCATTGTCGTGCTAAAGTGTTGGTTCATGGTTCTGTTTAAGAACTTCGTAGAAAGCTCCCATAAGAATTTTATGAACATTGTCCCATTTCATACGGGAAACTGACCCACGGTCAATGACAGCACGAACTGGGTTAATTTTAACATCCTCACTGAAATTTTTGATTATTGAAACGGAGGTTTTTATATAAGAACAAATTTCTTTGACAATGATCCTGATATTCTCACACAATCTCAGTATGGTTTGGCTCAGTTGTCATTCGATGAACTTCGATGTGAAAACCAATCATTAGCACATCATCTATAGACTTTGAAAATGTAAGAAACGGTTTCTCGTTTCTTTTTATACCCTTCATTACGTTTATAATTTGCACATTTTTCATTTGCGATCCCCAAAAAGTGTATATATTCTGGGTCGTTATACTAGTTATCGGAGTCGTCTGCCTATCTGTTGAAATCAACTTTCCGAAGACCCCAAATAACTTTTAAACGGGTATAGTCCTGGTTCGGTTCCTATTTAATTTCGAGAAAATCCGCCATCAACTACCTCCATTTTTTAAAACTTTTTTTCACCAACATTTTTCCACCCAATTTTTTATATATCAATAAGAAACTTATGATTGTACTTCACTTTTCAAAACACCCTGTATAAAATTCCCTAATACAATTGCAACTAAAACTACAACAATAGTTAGGAAATATATTGCAAACACTGGCATATATGAATATAAATAATTCTCTTTTTAAAATAAATTTATCTATGCTCAATTTTTATGCAATTGCATTGTTGTTGTTCATAAATATATAGGCAAATCAATTTTGCATGTACAATAGTTTATGTTGTTTTTGTTATTGCAGTCAAACTTCTTTAGTATTCATAAATTTATGAGATTTCGATATCCATACATGTATTTGTATGTATGTATTTGTGTATAGATATATATTAGGGTGTAACTTATTTTGGACTTTTTGGGTTGCACCGATAATCCAGAAAGTGCAAAATAAGGGTATAATTGTTCCCGGTCACTGCTTAAAATTTGAGCAAAATCAGATAACGATTAGAGGTTGCACATTTAATTCAAGTTACCATTATTGGGTCAATATTATAAATATTTAAAAAAAATACATTCACACTGACAAATCTTAAATACCCTTAACTTAAGCAAATGTTCAATCGAATTAATTCTTAATGCCATTTTCGAAATCAAAATAAATTTCATCTAATCACTTATCCGTTAATGAATTCATTATGAATTAATTCATAGGCTTAATAGGCTATGTACTTCATATGTATTAAACTCATTCCTTTGAAAACTCATTCTTCATTAATTCCTTGTTGAATCATGAATATTTCGTTTAATTCAAATTCATTACAAAATAACTTTAAAACTGTATATAATGATTAAATTTTTCTTCAATTCAAATCTATTACAAAAAAATGTATTAAAAGCAAAACCAAACTGAATGAAGAAAAATTATTTTAACTCAATTTTTATTATATTAATTAATCAAAGGTTTAATGAAATATGTTATGTATTAATTCCATTATGAATTATTTCAACGATGAGTAAATTCTATTTAAAAAGCCTTAGAATGAAGATAAAGCTTTAAAGATAGGAATGGATTTTATCGAATGAATAGCTGCCATTTTTTAAATTAGATTTCAGTGAATTAAGCTCAAATTGAATTGTGCAATCGAAGCCAAAAAAATTTTAACGAAAATATAAAATGGTTAAAAACTCATTTTTGGGCAAAAGAAATTGTTGATGTAAAAAAAATTTAGTGAAGAAAATATTTGGTTAAAAAAAATTGGTGCCAATATAGGTAAAACAAGTAATAGACTTACATTCGGCTGTGTCGAGGACCCTTCACCAAAATAGGCTTTAAGAAAATTCACGTTAACAAATATTTTTCACGACTTTGACCCATTGTATGTCCGACTTACTACGATGTTATATAAATCGTTGCAAAGTCATTGAAATATCTATCATTAGATATCCGTATTGTCTATATTATTGACTTAGTAATCAAGATATAGATACAAAATTGGTACTAAATCGAGGTTGTCCTGGTTTTTTACTTATATCTCAGCAACCGAACCGGGACTATAGCGGAAATATTGATGTATGAATTATGCATGTGAGTTATTTGGGGGCTACGGAAAGTTGATTTCAACATACAGACGGGCAGACGGACATAGCTATATCGACTCCGCTATCTATGGCAGCGGAATGCAAACTCACACCACTACAGTTTTTAGATATTGTAGTTGTATGAGTTGAGTATTATACTCTGGCAAAAACAAAAACAAATAGCTGAAATAATGAAATAAAAAAGCATGAAAGCGTAACACAACCTGCTTCTATCAATGCTCATGTGAGACTGAGCTCATTTGAGAGCTCACTGCAGCTCGCTGATCTATAGTGATGCAGAGTATATATATTTTGTGGAGTCGGAAATAAAGAATATAGAAATTAACTACAAACGGAATGACAAACTTATTGAATGAAGCTAAAGAAATAGATATTAGGAGTAAATTTAAGGAATTAATGGCTGACATTTTTGAATTTCGTATTAAGATTATAGTGAATTGAGCTCAAATTTAATTGACAAATCGAAACCCTGCACCAAAGAAATTTTGAGGAAAAAAATGTTTGTTAAATAAAAATTGTTGGTGAAAATAAATTTTAATGAAAAAAAATTTTTGGTGAAAAAAAAGTTTAGTGAAAAAATATTGGTGAAATCAAAATCAATATTTTTGTGAGAAAAAAGTTTTGGTAAAAAAAATATTGTGAAAATATTGTTGATTAAAAAAAATTTTAAATTAAAATACAAATTTTAAATATTTTTACGAAAACAAAATTTATTTTTTTAAAAATTTTTTTTTTTTTGAAATTTTTTATTTTGCTGCATATTAATATGTTTTTTTTTTAAATTTATTATACCCTACACCACCATAGTGGGGAGGGTATTATGCGTTTGTGCAGACGTTTGTAACGCCCAAAAATATTAGTATAACACCCACCTTAAAGTAAACCGATCGACTTAGAATCACTTTCTGAGTCGATTAAACGATGTCCGTCCGTCCGTCCGTCTGGTTGGCCGGCTGGCTGGCTGGGTGTCCATGTAAAGATATTTCGATCAAATTTGGTACATAGTACTTTTTCGGCCCAAGGACCAAGCCTATTGAAACTGGCTGAAATCGGTCCATTATTTCACGTAGCCCCCATACAAATGTCCCCTCGAAATTGGACTTTATCGGTCATAAATGTTGAATTTATCTATGTATCTACACAAATTTCGCTCCAAATAAGTTTTATATACACAAAATTTATGTCACCAAATTTTGTTACGATCGGTCCATAATTAGTCATAGCTCCCATATAGACCAGCTTCCGAAAATCACTTTAACGTGCATAAATCGCTTAAAAATGTTGGTATACACACAAAAATCAACATAGTTAACTTTAATATAGACATAAATCACACCACCTAATTTTATGGTGATCGGTCCATATTGGTCATAGCTCCCATATAAGGCCCACTTCCGAAAATCACTCACGAATATAAATTATTGATATTTTAAAAGAAAAATATTTTTACTCATTTACTTGGTGTAGGGTATTATATGGTCGGGCTTGACCGACCATACTTTCCTACTTGTTTTTTTAATTTATTAGTGAAAAAAATTTATAATAAAAAAATTTTTTTGGTTAAAAAAAAATTCGGCTTAAAAAATATTTTTCAGGATTTTGACACATTGCAGGTCCTTATTACTATAGCCTTATATACATCGTTGCAATGAACTTTTAAATATCTATCATTAGAAATCCATTATGAATATATAAATGATATGATCAATGATCATATAGATCAAAAATAGGCCAAAAATCGAGGATGTCAATCTCTATAATGATCCAGAATATATAAAATTTATGGAGTCGCAAATGAAAAATGTGAAAGTTACAAATGAAATGACAAACTAATATATACCATAGATGTTTAAATGGAAGCTGTGACCGATTACGGACCGATCGGCATGAAATTAAGTCACTTGATTTCTTTCTATATGAAACTTCAAGTACCTTAGTACCTTAATATAAATGTTTGTACTCTATTGAAAAAAGGAAAAAAGTGGAATATAAGGACCAACCTAATGCATGGTTTAGAAATCCTGTTATACATTTGAATATATTGATACTTTACATTTCTACTCACATACATATATATAAATACATAACGAATAGTAGCCCAACGGTTAGTGGTACTGGTAAAGGACTAGTTATTTGACTAGATAAAATGGGTAATTTCTGAGGTTGTGTTGAAAATTGCCCTTACCTAGATAATATGGAAACCCTTAGTGATAAATTTACCTCTCAATCGACAACTTAGACTTATTCGGGTCTTGCAAAATGTTAGCCCAAAAGAACTAGCGGATGTTTATGATTTCTCCTTCCTTTATCTCTATGTAAGATAATGTATGAGTGACCATGTCAGTGTTGTTGTATAACTTTCTCATGCATATGCATTTATTGTTAATCAAGCATAAAAATAATTGAATTTTATTCAATACAATACAGTATAGGGAAAAATCTATTGTGTTTTTTTGATATTTTTTTTTAAAGCAATTTTTTTCCTCAAAACTAAATTTATTTTTGCTTTACATAAAAATGGTGTCAGTTTAACGGACAGCTGTTTTACTTTAGTTCCTTTTCCGTTTTGTATTATTTTTTTTTATTTTTTGTTTAAAATTCAATTTTCCCTTTTTGTTTTAGTTTTATGCATGTAGAAAATACCAAAATTATTTATGTAACCCATAATTGCTACAGGTTACAGCTGTTTGTTTAACAGTATTTAACCCTTTTTTGTGGTTTTCATTGAGAAAAAAAAAGAAAACAAAATTTACATTTTTTGTTTGTGGTAATTTGTTATTTCGTTTATCTCTCATGTAAAGAGTTGGCCGAAAAATGATGACTAACATAAAATTTTATTTGTTAAACAACATTTAACAAGCGGAAAAATAATTAACCATGTGATATGTAAAAGAACCAATTAGAAGGTGGATCAATTTGGACACCAACTTACAAAAGGATATGGTACAGAAAATATAAGAAATATAAAAGGTATTGTGTTAATTTTGAAACCTATCAAAACAGAGCCAAGAAATTATTGAAAAACAAGTAAGAGAGCTGTAGTCCGTTGTGGCGAAACTGTTTTCTAGAGATACTGACAATCTACCTTATAAGATTTTGAAGAACTTTAAATTTTCAATTTTATTAATCAATATGAAGTTTATTTTTTCTTAATTGTATATCATAAACAATTTTTTTAAATCCCACGTTCTATTTTTTTGTGCATTACCCCAAAAATTAATTAAACAAAATTGAATCTCTTACAATAATTTGTTCTCCTCAAAGCATTAAACTCGGTTTCTTTGTTTGTTATTTGCATTTTTTCGGTTTTTTTCTATGCTTAACAAAATAAATTTAATTGAATTATTTTGTTTTATTTCAATTTGAAATTTGCAATTTTCTACATTTTTTGCATGCATTTTTCAAGATATTTTTTTCTGCTATGCTTTGCCTTCATTTCCTGAACGCCAATCAGTCATGTACTTTTTTCATTCTTCATTGTTTTTTTTTTTTTTTTTTTTTTGGAGGAAAAATTTTATTTTTTGACTAATTTTGCTTTGTAAAATTATCCACTTATACGTATTCAGTCGTGCGTTTATATGAGTTTCTTTTTGTGTTATTTTTAATATATTTTGTATTTTATTTTTTCATATAAATAAAATCTTAAAGCTAATGATGATTGTAGTTGGATAAATTCTATTTGTATATATACAAATCAAATTTTGAAAAGAGGAACAGTGGGTCTAAGATTGTAACATAAAATTGGTATAAAAGTATTAAAATTTTTCGTCCTTATGGATCAAAACGAATATCGTTTTTCCTAGGTGATCCTTCAGTGTTTCGATCAAATATACACACCCATAGAAAAAACTACTTTAAATCAATAAAAACCATATTGCGTCAATAAGAAAGATTAACGAAAGTCTAGTAATGTTGATTTTTTTATTTCAATATGGAACACTTTGAAATTGAAAATAATTCATTCATCGTATTTCAATATGGTTTTTATATAATAATGAACATTAATGAGTTAATATGAAGCGTTCTTACTTTTAAGTTGCAGCTTTCCCAGGTGACGTTACGTGACAAAGTTTTCACAAATATTATCTCCTCTATTTTTTCTTTCAATTAAATATGTGTAAATTTGACGAACGCAGTTACCAGGTGATCAAATTGAATGTTTACGATTTTTCCAAGATCTAGAAGAAATCGAAAACAGAATGGTGGAAGAAAGCGAACTATCGTTCAACATTTATAACACAATCACCTTTGCATGCCAATCAACAATTAGTAATGAAATTATTACTTGCGGCAATGATTTTTTATTTTTTAAGGAACATCCTACAGCATTATGCAATACTTGTTTGGAAGTATTAGGATGAAGTGGTTGGGAAGCTTTACCTCGCCGCCTTTATAGTTCAGACATTTCCCCGTCCGACTACTATTTGTTTCGATTGAAGCAGAACGCTCTCTATGGGATACGCTTCACCTTAGAACAGAGTGTCCTAAATTGGCTTGATTCGTTCTTGGCCTCAAAAGCAGTTATTTTGGCTCGAAATCCATATGTTACCAGAAGGATGGGAAAAGTTCATAACAATAATGGCCAATACTTTGAATAGAAGCTAGAATTTTTAAAAATCCCCTATTATTTACTTCGAATATTATTAAACTTAAGACAAATTTTCTAAAGAATATTAAGAAAAATTTTTTTTCTAAAGAACATTAAGACAAATTGTGCAAAATTTCCTAAAGAAATTCAAGACAAATTTGTACAAACTGTTCTAAAGAAATTCAAGATAAATTTATACAAAATTTTCTACAGAAATTTATGAAGAATTTTTTAAATAAATTTAAGACAAATTTGAGCAAAATTTTCTAGAGAAATTTAAGACAAATTTGTACAAAATTTTCTTAAGAAATTTAAAAAAAAATTTTCCAAAATTTTCTAAAGAAATTTTAGACAAATTTGTACAAATTTGTCTAAAGAAATTTTAGACAAATTTTTACAAATTTGTCTAAAGAAATTTTAGACAAATTTGTACAAAATTTTCTAAAGAAATTTTAGACAAATTTGTACAAAATTTTCTAAAGAAATTTTAGACAAATTTGTACAAAATTTTCTAAAGAATAAATTTGTACAAAACTTTCTAAAGAAATTTTAGACAAATTTGTACAAAACTTTCTAAAGCAATTTTAGACAAATTTGTACAAGCAATTTTAGACAAATTTGTACAAAATTTTCTAACGAAATTTAAGACAAATTTGTACAAAATTTTCTAAAGAAATTTAAGACAAATTTGTACAAAACTTTCTAAAGAAATTTAAGACAAATTTGTACAAAACTTTCTAAAGAAATTTTAGACAAATTTGTACAAAACTTTCTAAAGAAATTTAAGACAAATTTGTACAAAATTTTCTAAAGAAATTTAAGACAAATTTGTACAAAATTTTCTAAAGAAATTTAAGACAAATTTGTACAAAATTTTCTAAAGAAATTTAAGACAAATTTGTACAAAATTTTCTAAAGAAATTTAAGACAAATTTGTACAAAATTTTCTAAAGAAATTTAAGACAAATTTCAACAAAATTTTCTAAAGAAATTTAAGACAAATTTCAACAAAATTTTCTAAAAAAAAATGTAGACAAATTTGCGCAAAACTTTAAATTTGAGCAGAAATTTAAGACAAAATTTTATAAAGAAATTTAAGACAAATTAGAGCAAAACTTTCTAAAGAAATATAAGACAGATTTGTACAAAATTTTCTAAAGAAACTCAAGGTTTATTCGAACTAGTTACTATTATTTACTTCGTATGTTAAACTAATAGCGATATTTGTAACAGATTTATGCTTATTTAAGTGATTTTAGCAAAGCAATTTTGATTCATAACTCTGGTTCTGCTAGACAGATTTTACTGATTTTTAATACCAAACTGCTTAGGGGAATGAGATAAGTTTTGATTTAAATCTTGTTGAGTTTGATTGTGTATTTTGAAAGTGAGAGTGTTTTATACATACAAACTTAGAACTTCCCAAGGATCAAGTCTATATATACACTTTATTGGATTTCTGTTAAATATTTATTAATATTATACATGGAATGACAAACTTATATAACCCTCAGTCACCAGTTTTGGTGGTGGAGGGTATAAAAGTCCGAATTGAACTTTAACCAAGAACTATGTTTCCAAAGCTTGCGTATGACATCTTTTTGGTTTCAATTTCAACAACCCACTGTGCATCTTTCTCTAATATTTCTTTGCACAAATAAAAAATGCATAACAAATTTTCTGTTTTTTGCCAAACAACTTTTTACTTATTTATTTATGTTTTTCACTCTGACAATTTTCAAGTTTGTTACTAACAAATAAGCAAAACTGATAAACAATGAACGCAGTATTGCGAAAAAAACAGAAATTTTTTTAACAAAGTTTAAGTGTGTATAGAGAGCATTTCCTAAGTTCTTATGGCAAAATTGAATTGCGCGTATGTTGTTTCGTAAATGGCAAATTGTATTGATGATGATGACAACGAGGACGATGAAAAATGATTGGCAAACGAGATAACATGGCAAATACAATCAGACTATACAAAGCACAGAAAAAATTAACAAAAAAAAAATGTAACAGGAAAACAATGCTGCAAAATAAACTAATATGAATGAAGTAGGTATGTACTAAAGCAAACAAGCTAGAAGAAAAGAAGTGCGTATGCATTTGTCACAAAAATTGTTAAAAGCCAAGGCATGAGAGAGTGTGTGTACATAAAAATCGCAAAAAATAACAAAGAAAAAACTCTTAACAAGAATGAGTGTATTTGACAAGCATCGATCCCAGCCAGCAGTGAAACAAGTCAGCCTGTAAAAGCAACCATCAAATGCAACGCAGCCAGCCAACCAACCTACATATGAATGTTAGCTTGTCATTTTTGTTTTATAGCAACATGCATAATGTGTCACACACCAGGACTAGAGGACGAGCGTTTATCTTAGATGAAATATCAAGAATACAACATTTTGTTTTGTTGTACTTAAAAAATTCAGTTCAAAAAGATTTGTTTTTTTTTGTTCTATTGCTGCTTATTTGGTGTAGTGTAGTGTGTGACAAAGAAAGAGGGTGCAATCTCGTTTAAAATGTTCATCTTTTCACTACTTACTCATACCTACATACATATTTAGTTGTGTTGTTGTTGAGGTTATAATTGTTGTTGTATTTCCTTTTATAAGGATCTGTTGTTATAGTTTTTGTTTTGTACCAAAAAATACAAAAAAAAAACAAATCAGTTTTCAGCTGCATGTGTTTTAACAAATATTTGATGAGTACGTTTTTATTTATTTTCTTATACGATTTTTTTATTGTTGTAGCCCGCATATCGATTTCTTTTTAAAACAAAATATCCTTAGGCTTTTTCAAATTTGTCTGCAGTTTTAACTACATCAAAAAAGAAAGAACTGAAAGCATCAAAGCAAAAATTGTCCTTGTGTCAATTGAAATATGCCCGGATTTGTAAAGTTTTTCTTTAGTAAAAAGTCCTTTAGAAAAATAAACTGTTGAAGGAATTTATCGTAACACTGTGCGAAAAATTTTGACTTTAGCTTCAATGGTTCCAATGCAAAATTTTATAAAGTCGTGATACAAATTTGTGGAAAATTTTCTAAAGAAACTTAAGACAAATTAGTGCAAATTTTCCAAAGGAACTTAACACAAATTTGAACAAAATTTTCTAAAGAAATTTAAGACAAATTTGTGCAAATTTTCCAAAGGAACATAAATTTGAGCAAAATTTTCTAAACGAATATAAGACAAATTTGTACAAAATTTTCTAAAGAAATTTAAGACAAATTTGTACAAAATTTTCTAAAGAAATTTAAGACAAATTTGTACAAAATTTTCTAAAGAAATTTAAGACAAATTTGTACAAAATTTTCTAAAGAAATTTAAGACAAATTTGTACAAATTTTTCTAAAGAAATTTAAGACAAATTTGTACAAATTTTTCTAAAGAAATTTAAGACAAATTTGTACAAATTTTTCTAAAGAAATTTAAGACAAATTTGTACAAAATTTTCTAAAGAAATTTAAGATAAATTTATGCAAATTTTCTAAAGAAATTTTAGACAGATTTGTGCAAATTTTTTTAAGGAATTTTAGACAAATTTGTGCAAATTGTTTAAAAGAAATTTTAGACAAATTTTTGCAAATTTTCTAAAGAAATTTTAGACAAAATTTGTGCAAATTTAAGAAATTTAAGACAAATTTGTACAAAATTTTCAAAAGCAATTTATGACAAATTTGTACAAAATTTTATAAAGTAATTTATGACAAATTTGTACAAAATTTTCTAAAGCAATTCATGACAAATTTGTACAAAATTTTCTAAAGAAATTTAAGACAAATTTGTGCAAAACTTTCTAAATAAATTTAAGGCAAATTTGTACAAAACTTTCTAAATAAATTTATGGCAAATTTGTACAAAACTTTCTAAAGTAATTTAAGACAAATTTGTGCAAAATTTTCTAAAGAAATTTCAGACAAATTTGTACAAAATTTTCTAAAGAAATTTTAGACAAAATTTTCTAACGAAATTTAAGACAAATTTGTACAAAATTTTCTAACGAAATTTAAGACAAATTTGTACAAAATTTTCTAAAGAAATTTAAGACAAATTTGTACAAAATTTTCTAAAGAAATTTAAGACAAATTTGTACAAAATTTTCTAAAGAAATTTTAGACAAATTTGTACAAAATTTTCTAAAGAAATTTTAGACAAATTTGTACAAAATTTTCTAAAGAAATTTAAGACAAATTTGTACAAAATTTTCTAAAGAAATTTTAGACAAATTTGTACAAAATTTTCTAAAGAAATTTTAGACAAATTTGTACAAAATTTTCTAAAGAAATTTAGACAAATTTGTACAAAATTTTCTAAAGAAATTTTAGACAAATTTGTACAAAATTTTCTAAAGAAATTTTAGACAAATTTGTACAAAATTTTCTAAAGAAATTTTAGACAAATTTGTACAAAATTTTCTAAAAAAAATTTAAAGCAAATTTGTATTTTTATTTTTTTAAGACATTTAGACAAATTTGTGCAAATTTTTCTAAAGAAATTTAAGACAAATTTGTGCAACATTTTCTAAAGAAATTTTATACAAAATTTTCTAGACGAATTTGCACAAAATTTTCTAAAGAAATTTAAGACAAATTTGAGCCAAATTTTATAAAGAAATTTATGACAAATTTGAGGAAAATTTTCTAAAAAAAATTTGAGGCAAATTTGTGCATATTTTTTTTAAGAAATTTAAGACAAATTTGTGCAAATTTTTCTAAAGGAATTTAAGACAAATTTGTGCAAATTTTTCTAAAGAATTTAAGACAAATTTGTGTAAAATTTTCTAATGAAATTTATTATAAATTTGAGGAAATTTTTATAATGAAATTTATGACAAATTTGTGCAAAATTTTCAACAGAATCCAAAGAAAAATTTGAGCAAAACTTTCTAAAGAAAATTAAGACAAATCTGTACAAAATTTTCTATAGAAATTTAAATTTAAATTCTAAAGAAAATTAAGTAGAATTGGGACAAATTTGTGCAAAATTTTTTAAAGTAACTTGTGACAGGTTGGTACACAAATTTCTTCAGAAATTTAGTGTTACTACATCAAAAATAAAGTTTTTTGATGCGAGTGATTACCACACATTCCTCGTACTTTTTACATCACTAAGACCAAATAAGTACTTTCAGTTTTATTTTCATTTTGTTGCTTTTAATTTTCTCATCCTGGCGTCTACACAGTTCAATTGCATACATGTCGGGATGATGATGGTTTTTCTCTTTTTAATTTTTGTTGTTTTTGCGTGATTTAATTTTATAGGGTTTTTAGAAGACACAAGAACTACACAAACAAAAAAAATATAAAATAAATAAAGAAAAAACAACACAGACAATAAAAATCAAATGACATTTAAGTAGAAAATGATACTCTCCCACCACAATTGTGCTCTAAGGCCCAACAAAACCAACCAGACTAAGACAAATGCTCAGCTAAACAAACTTATACACACATTCAGTCATTCTTTCCAGTAGTAGTGTATAAATGTAGATTCCAGGGATTTGATTTTATATAGAGATTTAGTTTGAAACACAACAAAAATAGAAAGCAAAAAAATTACTAAAGGATTATATGGGTTTTTATTAAAATGTAGTAGAAGGATTTTATAGCAGAAACCTAAAAAAAAATATGTCTTTTTTTGAAATCGACAACAAAGTTAGTGGACAGTGAAAATCTTTTAAAACGACATCTTTCCTATAGAGTTTGAAGGTAAACGTTGCTCTTAAGTGTTTGAGGGTTAATTACAAATGAAATGAGGTAAAAAGGTATAAATAAAAAATGTTATAAATATAACTAGAGGATAAAATATATGGGTATGATGGTTGTATGTTATGTCTGAGTAGAGAATTAAGATTAAGTAAATTCGTTGAGTTAAATATGTCTCTTAATAATAAAAGCAATAGTAGTGTATAAGTGCTAGAAATTTATTGAAGTTCATTTCTAGGAATTATGTTATAAATAAAATTAAAGGTTTTAAAGATTTATTTAAAGTTGTGTCAACCTTGCATTGTAATTCTTGTTAAGCATTTTATAATCATAGATTCTTTATATACAGAGAAAACTGATTCTCAGTAGCGACCAAATTTATTGTAAATCGAATGATTCTACCTCAGTGACCTAATTTTGCAGTTGTGGCTACAAAATTTTAGAAGGAATAACTAAAGTTGGGTTGCTTAAACCGAAATTCTTCCTTATCGACTCTCTTCTGTTGATAGAGTCGAAAATGTCTATGTGTGCAACTGTACACACAGAAAACAAATTGGTTGGAATACGGTTACTACTACGAAAATTTTATAAAAGTAACCAAAATATTATTATCATTACTAAAAATTCATAAATTCAACAGATTTTACGTAATTATAGCTGTAAAAACATAGCTATAACGGAATTGTGGTTACTACAATAGAAACATTAGTTACAGTAATCAATTTGTATTTGGTTAAAATAAATTCAACGAAATCGGCAGACACAACCTAATTTAATTCAAATAAGTAGAACTTTAACTATATTTTCAGTTATAGTAATAAATTAATTCAAGTATTCTATATTCCCAACCGACAAAATAGTACGTAAACCCAAAAATTAAATTTTGTTTGACTTTTTTGAATAAATAAATATTAATTAAAATAAAAGTTATTTACATCGGAAGTTGTTTACATAAAAAATTTAAATAAATTAGAAAATAAATTAATGTGAATTTACTCAAGAAAGCGGTAGGATTTCTTTAGAATAATCAATACATCATTGCTTCATTGTGTATTTCAACAGATATATATCTTGTAAACAGAATGGAAAATGGTCAACAAATATACTGCTTATATCAAGAAATATGGGCCAGTGTGAATTTTTATTAAACACCTTCTTAAAATTCTTGACAACCTCTTGGTGGCATTTCTGATATTATTCGGTATATTGGTCGTTCTTGTAGTTGCAATGGAGTGGAAAGATTACAGAATTATATGGCCTTTGTAGTAGATTGGTGACAAAAGATGATAGGAATCTTAATGACTCATAGTAAATGAAGTGACTTACTCCCTGATGAAGAATGTACGGAATAAAGGTAAATTGTAAGATATTCCTTGTAAATCATTGATTAAACTGTTTTGGAAATTCTCCTCAGCAATTCTACAAATGTTGAACCACGTGAGAAAATCTACTTAGTTAAGTGGTTACATATGCAAATGTACCCAAGCAAGCAATGCTGCCTTCAGAAACATCGCGCTTCATTTTCATCTGTGTTATAAAAGGATAACGATTATATTGTTAAGAGAAATGTGCATTTATGTACTTATTGTATTTCATTGTTTCATTTGTCTAAATCAAGAAGCTATAGTCATGCTGTAATTCTAATACCTTCTTGAAATATAACCATAACCTTCTTTCTGATGATTTCCGTTATTTATCGTAAAATTGGCTATTTGTTTACCGATACCTGCTGGCTATACATTACCTTACAAGATTATAAGTTCATTGTAGAAGGTCGTTTTGCTGACTATCGATTCTGGAAAGTTTTTCATTGTAAATAGTTTGACTTAGTTCCTGGTCATGAAGGTCCGAAATGAAGGTAAACTAATTTATGACTTATAGTATTTTCTTTAAAAAATAGTCATTGTCTTTATTATACTCGCTAGGAACACCACGTGAATATTATAATTTTGCGATCGATATGTAACCTATGTATCGAGTCAACTAAGTTATGAGTTTGTTGTGTGCCGATGTATAAAGCTGCCATAAAATACCTGTTTGGCTGACAAATTTTTCAATTCTGCTAAAAGCGGCTTTTTTAGTTATCTAAATGATCTTTACGTGTTCATATGTTTAGAAATGTACATTTATTTATAATTTTTCCACCTACTAAATGTTAATAAAACATGCATAATAAAAAAAAATAATATTTTTTTAATTGAACTAGCCTAATAAAAGTATATTAAATTAGTATATATTCCAACCGAAAAATTTTTTTTAGCAGTTGTGACTATCAATATATTCAGCAACTACAACCGAACCATGCAATAGTACATGCAACCGACAAAATTCGATTGGCGACAAATTCGGTTGTGACAACGAATCTGTTTTCTCTGTGTATCATTCGATTGACAACATATTCGGTTACTACAACGAATCAGTTTTCTCTGTGTCTGCGAAGTAAGTAGGTAAAGCAAACGATTCACTAATTGTCAAATGTGACAGGAGAAAGGCATATCGTCGATATAGACAGAGAGAGATTATGGAGTTAGTTTCAAGAATCTACTCGACAGCTTAGCTATCCTGCTGAACGACGCTCTATAAAAAACATTAATTGGGTCACTGATAGACGATTGCGATATGAACTGTCACCGATAACTCTTTATTCCAGGCCAAAGATTTTGAGATATATTTTATTCCATCTCAGGCCTTTGACATGTTTTATGTATTGCTATAGTTTAATCATGAATCCCAAATCTACAGTATTCAGTGATTATTGTCACCATACCACTGATTTTTTTGTGTCGGAAATAGATCTATTGCTCTCGTTATAGAGAAAGAGTGCTAGTTCAACCATCACCGATCTCATATGCATGCCATTGACGAAAGAACAGTTGAATGCCGAATGAAATATTAGTTAGTCTCTGTTAATAGGTCCCTTTTTGACAAGTTTTTGACACCAAATACCTCCCAGTCCATCAAAGACCAAGAATTATTGGCATTACTCCGCGAAGATTGTTGTCAAACTCAACAAGATCTTGCGAAATCATTTGGAGCAGCAATTTCAAAACTTCTGCTATTCATTCAAAAACAATTCGGTTCCATACGAATTAAAAGATGATTTTGTACATCTGAAATGCTGCTTGAACGCTATAAAAGAAAATCAGTTTTATACTGAATCATTACATGTGAAGAAAAACGAATCATAAGATATTGTATATGAAGCCTGGCCAACCAGCCGAATCGACAACAAAGCCAAATATCCACGGCGCTAAGGTAATGCTCTGCATTTAGTGGAGGCTAAACGGTCCTATCTAAATATTACGAGGTGCTGAAATCTGACCAGGCCATCACATGGAACCTTTACCGAATGTGTTTAGAATGAAGTGGTCGGGAAGTTTTGCCTCCAGACCTTGCCCCTTCCGAATAATATTTGTTTTGATCAATGCAGAACGCTCTCTCTGGGATACGTTTCACTTCAGTACAGAGTATCCGAAATTGGCTTGATTCGTTCTTGGCCTTATAAGATGAGCAGTTCCTTTGGCGAGGAATCCATATGTTGCCAGAAAAATGAGAACAATGGCCAATACTTTGAATAAATTTATATTGTACAAATGTTTCCAAATAAAGGCTGAACATTTAAAAAAACCCTAACTATTTAGTCATACAAACAATAATAAAGAAAATTGCCAAATGTATTGAGACCAATCCACCACAGACTCCCATATATCCAGAAAAATTTACCGTTTGGTGCGGTAGGTGGCATCACATTGACAATTTTTTGCCATAAACCCAATAATAAAGAAAATTGCAGCAAATGGAGTGATACCAATCCACCACAGACTTTCATACATCCAGAAAAATTTAGCGGTTTGTGCGTTTGGAGGCATTATCAAACCATATTTCAAAAATTATGCCAGAGCTCGCATTACGGTCAAGGTAGATAGCTACCCCACCATGATCAGTGATTTTTTGTTTGAAAATATAGATGGCATTGATCCGGGCGAGATGCGGTTTCAACAGGATGGCGACTTATTAAAATCAAAATTTTGCGATAACTTGATTTCGAGAAATAGAGCTGACTTCTAAGGTCGTACGATTTGACACATCTCTATTATTTGTTGTGGGGCCACATCAAGTCACTGGTTTATGCTGATAAACCAGCAAACAATTGACGCCAAAAATATTCGTTTATTCGTGACATGCGGCCAGCAATGCTCGAAAAAGTGACCCAAAATTTAACGTCCAGAATGCGTTCGACAAAAACATCCACAGTTGCCAAATGCCCGAAATCAAATGTCAATGCCAAGTATTGATCCTTCGAATAAAATACTTTTTTTATTTAAAATTTACGTTTTTGTGTTGTTTTTTTTTAAATTTCAAGTTCTATTGGGTTTTTTAAGCCTTAACCCCCTTTATAATATCTTTGGCTTACCAAAAGCCTTTTGGGAAAAGATTTCCTGATGAGCTGACCTAAGCAACCAGTGAATATGAATAGGTACTAGCTTATCTACCAATAATAAATTTCAGTGAATTTATTCAAATAATATTTATAATAAAAATTTTTTTTTCATAACTTTTTTTCACCCTACACTAAGTAGATGAGGAAAACAAATTTTACTTTTAAAATATCAATAATTTATATTTGTGAGTGGTTTTCGGAATTTGGCCTTATATGGGAGCAATGACCAATTATGGACCGACCACCATGAAATTAGATCGTGTGATTTATGTCTCTATGAAAGTTATTCATGTTTGTGTGTATTTTGTGTGTATACCAACATTTTTAAGCGATTTATGCACGTTAAAGTGATTTTCGGAAGCGGGTCTATATGGGAGCTATGACTAATTATGGACCGATCGTAACGAAATTTGGTTACATGAATTTTGTATAGGGGAGACATATATAAATTAAACATTTATGACCGCTAAAGTCCAATTTCGGCAGGACATTTGTATTGGGGCTAGGTGAAATAAAGAACCGATTTCAACCAGTTTCAATAGGCTTGGTCCTTGGGCCGAAAAAATAATATGTACCAAATTTAATCGAAATACAGTGGAGTCGGGATAAAGTGAACTAATTAATGCAACCCCTGTTCACTTTATCCAATAAATTCACTTTATCGAGACTGAAAATATCATAAAATTTTATGTCAAAAATGTACATTTTATTATATTTTTATAAAGGAACAAATAAATCATTAATGGTTGCTTGTTTTGTACATGTACTTTTGGTTTTTTGTACTGATAAATCACGAAATTTGTAAAACTAAGATATTTTCATAATCTTTAGTATTGTTCTCAGCCCTGTCAATGGCTTTTTCAAAAAATTTAACATCTTGAGTTGCTGCTTTGTACTCATGAAGCCAGCCTGCACTTGCATTGAAATCTCCTCATCGTGTAACTGCTCGTGTATTTTTCTTTTTTTTATTTTGCCTTAAGTATTTCTCCACTGACAGGCAAATTTTTACATCACTGCTTTAAAAGTCAGTTATGGAGTATTTTTTCGACGCTGGGACATTCCGCTTTTCGCAAAGGTTTTCTTTATTTATAGCACTTTTATTATGGCATAGAATTCCACTTTGTATTTTTTAATGCCCCATATTGTGGACTTTGCTACACCAAATTTATTTGCTAGACCTGTAACTCCCACTCCATTGTCCATATCTTTAATTATTTCTAGCTCAACTTTTATAGAAAGATTTTTTGGGTTTATATAGCAATAAAAATAGTAGGTTCAAAAAAAGTCAAAAATCTCAGAAAAACCAAAACAGAAATAACGGTGTTGTATAAAAAATGTGTGTAAAAAATAATGAAACTTAGTTTATGTGGTATAAAAATACTAATGAGAGTCAAAACTGCATGTAGATAAAAAATAACAAATAAAAACTTTTGATTAAAAAAAAACTAAAGTTCACTCTATAGAGGTAGGCGATGTTCACTCTTTAGAGTCTCCAATGTAAAAATGTGTGTGTTCATACTATCCAGTAGTTCATATTATCAAGTGTTCACTCTAACCCGACTCCACTGTATCTTCAAAATTGCGACCTGTACTCTGCGCACAAGGCGGACGGACATCGTTTAATCGACTCAGAAAGTAATTCTAAGTCGATCGGTATACTATGATGGTGTAGGGTATAAAAAGTGGAAATTTTTTGTTTTAAATTTGGAAACAACTTTTTTAAAAACAATTTGGAAAAAAAAATTAAAAAAACATTTTTTTTTTTTAAATTTTAAATTTTGTTTCCCTAGAAATATATAAAAATTTTATTTTAAATTAAAATTTGGTGAAGGGTATATTCGAGTCGGCACAGCCCTCTTACTTGTTATTTAATAAATCGGTTTTTGGTCAGAAATATGAGTGATCATAAAATAAGCTACATTTTCCAATTTTCAACAAAGTTATTTATTATTGAAATTTTTTTAAGTTTTTCGCTTGGAAAATCTGATGTTTAGTCTGAAATATAAGTGATCCTACATTAAGCCAATTTTGACAGTCGCTATTTGGACAGACAATGAGTGATCCAATTAAGCTCCTCATATAAATATAACCCATATTTACAAAGTTATTAAGAATTAAAGATTTTTTTAAATAAATTTATGTATTTAAATAAAATTTAAAACATTTCTTCAGTTACTTTAGAAATTCCACTTGTAGATGTGATCATAATTTCTTACAACAGCTGAATTTAATCAATAAAATTTATGAAGCATGGTGTCGCCATAAAGCTTAAAAGTGATCGAACATTATTGACATCACATCAAACAATATTTAATAGTATGTATTTAAGTACTTTATAACAAGTAATAATAAATTTAATTTATTGAATTTCTATGGTTTTTTCCCCTAAAACTTTTTTAATATTATTTACACTATGACATAAACACCCTTCTACAAGCTACATATATAAACCTATGTGCGCTTAGTTTCACTTTAATTCCCTTTTGTTTAATTTTGAAAATAAAAATGATAAAAAACAAACATTAAAATTGCCTAAATGGCCTATTAATACACCACGGTTTTTGTCACCCAAAATTCTCATTTCATTTCCTTTTCCTCTAAAATACTCCAAACTTACCCTGCTTTTAGCTAAGCGACCACCTCTGCTATTGAGTAAAAAAAAAACAAATGTTTACCAACAACAATAAAGAATCATTCAACCCGGTACTCGCACACACCAAAAAGCAATTATCATACACATTTTTGGTTTAAGTAGCGCCAAAAAAAACATAATACGAGCACAGAACTAGGGAAAAATGGTCGTCATTAACATTTCACAACTTTAAACACATACATGTACAGAATATGTCTTAATATGTATGTATGTAAGCGAGTATCTGTGTGTAACTGCTTTTTAGTCCATAAAAGCGAATTGTTTTTAATGGACACAAATTCTAAGCCAACTTAGTTCGAGTTCTAAAAACAACCAAAATAGCACACAACCTAAGTTAAAGACCCACGGTTGAGTGCATTTTTTGATGAAAACAATGAAAAATTGTTAAATAAATTCTTTGTCAAAGAAAAAAATATTATTTCCTCCCAAATACCTATTGCTTTAAAGCAAGTGTGTGAGCCTGTGTTTTTTTTATGTTTAACGAAATGATTTTTTGGCGTGTGTGCGTAGTTTTTTTTTTAGTTTTTTTTTATCAAAAATAATGTATTTTTTTCTTCTTTGTTTTAAGGGACCATTGTGTTTTTTTGCACACACACACAAAAAAGGTGTTAAATATTAGAAATGATAAAAATCTGGGTGTGTACATCTAATTTAGAATTATTATGGGCTCATAAAAATACATACATAAATTATTTAGCTAAATGATAGTGAAAGTAATGGCAAGGACAGTGCTGCGAATCGGCGTATGAAAAATGTAATTATAGGACATTTGTCATATGTGGAAGTACATACTTCGTAATTATACAGAAATGTTAGTTTGTTTTAAAGTTTGGATAAAAAACATTGTACATTCTGTCATAAATCTCAACTATTTATATAATTGTCACTGGATATTCGTAATATAAAGAAAACTAGGCTATAAGCTTTTTATAATATTCAATTAGTCAATTCACAAGGCATCCTATCATCTCACAAGGCATCTCTTGTCATATTTGTCTAATATTTCAAGACTCTGCGGCTCGGCTTATCTGGATGTTAGGAATTCGGCACAGGTCTCTGATGCAGAGTTGGGCAGAATAAATTTTTTTTGGAAATAAATCTGGCATTTCTAAACGGCTGATCCGATCGGACGTAGCCAAGGAGTATTCGACTTTATGTTATTAAAATGGGACCTATATATGATCCACGGGCGCACAGTGCTTTGTTCAATGGACAAAAATTAAAAACAAGATCATGTCTTTGATGTTAATGAAATTTATATTTTTCAATAGACAACTAAATAACTCATTCGTGTGAAAAAGACTTTTTTATAAATATCTCTTTTTGTCGTCACTAGAGGTCGCTAAAGTTAGTACATTTTCAACATAAATTTTATGGAGAAAAATATATTTTTTTTAAGGTTAACTAAAATCATTGTTAAAAGTTCGTTTTAAAAGATATAAACTCGCGATTAGCTGCAAATGAAAGAATATGACTGTGGAATTATGGAAAATTACTGTTTTTGTCAAAAAGGTTTTAACAGTTTAATCTGCGCAATTTTTAATAATTAACATTTTTTTTATTTAAGCCTGAAATTCTAAAACTTTGTTGGAATTTTAGTAAAATACGTGTTAATCTATTTTGATTATGTTTTACTATAGAATAGCCATAAGTATTATCTATAAGAAAATGTAGTCATTAGTTGTCCTTTCGTATGAAAACTATTAAAATTTTGTTTTTGTTTAAATGTATAAATTACCATTTCGTAAATTTTCAATTTGATGCTTTGGGGAAAGAGCTCCAGATTTTTGGTTTTTTGTAAAATAATACCGTTTTTTCTTTTAAATAACTAAGAAATATTGCATTATTTAACAAAAGTAGTTTAATGGCATAAAGTGTATTAATAGGTCTTTATTTGGTTCTTGATGTTGTATGTTTTTTTGCTGAAAACAAAAAAAATTCCAAAGTTTGATTTAATTTTGAAAAAAAACATGTTAATCAATTTTAATTTTTCTTTAATTTTATCTAATGCCTATCTCTTATTTATTATAATGTGAAATCATTATTTGTCCGTTTTGACTAGAACTTTAAACAAAATTTGTTTTTGATGGCACCCATAAATAATACATTTTTACCGTAAATGTAAGTAACTCAATAATTGAATATAACCTACATATCCTTAGATTGAGATATTAATATGAGCTTCTACTGATATTATGAACACTTAAAGTATAATCCAACATCCAGATGCTAATATTACAGCTGAACCATAAGGCTATCAACATTTGAAAATGTCCGTCCATCCGTCCTTCCGAATTTAGAAAATATTTCAGTATTTTTTTTTAAAAAGGATATATGGCAGTTATGTAAATCCTTGCTAGAATTGAAATGTTAATAACTAAATTAATCTGATATTATAAGAGAACAATGATTTCTGAAAATGAATAATTTTATTCAGGTTTATAGGTTTTTTAAGTAAAAGGATGTATGGCAGCCACCCGAATCCTTGCTGCGATTGTAATAAAAATTTTCACAAACAACAATAACTTTATTAAAATGATTATAACCAAATTGGTTCCAAAATAAGAAACGATTTTTACGAGTTTTTTTTAAAAAAAATTAGATGTTATACAGGATATTGAAATCTTGATGTCTTGGAATTATGAATATCCTTCCGATAAAATTTTCATAATTTTGCATCTAATATTATAAGAGAACAATAATTTCTGAAAAAAAATAATTTTATTCAGGTTTATAGGTTTTTTAAGGAAAAGGATGTATGGCAGCCACCCGAATGCGTGCTGCGATTATAATAAAAATTTTCACAAACAACAATAACTTTATTAAAATGACTATAACCAAATTTTAAAATGTTAGGAGTATAACTTCGAATTTTATTCAAAATTATATGTTCAGGATATATGGGAGGTACCCGTGTCCTTTCACGGATTTTTTCAAGAATTATATTTTTTCTTAATCTTACCAAAAGGTAATATTCCACTAATTTTTATTCGTCTGCAATAACTCCTTCTATTTTTGTCCATTGCCTATATGAAAACAAAGCACTGTGGTGCGGCGCTATGTAGGCTCAAATGTACAATTTTTAAACACGTTTCATTTTTTTGTTTCCCATCCGATTTAAAAGGTTTTTATATTTTGCCACTTTTAAACCTCAGTCCTTCAATTGAATAAAATTTTTAGAAAATGTATAAAAAAAAAAATCTGAAAATGTGCAATATTTTTAAAAGACTGAGTTTTAAAAATGGCATATTTTTGAAACTAATTGAGATATTGACTTGAATTTTTTTTTTAAGACCAAAAATTAACTGATCCAAACAAAAAAAAATAGTTCGGAATAAATGTGGATCAATTTGATCCCAATATTTGCAATTCAATTAAAATTTTGATACAAATTTTAGTTTTAAAAACTCAATAAATATGTAATAAAATCTTTGTTTATTAACAAAACACAATGAAATTTTCAAAGTTTTTTAAATTTATCATTCTAAATAACATAGTTGAAACTAGTCAAAAGGTCGAAGGGAATCCCTCAATTCCTAAAAATTGGAGAGAAATTCCCAAAAATGCTATTTTTTACAATTTTTCCCATATGGTCCACTTTTCCTTCGAGGCTGGGAAAATACTTTGGAGATAACTATGGCACACATCAAGGTTTCCAAATCTACTTTCTGTTATTTGATCCCCGCTTTGGGATTTTAGAGCTTGTGGCCCAATTTTGAAATTTTGATAAAAAAAATAGGTCAATTTCCAAAGGGCGTAAAACCCATATATTCGAAAAATAGAACACATTTTTTATACCAAAGTGTTCTCCGTAAAGATGCTTTACAGAAAAACATAAAATTGTTATATGTTCTTAGTGAAAGCTTTTTATAATGATAATATAGTTAAGTCACTAGGGTATTCGAATTATTTGATTTTTCTCTTGTTCGAATAAAACGAATAATTCGAATAAGAGATTTTAACTTGTTCGAATAATTCTATCACACGTTTAAAATTAATCGAATAATTTAATTTTTTTTAAAAAAGCAAAGAATGAAGTTTTGATGTCGGTTTTTTAATATTTTATTGTTAAAGAAAAACAAAAAATAACGTAAAAGTTATCAATTCAAGTATTGATAATGTTAAAAAACATTTGAAAACAAAGTCCATCATTAAATTTTCAACAGAAATATTCTGATCAGATTAACTCCCGAACAATCTACAAAACAATTTACTAGCAAACCCTTTAATTTCCGTTTTGTAGCTTAAAAAATTTGAGCTAGTTGGCCATGATTCTGAATTCAAATACAATATAAACGTATTAAGAACTTTTTTTAAGTCGTTCATTAATTCGGGTTTTAAATTAAGTAACTAATTCTTACTATTATTCACTATTTCTAAATTATTTATAAAAAATTGTATTATACATCAAGCTCTATCAAAGTTGAACGTGGCTAATTTGAAGTCAGGCTGTGCATAATTGACGCATTTATAAAAACGCAAAAAGTTGGTTACCATGTTAGACAAAAATGTTCAACGATGTTCAAAATCATGTATAAAATGAACTCCATGTTTGTCTTGCAACAAAACCTATAGTTTGCAATATGTCTGTTTATCATTCGATTTATTAAATATTTTGCAACACTTACATCATTCATATACATATATTTTAAGATCATGGCCTTCATCTATTTCAATGTAATCATTATAAATCAGGTATGTTCTGTAATCCACGTGATTTCAAATCACATGCCGTTTTAAAATCAAAAGTGTGATTTGTGCCTGTTCTGTAAATCACACTGTTATTATATTTTTCGGTGTGATTTTAAATTTTCACATGCCTAGAGCTTCTGTTATATCTTTAATGGAATTAAAAAGAATGGAACTATATTTTATAAAAATTTGGCAAAAACTATGGCGCAAGCTCAACCACTATGTCAAAAATAAAACAAAACAGCAAAGCTGCCACAGTACACAATTGCTTTTGGTTACCACTTGCTTGAACTTTGTTGCATTTTTTTTCCAATTAGCGCAAAAAACTTAACGCATATTGATAACTTATAATATAATCTAACAAATATTATAAATTTTATGACAAATTCTATAATTAATTTAAAGATATTGTCCGGCAAAAAAATTTTAGTCCGGCAAGCTTCCATGTATTTTCGAAAATCATAAACAGCAGACAACTGAAACAAATCTGAAACCACAAAAGAAATCACAAAAGCAAATAAACTTTTTACAGCAGAAAAGGTGTCTCTAGATTTTTATTAAATTTTAGGTGTTTTTTTTAATAAAACAAGTAATTCTATAAGAAAATTAATAAAGGACATATTGTTTAATTTATTTAAATAATTTATTATAATATTTTCCATTCAATAGCCGCAGAAATAACCAAGTGATTTGAAAACATTAGTGACTTTGTTGAACATTTTAAAATCACAAAATTATGTGCTCAGAACACCTTTTATGTGATTTCAAACCACTTTTATAAAATGTGATTTGCAGAACATACCTGAATGTCATCCTAAATATCACTTTTGATGACGGTTTCTAAATCACATTCTCCATCACATTCAACTCCACTTTAATCTATGTTAAAATTTTGATTACTAATTGCGATTCTTTTAATATTTCTCCAGCTAAATAACAAATATTTTATTCCGTACCTATTATTTTCATTGGTTCAAGTCCTAAGTTAAAAATTTTGAAAGATTTGTTTTTAGAATTGTAACTTCTTGCAGTAATATTTATATAATTATAGAAGGAGCTATCGGAACACTAATCTACAGTGATCAAAATTCCCTTTGTCTTTAGTTATTTTTCGAATTTCAGAAACAATAAAATTTTTGTAAGTCATTATTACTTATTTAAATTTGAAATTATGAAAAATTTTAAACAATTTAATAAATTTAAATATTTATTCGTTTTATTCGATTATTCGACATAAAATTTTTCGAATTATTAGTTATGTCCATTTTTAAATTGTTCGAATAATTATTCGTATGAAATTATTCGATTAATCGAACGATCATTAGTCGAATGAATACCCTAGTAGTTACCAAAGGAACTTATATGGGAGCTATGACTAATTATGGATCGATCACCATGAAATTTAATCGCCTGATTTACGTCTAAATGAAAGTTATTTGTGTTGAGTTTTGTGTAGTTACCAACATTTTCAAGAGATTTATTCTCGTTAAAGTGATTTTAGGAAACGTTCTTTATATGGGAGCTATGACTAGTTATGGATTGATCGCCATAAAATTGGTTTACTTGACTTCGGTATATATATATAACTTATTTGGAAACGAATTCTGTGTAGATACCTATATTAATTAAACGTTTATGACGGATAAACCCCAATTTCGGGAGGACATTTGTATGACGGATAGGTGAAATAATGGCCCGATTTCAGCCAGTTACAATAGGCTTTGTCTTTGGGCCGAACAAATTTTATGTACCGAATTTCATCGAAATATCTTCAAAATTCCATCAAACCTTAAATTTATGTAAAATTTAACACATTTTTAAAAATAATATGGAAGCGATTTCAAAAGTGGCGGAAACATATGTCTGCATTGAAATTAAAGCTATGAAACCATTTTAACGAAAACCGTTTACTTCATAAAAATCACTTTTGTTAATAAAAAGTTATAAAATTCCAAAATTTATTACAAAATCCTACTTTTCAGTCAAATAATAAGGGAAAATGTTTATGTAGAGACCTGAATTTTTGGCTTCTGAGGTTTTCAGGTATTGACTTTAATATGAGTATTTAAAATTAAAAATTGGCGTCAAAAAAAAAAGACTTTTGGACGCTATTTATAAATTAGAAACACTGTGCGGCGCACACTGTGGTAAATCACAAATCTAGCTGGACAAAATTAAAAAATAAAAGGCAACATTCCTTCTGATCATTTAATGAGCTTCTCAATACAATAGGAAACTGTAATTCATGTTTTGTTTTTTTGGTTTTTAGCTCCGATTAGGAAAATCTATGCTTTAAAGTCAGTTAAGCTCTATTTCAAGGAAATATGCAACAATTTTCATTTAATTATTTCCATTATAACTATTAAAAAAAACTATTTTTTGTGAGAAGATCAGAAATTGGAAAAAATAAAATATTTCCTTTTTTCAAGTAGAGTTAAAGCTGTTTATTCCGCATAGTTCCGCTGTAAAACTATATTTGGGTTAATCTGTCAAGTGTCCACTTTAAGGTAAATCAAAATCATCTTGCGCATTTTTGCGACTGCCATACATTTTTTTTCACTTTTCCAGTATGACCTACACAAAGAAAAAATAAAATATTTCCTTTTTTCAAGTAGAGTTTAAGCTGTTTATTCCGGATAGTTCCGGTGTAAAACTGTATTTGAATTAATCTTTCAAGTGTTCACTTCAAGGTAAATCAAAAACATCTTGCGCATTTTTGCGACCGCCATAAATTTTTTCACTTTTCCAGTATGACTTCTACTTTTTCACGAAAGAAAATTTTTGAAGAATGTGTAAAAACTCCCAAAATACATTGCGAAAAAAAAAGTTGGTTTTTTATAATCGTTTATATATTTGAACTCATTTTTTATATGATTCATAAGTGAGAAGTGAACCCAACGTGATTTATTAATTTTGTCCAGTTAGATTTGCGATCTGCCACACTGTGCGGCGGCTCGGCTTATCCGGCTCTTAGGAGTTCGGCACAGGCCTCTGATGGTTGGTTACGACAGTATAATAAACATATGGGGTATTCAAAAGGTTTAATATTAAGTCATATTGTCATACTGTCCTTAAAAGATTAAAGTTCTTAATATATTTTTTAGAGAATAGTCAAGTTTTATATATAATAATAAAGTTATCGTGAATTTTTGTGTTGAATATCTCGATGATTTCTTTTAGTGCATCAAATATATTTAATATTTTTTTATAACTTTATGATTATAGCACTTATTGTTACTTTTAATTTTTATATCTGTGTCTCTCCAATTGTAGCTGTATGCGTTTTAACCATATAAATTACTGATGAAAAGTTTTTTGACCCCTTTTTTTATTATTGTTATTATTTTCATTACATTTTGTATTTGTTTTTATGTGTATTAACTCGCGTTCTGTTGTATTTGTTTAAGTACGTAATAATACGACATTTATAGACAAAAACAATGCTACGAATAAAATATGACTGAATGAGTTACTGAGTATTGACCATAAAGGTGACTTGACCTGTCTAACCATTGTTTGTCTGTGTTGTGGCAGTTTTTGTTTTTTACACATTAAACAAAAGATCGACAAAAGTGATAGTGAAAATATTTTTATGTGGATATAGAATAAAAATAGAAGAAATTATATGTAACATATACACAGAGATAAATTTAATCTTTTTTTTTTTGTATCCTTTAATAGGAAAACAGTCATATATTTTTTTGGTTATTTTATATTTGTTTATGTTTATAATAAATCCTTGATTTATTTGGAGCATAGGTTTGGAAAAACAGTTTACAATTCAGGAGAATATAAAAACTGTTTTCTAGGTTTAAGTAAATTTCTTGGTAGTATTTTGATTGCATTAAAAAAAATTAGGTTTTCTAGCTGCATCTTACCAATATTTTCTATGTACATCAATTCTTGTATTTGTTGATAGTTTTTTTTTGGTTTTGTACGCATTCGTGCGATCAGTTGATGTATTTGGTATGTGTGTTTCATTGTTATCTCTTTGTCTATTTTGTAGTTCATGTTCATTTCACGTAAACTGCATTGATATGCAGTTAACGTTCATTTTTAGTAATTTTGTTAACACAAACAAACAAAAAAAAATTACCCCGCTTTTTTGTGTGTTTCTAAGCATGATTAAAAACTAGTCGCGTTTTACTCTAGTTTATGTTTTTTTTGTGTAGTTTTTCGTTTTCTAAACTAAACAAATACTCGTGGTTGCAGTAACAATTATTATGCAACACGTATTGTTTAAAAGTCATGTTTTTAAAGTTTTTCCAATTTAAAATTGTATAATTGTTAAGTTTTGTTGATTTGAGACTTTAAAAAAAAACATAGTTTATGTTTAACGGAACGAGACATGTTGTTCTATTTAAGTTTTTTTTTGTTGTTACGCTTTTGATGAGGGGCTTTTAACCACATGACCCTTTTTGGATAATGCCGGTCAGAATGGCTTTGAATTATTTAATTTCATTGATGTTTTAAAACGAGAGTGTTGTTAGATTTTTTGTGGAAAATATACGTGGTTAAATTTTACAGTTTCATTTATGAAATTTTAAATTTTATGATTACAAAAACGAATAGTTTGTTTAGTACCTAGAACCAAAGTGAAACTTATAATAATACTTTTTACAAAATTATTTTCCAAAACAAAATTTTATAAATCGAAACATAAGAAATTTGGAAAAAAATGTATTTGGAAAAAGGTCTCAAACATTTGTTTGGCTTTGAGGACTACTGTGGTTTGTGGACCTGCAACTTTAAATTATAAACTACACAGAATTTTCATAAATCTTACAGAATTTCATTAATGCAGCTTTTAATTTTCTTTTTCAATGAACGTATATTTGTGGCTGTGTTGGTATAGACCTTTGACTTCAAATAACACCATAAAAATAAATTGTTTAGTGTCCAATCACACGAGAATATTTACAATATTCTTCCACATCGTATTGTTGAAGCCACATGTCATCAACATAAATATCATGTAATTTAGGTACAAAGAACCCTGGTATGATGTCGCTATGTCGAACTCCAGTAATAGTCACTGCTTGACTAGCATCTTTTTCGAAGAATAAGTATGAATCTAGACCAAAATTCGCACAAAACAGTGACACGTTCTGAATCCATTTGTTTTTCGACAATCAGTGTTATTTATCTGAAACACAAAGTTATCGATAACTTTACTATTCTATAGAAAAGTTATCGATAACTTTACTATTCTATAGAAAAGTTATCGATAACTTTACTATTCTATAGAAAAGTTATCGATAACTTTACTATGCTATAGAAAAGTTATCGATAACTTTACTATTCTATAGAAAAGTTATCGATAACTTTACTATTCTATAGAAAAGTTATCGATAACTTTACTATTCTATAGAAAAGTTATCGATAACTTTACTATTCTATAGAAAAGTTATCGATAACTTTACTATTCTTTAAAAAATTATCGATAATTGTACTTTTCCATAGAAAAATTGTCGATAGCTTCACTACTCTATAGAAAAGTTGTCGATAGTTTTACTATTTTAAAGAAAAGTTATCGATAACTTTACAATTCTATAGAATATTTATCGATAACTTGTCTATTCCGTAGAAAAGTTGTTGATAACTTGTCTATTCTATAGAAAAGTTGTCGATAACTTTACTATTCTACAGAAAAGTTATCGATAACTTGCATATTCAATAGAAAAATTATAGGTAACTTCTTCATAACTTAATATACTATAGAAAATTTTTCTTTAAATTTTACTATTCTATGTAAATGTTTATGTAATAGTTATTTTCTATAGAATATAACTTCGAAATTGATCTTAAATTGTCTCTGAGTGTAGAGATACTTTTTTATATGTATGTATTACAACTCATTCATTTCATTACATACTATCTCAACGTATTTATGATATTACATGACCATGTCAAAGTAATAATAATTTTAAAAACATAAAAATTTACAATAAAACAAAAAAAAAAATTAATATCTATCATTTAGTACATCAGAATTTATACAATTCATATCAATGTTAGCAAGACCGTAATAGTGAAATAAATAAAAGAAAAACTCCAAATAGGAACAGCAGAGAACACTCTGTTCCAGTACTGCACATGAAATAAACGTTCCATTCGTTAAAGCCACAAAGAAAGAAATATGAAAAAAGAATTTTAAAAATATTATTATGTTGGAAATAAAATTTATATGGCAATAAGTGGGTTTTTTTACAAAACAAAGCCAAAAGGGTTAAATGCTTGAAACCATAGTGAAGTTTTATTAATATAATGTAGTGAAAAAGGCAAAAAAGAGAGATAATTCAAAAGAATTACAATTAATTTAATTATAGAACAATAATATGTTTGTATTTAAAATAACAGAGATACATATATATAAATAGCATAAAAAAGTTGATTTATAAAAATAATGATAATGAAATGAAAAATTTATATTTTTGTTAAAAAAAAATAAAAAGTGAAATTCCTTTTTTATTATTACTTTTTATATATGTTAAAGAATTATAATTTATGACCTATATGCTCTTTTTTAAAAACAATCATTTAAATAATTCGGTTTTTAAATAATGTTTGAAAATAAGTTGCACAGAAATTTAAAAATGTAGAGAAATGATGAGCATTTTGTGTGGCCAGAAAAACTTTTTAATATAGAATATAGATTTTCAAGCTATTAGCACCAATTATGAATTTTCTTTTTTATTAATCCTTTTTTAAAGCTTTAAAAAATACACATTAATATTACTCATACGTCAGGCGTTTCAACTGATTAGAAATAAAATATTAATCATACGTAATGTGGTGCAAAATTAAAAGCTTTGCAAAATATTAATATCACTCATACGCCACTTGGTCTAAGCAATAATTAATATTTATCATACGTAATGTAGAATAATTTCAGATTAATGGACAGACAGAAGAACATTAATAAATTGATAAAAATAATGAACTATGCACTTTAACAAATGATCATTATTATTATTGTAAAAGTTTTAAAATATCATGATAAAATGTGTTTTTTTTTCAATGGAGGAACAATTTTTCTTAGTTTGAACACTTAATATAATTTCATAGAACTACTGCCAAATACTAATTTGTATTCAAATGTTTTCATTACCAAATATCTGCTGGTGTATATCTGGTGTTTATAATTGTATTCTATTTCATATCTAGAAATATTTAGTTTAATTTATTGCTCAATTTTAATGTTTCAACTAAAAATTTAGTTCTGTTTAAAATTTTAAATCAACTTTATATTCATCTGCTGCAGTTTAAGCCATAAATTCATATTAAGCCATCTTAAAAATTATTTAAATTCAGACACCATTAACTCCAAACAAATGTCAAACTAATATTTAAAGATTATATTTTCTAACACTCTTACCCAAAAATTTCAAATTGCTTCACCTCCAATATTTCTTCAACAACAATTTGTTAGTTACAAGGATATACAAATACAATAATACAATCTAACAAATATTGCAGCAACACACATACTCAATGTAAGAGTCTAATATAACGTCATCAATATTGAAAATTTACTATCTTCACATGACAACACTTTTTGCAGCAATAGCAATAGCAATAGCAAACAACAGTCAAACTGGCAAAAGTATTGTACAACATTGCGTGCACATTTACAAGGGTCTTTCCAAACGCACCCACCTCTTCTTAGGCAAATGTCATGAATGTAAGTCAACTGTTCTATACAGGCTGGCATGGGCTGACTGTGTGGCTGTCTGCCAGCCAGCCATTCAGGCTGCTTGGTTGTTTCGTTATTTGTAAGTTGGTGTATTTGTTTTGCCATCTAGTATGAGTATGACAATCAATGGGCTTTTGTTGTCAATTTCAGGTGTTTACCTTCCCCAAACCAAAATGCTAAAGAGGAGCAAGTCGAATGCGAATGTTTGATTGTCGATTTGAGTGAGTGTATCTGTGTAAGTAGAGTCAGTAGAGACAGGGTTTTGCAAAAAAAGAGGAATTGCAGGATTTTTGGTGAATTTGTTTGTAATATTCCGCAAACGATTCTTTCACCAAACGATGTACATATGTAGAAGTATGTAGACTCAATGAACGATATTTTGAGACAACTTCCAATACCCTCTAATTGCTCTGATATTAAAGGAAAGCTACTATGGCCACTTTATCCTCTCTTTCCATGACATTCAGTTTGAATTTTAACTTGTTATCCAGAATTGATTAGTCAGGTATCTTGTGCTTCCATGAAATGATTAATTGTTGCAGCAGCATCCATATGTTTAACTACCCAGCAAATAAGGCGTTTTTTTTAAGCCCCATAGAACTTACAAATGGGTTAACTGTCAAACGAACTGTAATACTGCCCTCACTTTTTGACATTTATTATCAGTATACTCAGCCAAATTTTCATGCATAGATTCACGTTTAAAAAACGCTACCAAATTTACATTGAAAATCAGTTACAGATCCGCGCAACTTATAGGGCACTGCTACACGATCAATATATATTGACCGCGATCCAGTATCGCGATATTTATTGAACGTGTAGCATGCAGTATTGATGGATCGCGATCCAAATCGCAGAATAACCTAAATTTGCGTGATCCAATAAAATGGATTGCAATCCAAATATCACAATATATATTGAACGTGTAGCAGTACCCATAGACTACTTCATTTGTATCGCTAAATTTTGATCAGCTCATCGTTAATAAACCAAATTGCTCCATACACAGTGAGGTGAATACACGACATACACACAGACTCCATTACATCCAGAAAAATGCACTGTTTGGTGCTTTACTCTCTGGTGGTGTCATCGGACTTTATTTTATCAAAAATGAAGCCGGAGCTCGGATGATCGTGATCGTTATCGCAACATGATCAATGATTTTTTGTTTGATAAATGACATTGATACGAGAGAGATGTGGTTTAAACAGGATGGCGCTACATGGCATACGGCGACCGCCACCATCGATCTATTGAAATAAGAATTTGGCGATAACCTGATTGGGGGAAATGGTTCTGTCAATTGGTATCCAAAGTCGCTCGATTTAAGTCACTGGTTTATACTGACGCTAACAACAATTGACGCCTTGGAGACCAATATTGTTCACATTATTCGTGACATACAGCAAGCAGTGCTCGCACATAGGCCCAAAATTGGACGTCCAGAACTCGCTTCGTCGAGAAGAGCCGCGATGACCACAATCACAAAATTAGTTTCAAATGAACTTTGGAATAAGAAAATATATTTTCGAAACTGTTATACATATGGGATCTCTTAAGAGATATTAACAATTTTTTTGAATTCAGTTCAAATATTTTCCGATTTCCACCTAAAAAAACTCCTGTTAACAAACCCTGTCCAACTGAACCTTAAATTTGTTGCATTCATACGACTCTTTCTCTCTCTATATATCTCTAGCGATAAGTATATTCAAAAGCCATGTTGACTACATTCAAACATACAGTCAGGCACACATATGAACATGATGGGTCTTGTTGTTGTTTTTTTTTTTGGTATGAAAAAGATTGTCTGTCTTGTTGTATGTAGTACGAATACGTAAACAACACTAAACAGTGCACAGTAGAAGAGGTTTGTTTATTTGTTGAACAACATGTATTAAGGTGCAGTAAATAAATTAAGTGAACAAAATATTATGAAGAGTTAGCGAAAATGAAAAAAAATTTTGGAATACATTTTCCGGTTTTAGGAATATCGATTTGTTAGGCCAGCTGTGGAAAACTAAAATTTGTTCTACATTTTTTTTGAATCTAATTAAGATATTGACTTGAAATTTTTTTTGTAAGACCAAAAATTAACTTATCTTAACAAAACCATATAGCTCGGAATAAATGTGGATCAAATTGTTTCTAATATTTGTAATCCTATTAAAATTTTGATATAAATTTTAGTTTTAGAAACTCAATGAATATGTAATATGTAATAAAATCTATATTTATTAACGAAACTCAATGAATTTTTGACGTTTTTACGTTTATCATTCTAAATAAGAAGGTGTAAAAAAACTTGTTAAAAGATCAAAGGCAACCCCACAATTTCTAAAAATTGGAGCTAAAATCCCAAAAATGGCATTTTTTACTATTTTGCCTATAGGGTCCACATTTCCTTCGGGACTGGGAAAATACTTTGGCGATAAACAGGGAACACATCAAGGTTTTCAAAGCTGCTTTTTGTTTTCTGATCCCAGCTTTGTGATTTTAGAACATGTGGCCCAAATTTGAATTTTTGATAAAAAAATAGGTCAAATTTCGAAGGGCGTAGTGGTGACATATTCAAAGAATAGGACATGTTATTTATACCAAAATGTTCTCCATAAAGATATCTTTCAGAAAAACGTAAAATTGTTATATGGTCTTAAAGAAAGTTTTTTATACCCACCATAAAGTATACCGATCGACTTAGAATCACTTTCTGAGTCGATTAAACGATGTCCGTCCGTCCGTCCGTCTGGTTGGCTGGCTGGCTGGCTGGCTGGCTGTCCATGTAAACCTTGTGCGCAGAGTACAGGTAGCAATTTTGAAGATATTTCGATCAACTTTGGTACATATTATTTTTTCGGCAAAAGGACCAAGCCTATTGAAACTGGCTGAAATCGCTCCATTATTTCACCTAGCCCCCATACAAATGTCCTTCCGAAATTGGACTTTAACGGCCATAAATGTTTAATTTATAAATGTATCTCCATAAATTGCGCTCCAAATAAGTTTTATGTACACAAAATTCATGTCACCAAATTTTGTTACGATCGGTCCATAATTAGTCATAGCTCCCATATAGACCCGCTTCCGAAAATCACTTTAACGTGCATAAATCGCTTAAAAATGTTGGTATACTCACAAAATTCAACATAGTAAGTATTCATATAGACGTAAATCACACGACCTAATTTCATGGTGATCGGTCCATAATTGGTCATAGCTCCCATATAATCCCACTTCCGAAAATCACTCAAAAATATAAATTATTGAAATTTTAAAAGTAAAATGGTTTTGCTCTTTTACTTAGTGTAGGGTATTATATGGTCGGGCTTGACCGACCATACTTTCTTACTTGTTTTTAATTAAATAAGAGTTAAGTCAGCTTTTCGCCCAAAAAAACAGCAAAAATCAACTATTTTTTGAATATTTAAATTGAAAATCGTTTATTTTTGGATCCATAATTGATATTGCTCTGATGTCTTTTGTATGTTATTCCTAATTTAGTTGTCTAATTATTAAAAAAAATTCGAGTCCATTCGGTCCAAAAGTACTACCTATATTTTTAAAAAAGTGGACCAAGGATGGCAAAATTTTAAAATTTCAATTTTGAAATGCCTGTAACTCGAAAAGTATAAGAGATAAATAGCACAAATCTTTGAAATCGGATAGGAAACAAAAAAATTGCTCGTGTTTAAAAAGTTTACATGTCGAAGGTGCCCTACTTTGAGCCCCCATTTTAATATCTTAAACTCGAATACGCCTTGGCTACGCCTACGTCAAATTTTATACCGATCGGACCAGCCGTTTAGAAATTTCAGATTTATTTCCAAAAAAATTTGATTCTGCCCCACTGTACAGCACCTATGATAAACTACCGAATGCAACCTCTGCCACTATTTATTCACAGCGCCATTTTCCTTCCAGTAGCTTCATGCATGATCTTAACGGTCTAAACTAGAATATTCGATTTCTAGAGCTTTTAGCAGCTCAATGTTAATGTTAGCAATGCAATTGTTGATAAGTATAAGCTTATACTGATGGACATGTTTATAAACATGATGAATGTTGCAAGCAGTAATAGTATACTTGGTGAAGGGTATAAAAAATTCTTATTTGTTTTAATTTAGTCTGAAACATTGGCATCTTTTCATTACCCCATAAAAACAGGACCACCCTAATGTACATATTTTGAGCCATTCGGTATCTATGTTTTTGTTTTTGTTGTTGTTGTTGTCTTTCTTTTTGCATGTCTTTTGCAGTGTTGTTTTTTGAAAAGTGTATTTGTCTGTCTGAACTACTACATTTATAAATTCTATAGAGAATAAACACTGCTGCTGCTCTTTTTTTTTTGAGTAGAGCCAACAAAAAAGCTCATTCAAAAAATCTTGTTTATTATTGTTATGAATTGTTCAATAGTTTTTTTTGGGGAGGCAGATACTCTTACTGCTTTGCAAACCAAAACATCAGCTCTATATTATTTTTTTAAAGCACTTTGCTGAAAAATAAATTAAATTAATCTGAGTACAGCAAGAACATTTAATGAAAATTTCTCTTAAATTAAATTTTGTACATCGTCAGCAAGTATTCAATGAAAATTCATTAATTTGGTTCTTTTTTTTTTAGTTCGATGCTGTTCGTTCGTTCGTTCAACAATTTTAAGGAGTGTTATAAATTGCACACCTGAACAAGCACAATAATCATATGCAATTATGTTTAACACAATCATACAACAACATTTAGAACTAGAACTGCAAGTACATGGACAACAACAACGAGTTCTGCTTCAAACTACACACAATGAAGAACCTACAACAACTTATCGTGCTTTACAACATTGTACAACAACGAACTACTAGTTGTGCTGCCATAACTACTACTGCACATGCTGCTGCTGTTGGATATTGGATTTTTAAGATGCTTTACTTGCAGCCATAGTCAAAGATATTGAAAACTTTATCATCATCATCATTGCCATGTTCATCATTATCATTATTATTATTACATTTTACTAGTCATCATGATGATCTTGTTGTCATGTTTAATGATCATCATTTGTTTTTAACAACAGCACAACAGAAACTGTTGAAAATGTTGCAGCAGCATTTTGCAAAATTGTAGCACTTGTTTGTTTCTACTGTTTTTTTTTTTTTCGTTTTGAATTTTTCACTGTTCAGTCAACTAACAAACCATTGCGTTTAATAGCTGTGTCTCTCTTTTATACAAACTACAGGTTACTTGTTCTAAAGATGAATTTTTGTTTAGTTTGTTTGTGTAGCCGGCTTTTTTGTTGTTCGTTTGGCTCTTGTTTATTTTTGTGCAACCATTTTTGTTTGCTTCAAATTAACAACTCAGGTGGAATGCTTGCTTTCCTTAAGGTAGTAAAATAATTTTTCGCAATTAAATTAGTTTACTTTGTTTCGCAACTTCTGTAATGTAGAATGAAAGTTATGGATTTCTAATTGATCGGTTTAGGGCGATCGAAGTGGAAATAATAAGCTAAAATGCAATGTAATGTTTTAAATTATACAGTGCAGTAAAGTTTAATTAGCAAGAGCATGCAACAAACTAAAGTGTTTAGTGCAAATTAAGCTGGGCAGGTAAAGAAGTTATGCAAGTTTGATGAGATATGTTATATATTGAGTAATTGAAATAGTTTTTATGATTTTTAGTAGCTAATAGTAATATCTATACAAATTTGAACTTCATATTACTATCATAGCGCATCATATCTTTAAATTTAAATAAAACAAAGTATGTATGAGATAACATCGAACTTTTTATTCTTTTGAAAGGCCAATCGATGTAATTATATATTGAATATAACATCGTCGAAATGTACGCTGAAAATTCACCAAGTGTTGGTCTGCGAAAGGCCGAGTTCGACTGACTTGGATTCTCCTTCACACTCTCACAGACAGGGAAAATGTTTTCGGCAAATCTTGCGATTCGTCATCGTACTGGTTTTGCTTCATTGTTTACTGAACCAGTGGACTCAAATTTATCCACAAAAATTCGAATAGTCCTTTCGGTAGGACGATTATGGCGACCGTTAAATGGGCGAAGAGCGCGAAACATTGCCCGAACATAACACCCATTGTGTTAAAATAATTTTATCATTGGCACAACCACTTTAGATGACCTTACCCACAAATTGCTTATGCAGAATGTCCAATGTTGTGGTAAAAAAAGAAAGAGTGAAATAAATCTGAAACTTCTAAACCCTTTGTCCAATTTGAATGAAATTTCACACGTGCAAAGAGGAAGTGTAGTCAAGTTGAAGTTTTGAATTTCGATCCCATGGATCCACCAGGGCCGGAGCCAGGTGTCCCCAAATTAGGAGACCTCGGGTATGTTCAATTTTAAAAACAATCGTATTTCTTCGTTTGTGTTCGACTTTCAAACAAATTACATACATATATATAATCTTCTTGTCGAGAGCTACATAAAACATCAATTATCTTTTATAGCTTAGTTGATATTCGCATTTGAAAATTAAATTTTCAACATTTTTACCGACCCTACACCAGTTTTTTGATGACCGCGTCCAAATTTACATGCATTTTAGTTTAAAAAAATTAAAAAATGCGATTTTTCGCTATTTTTTTTGGGAAAAAAGTACTTTTATTATTGCGGGATTCCTGATTACAAATTTCAAAATTTGTTTTTATTTTTCCATTTTCAATAAAAAAATCTATATAATTGTAGAATTTCATCATAAATAAATATTTTATTTCAATTTGAAAAATTTGTATCTATGCAAAAACTCAATAAAAAGCATTTTTTGTCATATTTTTCAAAAAAGTATTCCATGAGTTTTTTAATTGTCAAAAGTTATATACATTATTGAAAAGTGGACAAAATCCTCTATCCATTGATATATAACGTGTCTACATTATGTTTTTTACGTGGCAAATTAATTAGGGAAAACTTAACGCGCCATCTTGTTGAATTCAAGCCAAAATATGTTGGTAATCATTGACTTATAATGCTCAAGGACAAACAGTGACATTGAAAACAATTAATTTATTTATTTGAAAATTTGCTATTGCCATTTGCTTCCTAGAAAAAAGTTTCTTACCCCCTGTCTATACTTGAAAAATATTTATTATAACAATTAATGACGTTTGTTGTAAGTGCAAAAGCACTAACAATTTTGTCATAACGAAGCAATAATACTAATAAATGGACACTATACTAGGGTATTCGAATTATTCGATTTTTCTCGTGTTCGAATAAAACGAATAATTCGAATAAGAGATTTTAACTTGTTCGAATAATTCGATCGCACGTTTAAAATTTATCGAATTATTCGATTAATTAAAATTTTTTTAAAAAATTAAAGAATGAATTTTGATGTCCATTTTTTAATATTTTATTGTTAAAGAAAAACAAAAAATAACGTTAAAGTTAGCAATTCAAGTACTGATAATGTTAAAAAACATTCGAAAGAAAAGTCCATCATTAAATTTTCAACAGAAATATTCTGATCAGATTAACTCCCGAACAATCCACAAAACAATTAACTAGCAAACCCTTTAGTTTCCGTTTTGGAGCTATGCTTTAAAAAATTTGAGCTAGCTGGACATGATCCTGAATTCAAATACAATATAAACGTATTCAGAACTTTTTTATGTCGTTCATTAATTCGGTAACTAATTCTTTAGTAAATTAATTATTCACTATTTCTAAATTATTTATAACAAATTGTATTATACATCAAGTTCTATCAACGTTTCCGAATCTTTGCTTAATAAAGTGGTCTTGGCGAATTACACAATAAAGGGAATCTGTACAAAGTTTGATATCATTGTCAGTGAACGTGGCTAATTTGAAGTCAGGCAGTGCATGATTGACGTATTTACAAATACGCAAAAAGTTTATTACCATGTTAGACAAAGATGTTCAGCGATGTTCAAAATCATGTATAAGACGAACTCCATGCTTTTCTTGTAATAAAACGTTAGTTTGCAATATTTGTGTTTATCATTCGATTTATTAAATATTTTGCAACACGCGGTTAATAACATCACTTATATACATATATTTTAAGTTCATGTCCTTCATCTATTTCAATGTAATCATTATAAATGTCATCCTCAATATCACTTTCGACGACAGTTTCAAAATCACATTCTCCATCACATTCAACTCCACTTTAATCTAAGTTAATATTTTGATTATAAATTGCGATTCTTCTAATTAATATTTCTAATAATTTTATTGCGTACATTTTTTTCATTGGTTCAAGTCCTAAGTTAAAAATTTTGAAAGATTTGTTTTTAGAATTGTAACTTCTTGCAGTAATATTTATATATCATCTATAGTGATCGAAGTTCCTTTTGTCTTTAGTTATTTGTCGAATTTCAGAAACAATACAATTTTTGTGAGTCATTATTACTTATATAAATTTGAAATTATGAACAAATTTAAGCAATTTAATAAATTTAAATATATATGAGCATTTATTCGTTTTATTCGATTATTCTACATTAAATTTTTCGAATTATTCGTTAGTCGAAAATGGACATTTTTAAATTGTTTGAATAATTATTCGTAAGAAATTATTCAATTAATCGAACGATCATTAGTCGATTGAATATCCTACACTATACCTAATAATTTTTTATTTTGACAACCATTTTGAAGTTTATCATGATAAAAATTTGTCAGGTATAGACAGGGAGTTAGGGAATGCTATTCTATTTTTTTAAAGACATCTCAACAAAGATAGCACTAAAATAGAATGCGATTTTAAGGCATTATCATTTCACGTGGAGGTGGTATGAACTGGCCAAAAAATTCGTTATATTCAAAACGAATAAAAAATTTCGATGATATCTTAATTACACTTTGTATGGCAAGTGTATATATAAGTTTGTCATTCCGTTTGTAATTTCTATATTTTTCATTTGCGACTTACAAAGTGTATACAGCGAAGTCGATATAGCCATGGCAGTCTGTCCGTGTGTCCGTCTGTATGTTGAAATCAACTTTTCGTAGCTCCCGAATAACTTACATACATGATTCATAGATCAATATATCTGGAATTCTTCCAGCTCTGTTGCTATTTAAAATCGACAAAATCGGCTAACAAATGCCTGAGATATAAAGAAAAAACCGGGACAACCTCAATTTTAGCCTTATTTATGTATATCTGGATTACTAAGTCATTAATATAGACAATATGGATACCTGATGATATATATTTCAAAGTCCATTCCAACGATATATATAAGACTATAATAAGTTGGACCTACAATGGGTCAAAATCGGGAAAAATAATTTTTAACCCAAATTTTTTTTTAAAAAAGAATAATTTTTTTTCCCAATTTTTTTTTTCAAAAAAAAAGTTTAAAAAAAGTTAAAAAAAAATTTTTAAAAAAAATATTGAAAAAAATTTTTTTTTAAAAAATGTAATTTTGTTTAAATGAAAAAATATTTTTAATTATAATTTGAAGGTGAAGGCACAGCCGAATATAGCTCTCTTACTTGTTTTATTTAAATTTAAAAAATCCTGTATAACTTTGATCCCATATTGGTTTATGATTAAAACATGGTATTGAATTTTGTACAAACGATTCGTCATATGCTGGATGGTTTGCTTTACTTCTTTAATTTGAAAAAAAAGTGCAGCTGATGCACACCGATTGCTCACCAAAGCTTATGGTGAATATGTTCCATCGGTTTCAACCTGCAAGAGATGGTTTGTGCTGTTCAGAAGTGGTGATTTTGACGAAGATCGCCCATGCCAGCTAAAAAATTTTGAAGACCAAGAATTGGAGATAAGTATTACTCCATTAAGAGTATTTTAAAACTCAACAATAGCTTGCAAAGTCGTTAGGAGCTACACAACCAGCAATTTTATAAAGTTTGCAAAAACAGGAAAATTTGGTAACATACGAATTGAAGACGAGAGATGATTTTTCATGTCCGAAATGATGCTTGAACGCTAAAAAAGAAAATAATTTTTGCAGTGAATCATTACTCGAGATGAAAAATTGATCCATTACAATAAACCGATGAGTTAGAGATCGTATCTGAATCCCGGACAACCAGCCGAATCGACACCAAAGCTAAATATCAATGACGCTAAGGTTATGCTCTGTATTTGGTGGGACCAAAAAGATCGTTTCTATTATAAGCTGCTGAAATTTGGCCAGCACATTATAGAGAACCTGTAACAAACGCAACTTATTCGCTTGGAGCGAAATCGTTATATTCCATCATGACAACGCTTGTCCAACATTTTGCAATAACTCTTAAAAACTATTTATAGTCCAAATCCGCTTTATAGTCCAAATCTAGCGTCGTGCGACAACTATTTATTTTAATCGATGCAGAACACTGTCTCTGGGATACGCATCACTTTCGAACAGAGTATACGAAATTGGATTGATTCGTTCTTAGCATTAAAAGACGAGCAGTGCATTTGGCTCGGAATCCATTTGTTGTATATAGCAATGGCCAATACATTGAATAAATTTATATTGTACTAGTGTTTCAAAACAAAAGCTAAACAAATTGAAAAAAATCCCATTACAAACATCATCTCTAACACGTAATACCACAATAATTGCATTTATTAATTAAATTTTTTTATTGTTGACCAGCAAATCTAAATTATTTTCTAGTTTTTTTTGTTTGTCATTAACAAAACAGCCAAAAGGTTTGAGAAAATGTATGATTCAATCAGATAAATATGAATATTTTTTTAATAAATTAAAGTGGAAATAAACAATTTTAAAAATTTATATAAATTAGAGCAAAATTTCAAATGAAATTATTAGTTTGGATTTACAATTCTAACAAAACACAACCAACAGAGAAATTTGATAAATTTAATAAACTAAATAAAAAAACGCAATATGAAATTTTACATTTTGTTTATTGCTTTAGTTACGGCAGTAGTTAAAGTCAAGGTATTTTGTTTAAATTAATAATAAAAAATGATTTTATTTAATTATTTAATCCTGTAAATTAGAGCGAATTAGATATGGAGAATCTACGCAAAATTGAAAATGAATGTCGCGAAGAAACCCAAGTTACTGATGGTGACTGGGACAGACTCGTTAGGGGTGGATGGAAGGAAGAACCCAAGGAAAACCTTAAGTGTCACATGAATTGTTGGATGGAAAAACTTGGCGAATGGAAAGATGGCGCCTTGGATGAAAATGCTGCCAAAAAGAATTTACAAGACATACCAGCCTTTGAAAATAATCCGGAAGCTGTTGACCAAACCTTGGCTGATTGTAAGAACAAGAAGGGCGATAATGACTGTGATACAGCCTATTTGATTACCAAATGCTTTTTCGAACATGAGAATAATGTTATGTAAATTATGATCTGAATTAAGATCCAGTTATTGTTGTATTAAAATTTTTATAAAAATTCTGCAAATTCTTCCACTAAATGAGCTTTTTTTTCATTAAATCAGTATTTTTACATAATCAGTGTTATTCCTGTTCTCAGTTTCACCATTCACCTTATTTTTGAAAGCACAGTAACAACAATAGTATCTAATTTTTTCAGAATATCTTATTAGATATGTTTACACGTAATTTGTTTAACCTTAATTATATAATTTTCGAAATTTTATTTTATATTATATTGTTGTAATTATGCTTTCAAAAATAGGGTGAATGGTGAAAGTGAGAACAGGAATAGCCATGAATATTTTTTATACCCTACACCATAATGGAGATGGTATATTGGGTTAGCGCTAAAGTTTGTAACGTGCAAAAATACCCACCTTGAAATATACCAATCTGCTCAGGATCATTTTCTGAGATTAAGCGATGTCCACCCGTCCATATAATCCTTGTAATCAAACTACAGTTCGCAATTGTAAACAATTTTGTGAAAATGAGCGAATTCACTTAATTATGAATAGATTCGAAATGAGTACATGGATTTTTATCGCGGATATCTCATTTTATTCCCATTACATGTGGGTTTGTGATAAGGCGATAAATCTGAACAATTTCTACCGTTTTCGATTTTTCATGATTTTTTAAAACACTAAAATTTGCTATTTTCAAGTAAAAAATATTCTTTTTTGCTTCAATTTGTTATTATAACTCCGAAACTACTGAGCCAATTTAAATGCAATATATATGTGAATTTGCATATAGTATGGGAAAAATGATTTCTAAATTCACTCAATCGAAAGAAGAACACTAACTACTCAATTTTATGTATATCAAACAAAAAATAAAATTTTGTGAAAATGAGCGAATTCTCTTAATTATGAATAAGTTCGAAAAGAATTAATAGAATTTTACGATTGATATCTCATTTTGTTCCCATTACATGTGGCTTTGCGATAAAGTAATAAATCTGAACAATTTCTGCCGTTTTCAATTTTTCATGATTTTTTTAAAACACAAAAATTTGCTAATTTCACTTAAAAAATATATTTTTGGCTTAAATTTTTTATTTTAACTCGGAAACTACCGACCCGATTGAAACATAATATATACGTGAGATTATGTACATAGCATGGGGAAAATGTTTTCAAAATTAATTCAATCGAAATAAGAACACTAACTACTCAATTTTAAGTATATCAAACAAAAAAGAAACATTTTGTGAAAATGAGCGAATTCGCTTAATTATGAATAAGTTCGAAAAGAATTAATAGAATTTTATGCTTGATATCTCATTTTGTTCCTATTACACGTGGCTTTGCGATAAAGCAATAAATCCGAACAATTTCTAACGTTTTCGATTTTTCATGATTTTTTAAAACACAAAAATTAGCTATTTTCACGTAAAAAATATATTTTTTGCTTCAATTTGTTATTATAACTCCGAAAATACTGAGCCGATTGAAACGCAATATATACGCGAAAATTTCTACATAGTATGGGAAAAATATTTTCAAAATTCAATCAATCGAAAGAAGGACATTAACTACTCAATTTTATGTATATCAAACAAAAAATAAAATTTTGTGAAAATGAGCGAATTCACTTAATTGTGAATAAATTGGAAAATAATTAACAGATTTTTATGATCGATATCTCATTTTGTTTCTTTTACACAGGGCTTTGTGATAAATCATTAAACTTGACAAATTTCTGCCGTTTTCGATTTTTCATGATTTTTTTAAAACACAAAAATTCGCTATTTTCAAGTAAAAAATATTTTTTTTTGCTTCAATTTGTTATTATAACTCCGAAACTACTGAGCCGATTGAAACGCAATATATATATATATGAAATTGTGTACATAGCATGGGAAAAATATTTTCAAAATTCAATCAATCGAAAGAAGAACACTAACTACTGAATTTTATGTATATCAAACAAGAAACTAAAATTTTGTTAAAATGAGCAAATTCACTTAAATGTGAATAAATTCGAAGAGAATGAATAGAATTTTATGATTGATATCTCATTTTGTTCCTATTACATGTGGCTTTGCGATAAAGTAATAAATCTGAACAATTTCTGCCGTTTTCGATTTTTCATGATTTTTTTAAAACACAAATATTTGCTAATTTCACTTAAAAAATATATTTTTGGCTTAAATTTTTTATTATAACTCGGAAACTATTGACCCGATTGAAACACAATATATACGTGAAATTATGTACATAGTATGGGGAAAACGTTCTCAAAATTCAATTAATCGAAAGAAGATTATTAACTACTCAATTTTATTTTACAAGAAACTAAAATTTTGTAAAAATGGGCGAATTCTCTTAATTGTGAATAAATTCGAAAACTATTAATAGATTTTTATTACTGATATCTCATTTAGTTCCTATTACATGTTGCTTTGCGATAAAGCAAAATCTGAACAATTTCTGCCGTTTTCGATTTTTCATGATTTTTTTAAAACACAAAAATTTGCTAATTTCACTTAAAATATATATTTTTGGCTTCAATTTTTTATTATAACTCGGAAACTACAGAGCCGATTGAAACGCAATATATACTTGAAAATTAGTACATAGCATGGGGAAGACGTTTTCAGAATTCAATGAGTCGAAATAAGAACATTAACAACTCAATTTTATGTATATCAAACAAAAACTAAAATTTTGTGAAAATGAGTGAATAAATTCAAAAAGAATCAATGGATTTTTATGATCGATATCTCTTTTTGTTGCTATTATATGTGGCTTTGTGATAATGTAATTAACCTGAAAAATTTTTGCCGTTTTCGATTTTTCATGATTTTTCTAAAACAAAAAAAATTTATATTTTCACTTAAAAAATATTTTTTTTGCTTGAATTTGTTATTATAACTCCAAAACATCTGAGCCGATTGAAACGCAATATATACGTGAAAATTTGTAAATAGCAAATGGAAAATGTTTTCAAAATTCAATTAATCGAAAGAAGATTATTAACTACTCAATTTAATGTATATCAAACAAGAAACTAAAATTTTGTAATAATGGGCGAATTCTCTTAATAGTGAATAAATTCGAAAAGAATCAATAGATTTTATGGTCGATATCTCATATTGTTTCCATTATATGTGGCTTTGCGATAGAGCAATAAATCTGAATAGTTTTTGCCGTTTTCGATTTTTCATGATTTTTTCACAACAAAAAATAGCTATTTTCACATAAAAAATATATTTTTTGCTTCAATTTGTTAATTTAACTCCGAAATTACTGAGCCGATTAAAACGCATTCTATACACGGATTAAAGTTTATGTGAATCTGAATTTTTCCAAGTTTATTTTGATAATATCGGACTAATCGTTTTTGATTTATCGTAAATTATGTGCAGAAACGTCTCAAAAAAAATCAAAATTTTTCCAAAAAAAATTTAAAAAAAACCTCTCCATAGAATTTAAAATTTCGACCATATTTGTATTACTGGAACCACAATACCTCAAAATTGTGTAGTGGTTTAAAAAGCCTCTAAAAATTTTTCCATTTTGCTGCCCTGTGTTATTGCTACATAAAAATATGTCCAATTTAAAATAGGGGTCCTTCACAGGTCATTCTAAAATTAAAGAATTTTATGTCGAAATTTCGAATTTGTCCGATTTGTTTAAAATTCCCATAGAATATAAAACAAATTCTAATTTTGCATGTCAAAGGTTCCCTAATTTGAGACTCCACAATGCCACTTCTGAGTGTCTACTTCAATCTCATTAGGCAGTTAGCAATAGCAGATTAATTTTCAATAATTCAGCTATTTCAGTTTCTTGAATAATTCCAGATAACTTATTTTAGTTTTAATTATAATTTTTCTCTTAGCTTTTAAAATTACTTTTCATTTCTTACAAAAAAAACCCATTAATGCAATAAATCTCCAGCATAATGAAATCATGTTCCAATATTATCTTACTGACCCAATTCTAAGCTTTTAATTTTTATGTAATAGAGAGAAAGAAAATCTGGTACAAAAATGTTTTACTTGTTTTTATTACTTTTTGATAACTTAACACTAGCACTCATATGTACTTATGCTTACTCACGCTATGAAATTTTTTGAGAAACAACTACTAAATCTTAAGAAACAAAACTTTCATTCTTATCGCCACAAAAAGAAAAAAAAATAATAATAATTCCCAAACAAAGCAATGCACTGCAGTGCAGTGCTATTGTAAGTAAGTAGAAGCAAAAAAGAACCTTTGATCCGAAGTTTTTATATTCCAACGATTTGTCGTACCAGGCAATATGAAGAATGGATTTTTTTTAAAAAGAGAGGGAAAGTACTCTACAGCTGAGATTATTGTTTAGCAATAATAAGAAATTAAAATGAGTTTTAAATAGATTTGTTGTTAAACGTTATAGCTAAGATTTCAAATTTATTAAACAGACAATTTTTTTCTGAAGATCAGAATTTGGAAAATCTTTGCTTAATCCTCTACAGGCAAGTTAAATTATTTAAATTGCTTAAAAATTAAAGATTCTCAATTAATGAGTAGAGGTTTTTATAGCCTGTTTAAGTTCCCCTTTTTTTTGAATTACAAGTTCTTGTCCATAGTTTTAAAGTGCAATAATCGAACTCATATAACTGTCAACATATTAAAGAGATTTCTTTTTTTAAAAAAAAACTAATAAAGAAAAAAATGTTTTGTTATTTTTTAAAACACAAGACAATCATGCTTATTTACAAAAAAAGACTTGTTACTCCAACACAATACAAACTAATATTGGAAGATCATTAAATGGCTGATAACCTTCATGACATCTGATGATCATATTTATCTCTAACAAACACAAAGACAAGATTGAAAATGATTTTAAACTTGGAAATAATGAAAGTTTTAAAAAGACATTTAAGAAAAAAAGATTTATTTCTACAAAATGAAAACAAATTTTCTAGAAAATTTATTTAAAAACCTTAAATCATCATAAAAATATATAAAATTACTTAAAGCAACCATATTTTTAGAAAAAAAAACAGACACATTTTATTACTTTCAGCCACTGAAATTAAAAGTCCCTGCTAGACTTAGTACAAATATAAAATATTATGTCATTTTTAATGTAATTAAACAAATGTTTTAATGTTTTTAATAAATGTAAATGGAAAAACAATAAAACCACCGAAAAAAAGTTAAGAATCATCATAAAAAATAATAATAATATTTCAAGTCATAAAAACCTTAAAAATGCCTGGTCTTTTTCTCTCTTCCAAAGAACACCCAAAGTCAGGCCATGAACTTCTTTAACTCATTGCTACATATTTATTTTTGTATAATAAATGCCGAAAAAACAGAAAACAAAAAACCTCTTAAATTTTTGGTAATAAAAATTAGAAGAAAACGAAAAAAAACCCTGTTTTTATTACCTTAACTAGCTAGAAAAGAAGTTAAAATAAAAAATAAACAAAATTTGTATTTATGGTTTAATATATTATTTCTTACTCGTTTTTTGGAAGTTTGCATCTAAAGTGATAATATATCCATTATTAAATTATTCATTTATTAACATTTTCCTTGGTTGAAACTAATAAAATAAAAGTATTAAGGTAATAAAGGGAAATTAATGAAATATTTTAGCATAATTTCAAAAAAACACTGGAAGGGCAATTGTAAATGGAAACTTTGTGTGATAAAATTTTGTATTATTATTGAAATATAAGTAACTGGAAATATAGAAAAATTTAAAATTTTGAGTCACCTCGAAGGGGTCGTTGTTGTAGGCAGAACGCCATGTATTCGAGTACGTCTTTGCCTTTGAATCTGCTATCGATGACTGTTGCCTCAATTGAATTTGGTGTACACTTTTTGATGGTCAATCTTCGCATGTTCGATTCGATTCCAAAGGTTTGAAGATTTCAAGCTTGAATTCTGCGTACATTGATCGAGGAATAACAGGTAAAGTTTGGAGAAAATCACCAACAGGAAGAATCAGAGCGCCTGCCATCGGCCGAGCTATTTCTTATGTGCCATTGTGCATTCATCCCAAATGATAATTTTGCAGGTTTTAAGAATTGTAAAAAAAACTGATTCAAATTCAATGGGAGACTGTGTGCTGGGTTTGCTGTGCGTCCGCCGTGCATTGCAATCCAGTTCAGCATTTGAACCGATGCCAATATTAAATTGATGAGGAATGTTTTGCCTGTCCCTCCTGATGCACCATTTCCGTTTGCTATACGTTGCATAATTTATTCGCAAGTATTTTTTTGATCAGGAACTAAACTTTTGGTTTGAGTTTTTACATATCGTTTTTGCAGGTTCACAGCGAAATAAACATTTCCAAATGAACAGCTAGTTATTGTACTGTAGGATATCGCTCTTGAATGTTGAATGATAATATACGACAAACCGCTTCATTGCTGCTGATGTAGCGCCCGATCTGCAAAACAGCATGATTTCGTCAGTTGGATTGGCCAGCCCGAATACTGCTATATCACTGCTTTTGTTGTCGTATTTGCAAATGTATTTGATAGACTTTACAGAATTGCAGTACTCAGCACTGATGTGAGCATCAAACATTTTTGAAAGGAACGGTAAGGAGGGCACGATCCTTCTGTTATCAACTTCCTACTCCAGTTTGAGTTACTCAGAGCAGCTCACGTGCATTGGTGAATTTGTGTTCAGTTCACCGCAGAGACCTTGGATCATGTGTTTTCGGATTGATTCAAATAGAATCGAATCTTCTGTGGAATTCGGTAGTTCTGCGGAAATCATAGTACAATGTTGCACCTTATTAGCCGCGGCCTACTTGCTATATCGAACTATATGAAAATTTGGCTAACACCAAATCATTCGTTTCAGAGTACACTACTGTGAATTTAAATTTTTAGGAAGATGTTAAGCAACGAAATGACCTAGCCCGACCTAGGGTAGTATTTGGTCGGGCTTGTTTTTCATTCCCAACTAACTAAAGAGCAAAAACATTTTTCTTTTAAAATTTCAATAATTTATATTTTTAAGTGATTTTCGGAAGTGGGCCTTATATGGGGGCTATGACCAATTATGGACCGATCACCATGAAATTAGGTCGTGTGATTTATGTCTATATGAAAGTTTACTATGTTGAATTCTGTGAGTATACCAACATTTTTAAGCGATTTATGCATGTTAAAGTGATTTTCGGAAGCGGGTCTATATGAGAGCTATGACTAATTATGAACCGATCGTAACAAAATTTGGTGACATGAATTTTGTATATATAAAACTTATTTGGAGCGAAATTTGTGGAGATACATTTATAAATAAAACATTTATGACCGATAAAGTCCCATTTCGGAAGGACATTTGTATGGGTGCTAGGTGAAATAATGGACTGATTTCAGCCAGTTTCACTATGCTTGGTGTACCACTATGCAATATGTACCAATTTTATCGAAATATCTTCAAAATTGCGACCTGTACTCTGCGCACAAGGTTTACATGGACAGCCAGCCAACCAGACGGACGGACATCGTTTAATCGACTCAAAAAGTGATTCTAAGTCGATCGGTATACTTTAAGGTTGGTGTTAGACTAATATTTTTGGGCGTTACAAACATCTGCACTATGGTGGTGTATGGTATAACAAAGATTTATTGATCGAATGAAAAAAAAATATTTCTTGGGTCGACAAATATTTTATTTGCCAAATTTTTTATTTTTACAATTTTTTTTTTAAATATTTATTTACATCTGCTCACAGACAGAAAATCTGACTTTACAGTGCACAGTGGGGCAGAATCAACATTTTTGGAAATAAATCTCGCATTTCTAAAGGGCTGGTCGATCGGGATAAAATTTGTCGCGGTCGTAGTCAAGGAGTATTCGAGTTTAAGTTATTAAAATGTGTCCTACAAATGCTCCAGGGACGGAGCTATGGGGGCTCAAAATAAGGTACCTTCGACGTGTACAATTTTTAAACACGTGTCATTTTTTCCCATACGATTTCAAAGATTTTTATATTTTTGGAAAGCGCTCGACTTGCTATTCATCTCTTATAATTTCCGAGTTATAGGCTTTTGAAAATTGAAATTTAACTTAGTCTGCTTTTTTAGACCGCATGGACACGAATTTTTGTTAGGTAGACAATTAAATTACCAATAATATACAAAATATTTAAGAGTAATATCAATTATGGTTCCCAATATAAACGATTTACAATTTAAAAATTTTAGAGATTTGCCGTTTTTTTGGAAGAAAAGGAGACTTAACTCTTTTTTTATTTAAAACAAATTTTCTTCAAGAACATATAACAATTTTATGATTTTCTGTAAGGTATCTTTACGGAGAATATTTTGGTATAAAAAACATGTGATATTTTTCGACCTTCGGAATTTGACCTATTTGTTATACCAAATCCCAAAGCTGGGATCAGTAAACGAAAAGCATATTTGGAAACCTTGATGTATTCTCTATTTATCCCCAAAGTATTTTCACAGCCCCGAATGAAATGTGAATCCCATAAGCAATATTGTAAAAATACCATTTTTAGGATTTTTGCTCCAATTTTTGGAAATTGCTGGATTCCATTAGACAAGTTTTATTACACGTTAATATTGTTACGTTTTAACCTTTTTAAAACGTTGGTTTATTTCCTTTAAATAAACCGGATACTTCTGATTGCAAATAAAAGCCGTTTAGTAGTTTGAAAATTGTAACAACTCTTTATTTATTTAAAATGTACAACAACAGAATTAAATAGTCATTCAATGTTTTATTTTATACACGTTTATAAATTCTGAGAAATACAGACACACTTTATAATGTACACGAATTCACTTGAAAAACACAACACTCTCTAAGGCATGATGTTTTATTCGAATAGCGTCTTTGATAAACTCACTAACGACTGCAACTTCTGCCACTATTTATAACAATGCCATCTGCACTCTATATTGCTCTTTAACTGTCTAGAGCTTTCTAATACATACGCCATCTATGGTGTACTTTCTACAATGTTCTTTAACTCAACTTACGATCAATGGTCAACTGAAAGCTTTTATTCAATGTTAATAATGCCCACAGATATGTTACAGTTTGCTATTACAGCACTGCTATTTGAAAGCATTCTGCTACTTTTAAATCAGCCGTTAAAATCGTTATATTTGAATTCAAGTACAATTTCGTAACAATATTTAGAAAGACAAATTAAAAAAACGTTGAAAATTTCATTGAGTTTTGTTAATAAATTTTATTTATTTAAGTTAAGTTTAAGTTATTTATTTTTATTAGATAGATTTTTGGTCTTATAAAAAAAAATTCAAGCCAATATCTCAATTGGATTCAAAAATATACCATTATAAAACTCCGTCCTTGTCAAATGAAAAAAATATTTTGTTCGAAAAATTTATTTTTTTGCTAACCATAAGAAATGAACTAAAATTTAACAATCTTTGAACTAATAGAATTTTATTAAATTAAAATTTGTCTTTATCCTCATTTCACAATTTACAAAAGTTTATGTTTCTGCAAATCTGTCAAAACTTGTAAAAGCTTATAAGCTCCAACGTGCGCGAGGCGATCAAGTTTGATAGCCTGTAACTCATTCCATAATCGAACATGGTAGTTGAGAGATTTATTTTCAAAAAGCCAGAGTCCTCCTTTATAACTTCCATATACATTACTTATCAATCTGACCAATAGTTCAGAAGGTACAAATTACTTAAACATTTGCTTGTGTGCCTCTTATTATAGCCTTCATATACAACAGAGACTACTATGCACTTCTCATATTATCAAAGCACATAAATGTTAATGAACCACTTTACTTTTAATGGCTTTCACATCATATATAAATTTAAATCATCTTAAAATCAATATTTCATTATTAAAAATAAACAGATTAAATAGATTTGTATAAAATATTTTATAATTCAAGAAAATTTGTTACTTAGTGTAATTCATCACCAATTTCACTCATTTCCTCCAGTTTAATTAAATTATGCTCTACGTTTTTATACCCTTCAGCTTCGTGAGAAGGGTATATATAAGTTTGTCATTCCGTTTGTAATTTCTACATTTTTCATTTCCGACCCTATAAAGTATATATATTCTGGATCCTTATAGATAGCGGAGTCGATTAAGCCATGTCCGTCTGTCTGTCTGTCTGTCTGTCTGTCTGTCTGTCTGTCTGTCTGTCTGTCTGTCCGTCTGTCTGTCTGTCTGTCTGTCTGTCTGTTGAAATCAATTTTCTGAAGGCCCCAGATATCTCCGGGATCCAAATCTTCTACAATTCTGTCAGACATACTTTCGAGAATTTTGCTATTTAAAATCAGCAAAATCCGTCCATAAATAACGGAGATATGAGCAAAAATCCGAGACAACCTCTGAAAATTTCATCAAAAAACACAATGTATTGCATGCTTTGACAAAAAAACAACAAAACGTATGCTTGGGTGTGCAAGCTTTGTGTATTTGGTTTTTTTTTTGTTTCTTTTGGCGTTGTTGTTGTTTTTTATACAACTAAACGTTTGTTTGGTTGTGTGTTGGTTTTTTTGACAAAAAAGCAACAAAACGTATGTTTTTGGATGTGCATTCTTTGCGTATTTTGTTTCTTTTGGCGTTGTTGTTGTTTTTTATACAATTAAACGTATGTTTGGATGTGTGTTGGTTTCATTGCCTTGCGTATTTTGTTTTTTCTTTTGGTGTTTTGTTTCGTTTGGCGTTGTTGTTGTTTTTTGTGTTCTTGATAAATTTAGGATGCTGTACGCTGAAAGTGGGCAATGTACATACATATATACTAATTATAAAAAATAATAATGCATCCACAACAAAGGTGAAGGGTATATAAGATTCGGCATAGCCGAATATAGCACTCTTACTTGTTTGTACTAAATTTACAAAAGCAGAGAGCAAGTGCTTAATATTTTCTTTGTTTTTACTTTTTTCCCGTTTTCTCAATAAAACAAATTGAGTGTATTGTTTGTTGCTCTGTTTTTACCTGTACTCGTGTGTTGTACTCACATGTATGAATGGCTGTGTCGAGGATTTGTGTGTCTGTTGTTTGGTTTGACTTTGTATTGTATTGTTTTGTTTTTATGTTGTTGGTAATAAAAACAGGTTTTTGCAATGTTTGTTTACATTTTGCTAAACTTTGTGAATTGAAAACAGCAACAACAACAAAATATAAACATAAACTCTAAAATCTCATAAACAACAACAGGCAGGCATGGTTGCATACAGATACAAACATTGTTATTAATGTTGGCTCATACCTGTACAAAATGTTTGTACGGTTGTGTTTGTGCATTTCTGGCTAATAAGAAATAATAGGAATTGGTGCAAAACATGTGTAGATCGAAAAAAAACAACAACATTTTATAGATTTATTTATTTTCTTGTACAATTTTACGTCTTTTCGTTAACAACAAAAAAAAATAAACTCTGTTATACTTGTTTAGAGAGTAATTTTATGTATGTCTGTTTGGCGGTATATAGGTGGTGTTTTGGATTTTTAAGAAATCAATCAAATAAACGTGTATTTATTTATAATTGTTAAGAGTTATGGTGTAATATAACAAAAGCTCTTTGATGTTTTTTTTTATTATTATTTTAAATATATGTATGTACTATGTTTTTAATGAGAAGACATAAGGTCCGTTTACATACAAATTTAAACATTCACAGGAAAAGTGTTCATTACATAGTAATGTAGTGGCTTAACATTTAAATTGCAATGTAATGACTTTTCACTACTTGCTATTTAGTATTTTAACTCATTATTTTAACACGATGATGTATTTGGAGGCAAGTGCTTACCGTTAACGCTTACAAATAGGGAGTTAAATAAGTCATTACTGTTATATCGCTAAAACAACTACATGGTTAGAGGTAACGAATTCAATAATACATACATATATTGAATGTAAGGACTTTGCCATTATCAGTATAAACTCAATTTCAGGTTAGTTACAACGGTAACGGATCAGGTATTGACTGGCTTAGTTTGAAAAATATATAATAAAGTTTAAGAAGACAAAGGCGAAAGCTACTTCCTCTACTTTGGCAAAACTTAAATTACACGGTGCTACAATGGAAAAAAATGGAAAACGACTCAGAAACACCCTCAAATTTAGAGGTTATACTAAAAACCGTTTTCAGTGATATTTGTCAACTTATCGACCTGTAACTCAGTTAGATTTGTCCGAATTTAAATGTTTTAACGGGTTTGGAAACAAAACTGATTATGTTTTAAAATGACGTGCATTTTATGATACATTTAAGAGTTATAAGTATTGTTTTTGTTAAGAATATCTAAAAAATTTAGTCGCTTTTTACTTCTTATTTTTATATGCAAAAAAAAAAAAACTAACAAAAAAATATTTCTACAATTTTTAATTTACAACGCAAATTTTTTCGAACTTGGTTCATATATTTTGCAAATATAAACAGATTTTAATAAGTGATGTCTCATTTTTGTCTATATAAAATGTTCTTTAAAAAACAGTTTTAAACTGCCGAATCTTATATACGCTTCACCAAATAATGCTTTAAAATACAAATTTTAAATATTTTTAGGAAAACAAAATTTAAAAAAAAAAATTTTAAAATTCTTTTCGAAAATTTAATTTTTTTTTTAATTTAATAATTTATTGAGCTTTAGGTCACTTTATTAATAAACAATGTTTGGTTTATTTACAATATTTCGCTACTACATTGAGTAGCATCTTCAGGGATGTAGTATCGAAATATTGGAAATAAAACAAACATTGTTTATTATAAAAGTGACCTAAGGCTCAATAAATTATTAAATTTAAAAATAAATAAAAAGGTCGAATAAAATAGAATTAAATTTTTTTTTTAATCTTTTTTATAATTTTTAAAAAAAAATTAAATTTATTAGTGAAAAAAATTTATGAAAAAAAAATTTTTTGTTAAAAAAATTCGGATTAAAAAATATTTTTCCCGATTTGGACCCATTTTAGGTCCAAATTACTATAGTCTGATATACATCGTTTGCAATGGACTTTGAAATATTTATCATTAGATATCCATATTGTCTGTATTAATGACTTAGCAATCCAGATATAGATCAAAAATAGACCAAAAATCGAGGTTGTCCCGGTTTTTTCCTTATATATCAGCCATTTGTGGGCCGATTTTCTTGATGTTGATGTATCAATGATGTTTGTAAGTTATTTAGGGGTTGATTTCAACATACAGACTAGAGTGTCCAAAAAACCGGTTTCCGGTTTAATCGAAAAAGTGTGATTTTGAAAAAACCGGTTTTGATAATTGAATTTAAAAAAAACCGGTTAAACGGTTTTGGTTTCTGTCTTCAAAAAATCCGATTAAGCGGTTTATGTTAAATTGTTATTTAGTATAAAAAGGTCGTCTTAAATTTATTTTTATTTTTGGACGCTAATAGAAAAGAAGTTAAGAATTATGTACTAAATCTTCCGAAATTTAGCATTTTTGAATTCTTAAGGCTCTAACTTTATTCAATTATTTTATATCTTTTACGAAATATTGTCAAATGCTATAATTTTCTATAAAATAAATCAATATTTTTAAAAATGGTATCAAAGTTTTTCATAAATATGTTTGAGTGAGCTTTAGAAAATATATTTCATTAAAACCGGTTAATCATCTTACAAAAACTGGTTTATCAAAAAACCGAAACCGGTGGAGTTTACAAAGATGAAAAAACCGGTTGACCTGGTTTCGGTTTTGGATACTCTAGACTCGTTGACAGACTCGTTGCAGCAAACCCAATCAGAGTCTCTGAACCAGCAAACACTAAAATTTATGAAAAATATGCTAACAACTGGTAAACTGTAGAAAGATACAAGAAACAGAAAGTATTTGTATGCTGCATTTTGTAACATATTTGTAATTCTAATTATGAATATAATTTTTGACATACAATTATAAATGTATTATTAGAATGTAACAACACATTTAAAAAAATAAACATATAAAAAATATTTTTCATACACCCCAACCATAAAAGAAATTTTAAAGTTAATTTTTGTTAAAGTCAAGTTAATTTTAAAATAAAACTTTTCACCCTAACCAAAGATAAAATAAACACATTTGTAAAATTTCGTATTGGAAATTAATAAAAAACTTTAAATAAACTTAATTTTTGCAGAAATTATGGAATAAAAAGCGGAAAAATCTATTTATTAAACCTCTCCAGATCAAATATCATTCAAATAATTTGAGAATTGTTTGAATTTTTGTAATAAAATTTCGTTATAATTTTTAAGGTCGCTTTTTTACAACTCTGTGTGTTTGAGGCGAGTGGTGAAAGTGGTTTGAAAACCAATACATATAAATAAAATGATACCAATACATTCTTATATTTAGGTTTTTTTTGACAACCGACTAAGTTTTTTTTGACAGCGTTTCACTTCTTGTTATTATTCTTTGACCCTAACTATGAAAGAAATTTTAAAGTTAATTTTTGTTAAAGTCGACTTTATTTTAAAATAGAACTTTTGAAAAAAGCTTCAAAACTATTTCCAACAATAATTGAAAATATTTTTCAATGAATGTAAAGTAAATAATAAAAAGAAATTTAAAAAAATTAAAAAAACAAAATATGAATAAAAGTTCAAAACAAAATGCTTTTTTTTTAAATAATAAAACAACATTTTAAATTGTATTGTATGGACTTAAAATCGACTTTAAGGCTTTTGTAGTTAGGCTGTTTGTTTTTTGTACCATAAGAAATATTTTAAAAAAGGTTTCAAAACTTTTTTCAACACATACATTGAAATAAATGAAAATTTTTTTTAATGAATGTAAATTACAAAAACAAATTTCAAAAAATTAAAAAAAAAGTACATAAAAGTTCAAAACAAAAAAATAATAAAATAACGTTTTAAATTATATTTTAAATTTGTTTTATGGTACGAAACAAAGCGAATTATACATAGAGACGAGACACTCCGATTTGTCAAACAAAAATACAACAAATAATATTTCTGATACAACAACAAAATACATTGACTAGCATGTATTTTGTTGTTGCAAGAGATAGGTTTTTGACAACAGACTTAGGTTTTTGACAATTCCGTCTCGTCTCTATGTTACCCTAAGGTACGAAATTTAAAATACTAGTCTAATTTATGGTCTTTAAATCGACTTTAAGGCTTTTGTGTTTAGGGTGATAGCTTTTAAATATTTTTCAGTATAAAAATTGTCAGTATAACTTTAGGTAAAAAACAACTAGACATTCTGAAAATTGGGGTAAATGAATGTACATATCAGCAATGAATTTCTATATAATGTCACCTAAAATGCAAAATAACAACATAACATTTCATAAGTTTATAGGAGAAGCAAAAATCGATATAACATGAAAACTACTTGAGATATTGAAACAAAATTTTCAAATCTGAATTACAATGAAAGAGAAATATTTTTTATGAAAAAATAACTTGTTCAAAATAAACTTTATGGTGCGTAGTATTTCAAATTGTTGTTTTCCAAAACCAAAATAACGTATCATCAATATAAATTTATATAAAAACAATAAAAATTTAAATTTTTATATTCTTTATTTTAATTACTTATTTAAATAAAAACAATGTACTTCATTGAGTTTTCATAAAGACTGCAAAATAAAAATTCAATTGCAACAAATTTATTAGCAAATTTTAGGAAACTACCTAAAATAAGGTAAAATACTATTTATGTTATTTTGAAAATCATGCACTTGATGATACGTTTTTTTTAAATTTTTGTATAACTTGGTTATTTTTTTATACTAAAAGTTTAAAATTGTGTACACAATAATAAAATCAATTTAAAATTTTTTGATAATACGTTGTTTTGCTTGTTTTGTTTGTTTTGTTTGTTTTATGCCCACAATTTCTACAAATAGATATCTATCAGTGCTTAGTTACTTATGGAGTAAAAATATTTAGTAATTTTGATCCGTAGATATGCATTTGAAATTAATGTCAAGTTACCTCTTAGGCAAATCTATAAGCTGGGTATTTCACACCATAGATATCTATTTGTTGAAATTATGGGCATTAGGTGAATTGAACATTAAAATTTATTCCCAAAATCATCTTAATTTTTATTATGAATTTGTTCATACATACTATTAAATTCAACATGAAGTTTTTTTTGTTTTATTACAGAAATTGTTTGTTTTAAATTTCTTTAACTGAAAATCACATAGACTAAAAAATTTTGTTCAAAGAAAATTTCAATTGTTTTTCAACAAAACAGAAAAATATAAGTGAAATTTTAAAGAATTTAAACCGAATAGAAATTTATTATTTCTCAAAATCAATTTAGATTTTCTCAGCATCAATTTGTATTTTCTGAATTTCAATTTTCTTTGTCTAAATTTCAGTTGCATTTTTCTCAATTTTAAATTTTATTTCTCAATCTTAATTTGGTTTTCTGAATTTCAATTTGTTATTTCTCAATATTAATTTGGATTTCTTGATTTCAATTTGTATTTTCTCAATTTTAAGTGGATTATTTTAATATCATTTTGCATTTTATCAATTTCAACTTAAAATGGTGTAGTTTTGTTTCTAATTGAAAAATTATGAAGAAATTCATAAAATCTATGAATAAATTATGAATTAAAATCATTGGAAAGCAATTCATTCCATTTATGTACAAAATGTGTTTTGTCTATGTGTTTGAAGAAAGATTAAGAGATTTTTTTGTTAATATTTCTTTTGGTACAGCAAAAAAACTAAAGTTATATTTTGAAATAAAATTGACTTAACAAAAATTAATCAATTTTTGTTTGTATTTGGGCTTCTTTTTTTGACAACTGTTGACATTATGTAATTTTTTTTCGAATTTTCTTATAAAAAACAAACAAATTTATGCAACATTTATTTCCAAAAATTCACATTAACAAATCTTTTATAACATTTTTAAATTTTTTTTTGTTAACTTTTAATTTTAAATTAAAATTTTCTTAAATTTTTTTTTTAAATAACTTTTATCTCTAAATCAAAATTTTTCATTATTGTATTATAAAAATATTCGTGTTAAAATTTTATATTTATATTTTTTTTGTTTTGAATTTTGTTGTTATTGTTGTTCAGAAATAAATCGTTCGTTATCTTTTTATACATTGTTACTTTTGCACCCATTAATAAAACAACACCAATGGTGTTGGTTTTTGAGTTGTGTAGATGCGGGAACTTATTATTAATTTGAACAAGTTGAACCAGTTCTAAAACCTATTATTAAATAATACATTACACCAGCAATCATATAGAGTTTAAGAGTAACCCCTATTAAACAAAAAAAAACTCAAGAGTAATAGAAATACAGCAAAGAGCAAGCTAAATTATAAATGGATAAAATGAAAATTGAGCAAGAGAGAGTAAAAATAAACATTATTATGAGTTAAAGAGTTTTGTAAGACTTACAAATTTTAGTACTAAAATTTGAAATAATGAATGAACTAAAAACTCTACCAACTAATTGATTGCCATACAAAATTAAATATATCTACTTTGATATAAACTTGAATGTTTTGGTCTATAATTTTATGTAGCTATTTTGTGTTTTATGTAGTAGATGAAAACAAAAAGCCATTTTTATGACTTTTCTTTGTTAGTGATCAAAAAAAAAATCAAATTTTTTATAGGATTTTGTCTAATTTTTAAGTCTTTAACCCTAATATATGCCTATATGAAGTATAGTGTAGTCTTAACAGCTCATTATTGTCGTTTGTGTTACATTCGATTTTCAATGAACTTCTTAGTTTCTTTTTTTTTATTTTATATTTTGTCTTTAATCACCCACAGAACATATATAACGCGTGCCTTAAACAAGCCAAAGGGAATTTAGGTATAAAATATCATGATCGTCATGATCATTATCTTGTTAAATATAGAGGAAATTTTGTATATTTTATTCCAAAATACCCCATCAAATTTTTTTCAAGTGGTTAAAACAAAATTGTTGTTGTTTTAGTTAAATGTAGCTACCTTATAAACAATCAAGTTTATTTAAACAAATTTCCTCAACAAAGAAGAACAAACTAAAAATAAATATTTTACACTTTATTGTACATCAAAAACGAAAACGACACATTTGTTGAAATGCTATTCGGAATAAAAAACTCTTTATTTCTTAGCTAGGGCTAGGAAATGTATTGTAATAAGAAGTGTAAGAGGATTTCTTGTAGAGTCTTAAAATAAGAATTATTGTTTTTCAAAAGATTTGTTATTTTCTTGTACAATTTTTGATTAATCGAAGGCAATGTGTGGAAAGTCTTTCAATAAGACGGCAGGAAATATACATAAATATATAAATGATGAAGATGGTGGTAGAGGAAAGATAGAGGAAAATTAAAAGAAATTTTTATTAGTAGGAAATTAACTTTGTTAGCCAATTTTTCTCCAATAGAAACAATAAATACTAATATGATACAACTTTAAAATCACAAAAATCAACACTTTTTTTATGGCAGAAAATAAATCAACTTTATTTTTCAATTCGGATTTTTTAAGCTGATATGATTTTAGTGCAACAATACATATCGAAATGCAAATAATTTTTTAGTTTTTTCGTCATATTTGGTGAAAAAGAATTGCAAGCATAAACTTCATTTCATCTCCAATAGGAATTTTTATTGGAATTAAAAGTTGAAAGCAAGTGTAATTCAAGCCTTGAGTTATAGTCAAGCAATTGAATTACAGTTGTATTACACTTTATTTCAATAGCATTGTCCTGTCAAAAGGAAACATAAAATCAAGCCATGTGTTATTTGTTTGAAAAATATTTATTTTTTTCAAATATTTTTCAAGTTTAAAACATAATTCCATTTCAATTCAAGTCAAATTCCAACAAAATGTTCAAGTACTTGAATTTTTGGGGCTTTGGTGCTTATTGGGAATAAGTTTGTAGAAATTATAGATTTTACAAAGATTTCTAAGTAAATATGTATGTTAAAGATCAATTTAATTGAAATGTAATGTTTACAGTTTGGTATACATTAAACGACAATTTGTCTCATCGCAATAAGAATTTTTATTGGAATTCAAGTTGAAAGCAAGTGTAATTCAAGCCTTGAATTACAGTGAAGCAACTGAATTACACTTTATTTCAATAGCATTCACTAGTCAAAAGGTAATATAAATTAAAGCCATATGTTATTTGTCTGAAAACTATTTAATTTTTTCAAATATTTTTTATGTTTAAAACATAATTCCATTTCAATTCAAGTCAAATTCCAACAAAATGTTCAAGTACTTGAATTTTTGGGGCTTTGGTGCTTATTGTGATAACATTTTTACTAAACTATTTCTTAATATTATCAATCAAATTGTATTGTAGCATATTTTTTTAATGTTTAGCTTTTATTTTGAAACATTTGTACAATAAAAATTTATTCAAAGTATTGACCTTTTATACCTTTTCCCATCTTTCTGGCAACATTTGGATTTCGAGCCAAAAGAACTGCTCATTTTTTGAGGCCAAGAACGAATCTAGCCAATATCGGATACTCTGTTCCAAAGTGAATCGTATCCCATTGACATCGTTCTGCATCGATCGATCGAAACAAATAGTAGTCGGGCGGGGCTCTGTCTATACTATAAAGCGGGTGAAGCAAAACTTCCCAACCTCTTCATTCTACATTTTTTAACATTTAGAATGATGGAATATTGCAGATTCATGTCTTGCCGCATATTCTTGGCGTTTTATCGTGCAAAACTGGTTTTCTTTTATAGCGTTCAAGCATAATTTCTGACATGCAAAATCGTTTTTTTGTTGAGTTTGATAATAATTTTCTTGGAGTAATGCCTCCAATTCATGGTCTTCAAACTTGTTTGGCTGGCCAGACCAAAAAGTCACCAAGTGGTAATTCTTCTGAACTGCACAAACAATCCCTTGCTCCTTGATAACGATGGAACACATTCACCATAAGCTTTGGTGAGCAATCGGCGTGCTTCAGCAGCAACTCCTTTAAATTTGAGTACCACATGAACTCAGCTATTACTCCTTAAATTTAGATTTGGTGCCAATGATATTTCTTTGAATTTGTTACTTCAGATGCAGATCTAAAAATACACTTGATATTTGTGACAGTTGTAAAATCATATTTTTAAACCAAGGGTTATAAAACTAGTTTTTTCATTTGTGAGATTGGTTTGCAATTGTCTAAGTTGGAACTGCTTCCAAAAAGAAGTTGTTTCTTTAGTTAGTTCAATTATTGACCTTTGAAAAAGTTTTTTGTACCGGAATCGATTTAAGAATCTATTTGTGGTCGTTAAATTCCATGTTGATCGGTGTGATCACTTTAGAATCCTGTTGTAAAAATATTATTTTCCCAAATTGATTGCTGATGAAGTTTGTAAATGAGTTAGTAGGTTTCATTGCCAGCGATGAGAAAATTGCTTGGGGATGGTCATCTTTTAAGCCATTTCAGTAAGCAAGGTTATATTTCCAACATTTGGTCTGTTCAATAACAAAAAACTATTACGAATTATTACAAATTTTCACACAAAAATTTTAAATTTATATTGAAAAACTCTACTGACCAATTCTTACACCGATCGGTTTATATAGACTTGGGTTGAAGTGGTACTCGTACCGAAAAGACTGGCTAATAGCTCAGGAATGTTCTCACAACCGATATCTTCAGCTGGGAACAACGCGAAGGAAAGACACTATAGGCACTTTTGTGGAAATACTTGCTATAAAAGAGTGTATTATGAAATTTGTTATGGATATAGTGATTTCAGCAATGTAAATATATCCTTCATAGTCGAGGAACGAACGAATTTGACGTAGAATATATTCTATAATGGGTATGAGTGGAAAAAGAAAAATTGTGTCATTACAAGAAAGAATTATGTGTTCATTTTTGCGGAACCTTGTAGTGAATAAGGAGTTCTTCAGGCTCAAGAATAAAGATACCAAATACGTCTAATTGAATAGTTTGTATTCCTCATTAAAAAGGAAACTCTTCTAATGATGAGTTATTTCATTGAATCACTTTTTGCCTACTTCATGCTTAATTACGACAAAGTTATTGGCTTTCTCAGAAAATTCCAGAACGATACTACCAAAGATGGTGCTCTGAATTCCTGGATTTTATATTTTCTGGTAAATTATAGCAGTGATCCATGACTGGTAAAAGATCTGGTGGAAATGTTATGATGCAAGTGGAATACGAATACCTTAAATATCTAAATTTTGTACTTGGAAGAAAATCTTTGCATACATTATATTGTATAATGGATTTATACAGCATTCAGTAGAGACTTAAACACATTTCTCTACTTTGTACAAATTACAGATATTAGCCGCTCTTGCTATTACTGGCTGCATTAGTTCCACTCCTCAGGCCAGTCTCTAGACGTTGCTGTACATAACACCCCTTGATGTCTACATCTGGTTAGATGGACTGAAGTATGAACGTATTTTTCAAGGCTCCATTCTATAAAAAGAATGCTGGTTAATATTGGAGCAGAAGACGCACCTGGCAGTTGCAGCGTTTTTCAGGAGAAAATTTACGTCATCCATAGAGACTCAAAAATAAATCGAGAACTAAATCTGAAGAAGTTCATCATCAATGTCAGTGTAGATTGATGATGAACTTCTTCAGATTGGAAATGAAGGAAATGAAGGAAATGTGCACTCATTTGGGAATTTTATTTGATGAATTTGGTGTCTTGGTTTATCAATTATTGCCCAATAACTGCACCGTTGTAATAGAACTCGAGAAATTACAGTCGTTCGTCAACCCAGGCTCTCAACTCCAACGTAATACGATGGATATGATTTTCAATCGATTTTTGGGTCTAGCTTGGACAAGACTTTGTCGAGTATGTATGGGTTAAGGACATGAAGATATCCAAAGAAATTAAATTGTAGATGAATTCGCAAATAAACTGTTCTCCATATCCAATTGGTATGGAATAGGATTTATTATCATATGAGAATTATTTAACTCTTTACAATTTTGAACATAATTAGCCAGTTAAATCCGAAATTATTAATTTAAATTAAATAAAATTGTTAATGAAAAACAAAGAATTAAAGAAACCAATAACAAATAATAATGAAGAGAAATGTAATACAAATATTTTACTATTTACACTATCTGTTTTCCATCTCACAAAAAGTGGGTTTCTTGAAACTTAAAGAAGCTTAAATAGCTCAACCTTTTCCAATCGATTTTCAGAAATATGTTTCTCTTTGAAAGGAAAAACTCATATATTTCAAAAAAATAAACAATTTTAAAATCAATTGAAAATTAAAAATATCATCATTTCACTAACAAATTCTAAATAAAGCGATAGAGAAAAACTATAAGTATAAGAAACAGAATTGTGCTGCATATTTTATTTGGTCACTTTTGTATCACTGTGTTATTATTGAATTCCTTATGCAATTTAGTCATTTAGTAATGTTTATACTGATAAGGATTATATCTCTTAAGTGCTTTGGCATTAAAATATCATAGAAAGACTTAATCAATTTATGTATTTATGTTAAAGGCGAGTTTAAACAGTATTCCAAAGAGCAAATGTAACCTAACAAAATTTAATTTAAAGATTAATTTATCATCTAATTAAAATTACTAAAGTATATATTGCCAGTTCATATTTCACAAAAAATAATCAAAGCACTTCTATACCATTCATTCTTTAAACTATTTAAAATATTTCTACAATTATTCTTCAAAACATTAATCTCTGCTTCAAAAATATAACACCAAATCTCTATTACACCAGCCTCCACTCTCTAACTACATAATTCAGCTAAAAATAAACCACTTCCCAAGAAACTCTTTTATCAAAAATGACAGGCCAGTGTCTATGAATGAAGAAAAACCCCCCCAACAAATTGACAATTTTTGCTAGATATTTAGTTGAAAATATTATACACTTCATTAATAAAGAACTTACATAAATAGAAGTTCAAAACTCTTTTAATTAATATACTAAAACTCAATTATTAAAATTACACTCAAAGAGATTTTTTAAATAAATAAAGAGAAAATATAGTGATAAAGAAGAGTAGTAGTTAAGAGTAAATTTAGAAGTCACTCATTGTGGGGGTAAAGCAAGAGTATTTAACAAAAGTATTTACAGCGCCATTTAAGGACAAGCGGCAGGATTTTCTTAATTTAAGGAAAAGAGAAAGAGAGTGAGAGTTTATATATTAAAGGATATAAATTTTTACACAAGTTTAGGAAAAGACCGCTAGTTAGCGCCACTGGATTTATAAAGGATTTGTATGCATAATAGAGAAATAATATAAAAAGGACTATATTAAAGCAAGCATATAGAGTCCTTTTAAGAATAAAGGAATTGCCAAAAAAGGAGAGTTTATGTTTAGAGAAAAATTATTTAATATTTAATTAAATAAAACAAAGACTTTTTATTATTATTAATGCTAGTAATGATTATATTATGTTTGTTTTTAATACTCTCTTTTAGTTTCTTATTTTCCTACATTTACTTTCGCTCTCTTGTTAGCTCTTGCTGCTCTCATTATAAGGGTTTGGTTGAGTGTGTTTATTAGTTTATCTGCTCTCGTTGCTGTTTTATTGTATTTTCTTTTGTGTTGTACAACGAGTGTAAATGTTCATGTTGTTACTGCTCGATTTTGTTTCTATATATGTTGAACGAACGAAGTATTTTTGTGTGTTGCAAGCATTTGAACACAAATTCATGGCATATTTGATGTTTGAAATTTTTAAAATCAGTTCGAGTCCGAGCATCTAAAAGAACGGACGTGTAATGACGCGCGATTTTTCACTCACATTTTCAATATATTGAAAAAATCGGTTTTTTGTTTTCTACAAAATCTTCACATACAAGAACGAAAAACATAAAAAATAAACATACACACCACACAAACACACGTACATCAAAAGAAAAATCCATTTTTCCTTTAAAACATACGAAAAAATAAAATAGAATGAAAAATAAAATAACAAGTGAAAAACGAATGGAAAAGAACGAATTAGTAAATGAAAATTTTGGAAATATGTGAAAAATTTATAACAAAAAAAAAAAGCTAAAGAAAATTAAAGTTAAAGCTAAAAGTTTAATAAATAAAAATAACAACAAATAAAAATTAAAAGTGTATTTAACAAAATGTGAAATTAAGTGTTAAAATTAAACTTAATGAAACAAAATTTGTTTAATAAAATGAATTGGAAAACATATAATTAAATAATTAAAAAAAATAAACAAAGTTTTAAACAAAATGAAATCTTTAAAAACCTAAATAACAGAAATTAAAACAAATTTAATTAAAAAAAAGTTCAAAACTAAACTACTTATGAAAACTATTTAAAATTGAACAAAACTCCCGCCTCTACTCCCCCCAATAACAAACAAAAAAAAAAAACAAAACAAATTCTAACAACACTCTTTACAAAAATGTATAAGTTTTTGAAAATGCATACAGTGTTGTTAATCAAACATCATCATCATCATGACCATCATCAAAAGCATGATGGTCAGCGACTGTTTCATCATTTATGGAGTTGGCTGTTTGTGTTTAGCTTGCATCTTGGATATTTTGGTGTTGCAGCCACGAATTTAGCACAAGTAGCTGCATTGGCCACTGCCACATCCGCTCAGCAGATTCTAACAACACAACAAGCCGCCACAAATCAATGTTCCTGGCAATACAATGGTACCACATCAGTTAAATGTAATTTACGTCTGATCGAACGTTCGCTGGCATTGGATTTACAAGGTGCTGATGGCTTTAGCCAGCTGGAGATAAAATGCAGTGATTTGTATTTATTTGAATCACAATTGCCACAAGCCGCCTTTGCCAGACTGCAGACATTGGATGAATTGAAACTGGTTTCTTGTAAACTTTTGCAATTGCCCAATAATGCATTTGAGGGCTTGAATACAGTTAAGACTTTAACCATAACAACCCACAACTCAGAATGGGGTCCCAGCAAGACTTTGGAATTATTTCCCGATTCTTTAAATGGTCTCAAGCAGTTAACAGAATTGGATTTAGCTGATAATAATTTGAGAGCTTTGCCCTCGGGGTTTTTGTGTCCGGTGGGCAATTTACAAATGTTGAATTTGACTCATAATCGCATTAGGGCTGCTGAAAATTTGGGTTTTGCTGATATGAACTGTAATGGTGGCAGTGAATTGCAGATTTTGGATGCCAGCTTTAATGAACTCAGATCTATAACAGAATCTTGGGGCATTTCCAGGCTAAGACGTTTACAGCACTTGAATCTGCAGCACAATAATATTTCCGAGTTGTCTGGCGAATCTTTAGCAGGCCTGTCATCTTTGCGTATTGTTAATCTAAGCAACAACCATTTGGAAACTCTGCCTGAAGGCCTATTTGCTGGCTCTAAAGAATTAAGGGAGATCCACCTGAAAAACAATGAATTATATGAACTGCCCAAGGGTCTCTTTCATCGCCTAGAACAATTGCTGGTAGTAGATCTTTCCGGCAATCAGCTAACCTCCAATCACATAGACAACACCACCTTTGCTGGCTTGATAAGGCTTATCGAATTGAATTTGGCCCATAATGCCTTAACACGCATTGACTATCGCACTTTTAAAGAACTGTATTTCTTGCAAAATCTTAATCTACGCAACAACTCCATAGGCCACATCGAGGAAAACTCCTTCCTGCCTCTGTACAATCTTCACACCCTCAATTTGGCGGAAAATCGTTTGCATACCTTGGATGACAAGCTGTTCAATGGCCTGTATGTCTTGTCCAAACTAACGCTCAACAATAATTTGATTAGTGTCATCGAGGCCAATATCTTTAAAAACTGCTCGGACCTTAAAGAGCTGGACTTGAGTTCGAATCAATTGAATGAGGTGCCCAAGGCCATACAGGATTTATTTATGCTGCGCACTTTGGATTTGGGTGAAAATCAAATACGCACCATAGACAATGACAGCTTTAAGAATCTGCATCAACTAACTGGTTTGCGTATGATTGACAATCAAATTGGCAATATTTCGGTGGGCATGTTTGCTGATCTCTCACGCCTTAGCGTGTTAAATTTGGCCAAAAATCGCATACAAAGCATAGAAAGAGGTTCGTTTGATAAGAATTATGAATTGGAGGCCATACGTTTGGATCGCAATTTCCTGTCCGATATTAATGGTGTATTTGCCACTTTAATGTCTTTGCTGTGGCTGAATTTGTCGGAAAATCATTTGGTTTGGTTTGATTATGCCTTTATACCCTCCAATCTCAAGTGGCTGGATATTCATGGCAACTATATAGAAGCCTTGGGCAACTACTATAAACTGCAGGAGGAAATACGTGTCAAGACATTGGATGCTAGTCATAATCGTATAACGGAAATTGGTCCCATGTCTATACCCAACACCATTGAATTGCTGTTTATCAATAATAATCTCATTAACACGATACACCCCAATACCTATGTGGATAAAGTGAATTTGGCTAGAGTTGATCTGTATGCTAATGCCATGACCAAATTACAGCTACAGCAATTGAGAGTGGCCCCAGTGGGTCCTCTTAAACAATTGCCTGAATTTTATTTGGGTGGCAATCCATTTGAGTGTGATTGTACCATGGATTGGCTGCAGCGCATTAACAATTTAACCACCCGACAACATCCCCGTGTCATGGATTTGGCCAATATCGAATGTGTTATGCCTCATGCTAGAGGAGCTCCTGTACGTGCTTTGGGCACTCTTAAGCCTCAAGATTTCCTGTGTCGCTATGATTCCCACTGTTTTGCTTTGTGTCATTGCTGTGACTTTGATGCCTGTGACTGTGAAATGACTTGTCCCAACAATTGTACCTGCTATCATGATCAAATCTGGTCCACCAATGTGGTAGACTGTGGCGGCCAACAAACCATGGAATTACCCCGACGAGTACCCATGGATTCTAGTGTAGTGTATTTGGATGGCAATAATTTTCCGGTGCTTAAAAACCATGCCTTCATAGGACGCAAAAACCTAAAATCTCTTTACGTCAATGCCAGCAAGGTGGCCAGCATACAAAACCGAACCTTTGCTGGTCTCATTTCGTTGCAGGTTTTGCATTTGGAAGATAATTTAATGCAAACCTTGCAGGGTTATGAATTTGAACATTTGTCCGCCCTGAAAGAATTGTATTTGCACAACAACCTGTTGACCACCATAGAAAATGCCACCTTGGCACCATTGCAATCACTGGAAGTTTTACGTTTGGATGGCAATCGTCTGGTTACATTGCCCATATGGCAATTGCAGCTGGCACAGTTTAAAGCTTTACGCACAATCGCCCTGGGGCGTAATCATTGGTCATGTCGTTGTAAATTTTTGCAAGAGTTGACCTCATATGTGGCAGACAATGCAGTCATAGTACAAGATTCCCAGGATATTTACTGCATGGAAGATGCCACAAGCAGCAGCAGTTATGCAACTTCTTTAGGCAGTAGTAGCAGCAGCAGTGGTGGTGGTGGTGGTGTTGCCTCAAATAGCAGAAAACGTGAATTGGATTTTAATGTTACTGCCGCATGTAGTGATTATTATGCTGGTGGTTCTATGCTGCAGCATGGCATACCAAGAACATACATACCATTATTGGCAGCTGCTTTGGCATTAGTTTTCCTACTCATTGTGGTCATCATTATCTTTGTGTTTCGTGAGTCTTTACGTATTTGGCTATTTGCCCATTATGGTGTGCGTGTATTTGGGCCACGTTGTGAAGAATCTGAGAAGCTGTACGATGCCATACTCCTGCACTCAGCCAAGGATTCGGAATTTGTGGCACAATATTTGGTGGCCGAACTGGAGACAGGACGTCCTCCTTTGCGTATTTGTTTGCAGCACAGAGATCTGTCACATGATGCTACTCACTACCAAATACTAGAGGCCTCTAGAGTATCCCGAAGAGTGGTGATATTGTTGACTAGAAATTTCCTGCAAACAGAATGGTCTAGATGTGAGCTGAGACGAGCTATGCATGATGCCTTGCGGGGAAGGCCCCAAAAACTAGTGGTCATAGAAGAGCCAGAAGCGGTATTTGAAGCTGAAAATGATATAGAACTTTTGCCTTATTTGAAGACTTCAGCGGTGCATCGCATAAGACGCAGTGATCGCCATTTTTGGGAGAAACTACGCTATGCCTTGCCAGTAGACTATCGTGCAGGCAACAACTATACGCTGGATCATAATCACGAACGCATTAAGCAGCCAGCCAGTCCTGGGATTTTGTATAGACCCGCTCCACCGCCTGCCTACTGTCCTGAAGGGGAAGGTGAACAGAACTATTCCTCGGCCACCACAGCCACACCCTCGCCAAGACCTCAAAGAAGAGGTGAACACTCCAATACTTTGCATCATCCAGCTAATAGCACCCATCTACATCCCAATGCGGTGCAGCAAGCAGTGCCCCAGTACTACCATCATCAAGCAGTTGCCACAGCTGGTTATGTACAAAGGCCTCCCTCAGAGCACATTTACTCCAGCATTGATTCAGACTACTCAACGCTGGACAATGAGCAGATGCTAATGATGCCGCCAGCACCGCCCTCACCCTCAACTGTGGCCGCTGCAGTGGGCATAAATAGCCTGCATCGCAATATACATCCTCACCAGCTACAGCAGCAGCAGCAACAACAACAGCAGCAGCAACAGCATCTGGCAAATATGTCGCAAACATGGCGACCCCAACCAAATCAAAAACAACGTGTCCTTAGTGCTATAGATCCTCAAATACAACATCCGGGCACAGCTCAAACATTGCAGCCTCAAACAACAGCAAACCCTGCAGCCCCCAGCAGCAGCAATAGCAACAGCAGTAGTAGCAACCAAACAATACAGCCAGGCCAACAGCAAGGACCTCATGTGCAGGCATATTTAGTGTAATTTTTCTTTAACAACAAACACACAAACACAAACAAAAACAACACACATTTTATAGTCATAGTGCAAAACAAACAAAACATAATTAATTAATTAATAATAATAATTATAATAATTTTTACTAACACAAACAAAAACATTTTTAAAAACCAACAAAACAAACGTACTGATTAGAACTGCAAAAACAAAAATAAATTTTAAATGTTTGCTTTAGTTTAGTTAAAAAAAAAAATTAAATTTAAATGAGAATTGAAAGAGACACTCAAAGAGAGAGTGTAATGAAGAAGAAGTAAGAGTTAGTGGATGGTGCAAATACTTGCTGACTGAGTGTATGATTTTTTTTTGTTGTATTACAATTTAAGGACTGGTTCCTGTATTTTATTTCCTTATAATTTTTAAGTTTATTTTTTAATTTTATTTTTTATTTAGTACGAAAGTGATAAAACAAAACAAAATTATGATAAATATAAAACGAACATACAAAGTGTAAAAGAGTATGATAATGAAATAAGCATAAATAAATAAAAGAATATGTAAAATAAAGGAAAATGTAAATAGATGAAAATTTAAATGAAAATATGAGTGTTTATTTATTTTTTGATAAAGAAGTGAAAAGTAGTTATTGTTGTGGGCCATTAAAAAGAGGTTAGTTAAGCAAATTTCTTTTTCTATGAAGTTTATTAGAAAATTTTTTGAGTTTTTTTCTTTCGTTTTTTGTAGAACATATATAAATTATGAATAAAATTGTAAAATGATATTTGTGAAATCCTGATTTTTGTTAAATTCTCAATTAAAAAAAAAAATTTACAATGCAAATTTATAAAATATTGAAAAATTGCACAACCGGTTTTAATATCAGAAATTACTGTGTAATTTTTCAAAATCGTTTTGGATTGCAATATTTTTTTTAACATGCAAACGATTTTTTAATATAACTGAGAGAGTAAATTGAACAAATATTTGATATATTCGTTTGGGTGCTAGTTTTTGGAAATTCTCATTACAAAATAGCACGTCAATGAACTGACTGATTGTACTACCAGTTTTGATTTTATTTTGTGATCTACTGAGAATTTCAAAAATTGTTTATATTTTTTAAACAGTACAATTTCTGTTATTTCAAAATAGTTAGATATACATTTTTTTTTTTTTTCGAAAAAATATTTCGTTTGTAAATTTTGTTTGGAATTGTTTAAAAATTAACTAAATTTGTTGGCAACAAAAATATTGAATTTTTTTGAAGATAATTGAAATTTGAAAATAATCTTAATTTATTGTTACATACAAAAATTTTAAATTTTCTTAAATTTGTCCAACAACTATAATTCAATTGCTCGACTATAATTCAAGGCTTGAATTACACTTGCTTTTAACTTGAAATCCATTAAATGTTTGTTTAATTTTATTAGAAATTTAGTAAAATATTAAGTAAGTATATAAATGAAAAGTTTGTTGAAACAGGTTTTCATACACTTTTTTTTAACAAAATAAGCCTAAAATCTAAATATTTGCTGCAAATATGTATTTGATCTTACATCCCAATAAGCACCAAAGCCCCAAGAATTCAAGCAAATAAAAATTTTGTTGGAATTTGATTTGAATGCAAATGTAATTATTTTTTATACATGAAAAATATTTAAAAAAATTAAATATTTTTCAAACAAAAAGCATGCTATTGAAATAAAGTGTACTACAACTGTGATTCCATTGCTTGACTGTAATTCAAGGCTTGAATTACACTTGCTCTCAACTTGAATTCCAGTAAAAGTTTTTATTGGGATATCTGCAGTGCATTTCTACATGACCAATTTTAGTTTATCTTTTATTTAGTTAATTTTATTTAAATGAAGGTGATTTTATGTTTTAGTGGTTTAGCTTATTTTCTCAAATATTAAGAGTCAATAAAAAAATCAAAATTCTCAAATGTTCATTATAGACAAATTAATTTGCCTTAACTTAATTTACATTTACGATTTCCAAAATATGCTAAGCTACATGCTCATATTTGATTTTATACAACTAGAATAAAATCAATTATCAAACAGTTATATTCTTGTACTTCTACTGTAAACTGTTCTGAATACATTTTTTTAAAATTATTAATTAGATTTAATTATTTATAAATCATGATTCATAATGTCATTAAATCCCAAGTGTTATTTTACATATAAGCAAATGCTTAAATTTTGTTCATTTTGAAAACTGGTTTTACCCAGTTCAAAAATATTTGCTACAATGATTTGAAATATAAGATTCTAGCAAGTCTCTTAAGTCTGAAAAAAAATGAAATATTTGTATTTTTGCCATTACAAAGACAAAATTTTATAAATTCCAATCAGCTGAAGTACTTAGTTTTCATGTTTAAAACAAATAACATATTTTTGTTCGAGAGTTTTATTTTTCAAGAATTAAAATTATTAAAAGTAGTTTTAAATGTTTAAGGTTAAAAGAATGATACGTTTTCAATCTGTTATTATTTTTTATTTAATTCACAACTTGACAGAAAATTATTTCTTAAAACAAATTTAACATTTTTAAAATTTTTTTCATTAGCGAGTTTTATTTTTCCAAAAAAGGAATTATTTGGTTTAAAAGTGGTATTTTTATTATAAAAAGTATATATGCTTTTTACCAACATTGAAAATTTTTGACGAGTTTTAAAAATAAAATTCGCTAAAAATTTTATGAATTCTTTCACATTAATATTTTTTTGCAGGTTATATTATTTATTCTCGTGAACAAATTAGAATTATTAATTTAAAAAAATCGCAAATAAATTGAAAGTGAAAAATTTTATTTTTTTCACGAGTTTTATTTTTCAAACTCTTGAATAAAAAATAATTATTCGTTTAAAAATTGGCTCAAAATTAAATTAAATTTTCTGTCTTGAAGGCTAATTCTATAAAGAAAGATGAAGATTCTAAAATTTACAATATTTATAAAAATTATGCTCTTTATGAGAGCTAATAAAAATTGCACTTTTAACCGAATAATTTCTTTTTATGAAAAATAAAACTCACGAATGAAAAAATGTTTTAAGAAATAACTTTAAATGAATTATTAACAGTCATTCTTAGATAATTTTTCTTTGCTTCGTAAATAAATAAAAGCAAACAATAAGATTCACTGGACTACAATGAGTTCAAGAATAAATTTATTAAGTGTTGACCGTGTTTGGAAACCAATTGTGAACAAAATTTAAATTCCTGAATTTAATTGTTTTACTCATGAAAGTACACTTAAATAATGTCAAGTTAATATTCTAAAATTTAGTTCATTTCATAATCACTTATATTACGAATAATTCCTTTTTATTCGTAAGTGTGAAAAATAAAGCTCGCGAACAAAATAAAAATACAATTCTTCTCTAGAAATGAAATTAAATTTAGCGAGTTTTATTTTTCAAATCTTGAAATAAATTTTATAACGAAAAACAAAATTGTGTTCATGGGCATTAATATTAACCACAATGTTCATGATATTTTTTTTTTAAATTTGAAAAGTTATTAAATTTTGAGAAAAATACAACAAGTAGAAAAAAACGGGTTTTTACTAAAGGATTTGTTCATAAACATTTTTATATCCTTCAAAATAATTGGCATTCATGATTCTTACATCAATATATCCGCTATAGTCCCGGATAGTTTGATATTTAAAATGCAGAAAATCGTGCCCGAAATGAGATATAAGCAAAACACCACGACTACCACGATGGTTTACCTATTTTTGAATATGGATATAGTGATAGACATTTTAAAGTCCTTTTCATTGACGTATATAACCCCATAGTAATTCGAACCTACAATTGGTCAAACTCGGGAAAAATATATTTCAATCCGAGATTTTTTTAACATAATTTTTTTCACGAAAAGTTATTAAAAAAAATGCAAAAAAAAAAATATTTTTTCTCAAAAAAAAATTTTCAATTCTTTTCTTTGGTGAAGGGTATAGATGATAATGCACAGCCAAATATAGCTCTCATTTTATTTCACCGAAAAGTTGAATAGTTTATTTAATTTATGAGGTTTTCTTTTCTGGCATAAATGATGTCTTTATTCTGCCTTTACCCTTCTTTCTATTATTTTCTGACAAAAAACAATTAGTTTGGTAAACGTAAGGTGTTCGTTTCAAATAATGTTGCCCTAAAACCCCGAAAATATGCTACAAGTTTCACCCTCAATTTTATCTAAGGAATAGAAAGGCAGCACTTTATAAGCAGCTTTTCTTTTTCTTGTTTTTGAAGTTCGTTTGTGTTAATGAAATAATTTTTGTATTTTTTTTATTAAAAGTGTTAAAGTGGAATCAAGCTATAGTTTAAGAATATTTAGAAGCTGCTTAAAAGAAAATTGCATAAGTGGTAATAGTTTTTGTTCCAGGGGTGTGGGTAACTTTTAATAAATGGTAACATTTTGTGTTAGAAAAATTTTATAAAATATTGAAAGTTCTTAATACTTATGATAAGTAATATATAAAAAAATGTTTTTATATAACCTTTTATTTCGGATAAAAGCAGTTTTTAATGAAAATTTGTATAGAAAGTTTCACTTCGTTCTATTGATTAAACTTGAGTTTTAGACAAACATTTTCTAACTAATTCTTTCAATAGAGTTTATTTCAATCAACTATTAGTAAATATCAATAATTTCGCAATATTAAGTTGATGATCTTCAGCTCTATAATGGCTTAACAAAACTGTAATGAATTTCTCCCATTAATTCAGTATAAATATTGTCAAAACATTTGACGACATGAGAAATGTTTACTGTAACCATTTCAACATTTTTAAAAGTTTTTTTTTAATAATATTGACCACAATTATTTATGTATATGATTGCGGTAACCATAATATGGTAAAGTTACGATTCTCACAGTTGTAGCAATCATATATGATTGCAGTAGATATGAATATTTTTATGACAACCATTTTTATGATGAAGGATTGACCATATTATGTTGTTCTCGGCTTATGAATATCATAATCAAGGAACAACATATTATGATATAATTATTCATCATGAACATGATTACCATAAACATATATTTATTTACTACAATCATATATCAAGCGAATCTCAACCATATTATTATTGTGGTAACCAATCATATAAATAATTACTGTGACAATAATATTGTTAAAAAAACATGTAAAAATGTTGAAATGGTTACAGTAAACATTTACAACTTTATTTTTCTTTGGGTTGGTATAAAAAAATAAGCAAGTCTACAGGTTTTATTAGTATTTCCAGAACTTTTAACAAAAATTTACAAACAATTTTGTAAAAAAATCACTTTTAATATTGCACTCTTTAAACAAAACCTCACCACTTCAAACCCTTTACATACATATCTCTATTTACATTTTCCTTTCCATTTTATGACAAAATGAAAATTGAAAATGAAAAAAAAAACATAAAAGAAATCTCATACAAATTATACGGGCTGCTTTAAATTTAAACACACAGCTGCAACTAAAGAGAGACAAACACTACTTAACCCCAGTGACTAGAATTTAGGATATGTAAATTTATAATAATAAAGAAAAGAAAAAAAACGTAAAATAATGTATGTATTATCTTACTTATATATAGATACATAGTATATACTACAAATATATATATTTTTTCCACACAACATATATAAATGCAGTAAAAGAAAAAACTGCATTAAACACTAAATAACACAAAAATACAAAGACTATTAAAACTATATATAAAATACATACAACACTCACATTATAAACATTTAAAAAAACACGAAAATTAACAAGTATATTGTAAATATTTTTTTTAATTTAATTATTTATAAAACCCTATAAACAGAAAAACAACAACAACTATTAAAAAAAAAATTTAAAAATAAAACACTGTCATATATACATATTGGAAAAAAATGTAAAATTTTTTTGTCGAACTACTGCCTAAGTATTAAACTAATTAATATATATAAAGAACAAATAAAAACAATATTTATAAAAAAAAAAAATACAACATACTCCCAGTATATAAAAGAAGTAATTCTCTAATATAAAAAAAACAAAACAAAATGCCTGCATTTATTTTCTTTCTAAACCCCTTAAATAAAGTGTAAAAAAAACTACTCTATAATAAAAACAAAAAAAATAATAAAAAAAATTGTTTACCTCAAACTTTGTATACAAATGTAAACAGTTTAGAAAAAAAAACTACCGCTTAAAAAATAACACTAACACAAAAACTAAACAAATTTGGTTGACACAACTAATGTTCATGAATGAATATCAGATCTTTCATTCTCTATTTAATTGTAGCTACCGAATTGATTTTTGTCAGTGTAAAATCACTATTTTTCATTTTTCTTCATAACTCTTTCATTTTATCAGCCACATAAACAATTTATATTCATCATATTTAACCTAAAACCCCCCTCAAAAACTTTTCTCATTTAATCCTTATAACAACATCATTCTAAAAAAAACTGAAAATAAATTAATTTGTAAATGTGTATTATATTTAAAAAAATAATAATATTTAAACAAAAAAATTCTACAAACAAACTTCCTCTACTGACTTTTTTATAAAAAAAAATAACAAAAACATATATATAAAAATGAAAATTATTAAATTTAAACAAAAACCACATTGTAAATTTTATAAAATTAAAACTATTATTTTTATTTATTATTAATTAGTTATTATTTGTAATCTTCTCATATTTTTTTTTCTTCATTTTATAAAAATATTATATATTTTTTTTATATTAATTTTTAAGTTTTATTTTGGTTTAAACAGAAATTTATCTATAAGGAAAAGAAATGATAATACTAAAAAGAGAAAAATAAATATTTTAAAAAATATGAAAAAAATAAATTTTTGTGTTTTTATTTTTTGTTCGTTTACTGAATGAATTAACTCATTATTTTAGCTCATTGAGGTAATTGTAGGCAAGTACTTACCACAAACGCTTATAAATAAGACATTACTTTTATGTTACTATAACTATGTAAAAGTAATGCCTTTAATAACTTATTGATCGTATGGACTCGCTGAAGCATTTATCAATAAAAAATAAATTATTAAGAAATAAGAATTCTTTATTCCACTACTTCGAATTAATCCAGATGGTATGTATTATTTTCATTAGTTCCCAGTCATTAACAAGTTCTTTCTGGATGTTTTACCAAAATATTTTCAAAACGTATAATGAAGATTTGAAACGAAGTATTCATGGAATACTTTTTGAAAGATATGACAATATATGCTTTTTTGAGTTCTAGCTAAGATACACATTTTTCAAATTAAAATTTAATTTTTATTTATAAAAGTTTTTTAATGAAATTATACAGTTGTATAGACACAATTCCCAAAAAAGTATTGAAAAATCAAAAAATGGGATTTTTTAGTTTTTTGGCTATAATATCCATACCAGGGGCAGGGTTATCGGAACCCTTTACATAATAATTAAGAACATATTGGGCCCTCTAAAATGGGTTACTATATCGACTGTGCAATTTGAGAATTTTTGCCCTAAATTTGAATTTTACATAGAAAATTTGGGTGGACCTGTTCCCCTCGGTATCAAAAATGTTCAAATTTGTTTTCATATAAAATATTTGACGTAAAGGTAGCTTTTCAAAAACTATAAATTCCTTATTTATCTTCTTAGACATTTTTTAAATAACTTAAGAATGAAAAAAATAATTTTTTTTTTCAAAGAACTAGCGCAAAATCGCATTTTCTTATTTCAAATGCAAATAGCTTTGGACTCAGTCATTATTTTTAAAATTTTTTTTTCTTTATTTGACACATACATTTATTGTTAGTTCAATAAAGTGGAGAACATCGAGAAATATCAAAACTGAAGTAGGGTGGGTAAAAATTTTGAAAATTTAATGTTCAAATATTAATATATCCTAAGCTATAAAATATAATTGATACCTACGATGAGGAGATTATATATGTATTTTTTTATTAAACGAAGAACCAATGGCGAGCCTATGAGATCCAAATTGAAAACCTATACTCAGAAACACTTCCTCTTTTCCAATGTGAAATTTCCTTCAAACCGGACAAACCGTTTGGAAGTTCCAGATTTATTTCCCTCTTTTTTTATATACCACTGTGCGCAGCTTATTTTTAAAGCTCTTTTTATACACTCCAACACATAGGTCTATCGTGGTAATGTGTAATGGGAATTTTCTAAAATAATGTATAAACGAATCGTAGAAGAAGACATAGGCTTTAAAGAAATTACATTTGTTTCTAACCTTTTAGAATACAAGATAAAATACAGGGTGTCAATCTTTTTTAAATTTTTAGCTTCTGTTTTGAAATATTTTCATTTTTATATTATAAATTTGTTTAAGGTATTTGCCATTGTGAGCTATGACCCATCTTTCAACATATGGATTACGATACTGAGAGATTAAGAGAACTGAAACATGTCAATATCGAATACTATGTTCGAAAGGGAAGCGTATCCCAAAAAGAGCGTAATACATCGATCGAAATAAATAGTAGTCGGAAGGTGCACTGTCTGGACTATATATAAAACTTCCCAACCAACAGTTTTTGCAGGTATTACAATATTTTATGTCTGGCAGTTTTCGCTACAAACGAATCAGTTGTGACCGGTACAGTTTCCCTGTGATGGTCTGGTCAGATTTCAGCAGCTCATAATATATAGGACCATTTTTCTCCCACCAAATTCAGTTAATTGACTTAGCACTTCACATACGATCTCTTACGCTTCGGGTTATTGTAAAGGATCGACTTTTTATCGCATGTAATTATTCGGTTCAAAAATTATTTTCTTTTGTAGTATTTAAACCTCATTTCTTACATGCAAAATCGTTTTTCAAGGTCTCTCGTCTTCAATTTGTATGGTACCCAATTTACTTGCTTTTGGATGAATACTACAAATGTTTTCAAGTTGCTGTCTGTCCCAATGATTTTGCAAGCTCTTGTTGAGTTTTACAACAATCTTCATGGATGCCTGCAATTCTTGCTCTTTTTTGGCTGGTCTGGGCGATCTTTGTCTTCCGTGTCAAAAACACCACTTCTGAACCGACGAAACACATTCACCATAAGCTCTGGTGAGCAATCGGTGTGCATCAGGGGCACATTAAAGAAGTAAAGAAAAACTTTTCGCATATGACAATTAGTTGGTACAAAATTTGACATTTTCGAAGCATTGGTTTACACTATAATGTTCAATAACTAAGTGATAAAACCATCTATTATAAATCCCGCAATATTTAACTTTTTGCAAATATCTTCGTTAAGGGAAGTTGAAATAATTCTCTAAAAATTTATAATAAATTCCAAAAATATTTTGAGATTTAAAGGGTCAATTTCGATATAAATTCTAATTTGTATTTTGTTCTATAACTTATCTGAAATTAAATATTGGAAAATTGGTTACAAAATTTATTATTAAGAAATAATTTTATCAAATTTATGACCAGAAAGTAAATTAGCTGATTGCTAACCCATAATAGGTAAATTGTTAAAATTTGGGCTCTTTATTCCAATTAACTTATTATTTTTTTAAAATGGAGTACCCTCAGAATGGAACACTCTATAGGCATACAAATGTCACGTACGATGACATGGAATTGTCCATATGTATGTTAGATGACTCCAACAAAGTATTCCATATTATTTTGCTGTTACTCTCTATTGTGAATACCACTAATGTTTTAAAAGGCAGAAAAAAAAAATTAATTTTTTTAATATATTTTTTACCATCCATTTTAATCAATACATTTTGTTTAAAACCAAATTAATTAAAATACCAACTCGACTTATGTGATGTATTTGTTAATTGATTGATTAGATCGATTAGGGGTATTTAATTTTGTTTGTATGATTATAAATAAAACAATGGCAACAAAATCGATTATAATTGAAAAAGGGAGATGCTAAAATGGTAAGAACTATGAACGTATAAAAAAAAAATAATGAAAAATAAATATATATTAGTAGCGTCAGCAAAAAGCCCAACGATTTTTTCTTTTAACAAGAGTTTAATGGACCTACATATTTGAAAATCGTTTCGCTAGTAAGTAAATTAACATTCTGAGATTTCAATAAAATGAATTATTAAAATCAAAATATTGTATTTCTTGTAGCAGTATTTAGAAGTAACGGTAGCATTAGTGGTAACGATTTTTGAACTGAAAGGATATTTTTAGGGTAACGGTTTTTGTGGCAGCAGTAGTTGCTGAGTTAATAGCCTTTGGCTGAGCGAATTCGGGTCATAGAACTAGACGTGAGAATGTAGCGGTAACACTACAGTACCTTGGTGAAAACACACTAATGTAACTACTCTCTTTATGCCGGACACTACATGCAACTTATGTACATATACAATGTGTTTGACACAGTTTTATTACTTGAGATTGATTTAATCAACTCAATTAACTTGATATGTATGTATTAAATTAGAATATCTAACTGATGGGTTGCAATTTGTTAATATAATCTGTTTGCGATTTCAAAATATTAGTCATTGATAAATATTACAGACATTTTTCATATAAATTATCATCAAATACCAGTCACACGTATCTTTGTTATATTTAAAGCACTTTTATTTTAAATAACATTTAATAAAGCCAAATAAAATATATAAAAACATACTTTAAATAAATATATAAATGAAAATTGATAATAGAATATACAAAACAACAAAAACTGTATACTTTTGATGACAAATAAAATAAAACTTTTTCTATATTGCCCACAAAAATATGGAAAAATTGCCCAAAAAAAATGTCTGCTGCTTTTCAAGAGTCTTAAAAAAAAACAGAAACAAATAAATAAATAAATATTTTGCAATTATATTATAGATTTTTTATTACTGAATGAAAAAATAAAAAAAAAATACTTTGTTTAAGTGTTTTTATTTATATATCTCTGACAATTTTTAAAGGCAACTGAACAAAATTTTTTTGTATAAATATTTTTTTTAAACACAAAAATCACATAAAAATATAATAAACTGATTCTTTATAAACTCATAACGGAAAAAAAGCAAACTTCATACTCATATCGGGGAGGATGTATAGAATATAAAAAAAAATCAGATTTTTTTCGATTTGTTTGTATGTTGACAATAAATGTTGAAGATGGATTGGATGCATATGAGAAAAATCAACTTTTTGTCACGTTTTTATAAAGCCTACACACAATGAATTATTATTATTATTTTTGGTTTGTTTTGTTGTTGTCGAAAATATAACAAAAAGAATTAAATGCAAAATAAAAAAAAGAAAGCTTTTAAATATCATACAAAAATAAGATGAAAAAAAAGACTGAAAAATTCTTTTTATTCTTATAAAGCCGCTTTAAGTAAAGAACCCACGCACACACCTTATTTCAAATGCACTTCATATACACCGGGTGACAGAGAATGAGAACAATTGTGATTTATTAAAAAAAAAAGATTTAGTTAAATACTTTAAATAAATACAATTTAACATTAACGATTGCTACTTAAATGCTAACTACTTAAAATTAGAATTATACTGCTTTCAACATTGATGACCATACACACATGTAATTGCTGCTTGGTATAAATACAACAATAATATATTTTCTTATAGACATTGAACTAGTTACACATTACAACAACAAGCTAAGCGGCAATATCAATGTATAAATTTAAAATATCAACTATTTCAGGAGGTTGTCTCACATTATGGTTCATAACTTTTTTCTTATTCTCTGTGAATCTTATCAATTTCGGTATGTTTTACACACACATCTGGAAAACTATCCAGAACCCCCATTCACCTAGAAAAAAATTGGAGGTAATTAACAGAAATTGGAAAATTTATATTGTAGTATCCCGTTTGTATACAAACATCTGTATGATACCTCAATATCAAAAACAAAAATTAGAAAATTCAAATTTCCATAAAGGGTTGATTAACAAAGGAAAGTGAAATGGTAACAAATCTGAAACATCTTCTAGAATATGTCGCTGAAAAATCTGCCAAAGCGGTTTATAAAAAAATAAGTTTTTTTCTAAAAATCGGGTTTGGTTTATAAAAAAGACTCGGTTTTTACTAGAAAATTTACTTATCAAAATATACCGAGTTTATATAAACTATTTTTTCAGCAAGACCCAGTTTCCATCAAATTAAAAAACTGAATTTTCACCAAAAATCGAACCTTTAATAAACAAGTAAGAGAGCTATATTCGGCTGTGTCGAATCTTATATACCCTTCACCAAATTATACTTTAAAATAAATTTGTTTAAATATTTTTAGGTAAACAAAATTTTAGTTTTTTTTAAATTGTTTTTAAAAATTTTTTTTTTAAATTTTTTTAAAAGTTTTTCCAAAAAAATTTATGATGAAAAAAAAATTCGGGTTAAAAAATATTTTTCCCGATTTTGACCCATTGTAGGTCCAACTTACTATAGCCTTATCTACATCGTTGCAATGGACTTTGAAATATCTATCATTAGATATCCATATTGTCTATATTAATGAATTAGTAATCCAGATATAGATCAAAAATAGGTCAAAAATCGAGGTTGTCCCGGTTTTTTGCTCATATCTCCGTTATTTATGGACCGATTTTGCTGATTTTAAATAGCAAACTTCTCGAAAGCATGTCTGACAGAATTTTTGAAGATTTGGATCCCGAAGATATCTGGGGTCTTCAGAAATTGATTTCAACAGACAGACAGACAGGTAGACGGACATGGCTTAATCGACTCCGCTATCTATAAGGATCCAGAATATATATACTTTATAGGGTCGGAAATGAAAAATGTAGAATTTACAAACGGAATGACAAACTTATATATACCCTCCCCACGAAGTTGAAGGGTATAAAAACGAGTTCAGTAATATAATTTCTTCAGTAAAAAGTTATGTTTCAGTTAAAAAAAAATTAGCGCAAACCAATTTTAGTAAAATTGTTTTTTTACTTTTGTTTTTCGTTATTTACTAAAACAAATTTTAAATTAAACTAAAAATTAGTGAAAGCAAGTGTAATTCAAGTCTTGAATTATTATGAAGCAATTGAATTACAGTTGTACGTACTAGTCTTTATTTCAATAGCATTCTTTAGTAAAAAGGAAACATACATTCAAGCCATATGTTTTTGGTTTGAAAAATATTAAATTTTTTCAGGTTTTAAACATAATTTCATTTGCATTCAAGTCAAATTTCAACAAAATGTTCAAGTGCTTGAATTTCTGGGACATTGGATGATTTTTGTTTAGTTTTTGTTGTTTTTTATTTGAATATATTTTTCTGAACAAATATTTTCAAATTTGAAAAATCAAAATTCAAATTAATTGATTAATCATAGTTTTGGTTAATCAGAAATGTTGATAAATCGATTAATTTATTAATCAGTATATTAATAATCAGAATGTTTAAATGATGATTAATAAAAGCCATTTTTTAGTATAAAAAAAACCTAAAAATACATAAACTGTATCGTTAAACAGGGTTGGCTACCAGTTCGAAACGGTTCAAAGGTAATGGTAATTAATTTGGATTATTTGGCCAACGATAACACCGTAAGTTATTTCGGTAACGGTATTTTACAGATAAAAGTAATTTTGAATTATTAATAAACTTACAAAAATTAAATAAACTCAATTATTTCAATTCAGGACAAAAGAAATTGGTAATCATCGATCTATAGCGCTCGCCGTTGACGGTTATGGCCTGGCCAACGTCGATCTCCAAGAAATATAGACCAATGTCCGCTATTAACTGTCAAAGATCCTATTAGAAGACCCTTTATATATTCTGATTTGTTACATATAGTCTGTCTGTTGAAATCAAAAATAACTTTTGTTAATATAACCGCTATCTTCCAACTCAGTTGCTATTTAATATCGAAAAAATCGGCTGAGAAATAAACAATAATCCCGGACTACCTCATTTTTTTAACCAATTTTTTTTTACCAAAATTTAAAAAAAAATGTTCAACATTTTTTTTAATTTTTTAATTTGTTAGTGAGTTTTTTTTTCAAAATTTATTTTTTAATTTTTTTAAAAATTTAAAAAACAATTTTATGAAAAAAAATTTTTTTTTGGTAAAAAAAAAATTGGATTAAGAAATATTTTTACCGATTATGACCTACATTGGGTCCGTCGCAAAGATATTTCAAATATATATCATTAGATATCTATATTAATGACTTAGTAATCACGATATACATAATAATCGAGATTGTCCATTTCTCATTTGCGACCCCACAAAGTATATTCATATATTCTGGATAGTTATAGATATCGGCGTCGATATTGCCATGCCAGTCTCTACGTTATGTATGTTGAAAGCAACTTTCCGTAGCCCCCAAATAACTTACGAACATGATTGATACATCAACAAATCGGGAATTCTACCGGCTCGGTCGAGATCGAGAAAATCGGCCCACAAATGGCTGAGATATAATTAAAAACCGGGACAACCTCGATTTTTGGCGAATTTTTTATAAATATCTGGATTACTAAGTCATTAATATAAACAATATGGATATCTAATGATATATATTTCAAAGTCTATTGTAACGATGTACATAGGGCAAAATCGATAAAAATATTTTTTAACCCGGATTTTTTGTAACAAACAAATTTTTTTGTCATGAATTTTTGTTCACTAATAAATTTAAAAAACTAATATTAAAAATTTTAATTTTTTAAAAAAAAAAAATTTTCTCAAAAAAATGTTTTTATTTTAAACTCGAATCGTTTATTTCTTCTATTAAAAAACAGTTTTTCTCTCCTTTTGAAATTCTTTTGAAATTAACGATTTTTCACCGATATACCTAAAGCTATAATTTGAAATGTATATCTGACAGATCTGTGTAACATATCCATATATTATCTGTGAGCATTTGAATATAGATTTTTGTGTAAAAATATGAATAGTAGGAAAGTTTTAATTTCTTAAGGCTGTATGAAAGTATATGTCATCTCAAATAGCAACATTATGGCAGATTGATATTGATATATTGGTCCTTTAATCTGAAATTTTGAAATTTCAAAAGATTTGAGTAACTCAATGATATATCTTTAGATACATGTTGACAAATCATGTGGCCTTCTTTTTTGTTGTGCTCTGTATATTGTTTATTTATGTTTTTGTTGTTGTTGTTTGTAAGCATCCATCCAGTTCGTTTTCATTGTTGTAATGTATTTATTGAATGTATTTATATGTATATGTATCTGAAAGTATTCATTTGTCTGTGCATATAATGCACACACAAATATTATGCATTTTGTTTAAAGAATTCAACGAGTTTTATTAAATTTAACCTCTGAACTTAACAACAATAAGGCACAGAGTTTTATTAGCATTTAAAGAATTCATAATATTGTCATGATTCTTATTTAAAATGCAAAAGAAAATGAAAAAAAAAAACAATAAGAAACTAAAGTGTGTAAAACTGCACCTAATAAATCTGTCATTCGAGAATTAAAAAAGAATTTTATTTGCATTTTAAACTAAAATAAATATGAATAATTTATGGCCAATAGATTAAAGAAATTAAGGGAAACAAAATTTAAAATTTCTAATTAAAATTTCAAATATAAACCATTAAAAAAGAAATCACCACTGTTTGCATATTTTATCATAAAGTATTAACATTTTCAAATATTGTAATTTTTTAAAAGTTTTTCTACTAAATCATATGTTAGGTAGCTGTTAGATTTAAAGTGATGTATCTTTAAGTGTGGCTGTCAAAAACATCACCAAAATTGTAATTTATACCTTCAAACTATAAACTAATAAATCATTTTTTTATGGTTTAATATACTTCTACATATATAAAGCCATGTATGTGGCTATATTGAAAATTATTCTTTGTTTTAGTTATAATCTCAAAACCATTATTATTTTATTTTTTATGTTTTTTTTTAGCAGATCTTGGCTGGTTTTAGATTTTTTTTATACAATATTAAAAAAATATATTTAATTTTATTTTTCTTTGTATATCTACTTCCAGTTTCTTGGCTGCTTGTTTTCAATTTTGTGTTTATTAGTGGTTTTATAAACCACAAAATGTCTATAAATTTTTTTTTGTTTCTTTTCTTGTATAATATTAATAAATTTTTAATAACTCGACAAGAGGATTATGTTAAGTAGGATGATTTAGTAGAGATTTTATTTTGTAAGAAATTAGTTTATTTAAAAATGTTTAATATAGATTGTATATTAGATGGGGGAGGAGCAGAACAATCTATGTATATTGTAAATTGGCAAATTATAGACAGGCGGTAGTCATTAGTTAAACAATAAATCGAAATAGGTAGCAGAATATCAAAAGTGCTTTAAAGAATTTAAGCCTTATTCATAATCAATTTTAGAAAGGTTTTTAAAATAAAATTTAAATACAAGACTGAAAAAAATTGATTATGAAAATGGGGGTTTAAGCTTATTTAAAATAGTAAATTGATGACTAAGTGATTCATAATCTACGAGTCCCAACTATGGCTTCACAGATTACCCTCCTTTCAAATACACATTTGAAGACCCAATGGAGGCATGCGAATTGTTGTCAAACTCAACAAGAGCTATAAAAGAAAATTATTTTTGCACCGGATCATTATTTTCGATGCAAAATGGATCCATTACGATAACCCGAAGCGTAAGAGATCATATATGAAGCCCGAACAACCAGACTAATCGAAACCAAACCCAAATATTCAAAGCTCAATGTCTGTAGTTGGTGGGAGCAAAACAAATCTTATATCACTCCATAATATAAAACAAGTAAGAAAGTATGGTCGGTCAAGCCCGACCATATAATACCCTACACTAAGTAAAAGAGCAAAAACATTTTTCTTTTAAAATTTCAATAATTTATATTTCTGAGTGATTTTCGGAAGTGGGCCTTATATGGGGTCTATGACCAATTATGGACCGATCACCATGAAATTAGGTCGTGTGATTTATGTCTATATGAAAGTTTACTATGTTGAATTTTGTGAGTATACCAACATTTCTAAGCGATTTATGCACGTTAAAGTGATTTTCGGAAACGGGTCTATATGGGAGCTATGACTAATTATGGACCGATCGTAACTTTTGTATATATAAAACTTATTTGGAGCGCAATTTGTGGAGATACATTTATAAATTAAACATTTATGACCGATAAAGTCCAATTTCGGAAGGAGATTTGTATGGGGGCTAGGTGAAATAAAGGACCGATTTCAGCCAGTTTCAATAGGCTTGGTCCTTGGGCCGAAAAAATAATATGTACAAAATTTGATCGAAATATCTTCAAAATTGCGACCTGTACTCTGCGCACAAGGTTTACATGGACAGACAACCAGCCAGCCAACCAAATGGACGGTCGGACGGATATCGTTTAATCGACTCAGAAAGTGATTAAAAGTCGATCGGTATACTATAAGGTGGGTGTTAGACTAATATTTTGGGGCGCTGCAATCATCTGCACAGATGCATAATATCCTCCCCACTATGGTGGTGTAGGGTATAAAGAGTGGTATAAAATTTACTCTCTGAGCTGTTCTCAAAGTAATTTTCTACTCGCGCTGTCGGTTAGTTACATGAATAAACAAGCAATTTGCATCAGTCTGTTTTGTGCGTTCCGTGTTGTTCTGTATTGTTTTCGGTCTTTTGTTTTTGGAAAAAATTCAGGTGGAAAAAATTCAAATAAGCATTTAATAATACTGATTTTCGGAAATATAATTTAACAAATCTTAAACTTATTCTATAGTTTGGCATCGATGACGACACAATTTATGTCCAATCCAAAGATGACAACTGGCTAATTGAAGAGGATAGTCATCTTATATTGGCAAACGAGTTTTAACCCTTTATGGTTCAAGAACTCAAATTTTGTTAGTTTTGTAGTTATTAGGTGATAAATAGGCTATTTTTTTATAGAAAAATTAATCAGCAAATTTTGTCAAAAATTAAGTTACTATTTTTTTAAAAAAATTATATGTTGCAGAAATGCAACATTGCACCAATAGTTCTAAATAATTAAAGTTGAACTTAAAGTATATGAAAGTATATAAAAATAAAGCAGTTGTTTGGTTTGTTGTTACACACGCTTAATCCGCATTCGTTTATCGTCCCAAACTAGCCAGTACCCATATTGGTAGTTTTAATCCCCATTTATGAGGTTTATCCGGTAAAAACTGTTTCAACACACTGCAAGCTTTTGTTGAACACATTTGTTGATCTACAGATAACTGCACTTCAAATGGAACAAATCAATGGCCGAATTTTATACAATCGTTCATAATCATCGTAAAGTGAAGTAACTGCTTAAGTGATTTAAATCGTTTCGACTACATTGTCGCTCGTGACATCTTTCTGAATATAGTATAAATTAGTGAGGTTGATAATGTTCTCAGTAAGCAAATAGGAAATACCCCATTTCTAAGCGAAGTATTTTTGGAGGTTATATATCAGATCCATGGAAACGTGGTTGGCCATCATTCAACCTTAGGCTTTTAGTTTTCCATGTTCCTAAGCAAATGGATAGACAACATTGGAGATGCTGCAGTGGTATTACTGGGAGGGGCGGTAACAGAACCTAAATCCTTTGCTCTGAGTGATCGTGCACATTTGATAGATTGTTATTGGGCTCAAGTTCATTTTTGAATTCAGGTAATACATCTTATTCCTCATCAGAGCTTTCATCATCATTCGCCTCTACGTTGAATCAACAGCATCATCGTCAACAGAAAAGTCTAGGACATTTTCACTATCTTTCCATTTTGCTAGCATATTTTCCAGGTCCGTATCAGTTAAATTATGAAATCTACGACTTATTTTAATACTGATACATCTCAACACGCAATGTTGCATATATGCAACAAACCAAAATCATTACAAAACATAACCAAATTGGTTTTGCGAAAAAATAAAATAAATGATTATTGAAATACACCTTCTTAACTTTCACTCACACAAATTTCATTAACCAAATATCAATATTTCTTCAATAAATAATTTTTCGCAAATGAATTCGAAAAGTGCAAGACAGATTTGTACAGCTACGTCATTTGAATGAAATAAATACCCAATTGTTTTCATATAGAAAGCTTATTAGCTTCTAAACCGTTAGAATACTTTATTGCCAATCTATAATAAGGAAATAAATTGCATATATAATATTTTTACACTTATTTTAGGGGTATGTTGCAGAAATGCAGATATCTTCGGGATCCAAATCTTCCATAATTCTGTCAGACATGCTTTCGAGAATTTTGCTATTTAAAGTCAGCAAAATCGGTACACAAATGGCTGAGATATGAGGAAAAAACCAAGACAACCTCGATTTTTGACCTATTTTTGACCTATATCTGGATTACTAAGACATTAATATAGACAATATGGATACCTAAAATAGATATTTCAAAGACATTTGCAACGACGTATATAAGACCATAGTAAGTTGGACCTACAATGGGTCAAAATCGGAAAAAAAAATTTAAACCGAATTTTTTTTTTCACAAAAAAAAAATTTAAAAAAAAACAAAAAAAATTTTTTAAAATTTAAAAAAAAAAATTTTAAAATTTAAAAAAAAAAATTAAAACAACAATCGAAAAAAATTTTTTCCAAAAAATTAAAAAAAACAACTGGAAAAAAAATTAAATTTTGTTTACCTAAAAATATTTTGAAGTATAATTTGGTGAAGGATATATAAGATTCGGCACAGCCGATTATAGCACTCTAACTTGTTTTTATCTCATATTAAATATTAAATTTTTAAAACAAAATAAAATTTATTAAAATTAAAAAATAATGTGTTTTTCTTAAATCAATCTTAGTTTGGCTTACATCAAGTACGAATTCGAGCTTAAATCAATCCTATTTTTGGGTTATATCAAGTACGAATTCGTGCTTCAATCAAGTTTAGAATTCTTGAAACAAGCTCATTTTAAGATTAGTTCAATCTCGGCCGTACTTAGGGAGAACTAAAATTAAGATTTTTGGGCTTGATGAATCCGTACTTTAATCAAGTATTTTGTACTCGGTTTAAGAAAATCCGTACTTACCCTACTATTGACACCGCTCCGGATTGATTTAAGTACAGATTACTTAATTTGTTTATGAGTGTATCTATTATGAGCTGCTGAAATATGGCCATATCATCTCAGGGAAACTAATTCGCTTAAAGTGAGCATTTGGAGAAAAACGTCCAGAATATGCGGCCAGAAATGAAAGCGTAGTAATACCTGTTAAAAGCTATATAAAATGAAATAGTTGGGAAGTTTTGTCTCACCCGCTTTATAGTCCATACCGTGCCCCGTCCGACTACTATTTGTTTCTATCGATGCAGAACGCTTTCTCTTGGATACGCTACCTCAGGATAAAGAGACCATCTAACACCCGGCTTTTACCAGAGACACCAAATTAGGTACAGAAATATGCCTGTTTCAGAGAGAAATTATTACCAAAATGAATGGAAACATAATTGTATTTTTTAAATTTTTGTCGAATAGGCTCAATTACTGCTGCTTTCACGAGAATTTCATAAATTTTGACTGCCTTGTTAAATTATGTTTATTTCAATATTTTGTGTAATTTCATTTACCTTCACTTCAAATTTATTTTTTAGACTTTTCCTTCATTCTTATTTAGCCTAAGCTGTGTGGTTTTAACAAATCAGCTTAAGCTTAAGACCTTAATTCACTTACAAAAATTATTTTATTGTTTATCTTTTACAATTTGTTTTCTACTCTTAAAACAATATAAACCATTTAATTTAAGTGCATTTAATTCTGACATGAGTTTAACCTTAAAAATGAATTGTTTAATCTGTGATATTTTAACCTGTAGTGCTTCTCACTTAAAGGTTTTTATATGTAAAGACCAGTATATGCACTATAATTTGTGCAATTTTTATTTTGTTTTATTTTTTTGGCCAAATACAATGAAAAAAAAGTCAAGTTGTAAAGAAATCCTCTTAAATTTGTTGAAGAACTTTTTAATTAAAAATTTTGTTTTATTTCTTTTCGTTTTTTTTTCTAAAGCCTTTTTTCTGTAACAAATAAAATTTTGTAGTTTTAAAACTAGACTAAAGACATAAGAAAAGCTAAATATCGTACATCAAACTACAAATTAAATAGTGTTTATATCCACTGAAAGCGAAAAGCAAAGAACTTTTAACAGACTTTTAAGTAAGAATGAAAGGAGAAAGAAAAAAGTCAAAAAAAAAAAACTTTTCTTATTACAAGATTTTAGATAAAGAAACAACAAAACTTAAAGTACAAAATTTTAATTTGCTATTGCTGCACAAAAATTAAATGCAATAAAGTGTAGGAAAAGTATATAGACAAAAAGAAAATGTTAAAGACAAGCATTGACATATTTTTTTTTTTAAGTTTGAACGAAAAAAATTATAAAAAGTACCAGAGATGTTGTACTAAAATACATGATATTAATTTATACTTAAGAAATAAAACTACGAGTATTACCCCTTTTAATTTATAGTTGAAAAATTGTTTGAAAAATAGTAAAAAAAAGACAGAAACAGTAGTTATGTGTTTTAAATTTGTAAAGCGAGATATACATCTATACATTTACGCGTGTGTTTTAAATACTCTACAGTTGTTATGTTAAGTTGGGTGAAAGAAATGTATAATTTTAAAATTTATATTTGCTAAAGCAGATCAACCTTACAAATTTTAATAAACCTAAATAGTACCATTTGAAGAAAGACAGTTACTCTATTTTTATACCCTTCGCCTTCTTGAGAAGGGTATATGTAAGTTTGTCATTCCGTTCGTAATTTCCACAATATAATTTTCCGACCCTATAAAGTATATATATTTTGAATCTATAAGGATAGCTGAGTCGATTAAGCCATGTCCATCTGTCTGTCCGTCTGTTTTTTTTTTTAAATCAATTTTCTGACGACCCTTCGGGATCCTAATCTTCAATAATTCAATCTGTCAGATATGCTTTCGAGAAGTTTCCTATTTAAAATCAGCAAAATCGGTCCACAAATGGCTGAGATATGAGGAAAAAAACCAGGACAATCTTTTAGTTTTCACCAAAAAAACAAGAAATTGAAAAAACAAAAAAAAAAAATTTAAATTTAAAAAAAAAAATTTAAATAACAATTAAACATTTTTTTTCCAAAAAATTAAAAAAAAATTTTGTTTTCCTAAAAATATTTCAAATTTTTATTTGGAAGTATAATTTGGTGAAGGGTAAATAAGACTCGGCACAGCCGAATATAGCTCTCTTACTTGTTATACCCTTCACCTTCGTGAGAAGGGTATATATAAGTGATTTCTACATTTTTCATTTCCGACCCTATAAAGTATATATATTCTGTCTGTTGAAATCAGTTTTCTGAAGACCCCAGATATCTTCGGGATCCAAATCTTCAATAATTCTGTCAGACATGCTTTCGAGAATTTTGCTATTTAAAATCAGCAAAATCGGTCCACAAATGGCTGAGATAAGAGTAAAAAACGAAGACAACCTCGATTTTTGACCTATATCTGGATTACTAAGACATTAGTATAGACAATATGGATATCTAATGATAGATATTTCAAAGACATTTGCAACGACGTATATAAGACCATAGTAAGTTGGACCTACAATGGGTCAAAATCGGAAAAAAAAATTTTAAATTTAAAAAAAAAAAAAAAATTTCCAAAAAATTAAAAAAACAACTGGAAAAAAATAAAATTTTGTTTACCTAAAAATATTTAAAATTTTGAAGTATAATTTGGTGAAGGGTATATAAGATTCGGCACAGCCGAATATAGCACTCTTACTTGTTTTTTTTTTAAATTGTTTTTAAAATTTCTTTTTTTAATTTTTAGAAATAGAATATATAAAAAAAAAATGTTTGGTGAATAAAAAAATTCGTGTTAAAAATATGTTTCCCGATTTTGACCCATTGTAGATACAACTTACTATATAGCCTTATATACATACATCGTTGCAATGGACTTTAAATATCTATCATTAGATAGCCATATTTTCTATATTAATGACATAATAATCCAGATAAAGATAAACAAGTAAGAGAGCTATATTCGGCTGTGCCGAATTTTATATACCCTTCACCAAAATATACTTTAAAATAAAAATTTTAAATATTTTTAGGTAAACAAAATTTAATTTTTTTTCAGTTGTTTTTTTCGAAATTGTTTTTTAAAATTTTTTTTTAAATTTAAAATTTTTTTTTTTAAAAAAAAATTTTTTTTAGTTTTAAATTTTTTTTTTTAATATTTAGTGAAAAAAAATTATGGTGAAAAAAAAAATTCGGGTTAAAAAATATTTTTTCCGATTTTGACCCATTGTAGGTCCAACTTACTATGGTCTTATATACATACGTCGTTGCACAGGTCTTTGAAATATCTATCATTAGATAACCATATTGTCTATATTAATGATTTAGTAATCCAGATATGGGTCAAAAATAGGTCAAAAATCGAGGTTGTCCTGGGTTTTTCCTTATATCTCAGCCATTTGCGGACCGATTTTAAATAGCAACCGACCCGGAAGAATTTCGGAGATATTGATATATCATTCGTGTATGTGAGTTATTTGGGGGCTTCAGAAAGTTGATTTCAACACACAGACGGACATGACTATATCGACTCCGCTATCTATAAAGATTCAGAATATATATACTTTGTGGGGTCGCAAATGAAAAATGTTGAAATTACAAACTGAATGACAAACTTATATATACCCTTGCCACTCATGGTGAAGGGTATAAAAATGGGGCAAAAAGCTCAGCCATTTATGGGCCGATTTTGTCGATTTTAAATAGCAACCGAGCCGGACAAAATCCCGATATATTGATGTATGAATCATGTTTGTATGTTATTTGGGGGCTACGGAAAGTTGATTTCAACATACAGACGGACATGGATATATCGACTTCGATATCTATAACGATCCTGAATATATATGTATACTTTGTGGGGTCGCAAATGAAAAATGTAATTGCCACTCCGTTTGTAATTTCTACATGTTTCATTTGCGACCCCACAAAGTATATATAATCCGGATCGTTTTAGATAGCGGACTCGATATAGGCATGTCCGTCTGTATATTGAAATCAACTTTCCGCAGCGCCCAAATAACTTACATACTTGATTCATACATCAATATACATATCTGCTAAAGACAACATCGATTTTGGATCTATATCTGGATTACTACGTCATTAATATAGACAATATGGATATCTAATGATAAATATTTCAAATACCTTTGCAACGGCGTATATAAGGCTATAGTAAGTCGGAACTACAATGCGTCAAAATCGGGAAAAATATTTTTTAACCCGAATTTTTCCCACCAAAAAAATTGTGTCGTCATAAAATTTTTTTCACTAATAAATTTCCAACAAAAAAAAGATTTTTAAATTAAAATAGAATTTTATAAAAAATTGTTTTGTCATAAAAGTTAAAACTTTTCGTTTTTTAAATTTAATTTTTTCAACACCCTGGATCCGCGACTGAATTGAATTTACAAGGGGTATTTTAATTACTGCTTTTTCATCCAATCAAGGAAATCAGTCCATAAATGTCTGAGCTAGGCAACAAATTTAAACTTCAGGAGACATGATCTACCACAAATACCTTGTGGAATATATTTTGAAAGAAGTGAGCCCAATTGATCCATAAATAGCCGAGATATCAGAAGAAGAAAAAATCATTAATATCAGAAAAATATTTAAAGTTCAGCAAAACACCTTAATTCAAAAAAATCGTAGTTTTATAAAAAAAAAAAACTTTAGAAAATGATAGTTTCAGATGATACCTTTTGATAGAAATTTTGATTTTTAATAACATTCATAATTTTCAGTATGAAAACTAAGGATCTTAATTAAATTCGAAGACATCCAGTAACAACCTACATTTGTGTAGGGTAATCATTAATTCGTTGTTGGCCTTGTATTACCGATTTCCTTGTATTATTTGTCTAGCGTAAGTGTTTAATAGGGGAAGACCTCCATATAATTCTTGTTGTACCATGTTATGTTTTTTTTCGTAGTTTTTTGTTTAATTATTTTATTTTTTTTTATTTCATGTTGATATCTAAGTAATTTAATTTACATTACCATTGATAAGTGCGGTGTATTGTGTGTGTATTTTTTATTTAGTTGTTTTTCAGTTTTTAAACTGCAGTTTAATGAATTGTATGCGTTTTATTTTTTGTGGTTTTTTATTATTTTGGTACGAGTATGAGGTGGTAAAGTGTTGGTTGGCGGTGGTGGTGTTCTTGTTCATGGTATACCATTGCCATACTTATCAACGTCATATCATATGATATACCCCAGGGGTGTGGTTTTAATTGTTTTCGAAAAAAAACAGAAAAAAAACAACAAACTTAAATTGAAAATAAAAACGAAATGTAAAAAAACTACTGCATTTTTTACATATGAGCAGAAATAACAAGTATTTATTTTTTTTAACCTTAGTTTATTTAAGTGTGGTTAAATTAAACTGGCCACAAGGTTTTATATTACACATCCTACTACGGTTTATTATGGTTTTCTTGCAATTCGTTTTTTTTTGTTGATGTTTTCTCTTGTTTTTTATACAAAATAGAATTTATAATGTAATTAATAGCAAAAGCATATTTATTTTGATAGACCGTAATATAGTTGTGATAATACGTGACATTATTGAGAAAAATTGGTAAAGGAAAAGGCATTAAAAAGAGTTGTTATGAAGAAAGGAGATGGGGTGTTATAATTATGTGGTCAATTTACAGAAAAAAACCCAGCCTTTAAAAATTAAAGTCACATTCATTTCATTTATATATATTTCTCATAATAATTATTTATTCTGCATAATAAACTAGGTCAAAGACTAGCCTGAAAGTTAGAAATATCAGTTGATCATAAATATTCCCACCACCTAGCAAACATCTTACTGTTTTGTAGGGAGTTTATATAATTTAAATTTCTTCTACAAGCTTACGGAAAATATATCGATCTACATCTATTCTGAGAACTATGTTAAGGTTTTATGGAAATGAAATGTATTTGTTTCTAATCTTATTCCAATTCTCTTTACTGTACATTGTTTGGAATATATTATTTACACTATATATACTGATTGATTTTGAAATACCTGAATATAGAGACAAGCAATTTTAATGTCTGGCTTCAAATAGATCCACTAAGAATGAAAATGTTAAAAATGGGTAAATTTAGTAGCCATATATCTTTAAACTAATGCAGTTACAAAATAAATTTAAATCAAATGTTCATTCCTTAAAAAAAATAGAAAACTGTTATTTGGTACTTTTTGGAAAATCAATCTTTATGAAGGAGAAACTGGGTAAAAATTGTATTTGGTACTTTTTTAGCAGCCTTTGTATCTTTTAAATCAATAAACAAAGAAATACAATTTAAATAGTATTTTTAAGTTTTCAAAAATACCACAAATATATTTGGTACTTTTTGGAAATTCGGAAGCTTTATACATTTTTTTAATTTTTTTATCATCAAATATTTTCATACATGACATATTAATACTTTATTAAAGGACTTCCATTAAGATATTGAAATTTGTTTAAAAATTTGCATATTTTGGTAAGACACAAGTGCAAAGTAGTATATGAAAATATTCGAGTAAAGAATTTGGTACTTTTTAAAAATATATTTATTCTTGAGCAAATGAATGCAGATTTTCGTCGATTGATTCATATCAAAAACTTACGCTTACGCTTTTATAGCTTTTTTAAAATTTTAGCTTGATGGGCATTCTAGGGGTTAGAGAAATTGGTACTGAACTTATTAAACTCAAAATTTAGCTATTGAAAGTACGAATCCTGGCTAAGGTACACAATTAGTACCTTTTGCTTCTAATCATATTAAAAAAAAGAGACCTATTGGTACGTTTTCGTTCTTTAAATGCTACTTAATAAATCTTATACAAAAACAAGTAAGAGAGCTATATTCGGCTGTGCCGAATCTTATATACCCTTCACCAAATTATACTTTAAAATAAATTTTTTTAGGTAAACAAAATTTAATTTTTTTTTAATTGTTTTTCAAAAAATTTTTTTTTTGAAATTGATTTTTAATTTGTTTTTAAAAAAGTTTTTTCCAAATTTTTTTTTAGTTTTTAAATTTTTTTTTTTTTTGAAAAAAATGTATGACAAAAAAAATTTTTTGATGACAAAAAAATTCGGATTAAAAAATATTTTCCCGATTTTGACCCACTGTAGGTCCAACTTACTATAGCCTTATATACATCGTTGCAATGGACTTTGAAATATCTATCATTGGATATCCATATTGTCTATATTAATGACTTAGTAATCCAGATATAGTTCAAAAATAGGTCAAAAATCAAGGTTGTCCCGGTTATTTGCTCATATCTCCGTTATTTATGGATCGATTTTGCTGATTTTAAATTGAAAACTTATCGAAAGCATGCCTGACAGAATTATTGAAGATTTGGATCCCGAAGATATCTGGGGTCTTCAGAAAATTGATTTCAACAGACAGACAGACAGACAGACGGACATGGCTAATCCGCTATCCATAAGGATCCAGAATATATATACTTTATAGGGTCGGAGATGAATAATGTAGAAATTACAAACGGAATGACAAACTTATATATACCCTACTCACGAAGGTGAATTGAGATAGAAATTTGGCTCCAAAACGTGGCATTTTTTGAAGTGTTTGAAAAGATTTTTAATTTATTGAACTTACCAATTCAAATTTAGCTGGAATGCTTCAAGGTTAGGTTAAGCCACCTAAGAGGTACTTTTTTGCTAATGGTACCAAAAAAGAGACAACTAATATTTTTACTTCTAATGGTACTTTTTAAATTTTCTGTAAGAATGATCTGAGAAATATGGCCCTGAATGAGAATCCTTAAGTGGAGTACTTTTTTTTCTAATACATAGTACTTTTTTTATATTTTATAATAATAAACTTCAAACATACATAAATTATAAATACATGAAGAAGAATGCGTTAGAATGTAATATATAGGAAATTAATGTTACTTTTTGTGGTCTTCTAGTGCTACTACTTATCTAAATTTTCTATAGTCAGGAGCTATCCAAAAGGAGAGACATTTTTTTTTTTTTCAAATGAAGATACGGGAAGTTTTTCAAAATTTTTAGCTTTTATTTTGCACATTGTTAGCTATGAACTTTTACAATCTTTCTGGCAACATATGCATTCCGAGCCAAAAGAACTGCTCATCTTTTGAGGCCAAGAACGAATCAAGCCAATACAAAGTGAATCGTATCCCAGAGAGACAGTTCTGCATCGATCGAAACAAATAGTAGTCGGACGGTGCACGATCTGGAATATAAAGCGGGTGATGCAAAACATCCCAACCACTTCATTTTAAATACTTTTTAACAGGTATTGCAACATGTGGCCGAGCGTTGTCATGATGGAATATTACGGCAGCATATTCTTGGATTTTTGCGGCCAATGATCACTTCAAACGAAGTAATACAGGTTCCCTGTGATGTTCTAGTCAGATTTCAGCATCTCATAATAGATAGGACCATGGATATTTTACCTTGGTATCGATTCGGTTGGTTGGCCGGGCTTCTCATACGATCGGGTTATTGTAATGAATCGTTTTATTATCGCAGATAATGATTCAGTGCAAAAATTAATTTCTTTTATAGCGTTCAAGCATTATTTCGGACATGCAAAATCGTTTTTCTGGGTCTCTCGGCTTCAATGGTACCAAAATCACCACTTTTTATTCGCACAAATCATCTCTCGCGCATAAGCTTTGGAGAGCAATTGGTGTGTTTCAGCGGCACTTTTTTTTCAATTTAAAGAAGTAAAGCAAAATTTCCCGCATATTATGCTTTGTTGGCTGAAAGTTCGACATTTTCGAAGCGAAAAAAACTTTGTTGTTTACACTATAATATTTAATAACTAAGTAAGAATAAATAACAGATATGTATTCTTCAAAATGACATATAAGTCAAAATCGTGCAAATATTTTAATAATAAATTGTTATATTTTAATAAGTCCCCTGACATTAACTTGCTAAAATAGGTTAAATGCTGGCATTTTGATATGCTATAATTTTTAGCTCAGACAAAAACCATTTATATTCTGGCCCTTCGAACCTTATGCATCTCCTTTCATTTGAATCTAACTAAGCTCAAAAACTGCAACATATTTTCTGTAAAACTGTTTTTATAGGATTTTTTTCTTGTGTTATTAAGCAGCAACAACATTTAACGCCTAGGCTAAAATAACAAAAACAACTTAAGGCCTATTAATAAAACAAAAAAAAACAATTCATTCTTTTTTTTAACACTCTTTTTTCCGCACCAGTAAGAAAAGAAAATATGAGAAAAAAATTTATAATACGAAACAATTAAAAAATCTAAGTAAAAGAATAATACAAACCACAGGCTAAAAGTAATAGAACAGCACACGCAGCAACAATAACAACAACAGAAAAAACTCCCTCTTTTATATACATAGCTAAGCAAAAACAACAAGCAAATATGAACAAAAAAGGAAGAAAAACAAAAATGGAACTGAAGCACTTTTTTTTCGTAACAAACAACAACAAAAATGTGGGTAATAAAAACAAAACCAAACAAATACAAAAGAGCATGAAACTCCAGTAAACAACAAAAACATTAATACAAAAAGGACTTTGGCAAGAACAGAACTAAGTAACACAATAAAGCAAAACAAATAATTAACAAAACAACAATACACCATATTTGAAGCAATAAAAACCCCTAAACAACAACAGCAGCAACAACAATAATACATTAAAACACATGCACGAACACTACGCAAACCGAGGAGAAAGGAGTAAATGTTGCCATAACCAAAAAAACAACAGTATTTTACTCTTTGCTCAAAATAGAAGAAGTACGAACTGTGAGAAGGAAATAATAACAAAAACGTTTGTTACAAGTATGACAAAATACGCACACTAGTGTAAAGTTAGTTGCAGTCAGTCAGCCAAATACAGTAGCTTCTTCATTTGTAAACGAAAGGATATGAAAAGGATCATAAAATGAGGTTATGTTAAATGATGATTTAATGTTTTTGTTTTTTTAAGCATGTAAAGAACACATGCAAGTAAGTGTGTGTTTTTGATGTGCGAGGATTTTAACACTTTTCTTAATGAATTTTTATGTCGAACATATGACGTTTATAAAGTGGAGGTGTGAAATGGCGTATCCTTTGAAATTATGCCTAGCAAGATGAGTGAAGCTAACATTTCTTACATTTGTTACATTTTTGTTGAAAAATCTATTATTCCCAACATAAATAAATCTTTATTTTATATTGTTACTAATAAGAAAAATTCCATAAATTTTTTCGACTCTCGACATTTTCGACAAACCAAGGTAACGAAAGAAAGTAAGTCATCGAGTTTATTTAAAGAGTTTATCTTAATGCTGATCAGTTATATGTGCAAAGTTATACCAATTTTTATACCCTGGCTGGTGTTTGTGACGTGCAAAAATATTTCCCTAACATCCACCTTATAGTATAAAGGTCTGCTCAGGATCACTTTATGGGTCGATTAAGCGAGGTCTGTCCTTCCTTCCGTCCGTCCGTCTGCCCGTCCATGTAAACATTTTAATCAAAGATAATTCGACAAAATTTGGCACAAGCTTTTCTATTGCCCCAAGGACAAGCCTATTGAATTTGGTTAGAATCGTTCCATTATATCTTCTAGCCCCCTGAAATTTGTTAAACTCTCGTAAATATCTGAATTATAAGCATATCCAAAACAAATTCAGCACAAATAAGTTTTATATAAGCTGAACTCTTACTACCAAATTTAGCACCGATTTTTTTTAATATATGAGAATTGAAAATTTACAAAATTGGTTCCAATACAAATGAAAACGCCATACGGTCTAAACGCCTAATCAAATAATATAATATTTGCTCATATTTTGGTTTATAACTTTTTTTTTCTCCTAAATCGATTTTGCTAATTTTTAATAGAATACTGTCTAGGACAATGATAAACAGTTTCCAATGAATCCTATTTAATTCGATTTGGTTTTTTGGATTTGAGAGTAATATACAAAAAATAATTTATTTTCACTTAGTTATAGACCAACAAAGTTTTTTTGCATCGAAAATATCGCAATATGACGGAGGTTTTGCTTTACATATTTAACTTGAAGCAGAAGCACACAAAGCTTATGGTGAATGCATTCTATCAGATTCAACGTGAAACAGATGGTTTGTTCCGTTCAGAAGTAGTGATTTTGACACCGAAGACAATGATCCCCCAGGGCAGGCAAAAAAAGTTTGAAGACCAAAAATTGGTACTTCATGAAGCTATAATTCCAAAACGTTTGCAGGATTCATCCAATTCCAAGAAAATTGGGTACCATACGAATTGTAGTCGAGATACCCGAAATGATGCTTAAACACTATAAAAAAAAATAATTTTTGCACCGAATTATTATTTGCGATGAAAAATGGATGCGTTGCAATAACTCGAGGTGTATTTGATCATATATGAAGCCCGGCCAACCAGCTGAATAGACACCATATTCAAATATCCATGGTGCTAAGGTAATTTTCTGTATTTGGTGGGAGCAAAAGTGTTCTGTCTATTATGAGCTGCTGAAATACGACTCCAGACATGAAACCATAATATTTCATCATGACAACGACCGGCCACATGTTGAAATACATGTTAAAAAGAATGGTTGTGTAGTGTTACCTCACCCGCTTTATAGTCGAGGCCTTGCGCCTTCCGAATACTATTTGTTTCGATCGATGCAGAACGCTCTCTGTGGGAATAGTGTATCCGATATTGTCTTGATTCGTTCTTTGGGCTCGGAATCCATATGTTGCCAGAAAGAAAACGACCTTGAGCATATTTATGAGGTACAAATGTTTCAAAATAAAAGCTAAAAATTTTAAAAAACTTTGGAACAAATTACACGAAAAGCATTGCCAGCAATACTATGGTACTTAGGCTTCTAAACGATTAGTTTCATAAAATTTTACTAACGCAAATGTTAAATCGACGACAGATTCAGTTTCTTCTCCTCTGATCGCTCTGGTATCCCCATTACCAAGTGATCTAGTTGTGAAAAGGACTCCTGAAGAATATGAGCCCTCGAGAAATGGAAGCTAAAAATAAAGATTCCTTAAAATCATTATTCTTACGAATTTAGCTGAGGGCAGCTCATTGTTGGTTTACTGCATGCCCAAATAGCTGTTTTTTCGGAGAACTAATATTCTTCCATTTACATTTCTTATATTGCTCATATGTTATTTTGTGGTTGTACGTCCATCTCCCGGATTGTCTGGAGGTCTTGCCTGATATTCACTTTTTACGCATGCCATGTAGCTTTTCAAATATATCGATACATATGTATATAACCTTCACCAAATTTATTTCAGCAACAATTTTATTTTTATTATTTTTATACCCTTGTCATTCCGTTTGTTATTTCTATATTTTTCATTTCCGAAAGCGGAGTCGATATAGCCAACTTATATACAATCTATCCGCTATAGACCTGGTTTAGTTGTTGTTTAAAATCTAGAAAATCAGGCCACAAATGGCTCAGATATAAGGAACAAACGGACAACTTCGATTTTTGACCTATTTATACCCTACACCACCATAGTGGGGAGGATATTATGCGTTTGTGCAGACGTTTGTAACGCCCAAAAATATTAGTCTAACACCCACGATTAAACGATGTCCGTCCGTCTGGTTGGCTGGCTGTCCATGTAAACCTTGTGCGTAGAGTACAGGTCGCAATTTTGAAGATATTTCGATCAACTTTGGTACATATAACTTTTTCGGCCCAAGGACCAAGCCTACTGAAACTGGCTGAAATCGGTCCATTATTTCACCTAGCCCCCATACAAATGTCCCCTTGAAATTGGACTTTATCGGTCATAAATGTTTAATTATACCCTACACCACCATAGTAGGGAGGGTATAATGCGTTTGTGCAGATGTTTCTAATGCCCAAAAATATTAGTCTAACACCCACCTTAAAGTATACCGATCGACTTAGAATCACTTTCTGAGTCGATTAAACGATGTCCGTCCGTCCGTCCGTCTGGTCGGCTGGCTGTCCATGTAAACCTTGTGCGCAGAGTACAGGTCGCAATTTTGAAGATATTTCGATCAAATTTGGTACATATCATTTTTTCGGCTCAAGGACCAAGCCTATTGAAACTGGCTGAAATCGGTCCATTATTTCACCTAGCCCCCATACAAATGTCCCCTCGAAATTGGACTTTATCGGTCATAAATGTTTAATTTATCTATGTATCTACACAAATTTCGCTCCAAATAAGTTTTATATATACAAAATTCATGTCACCAAATTTTGTTACGATCAGTCCATAATTAGTCATAGCTCCCATATAGACCCGCTTCCGAAAATCACTTTAACGTGCATAAATCGCTTAAAAATGTTGGTATACACACAAAATTCAACATAGTTGGCTCTAATATAGACATAAATCACACGACCTAATTTTATGGTGAACGGTCCATAATTGGTCATAGCTCCCATATAAGGCCCACTTCCTAAAATCACTCACGAATATAAATTATTGATATTTTAAAAGAAACATATTTTTACTCATTTACTTGGTGTAGGGTATTATTACTATTATTACTTGTTTTGATTTATATCTGGCTTACTAAGTCATTAATATAGAGCATATGGATATATAATGATAGATATTTCAAAGACCTTTGCAACAACTAATATGACGTAATAACGGGAAACAAATTTTTAACCCAATTTTTTTTTCATCAAAAAAATTTTTTATGATAAATTTTTTTTTTCACTAATAAATAAAAAAAATGTTTGTTTAAAATATTAAAAAATAAAAATTAAATTTTAAAATGAAAATTAAAAAAATTTAATTTTTTTCCCTAAAAGTATTTAAAACTTTTATTTTAAAGTATAACTTGATGAAGGGTATATAAGATTCGGTACAGCAGAATATAGCTCTGGTACTTGTTTTTACCAAAAATGGGTTTCAATCTTAATTGTTGGACTTCAAGCTGATTTTTTAACATTCATCTAAGATGAGAACTCAGTTATGTTTTGTTGCTTTGAAAACAAATCGAATGTTTTGTGGGAAATACTAGAAATTTTACCTATTTCGATAAAAGTTCTCTAAAATTTATTTCTTTTTTTAATATTTACTAAAACAAACCAAACAATTTTCAATCAATATTTTCGAAATGTTAAAGGCAGTTTAACAACTTAAAGTTTAATGATGTGGAATCATGAGTAGGAAAAAAATAAATGTTTTTTTGCAATTGTGTATTACTTTAATATCCTTTTTTTTGCCAAATTTTATTTAGTGAAATTTCCTTGCAAAAACTCCTGTGAACAAGATACAGGATTTTATTTTTTATTATTATGTTAGAGAGTTTTTTTCTGCTGCTGCTACTGCCAAACAAAAGGACAAGTCAAGAAGGTCCTGGTTTTTTTATGTGTTAGTATATGAGAGTAATATTAAATTTTCTATTGTATATATAGGTAGCTATAAATACATATACAGACATTTTTAAAATTAAACCAGCCAACCTTAGCCTTGAACAAACTTAACAGTATGTGTACAGGATAAAAAAGCTAAAAAGTAAAAGAGAAAGAGAAAAGTCAGTACAAGAAAAAATTAATTTTATTTTTTTTTGAAACAAAAAAAATAAGATTGAAGACAATTCAATTGAAAATCGATCGATAATCTTTTTGACCACATAGCCTGACTGCTTAACTTACCAGCTTGGTAGTTTTTTTTTTATAGAATATTTGTTTTATATGAGCTTTTTTTATTAAGGATTTTTTGTTCTTTCTCGGATTAAATTTTAAGAAAGGCCCTGCTTTTAAGACTACACTACCAATCAGGCCAAAGTTTTTTTTGTACTTAATTTTTGTTTTAAAGGACTTTTTTCTAAATGATTTTGCTGCTGCTCCATACCAGTTTCAGTTGAAAGTCTAAAGACAAGCCTTTATTTTTGTTGGTTGTTTGTTTATTTATTTTCTTATTGCTCAAAATTACTGTAATGTCAGTTTAAAAACGAATCCTTAAGAATGTTGTGTAAAAAAACAATTTACTAAAGAAATATATAAAGATATAAATAAGTAAACAAACTGACAGGATAATGTATGTAGATGTATGTAAGTAGGTTTGTATATATTACTCAACTTTACTTTTTAAAGAGTTTTAACAGGAATACTGTGCTTTTCGTCCTTGCTACTGTTTTTTGTTTTTTTGAACTGATGTATTACTTAAACTTAAAATAAGGGTATAAATACATGTATAAATAAATTTTGTTAAAATGCACCCTAGATTTAGTGAAGTTTCTTATTATAGTTAGCTATGGTTAGTATAAGACGGTAGTCTTTAGTATAAGACGGTACTCTTTAGTATAAGACTTAGTCTTTAGTATAAGACTTAGTCTTTAGTATAAGACGTAGTCTTTAGTATAAGACGTAGTCTTTAGTATAAGACGTAGTCTTTAGTATAAGACGTAGTCTTTAGTATAAGACGTAGTCTTTAGTATAAGACGTAGTCTTTAGTATAAGACGTAGTCTTTAGTATAAGACGTAGTCTTTAGTATAAGACGTAGTCTTTAGTATAAGACGTAGTCTTTAGTATAAGACGTAGACTTTAGTATAAGACGTAGTCTTTAGTATAAGACGTAGTCTTTAGTATAAGACGTAGTCTTTAGTATAAGACGTAGTCTTTAGTATAAGACGTAGTCTTTAGTATAAGACGTAGTCTTTAGTATAAGACGTAGTATTTAGTATAATACGTAGTCTTTAGTATAATACGTAGTCTTTAGTATAAGACGTAGTCTTTAGTATAAGACGTAGTCTTTAGTATAAGACGTAGTCTTTAGTATAAGACATAGTCTTTAGTATAAGACGTAGTCTTTAGTATAAGACGTAGTCTTTAGTATAAGACGTAGTCTTTAGTATAAGACGTAGTCTTTAGTATAAGACGTAGTCTTTAGTATAAGACGTAGTCTTTAGTATAAGACTTAGTCTTTAGTATAAGACTTAGTCTTTAGTATAAGACTTAGTCTTTAGTATAAGACTTAGTCTTTAGTATAAGACTTAGTCTTTAGTATAAGACTTAGTCTTTAGTATAAGACGTAGTCTTTAGTATAAGACGTAGTCTTTAGTATAAGACGTAGTCTTTAGTATAAGACGTAGTCTTTAGTATAAGACGTAGTCTTTAGTATAAGATGTAGTCTTTAGTATAAGACGTAGTCTTTAGTATAAGACGTAGTCTTTAGGATAAGACTTAGTCTTTAGTATAAGACTTAGTCTTTAGTATAAGACGTAGTCTTTAGTATAAGACGTAGTCTTTAGTATAAGACGTAGTCTTTAGTATAAGACGTAGTCTTTAGTATAAGACGTAGTCTTTAGTATAAGACGTAGTCTTTAGTATAAGACGTAGTCTTTAGTATAAGACGTAGTCTTTAGTATAAGACGTAGTCTTTAGTATAAGACGTAGTCTTTAGTATAAGACGTAGTCTTTAGTATAAGACGTAGTCTTTAGTATAAGACGTAGTCTTTAGTATAAGACGTAGTCTTTAGTATAAGACGTAGTATTTAGTATAATACGTAGTCTTTAGTATAATACGTAGTCTTTAGTATAAGACGTAGTCTTTAGTATAAGACGTAGTCTTTAGTATAAGACGTAGTCTTTAGTATAAGACGTAGTCTTTAGTATAAGACGTAGTCTTTAGTATAAGACGTAGTCTTTAGTATAAGACGTAGTCTTTAGTATAAGACGTAGTCTTTAGTATAAGACGTAGTATTTAGTATAATACGTAGTCTTTAGTATAATACGTAGTCTTTAGTATAATACGTAGTCTTTAGTATAAGACGTAGTCTTTAGTATAAGACGTAGTATTTAGTATAATACGTAGTCTTTAGTATAATACGTAGTCTTTAGTATAAGACGTAGTCTTTAGTATAAGACGTAGTCTTTAGTATAAGACGTAGTCTTTAGTATAAGACGTAGTATTTAGTATAATACGTAGTCTTTAGTATAATACGTAGTCTTTAGTATAAGACTTAGTCTTTAGTATAAGACTTAGTCTTTAGTATAAGACGTAGTCTTTAGTATAAGACGTAGTCTTTAGTATAAGACGTAGTCTTTAGTATAAGACGTAGTCTTTAGTATAAGACGTAGTCTTTAGTATAAGACGTAGTCTTTAGTATAAGACTTAGTCTTTAATATAAGACTTAGTCTTTAGTATAAGACTTAGTCTTTAGTATAAGACTTAGTCTTTAGTATAAGACTTAGTCTTTAGTATAAGACTTAGTCTTTAGTATAAGACTTAGTCTTTAGTATAAGACTTAGTCTTTAGTATAAGACGTAGTCTTTAGTATAAGACGTAGTCTTTAGTTTAAAATGTAGGCTTTGGAAAACTGTTTGACAGTTTAGGGTTGGACAATATTAAAATAATACTAAAAGTTTGGTGGTCACAGTCCTAAAACTTTTTCTAGCTTACTATGTGATGAAGAAATTATGCTATTCACAATTTTAATGTTTCAAGAATTCATTAGGACTTACATATATACAATATATACATATGTAGGGTCCTTAATAATTCAGAGACTTTGGAAAGTATATTTTGTTAGTCGTTTTATACCCTTATTTATTTTTTACTCTTTAAATATTTTAATTTACTTAAGCTAAACTACTTACAGTGACAAAAAACAATTTTAGCAAAAATAAAAAATTAAAGGATACATATATTAAAGGAATTTTTAAGAACGTTAACAGGATTCATTTCTTGCATACAGCAAAAAAAAAAGGACTCAAATAGAAAAATCTGTTTAGGTGTCAGTTTTTTTGATGATATTTTTAAATAAAATTTAAAATTAGTTTAGTTCTTTTAAATGTTCTTAAAAATTACTTAAGATTAATTTAAAAGAAACTTGTCTTTGAGAAATCCTTTTTTTCATAAGCTTTTAAAAAGGAACCTATTTTCTTCTAAATATAAGAAAAATATAAACTTTATTTTTTTCCTTCAAAAAGTATATAGAAGTATATAAATTGGTATATACATATATATATAATATTGTGTTTATATTGTGTTAATTTGTTATAGGGATTATTAACCCTTTTTTAGGACATTACTGCTACTCTTGTAGCTGCTTTGAAAAAAGGTGTTTTGTGTTGTTTTGCTGCAATATTGTAGCTATTTATAAAAAAAAAGAACTTACTTTTACAGTTACAGCCAAAAGGATTTTGTTGCTTGTAATGTAGCAGTACCCTTAATATTGCTGCTGTTGCTTTTGATGGCAAAGTAAGTTCTACTTTTACTTTACTTTAGTTTATTGTTTGTCTGAATTTTTTTTTTTTTTTTGAAACAGGGAGTTCTTTTTTAAAAAGAACTTTTTTCCATAAGTATGTATTTGAAAACAGCCTAAAGGATCTTGCTTTTTTTCTTACTTATATAAAATAATCGTTATGTATTGTATTTTATTCAAATGTTAAACAACATCAAATAAAAGTAACCAAAAGGTAAAAGCATACAAGAAACTTTATAAAAATTCAAACATACTCAGAGAAAAAGTAAAGTTTATGAAAAATCTACAACAAATGTTAAGACCTTGCAAATGAAAGTAAGTTTCATCGTTCTTTAATGTAAACTTTTATAAGATGTTTAATGAATGAAAAAAAAAATTAAAAAAAAAACAGAGACATGATTATGAACAAACATGTTAAAAATAATTAAATTATTCAAACATATTAACAGGTAATTATAAGTAGAAAAAGAAAAGCAATTTTTCAGGTTAATAACACACATCATTAAGACAAAAAGTTTTACAAAAATAACTTCATAAAAAATTGCTCAATAAAGTAGTACAAAGAAAAACCGTATACTTATTAATTTAAGACGGTATAGGACGTAGTATTTAGTATAAGACTTAGTCTTTAGTAAAAGACTTAGTCTTTAGTAAAAGACTTAGTCTTTAGTATAAGACTAAGTCTTTAGTATAAGACTAAGTCTTTAGTATAAGACTAAGTCTTTAGTATAAGACTAAGTCTTTAGTATAAGACTAAGTCTTTAGTATAAGACTAAGTCTTTAGTATAAGACTAAGTCTTTAGTATAAGACTTAGTTTTTAGTATAAGACTTAGTCTTTAGTATAAGACTTAGTCTTTAGTATAAGACTTAGTCTTTAGTATAAGACTTAGTCTTTAGTATAAGACTTAGTCTTTAGTATAAGACTTAGTCTTTAGTATAAGACTTAGTCTTTAGTATAAGACTTAGTCTTTAGTATAAGACTTAGTCTTTAGTATAAGACTTAGTCTTTAGTATAAGACTTAGTCTTTAGTATAAGACTTAGTCTTTAGTATAAAACTTAGTCTTTAGTATAAGACTTAGTCTTTAGTATAAGACTTAGTCTTTAGTATAAGACTTAGTCTTTAGTATAAGACTTAGTCTTTAGTATAAGACTTAGTCTTTAGTATAAGACTTAGTCTTTAGTATAAGACTTAGTCTTTAGTATAAGACTTAGTCTTTAGTATAAGACTTAGTCTTTAGTATAAGACTTAGTCTTTAGTATAAGACTTAGTCTTTAGTATAAGAATTAGTCTTTAGTATAAGAATTAGTCTTTAGTATAAGACTTAGTCTTTAGTATAAGACTTAGTCTTTAGTATAAGAATTAGTCTTTAAGCAAACGAATGTAGCGAGACGTAATTGTGAATTTGGTTTATTGTTAGATGGTCGTATACAAATTCAAAATTTCATCAAATTCTAATATATAGGAAACGTAGACCGTTTTTGATTTTAAATAAAATTATATTCCCCAAGTACACATACTTAAAAAGAATTTAGCATTTCAATAAAACTTAAAACAAAAGAACATTTTTTAATGACCACCACTATCAACCGCAAAATGTTTTTTATTTAATTATCATAATTTCCTAGAACTTAGAAATAAATATTAAGCATAAAATGTAATAAAAAAACTTCCACCTCTTCATCAATAAAATTTAAAAAGTTTTTAAGTTTTTATTTGATTTTCATTTTTTATGACAATTTTATGGTCATAAAATGTATAACTAAATGTGTGTGCTAGTATCCCTGTAGACATATATATTTCGATATGGACTTAAATGTTTAGGAAATCATTACAGGTTGAATACAACTAGACACTGTTGTAGCCTGACATTAGGAAAACAACAAATTATCGATACTTTTTTTAATACTATTTTGTTTGATATTAATCCTCTCAAAAGACCCCTATGATAATTTGTTGTTGCGCTGTTGTTGTTTTAGATTATTTTTAAAATAAATATTTATTTGATATTTTCAACTCTGCTATATATTGAAAAAAAGTCTCATAATAAAATATGCAACTTTTTTTACGAGCTGTTTAATAATAAAAATGTTTATATCTATAAAGAAATTTATGAAAATATGTAAAATGTTTATGAGATTTTGTTGTTGTTCATTTTTAATATACTGTATAAGAATTTTCTTTTATGGAAATTATGTAAGCGATATAACAATATTTATTGTGGTGTTTTTGCAGCCGTTTTGGTGTATTTGTAAACAATATGTAAGGATTGATTTTTATGAATATTTTTTGTTTGTTTTGGAATGGAATATCCTACAAATGAAGAGGTGTTGTAAGTTTATTGCGTGACACAACTTACCAAACGAACTGAAAAGGCTGTGAAATATCAGAGACCAGTCATAATCATAGTCTAGTCATAGTCTAGTCATAGTCTAGTCATAGTCTAGTCATAGTCTAGTCATAGTCTAGTCATAGTCTAGTCATAGTCTAGTCATAGTCTAGTCATAGTCTAGTCATAGTCTAGTCATAGTCTAGTCATAGTCTAGTCATAGTCTAGTCATAGTCTAGTCATAGTCTAGTCATAGTCTAGTCATAGTCTAGTCATAGTCTAGTCATAGTCTAGTCATAGTCTAGTCATAGTCTAGTCATAGTCTAGTCATAGTCTAGTCATAGTCTAGTCATAGTCTAGTCATAGTCTAGTCATAGTCTAGTCATAGTCTAGTCATAGTCTAGTCATAGTCTAGTCATAGTCTAGTCATAGTCTAGTCATAGTCTAGTCATAGTCTAGTCATAGTCTAGTCATAGTCTAGTCATAGTCTAGTCATAGTCTAGTCATAGTCTAGTCATAGTCTAGTCATAGTCTAGTCATAGTCTAGTCATAGTCTAGTCATAGTCTAGTCATAGTCTAGTCATAGTCTAGTCATAGTCTAGTCATAGTCTAGTCATAGTCTAGTCATAGTCTAGTCATAGTCTAGTCATAGTCTAGTCATAGTCTAGTCATAGTCTAGTCATAGTCTAGTCATAGTCTAGTCATAGTCTAGTCATAGTCTAGTCATAGTCTAGTCATAGTCTAGTCATAGTCTAGTCATAGTCTAGTCATAGTCTAGTCATAGTCTAGTCATAGTCTAGTCATAGTCTAGTCATAGTCTAGTCATAGTCTAGTCATAGTCTAGTCATAGTCTAGTCATAGTCTAGTCATAGTCTAGTCATAGTCTAGTCATAGTCTAGTCATAGTCTAGTCATAGTCTAGTCATAGTCTAGTCATAGTCTAGTCATAGTCTAGTCATAGTCTAGTCATAGTCTAGTCATAGTCTAGTCATAGTCTAGTCATAGTCTAGTCTAGTCATAGTCTAGTCATAGTCTAGTCATAGTCTAGTCTAGTCATAGTCTAGTCATAGTCTAGTCATAGTCTAGTCATAGTCTAGTCATAGTCTAGTCATAGTCTAGTCATAGTCTAGTCATAGTCTAGTCATAGTCTAGTCATAGTCTAGTCATAGTCTAGTCATAGTCTAGTCATAGTCTAGTCATAGTCTAGTCATAGTCTAGTCATAGTCTAGTCATAGTCTAGTCATAGTCTAGTCATAGTCTAGTCATAGTCTAGTCATAGTCTAGTCATAGTCTAGTCATAGTCTAGTCATAGTCTAGTCATAGTCTAGTCATAGTCTAGTCATAGTCTAGTCATAGTCTAGTCATAGTCTAGTCATAGTCTAGTCATAGTCTAGTCATAGTCTAGTCATAGTCTAGTCATAGTCTAGTCATAGTCTAGTCATAGTCTAGTCATAGTCTAGTCATAGTCTAGTCATAGTCTAGTCATAGTCTAGTCATAGTCTAGTCATAGTCTAGTCATAGTCTAGTCATAGTCTAGTCATAGTCTAGTCATAGTCTAGTCATAGTCTAGTCATAGTCTAGTCATAGTCTAGTCATAGTCTAGTCATAGTCTAGTCATAGTCTAGTCATAGTCTAGTCATAGTCTAGTCATAGTCTAGTCATAGTCTAGTCATAGTCTAGTCATAGTCTAGTCATAGTCTAGTCATAGTCTAGTCATAGTCTAGTCATAGTCTAGTCATAGTCTAGTCTAGTCATAGTCTAGTATAGTCTAGTTTAGTCATAGTCTAGTCATAGTCTAGTCATAGTCAAGTCATAGTCTAGTCATAGTCTAGTCATAGTCTAGTCATAGTCTAGTCATAGTCTAGTCATAGTCTAGTCATAGTCTAGTCATAGTCTAGTCATAGTCTAGTCATAGTCTAGTCATAGTCTAGTCATAGTCTAGTCATAGTCTAGTCATAGTCTAGTCATAGTCTAGTCATAGTCTAGTCATAGTCTAGTCATAGTCTAGTCATAGTCTAGTCATAGTCTAGTCATAGTCTAGTCATAGTCTAGTCATAGTCTAGTCATAGTCTAGTCATAGTCTAGTCATAGTCTAGTCATAGTCTAGTCATAGTCTAGTCATAGTCTAGTCATAGTCTAGTCATAGTCTAGTCATAGTCTAGTCATAGTCTAGTCATAGTCTAGTCATAGTCTAGTCATAGTCTAGTCATAGTCTAGTCATAGTCTAGTCATAGTCTAGTCATAGTCTAGTCATAGTCTAGTCATAGTCTAGTCATAGTCTAGTCATAGTCTAGTCATAGTCTAGTCATAGTCTAGTCATAGTCTAGTCATAGTCTAGTCATAGTCTAGTCATAGTCTAGTCATAGTCTAGTCATAGTCTAGTCATAGTCTAGTCATAGTCTAGTCATAGTCTAGTCATAGTCTAGTCATAGTCTAGTCATAGTCTAGTCATAGTCTAGTCATAGTCTAGTCATAGTCTAGTCATAGTCTAGTCATAGTCTAGTCATAGTCTAGTCATAGTCTAGTCATAGTCTAGTCATAGTCTAGTCATAGTCTAGTCATAGTCTAGTCATAGTCTAGTCATAGTCTAGTCATAGTCTAGTCATAGTCTAGTCATAGTCTAGTCATAGTCTAGTCATAGTCTAGTCATAGTCTAGTCATAGTCTAGTCATAGTCTAGTCATAGTCTAGTCATAGTCTAGTCATAGTCTAGTCATAGTCTAGTCATAGTCTAGTCATAGTCTAGTCATAGTCTAGTCATAGTCTAGTCATAGTCTAGTCATAGTCTAGTCATAGTCTAGTCATAGTCTAGTCATAGTCTAGTCATAGTCTAGTCATAGTCTAGTCATAGTCTAGTCATAGTCTAGTCATAGTCTAGTCATAGTCTAGTCTAGTCATAGTCTAGTCATAGTCTAGTCATAGTCTAGTCATAGTCTAGTCATAGTCTAGTCATAGTCTAGTCATAGTCTAGTCATAGTCTAGTCTAGTCATAGTCTAGTCTAGTCATAGTCTAGTCTAGTCATAGTCTAGTCATAGTCTAGTCATAGTCTAGTCATAGTCTAGTCATAGTCTAGTCTAGTCATAGTCTAGTCATAGTCTAGTCATAGTCTAGTCATAGTCTAGTCTAGTCATAGTCTAGTCTAGTCATAGTCTAGTCATAGTCTAGTCATAGTCTAGTCATAGTCTAGTCATAGTCTAGTCATAGTCTAGTCATAGTCTAGTCATAGTCTAGTCATAGTCTAGTCATAGTCTAGTCATAGTCTAGTCATAGTCTAGTCATAGTCTAGTCATAGTCTAGTCTAGTCATAGTCTAGTCATAGTCTAGTCATAGTCTAGTCATAGTCTAGTCATAGTCTAGTCATAGTCTAGTCTAGTCATAGTCTAGTCATAGTCTAGTCATAGTCTAGTCATAGTCTAGTCATAGTCTAGTCATAGTCTAGTCATAGTCTAGTCATAGTCTAGTCATAGTCTAGTCATAGTCTAGTCATAGTCTAGTCATAGTCTAGTCATAGTCTAGTCATAGTCTAGTCATAGTCTAGTCATAGTCTAGTCATAGTCTAGTCATAGTCTAGTCATAGTCTAGTCATAGTCTAGTCATAGTCTAGTCATAGTCTAGTCATAGTCTAGTCATAGTCTAGTCATAGTCTAGTCATAGTCTAGTCATAGTCTAGTCATAGTCTAGTCATAGTCTAGTCATAGTCTAGTCATAGTCTAGTCATAGTCTAGTCATAGTCTAGTCATAGTCTAGTCATAGTCTAGTCATAGTCTAGTCATAGTCTAGTCATAGTCTAGTCATAGTCTAGTCATAGTCTAGTCATAGTCTAGTCATAGTCTAGTCATAGTCTAGTCATAGTCTAGTCATAGTCTAGTCATAGTCTAGTCATAGTCTAGTCATAGTCTAGTCATAGTCTAGTCATAGTCTAGTCATAGTCTAGTCATAGTCTAGTCATAGTCTAGTCATAGTCTAGTCATAGTCTAGTCATAGTCTAGTCATAGTCTAGTCATAGTCTAGTCATAGTCTAGTCATAGTCTAGTCATAGTCTAGTCATAGTCTAGTCATAGTCTAGTCATAGTCTAGTCATAGTCTAGTCATAGTCTAGTCATAGTCTAGTCATAGTCTAGTCATAGTCTAGTCATAGTCTAGTCATAGTCTAGTCATAGTCTAGTCATAGTCTAGTCATAGTCTAGTCATAGTCTAGTCATAGTCTAGTCATAGTCTAGTCATAGTCTAGTCATAGTCTAGTCATAGTCTAGTCATAGTCTAGTCATAGTCTAGTCATAGTCTAGTCATAGTCTAGTCATAGTCTAGTCATAGTCTAGTCATAGTCTAGTCATAGTCTAGTCATAGTCTAGTCATAGTCTAGTCATAGTCTAGTCATAGTCTAGTCATAGTCTAGTCATAGTCTAGTCATAGTCTAGTCATAGTCTAGTCATAGTCTAGTCATAGTCTAGTCATAGTCTAGTCATAGTCTAGTCATAGTCTAGTCATAGTCTAGTCATAGTCTAGTCATAGTCTAGTCATAGTCTAGTCATAGTCTAGTCATAGTCTAGTCATAGTCTAGTCATAGTCTAGTCATAGTCTAGTCATAGTCTAGTCATAGTCTAGTCATAGTCTAGTCATAGTCTAGTCATAGTCTAGTCATAGTCTAGTCATAGTCTAGTCATAGTCTAGTCATAGTCTAGTCATAGTCTAGTCATAGTCTAGTCATAGTCTAGTCATAGTCTAGTCATAGTCTAGTCATAGTCTAGTCATAGTCTAGTCATAGTCTAGTCATAGTCTAGTCATAGTCTAGTCATAGTCTAGTCATAGTCTAGTCATAGTCTAGTCATAGTCTAGTCATAGTCTAGTCATAGTCTAGTCATAGTCTAGTCATAGTCTAGTCATAGTCTAGTCATAGTCTAGTCATAGTCTAGTCATAGTCTAGTCATAGTCTAGTCATAGTCTAGTCATAGTCTAGTCATAGTCTAGTCATAGTCTAGTCATAGTCTAGTCATAGTCTAGTCATAGTCTAGTCATAGTCTAGTCATAGTCTAGTCATAGTCTAGTCATAGTCTAGTCATAGTCTAGTCATAGTCTAGTCATAGTCTAGTCATAGTCTAGTCATAGTCTAGTCATAGTCTAGTCATAGTCTAGTCATAGTCTAGTCATAGTCTAGTCATAGTCTAGTCATAGTCTAGTCATAGTCTAGTCATAGTCTAGTCATAGTCTAGTCATAGTCTAGTCATAGTCTAGTCATAGTCTAGTCATAGTCTAGTCATAGTCTAGTCATAGTCTAGTCATAGTCTAGTCATAGTCTAGTCATAGTCTAGTCATAGTCTAGTCATAGTCTAGTCATAGTCTAGTCATAGTCTAGTCATAGTCTAGTCATAGTCTAGTCATAGTCTAGTCATAGTCTAGTCATAGTCTAGTCATAGTCTAGTCATAGTCTAGTCATAGTCTAGTCATAGTCTAGTCATAGTCTAGTCATAGTCTAGTCATAGTCTAGTCATAGTCTAGTCATAGTCTAGTCATAGTCTAGTCATAGTCTAGTCATAGTCTAGTCATAGTCTAGTCATAGTCTAGTCATAGTCTAGTCATAGTCTAGTCATAGTCTAGTCATAGTCTAGTCATAGTCTAGTCATAGTCTAGTCATAGTCTAGTCATAGTCTAGTCATAGTCTAGTCATAGTCTAGTCATAGTCTAGTCATAGTCTAGTCATAGTCTAGTCATAGTCTAGTCATAGTCTAGTCATAGTCTAGTCATAGTCTAGTCATAGTCTAGTCATAGTCTAGTCATAGTCTAGTCGAAATCGTTACCGGGACTTTGCTGTGTTAATAGAGTACTAAAATATTAGACTTGGACATACGCTTTACTTTTATGTGTTGTTTTTATTAAAGAACAGATTGTTGTTTATTAAACTTTATATAGTGGGATCATATTACTAAAGGTGGTCATAAAAAATGTTCACAGAATTAATGTCTAGTTGAAATAGGAAACTTTAAAAGTCATACAATGAAATTTTCTAATAATTCCTTAAAAATATACATAAGTAAAAAAAAATTAAAATTTATAGTTCTGCTTTCAGAATTTATTAATGTTAAGTTGGATGGAGGCATGGTGCATTTGGTTTCCAGATATTTTGTAGCAAGAACACATACTTAATATAAATATGAACAGCAATTTAATGACTTAATATTAAAGAATTATTACAAATAAAATGTCGATAATTACAAACAGGAGGGGGGTTAATTTCGTTTTATGATTTCGGAATATTAAATTATAAATAGGTAATATTTGTGTTAAGTTAATATGACAAATATTATATCATCTCCGCTAGAGAATACATTTTTTATTAATTCTTTGAGTTTATGCTGTTTTCGATTGTTTAAAAACCATTCATTTATTTTATTTGTTTAAAACAATATTAATTATAGGTTTTCTTTTATTTAATGTTCATTATTCATTTTTGTTTTGATTTCATTACCGGTATTAATAATAATATTGGTCACAGCGTTTTTCATTTGTTTGTTTCTTAATAAATATATTATTTTATTCATGATCGTTGATAATTAAAAGCTGTTAAAAATAACATTATTTAAAAATTAAAAATACATATGTATTTATTTCTGTGTATGTGTATGTGAGAAAAAATAATATTTTTTAGTAATTAATATGTAAATATGAAAATTTTTTTTTTTCAATTCTTTATTTTATGGTTAAACACAAAGTAAATAATAGTAATTAAAATTTAAAGGTTTGCATTATGTATAATTGATTTCAAGTTTCGTTTTGTTTTTCACATATGAAATTGCTATTATAATTCCACTTTATTTAAATTTAAATCAATATTTATTTGCAGTAAATTATTAATTTGTCATAAACGCATACATATGTGTATTAGAGGGGCTCAAACATATTTACATGAATTAATTCTGATATAAAAATAATTTTAACTTTTTATCCTGGGTTCTAGCTAGTCAGTATTTAGTTATAGAAGAAATAATTCAGAAACAGTTACATGCCACGAATCGATCTTCTTTTCCAAGGAGTGACCTGAATAATATTTTATCTTTAGCTGGTCTAATATATATTCGTGAACAAAATACACACTTCAAATCATAAATGAAACGCCTGTACAAAATATAATAAATTTATTTTATTTAATTTTTATTAAACAAATAAATACATTTAATACTAATAAATTATTTGAAATATAAAAAAAATATCCAGTTGAAACTAAATAATAAATTGTTAAATCTTTATTTGTTAAGTCTTTAATATAAACAATTTCCTACTAATTCTTACATCGACCTTTTTGCTGTAAAATATAATTTTGTTTAATTTTCTTAGAGTTCAGTAAACTCTTTCTATAAATTAATTACTTATTAAAACTAAATGACTGATTTATAGTAAGAAATATATTTATTTTTCAAGAAAATCTTATCAAATCAAGGTTTTAAGTTGAAAGACCTTTATACCCATACTTATGCACTCACAACTAATTAAAAATACCCTGCTGTTTTAAAGTAAGTAATGGACAACTTTGCTAAATACTTATATACTTAGAAACACACTAGTTACCTTTGAGTTTACTGGTATCCATAAAGGTGATATAAATACAACGTTACCGTAAAGTATACTGATATATGAAAATCTTTATATTAAAAGGTTTTATTAAATAACTATATCTGACTATGGTTACCTCTGCATTACCATTCGCCCATAAAATCACTAATAAATCTTTAGAACTACCTGCTGAAAAAAGTGCCGCTGAAGCACACCGATAGCTTACCAAAGCTTATGGTAAATGTGTTCCATCGGTTTCAAAGTGAGAGAAATGGTTTGTGCGGTTCAGAAGTGGTGATTTTGACACAGAAGACAAAAATCGCCCAGGTCAGCCAAAAAAGTATGAACGCCGAGAATTGGAGGCACTATTTCATGAAGATTCCAGCAGCAATTTCAAAACGTTTTCGAGCAGCAGGATTCATTCAAAAGCAGGGAATTTCGGTACCATACGAATTAATCCCGAGACGATTTTGTACATGTGAATTGCTGCTCGAACGCTATAAAAGAAAATCATTTTTGCACCGAATCATTACTTGCGAGGAAAAATGGATCCATTACAATAGCCCGAATCGTAAGAGATCGTACGTGAAGCCCTGAGAATCAGCCGAATCGACACCAATGACAAATATACATGGTGCTAAGGTATTGCTCTGTATTTGGTGGGAGCAAAATTGTCTTTTTATGAGCTGCTGAAATCTGGCCAGACCATCACAGGGAACCTGTAACATACTCAACTGATTCACCTAGAATATGAGGGCAGACATGAAATCGTAATATTCAATCATGACAACGCTCGGCCACATGTTGCAATACCTTTTAAAAAGTATTTAGAATGAAGTGGTTTGGAGATTTTGCACCCGCGTTATAGTCCAAACCATTCTACTTCCGACTACTATTTGTTTCGATCGATGCAGAGCGCTCAATCTGGAATATGCTTCACTTTGGAAAAGAGTACTTTGGCTTGATTCGTTCTTGGCCTCCAAAGATTAGTTGTTATTTTGGCTCAGAATCCATATGTTGGAGGAAAGATGAGAAAATGTCATAGCTAACATTTTGACTAAATTAACATTTAACAAATGTTTCAAAATAAAAAATTAAAAAATCCAGTATCAAAATTCTTACTGAATTTTTTTATGAGTTTTTTTTATTGTTGGCCTTTACTAAAAATATGTGGAAGAAAAATATTTAATTTTTTTTTTTTAAATGGAAATTTAATTTTTAGCCAAATTTTGAATTTTTAGTGAAAAATTTGAATATATGATTTCTAGTGCAAAATCGTATTCCTAGTAAAAAATTAAATTTTTATTGAAATTTTTTTTTAGTGAAATATTTGGATTTTAATGATCATTTTAATCTCTAGTGAAAAATTGTATTTCAAAATTGTGTTTCTAGTGAAAAATTTAATTTTTTTTTGTAGTAAAAAATTAAATTTTTATTGAGAAATTGAATTTTTGTGAAAAATTTTATTTGTAGTGATTTAGCGAAATTAAATTTTTGAACTGAATTTCTTACAAAAATCTGAATTTATAGTGAAAATTTGAATTTCTGGTAAATAAAAAATTTTTCACTAAAAATCCGAATTTTTCACAAAAACCGAGTTTTCACTAAAAATTCAATTTGTAACTAAAAAATGTAAATATGAACAAAATTTTCAAAAAAAAATTTTAAAATTTTATTTGAAATTCTAGTTTTTAATAAATTATTTGGTTTTTTGTCGTTCTTGCGATATTTTCGCCGATCATTTATTTAAGTTTTTTTTAATAAATCTTTTTTTTACTATGAACTAATCAATTTTTTTTTCAGAAAAAAATTTTAAGTTAAAACTTAATTTTTTTGTAGAAAAATTAGGTTTTTTGAATGAATTCTTTCTTGAAAATTTGAATTTCTAATGAAAATAAATTTTTTAGTGAACAATTTTATTTTCAGTGAAAACTCCGTTTTTGTGAAAAAATTTAATTTCTAGTTAGAAATTTAAATTTTAGTGCCACGAAAATTCAAAAATGAAAATTTTAATTTTTGAATTTTCGTGGAAGTTGTAATTTTTTTAAATTATTAGAGAATAATGGAATTTTTAATGAAAATTTTTAGTGTAAATTTGAATATCTAGTGCTATTTAGAATTTTTATTGAAAAATATATTTTTTTTGAATGAAAAATTTGTTGGTGAAAGTTTGGTTTTTAGATCTTATGTTAAAAATTCGGTTTAAAAAAAAAACGGATTGTCTTGGTTATTCACGACCTTTGTCTAGACAATTATTTACTTATAGAGGTATTTCTTTCCAGATTTCATTCCAAAAGTCGTGTTAAACAATAATTTTTTTGAAGTTGGCCTATTTCCAATTCAAATTTAGTTAATAAGGTTTATTATTATTTTTTGTTAAGGTTTCATATTATTCGGGATATAGCCAAGTTCACATAAAAGTAGTCGTCGACAATTAAAAAAATGTTTCCAATCACAATTATAGGCTTCATTAGAGGTAAATGCGATATGAAAAATTTCACGGGAAACGAAAATCTTTGTGTTTTAAAATCGGATTCGGCTTATATCCCGCCATGTTTGGACGAAACAGGTTGGATGTTTAACATATTGATCCCTATCAGCGAAAAAATCTTATTTGCAAAGCAAAAATATTTATAAGAGAACCATTTTAGTAATTGTTTGTATTTCAATATAAAGCTTGAATTGTTTTTTTTAAATACCTAATTTATCGATTTGCTTTAATAACAGATAATTAAAAATATTGTTGTTTAGGATACTTTCGCTGTTACGGTTCCATATGTTGGATAAATTCCAACAACATTAATTTATTGATTTTGGAAATGATGTAAGAAATATTGAGTTTTAAATACTCGTATGTAATTGTTTAATTAGCATTTAATATAACCTTCCAATTTCTGTTACAAAATCAACCACTTATTTTACTAGCGATTTGTAGTGCAAAGGGTGTCAATATTTACATGATCTACAGGGATTTAATGTGGTTTGTATATAAATTCCAACACAATATTACATATTTTATTCAAGCTTCAAATATCAGGTCTTTGTTTCTTATACCAGTACATTGTTCCAAAGTACATGCATTCTTAATAGTACATTATTATTATCATTAAGTTATTTACAAAATAAAGTTTTTTTTTATTAAAAGTTATTATTAATGCAAAATTAAATTGATAAATATAGAAAAGCAGACGGAGAAAAAGAACACACATTGAGTTATTCATGCCAAGAATTTAACTAATTGAATCATTTTAATTTGCAAAAAACATGTATTTTTTAAAGACTGCAGACAGTATACAATTGAGATAAAAACTGCTGTATTACGAATGTTTTAAGAAATGTTGAATTATGAATAAAGTTTACTTCTTTGCAATATCTGTTTTTGATTCTCAGGCACAAATTAAGCTTTTTTTAACTTTCTCACTTTAATTAAAACAAGATTACTTCATTCTAAATTGGTTTTATTAAAGCAGAGCAAATTCAATGTATAAATTGATAAAATGAATGTATTCAGAAAACATGCATTAAAGAACTAGTTAGAGTACCAGATTTCCATCACTTCAAATGTAGAATGCAATATATATTTTACTGTAAATAAAGTTTTGAAATCGAATTGATTAAATTGTTTAAGTTTTGAAACAAAATACTTTATAATCCTATGCCTAAAGATTAAAATGCTCCTTTTTATTAAAGTTGATGAAAACCACTGGTCGGCGCTCTTAGCCACATTATCAAATAAGAAAAGAAAAAATCACAATCAATAGCTGGTTAGGATAAAACAGAGAAAGAAAGTGCAAAACCTATTATTATGAGCTAATTTCCACATTCCCTTTAAGCCGACAACTGATTTAAATCCAACACACGGTAGTATTTTATTCTCTTTTTCATAAAAAACTCTCAACGCTTCATTTGTAAATTCCCAACACACATCCCCTATATTTTTTTTGCTTAATATTTTTTCCTTTATTAGAAATTATTTTTAATATTTATTTAATCTACATTTACAAATTTGATTAACATTTATTGCATATTCTTCTCTATTTGAAAAATTAACACGGTGTCTGTCGTTCTGTTTGTATGTGTGAATTCATTTTTATCTAATTTCAAAGTTCATTGAAGTTTACGCTCATTACACATGTTTTTCGCATGTATTTTACGTTGCTGTTGTCGTCTAAATGAACTTCAAAAGTCATTAACATACTCGCGTACTCACACAGATACCTACATACATGCAAACAATTGACACCTTTAAAAATGAAATAAAATTTTTCTGCCAATATCCTGCTAAAGTTAACAATTCAAAGTAAACGCTTCAATTGACAATTATGTTAAACAATATTATTAAATTACAAGCAAAAAGAATGTAAAAAAAGTAAAACAAAAAAAAAATCAAGCGCAAGCAGCAAAAGCGTTGGGGTATTCAGGGTAAAAGTAATCGATTATTCGAGTTCAATAACAAAGCAAAATCGACTCTATTTTTACTCTATTGTGTTAAAAAGACGGGAATTGGAATAATCCTGAAAAAAATATAAATATCTAGGTTTCAGAAGGTGTATTACAAAATAAGAGAGATATATGCAAAAAACTGATTTTTGTGACCTTTGACCTACTAAATCTATGATAACAGACAGCTGACTTGCATCACCTTATTTGGGATATAAATATGGAGTTCTATACCAATTTAAATTGTGATATATCTTGCTCCGCATTTATGTTAAATCACCTTTATTTAGGCTCTTGCCACTGAATATTATTCAAGCAACAGTAACCTCCATCCAAAACCTTTGTAACTTACACACAAATAAAATGTGTCAATGGAAAAAATTAACTTTAAGCACGTAAAAAAATGTGTGAATATTGCAGCAAGCAAAACAAAAAAATATAAAAATTAAAGTCTCCTTCCTTCCCATCTTTAGTGTTCGGCACCTTGAAATAAATTTTTTTCATTATTTAATTTTTAAATCAATATTAAATTTATACAGGCGCATAAAATTTCCTAAAACACAAAACTCCCTTAAATGTTTTATTTAACAACAAATTTCATTTAACCTGCTTACATCTATAAACAAAATTTTACCATAAGCGTTATATAAAATGTTTTCGCTATTTTCTGTCTTGGCTTTTAAAATTGTAATCCTAAAAATATGAAACAACTTTTTTCGTTGTCTTCAACATGTTACAAATTCATGTTCTTGGTTTGTATTAAATTTTATGTTTCTTTTGTTTTTTTTTTTCAAATAAAATGTGATAAAATTCACGGCATATCGCCTTGAAAATGTTGCCCGCAGTACTATTTTTTTTTCGCTAAATAAGTTTAGGCTTCTGCTAGAGATTTTCTCTTGCATTGTTTTGGTAATAAGGAAAGCAAGAAAAACAAACTTCTGCTAAGGCAGTAAAATTTAATAAGGAATGCAAATTTTTCTAACAAAAGTTATAACAAAAAACATTGTTTACAGCTTTTATAAAATATTAATGTAGTTCAAACTCGTAAGAACAAAATCTATGATTAAGTGGAGTCAAAATAAAAGCAGGAGTTCGCCAAAAAAATTAAAGAGTAGACTATGACTAGACTATGACTAGACTATGACTAGACTATGACTAGACTATGACTAGACTATGACTAGACTATGACTAGACTATGACTAGACTATGACTAGACTATGACTAGACTATGACTAGACTATGACTAGACTATGACTAGACTATGACTAGACTATGACTAGACTATGACTAGACTATGACTAGACTATGACTAGACTATGACTAGACTATGACTAGACTATGACTAGACTATGACTAGACTATGACTAGACTATGACTAGACTATGACTAGACTATGACTAGACTATGACTAGACTATGACTAGACTATGACTAGACTATGACTAGACTATGACTAGACTATGACTAGACTATGACTAGACTATGACTAGACTATGACTAGACTATGACTAGACTATGACTAGACTATGACTAGACTATGACTAGACTATGACTAGACTATGACTAGACTATGACTAGACTATGACTAGACTATGACTAGACTATGACTAGACTATGACTAGACTATGACTAGACTATGACTAGACTATGACTAGACTATGACTAGACTATGACTAGACTATGACTAGACTATGACTAGACTATGACTAGACTATGACTAGACTATGACTAGACTATGACTAGACTATGACTAGACTATGACTAGACTATGACTAGACTATGACTAGACTATGACTAGACTATGACTAGACTATGACTAGACTATGACTAGACTATGACTAGACTATGACTAGACTATGACTAGACTATGACTAGACTATGACTAGACTATGACTAGACTATGACTAGACTATGACTAGACTATGACTAGACTATGACTAGACTATGACTAGACTATGACTAGACTATGACTAGACTATGACTAGACTATGACTAGACTATGACTAGACTATGACTAGACTATGACTAGACTATGACTAGACTATGACTAGACTATGACTAGACTATGACTAGACTATGACTAGACTATGACTAGACTATGACTAGACTATGACTAGACTATGACTAGACTATGACTAGACTATGACTAGACTATGACTAGACTATGACTAGACTATGACTAGACTATGACTAGACTATGACTAGACTATGACTAGACTATGACTAGACTATGACTAGACTATGACTAGACTATGACTAGACTATGACTAGACTATGACTAGACTATGACTAGACTATGACTAGACTATGACTAGACTATGACTAGACTATGACTAGACTATGACTAGACTATGACTAGACTATGACTAGACTATGACTAGACTATGACTAGACTATGACTAGACTATGACTAGACTATGACTAGACTATGACTAGACTATGACTAGACTATGACTAGACTATGACTAGACTATGACTAGACTATGACTAGACTATGACTAGACTATGACTAGACTATGACTAGACTATGACTAGACTATGACTAGACTATGACTAGACTATGACTAGACTATGACTAGACTATGACTAGACTATGACTAGACTATGACTAGACTATGACTAGACTATGACTAGACTATGACTAGACTATGACTAGACTATGACTAGACTATGACTAGACTATGACTAGACTATGACTAGACTATGACTAGACTATGACTAGACTATGACTAGACTATGACTAGACTATGACTAGACTATGACTAGACTATGACTAGACTATGACTAGACTATGACTAGACTATGACTAGACTATGACTAGACTATGACTAGACTATGACTAGACTATGACTAGACTATGACTAGACTATGACTAGACTATGACTAGACTATGACTAGACTAGACTATGACTAGACTATGACTAGACTATGACTAGACTATGACTAGACTATGACTAGACTATGACTAGACTATGACTAGACTATGACTAGACTATGACTAGACTATGACTAGACTATGACTAGACTATGACTAGACTATGACTAGACTATGACTAGACTATGACTAGACTATGACTAGACTATGACTAGACTATGACTAGACTATGACTAGACTATGACTAGACTATGACTAGACTATGACTAGACTATGACTAGACTATGACTAGACTATGACTAGACTATGACTAGACTATGACTAGACTATGACTAGACTATGACTAGACTATGACTAGACTATGACTAGACTATGACTAGACTATGACTAGACTATGACTAGACTATGACTAGACTATGACTAGACTATGACTAGACTATGACTAGACTATGACTAGACTATGACTAGACTATGACTAGACTATGACTAGACTATGACTAGACTATGACTAGACTATGACTAGACTATGACTAGACTATGACTAGACTATGACTAGACTATGACTAGACTATGACTAGACTATGACTAGACTATGACTAGACTATGACTAGACTATGACTAGACTATGACTAGACTATGACTAGACTATGACTAGACTATGACTAGACTATGACTAGACTATGACTAGACTATGACTAGACTATGACTAGACTATGACTAGACTATGACTAGACTATGACTAGACTATGACTAGACTATGACTAGACTATGACTAGACTATGACTAGACTATGACTAGACTATGACTAGACTATGACTAGACTATGACTAGACTATGACTAGACTATGACTAGACTATGACTAGACTATGACTAGACTATGACTAGACTATGACTAGACTATGACTAGACTATGACTAGACTATGACTAGACTATGACTAGACTATGACTAGACTATGACTAGACTATGACTAGACTATGACTAGACTATGACTAGACTATGACTAGACTATGACTAGACTATGACTAGACTATGACTAGACTATGACTAGACTATGACTAGACTATGACTAGACTATGACTAGACTATGACTAGACTATGACTAGACTATGACTAGACTATGACTAGACTATGACTAGACTATGACTAGACTATGACTAGACTATGACTAGACTATGACTAGACTATGACTAGACTATGACTAGACTATGACTAGACTATGACTAGACTATGACTAGACTATGACTAGACTATGACTAGACTATGACTAGACTATGACTAGACTATTACTGAATAAATGTACTTAAAAATAATTTCATATGAACTGCTTTCATAAAGTAGAAATAATTACCCAAATTTAAAAAAAAATAAACTTTTTCTCATAAATTTTCTTTGTTTACTTAAAACTTATGGAATATTTAGACATAGTTTATATTGCTGTTGGTAATGACAAAAACCATTTTCAGATAATTTTAAAAAATTCTTGGAAACACATGAGGCCTTCAAATGCAGTAACTATTTGTTGTCTATAAACAAACATTTTGCTTACTTAAGACAACCTAATTAAATGTTCATAAATTTTTTTCTGGCTTTTCATAATAAATTTTCTTTAAATAAACCTTCTTTTCTTAATGCAACAATAAACAAAGAAATTACCAAAAAAACAGAAACAAAGAAAGCCAAAAAAGTCCTTTGTTCTAAACCCCCTTTCAAAATGTCCTTGTCCCCAAAAAGTGTAAAGAAAAACAAAATATTTAAATTTGGTTTGTTTTTTTCTCGAATGTTTCAAATTGAGTATGGTGGGATGTATAAGTATTTATTTTTTTATTTGCAAAGCGTAAATGATTACCACTTAAAGTGTGTTCAACAGCCACCTAAAAACCAATTGAAAAAATGGCAACATATGTTTTACTTATTCTTTGCTATTTTTTCGTTATTTTTGTACAAATTTTACTGATTCTTTTGCTAACGTTTTGTCTAACATCTAACAAATATAGTAGCTAAACATTACGTGGTAGTTGAAAGAGTAAAGGGGGATGGGTTTATTGGGTTTATTTTTTCAGCTTCGTTGATTTATTTGTTTGGGTTGGCAGGTTTTTTTTTTTGCTATTCAGGAAGAAATAACTAGATGCGAAGTGGAGCATGTATGTATGGAAGTGTGTATGAATGGGGAAAGAACAAACAAACTCATTTAAATACAAAAGTATTGAAGAAAACTGCGGTTTTTTTGCTAAAACTAAAACCATGCAGGAAGCTGAATTTAAATAAATACAGGGAGAGAAATTTTGGGACAAATTGGTAAATTTTTCAGTGACAGCACTTTAAAATTATAAAGTAATTTGTGATTTCCAGAATTAGAACTCCTCTATCCTAAAGTTTTTGATCGATAATTTTTAACATTTATTTTACCTTAAGATGATTGCAGCCTTATTAGCTTCCATCAAACTGCTTTTCCTCAGTGTATCATTTCTATTGTTTCATCATAACTTGCCACATCCTTATTGAAAACATTCTCTTCTCTTGCAAATCATTGCTCATACAGTATATACAGCTGAGCAGTAAAAAAGTAAATAAATTTTATGGAAATATACGTTCTTCATATGGGTTACTAAAGTGAGTTGTTTCATTTTCATTTGAATTTGCCTTTTAGTTCCTCACCAACATCCAAGAAAAGCTAAAAAACGAAAATCTAAACAAAATTATGGGTATCGGGGAAAAACAACTGCAAACAAATAAACCCAAATGAAACAACAAAAAGGGGTGGCCGTTCTTCAGAAAATTATCTTGCATATATTTAGATACTGTTACTTTTTTTTGTACTTTTGCCATAAAGCAAACAGAAATTATTGAGAGGCTGTTTCTGGAACATGGAGCATGAGAAGGTCTAGTGTAATAAAGTAACACGTCTGGGCCATTATGTCAATGTGCCTTCCAATTTTTAGATATTTTATTATACGACAAACGTTGTAGACAAACAACACTTTTGGAGAAAAATTTTTGAATTAAGTAGATTTGTTTTTATGGCTTTTGCTAATGTTGTTGTTGGAAAAAAGGGTGTAGCTTACAAATTGTTGTTGTTATGTATTTTCCATAAAATAACAAAAACCATCAGTACTATTGTTATGAATAGAATTGTTGTTTCTATAAATATATTTCAGTTGTTTCAATAATTTGTAAATTTTTCTGAATATTTCTCAAAAATTAACTAGGAATCTAAATATTTTGATAACAAATGTTTTTGTCCAAACGATTTTCATCTCATGAGTTCCAATTCTGTTTATAAGAAATCATTTAGACAGTGAAGTGTTCAGGAATTGTTCAATAAGTTTTTCATTATTTCAGCTATAGGTGGTGTAAATATTAAAGAATGAGAAGCTCCTCATGTTCTAGGCATGAAATTGGAGTGTGAAGTCAGCCGGACAAAACACATTTTTAAAGTGTCAAAAGAAGCATTCAAGTGCCTTGCTTCTCTAAAACGGTCTAAGGAATACTTCACTTCATCTGACCTCCTTGCCACTTATATCCAACCCAAAATGGAATACAACTCTCATGTATAAGCCAGAGCTTTCGAAATCCGCGTTCAGGAGAGGTCGAAAGTGCTTGTCGGAGACAGATGGGTTTAGAGTTCTATTGACTCACTGGAACATCGTAGCAATGTGGTTTGTGTTTCACTGTTCTACTGATACTACAATGGAATGTGCTCTGCTGAAATTAGGGAAATTGTTCCCGAAACCCCTAGATTTTTAAGCAATACAAGTTCTTTGGCAAGGGCTCATCAATTCGTGGTCGACTGGATAGTGAATCGCACAAGATAGTACAAAGAAAATTCGTTCTTTAGCTTTACGGTATGTGGAATAAGCTTCCTGCTGAATTCTTTCCTTTCACTTTCAATACAGGAAAATTCTAATCAAATGTCCACCGATACTACTTCCTCTATCCTTCTATCCATAACCTCTTTTTCTAGTTTCAATACAAATCATCTCTTGAGTGCTGGTCCATGGAAAAAAATATGGAAGGTATTGGTAGTGTATACATGACACAAAAATAAAAATAATGGCGTACGAGAAGTAGAAGGAGTGCTCTGTAAAGTATTGGATAAGACACACGTTGGATTTTTCGCAAGGTCTCATGCTACTAGGCTAATATATTGCAGGAATGCCTAAAGCTATACCAATATGAAAGAGTTTACACGTTCTCTTGATAGTGAACAATCTCTGCCAAAGTTGTCCAAGAATGACGGTCATCTTTAGAGAAAATAGCAAAGCAGTAAACTGCATTCCTTATATTGAAGGACCGAAACATACCACACTTTAAATAAAAGAAAATTAAAATTAAATGTCCACAAACACTACCTCCTCTATCCTCCCTTCCATAACCTATTTTCCTAGTTTTAAACAATACAATGCATTGCATAGGTAAGGTTATTCACTTGAGTGCTGGTCCAAACAACAACAAAAATGACACAAGTTTTGTATAATAATTTCATATCAATTCTAGACTATAAGATCTGATGGAAGCGTAATGCTAAGGATCAACTGTAAAAGGCACTATGTGCCTTTTATATTTTTAATAAACATATTGGGAAAATATGTTCACTGCGGTTATAAGACCTATTTGACCGATGGTGCTCTTGTCTGTAGGATATTAAAACACACCTATGAATAAGGTACAGAGATTAGCCTGTCTTGCTATTACTGGATCTATGCTATCCACAGACCAGTATGGAGACGATCCTGGGTATATATGCCCTTGATATCTACATTTAATGATTTTCTTATAAGTTTGTTCTTGGACTAAAGGTATCAAGTGGACTGAATCGTCTGCGTATTGGACAAGGGAACATATAGATTAAAGTACAAGAGAAATAGGTACTTTAAAATTAGATTATTGACATGAAGAAGATGTTTTGCAAACTCTGTCCTCCAATGCTTCGCGTTCTCAGTCTACATCGACTGTTCAAAGGCGTGAAATTCTATCAGAATTCCCAATACCGTCTTCCAACTGAAAATCTATGCGACCGATACCTTTAAGATTAGAATACCGACAAGAGGATGATGGGCCCTAAACTTTGTCCTCCATGGATTGAAGTTCTCAATCCCTGTCCTCCGGGGCTTCGAGTTCTCTGTACCGACTTCCAACTGGAAATATATGCGATCGATACCTTTAAGATTAGAATACCGACAAGAGGTTGCTGGACCGCAAACCTTGTTCTCCATCGATTGCCGTTCTCAGTCTACGTAGACGGTTTAAAGAAGCTGTTTTCTCTCGGACTGCCCGATACATAAGTCGTCTTCCTACTGAAAATCTAAGCGATCGATACAAGTACCGAGATGAATCCCAGAATTAAATCTATAGGCATTGACCATTACTATCTACGTGGACATCGCCTAAACTTAAGTCTCCCAATTTCAATATAATAAGCTCTAAATATCTTCTCGATTGCATTTATTCGCTGGCCCAACTTAGACAGCATCCGGGGAAATTAGACCTCTGGTGAATGCGAAACAGTCGGGTCATCCTATAATGAAACTTTAGCTTAAAGGAACATTAATATGCCATTGGTTGCTATAACAAATATGATTGATGAGTCGGCATTAAAATAAACGGAACTTAGTTGATATTTTGACTTAGCCCTCTCTGGTACAGAAAATGAACAAGAATCTCTTGGCTCTAGGTAGTAATTCTATTAGGCTTCGCAAGGGTATAATTACTGAGCACTGAACGATTGGACATGTGTCGGAGCATATTGTATATCCAAGTAACAACTATTCAACCTTCTATGTGGCTACCTCAATTTACAGGAGCGTGGTCTAAGACAACTTGGTACTGGCCAAGTGGATGCGAAACAAACCAAATTCGATACAATTACCAATAAGTTCTGACTGGTACGAACAAAGTTACAAATTCATCCAGATTAGGAAGGAAAGAAGGCTCTACCCCATAATTGAATTTCAAATATAGATTTTTACTTCGAAACCAAGAACTGTTACAGATATTGACCAAAGCAATCATAAGAATACATTAAACTTTCGCAGACATTTAACAAATATTTAAGAAGTTTCTACAATATGTATAAAAAAATCAGAGCAATTAATATTATATTGGAATACAAGATGGTTGTAAAAATTTCCAAAACTTTTTTTAACTTTTCGAGAAGTTTTACATAGACATTATTTGGGTTAGAAAGTTTGACTAAAGAATGATTTGATGAATATCAGAAATATGTGTCCCAAGCTTAGTTGTTTAGTTAATAAGTTTAGAATTATTGAGATAAATTATTAGTTTAAAATAAAAAAAAATAAAAAACAAGTAAGAGTCCTATATTCGGCTGTGCCGAATCTTATATACCCTTCACCAAATTATATTTCAAAATAAAAATTTTAAATATTTTTAGATACTAATTTTTTTTTTAAATTTTTGGAGAAAAAAATTTTTTCGAATGGTTTTTTTAAAATAATTTTTTTTTTTTTTTTCAATTTTTTAAATTTTTTTTAATATTTAGCGAAAAAAACTTTTGGTGCAAAAAAAAAATCGGGTTAAAAAATATTTTTTTACGATTTTGACCCTTGAAGGTACAACTTACTATGGTTTTATATAAGTCGTTGCAAAGGTATTTATAAGGATCCAGAATATATATACTTTATTGGGTCGAAAAATTATATTGTGGAAATTCTCACGAAGGTGAAGGGTATAAAAATTGGCACAACTAAGAGGTAGTACCGTAGATAAATATTTTTGGAACATCAAAATGATATCGAGCCCTTAGCGCCAAATTATCGTAAGCGACAAAACACAAATTTTACAGGAGAAGTTTTTTTTTTTGATTATTTTGAAATTTATACATAGAATTAAAAATGTTATGATGCGATATAATATAATTTCGTTCAAGCTATTTGTCTTTTTTTCAAAAATAATTATAAATTTTGACAATTAAAAATTCATGGAATACTTTAAAGAAAAATATGACAAAAACTGTTTTTTATTAAATTTTTGCATAGATAAACATTTTTGGAATTGAAATAAAATTTTTATTTATAAATAGTTTTTAATGAAATTTCACAGTTATGTAGATTTTTCTATTTAAAATGGAAAAATAAAAACGAGTTTTTAAATTTATTATCAGCAATCCCGCCATTCCCAAAAAAGTGTTGAAAAATTCCAAAAATGGTAATTTTTAGTTTTTTCGCTATAATATCCCTACCAGGGTCAGGGTTATCGGGACCCTTCACAAAATAATTAGAAACATATTGGGCCACCTATAATCGGTTACTTTATTTTGATATCGGATACGAGATTTGAGAATTTTTGCCCTAAAATTTTATTTTAAATAAAAAATAGGTGTTTTTTGAAAGGCCTTGGTCCCCTCGCTAACAACAATTTTGAAATTTGTTTTCCTTTAAAATATTTTATGAAAACTTAGCTTTCAGAAACTAGAAATTCCTTATACATCCTCTTAGAATTTTTTTGCGATAACTTAAAAAGAAAAAAAGTTCTTTTTTCCCAAAAAAATTAGTGAAAAATCACCTTTTTAAAATTTTTTAAATTCAAATGCATATAACTTTGGACTTGGTCAATATTTTTAAACAACTCTTTTTATGTTTGATACATACATGTGTTGTTAGTCCAATAAAATAAAACTGGAAAAAATCGGGAAATATTTGGATACGCTGTTATCAAAAAACTGGAGTAGGGTGGGCAAAAATGTTGACAATTTAATTTTCAAATGCGAATATCTCCTAAGCTATAATAGATAATTGATAGCTATGACGAGGTTTTAAAAATGTAATATACCCGAGGTGTCCTACTTTGAGGGCCCTTGGTCGCGCCCCTGGTGGGCCCGTGAGGTCCACGTTCAAAACTTAAACTCCACAAAACTTCCTTTTGCGCGTGTGAAATTTCATTCAAACCAATCTAACCATCTAGAAGTTACAGATTTATTTCCCTATTTATACCCTGCACCACCATAGTGGGGAGGGTATTATGCGTTTGTGCAGATGTTTGTAACGCCCAAAAATATTAGTCTAACACCCACCTTAAAGTATACCGATCGACTTAGAATCACTTTCTGAGTCGATTAAACGATGCGCAATTTTGTAGATATTTCGATCAAATTTGGTACATATTATTTTTTCGGCTCAAGGACCAAGCCTATTGAAACTGGCTGAAATCGGTCCATTATTTCACCTAGCCCCCATACAAATGTCCTTCCGAAATTGGACTTTATCGGTCATAAATGTTTAATTTATAAATGTATCTCCACAAATTCCGCTCCAAATAAGTTTTATATACACAAAATTCATGTCACCAAATTTTGTTACGATCGGTCCATAATTAGTCATAGCTCCCATATAGACCCGCTTCCGAAAATCACTTTAACGTGCATAAATCGCTTAAAAATGTTGGTAAACATACAAAATTCAACATAGTTAACTTTAATATAGACATAAATCACACGACCTAATTTCATGGTGATCGGTCCATAATTGGTCATAGTCCCCATTTAATGCCCACTTCCGAAAATCACTCAAAAATATAAATTATTGAAATTTTAAAAGAAAAATGTTTTTACTCTTTTACTTAGTGTAGGGTATTATATGGTCGGGCTTGACCGACCATACTTTCTTACTTGTTTTTTATATACCACTGTGTGTCGCTTACGATAAAATAAGTTTACTGTAAAATATAAACATTGACTTACGATAAAATCTTATCCCCTATATTTTTGATGTTATTAACAATTTTGATATTCTGAGAACGCTAAAATATCAGTCGGTCCATAAAATTTTAATTTCTGCAATAAAACAAAAATTTTAAAAATGTCGCTTACGATAATTTGGCGCTAAGGGCTCGTTATAGTTGATAGCACTACGAACTTGATTTCCAAACTTTTTATGATAACAACAAGTTTTACAGACTTTTATAATTAAATAACATTTTTCCAATTCATAAATGTCGATTAGAGAGATCACTTGGAACATCATCAGTTGGAATATTTAATAATCTGGATATTTAACGGCATTTCATAAAAAGCTTTTAATTTTAATGAAAAGCTTTTTAAATTTAAGTTTTATGCAAACTAAGTAATAGTTTATCTTTTAAGATTAGATACCATAATGAGCCTGTTGTTTTAAATTCGAAATCATTAAAAGGTTTCTTATTTTTCAAAGTTTAAGTTAAATTATTTACCAATAACCCAAATTGGGGATAATATTTAAAATCCAAAATTTGTTCCATATAAATGCTATGATGCTATCTCATCAGATAAAATTGGCTTGTTATCTTCATTTAATGATTAAAAACTCCTCCTTACACAAACACTGATTACAGTAGGAAAACTTTTCTAATACAGAGTCTATTTTAATAAATAACGAAAAAAACCACCTTCAAAAGGGCAATAGAAAACAGATGGTGTCGTCTTTATGAAAAATATATGTAACAAACTTGTTCTTCAACTTTGTTAGTTTAAACTCTAGCTAGTATTTAAATAATTTTGAGATAATTTTCCAATATTTTAAGTTTTTATTTTTTAATTTGATTAGAAAATTAGTTTGTTTTCTTCAAGCAAAAGTAAATAGCCTAAAAGAAATATGAGCGGTCAAGATCAAACATAGTATTACAAATATGCTTTTGTTGGCTATGATTCTTCCGTTTCTTCCCACTGTGTATTTGTGTTGAAAATAAACCGATTTGAATGAATATTTTTATTTAGTTACTTGCTCTTTATCAGTTTCTGGCCTGAAACAGTGGCTTATGAATGACTTTGTTATTTAGTATCATTCTGGTTTTGTTCCAACTAATAATAGAAAAAGGCTAATATTTTGAGTCCAATTTAGTTTCGGTTCTTAGCTGTTTTACCTCAATTTTTCAAATCACCTTGTGTAATATTTCTTGTTCATTTGCTCTCTACACCTTGGCGGTGTTTTTGCTTTTAAATGTTTAGTTTTACCAACAAAAATGGTTTGAAAATTTTAATTGTCATGCCACCTGATGATAAAAAAAAAATGAACCCAACCAATTCTTTAGGTTCGTTTGTGCGTTTGAGTGAAAAGTGAGAAAGTAATTTACAAAATGTAGATCACTAGGCGTCCCTGTGTGTGTGTGTTAGATACTCTGTTTGTTGCAACGCCTCTTGTTTTTCGGTACCAACAAAAATAAAACGATCATGCAACTTTATGAAACAATTATAACTGTTTGTATGGATTTTATTTTTGAGTTATTGTTTTTTAACTATAATTGTCATTTCATATTTGTGGTACTATTCTCTTCCTTTTGTCGGTTAGATTTTTTTTGAAAGCGGCTTATTAAAGATTTCAAAAGAGCCCGAAGGAGTTTTACATTGGGTATTTAGCGGTTTTATAGATTTTATCTGTAAATACTTATTGCATATTATGTGAAAATGATACTTCCGCTTTGTTATTGCTTTGTTTAATATTGTTTTAAAAATATTTCTAAGAAATCTAGTGGAAGACAAAGGAAAATATTTAAAATCAAGGATATGGGTGGATTTAACTGAGACTAATAATGGAGCAAGAATCAATTGAAGTAAATAAATTAAATGGAAAAGAATTTTGTATTTAAATAAACCCTTATATAATATAGAACAGACTTATTTAAAATGGTTATATTATAAAGTCCTAATGTAACAATGAGGAGCAATTTAACCACATAAGATAAATTAGTTTGAAATTATTAACCAGAAGAAAATGTTAAAGAACAACAGTTTAAAAACCACAGAACTTATCAAGGATTTGAGAGCCAAAGTCCCAAAATTTATTAAAAGCTCCCTAAAAGAGATTAAGTGACATCTGAACTTTTGACTTTAGAAATATAATGGAAGACATTATATTTTATAAAACTGGATAAAATATTAAACAAAATTTAGGTGAAAAACAAATTATCCGATGAAAAACAAGTAAGAGCGCTATATTCGGCTGTGTCGAATCTTATATACCCTTCACCAAATTATTCTTTAAAATAAATTTTTTTAAATATTTTTAGGTAAACAAAATTTATTTTTTTTTTTTAATTGTTTTTCAAATTTTTTTTTAAATTGTTTTTTAATTTTTTTTAAAATTTTTTTTCCAAATTTTTTTTCAAAATTTTTTTTTTTTGGAAAAAATTTTTTGATGATAAAAAAAATTCGGGTTAAAAAATATTTTTCCCGATTTTGACCCATTGTAGATCCAACTTACTATAGCATACATCGTTGCAATGAACTTTGAAATATCTATCATTAAATATCCATATTGTCTATATTAATGACTTAGTAATCCAGATATAGATCAAAAATAGGTCAAAAATCGAGGTTGTCCGGGTTTTTGCTCATATCTCCGTTATTTATGGACCGATTTTGCTGATTTTAAATAGCAAACTTCTCGAAAGCATGTCTCATAGAATTATTGAAGATTTGGATCCCGAAGATATCTGGGGTCTTCAGAAAATTGATTTCAACATACAGACTCCGCTATCTATAAGGATCCAGAATATATATACTTTATAGGGTCGGAAATGAAAAATATAGACAAACTTATATATACCCTTCTCACGAAGGTGAAGGGTATACAAATGTTGGAACATTTTTTTTTTTCAAACAAATTTTGTTGATTAAGATTTTTGTTTTGGTGAAAAAACAATATCAAATCGATACAGTCGTGGTTTTTTGTTTATACCTCAGTCATTTAATGTCCGATTGAATTTGTCGATTTCAAATAGCAATCTAAGTTGGACTATAGCGGATAATTGATGTAAGATATTTTGGGTCTTCGGAAAATTGATTTTAACAGGCAGACGGATATGGCTATAGAGACTCCGCTATCTATAAAGATCTTGAATATATATAATTTATGGGGTCGCAAATGAAAAATGTGGAAATAAAAAATGGAATGACATGGAGAAGGGTATAAAGATAGCTTCTTCTGATTTGAAATAGTAAATTTCTACAAACTGCGGCTCATTTTCATTCCCAACGGAATGTTAATCGATTAAATTAACTTTAAAATTTTACAAAACTGTAACTCTCAATAATTACTCTCTCACACGTACTTGTGATATGTGCATTCAACATACTTGTGAGAGAATTTAACACATCAAAATACTTGAAATTTTACCTTTGATTTTCTGACTAAATACAGACCGAACCACTTTATCACACTTCTATACACTATTTTATGATTTTTTTTAACAATTTACAGCACACTTTTATTTCCGAAACACGTTAATTTTGCTCAAATGAAAAAAATTATTTTTTATAAATTTTTGACACTTATTTTTATTTGTGGTAGAATTTAATTTATAGAACAGAGTTTAAATTTTTGGTATTGAAAATAGAAGAAAATTTAAATAAATTAAAATTTTAACATTTTTATAGAACTCTGTGTGTCTGGTGAAAATATTGTTCTATGCCCAGAAGGTAAATGAAAGAAAAATTTCATAATTTTTAGACAACGAAATCATAATAGAAGAGAGTGATATAGAAAAAAATGCAGTTGCAGTGACTACTCCAATGGCATTGAAACAAGATATTTTGGAAATAAATTCGTCATTTCTGATATGTTTCTATTGATATTTGATTTTGGACAAACCACAAAAATTTAGTTTAAAGTTTTATATGTCTGAGGTGGTTTCTACATATGTATATGAGCCCTTATGTGGTCAAAACTTAAAAACAATTAAAAATTTCTATGTGGAATTTAATGTCAATCGGATCTTTAAATTAGAAACGTCAGATATATTTCCAAAATATTTTAAATTCTGTCCACTGTTTTTTGTGGAGAAAATTAAAAGAATTATGGATGATCCCATTTTTTTGCATTTTCAGTTAGTGCCACTTTTATTTATGCTATACATTAACTATTAATTTGAAAATTTATCTTTTAGCAAGGCCTAAATTTAAGGCGATGTTATACAGCTTTATGGAACTTATTGAATAATGATTTCAATGAATTGAATAGTTCAGAACAGTTTGTTTTTAAATCCTCAGAAAACATATGCCATGATATTTTTAAGACTAGTGAAGATTTTCAGAGCTAGCAATGACTACAAGTCATAATCAATTAAAAACTAAGTAAAATAGTTTGTCTTAATTCAATCGTTTATTTCAAAAACCAGTCAAGTAACAAAAAATATAAAATTGAGTTAATTGGCGATTACTATTTTGTAAAGGTAAACGCATCGTTTAATGCAAACAACAATTAAATATGATAAAGCAAAGCCGAGAAAATCGTGTTTTGTGGTGAAAGAATTCAAGGGACATCACTTGAATGGGCTTTGTTGTAGGTCTCAATTAATATGAAAAAAAGTAAAATATGTACTAGATCTAAAACCCTACTTGGTGGGAAATTTTATGGGAATATTTTTCAATGGCCTACAACGGAAGCAAAATGCACTGTCTAACGAGAACAAATATGTATGTATGAAATTTATGTTAAACTCTTTAAAAATTTGGTATAAATGTTGGTATAGATAAACAAAAGTTTTATGTTTATTAAACAGTTAAATAAATCGATAACTTTCATAGGAAAAAATATCAATTATATTAAAGTAATTTTTAGTTTGCTAGGAAGTTTTCTTTGATTTACTAAAAATCAATATTTTGTTGCTTAACTGGTTTTTGAAATAAACTATTCAATTAATTTTACATCAATTATCAACCCTAAAAGGTCTTTAGCTGCGGTTAAAGTACAATTCTGTTCGTCTCGGTATTGTGCGTGCGACATACAGCTATTTAGTTTCATTAGAACTTGGACTTAGACTTTCCTATGGAGTCTTGATAGTCACCTTGTGCTTAGGCTCTTTAAATTGGTGTTGAAGATTCATGATGCCAAAGCATTTTTATCCATTCATACATTCAAGAAAGTACGTATTTCGTTATTTTTATTCAAAATATAAAAATAAAAAAAAAAAAAAAATACGGATACCGAGCCAAAACAACAGCTCATCTTTTGAGGAGAACAACGAATACAGCCTATATCGGATACTCTGTTCCAAAGTAAAGCTTATCCCAGAGAGAGCGTTCTGCATCGATCGAAACAAATAGTAGTCGGATAGGGCATGTTCAGTACTATAAGGCGGGTGAGGCAAAATTTTCATTCTAAATAATTTTTAACAGGTATTGTATAATGTGGCCATGGAATATTTAGGTTTCATATCTGGTCATATTCTGGTCATTTTTCGGCAAATGCTTGCTTCAAGCGAATCAGTTGTGTTCGATACAGGTTTTCTATGATGGTCGATCTGACCAGATTTCAGAATCTCATAATAAATACATAGCATTACCTTAACGCCATGGATATTTGTCTTTGGTGTCGATTCAGCTGGTTGGCCGGTCTTCACATACGATTTCTTACACTTCGACTTATCGTAATGGATCAATTTCTCATCGCATGTAGTAATTCCGTGGAAAAATTATTATTTTTTATAGCGTTTAAGCATAATTTCGGACATGCAAAATCGTCCTTCAAGGTCTCTCGGCTTCAATTGGCCCTTTTTTCTCAAATTAAAAAGTAAAGCAAAACTTCCCGCAAATGACGCTTTGTTGGTACAAAATTCAACATTTTCAGTGCAAAAAAAACACATTGTTCTTTACGCTAAATGTTCAATAGCTAAAGGAGAATGAATGACAGATAAGGTTCCCTTCAAAATGACATATAAGTTATTAAAACAAAAAACTGCCTTCAAAATATTTTAGCCCGTGTAAAATATATATCAATATCAGTGGATTTTAAAATTGTCACAACAATTTTAATAATAAATTGCTTAAAATTAACAAGAATTTTTTAATAATTAACAGTTCAGCAATTACAGCCTATAAAGTTTTTAATATTTATTTATTTTTTAGGTTAAAGCTGAAGGAGTAAAAAAACAGCTGCTAAAATATAGTTGAGAAAAACTGTCTTCTTTTTTGTCAACAATTACAAAACATTCCTTTTGTTTACATAATGTAAACATAAGACCTGCTAATTATTTATTTAAAAACCAAATTCCTCAATAACTTATAATTATTGTAGTAACTTAACATTTAATTAGCTCTTTTTCAACAACTAAGGGATTTAAAGAAAACTGGAAAAAAAACAAAAACCTCTTATTCAATACTTTTTTTTAATTAGTTATTGATCTTATAATTATAATATTTTTTTTGTTTAATAAATATTCCTGAAGGTCTTCTTGCCAAGACAATGACGACTCAGCCTTTTTTAACTTTGTTTATTACTATGGAGTGTCTAACAGCAAAGTCTTTAGAAAATTAATTGCCTTTTATTATTATAAGACGATAAAATATTGATGAGAAGGCAAAAAATCTAGCCCAAATACTTACAGTTCACACGTGTAGTTTTTTTTTCTTACATTTCAATATTTTTCTACCTCTTGTGGGGGGGCCCTTCAATGAAAGGGAAATTATTACGACTCTTACCATAAATCATATAAAAATACAAATCAAAAAGTTTTAAAAGAAAGATTTGCATATCATTTTTGTTGTTTGTTCAAATATGTATACAAATATTTATATGAAAATTTATTACTTGTTTAAAAATCATTTATAAATATTTTTCAATTTGTCTGAGAATTTCATATCTTTATATAGAAAATCTTTGAAAACAAAAAAGAAATAATAAATAAATATTTGTATTTTCTGTTTCTTTTTTTACATTTATGGTTGGTTGTAGTAAATAAATAAATTGTTCATGGAGTTTAGATGTTGAAATTGTATTTAAATTATGTTTTGACCTTAATTAGTGATGCTTTTAATTAAATGCATCTTCTTTAAAATGAAGAGGAGAAATACAGAAAAAGATCTATCTATCTTAGTTTGATATCTATTAGTCTAATATTGTAAGAAAACATATACAAATCTACAGACACACAACACAGCACAACACATCAGCATTCAAACACTCGGTTAGAAATCCAAGGGATTCAAATGTAGATTTTTTTTCTTTATATTTCTTTCTATTTAAATTAAAAATTATAACAACAACAAAATTGACTACAAATTGTTATTTAGTAGGGTAAACTATAAAGTGTTACACCAGACAGTGGGGCTTATAAAATTAGCAGTATTTGAAATTTATTAAAGAAAATTTTGTCATTAAGAAATGCTGCTAGTTATTCTTCCTTTACTGCTTAAGTCAATTCCAACCAGCAACTGTAATACAGTGGCTTTTTTCTATGTTTAACTAATTTATATGCAGTTATGAAATAATCATTAAATACAACTCAACTCTGCATAATTTTTCCATGTTGACTTTTCTTGAGAATATAATTTTTTTTTGTTTTCTTGGTTTTTTTATTTCCATATAGATATATTTTTTGTCTTTATTTTTTTTTTCAAAAATAAACAAATTATTCTCTATGTTTATTTAAACTCTCTAGATGTATCTGTCTGGTTATTCAAGTGTATGAATACATTCACAATATAAACTTACACCGACTCACACATAAACTCAAATATACTCGTACTAACAGAAAAGCAAAAAAAAAATTAAACTTATTTGAATATTTTTTTAAAGTGACAGTTACGAGTCTTTAGAAATTATATACATACAAACATACTTTACATATACCAATGTCTGGCCAAAAAAAATTGGTATGAGTACATATTTTGTGGGGATAAATGAAAAGTGAAATAATTAAAGAGGCATTAAGACGAATAGGGTATACACTATGCCAAACATGAATGAAGAATATTACATATCATTCCCCTATTGCAGGTATTACCCAAACTGGACCTGGTTTCAATAATTACTCCCAACAATAATATGATTGTGAGAGCGAAATACAAGAGCATGTTATTGTTGCTATCCCTTATTAACAGTAATTGCCACTATTATCTGATCACTAGGCTGACTCCAATTTATATATTTTGGGTCATTTGACATGTATGTGCTCATTTTAGTGCATAGAGAAGTTAATTGGTTACTTTATACATCCCAGGTAAACTAGAGTGAAGTCAATTGTCACTTTGGTAAATCTAAGTAACCTACAGTGGAGTTGCTTTAAATGTTTATTTTGCGCTACACTTTAGAAATTATTTATTTTACCCAACAGAAGTAATCTATTGGAAAGTTGTTGGAGGAAGATTTGTTTACAAGAAATCGGTTATTGGACTGCCTATGTTATAGCTGATTCTATGTAACCAGTATGTGAATCCTATCAGTTGACTACTTTGGAAAGTTTATTTGTTTGAGGAAACCATTTCTCAAAAATTTTGTTCTGGGCTCAATAAAAGGATAAAAGGTCCCTTTTAAGGTTTTTATTATTTTTTCAACCAGATATTGAACTCAGGACAAACATTTTGAAAAACGGAATCATATAATTAATTTAACTTTTATTTTATTTAACCATTCACATAATTTGGGGCCACCTTAATATACATATATATTACAACATTATCAAATATGTAGCAATATCAATGTTAAAAGTTATTTTCATTAAAAAATAAAGTTTTGTAACAAAGCGTTATAGTTTTGCTTTACTTCTTTAACTTGAAACAAATTGCAACTGAAGCACACCGATTGCTCACCAAAGGTTATGGTGAATGTGTTCCATCGGTTTCAATGAGCAAACGAGTTGAAAGTGGTGATTTTGACACAAGCCAACGATCGCCGAGGCCAGCCAAAAAAGATTGAATACCAAAAATTTACAATACTCCATGAATATTGTTAACAAACTCAACAAGTGCTTGAAAAATTATTAGGAGCTACTCAAGCATCAATTTCAAAACGTTTGCAAGCAACTAGATTTATTCAAAAGCAGGGAAATTAGGTACCATACGATTTGAAGACGAGAGACCTTGAAAGTCCATTTTCCGAAGTGATGCTTGATCGCAATAAAAGAAAATTATTTTTGCAACGAATCATTAATAGCGATAAAAAATGGATACATTACGATAACCCGAAGCGTAAGGAATCGTATGTAAAGCTCGACCAACCCGCCGAATTCACATAAAAGCTGCTGAAATCTGACCAGACCATCACACGGAACCTCTACGGAAGTAATTTCAAGCGACTGATTTATTTGCCGATAAACTCCCAGAATATGCCGTCAGAGATGACAACGCTCATTCTGAAAATTCTAAAAGCTTTGGAGAGACATACTGCTATTGGATTCTATAAGAATCTGACAATTGCATTGCAAATACACAATGAAAACCATTGTTTACATAGTCTAAACGATTGTTTACATAGTGTTTACATGACGTATGATGGCAGATGCCATGTTTCATAGTAAACTATATTAATCGCTGGGAACTATTTATTCTGTGATTATTACATAGCGTAAACTATTGCTTACATAGCGTAAACTATTGCTTACATAGCGTAAACTATTGCTTACATAGTGTAAACTATTGTTTACATAGTGTAAACTATTGTTTACATAGTGTAAACTATTGTTTACATAGTGTAAACGATTGTTTACATAGTGTAAACGATTGTTTACATAGTGTAAACTATTGTTTACAAAGTGTAAACTATTGGTTACATAGTGTAAACTATTGTTTACATAGTGTAAACTATTGTTTACATAGTGTAAACTATTGTTTACATAATGTAAACTATTGTTTACATAGTGTAAACTATTGTTGACATAGTGTAAACTATTGTTTACATAGTGTAAACTATTGTTTACATAGTGTAAACTATTGTTTACATAGTGTAAACTATTGTTTACATAGTGTAAACTATTGTTTACATAGTGTAAACTATTGTTTACATAGTGTAAACTATTGTTTACATAGTGTAAACTATTGTTTACATAGTGTAAACTATTGTTTACATAGTGTAAACTATTGTTTACATAGTGTAAACTATTGTTTACACAGTTTTAACTATTGTTTACACAGTGTAAACTACTGTTTACATAGTGTAAACTATTGTTTACATAGTGTAAACTATTGTTTACATAGTGTAAACTATTGTTTACATAGTGTAAACTATTGTTTACATAGTGTAAACTATTGTTTACATAGTGTAAACTATTGTTTACATAGTGTAAACTATTGTTTACATAGTGTAAACTATTGTTTACATAGTGTAAACTATTGTTTACATAGTGTAAACTATTGTTTACATAGTGTAAACTATTGTTTACATAGTATAAACTCTTGTTTACATAGTGTAAACTATTGTTTACATAGTATAAACTATTGTTTACATAGTGTAAACTATTATTTACATAGTGTAAACTGTTTTTTACATAGTGTAAACTAGTGCATTCATGGTGTAAACTATTGGGAACAATCGTTTACTTAAAGTAATCTATTGTGAAGATAATGATGGTTTCCATGATTTGTGTAAAGTGTCGATTACAAGGTGTAAACCATCGAAAAAAATTCTGTTGTGTTACATCCATATTATATAAATAAGTAGACCTTCCTTTCCAAGTAGTACATAGTTCATGCAGTAACTACAAATAAAAAAACGGAAGGCCTTTGCATAAATTTTCTTTAATAATTTTCATTTCATTTTACATAAATAATACAACAAATAATATTCGTGTGCGTGCTACACACTCAATTCAAATGATGATGAGTTTGTTACATTCAGTTGTCTTGTTGTTGTTATTTTGTATTACTGGCAACAATAACAAAAACAACATAATAAAACCCAATTTTTATTTTGATGTATTCTTGAATGTTGTTGTTGTTGCTGCTGCTTTTGATGATGATGATGACGATTATTATTTTTGATGACTTTGTTTGTTGATTTTTCCAAACATTTGATTTCATATCGTATGCAATACAAACAGACAGACTGATAGATACAAATAAACCTACAACTCATGCATACTATGAATTTCCACTTGTAAATACAAATTTCAGTTGGATTTGTACAATGATGATCTAGATTGGAATAGACATCAGCTGTAGACTTACTCATCATATACACATGCCCAAACATTACTTGTTCTTGTTACTTTTTTGAAAGAATATGAGTATGAGCAGCTAATTTAAATAATTTTTTGTTGTTTATGTTGTGTTTTTTTAATTTTATTAAAGGTAGTCTGTGAGTTTTAAACTATGTATGGATGTATAAAACAAAAAAAAAAACTTATGAAACACAACAACTAAAACAAGTGTATTTATTAAACGAATTTTTAATTTAATATGACAGCTTACTTTTTGTTGTTTAGACTTTTTGTGATTAGTTTGACTTTTTGACATTTTTTGTTGATGTATGTAAGAGAGATAGGAATTTATTAGAGTGTCTGTGAAATTTTAGTCAATCAATTAATTATGAATTTATTTATATAAAAAAAATGTTTAGTTTTTTGTAAGATTTTTAATGATAAGAATGAATGTAATTTAAAATGCTACATTAGACTAGTTCAAAATTGCATGATGGAAACCATGTCAAGGAGTCAATAAACGACGTTACGAGTTAAATATTCAAGAACTGCTGACATAACTTCCTAATAAAATAGAAGATATTTATCACAGTTCAAACCAAAAATGTCTCCCAATTCATTTAAATGTGCAATATGTCTTTGTAACCTTGGACAATAATATGTTTCACATTCCAAACCTACACGAAGTTCTAACAATTCTGAGTCTTATTGTCCCATTTACCAACGCCACAAAGCCTTCAAACTACACCTGATCAACTCCAAAAATTTCTGAAAATTTCGAAATAGTTTACACTTCAAAAAGTAGTGCAAACTATTGTTTACATAGTGTAAATTATTGTTTACATAGTGTAAACTATTGTTTACATAGTGTAAACTATTATATACATAGTGTAAACTATTGTTTACATAGTGTAAACTATTGTTTACATAGTGTAAACTATTGTTTACATAGTGTAAACTATTGTTTACATAGTGTAAACTGTAGTTTACATAGTGTAAACTATTGTTTACATAGTGTAAACTATTATATACATAGTGTAAACTATTGTTTACATAGTGTAAACTGTAGTTTACATAGTGTAAACTGTAGTTTACATAGTGTAAAGTGTAGTTTACATAGTGTAAAGTGTAGTTTACATAGTGTAAAGTGTAGTTTACATAGTGTAAAGTGTAGTTTACATAGTGTAAAGTGTAGTTTACATAGTGTAAAGTGTAGTTTACATAGTGTAAAGTGTAGTTTACATAGTGCAAACTCTAGTTTACATAGTGCAAACTGTAGTTTACATTGTGTAAACTCTAGTGTAAACTATTGTTTACATAGTGTAAACTGTAGTTTACATAGTGTTAACTATTGTTTATATAGTGTAAACTATTGTTTACATAGTGCAAACTATTGTTTACATAGTGTAAACTATTGTTTACATAGTGTAAACTATTGTTTACATAGTGATAACTATTCTTTACATAGTGTAAACTATTGTTTACAAAGTGTAAACTCTTGTTTACAAAGTGTAAACTACTGTTTACAAAGTGTAAACTATTGTTTACAAAGTGTAAACTATTGTTTACAAAGTGTAAACTATTGTTTACAAAGTGTAAACTATTGTTTACAAAGTGTAAACTATTGTTTACAAAGTGTAAACTATTGTTTACAAAGTGTAAACTATTGTTTACATAGTGTAAATTATAAGTTACATAGTTTAAACTATTGTTTACATATAGTAAATTATACGTTACATAGTGTAAACTATTGTTTACATAATGTAAACTACTGTTTACATAGTGTAAACTATTGTTTACATAGTTTAAACTAATTTTTACATAGTGTAAACTATTGTTTGCATAGTGTAATCTATTGTTTACATAGTGTAAACTATTCTTTACATAGTGGTTCAAAGGCGGTTTTAAAATGAAAGAGTATAATTTAAATTATTGTAGTGTAGCAGTCCCTCAACTTGTTCTAAGTTAGTTTTGCTTTTATTTTCGATTTCAACAACTTTCCATTCAGAATCCAGATTTGTCCATTAAAATACCATTACTTGTAATCAAAACTCTAATTTAAAAATGAACTCCAATTTGCTTTAAAGTTTAATTACCTAGATTTTAATTATTTTAACCATTTTAAGTGTAAATTAAAGTTTTTTCTATGGCAAAAAGACATTAAAACTCACCTTGAACTATGTGAATTATAAAGAAACAAACAAAAAACATTAAACAAGTTTTCTATGATATTGGTGCACTTTATAGTCAAAAAGGTCTTTAATTAAAAAAAAAAAAACTAAGACAAAAAACACCTTATTATTTAGCTATAAAACAATCAACACCATACATTTAAGAACTAAAGTTAAAGCGGCCTTATGATCATGTATTGTGTAGCCAGAAATACATATTTCATGTTTATTGTTTTAGCCAAGAAAAAACCTCACCTTAAACTTGGTTTTCTTGAAAAATTAAGCGTAAAATCATTAAAATCAAAACTCATGTGAAATGGAATTATTCAAGCTCTAAAACCCGCTTTTGATATTTTTTCATTTAAAAAAAATTACTTTAAATAAAGCCAGAAATGACACACTTGTGGTGATAGATGTGAAATAAATAACACTAGAAAATACAAAACAATTGTGGCTTTTTGACTTGAACTATATATATGAGAACACATGATTGTTTATGACTTGTAAGACATCTATGTATGAATGTACAGAAAAGTCCGTCATTCAGTCATTGATTCAATTAAGGGTGTGGTCGTTGTCTGCTCTGCTTGAGTTTGAGCTTGACATGAAATATATAATTTTTGAATTTGTTTTCTTATTATTTGTATGTTACTTTTTTTTAAGCTTTTGCTGGCCCTTTTTCTTTTCTTACTTATTGTATGATTATAATTGTAGTTTACACCATCTAGTGTGGTTTAGCTTAGTACCATGTAGTACAAGTTCATTCAAGTGTTGAAAACAAACAAATAGACACTTGTGTTGACAGTCCAACTGGCAAAAGACACAGCATCTAGCTAGTAATATATCTAGCTACAGCAACAATTCGTTCTATGCATCAACTAAACCATAACAAATTGAGACAGAGTGTTGGTTGGTTGACTTTTTATAAGTTTTGAAGTTATAGAACATTAAGATGTAGTCATTCATGGATTTTTTTAAATAAATAAGTAAAATGAAAGGTCTGTTAGTGATTATGGATTGGTTGGTAGAAATGCATTACACATGGTATTAAAAAAAATTGAAGGTTCCCTACATTAAAACGAATTAATGAAAATACGTTCTGTCAACGACTTCGAAAGTGGGACCTCTAAATGGAGATATGACCAACAATAGTTTACACTATGTAAAAAATAGTTTACACTGTGTAAACAATAGTTTACAATGTGTAAACAATAGTTTACACTATGTAAAAAATAGTTTACACTATGTAAAAAATAGTTTACACTATGTAAACTACAGTTTCCACTATGTAAACTACAGTTTCCACTATGTAAACTACAGTTTCCACTATGTAAACTACAGTTTCCACTATGTAAACTACAGTTTCCACTATGTAAACTACAGTTTCCACTATGTAAACTACAGTTTCCACTATGTAAACTACAGTTTCCACTATGTAAACTACAGTTTCCACTATGTAAACTACAGTTTCCACTATGTAAACTATAGTTTCCACTATGTAAACTACAGTTTCCACTATGTAAACTACAGTTTCCACAAAAATTTACACTATGTAAGCAATAGTTTACACTATGTAAACAATAGTTTACACTATGTAAACAATAGTTTACACTATGTAAACAATAGTTTACACTATGTAAACAATAGTTTACACTATGTAAACAATAGTTTACACTATGTAAACAATAGTTTACACTATGTAAACAATAGTTTACTCTATGTAAACAATAGTTTACTCTATGTAAACAATAGTTTACTCTATGTAAACAATAGTTTACTCTATGTAAACTATTGTTTACACTATGTAAACTATTGTTTACACTATGTAAACTATTGTTTACACTATGTAAACTATTGTTTACACTATGTAAACTATTGTTTACACTATGTAAACTATTGTTTACACTATGTAAACAATAGTTTACTCTATGTAAACTATCGTTTACACTATGTAGACTATTGTTTACACTATGTAAACTATTGTTTACACTATGTAAACTATTGTTTACACTATGTAAACTATTGTTTACACTATGTAAACAATAGTTTACACTATGTAAGCAATAGTTTACACTATGTAAACAATAGTTTACACTATGTAAACAATAGTTTACACTATGTAAACAATAGTTTACACTATGTAAACAATAGTTTACACTATGTAAACAATAGTTTACACTATGTAAACAATAGTTTACACTATGTAAACAATAGTTTACACTATGTAAACAATAGTTTACACTATGTAAACAATAGTTTACACAATGTAGACATTTTCTATAGTTTTTAAAACATAGTTTTTAAAACATAGTTTATATTTAATTTTGAACTACAAAACTGATTCCACTAGAGAAAACTACAAAAATTATAACGAAAAGGTCGATAGTTCTTTCAAACAAATTCACTAAAGAACTAAACAAGAATACTGCTAATGTAGGGCACCAATGTATATCTCAATTATGTTCCCAAACTGCACCCACTTTCTAACACATCACTTAGTTTTTTGGTGTAACAACTTTTAGTATTTACTTTATAAACATTTAGTAGAAATTCAGTTCAAATCTTTCTCTTTTTTTATGAACTTGTAATATAAACATCAAGCCGCAATTTCCCAGCACAATTTCTCTGAACAATACTACATGAAGTCATGATTTCTTTTTTAACAAAACTATTTTTTTTATTGTTCTTTTATTTATTTAACAATTAGTTTACATGTCATAATTATTGGTTACATTTAATATAACAAACTTGATATATTTTTTTCACTTTGTTCTTTTTGTGGCCTGACCCCTTGAACGTTTGTTTGTAATAACATTTAACACTCTACATAGTAGAGCTAGCCAGATACTTCTTTCAAAACAAAGACAATTGTAGCAAACAATGATGGAAAATTGATTTATCTTGTTCGAAAATCTGACAGAAATGAAAAACTACACCGTTAAATAAATATTTATGTATGTATTAACTCACAAAAACATAGTAAATCAATATTTGAACATTCGTGTCGCTTTGCAGCATAATTGGTGTCACGAGGTGTATATATTAAACAATTTTCTTATTAGTTTTGTTTATTTATTTAACCAATAGTTTTTTTTTTTTGTGTAAGATTATTTTTTCTTTCATGTATGTACATTTTCTGGTTAAATATTTCATTTAATATTTAGAACGTGTGTCAATAATTATGTTTTCTTTTAATTTGTTTTATTTAGTTTTTTTTGTGGAATAAATAAATATTGATTGAAAAGTTGTTATAACTTAATTATTTTACTTTTAGTTATTAAATAAATAAATCAGTGACATATGTGTTTAATACCAGTAGCTGTTTTATTATTATTTATTTAAAAATTCTTTAATAAATGAATAATTTGAAATTGATTATATTTTTAAGAGTGTGTAATAATAATTCAATCAAATAAAATATACATTTTACAAAATATTAAACATTCGACTCGAAAAGACAGAGGGAAATCGGAAGTATTTAGATGGATATTTAAAAGAATGAAATTTCTGCCGAAACTAACATGAATTATGACGTACTAGACAGATATCTGTCCAAAAACTAAACAAGCTATTGACACCTAAACATAATTTTAAATTTATGAACGGAAAAGTTCTAGAAATTCATAAACAAATACAGATATAATGAAATATTTTCATTAAATCGTACAAACAAATTTAAACAAGGCAGATAGCTATATACCCTTCACCAAATTATATTCTAAATTAGAAATTTTAAATATTTTTAGATAAAAAAAATTAAATAAATAAAAAAATTTTTAACAAACATTTTATTCCAAAAATTTCTTTTTTATATTTCAAAAATTATTATTTTTTAAATTTATTAGTGAAACAAATTTTATGACAAAAAATAATTATTTGTGAAAACAAAATTTTTGTTAAAAAATATTTTTCCCGATTTTGACCCATTGTAGGTCCGACTTACTATACGTCGCTATAAAGTCTTCGAAATATCTATCATCAGATATCCATTTTATCTCTATTAATGACTTAGTAATCCAGATATAGACCAAAAATATAGCAAATATCGAGGTTGTCCTGGTTTTTTCATTATATCTCAGCCATTTGTGGATCGATTTTCTAGATTTTAAATATCATACGAACCAGGTCTATGGCGAATATATTGATGTATGAATCACGTATGTAAGTTATTTGAGGGCTATGGCTATATTGACTCCGCTATCTATAACAAATTTACAAAAATTTATATTATTTAGGGTTATTATTTAATAAAAATCGTTCAATTAATATTAACTTATTCATTTAACGCTTGTACGTCATTGCAGGTTGCTGATGAGTTATAGAATCTCGAAAAAAATATTATAAAATGAAAATATTTTCGACATCGAAATAGTTATTTTTCTAAAAAATATTTACTTTAAATTTTATTAGTTTTCATCTAAAAATGATAAAGAAGTGTACAAAAACTAAACATTTTTAAAAACTACATTTCATTACCTTTTCATTGATATATAAAACATTATATCCAATTCTTTATTATAGTTTAAAATAATGCATGCAAATCACATACCTTGTAAAAAATTCTCTCAAGTCAAAGACTGCTTACTATGTACTTCTCATTTTTTCATGTACCATGTGTTTTATGCTTTGCTTTATTGTTTTTTTTTTTCTGTTGCACAAGAACTGACCAATGATGGAGCTTTGTCGTTATTTTTGGCATTTACGAATGTTTAAGTGAGATTAAATTTGAATAACGTTATGCACGTTGATAAATATGCAACTGTTGCGTTCATAGAGTCCATGATAGACATATTTCATTAGAAAAATATTGATTTTTGAAAACAAAATTATTTTTCACAAAAAATTTGAAAAATGAATTTTTCACTAAAAAAAAGAATTTTTCACTAAAAAAAGAATTTTTCACTAAAAAAAGGATTTTTCACTAAAAAATGGATTTTTCACTAAAAAATTGATTTTTCACTAAAAACTGAATTTTTCACTAAAAAGTGGATTTTTCACTAAAAAGTGGATTTTTCACCAAAAACTGAATTTTTCACTAAAAAATTGATTTTTCACTAAAAAATTGATTTTTCACTAAAAAATTAATTTTTCACAAAAAATTGATTTTTCACTAAAAATTTAATTTTCACTAAAAATTGAATTTTCACTAAAAATTTAATTTTTCACTAAAAATTGAATTTTTCACTAAAAATTGAATTTTTCACTAAACATTGAATTTTTCACTAAAAATTGAATTTTTCACTAAAAATTGAATTTTTCACTAAAAATTGAATTTTTCACTAAAAATTGAATTTTTCACTAAAAATTGAATTTTTCACTAAAAATTGAATTTTTCACTAAAAATTGAATTTTTCACTAAAAATTGAATTTTTCACTAAAAATTGAATTTTTCACTGAAAATTTAATTTTTCACTATAAATTGAATTTTTCACTAAAAAATTGATTTTTCATTAAAAAATTTATTTTCCACTAATAAATGGATTTTTCACTAAAAATGGATTTTTCACTAATGAAGTGGTGGGAAGTTTTGCCTTACCCGGATTATAATCCAGACCTTGCACTGCCCGACTACTGTTTGTTTCGATCGAGGAAGAACTTCATAACTTGTTGGGATGAATAACTAGGATGAATATTTATTTATCAATCTAATAACGAAATGATAAACTTGTATATGCCGTTTGGTTATCAGATCAATTATGAAAAAAAATTCCCCGGGAGTTTGTTCCCCAGAAGTTTTTTCCCATTGAATTTGAATAGGAAAAATGTGAAAATGATAAAACTTCCGGGGAATTTTTATTCATAATTGGGCTGTAAATAAAATAAAATCTTGGGTTTACTTTTGGACACCCTTTATATGTATTTTGGTTTATCAGTTTATTTGTAATTATTTTAAACTCCTTCAAATTTGCCAGTATTATTTATTATAATGGCTATAAATCATTTTTATCAAATATGTATGAGAATTTTATACGTAAAAACTATTAAAAAATTTACTAACAAGCATTTAACGATTTAATTTTGAATTTTTTTTTTGTAAACTGTTTAAATGTAGCAAAAACCAAATATATATTGGTCTTCAAACAAAATAACACTAAAATAAAGCTTTAAAAGAGTTCAACGGACAGACAAATACAGATTTATATACAAACACATTTATTTTTATTTTAAGGCATAAACCAAATTTATTTATAAACTAAAAGAAGAACAAAAAATCGCTCTAAAATATATATTTGGTACATGTGCAACTGATACAAATAGCAGACAAAAACTACAAATCAAAAAGCCAAATAATGCCGGCATAAAATTTAAAACAAAAATATGTTTTTTTCTTTATTTTGGATTTTATACTTGACCATAAAGCAAAAAAAAAATATGAATGGAACAACAAAGTCTAACAAAAATATAGAAACCCTGACAAAAAAAAAACCTTTCGAGTTTAATGCCAATACCAGACAGCAGCAGTCAGCATAGCAGCTAAAGAAGACTCCCCAAAAAATATGAAATTGAGCTCATAAATTATCAGTTTTTGTGTTTGTCTTTAATTCTACATCGTCTTCCTCAGTTTATTAGTCAGTGGTCAATAGTTAAATGTATGATACATATACATAAAGGGTTAGACAGAAAGACTGGAGCAGAGGAACACTAAAATCATTTGAAATAAAAACTAAAATTTTTATTTAAAAAAAAGATAAAAAAAATTGAAGAAATGTTCTGGTGTTACCGAAAAGAAATTAAGGAAAAATATTGTAAAGAATGCTGTTTGAATTTTTAAAAATTCCAAAAAAACTTTTCAATTTACTATTTCTCGAGATGAATGGACGTTAATGTATCATTACAAGTCCAATCTGTATAAAGCTTTTAAAAATCAAAGGTCAAAGTGGTTTTTGTTTCAAAATATTGCTAACAAATTCTTCAAATTTATATATAGATGATGCTTCAATGGGACTAAATATGGACTATTTTTAAATATTGCTGTTTTGTGTGACAGAGTCCTATATTCTTTGAACAAAATATTCACGTTATACTCTAGTCTTAAGGATCAATGTAAATTTTAATACATTTTGATTGTTCATTAAAAAAATAGAATATGATTTTTGTTCATCAAAAGTAATCTATGTAACTAAGGAGTGTTTCAAAATTTCCGCAATATTTGAATTAAATAGAAAAGACACAGTTTGAATGACGTAGTTTTAAATTGAAATTTTATTTTGTAAGACCTAAAATATAAACAAAAAAAAAAATACTTCGGAATAAATGTGAATCAAATTGTTCCTAATATTTGCAATCTTATTAAAATTTTGATACAAATTTTAGTTTTAGAAACTCAATAAATATGTAATATAATCTTTATTTATTAACAAAAATCCGGCAATTTCTAAAAATTGGAGCGAAAATCCCAAAAATGGTATTTTTAAATTTTGCCATAGAATCTAGATTTGCTTTGGGGATGGGAAAATAAATTGGGTATAAATAGGAAACACATCAAGTTTACCAATGCTATCCGTTTGCTGATCGCAGCTTTGGGATTTTAGAACATGTGGCCCAAAGTTGAAATTTTAATAACAAATAGGTCAAATTTCGAAGTGGGTAGGGGCACATATTCGAAAAATAGGACATGTGTTTTATACCAAAATGTTTTCTGTAAAGAAAGCTTGCAGTACGACATAAAATTGTTATATGTTCTTAAAGAAATTTTTTTTTTAATAAAATAGTAAAAATCTACTATATTTTTTAATTTTTAAATTGAAAGTCGTTTATTTTTGGATCCATAATCGACATTGCTCTGAAATCTTTTGTATATTTTTGATAATTTTGTTGTCTATCCATTCGGTCCAAAATTACTCCCTATATTTTTAACAAAGCGGACCAACGTATGTAAAAATTTTAAAATTTCAATTTAGGAATGCCTATAACTCCGAAATTATAAGAGATAAATAGCACACGCAAGACCTAGCCTAGCCTAGTGCTTTTCAAAAATATTTGAAATATTTTTAGGTAAAAATTTAAAAATTTTTATACCCTCCACCACCATAAGTGGTGAATGAGGGTATATATAAGTTTGTCATTCCGTGTGTAACATTGAGAAATATTCATCTGAGACCCAACAAAGTATATATATTATTGATCCTTATGAAATTCTAAGTCGATTGAGCAAGAAAAATATTTATTATTGTCCGAAGCAGTTTGGTATTGAAAAGCAGCGAAATCGGTACAGTGGAACCAATGTTATGAATTAAAATGTGGGCAATCTCAAAAAAAAAATTGATAATTTTCATATATTTTTGGTAATTTTTGTAAATATATTACAGGTAATATCATAAAATTTTGCACTCGCTACTTTTTTATGATAAAAGGAGTAACTCTGGTGAAAATTATAAGAATCGGTCTATGATTTCTCCTAGCCACCATACAAATTTCTTCCCGAAATATTGTTCTATGCTCTATAAATGCCTACAGAATAGGAATATCCATAAAAAATTTAGCAAAAATAAGTTTCGTGGTAAAAAAAAATTTATTACATAGCCCCCATATAAAGTATACTTCCGAAAATCTTTTAAATAAGCATAAATGTCTTATAAATATCGCTATCAAGTTGAAATTCGACGTACGTAATCCCCATATATACCAAAATCTCTGTACCTAATTCTATGAAGATCGGCCGATTATTGGTTATAGCTCCCATATAAGGACCACTTCCGAAAAACACAATAACTTACATAATATCCAAAAAATATCAATATCAAAACAAAATTTCACACAGATCCGTAATTTATATTTAGAAATCATACTACAGGATTTTGTGAATATCGGTCCATATTTGACCATAGCTCCCATTTCCAAAAATCAGTTACGTACTCATAAATCTCTTATAAATACCTTTATCATGCTAAAATTCTCATAAATACTCATATACATAGATATTACTGTACCAAATTTTATGCAGATTGGCCGATAATTGGTCATAGCTTCCCTATAGGGCCCATTTCCGAAAAAGATATTAACCTTAAAAAATATTTAAAAAATATCGATATTAAAATGAAATTACGCACGTATCAGTAATTTGTATCCAGTAATCATACTTCTGGATTTTGTGAATATCGGTCCATATTTAACTATAGCTCCCATATAAGGTCCACTCCCGAAAATCACTAAAATCCTCATAAATTTCTAACAAATATAGTTATCAGGTTTAAATTCGAAACAAATTTATTCAATATGTACAAAAATCGAAGTATCAAATTTTATGATGATAGGCCCATAATTGGTCATAGCCTCCATATAAGAACAACTTCAGGAAAACACATTAACCTGCACAAATATCCAAAAAAATCTGTACTGAATCAAAATTTTATATCAATCAGTAATTTGTATCCAAGAATCGTACAAGTTTTTTTTTAAATATTGGTCCATAATTCGGCATAGCTCCCATATAAGGTCCAATCTTATTAATAGCGTTGTTTATATGAAATTCTATAAAAATAGCCCTCAAATACTTAGGACCATAATAGGTCATAGCATATATTAAACCAAAATAGTACACAGATCAGTAATTTATATTCGAAAATCATAATACTGAATTTTGTGAATATTGGTCCATAATTGGCCACAGCTCTCATATAAATACATAAAAATAATGTTAAAATATTTTATGACAATCGAATCATAATAGGTCATAGCTCCCACATAAGTCCCACAACCACATTTTGAAATTTGTCTAAATATATTTGTATACCCTTTTTATACCCTTCACCTTCGTGAGAAGGTATATATAAGTTTGTCATTCCGTTTGTAATTTCTACATTTTTCATTTCCGACCCTATAAAGTATATATATTCTGGATCCTTATAGATAGCGGAGTCGATTAAGCCATGTCCGTCTGTCTGTCTGTCTGTCTGTTGAAATCAGTTTTTTGAAGACCCCAGATATCTTCGGGATCCAAATCTTCAATAATTCTGTCAGACATGCTTTCGAGAATTTTGCTATTTAAAATCAGCAAAATCGGTCCACAAATGGCTGAGATATGAGGAAAAACCAAGACAACCTCGATTTTTGACCTATTTTTGACCTATATCTGGATTACTAAGACATTAATATAGACAATATGGATATCTAATGATAGATATTTCAAAGACATTTGCAATGACGTATATAAGACCATAGTAAGTTGGAACTACAATGGGTCAAAATCGGAAAAAAAAATTTTTAACCCAAATTTTTTTTTTCAAAAAAAAAAAAATTGAAAAAACAAAAAAAAAATTTTTTTAAATTTAAAAAAAAAAAATTTAAATTTTAAAATTTAAAAAAAAAAAATTTTAAATAACAATCGAAAAATTTTTTTCCAAAAAAATTTTAAAATTTAAAAAAAAAAAAATTTTAAATAACGAAAAATTTTTTTCCAAAAAAATTAAAAAAACAACTGGAAAAAAAATTAAATTTTGTTTACGTAAAAATATTTAAAATTTTGAAGTATAATTTGGTGAAGGGTATATAAGATTCGGAACAGCCGAATATAGCACTCTTACTTGTTTATACTCTGTTTCTTCACTTCAGGTTAAAAGGGAAAAATGTTGATCCAAACGTATTAACTAATTATTAAGTATATAAATTCTTAAATTTCATACGTTCTAGGAATTTCAGTTATAAATTGCTGAATTAGATAAAAAATTTTGTACATTTGAAATAAAATATCGTCTGCGTAAACTTGTCTTTCTAACTTCTAATTGTGTTATTATTTCAGTTGTTATACCATCATATTTAGGTGGAGGGTATTTAAGATTCGACACAGCCAAATATAGTACTCTTACTTGATTTTTTTTTCAAAATTATAAAAAAAAATTTCGAAATAGTTTTCAACATTTTTTTTTTAATTTTTCTTAAAATTTATTAGTGAAAATAAATGTATGACAAACAAAAAAAATTTGTTGGTAAAAAAATTGGTAAATTGAATATTTGCTAACTTTAGTAGAGAATTTGATAAAAGAAAAGATCTCTACTATTTAGCAAATCACTGCTGTATATTTCAAAAACAAACAAAAAAACTCATGCTAAACAGGGCCATTTTGATTTAGTTTCTTAGAAAACTAAATACAAGTATGTACTTTAAATTAAATTTTTATTTAAAACAATTCATATACAAGCAACACTTCATTTAGCGCAACAATTTAGACGAGAGCTCTTCTCATACAATACTTATAAATTGTGCGTAGTTTAATATATTTTTTTTTCTTTCTAAATCTATCAATTTCAATTTACAACAATCATGTTGTCAATGCGGGTTTTTTAGAATTCTGTTTATTACAATGTTCACTTTGAGTTTTACAAACAAGATTCATATGGATAATTATTGAGTGACCACTTTTACAACAATAAAGCAGGCAGCATGCAACAGAGCTGTTTGTTCAAAGTACCACAAACATGCCACATACATAAATATCTATAAAGCAAAGCAACAAAAAAAGATCAGGCCTTGCAACTAAACTACAAATAATGATTGTTTGATTTTTAGATATTTTCCACAAATCTCCCTTTGGTCAACAATCAGTTTTTTTTCGCCATGGGGACAAATTTTAATTGTAAGTGAAACCTCTATTATCATGTTCAAATGTATAAAAATAGTGTGTGTGAGGGAATTTATTTTGTTTAAAGGTTAATAAACGTTGATATTTATTTATTTATTTTTCACTCCTCTAGTTGTTTTTTTTTTTTTTGTATTTGCTGTATGAAGTTGTAGTTATTGTTGTTTTGTTGCACTTTAACTGCTGGTTGCACTCGCAGTTGTTTATGACCCATCGCCGCTATGTAACGCTTCGTTGGTGTTGATAACTTTGTAAATGAGAAATATCAACATTCAACAAAAATTATTATTGTTTCTGTAACAAAAGAATAAGTTGTCAAAATAATACAAACTGTTAAATGTTCTTTTATTTTTTGGATAAAAATTTGCATTTTTTGAGGGTAGAAATATGGTATGATATTAAAAAGACATTAATTAGATTATCAAAATAATGAAAATAATTATATGGAAAGAATGATGGAGACTCTAAGGCGAACAGAGATATAAAAGTAGGGAAGGCCGTACAGAAACATGATAGCTGCAATAAATAATAGTGACTGATACTTTGTTAATCTTCAAAATTGGTTATGATAACCCACATAGGATTGTTTAAAATCAAATGTATTCACAATATGTCACTGCACAGTGGGGCAGAATCAAAATTTTGTTTAAATAAATCTGTCATTTCTAAAGGGCTGGTCCGTATATTTGACGTGCGCATATACAAGAAGTATTCGAGTTTAAGTTATTAAAATGGAACCTACAAATACTCCAGGGGAGGCGCTATGGGGCTCTATGAAGGGTAACTTCGCAATGTGCAATTTATCTCTTATAATTTCCCAGTTTTAGGCATTTCAAATTGAAATTTTAAAATTTTGCCATCCTTGGTCCAATTTTATTCAAAATATAGGGTGTACTTTTGGGCTGAATGGACTTGAATATTCTAAGTGCAATGTTATTGAGGGCTGAGTAAAAAAAAAGAATATTTCGGTATAAATGTGAAACAAATTGTTTCTAATATTTGCAGTCCTATTACAATTTTGATACAAATTTTAGTTTTAAAATCTCATTAAATAAAATCTTTATTTATTAGCAAAACTCAATGAAATTTTCAACGTTTTTTAAATTTGTCATTCTAAATAACAAAGCGTAAAAAAATTTCTCAAAAGGTCAAAGGGAATCCTGCAGTTCTTGAAAATTGGAGAGAAAATCTCAAATTTGGGGATGAATAGGGAATACATCAAGGTTTCCAAAGCAGCTTTCTGTTTTCTGATACCAGCTTTGGGATTTTAGAACATGTGGCCCAAAGTTGAAATTTTGATAAAAAAAATAGGTCAAATGCCGAAGGGCGCAGGGATGAGATATTCGAAAAATAGGATATGTTTTTTACATCAAAATGTTCTCCATAAAGATACCTTACAGAAAAACATAAAATTGTTATATGTTCTTAAAGAAAGTTTTTTTTTTTTATAAAAAAGGAGTTAAGTCACATTTTCTCCCAAAAAAAAGTAAAAATCTAAATTTTTTTTAATTTTTAAACTGAAAATCGTTTAATTTTGGATCCATTGCTCTGACATGTTTTGTATATTATTGGTAATTTACATGTCTTGATTTTTGAAGACCTAGCCGAGCGCTTTCCAAAAATATAAAAATCTTTGAAATCGGATGGGACAGTGAATAATATTATGTTTTAATCCTCTCAATTTCGGTTATATATTTTGGACGTCAGAGTGTTTTACACATACAGATGCTATGGAAAATAGTAAGAACAAAGAAAATATATTCTTTGTTGGGTTTTATTTAATAACGATATTTTTAAGAAATTTTTTCATTCTTCAATTTCAGATTGTATTTTAAATATGGGGATATTTTGGGGATATTTTATGTCACATGAATCAACTTTTGAAATCGATGTCTTCCGATCGGGATGAAATTTGCAACAAGCTTAGTCCTATTGGATAGTAATTCAGACACAATTTATCAACAAGATCGGTCAAGAACTCTCTGAGTTAAAGTGGGTGAAAATTTGACATAATGTGAAAAATTTTTTACTCATTTTTTATTTTTCTTTTCGAGAGATTGAAGAAATATCTATCTAAACTATTTGGGACACATATATGATGATAATTGCCTGGCCAACGTCATTCTTTAAAGAAATATGGATTGATGAAGCCACCAGTCCAAAATGACGCTCTTGAATCTCATGTGGTAGCGTATCATCCCAAATTCGACAATTTTGTTTGTTGACGTACCCATTCATCCACAAATGGGCATCATAACTGAGGATATTTTTTTCCTAAAAATTAGAGCAACGTTGCCCGAACAGAACACCCATTTCGATAAAACAATTTTATCATTTGCACTGAATAAATGACAGCCAATTCGACAGATGTAGCTTCAATACTATGACCGCTATCAACTGTCAAAGTTCGGAAGTCCCTATTGGTAGACCATTTACTTGGTTGATCACACATAAATGAAGATGATAATTTGGTTATAAATTGAATTTTCAGAAACAAGTGTAACTAGTCTCACATGAATATGTATGGAAAATTTTTAATTTCTTTTTTTTTATGAAACTTAATCATTTTAAAGTTTCTTCATTCCTTTTTACTTTATTACTTCTATACAAAAATTTATAGAAATTCAATATTACATTATTGACCATACAATATATTATTATTTTTTATTTAAACACATTAAAATAATTATTATTTTTGGTTGACTACTTAATACAGCAACATGCAGACACACTACTACTCCATCTTACTCATAATATAGCCACTCAACCAGCCATATAATGCCACCACCAACCACGTTTATTATGTTTATGATTGTGTTTTATTACATTGTATGATTATTACAATCATTTGAATCAACTGAATTGTGAGTTATGAGAATGTAGACAAATACATTTGTTGAAGTTATAAAATGTATATTGGGTTATGTGTGCGAGAGCGTAGTGATGCGTTCATAATGTCATCAAAAGAAATCAACAAAAATAATAAATGCATTGAATCTATTTCCGGTTGTTTTGCATATGTATGAATGTACTCTCTCTCTCATACTATTATAGATATGCAGGGATGTAGGCAATTCTGTTTAATTCAATACAAATACAATTCAATTCATTCCAATAATGTGCTGCTGCTGGTTGTTTGTATCATGTATGATTCAATTGATTGGTCTTCAGTCCAGCCGGCTGGATGGCTCACTGCCTGGCTGGCCAGTAAATTGTCTACTTGGCCAGTTGATCATTTTTGTTGTTTTGTATTGCTTTTTATTTTTACTTTTCGGTCTGTTTGGAATTTATGTTTATTATACATGTCAACATTTATTTAAATTTATTGTAGTAAATAAAATTTATACTTGTAGTAAGTATTCAAAAGCATAAAACTAAAAGTTTTTACTCAAATTATTTTCATTTGTTAAGAAAAATTCATAAAATATTAAAAGAGAGAATTTTTGTTTTCAAAAAAAAAGAACAATGGGTTTTCTTTTATAATCGTTGTGTTTAATAATGAAGGTAAACAATTCAAGTGGTGTTGACAATACAAGAATAAAAGAAAACTTTGTCTATTCTTTTTAGTTTTTCTTTTTTAATTTTGTAAAATGATAAATGTCTGTTTTGGTGCGTAGTCTAGAGAAGAAAATTTATGAATGGTTATATAATGTTTGTATTTTATGAGAGGCTTTTAATTGTCTGGCATATGACTAATTAAAGGAAGTATTGTTTTCTTGTTAACATTAATATGAGAAATTATGAACAAAACATATTATGAGTATGAGAATTTTGTTTTTAAAAGCAGAGATTTTATAATTGTAGAAGACAAAAGTCACATAAATATTTTTCAAAAGCTAAATTTTTGTTCCTAATTACTTAAGAACACATAACTCTGTTATTTATAATTCGATTTTTTTGATTTTCAATACCAAAATTCCCGAAAGTACGGGCTTTATATTGATGTATAATACAACTCCTTAAGTTATTTATTGACTTCGCAAACTTGATTGCAACACACAGCAGTTCAATCATCGTTAAATTGACTCCAAAATATATTTGTTTAATAATTTCTTTAGAACAAATAATAGTCAATTATGATTGAATTTTGTTGATTTTCAATACCAAAATTCTCGAATGTATAGCCTTTGTATTGATATATTAAATATCTTCTTATGTTATTTGAGCACTTCGTAAACTTGATTGCAACACACATAAGTTCAATTATCGTAAAATTGACTTCATAATATCTTTGTTTGCCAGTTCCTTTAGAACAAATAACTTTGTCATTTATAAATGGATTTTGTTGATTTTCAATACCAAAATTCCCGAAAGTATGGGCTTTATATTGATGTATCATTCATGTCCTTAAATTATTCAAGGAATTCGCGAACATGATTGCAACACACAGAATTTCAATCAGTTATAAATTGACTCCATATTATCTTGCTTTGCTAGTTTCTCAAGAACACATAATTCTGTAATTTATAATTGGATTTTGTTGATTTTCAATACCAGAATTCCCCAAAGTATGGGATTTATATTGAAGTATCTTACACCGTCTTAAGTTATTTAAGGACCTCGCAAACTTTATTGCAACACACAGAAGTTCAGTCATCTTTAAATTGAGTCCATAAAATTTTAAAGCTTATAATAGATTTTTATATTAATTTCTTATATTTATTAATTCTTTAAACATCTCATTTAAAATTCCATTTCAAACTATATAATTTTCGAGTTTTGAAGGAATTATCATCTGACCCCCAAATTTTTCTCTAAAAACACAATATAATTAAATAATTTGTTTTAATTTTCTGCCACTTTATTAAATCTTAAAACAAGCCATCAAATTCTATTAACACTAAAACTTAAAACAAAAGAAACACTTTAAATTATTAACCTTGAAATGCAAAAAGGCCAATTACAGATTTTAAGGCTTCTTCGTGTTTTAACACAAAGATAAAATTATAACAAACACGCAAGTTAAAATATAAATATTTTCCAGCTACCTTTAATATTAGAAATTAATTATAAAATATGAATTTATAATTTGCTAAAAATAAAATCAAGAAACCAAAAAAATAAAACATCACCCAAAAAACAAACAAATACTTGGGCTTGTATAAAACAACTTTTAGCTAAAATCTTAAAGATAAAATAAAAAACAACAACGATTCATAAAATACCCAAGGGCTTTTTAAAATATGAAATGTCATTGCAAATGGTCAGAAGAGAAAATTGGGAATATGAGTTAGAAAGAAACAAAAGCTCAAAAAACAAAAAAAAATATTTATATGTGTCAAATTAACACCTTATAAACCCAACGGAGACCTTTAAGTAATAAAAAAATTATGCTACAAAATATGTATTATTCGACAAGATGTTGAGGAGAGTAAAAAGAGAAAAGTGACAAAAACTTTTTGGCCAAGTGTCAATAAAAGTCTAAACCTAAAACTTTCTTTTGCTTTTACTTTTTCTTGATGGAAATATAAATTTAATTTTTGGGGAAAAGAAATAACCTTTAAATATTTAAAGATTCAGGTGGAATTTAATATTTTTAGCAGGTTTTTTAATTGATTCAATTAAATAGTGTTATGTGTGGAATACCACACATGATCTACGGAGACAATTCTGTTCTCCAAAACGAGAGAGTACACGATCAGGAAATGTTTCATGAAGTTGAAACCATATATCACTCACTTTTGTTGGCGGGGAGTATAAAAATAATTTTAAAGAAGAAGCCAAAACTTCTGATGTATAAAATATGAATAATTATAATAAATAAAATTATTTTTTCTCCCAATTGTCTCCAAAAGTTTAATACACTAGAATAATAATATAAAAAATAAATCCTCCAATAAAACTACAAATTCCTCTAACTCTAAGGCTTTCTCTAAGAACTAAATTAATAAAGAAAGACTTTTAGTTGAATGGCCTTAAGCGATTTATGAAACCAACATTTATATTATTTTTATTAAACATAACAAAAAATGTAACAAAATTTATACATATACTCACATATAACTATGATACAAATTATATTGTAGTTTTCGGGATCACAACTACAACTAAGTTATAAATATTTTCATATTGTCACATTAACTTGTGCCCTGTCATACTTTTAGAACTGATCCAAAACTAAAGATAGAAACTAATTTCAGATAAAACTCAGCCAAATAAGTCGAGAAATGTCATTTATACAAAAATTGTTGTCATATATTACAATATAAATACATCTGTACTCGTATAAATGTCTTAAATGTTAATCTTGTAATGTCTTTGGTAGGCAAAGACAGAGACAGAGAAAGAATAAATATACAAAAATTTCTTATCAAGATTTTTAATTACCCATGTTTTTTTTGTTGGTAACATGAGCATGCAGATGAACAGACAGAAAGGCAGGACAAGATAGAGAGAGGGAGAGAGGGAGAGAGTGTAGAGTGAAAGGCAAGAAAAATAATAATTCTAGAAAATCTCATATAAAAATAAGCTACAGATATGTTTATAGATAGAAACATATAAGACCCTTAAATTAACTAATTGTGTTGACCATAATTTTTTTCTTATTCATACTATCCAATACATGTTCGTATACATATGCGAGGTAAAACAGAAAAGTGAACATAAAATTGAGAGTTTTAAGAACTATTCACGAAATACAGATTCCCAAAGGTAAATAACCCTGCAAAATGTGTCCTATTGTAGCAAAAAGTTGACTATTTTATCATATTTCACAAAAAATATTGATAATTAAATTGATTTAGACCCATTTCGTGATATCTCACTGAATTATTATAGGTTTCGCTTTTCCCCACATAGGACAATTACTGGTTAAACCTCATCTCACCCTCAAACTTACGTTGTTTACCCTCGTGTATTGTTTTCCACACAAACGTAATATCTAAGTATTTTGGAATAACAACATAATTTGATTTGTGTTCATCAAATAACATATTTATTTATATTTTGGTTATGAATTTTATCAAAAATGCTGTCCCTAGTAAAAATAGGTAGAAATTTCATATGTGTGGAAAATCACACATCAGGGTAAACAACGTTAATTTTTATATACGTAGACGGTTATGAATTATATCAGAAACAGCAAAATTTACGACAAAAACTGATGTTCCTAGTAAAAATACGTAGAAATTTGATATGTGTGGAAAATCACACATCAGGGTAAACAACGATAATTTTTGTATACGTAGACTGTTATGAATTTTATCATAAACAGCTAAATTTACGAAAAAAAACTGCTGTTCCTAGTAAAAATACTTCAAAATTACATATGTGTGGAAACTCACATATCAGGGTATAAAACGATATTTTTTATATAGATAGACTGTTATGAATTTTATCATAAATAGCTCAATTTACGACAAAAACTGATGTAAAAATACGTAAAAATTACATATGTGTGGAAAATCACACATCAGGGTAGACAACGATAATTTTTATATACTTAGACGGTTATGAATTTTTATCAGAAACAGCGCAATTTATGACAAAAACTGTTGTTCCTAGTAAAAATACGTAAAAATTACATATGTGTGGAAAATCACACATTAGGGGAGACAACGATAATTTTTACATACGTAGACGGTTATGAGTTATATCAGAAACAGCTAAATTTACGACAAAAACTGCTGTTCCTAGTAAAAATACGTAAAAATTACATATGTGTGGAAAATCACACATCAAGGTAGACCACGATAATTTTTATATACGTAAACGGTTATGAATTTTATGAGAAACATCTCAATTTACGACAAAAACCGCTGTTTCTAGTAAAAATTACATATGTGTGGAAACTCACACATCAGGGTATACAACGATAATTTGTATATAGGTAGACTGTTATGAATTTTATCATAAATAGCTCAGTTTACGACAAAAACTGCTGTTTCTAGTAAAAATACGTCAAAATTACATATGTGTGGAAAATCACACATCAGGATAAAAACGACAATTTTTATATACACAGAGAGGAAAGCATATTTTGTAAAAATTCTTTTATTCTGCATCAACTTTTCATCCTGCCTTAGTATATAAAGACACACACACAATTTATGCATAACTTAAAATAAGAATAAAACAACGACAATGACAATCTTGTTCTTAAAGCAAAGACATGAAAAAGTAGCAGAGATGTTGTAAATCCTTCATCAATTTCATAGATTTTTCTAAGATCTGTATAATGTTTTTCTTTACTTCTTAAGCCAATCTATAAACCTTTTTTCTTCTACTTCTCCTCAACGTTGCTACACTGAGTTGGTAATTAGATTGTTTGTTATCCTATATTTGGTTAGTTATCAATGATTAAGTCTTGTTCTCAAAGTATCTATACAAACACATGTAAATGTATCTGTAACTGTATGTCTATGTATTTAACAAAAAAATATAATTTCGATTTAGAAATTTATGTTTATTTTTTTGTTTTTCTAAAAATAAAAAGTAACTACATTTTCTTCTTAATTCTTTATTTTTTATATGAAGATAAAATGAAAATTATGTTTTGTTTTTTTTTTGTTTGTGAAAATTGTTTTGTAGTTTGTTTTTCTTGTTTATGTTGGGGATTATTTAACTGACATTGGGCCAAATAACTTTTGTTTTTGTAATTATTATTTGATAAGAAGGAATATAGAAAGACAACTAATTTGAATTGGTTGACTAAGATTTAAGTGAAAAAACATAAAAATAGATAGTAAAAATAATTGCATAGAGGCTGTTATAGATTTGTGTGTCCTTTTTCTTAAATGATTTCTAATAAAATGTTAAATTAATGACTTATTTTACATTTTTGTATCATTTAGTGAAGGAAATTGTATAAGTCCTAGATGTAAGATCTTATGAAATTTTTATCGAAAATTTTTTAATGTAATTTTCTCAGCGCTCAGTTTTAAGGATACAATTAAAGGTACTTTTTAAATAAGAAAATGTTCTTAATCTTAAGCAAGTGTACACTCAAAGAAAAAACATGATTCGGCATGGTTACTACAGCTACACTCTTTTCTTCTCCAAATATTTTCCTCAGAATTTAACAAATTTTAAACGATATAAAAATTAATACTCATTTGATAACCAAATCCATTAAAACTCTTTATCAATAAGAAACTTAATCAAATTTTTCAATAAATTTTTTATTATTTAAACAGACATTTAATCCAATTTTAAATAGAAACTACATATTGCACAAAAACTTTTTTTTTTAATATCAAACGAGAAAAAAACAGAAAATAAATAAAAAGGAAAAATAAGAGAGAAAATTTAAATGTACGTGACATTTATGCGAAAATTTGTTTATGATGACATATGGATGGATAGGCAGACAAACAGAGTCACATATAAATACAAATACATAAGTTTCTATAAAAGTAAATGCATAAATATATGACAATTGTACTACTACTACTACTACTATATTCAAGGATATATATTGAAATATACTTTAAAGTTATGGAGTAAATTTACTGTATAGAAATACATATATAAAATTATTATTGAAAAATGTGTGTTTCTATAAAGGGTCTTCCAATAAGGATTTTCGAAATTTGATAGTTGATAGCGGCCATATTATTGATGACACATGTGTCGAATTGTATACATTTATTCAGTTTGTTTCGCAAGTCACCTTGGAACGGAAGTAGCGTTTAACAACAGTTGCAAATAATAAAATTGTTTTACACAATTTTCATATAGAAAACAGTTCATATAGAAAACAGTTTTCTGAAGACAGTTTTCATATAGAAAACAGTTTTCTGAAGACAGTTTTCATATAGAAAACAGTCTTCAGAAGACTGCTTTCATATAGAAAACAGTCTTCAGAAGACTGCTTTCATATAGAAAACAGTCTTCAGAAGACTGCTTTCATATAGAAAACAGTCTTCAGAAGACTGCTTTCATATAGAAAACAGTCTTCAGAAGACTGCTTTCATATAGAAAACAGTCTTCAGAAGACTGCTTTCATATAGAAAACAGTCTTCAGAAGACTGCTTTCATATAGAAAACAGTCTTCAGAAGACTGCTTTCATATAGAAAACAGTCTTCAGAAGACTGCTTTCATATAGAAAACAGTCTTCAGAAGACTGCTTTCATATAGAAAACAGTCTTCAGAAGACTGCTTTCATATAGAAAACAGTCTTCAGAAGACTGCTTTCATATAGAAAACAGTCTTCAGAAGACTGCTTTCATATAGAAAACAGTCTTCAGAAGACTGCTTTCATATAGAAAACAGTCTTCAGAAGACTGCTTTCATATAGAAAACAGTCTTCAGAAGACTGCTTTCATATAGAAAACAGTCTTCAGAAGACTGCTTTCATATAGAAAACAGTCTTCAGAAGACTGCTTTCATATAGAAAACAGTCTTCAGAAGACAGTTTTCATATAGAAAACAGTCTTCAGAAGACAGTTTTCATATAGAAAACAGTCTTCAGAAGACAGTTTTCATATAGAAAACAGTCTTCAGAAGACAGTTTTCATATAGAAAACAGTCTTCAGAAGACAGTTTTCATATAGAAGACAGTCTTCAGAAGTCAGTTTTCATATAGAAAACAGTCTTCAGAAGTCAGTTTTCATATAGAAAACAGTCTTCAGAAGACAGTTTTCATATAGAAAACAGTCTTCAGAAGACAGTTTTCATATAGAAAACAGTCTTCAGAAGACAGTTTTCATATAGAAAACAGTCTTCAGAAGACAGTTTTCATATAGAAAACAGTCTTCAGAAGACAGTTTTCATATAGAAAACAGTCTTCAGAAGACAGTTTTCATATAGAAAACAGTCTTCAGAAGACAGTTTTCATATAGAAAACAGTCTTCAGAAGACAGTTTTCATATAGAAAACAGTCTTCAGAAGACAGTTTTCATATAGAAAACAGTCTTCAAAAGACAGTTTTCATATAGAAAACAGTCTTCAAAAGACAGTTTTCATATAGAAAACAGTCTTCAAAAGACAGTTTTCATATAGAAAACAGTCTTCAAAAGACAGTTTTCATATAGAAAACAGTCTTCAAAAGACAGTTTTCATATAGAAAACAGTCTTCAAAAGACAGTTTTCATATAGAAAACAGTCTTCAAAAGACAGTTTTCATATAGAAAACAGTCTTCAAAAGACAGTTTTCATATAGAAAACAGTCTTCAAAAGACAGTTTTCATATAGAAAACAGTCTTCAAAAGACAGTTTTCATATAGAAAACAGTCTTCAAAAGACAGTTTTCATATAGAAAACCGTCTTCAAAAGACAGTTTTCATATAGAAAACAGTCTTCAAAAGACAGTTTTCATATAGAAAACAGTCTTCAAAAGACAGTTTTCATATAGAAAACAGTCTTCAAAAGACAGTTTTCATATAGAAAACAGTCTTCAAAAGACAGTTTTCATATAGAAAACAGTCTTCAAAAGACAGTTTTCATATAGAAAACAGTCTTCAAAAGACAGTTTTCATATAGAAAACAGTCTTCAAAAGACAGTTTTCATATAGAAAACAGTCTTCAAAAGACAGTTTTCATATAGAAAACAGTCTTCAAAAGACAGTTTTCATATAGAAAACAGTCTTCAAAAGACAGTTTTCATACAGAAAACAGTCTTCAAAAGACAGTTTTCATACAGAAAACAGTCTTCAAAAGACAGTTTTCATACAGAAAACAGTCTTCAAAAGACAGTTTTCATACAGAAAACAGTCTACAAAAGACAGTTTTCATATAGAAAACAGTCTTCAAAAGACAGTTTTCATATAGAAAACAGTCTTCAAAAGACAGTTTTCATGTGGAAAACAGTCTTCAAAAGACAGTTTTCATGTGGAAAACAGTCTTCAAAAGACAGTTTTCATGTGGAAAACAGTCTTCAAAAGACAGTTTTCATGTGGAAAACAGTCTTCAAAAGACAGTTTTCATATAGAAAAGCAAACTTCAGCCTGATTTAAGCGCCAGAGTAATGGCAAATTGGAGATTTCGGATGCGCGCCACCCAGCTAAGCGATTTAAAGTTAGGAATCGCTTATTGAAAGACCCTTTTCACATAAAGGAATCCTTTATATGGATGTGTATTTACTTTAAAAGGAATAATTTTCTATAAATTTATAGTATATAAAGTGATTTTAATAAATTCCTTAGAGGTTCTACTCCTACGCTTAGTTAAAGCAGTAAAACATAGTACAAAATATTCTTTTATATGTACTCAGGCAAAATAAAAACATAAATACATACAAATATATGAATACCAATAAATAATATGAATGATTTACTTCCTCTTTCATTTTGCGATGAATTAAAACGGAAATAAAATCAAAAGAGAAATCATGTGTGTAACATACTTAAAATATTTCTCCTTTAAAGATATGGTATTGAATTTAAATTAAATTCTACAAGCTGTCAATACATGTTTAGTTCTATATAAAGTAAATACTAAAGAAATTCAAGGATATATAATAGAAATATATGTGTAAACAAACTTTAAAGGACTTTAAGTAAGTTTCTAAAATAAATATTAATTTTAAATATCAAGTCCTGTGCAATATTAAATATTGGGTTTCTTTTAGGAATATTCACAAAATTAAAGATTAATTAATGATTTATAGTTTAGCTATCAAAAACTCAAGCTTTGCTATTTATAGGATATAGAAATGAAAACACCCAGTCTCTTTATTTATATTAATTTAATTTATGCACACTTCAAACTAACTATATATGTTCCAAAAGTCAGTTCAAATAGCTACAACTATGCAATTTCTTTTGTTTTATTTTAAATGTATCTTTTAGTCTTATCTCTAGTAGTTGTTTTTACTGTTGTTTTTAGGTAGCATTTCTAGAATAAGAACAACATCAACAAATACATTATTATCCTTTTGCGACACCATCATAATGATCTCGTACGTGTTACTACAAACACCAATACTAACAACTACTTACACCCACCATAGATATATACATGCTTGTATTGCTCGGCTGCTGTTTTGTATCTGTGTACGATTATTCCTTTGTAAAAAAAGCACGTGAATTACATAAACATATACACACGTAAACATAACCCAATAATAACAAAAATAACAACAATATATACATGTAGAGACAGTTACAATAAAAACCCCCTCTCAAAATTACACGGGAAAAAGAGCTTTTTATTTTAGGAAATATAAAAATACAAAAAAAGGAGAAAGCAAAGTGTGGCCCATTGTCATAATTACAAAAGCGCTAAGTTAGATGGAATCAAAGAAATTATATAAAGTTAACTTACAAAAGGGTAGGATCCATCTGAAAGCTTACAGACAAAATGTTTGCCATTTTTCAAAATAATTTCAACATTGAATTTAATTGTTTTTCACGATTAGGCAGATTGAGAAAACGTTATAATTTTCATCATGAATTTATTAGAAATAATAATGTTTTTTTTAAATATTTGGACATCCAATGCTGAAGACATTTGTGATAAACTAAATAAAGTAAAGATAAACAAGTAAGAGAGCTATATTCGTCTGTGCCGAATCTTAAATACCCTTCACCAAAATATACTTTAAAATAAAAATTTTAAATATTTTTATATAAACAAAATTTTCAATTTTTTTCCAGTTGTTTTTTTTCAAAATTGTTTTTTAAACTTTTTTTTTAATTAAAAAATTTTTTTTTTTAAATTTTTTAAATTTTTGGTGATAAAAAAAATTCGGGTTAAAAAGTATTTTTTCCGATTTTGACCCATTGTAGGTCCGTCGTATGTATGGTCTTATATACGTCGTTTGAAAAGGTCTTTGAGATATCTATCATTTGATATCTATATTGTCTATATTAATGTCTTAGTAATCCAGATATACATAGGTCAAAAATAGATCAAAAATCGAGGTTGTTCTGGTTTTTTCCTTATATCTCAGCCATTTGTAGACCGATTTTAAATAGCAACCGAGCCGGAAGAATTTCGGAGATATTGATGTATGAATCGTGTATGTAAGTTATTTGGGGGCTTCGGAAAGTTGATTTCAACACACAGACGGACATGGCTATATACTATAACGATACATATACTTTGTGGTGTCGCAAATAAAAAATGTAGAAATTACAAACGGAATGACAAACTTATATATTCCCTTGCCACTCATGGTGAAGGGTATAAAATCGAAAATTTTAAAATTTAACCTTAATATCTTTTAAGCTCTTATAAAATATTTAGTGACTTTAGTGAATTTTTTAGAAACAAGAATAATAAAGTGCCACAGAAAATAAATCAAAATATTTTGACCCAAAGACCTAACTCAGTTGTAGAAAAAACCAAATGGTGAGAATGTATTAGTAAAAAAAACTATGTGAAAACAAAAGCAACACTCGTATGTGTAATTATTTTGATTAATTTTGTGTAATTTCCACTCTATGACTCAAATTGTGATTTATATTTTGTGATAATATAAAAATTACTCAAACAGTTATATAAGAATTTTTGTGCTTTTTTAATACTTTTTTGGAGAGAAAAACACTTTCATTTGTGGTTGATCTTACTAACTCTTAAGGCACTTTGTGACCATACCTTTAGCATTCTTTCTGATGAGATGTGTCGAACAAGTAACATAATGGAGATATTTTATCAATTTAAATTATAGAAATTGTAATAAATCGTTAATATTAAAATATTTATGAAAATTAATAATTTTTTGTAAAATTACGGATTTTTTTAAAAAAAAAAAATAATAATTTCTTCAAAATTTATATTTTTTTTTTTTAATTGAAAATTTTTGAAAAAATTTATTTTTTTGTAAAATTGACAAATTGTTAATTTTTGAAAAAATCTATGCATTTTTAGTGATTTTTATTAAATTAATTTTTTTTCAAAATTTTATGATTTTTTTTTGTTAAATTGTCGATTTTTTGTGAAATTGTATATTTTTCATTCAATGATTTATGAATTTAATATTTAAGTTTTGATTTGCATCCAATTAATATTTGCCATTTATTTTTCCAGTTCGCAAATGAGGATAAAACTTGACATTTACGAAATTGTGCTATTAATTTGAATTTAAATGCTTCAACATCCACCATCTTTTGTACAATTTGTCATAAGTGAATAATTCTACTTATCAGCACAATGCTGCAAACATTAACTATTAAAACTACCAAAATTAACATTAAGGCTGCTGAAAGCTCCAGAAATAGAACATTCTAGTTTTGTCAGTCAGATAATTCATGAAACTTCTAGAAGATGGCACTTTATATATAAATGGTAACACCAAGTTGCAGTTAGTCAGTTTATCATAGGCGCTGTTAGAGTTAATATCAACTGTTTACCAGTGTATTCTTGGACATTATAAAGTATGTGTTTTAAAGTGTAATATAAAAGTGACAATTTAAATTGGTGTGTAAATTTAATTAAATAAAGTGTTGTTACAAATTTTAAACTACTGATCGCTTTTATTTGCAATTAAAATAATACGAATTTAATTAAAATAAATAAACCACCGTTTTTAAAAGGTAAAAACGTAACATCATGGATATCTAATGATAGTTATGTATTTAATAAAACAAAATTTGTTTACAAAAGTTAAAAGAAAACTTAATTATTTATTCGAAGAAACTTAAAAGTTAAAACTCAAAATGTAAAGCAAAATTAATAATTCAAAAATTTTGATTTAAGAATTAAAAGTTTAAACTAGGTTTCAAACACATTCCAATGATGTATATATACATCACCATAGTATAGACCTACAATTGGTCGAAATCGGGACTAATATATTTTTAACCGAGAGTATCTACAATACAATAAAAATCAAAATTTCGCTAATAATTCTTTATTCACCAACAAAATTTAAAAAAAAATGTTCAATCTTTTTCTTAAGCTTAAGCTTAAGCATGCCTCAAATATAACTGATATTTCATTTCAAAAACTTTGAAAGTTTTTTAAACCATTTAAGTGCGTTTTAAGCAACTGTTACATGAGTTTTTGAAATGCAAAATCAATTATATTTGCATTTATTGGCATTTTTGCGATGAGTGCCTTGGGTATGCTTTTACATTAGAGGGTTAAAGTATACTTTAGTGAATGGTAAATAGGATTCGGCACACCCGATTATAGCTATTTTCTTTGTTATCTTGTAAAACACTATATTTGTAATATATCACAAAAACGATATTTAAATGGTTTAGACTGTGAATTTACCATTGAAATTGAAAATAAACCCTTTATTTTTGGTCTATGTTTAGGAGTGAAACAACTTACTTAGGCCCTAATTTTGTAAATCACGTCACCAAAGTGATATTTATATGGAAAGCAAAAACAAAATTTCAAAAATTTTAAAAATTTGTTTTTGTTTTATATACAAAATTTTCAAATTATGAAAGGCAAATCAACGTTTGAATTTTGGTGTGTTTGTTCTGTTAAGAAATTGTATATAAAACAAAAACAAATTTTTAAAATATTTGAAATTTTGTTTTTGCTTTCCATATAAATATCACTTTGTGAAGTGATTTACAAAATTACACAGTACAACATTTTTCAGTTCATTGCTTTGGGACTCAATTCTGACAATTGCACGTGAAAGTAGCCCCAAAAATAAGAACTTATGCATCATTAGTTTTGTCAATTTGGCTGCCGTAATAATTTAATGGCCATACGAATTTGTTTTCCTCAAGGTGGATTTTTATCACTTTTTCTATATTTTAGCACGGTTATATCTCGTATACCGTACGAAATATCTCTTTTGTGGCTGAAGGAAAGTTGTAGATATTGAATAGTAGAAAAAAAGTACGGAACATACCTACCCGAAAAAGATGCATCCAGTGCCTTAAAATCGCAAAAATGCCCATTTTTTAAAAAAAATTACCAATTTTTCACCTTTTTTGATCAATAACTGGATTACAAATGCAATTATGGACCGATCACCATGAAATTAGGTCGCGTGATTTATGTCTATATGAAAGTTATTTATCATGAATTTTGTATGTATACCATCATTTTTAACAGATTTATGCACTTTAAAGTGATTTCCGTAAGCGGGACTTATATGGGAGCTATGAATAATTATGGACCGATCATAATAAAATTTTTTGACATGAATTTTGTATATACAAAACTTATTTGGAGCGAAATTTGTGTAGATACATATATAAATTAAACATTTATGACCGATAAAGTCCAATTTCGGGAGGACATTTGTATGGAGGCTAGGTGAAATAATGAACCGATTTCAGCCAATTTCAACAGGCTTCTTCCTTGGGCCGAACAAATTATATATACCACATTTTTTTTATGATCGGTCCATAATTAGTCATAGCTCTCATATAAGACACGCTTCCGAAAATCACTTTAAAGTGCATAAATCTGTTAAAAATTATGGTATACATACAAAATTCATGATAAATAACTTTCATATAGAAACAAATCACACGACCTAATTTCATGGTGATCGGTCCATAATTGGATTTGTAATCCAGTTATTGATCAAAAAAGGTGAAAAATTGGTAAAAAAAATTAAAAAATAAGCATTTTTGCGATTTTTAAGGCACTGGATGCACTTTTTTCGGGTAGGTATGTTCCGTACTTTTTTTCTACTATTCAATATCTACAACTTTCCTTCAGCCACAAAAGAGATACTCCGTACGGTATACGAGATATAACCGTGCTAAAATATAGAAAAAGTGATAAAAATCCACCTTGACGAAAAAAATTCGTATGGCCATTAAATTTTTACGGCAGCCAACTTGACAAAACTAATGATGCAGAAGTTCTTATTTTTGGGGCTACTTTCACGTGCAATTGTCAGAATTGAGTCCCAAAATCATGTGTTGTACTGTGTTAGGGTCTTAATTTCAATACTAAAAGTATACCGGTACATAGGAAACAATATCCATTTTTGCTAACCTAAGGGGAAGGAGACTAACACCGAACTTGTTATGTGACTAGTCTAGTTTTAAAGTGTGTATGCCGGTGACTTATTTCGCCAATACTAAGAATCTTTAATAAACCAATAGTTAGAATAGAACTTCCGTTAAATTTCCTAGAAGGAAGGACAAGTTATTTGCTTGTTTCGTAGGGTAGGGACCGTTTCTAGTTTTAACAATTTAACCAAACTTGTTTAAAATTCAATGATAAATTGTCATGTTTTTATACCTTTCACCATGAATAATAGGGATATATGTATATTAGAGTTACACTAGGTATAAATGTTAAGTGTTTTTTTAGCCAAATCGGACAACGATTTCCAGACGCTCATCGAAATCAAAAGTCAGATATATCGACATTTTACTTAACTTTTCTAGATTATTTGACAAAAATATGTAGATTTATTTATTTTAATGAAAATTACGGTAAAATAATTTGTTTGCAGATTAACCCTTATATGTCCTTTGAGTCCAAATGACCCACAAACTGTGTTATCGCTAAAATTCGGAAAAAAATAAATTATTCTGATTTTGTACAAATTTTGCTATTAAACCTATGTATTTAACAAGAAATATTAAAAGTTATGATATATTGAAATAATTTCTACTTTTCAAAAACGCCAACATGACCACATCCTTTAGGGATAATGTCTCCATATATGTTTCCATGAATGTGTGCGTGTAATGTAAGTGAGTGTTTGTTAGTATCGTAGTGTTTTTGTTTGAGACAATTGTATTATGATATTGATAAAATAACATTAAAGAAGTCGTGACAATACGGCCATTATTATTTTACCACCTTACTTTTTCGGGGGAACACAAAAATTATACCTACAATAGAGACGCTTTATAAAGCAATGTACGAAAATGGAGTATTGTATTGGTATGCTAAAAAAAAAGGAAGCTTACAAACACATGTGTATGAGGTGTATCCTTGTATGGAGAGAGAGTGAAAAAAAAGTGCAAAAGTATTTGTGAATATACGATAAAAAACATTATAACATTATGCGGCATGTTTACGTTTAATGGTCTCTACGATAGGACTTTGTAGATACAAAATAGACACAGAAGCATGAATGAACATGCTTAAAAATACATACATATATAGATTTACATGTGTGTGTAGAAGGAAATATGAGGGGTTTTTCATAGGGATATAAATTTGCAATGAAATTTTAAAAATCTAAGATTTCAAGGGCTTATTTTGTGGAAAATGGTTTATATTAAAAGTTGGCCTGTTCAGTTTGGTTTGTTTATGGAACTAGCCTTATATTTCTATACATTTTCTCAACATTCTTTGCTTTTGTTGTTGTTTAGTAGGGTAATGTAATAAAAATTGTATTTGTTAGTTTTGTTTTTATTTGTTTATGGTTATAATTTTATTTTGCTTGCATATTATACTTACGAGCAGAAAGTCCTTTTGAATTTGCTGTTTGTTTTAGTTTTATTTCTATTTAGTTTGCAAACAAAAAACCCATAAAACTGAAGTTCATAAGATACAATTTCAACATAATAAAAAATAAAATACAGAGCATAACTACATATAAAAACTAATGATATAAACTAATAAAATGAAACACATGTTGAAACTACGAGTTTAAAATAAGCAAATGTTTTAAAATTAATAATAATATTATTAATAAAAAGCATTATTTGTTTTATTAGTTTGAAAATATATAAAATTTTTGCAGTTTTTTTAGCACAGAAAATTATAATTTAAATTTGAATGAGATCAGGATACTTGTTGTTAGTTTTATTTTAATGAAATGCTGTTACAGTTTGTGAAAAATATGTAGGTCAAAGTTTAAACAATTGACTTGACTTTGAAATGGAAAATTATAAAATCTTATAGGAGGGATAACTACTTTATAAAGATGGCTTTCGAAGAATATCTTTCGAAGCCTAAATTCCTTACTGCTGTACAGAAATATGCGGAATTTTATAAGTAGGCGTGGCACCTCACATACACAGTAAATAGCAATAAACGTAGTCTTTGGTATAAGATGGTAGTCTTTAGTGTAAGATGGTAGTCTTTAGTGTGACACGGTAGTCTTTAGTTGTCTTTAATATAAGACGATGTCTTTAGTATAAGACATAGTCTTTAGTATAAGACATAGTCTTTAGTATAAGACATAGTCTTTAGTATAAGACATAGTCTTTAGTATAAGACATAGTCTTTAGTATAAGACATAGTCTTTAGTATAAGACATAGTCTTTAGTATAAGACATAGTCTTTAGTATAAGACATAGTCTTTAGTATAAGACATAGTCTTTAGTATAAGACATAGTCTTTAGTATAAGACATAGTCTTTAGTATAAGACATACTCTTTAGTATAAGACATAGTCTTTAGTATAAGACATAGTCTTTAGTATAAGACATAGTCTTTAGTATAAGACATAGTCTTTAGTATAAGACATAGTCTTTAGTATAAGACATAGTCTTTAGTATAAGACATAGTCTTTAGTATAAGACATAGTCTTTAGTATAAGACATAGTCTTTAGTATAAGACATAGTCTTTAGTATAAGACATAGTCTTTAGTATAAGACATAGTCTTTAGTATAAGACATAGTCTTTAGTATAAGACATAGTCTTTAGTATAAGACATAGTCTTTAGTATAAGACATAGTCTTTAGTATAAGACATAGTCTTTAGTATAAGACATAGTCTTTAGTATAAGACATAGTCTTTAGTATAAGACATAGTCTTTAGTATAAGACATAGTCTTTAGTATAAGACATAGTCTTTAGTATAAGACATAGTCTTTAGTATAAGACATAGTCTTTAGTATAAGACATAGTCTTTAGTATAAGACATAGTCTTTAGTATAAGACATAGTCTTTAGTATAAGACATAGTCTTTAGTATAAGACATAGTCTTTAGTATAAGACATAGTCTTTAGTATAAGACATAGTCTTTAGTATAAGACATAGTCTTTAGTATAAGACATAGTCTTTAGTATAAGGCGTTGTCTTTAGTATAAGACATAGTCTTTAGTATAAGGCGTTGTCTTAAGTATAAGACGTTGTCTTAAGTATAAGACATAGTCTTTAGTATAAGACGTTGTCTTAAGTATAAGACATAGTCTTTAGTATAAGACATAGTCTTTAGTATAAGACATAGTCTTTAGTATAAGACATAGTCTTTAGTATAAGACATGGTCTTTAGTATAAGACATAGTCTTTAGTATAAGACATAGTCTTTAGTATAAGACATAGTCTTTAGTATAAGACATAGTCTTTAGTATAAGACATAGTCTTTAGTATAAGACATAGTCTTTAGTATAAGACATAGTCTTTAGTATAAGACATAGTCTTTAGTATAAGACATAGTCTTTAGTATAAGACATAGTCTTTAGTATAAGACATAGTCTTTAGTATAAGACATAGTCTTTAGTATAAGACATAGTCTTTAGTATAAGACATAGTCTTTAGTATAAGACATAGTCTTTAGTATAAGACATATTCTTTAGTATAAGACATAGTCTTTAGTATAAGACATAGTCTTTAGTATAAGACGGTAGTCTATAGTATAAGACGGTAGTCTTTAGTATAAGACGGTAGTATTTAGAATAATACGGTAGTCTTTAGTATAAGACGGTAGTCTTTAGTATAGAACGATAGTCTTTAGTATAAAACGATATTCTTTAGTATAAGACGTAGTCTTTAGTATAAGACGTAGTCTTTAGTATAAGACGTAGTCTTTAGTATAAGACGTAGTCTTTAGTATAAGACGTAGTCTTTAGTATAAGACGTAGTCTTTAGTATAAGACGTAGTCTTTAGTATAAGACGTAGTCTTTAGTATAAGACGTAGTCTTTAGTATAAGACGTAGTCTTTAGTATAAGACGTAGTCTTTAGTATAAGACGTAGTCTTTAGTATAAGACGTAGTCTTTAGTATAAGACGTAGTCTTTAGTATAAGACGTAGTCTTTAGTATAAGACGTAGTCTTTAGTATAAGACGTAGTCTTTAGTATAAGACGTAGTCTTTAGTATAAGACGTAGTCTTTAGTATAAGACGTAGTCTTTAGTATAAGACGTAGTCTTTAGTATAAGACGTAGTCTTTAGTATAAGACGTAGTCTTTAGTATAAGACGTAGTCTTTAGTATAAGACGTAGTCTTTAGTGTAAGACGTAGTCTTTAGTATAAGACGTCGTCTTTAGTATAAGACGTCGTCTTTAGTATAAGACGTAGTCTTTAGTATAAGACGTAGTCTTTAGTATAAGACGTCGTCTTTAGTATAAGACGTCGTCTTTAGTATAAGACGTCGTCTTTAGTATAAGACGTCGTCTTTAGTATAAGACGTAGTCTTTAGTATAAGAAGTAGTCTTTAGTATTAGACGTAGTCTTTAGTATAAGACGTAGTCTAGAGTATAAGACGTAGTCTTTAGTATAAGACGTAGTCTTTAGTATAAGACGTAGTCTTTAGTATAAGACGTAGTCTTTAGTATAAGACGTAGTCTTTAGTATAAGACGTAGTCTTTAGTATAAGACGTAGTCTTTAGTATAAGACGTAGTCTTTAGTATAAGACGTAGTCTTTAGTATAAGACGTAGTCTTTAGTATAAGACGTAGTCTTTAGTATAAGACGTAGTCTTTAGTATAAGACGTAGTCTTTAGTATAAGACGTAGTCTTTATTATAAGACGGTAGTCTTTATTATAAGACGTAGTCTTTATTATAAAACGGTAGTCTTTAGTATAAGACGTAGTCTTTAGTATAAGACGGTAGTCTTTAGTATAAGACGGTAGTCTTTAGTATACGACGGTAGTCTTTAGTATAAGACGGTAGTCTTTAGTATATGACTGTAGTCTTTAGTATAAGACGGTAGTCTTTATTATAAGACGTAGTCTTTATTATAAGACGTAGTCTTTATTATAAGACGTAGTCTTTATTATAAGACGTAGTCTTTGTTATAAGACGTAGTCTTTATTATAAGACGGTAGTCGTCTTATACTAAAGACAATGTCTTATACTAAAGACGACGTCTTATACTAAAGACAATGTCTTATACTAAAGACGACGTCTTATACTAAAGACAATGTCTTATACTAAAGACGACGTCTTATACTAAAGACAATGTCTTATACTAAAGACGACGTCTTATACTAAAGACAATGTCTTATACTAAAGACTATGTCTTATACTAAAGACTACCGTCTTATACTAAAGACTACGTCTTATAATAAAGACTACGTATAAGACGGTAGTCTTTAGTATAAGACGGTAGTCTTTAGTACAAGACGGTAGTCTTTAGTACAAGACGGTAGTCTTATAGGATAAGACTTAGTATATGTATTGTTCTTTATTAAAGTTACTTCCTCCATAGTTCTTTTCTTCCATTTCTTTAACATAATTTAATTCAATATAATTAAGTTGTAGGAAGTTTATCTTAACATTAGTTAATCAACCTCAAATATAAAATGAAACCAAATTAATTTCACACAAAAAAACAAAAACTAAATAAAATAAAAGCAAAAACACCAACAAAAACATTCGTATTTGTCACTTTTTGACATGAAACTTATAAATAATCGTACGCCAGAAATACATATACAAAAAGGCAGAAAATATAAAACATATTTTTTTTAGGTCTACTTATGAAGTTTTTATGAATAAATGAATGAATGAAGCGAACAGGCAAATGAATGAAAGCATGAATGGGATGACATGTTAAAAGCATCGTCTTTTACTACATCATCTTTTATATTAAAAAGATTAACCCTAATGTTAAGTCGGCAAAAAGATGTCATTTATCATAATGTTACCAAAATGCTAAAAGATTTTGAGACCACGTTAACAAATGAGATGAAAAAGAAAGCGTTTTAGTTGAGGAAGTGAAAAAAAATAGAGAAGACTAACAGAATCATCAAATGCTGGAAATATTTATGTGGTGATGATGACATTTTTTTCTTTGGTATGAAATGCTGTAATTTAATTACCTAAAACAAACAACCTACACGTACTATTAATTTTATATGAATTTAATTTAATATGCCGTAAATTGATTATAGGGGCGATGTGAGTTATTGGTTACTAAACACTAAAACATTTTAATATAAGTCTGTATGTTCTGCCTTAAATATGGTTGTCTAAGTGGAGATTTTGACACAGAAGACAAAAATCGCTCAGGCCAGCCATGAAAGTTTGAAGACCAAGAATAGGAGGCATTACATGAAATTTGTTGCCAAACTAAACAAAAGCTTGAAAAATCATTGGGAGCTTCTTAGGAAGCTATTTAAAAATAGCTTCCAGCAGGATTCATCCATAAGCAGAGATATTGGGTACCATACGAATTGATGCTGATAGACTTTGAGAGACGATTTTGTATGTAGCTGCTTGAAATAAAATTATTTTTTCACCGAATCATTTCTTGCGATGAAAAATGTAATCATTACGATAACCTGAAACATAAGAGATGATCTATGGTGCTAAAGTAATGCTCTGTATTTGGTGGGACCAAAAAGGTCCTATCTATTATGAACTGCTGAAATCTGGCCAGACCATCAAAGGGAAAATGTACCGAATGCAATTGATTCGTTTGAAAACGTCAAGAATGTGCTGCCAGACATGAAACCGTAATAATGACAACGCTAGATTGGGAAGTTTTACCTCAACCTCCTTATAGGAACTCTACTACTTACACTTCCAAATTATACTTAGGTATATAGGCCACACAAATGTTTATATATTTGGATATCAATCAATTAGTTTATCTTAATTTCTTCACGATCTTTATTTATAATTTACTAAATACATTCATTAACGTTTATTAAATATTTCATTCACTTAGCTGACATTCCTTATACTTTCTTTTAAGCTATTTAAACCCCTTTCTGTTAAAAAAAGACTACATAATCTTCCTATTAAATGCATTATTGGCTTATTAAACTATACCATAATTATTAATTAAACTAATAAGAGACAGGGTAGAAGAAAATGCGATAAACATCTCAAATTAATAGAATATAAAATGAAACAATTTAAAAAATTAACTTGTTTATTTTGAAATAAACACATTTTGAAAGAATTCACTCAAATAACAGACATGTCAGACAGACATGTATGACCAGACATTTGAAGTTTTACTTTCAGTAAAACATCTCTAAATTTATACTTTTTCTTTTCAATCATGCCAATTAAGATTTTTTTCTTTCTACAAAATAAAAAAAGAAAACCATTTTTAAATTGCTTTGATTTGATAATTGGTTTATTTGGAAAAAAATAAACATTTATATTGAAAAATTTGAAAACATTTAGAGAAAAAATTGTTTAAAGTCTGCATATTTTATGTTTAGTTTTTTTTTTTTGTTCAGTCTCAAAATAAAAGAAAAAATTTCTATGTCATGTTTTTAAGAAATGTCATAATTTTTAAAAATTGTTGCTTGTCTGTAATTTTTTTATTTTTCCCCTCTCCTGCATTTCTTAAATTATTCAATTCGACAGCAAATACATAGTTTTTTATTATTGTAAGGCATTTAAAAAATGTTTGTGTGTAGTTCGAATTGATCACTGTGGCTGAAAGAAAAAAAATAATTTAATGTTTAATTGCCGGCGCCCAAAATACTGAAAAGTCTTATTAAAAATTGTGGCTCAAAGATATTTATGTTTCACCTGCATTGAAAATTTATAGTTTTTTATGGTATTTAAAGTAAAATTTTAATTTTTTTTTGTGGAGTTTCAATCTTTATGGTTTTTTCTTTGATAATGAGAGAGGATGATTTAGTAGTTGATAGAATACATTTAATGGGTGGGCCATTTGGTTGACGAAGAAGTCATAAGATGTTGAATTGTAGAGTTGACAATGATTTAGAGCTAACAAGCTAGAGTTCTAAGAAATTGTTGACTTTACTGTGTTGAAAAATAAAAATTTTGGTTATAAACACTTTCGAAGTAAAATAGTTACCAGCGGGAAATTGTTATAAATGCTGTAGTATTGTGTTGTGAAAAGTGGAAACATCACTTAGAATGTTCTATAATGGCAAAAAGTTCACAATTAATCAACGAATGTAAAATAGATAGGGTAAACATTACACGGTGCTACGATGGAAAAAAACTTGGAAAAAGGCCAAGCGTGGGTTATAAGTCTTGCTGAGTACACACCAAATTGTCTTTAAAAATTTCAGAAACACCCTCAAATTCAGAAGTTATTCTGAAAAAACGGTTTTCAGTGATGTTCGTCGACTTGTAGCTTAGTCAGTTTTTGTCCGACTTTTTAACGGGTTTGGAAAGAAAACTAATTACGCTTTAAAATGACGTGCAGTTTTTGATACATTTTTAAGTTATAAGTATTGTTATTGTTAAGAATATCTAAAAAATAAAATTTATCAAGTTTTTTATTTTAGTCGCTTTTCATTGCTTATTTTGATATAAAAGTTTATAAAAATTAGTTCTTAACAAAACATGGTTTTAATTATTCAAATCGGATGAAAATTCTAAAAGTTATTCAACTTTTAATTAACACCATTTTTAGTATTTTCTCCCCCAGCGCATATAAATAAAAATAAACAAAAAACTGTAGAAAAAAAAATATTTTTAAAATTTGAATTTACAAGGTAAATTTTTTTTTTTTTTAAAAAGTTTAATAGCTTTTGCAAATATAAACCGATTTTAACAAGTAATATCTCATATTTTTCCCATACAAAGTTATCTTTAAAACTCTGTGCAAAAAAGAATAGGTTTTCATAGAAAAAAATTAAATTAACTATTGTTGAATATGAAAAATTACGAAAAAAATTAAAAATAAAGCGAAACTTTTTATAAAAACGCAATTTTTTTGCTATACATTTTGTGCTTACATTTTATGAAAGCTTAATTCTTTGTCTATCTATAATTGTTTATAATTTTGAAATCGGTCTAAAAATGTGTGAGTTAGAGGTACTAAAGTACTACTACCTACCATAAAACAGTTTTTTCAAAATATCTCAAAATTTTGAGGATGTTTCAAAATCTTTGAAAACGGTTTTAGTCTATCCTCACCTAGGCCTAAAGCCCCTATTAGGTCGCTTTTCAAGTTCTGACAAAAAGTGTCATTTTGTAGCAGAGTGTTATCAATTACTTTTAAGCCAATTTGGTCACCTTATATCATATCGCACTCGTTCAACAATACTGTATTAACTCAAAATTTTTAAAAATTCATTTTTTGCAACAAATCAACAAACAACATCAATATCTATCTACTGTAAAAATTTCAACGTATTCCGATTACTCTTTCATCTCGAGAACCACATTTGAGACCATTTTCGTGATAACTAGTGACTACCTTGTATCAACAAAAAGGTATTACTATTTTGAGTTAATACAAAAATTTAAATAGAAATATATCGTATATTTTCGTAAAAAAATGTATTATTTTGAATTGAGCCTTTATTCAAGTTAAAAATATTCAAATTGTTTTATTTAAATTTGGTTGTATTTTGAGTTGATACTGTTTTGTTGATAAAATAATACAAAAAAAATATCTAGAAGTTTCAGAAAAATGATTTATTTTGCTATAATTGCAAAAATTTTAAATAAAAACAATGCAAATATATTTTCAAAGATAATTTGCTTATTATGATGTATTCGGATTTTAAAATTCTCTTAAAATATAATCACAAACAGTTTTTGCCCTCTACTGAACATTTTAAAATTTTGAGTTAATACAGTATTGTTGAACGAGTGCGATATATAAAAAATATGTAAATTTACCAGTCATAGGCCAATAAAATGTTAAAGTAACAGGCTTCTTTCACATAAATTGTCAGAACTAACTCCAAGGTATCAATCGCGAAACTAATCCTGTGATGGCTCCCAAAATCTACGATTTCCTATATGATATACTAGCTAACCCGGTGCACTTCACAGCCGTAAAATGAAAATGAACTGAAGTATTAACTATATAGCTATAAGTTGGAAAATGGTGGTCTGAATGGAAAAACGACGACAATCTGTGATCTACGCTATATATACGCCGAATATTCAGAAAGATACTCAGTTATAGAGCCATATGTGTTTGGTGGTATTAGTGTCTTAAAAGTGACCAATCGTGGAATCCCGTAGGGAAGTGTGCTATCACCACTTCTGTGGAATATGACTATGAATACCCTGCTGCTCAAAATAGATAGCAGAAGGATTAAAACAGTCGCGTATGCTGATGACGTTGCGGTATTAATATCTGGTAAAATTCTGGATACAATATCTAGTTGTATGTTGTAATCGGAAAAAGACAGAGCTGGTTCTCCTTCACTATGAGGTACAGGATCGATGACTTTAGACCACCTGCACTGAATGGAATTAGTCTTGAGATCAGGGATAATGCAAAGTATCTTGGCATCATTCAAGATGAAAGATTATCCAGGAATCTTAACACTCAGAACAGGATTAATAAGGCATATGCGGCCATCTACTCTTGCCGAAGGGTATGAATTGGGTCTTCAAAGGAGTTGTTAAAACCATCTTGTTTTATGGAGTACTAGTGTGGTGGCACGCTTTGGAGAATGCTAATCACCGGAAGGCTGTTGAACAAGTTGATTTGATGGTGATACAAATGGCTCTTAATTCAGCTGTGAGACTTAATGATGGCGGTTCGTGGTCTGGTAAGGAACTTCATTCTAAGATACTGAATTAATACACAGAGAAAACAGATTCGTGATAGCAACCGAATTTGTTGCCAATCGAATGATTCTACCTTAGTAACAGAATTTTACAGTTGTAGCTACAATATTTTAGAAGCGGTAACAAAATTTTGGTTGCTTCAACTGAAATTCTTCTTTATCAACTGACTTTCTGTTGATGAAACCGAAAAATTCTATGTGTACAACCGAATCATTCGATTGGCAACAAATTCGGTTGCTATCACGAATCTGTTTTCTCTGTGTATGGGCGTTAGAGTGACAATCAGTTGTATGGAAAAAAATTTTTGTTAAAATTTTGAAGAGTGCCGGGTGGAATATTGTGACACTAGGCCTAAATGTTAAGTGCTGAAAATTTGAGCCAAATCGGGCAACGATTTCTGGACGCGCATCGAGGTCAAAGTTCAGATATATGCAAAATTTTACTGTTAATATGGAATAAATAGGTGAAACTCGTTAACTTTCTGCATTGTTTTCTAGAAATATGTAGATTTATTTATATTAATGAATATTACATTAAAAAAAAGTTTTGGAAATTAACCCTGTATCTCCTTTGGTTCAAAATGACCCAATACTGTATTATCGCCAAAATTAGAGAAAAATGCAAGTTTTTCAGTTTTTGAAAAAATGTTGCTACTAAATAAATACTTTTGAAATTGAATGCAAAAGAATCGAAATATGTACGGAATTATCGTTGTAATGAAATATAAATGACAAAATTTGATTAAAAAATGTTAAAGTTATTACAAATTCGCCAGACCATTACTGTGTTTCAGGCCAATTGAACAAAAAATTTAGAAAAAAAATTTAGATATTTCGAGAAAAATTAAAATAAAAGCTCATTTTTACTTAAAATATGTCCATATTTACTTGTATATAAGTTTTTGTCTTCGTAGGATACCGTTAACCTATTCGCAGGTATGGCCAAAAAAAATAATTTTTTTTAACGGCTGTTTCAAAACTCCATTTTCAAATTTTTAAAAATTTTGTTAAACAAATTTCAGATTTTTTCGATCATCACATTGGGGTTTATTGAGATCAAAATAGGGAATTAAAATATGAAAAAATTATGTCAATACCTCTTACAGTTTTTCCGTACCTGCGATTGAAATTTTGAGTTTTTCAAGAAAAACTAATTTTTTGTCCATATTTAGGCGAATGAGTCCAATTTCCTTACTGTTATAAATTTTAAGTAAAACCTATTCATAATATTATAGTCCTTGTAATTTTAAATATGTTCTGAAAGTTTTACTGAAATCGGAAAACGATAACCTTTGAATCGTGAAGGTCAAAGGTCAAATTTTTCAATATTTGGAATTTCTAATGAAAAGATAGCAAAATGTTACATATTTTTGGGCCGATTTTCATGAAACTTGAGGAAAATATATATTGGGGTCTAGCATTTACAACAACAGTGCAAAAATTTATTTTAACCTTTAAGAGGACTTGGGGTCAAAATGGTTGTGTTTTTCTTGATTTTAAAAGTTGAGAATAATTTGGACCCCAAGTGCTGCTAAGGGTTAATTTCCATTTTTGTGCTGTTATTTTAAATTCTGGACTTTATGTTATATTTTCCTCAAGTTTCATGAAAATCGGCCCAAAAATATGTAACATTTCGCTATCTTTTCATTAGAAATTCCAAATATTGAAAAATTTGACCTTTGACCTTCACGATTCAAAGGTAATCGTTTTCCGATTTTAGTAAAACTTTCAGAACATATTTAAAATTATAAGGACTATAATATTATGAATAGGTTTTACTTAAAATTTATAACAGTAAGGAAATTGGACTCATTCGCCTAAATATGGACAAAAAATTAGTTTTTCTTGAAAAACGCAAAATTTCAATCGCAGGTACGGAAAAACTGTAAGAGGTATTGACATAATTTTTTCATATTTTTATTCCCTATTTTGATCTCAATAAACCCCAATGTGATGATCGAAAAAATCTGAAATTTGTTTAACAAAATTTTTAAAAATTTGAAAATGGAGTTTTGAAACAGCCGTTAAAAAAAATTATTTTTTTTGGCCATACCTGCGAATAGGTTAACGGTATCCTACGAAGACAAAAACTTATATACAAGTAAATATGGACATATTTTAAGTAAAAATGAGCTTTTATTTTAATTTTTCTCGAAATATCTAAATTTTTTTTCTAAATTTTTTGTTCAATTGGCCTGAAACACGGTAATGGTCTGGCGAATTTGTAATAACTTTAACATTTTTTAACCAAATTTTGTCACTTATATCTCATTACAACGATAATTACGTACACATTTCGATTCTTTTGCATTCAATTGCAAAGGTATTTATTTAGTAGCAACATTTTTAAAATATCTGAAAAATTTGCATTTTTCCCGAATTTTGGCGATAATACAGTTTTTGGGTCATTTTGACACAAAGGAGATGCAGGGTTAACTTCCAAAAAAAAGTTTTTAATGTAATATTCATTAATATAAATAAATCTATAGATTTCTAGAAAACAATGCAGAAATTTAACGAGTTTCACCTATTTATCCCATATAAATAGTATAATTTTGCATATATCTGAACTTTGACCTCGATGCGCGTCCAGAAATCGTTGCCCGATTTGGCTCAAATTTTCAGCACTTAACATTTAGGCCTAGTGTCACAATATTCCGCCCGGCACTCTTTGAAATCTAAAAAAAAAAATCGGCTGTCACTCTAATGGGCGTATACATAGTAATGACAATTAGTGCATCGCAAAACGTGTATTTCCATATTATAATCGCGAATATATGGACTATTCCCCCATGACGATGTCATTAGGGGACATCTACAAAAGGGGTAATAGAGTTGGTGGAGGTTTCTTTATTGAGAACTTTGTGATAAAATCGTACTTTAGGCTAACTAACTTCTGCATTGCTCTTCAGGCGGAAATTATTGCTATTAAACGTGCATCCAACTGGTTGAGTTATTATCGAATATCTGGAGATATAAGTATATTTACTGATAACAAAGTTTCCGTTAACGGGATAGCGGCTATCTTTACGAGGAAGATATGAATGCCGGGTATCCCTAAATGAGATAGCGAGATATTCTAGGATAGTGCTTTTATGGGCCCGTGGATACAATCAAAATCTGAGTAATTGTATAGCAGACGAATTGGCCAAAAGGGGTGAGATGATAGCTGAGGAAGCGATCAATCCCTCTTCTGGTATTTCCCTTGCAAAATGCAAGATGGTTGTACAGCAGAGCCTATATGAGACTACACAAAACAAGTGGACCAATGAACCCACCTGTGCTATAACAAGGTAAACTTGGTCGGTATGTGATGCCAGCAGGACGAATCTACTTATGGCATTCCAAAGTGAGCAAATAAGTCTAATTGTTTCCTTTATTACAGAACACTATATAATTAGAACACATGCTAGAACACTGGGCCTACGGTAACACGACTACTGTAGAAGCTTATATAATGAAGAATATGTGGAGATTCTGTGCCATCTATTATGCCAAATGCCTGGATCTGACAAACTTGAGGGAACGTATCCTCGGAATCCCATTCTTATCGTGTTTAGATGAGCTATTCACCTCTGAGTTAACGGACGTATTATAATTAAACTGCGCCGTTCTGTTGCAACCACAGTCATTGGGAAATAGACACTATCCAATCCAGCCCAAAAGAAGTTGGTAATCATTGATATGGTCAGAATAAACAGTGAATTTCTCAGTATCTCTTAAAAATTCGGGTTTTTTAAATTTTAAGCTTTTATTTGGAAACATTTTTAACAATATAAATTTATTCAAAGTATTGTTAGCTTGACCCTTTCTCATCATCAAAATATGGATTCCGAGCCAAAAAAACTGCTCATCTTTTGAGGCCAAGAACGAATCAATAGGCATTCTCTGACATAAAGTGAAGCGTATCCTAGAGAGAGAGCGTTTTGCATCGATAAATCTAAATACATTTAAACAGGTAGTGCAACTTGTGGCTGAGCCTTGTAATGCCCGATTTTCGGCCAATGCTCGCTTTTAAGGAATCAGTTTGATTCAGTATGGGTTCCTTGTGATATTTTGGTCAGATTTCAGCAGCTCATAATCTATAGGACCCTTCTGTTCCCACCAAATACAAAGAATTACCTTAGGATGGATATTTGGTTTTGGTGTTGATTCTGCTAGTTGGCTGGGCTTTAGAAACGATTTCTCATCATGGAGTAATGCTTCCAATTATTGGTTATTGTTGACTGGTTACGTATATGTTTATGACAACTATTTATATGATGAAGGACTTACCATATTATGTTGCTCTCGGCTTTTGGATATAATAATCTGAGAACAAAATAATTTGTATATGCAAACATATATTTATTTACTTTAACCATATATATGGTTGATATAATCATGTAAATAGTAAATTAATCATACTATGGTTACCACAATCATGTAAATAGTTAGTGTAACTATAATATTGTTAAAAAACTTGTAACAATGTTGAAATGGTTACAGTAAACATGCACAGCTATAGTTTTTCTCTGCGTGTGGACTAGAGTGCGCCTTATATGTATGGGACAATTTTTTTTGTAAAATTTGGATCCATTCATATTGAATATGTTTTTCGTGATTTTAAAAGTTGAGTGTCATTTTAACCCCAAGTGCTATTAAGGGTTAATTTTAATTTTTCTGCTGTTATTGTAAATACTAGACTTTGTGTTATATTTTTATTAAGTTTCATAAAAATCGGCCCAAAAATATATTACATTTCGCTATCTTTCCTCGAGAAATTCCAAATATTAAAAAAATTGACCTTTGACCTTTACGATTTAAGGGTTATAGTTTTCCGATTTTAGTAAAACTTGCAGACTATATTTTAAATTACCTGGACTATAATATTCTAAATAGCTTTTACTTAAAAATCATAACAGTAAGGAAATTCGGCTCATTCGCCAAAATACAGCCAAAAAATTAGTTTTTCTCGAAAATCGCAAAATTTAAATCGCAGGTATGGAAAAACTAAACTAGGTATTGTCATACTTTTTCACATTTTTATTCCCTTTAATTTGTTGTCAATAAATCCCCATGTGATGATCAAAAAATTCTGAAATTTGTTTAACAAAATTTTTAAAAATTTGAAATTGGAGTTTTGAAACTGCCGTTAAAAAAATTAAATTTTTTTGGTCATACCTAAGAATAGTTTAACGGTATCCTACGAAGACAAAAACTCATATACAAGTAAGTATGGATATATTTTAAGTAAAAATGTGCTTTTATTTTAATATTTCTCAAAATATGTTAATTTTGTTCCTACATTTCTTGTTCTAGTGGCCTGAGACACGTTAATGGCCTGGGGATTTTTTAATAACTTTAACATTTTTTAACCAATTTTTGTCTTTTATATCTTATTAGAACGACAATTACGTGTACATTTCGATTCTTTTAATTGCAAAAGTAATAATTTAATGCCAACATTTTTACAAAACTGAAAAAATTGCATTTTTTCCCCTTGTAAATGCACCTCAAAACTTCAGCGTCGATTCAGCACCAGTTACGTTATTCTATCATCCTAATATTTTACACAACGTATTTTTTGTCTACGGAGAACATTTCTGGGGGGGAGTTAAGGTGCAATTTCAAACTTTTAAAAATAAGGCGCACTCTAGTGTGGACACATCAGGATATATAAATCTATCATATTTATTTTACCAAAGTTTCTTTCTGATACAATTTCAATATCATATTATTGTATTGTCTCTCACTGTACAACATTTTTACCATAAATAATATGAATATTATTTATTCAAGTTCAAATCAAAACTGACCATTTTACAAAATACACACACTTTAAATTACATCCACCTGTTTTTCACACTTTTTGAACAAACTTTTGTGTTCAGTGAATAATTTTCATTGTTATTGTATTTCAAGCATTATTATTTATTTAAATGGACTGGCGCCAAAAACTATTCTTTTGATTTGTCAGATTTTTATTAAAGTAAATAAATTAAAACTGGACAAAACCATATAAACAAAATATAAAATAAATGTGTAATAAAATAAATATTTCTATTATTAATAAAAAAAAAACAACAAAAACTACAAAGGGCTGGAACCCCTGGTGTCAAACAGAAAAAAAAATAAAGAAAAACCTCAACATAAACATTTTTTAAACAAAGTGAAAATGTCATAATGACACCAACACACAAAAAACCATAAAAACTAAATTATTTTTTTCATATTTTGAAAACATAAATTAATTTTTCTATTTCTCTATTTTCCCAAAAAAAAAGAATTTATGAAACCCAACCAACTAAAAGACTCATTTAGAAAAATAACACTTTCAACAAACAGTATGTAGCAGTTCGTCTGTGTGTGTTGAAATCCAATTAATAAACACAATTTCGAATATTATAAAATACAAATAAATTATCACACAGACTTAATAAAATATAAAAATATTTTAAACTAATAACAATAGATGAATGAGTTTATTTAGTTATAAAATAAACAACACAACATTTATATGCATTTCAATACCATATGAAATGAAAAAGAATCCATAGCGATGATATTTTAATTTCCATTTTTGAAAAATTCAAACAAACAGGCAGGAATACAGCATGTAGCGCCCAGCTCATGCTGTTGTTATGAGAGAAAAGGTGTATTTGATTTCAAAAAAAAAAAGTTTGTTTTAATTTAATTTATTTGTGCATACAAATTGTTGCCCGGCATGAGACAAAATAAATCAATATTTAATATGAACAAACTGTTTTAAGGTTCAATACAAATTCTAACGATTATTTTGACATTTTATTGCAGTTTAAATGTAGTCTCATAATTTGTTTGATCAGGTAATAATATCTCCAGGTTGAAATGCAAAACCTAAATGAAATTTTATGGATAGTGAGTAAAAAGTAGGCGGGATATTTAAAGTGTCGTAAAGTTTTAATATGTAAAAATACTGTATTTACGTAAAACAACATATATTGCTCTTGGTTAAAATAAGCTTTGCTGGAGACATGTACCCTGAATTTGGATACAACTATTAAATGTAGCAGTCTGTTGTTGTGATTGTAAATGCTAAAACTATATAATTTACTAAGCTGGGACATATGTGTATTAATCCTTCGGGGTTGGTCCTAAAAAATTGTTACAAAATTACATTATAAATTTGATTTTAACGGTCGGTAATGGCTGCTTGCTGTTATTAACATTGTTTATAGCTCTGAAAACATTAACTGTGAAGCAGCTTTAAAGACTATATGTTATTATTGTGGAAATGGAACATTTGAGTTTTTTCCGTTAGATTATTCATGAGACTTCTAGAAGGTGGCGCTGTGTATGTAATGAGAAACAACGAGTAATGATTGAGTCAGTGCATCTGCAGTGTGTTTTTAAAGTGTGTAACATAAGTGTGTGTATTAATAAAGAGTGACTATTTAGATCCATGGTAGGCGTTCATATTGTTCAGGTTACGATGATTTTCGTCAAACAACCCGAATGTGAACAAAAGAGCGTAAAAATACACACAATTCATTCAGTTTCTTGATGTTGTTGTGGATATTTTATTTTTTACCCAAAAGGGCACACATATTAAATGCCTCTTTTTGCCTACCAATGATTTAGATTGTAGTGTAAATTTGAATAAATAAGGAGTACAATTTGCAATTAAATAATAAATAAAGCACAAAAACGTAACAATATATTACAGGAATTGCAATAGAGTTTGCTGGATAGTTGAATATGAGGGTCCCGACTTCGAGTCCAGTATTAAGCATGTTGCTCCATCCCTACTCCAGTTGTTTGAGAACTTCTCTTATTATCTGCACCAGATTAATCTCCATATCTGCTATAGCTGGCGGTATCCTGCTACCGCGGAATTGATGGAGTATTCACGAATATTATTCAGAGTTGTTATATAGGAACTACGATCCAATTGCTCCTGCATATACCTCTACATGTTCTCCTCGTTTACACTAAGGTCCTTCCTGACGTGCAACGGGGCAGATTTCAACTGTTTCACGTTGTATATAGGATGACTTAGCCGATCACATCCCAGTAGGTGGTATTATGTAAAATTACATTATTTTCCATGATGCAACTGATGCTGTTTCTAAGTAATTTGCATGCAGAATACTTTAAGGCAGAATTTTGTCTGTTTTTAATATTTCTACACAGGATATCACTTAGCGAAGGTTAAGTGTCTTACATGCAATCAACAAGGTTTCCTTATTTCTTTTCACTTTGGAATTTGTTAGTGATATCAGTGTCATGGAGGTATGAACTCCGATCCAATTTCTACTGCACATACGTCTGTATGTTCTCCTCTTCTACACGAGAGGAGTTGGAGATTCCAACTGTTTCAGTAGGTAATATAAACATGATTTTCCATGATGGAACTGATACTGTTTCTAAGAAATTTGCATGCAGAATGCCTAAAGGTAGAATTTTGAAGTATTTCTGCACAGGACATCACTTAACGAAGGTTACAAAACTAAAGCAGCATAATTCACTGACCGCCCAATTTTCTTACATGTAGTCAACTAGGTTTCTTTATTCTTTTTCACTTTTGAATTTGGTAGTGATAGCAGTGACAAGGTATGGACTCCGATACAATTGCTCATGCACAGACCTCTGGATGTTCTCCTCGTTTAGACGAAGGTCCTTCCTGGCATACAACGGGGGAGACTTCAAGTCATTCATTTTGTAGATAGGATGACATCCCAGTAGGTGATATAAACATTATTTTCCATGATGGAACTAATGCTGTATCTAAGTAATTTGCATGCAGAATTCCTTAAGGTAGAATTTTGTCAGATTTTAATATTTCTGTACAGGATATCACTTAACGAAGGTTAAAAAACTGAAGCAGCATAATTGGCAACTAAATGCACAATTGTCTTACATGTAGTTAATTTATTTGGCTTCACTTTGGAATTTTTAATGATAGATTTCCTCGGGTAGTTAACAGTCGGAATTTGAAAACCTTTGGCAAAGACTGCAGACTCTACAGGTTTCGCTCAGAGAAAAAGTAGTGTATTTCGCTAAGATAACTTCCACTCCTTGTAGAGGAGTTGGTAGGTTAAAGAGCTAGTAGTTAAACAAGAGTGGCTGCAAGTCTTCGTAATGAGGAATTCGGTTAACTCTACTGGGTATTCAGCACCCTAACAAGTCTCCGTGATATGATGCTATCTCATAGTCCTAGGTTTAAGTATTTGAATAACTTTATTCATTTACCAGCCTTCTTTTGAATTTACGCTTCTCACAGGAAAAAATAAAACAAATTGACAGGTCTTGGAATGTTGTAAAATGGGGAACAACACTCTGTTTAACTTAGTCTCTCCCTCTCTATAAACAGCTGTTCTATCCTCAAACTTAATCGGGACCCACTCGCCCTTCTTTGTCAGGTTACGGAGAGATCGAACTATATACCAATTGTACTTATTTAGAAACTTTCTTATCTCATAGTATAGTTCGGATGATCCCCAACTGCGGGGATGAAACGAACGGTTGCTATATTGGCAGTCTCATGGACATTTCACTCTGCTTCCTGATCTCATGTGTTTGCTGTAATGGTACCCAACTAAGTCTCTCTGCGACCTGCGGGAATTTAACGAGCGGTTGCTACATTAACAATTTTATGGACATTCCACTCTGCTTCTTGGAGGGTATAGGAGGGTCATTGAAGATGCGATCGTTAAATCCTTTGATGCCATTATTTTCATCTGAAAGTCCCGCTAAGACCTGCTGGAATAAACCTTTGCTGCGGTGGCAGTGGACATGGACATTTAGCTGTGCTTCGTGCAGGGTATCGGAGGATCATTGAAGATGCGATCGGTAAATTCTTTGAAGTTGGTCTTCGAATGCATTCGAGAGTGAGGAATGCATTCAGCTATAGCGAAGATGAGTCTCATAAGTCTTTGTAATAAATGACAAGAGGAATATCAACCTGGAAGGCTTGCTTCAGTTGCCCATATCCTAGGTTTCAGTATCGGGATTACTCTTTCCTTCTTCTAGGTACTAAGTTAAATCACGAAGCTCACTGAAACGTTAAATGCAGTTGTTAAGTATTCAACCTGCGTTGATGGCCATAAAAACTTCAATTGTGAAGTTTGCAAACTGAATTTCGTTTCGAATTCTTTCTTAGGGTGCTCAATAAAAAGCAGCCATCGCATCCTTCTTCATCGGGTTGGAGAGATGCCGAAATATAGGCAACAGCTTGACAACTCTTGAACTTGTGTTAAACTCATTTGTCCTTCTTTACCGAGATGATGTCATCCCTTTTTATATGGACAATCCATAGCTCTATGAATTGGTATGTTAGATGTTACCACGCTTGTCTGCGAGTCCCAATGGTTTTATAGATTGAAGTGCATATCAGAAGATCAGTGAAGATGTGATCGGTATTTTCTTTGAAGCTGCCAAAACTTCAATAGTGAAATTTGCAAACAGCAAAACGTTTGGATTTATTTGTTAGAGTGCTCTATAAAAAGTAGCCAAAATGCACGCATTCTTATCCATAGGGTTGGAGAGATGCCGAAATGGAGATCACAACTTGTCAACTCTTGAATTCGTGTTGAACTCACTTGTCCTTATTTACCGAGATGCTGATATATATGGACAATTCTTGGCTATCAGAGATGGTATTTAGGATGTTACCATGCACGTCTGTGAGTCCCGATGATTTTGAAGATTGAAAACCGTATCAGAATATCATTGAAGATGTGATCGGTATTTTATTTGAAGCCGTGATAGTCTTCTTTCTTTTATAAGATGTAATGGAGTTGATGAAGACCAGAAGAGTATCACCGACCCATTTCTCTGGACTGAAATCGAGAGTGTGAGCAACTATGATGCTGCTGATGTTGTCAATTCTGCAGTTTTTCTGATTACGGTGAGGATGATAGTGCCGTATTATATGATAATGACCTTGAATTTTGTCACTTTCAGGAACAGGGAGATGATGTGACACCAGTCCACACAATATCTTAATTAGATCGATGTGTGATACAACCGGTTCTCGCATACTGTGCAGAACCAAGGTCCAGGATTTACTTCAATTCAAGACCGGGCCATTAGGATGTGGAACAAAAATTCCGGAAGAGTGGCTCAGCTGGAGAAAATTGCAGTATTATTAATTATATTATTGCCAATAAATTACTGCAAATAGTTTATTAAATTCTTAGTATCTTATTTATAGCCACTCCAGGTTACGTATTCATCGAACCAGTATTTTCTACATTACCTAAAAACTAACTAAATTTAAACACCTTCAAATTCAATTTTAAATTCTATATTTATTGCTGTTTAAAATTGTCATTATATTGTATTTGTAAATAATAAATTTAACCCTATTATGTGTAATTTTACCAAAAACTAAAACTCTTTTCATTAAACATAAAACACTTTTTTCCCTTTTAATTATAAAAAATTACATCAAATTACAATGTTTGTTTTTTTTTTGTATATAATTTTGAAAACACTATGAACAACACAAGTTTTACATTTTTAATGAATTTAATGAATTTAACCTTAAACCCATAAAACAAAACATGCCAAAAATAACTGTCCAACCAACACCTACAAAATATAATTATTAACTTTTTATTTAAACTTTTCGTTGTTGCTGTTGTTTGTTTTTATTTTTATGTTGCATAAAACGCTTAACTGAAGCTTGACTTGAATGAAGGTTTTATGATTACATTTTTGAAGGTATTGGTGGGTGTGTGTATCTGTGTTAGTTTAAGTTTAGATAGATAGTTGGTTCATTGTTTGCCTGGATGTTGGTTTGTTGTTGTTGGCAGTAGTGTGTGGTGCTTAGTGTTTTGGCATTAGTGGGTTAGACTAATGTGTAGACGTAGTTAGGTCAAACTCTTTTTGACGTTTTCACTAACAAAAAAACAACAACATAATACAACATCTACGTGTATATAGAATGTTAAAATAGCTACAAAACACAGAAATTAAAAACAAAACCTACAAAAATATAAAAGTTCTAAATATTTGTGCAGAGGAGATTTTATAAGTTTAAGGACTAAAATTGTGACTCAAAGTACACGATAAACAAAGCCATATTAATAATGTTTTAATTCAATATATTTGTTTTAATTCTAAGTAAAATATCAATTATGTTATGAAAAATCAATTCTTTTAATGAAAAAATAAATTTTTTTAGTGAATAATATTTTTTTTCTGCTGAAAAATATATTTTTTTTTAGTTTTGAAAAATATTTTTCTAAAGAAAATTAAAAAAATGTTGTGAAAAACCAATTTTTGAATAAAAAAAAGTAAAATTTGAGAAAATAATAATTTTCTTTTTGTTTTTTAAAAAATCAATTTTTTTGACAAAATATAAAATTTTAGTGAATTTTTTTTATGAAAAGTCTAATTTGCAGTAAAATTTCAAGGTTGGCGACTGAAAGCGGTTAATAGGGAATGCTAATTCTGATTATTTCACGGTATTTTAGTAGCAACGGTAACTGCAGTTATTTCAATAACGGATTATTTGTGAAAAATCTATTTTTTGATTAAAATAAAATGTCGAGTAAAAAATCAGTTTTTCAATGAAATAATTTTTTTTAGTGAAACCTTTTTTCAGTAAACAAATCTGAAATTATATTTTTTTAGTGTAAATCTGTTTTTTTTTTTTTGTGAAAAGACAAATTTTTTTAGTGAAAAATAATTTTTTTTAGTGAAAACTTAATTTTTAGGGGAAAAGAAATGATTTTTTACTAAAACTAAATTTTTTAATAAAAATCAATTTTTTTTTTTGAAAAATCATTTTTTTTTAAAATATTCTGTTTTTTTAATATAAATAAATTTTTTCAAAATGGCAGTTTTATTTCCAAAATATTTTAATTCTGCTGCGCTGTTAAGTGGTAAGTATTCAAAAACCAACTGTGGTAGTTGGATATTAACCAATTCTACCCCTACACTTGTAAAACAACCTTCGTTTAAAGAGAAAAAATTCTATTTACTATACTTTTACCGCATTCACATAACAATACAAATGCGATACACTGAAGTGAATGAAAATAAAGTGAAAACATAAACTAGAACATCAGCAGCAACAACAACTACTATATGGTACAACAACAATAAGAACAATACTTAATAATGTTTGTTGGTTTTGGTTTGTTTTGGTCTCTGGTATGGCTCGATGACTGGCTGGATGGACGGGTTGAATGGTTTATTTGGCTGTTAGAACTTGGCTTGGAACGAGTACATACACACATAGATGATGTTGTTGATGATGACGACGACCATGATGGTGAATGATTTTGGATTTTTGTAAATTTAGTGTATGAAAATACATTTTTTTTTTGTTTTCTGACTATTGTTGTTGCTGTTGTTTAAAATTTTGTGTTTAGCTGCTTTAGTTTTTAAGAGTTTTAGTGGTGTGTGTTGACTCTATGTGAGAGTAAGTGTATTGTATGGATGTTAAACAAAAAGATATAATTACCACAAAATGTCAAAATTAATTATGACAGCTGTCAGTGCTATGGTCGCTATCTATTAAACGCGTCAACGACAAAGAATAAGAATGTCAAGTTTTGTTTTTGTTTGTCTGTTTATGCTGCTGTTGTTGTTGTTGCTGTTGTTTATAAAGCTGACACCATCAACTACAGTAACAGCCAGCTACATAGTTGCTTTTATTGTTGTATTATAAGTCTGTCCATTTTAGCTGTCATCAGACATATGATGGCAATTTAAAATCTAAAATATACACTCACTCGGCGACATACTTACTTACATCCATCCATACATACCAAGAGACACATAAAACCTACATAAAGGTAGATTTAAGAGGTTACAGCAAGAAGTTTGTGTCTTGATGCCCTACTGCAACATGTGGAGAGGAGGGTATTGTTTGATTGTGCTGATTTGGGCAACATACTAAGATTATGAATCAATATCGATTCATTCACTATATACATTTCTCAAGGATGCCTATTTATAATCTCTGAAAAAAGATCAAGAGGAAGACTATGACTAGACTATGACTAGACTATGACTAGACTATGACTAGACTATGACTAGACTATGACTAGACTATGACTAGACTATGACTAGACTATGACTAGACTATGACTAGACTATGACTAGACTATGACTAGACTATGACTAGACTATGACTAGACTATGACTAGACTATGACTAGACTATGACTAGACTATGACTAGACTAGACTATGACTAGACTATGACTAGACTATGACTAGACTATGACTAGACTAGACTATGACTAGACTATGACTAGACTATGACTAGACTATGACTAGACTATGACTAGACTATGACTAGACTATGACTAGACTATGACTAGACTATGACTAGACTATGACTAGACTATGACTAGACTATGACTAGACTATGACTAGACTATGACTAGACTATGACTAGACTATGACTAGACTATGACTAGACTATGACTAGACTATGACTAGACTATGACTAGACTATGACTAGACTATGACTAGACTATGACTAGACTATGACTAGACTATGACTAGACTATGACTAGACTATGACTAGACTATGACTAGACTATGACTAGACTATGACTAGACTATGACTAGACTATGACTAGACTATGACTAGACTATGACTAGACTATGACTAGACTATGACTAGACTATGACTAGACTATGACTAGACTATGACTAGACTATGACTAGACTATGACTAGACTAGACTATGACTATGACTATGACTATGACTATGACTATGACTAGACTATGACTAGACTATGACTAGACTATGACTATGACTAGACTATGACTAGACTATGACTAGACTATGACTAGACTATGACTATGACTAGACTATGACTAGACTATGACTAGACTATGACTATGACTATGACTAGACTATGACTAGACTATGACTAGACTATGACTAGACTATGACTATGACTATGACTATGACTAGACTATGACTAGACTATGACTAGACTATGACTAGACTATGACTAGACTATGACTAGACTATGACTATGACTATGACTATGACTATGACTATGACTAGACTATGACTAGACTATGACTATGACTATGACTATGACTAGACTATGACTAGACTATGACTAGACTATGACTAGACTATGACTATGACTATGACTAGACTATGACTAGACTATGACTAGACTATGACTAGACTATGACTATGACTATGACTAGACTATGACTAGACTATGACTAGACTATGACTAGACTATGACTAGACTATGACTAGACTATGACTAGACTATGACTAGACTATGACTAGACTATGACTAGACTATGACTAGACTATGACTAGACTATGACTAGACTATGACTAGACTATGACTAGACTATGACTAGACTATGACTAGACTATGACTAGACTATGACTAGACTATGACTAGACTATGACTAGACTATGACTAGACTATGACTAGACTATGACTAGACTATGACTAGACTATGACTAGACTATGACTAGACTATGACTAGACTATGACTAGACTATGACTAGACTATGACTAGACTATGACTAGACTATGACTAGACTATGACTAGACTATGACTAGACTATGACTAGACTATGACTAGACTATGACTAGACTATGACTAGACTATGACTAGACTATGACTAGACTATGACTAGACTATGACTAGACTATGACTAGACTATGACTAGACTATGACTAGACTATGACTAGACTATGACTAGACTATGACTAGACTATGACTAGACTATGACTAGACTATGACTAGACTATGACTAGACTATGACTAGACTATGACTAGACTATGACTAGACTATGACTAGACTATGACTAGACTATGACTAGACTATGACTAGACTATGACTAGACTATGACTAGACTATGACTAGACTATGACTAGACTATGACTAGACTATGACTAGACTATGACTAGACTATGACTAGACTATGACTAGACTATGACTAGACTATGACTAGACTATGACTAGACTATGACTAGACTATGACTAGACTATGACTAGACTATGACTAGACTATGACTAGACTATGACTAGACTATGACTAGACTATGACTAGACTATGACTAGACTATGACTAGACTATGACTAGACTATGACTAGACTATGACTAGACTATGACTAGACTATGACTAGACTATGACTAGACTATGACTAGACTATGACTAGACTATGACTAGACTATGACTAGACTATGACTAGACTATGACTAGACTATGACTAGACTATGACTAGACTATGACTAGACTATGACTAGACTATGACTAGACTATGACTAGACTATGACTAGACTATGACTAGACTATGACTAGACTATGACTAGACTATGACTAGACTATGACTAGACTATGACTAGACTATGACTAGACTATGACTAGACTATGACTAGACTATGACTAGACTATGACTAGACTATGACTAGACTATGACTAGACTATGACTAGACTATGACTAGACTATGACTAGACTATGACTAGACTATGACTAGACTATGACTAGACTATGACTAGACTATGACTAGACTATGACTAGACTATGACTAGACTATGACTAGACTATGACTAGACTATGACTAGACTATGACTAGACTATGACTAGACTATGACTAGACTATGACTAGACTATGACTAGACTATGACTAGACTATGACTAGACTATGACTAGACTATGACTAGACTATGACTAGACTATGACTAGACTATGACTAGACTATGACTAGACTATGACTAGACTATGACTAGACTATGACTAGACTATGACTAGACTATGACTAGACTATGACTAGACTATGACTAGACTATGACTAGACTATGACTAGACTATGACTAGACTATGACTAGACTATGACTAGACTATGACTAGACTATGACTAGACTATGACTAGACTATGACTAGACTATGACTAGACTATGACTAGACTATGACTAGACTATGACTAGACTATGACTAGACTATGACTAGACTATGAACTAGACTATGACTAGACTATGACTAGACTATGACTAGACTATGACTAGACTATGACTAGACTATGACTAGACTATGACTAGACTATGACTAGACTATGACTAGACTATGACTAGACTATGACTAGACTATGACTAGACTATGACTAGACTATGACTAGACTATGACTAGACTATGACTAGACTATGACTAGACTATGACTAGACTATGACTAGACTATGACTAGACTATGACTAGACTATGACTAGACTATGACTAGACTATGACTAGACTATGACTAGACTATGACTAGACTATGACTAGACTATGACTAGACTATGACTAGACTATGACTAGACTATGACTAGACTATGACTAGACTATGACTAGACTATGACTAGACTATGACTAGACTATGACTAGACTATGACTAGACTATGACTAGACTATGACTAGACTATGACTAGACTATGACTAGACTATGACTAGACTATGACTAGACTATGACTAGACTATGACTAGACTATGACTAGACTATGACTAGACTATGACTAGACTATGACTAGACTATGACTAGACTATGACTAGACTATGACTAGACTATGACTAGACTATGACTAGACTATGACTAGACTATGACTAGACTATGACTAGACTATGACTAGACTATGACTAGACTATGACTAGACTATGACTAGACTATGACTAGACTATGACTAGACTATGACTAGACTATGACTAGACTATGACTAGACTATGACTAGACTATGACTAGACTATGACTAGACTATGACTAGACTATGACTAGACTATGACTAGACTATGACTAGACTATGACTAGACTATGACTAGACTATGACTAGACTATGACTAGACTATGACTAGACTATGACTAGACTATGACTAGACTATGACTAGACTATGACTAGACTATGACTAGACTATGACTAGACTATGACTAGACTATGACTAGACTATGACTAGACTATGACTAGACTATGACTAGACTATGACTAGACTATGACTAGACTATGACTAGACTATGACTAGACTATGACTAGACTATGACTAGACTATGACTAGACTATGACTAGACTATGACTAGACTATGACTAGACTATGACTAGACTATGACTAGACTATGACTAGACTATGACTAGACTATGACTAGACTATGACTAGACTATGACTAGACTATGACTAGACTATGACTAGACTATGACTAGACTATGACTAGACTATGACTAGACTATGACTAGACTATGACTAGACTATGACTAGACTATGACTAGACTATGACTAGACTATGACTAGACTATGACTAGACTATGACTAGACTATGACTAGACTATGACTAGACTATGACTAGACTATGACTAGACTATGACTAGACTATGACTAGACTATGACTAGACTATGACTAGACTATGACTAGACTATGACTAGACTATGACTAGACTATGACTAGACTATGACTAGACTATGACTAGACTATGACTAGACTATGACTAGACTATGACTAGACTATGACTAGACTATGACTAGACTATGACTAGACTATGACTAGACTATGACTAGACTATGACTAGACTATGACTAGACTATGACTAGACTATGACTAGACTATGACTAGACTATGACTAGACTATGACTAGACTATGACTAGACTATGACTAGACTATGACTAGACTATGACTAGACTATGACTAGACTATGACTAGACTATGACTAGACTATGACTAGACTATGACTAGACTATGACTAGACTATGACTAGACTATGACTAGACTATGACTAGACTATGACTAGACTATGACTAGACTATGACTAGACTATGACTAGACTATGACTAGACTATGACTAGACTATGACTAGACTATGACTAGACTATGACTAGACTATGACTAGACTATGACTAGACTATGACTAGACTATGACTAGACTATGACTAGACTATGACTAGACTATGACTAGACTATGACTAGACTATGACTAGACTATGACTAGACTATGACTAGACTATGACTAGACTATGACTAGACTATGACTAGACTATGACTAGACTATGACTAGACTATGACTAGACTATGACTAGACTATGACTAGACTATGACTAGACTATGACTAGACTATGACTAGACTATGACTAGACTATGACTAGACTATGACTAGACTATGACTAGACTATGACTAGACTATGACTAGACTATGACTAGACTATGACTAGACTATGACTAGACTATGACTAGACTATGACTAGACTATGACTAGACTATGACTAGACTATGACTAGACTATGACTAGACTATGACTAGACTATGACTAGACTATGACTAGACTATGACTAGACTATGACTAGACTATGACTAGACTATGACTAGACTATGACTAGACTATGACTAGACTATGACTAGACTATGACTAGACTATGACTAGACTATGACTAGACTATGACTAGACTATGACTAGACTATGACTAGACTATGACTAGACTAGACTATGACTAGACTATGACTAGACTATGACTAGACTATGACTAGACTATGACTAGACTAGACTATGACTAGACTATGACTAGACTATGACTAGACTATGACTAGACTATGACTAGACTATGACTAGACTATGACTAGACTATGACTAGACTATGACTAGACTATGACTAGACTATGACTAGACTATGACTAGACTATGACTAGACTATGACTAGACTATGACTAGACTATGACTAGACTATGACTAGACTATGACTAGACTATGACTAGACTATGACTAGACTATGACTAGACTATGACTAGACTATGACTAGACTATGACTAGACTATGACTAGACTATGACTAGACTATGACTAGACTATGACTAGACTATGACTAGACTATGACTAGACTATGACTAGACTATGACTAGACTATGACTAGACTATGACTAGACTATGACTAGACTATGACTAGACTATGACTAGACTATGACTAGACTATGACTAGACTATGACTAGACTATGACTAGACTATGACTAGACTATGACTAGACTATGACTAGACTATGACTAGACTATGACTAGACTATGACTAGACTATGACTAGACTATGACTAGACTATGACTAGACTATGACTAGACTATGACTAGACTATGACTAGACTATGACTAGACTATGACTAGACTATGACTAGACTATGACTAGACTATGACTAGACTATGACTAGACTATGACTAGACTATGACTAGACTATGACTAGACTATGACTAGACTATGACTAGACTATGACTAGACTATGACTAGACTATGACTAGACTATGACTAGACTATGACTAGACTATGACTAGACTATGACTAGACTATGACTAGACTATGACTAGACTATGACTAGACTATGACTAGACTATGACTAGACTATGACTAGACTATGACTAGACTATGACTAGACTATGACTAGACTATGACTAGACTATGACTAGACTATGACTAGACTATGACTAGACTATGACTAGACTATGACTAGACTATGACTAGACTATGACTAGACTATGACTAGACTATGACTAGACTATGACTAGACTATGACTAGACTATGACTAGACTATGACTAGACTATGACTAGACTATGACTAGACTATGACTAGACTATGACTAGACTATGACTAGACTATGACTAGACTATGACTAGACTATGACTAGACTATGACTAGACTATGACTAGACTATGACTAGACTATGACTAGACTATGACTAGACTATGTCTATATAATATTATTGTTACATATGAAGTGAATTTGTATACGGCAAAATTAAGTCGACTTATCTTTCTCCGATATTTTTATTTTCAGAACCATCAAATTATGCCTGATGTGATGTTTAAGACTACAGCCAGCACAGACAAAAAAAAGGAGTTGGGTATCTGTTTAGTGGCACAAACACATCCATACGACATGGTTGATGATGATAAAACAAGTTATCTTGAGAAAAATATGAAATTCTAGAAAATGTTGACATGACAAGGCTATTTTAGACATAAAACTATATAGAACTACTAAAAAAAAGCAAAAAAAAAACTTAAACATCTTTGAGGATCTTAAATCTCATAAAATTCTGTTATAAGCTGTAACTTGTGTGTATGTTGTACTGGCAGCACATGAAAGAAATTCTTGTGATGGTGTGGCATGGTGTCTTCTTACTTCTTTCAGTGTCAAGAAATACTGTTCTTGTGTTTAAAGTTTTGTTTATTTTTTTTTTGCTGTTTTCTTTTAGGTAACGTTACTCTTTTAACTTGTCAATTAGAATTTTTATGAGTTTTTTTTCTAGTTTTGACTTTATGACTTTACAAGTGTTACAGTTTTTAGTTTTTTTTAATTTAATTTTTAGTGTCTAGTTATTGTTTTGTTTTTGAAATTAAAAAGCCCACCCATATTTCGTGTTTATATCAGAGTGAAAGGTGATAAATATCTTTAAGCATGTTTTAGTTTAATGTTATTTTAAGATAAGATTTTAATTTAGTACCAGTATCTAAAGGAAATGTAGAAATATGTTTGTATTTTTAAAAGAATATTTAATCATAGAATCATTTTGGGAAATCTTTAAAAATATATCTATTGAATAAAGGTGTAAATAGGGTTTGATTAAATGCCCTTAGTGAGTAGTAAACATGGATTTAGCTCGACTTTCTTAATAGTATAAATAATAGATAGCAAACGATTAGATTAATGTTACTGAGAGCCAGATCAGGTGTAGTTACCCAGTGTTTGTTGTTATCCTAATCGATGCCGAATACAAGATCTCTCGCTTCATTCTCGTATTCTTTGCAATCTTACTGTCGAATTTCCCTGGAATTCTATGTGACTTGTTTTCATGCCATGATCGCTGAGACCGCTGTAGGAGATACTTGATGAATATTTCTAAGTCTTGAATATTAAATGCCAAACTTTTTATTTATATAATCTCATACACTATGAGTAATTGTGAAGGGTCTGAAAATAGCAGTATGTACTTTACTTAATGAAATGTAGCCTTTCATTCACAACGCATATTTATGCCTTTACTGTGATTTTATTATCAAAGTACAAGTATGATTATTATAATAATAATTTACTACATATTCATGATTAATTACACGATGATGTACACAACTCTTATGCGGCCAAATTAACATAATAAATACGTCTAGATACATAAGTACACATTAATAAGAAAGTAAATAAGAAAGTTGGTAATATTGACATAATATCTAATTACAAAGCAAGGCAAGGCTAAACAACTCCCACTCCCTTGAACTCTTACAAGTTAATAAGGAATTAAAACAAGAACATAAATTAACTTCAATACTACCAAAAATGCCTTGAATAAAGGAATCATAAACGCCAGAATATAAATTAAAAGCAAAGTAAGTTAAACACGGAAAAAAAACAAATAAAATTCCTGGATTATAATGGTTTGTACTACTGATTACATAGCTGAACCCTTGTTAATTTAACCAACTCATAAAGATAGATACCAGAAAAACTTCCAATAAAATCAAAGGCTGAAGTAGAAAGAGAAAAATTCAAACAAAATTCTACCTTAAAGACCCAGATTAACCACGTATAAAGTAAACAGCCATTTATATTTACCAAAGAAAACCGAAAACAAACAAAAAACATTTGCAGACATTTACATCCAAAAAAAAAAAATCCCTTAAAAACAAATCATTTAAATGTTTGCAACTGATTTAAAAGCATTTATTGGTATTTAAATATTCTGTAAATATATATAATTTTTATTTCTAATTCCTTGTAGCTGCATGCCATAAATACTTCCAGCTACAATAAGACGTTGTTGTTTAAAAATATGCTGAATCCTTTACATAATAAATCCAATCCTTTTCAGGTTTTTTCTTGTGGAGTTTGCTCCTACTCCCTTTTTTATAACAGACAAAACGAAAATTGCAGAAAGAAATTAAAACAAAAAATAAACCAAAATTCTTTTAAGTGAAATAAATAATACTCATAAAGAAGGGAATCTATCTATAAATGCTAATTATGCCCTATATTAGGCAATGGTAGAAAAATTAAAAAGAGCACCCACAAATTATGAATATTATTTAAATAATTACGGGGTTTTGTAAAAGATTTAAGCTTAAGTGCTGCTATAACTCCGACTCCCTTATTGCTAATTTCTAGACCCTATCGTAACTTCAGGACACAGACGTATAGGCTAGATCGGCATTGAATTTTATAAGATTCTAGAAATTCTTCATTATTTAAATTTGAGTTAATTTATTGTTTGATAATAAATAATGTGTTTTCGGATTTTGTCCTTATAAGGGAACTATGGGGCGATCTTCATAACATATTGTTACGAAATTGTACTTGAATTCAAATATAACGATTTTAACGGCTGATTTAAAGTTGCAGAATGCTTTCAAATAGCAGTTCCCAAACTTTAACATATTTGTGGGCATTATTAACATTGAATAAAAGCTTTCAGTTGAGCATTGATTGTAAGTATGGCAACGTTGTTTGCTGCGACCGTATATTCGAATTCGACTATTCAGTTAAAGAAAATTGTAGAAAGTACACCGCAGATGGCGTATGTATTAGAAAGCTCTTGACAGTTAAAGAGCAATCTAGAGTGCAGATGGCAGTGTTATAAATAGTGGCAGAGGTTGCAGTCGTTAGTGTAGTTTATCAGGGACGCTTTTCGAATAAACATCAACTGAGTGTGCTGTATTTTTCAAGTGAATTCGTGTACATTATAAAGTGTGTCTGTATTTCTGCGAATTTATAAACGTGTTTAAAAAAAAAACATTGAGTGACTATTTAATACTGTTGTACATTTTAAATAAATAAAGAGTTGTTACAATTTTCAAACTAAACGGCTTTTATTTGCAATCAAAAGTATCCGGTTTATTTAAAGGAAATAAACCAACGTTTTGAAAAGGTTAAAACGTAAAAATATTGTATTGCGATTTCAATGTATTTGAGACTTATTTTGCTTAAATTTCATCTCAATAACTTTTTTTACAAGAGCTTTATAGGTGTTGTAGTTATTCTAGGAACTGATCGTCACAAAATCCAGTAGTTGCTACATATAACTGATCTCTGTAAAATTTTAGTTCGATGTCGATATTTAAATTAATGTTTTTTTCGGAATTAGTTCTTATATGGGAGCTATCACCATGAGGGCGTGATAATAAATATACCAAGAAATGGCGATTTCGCAGACCCTACTAGCTGCCGCGGTATTACTCTGTTATGCGTAATTAATAAGGTAATAGCCTAGATAATTTCGGAAATGATCTTCGACTTTGTAACACCAACGTTAAGGCAGGAACTGACCTCACGAGTCCACCATCGACAACATAAACAGCCTACATGTTATTGTGCAACAATCTCTACAGTTGTGCTCACCACTATATCTATGCTATATAGACTTCGAGAAGGCCTTCAACAAACTAAACCACGATGTGATTTGGAGTTCATTGGCATGTAGGAGAATACTTCTTAAACTCATACGCCTTATGAAAAGCCTACGCAGTGCTTCTTCTAGTATAAAACATGGCAAATTACTGAGTGAAACTGTAAGAGTTGGGATAGGTGTCCGACAGGGATGCGCCCTTTCACCACTTCTATTTAATATAGTTCTGGAAACGATCCTCTGAAGAGCCTTCGATAAAGGTAGGGGAATAGTGTGGGGATTGCAAGGTCGCCTAAACGATCTTGGTTATACAGGCTATATTTGTCTACTGGCTCACAGCTGCTCATATCTAGCGGCGAACTTACGAAGCGTAACGCTGGCAACAGAATATGCAGGTTTGAAAACAAATGCCATGAACTTTACGTATTAATCTCGAGATTAATTTACAATTTGTGAAAGCAAAGTAGAAGATGTTAACCAATTATGCTATCTTCGGAGCATTATATCTACGTAGGGAGGATCGGGTGAGGACGTCGATAATCGCTAGCCACGTCAAACATTTGGGATTCTAAAAGCTATTTGGAAATGACCCTCTTTATCTCTACTTACGAAAATTGCAATCTTCAATGCCAATGTAGTTGGGGAGAAGTGAAGGTGTTAGCTCAAAATCGAGAGATATTCAAACATTTTACTTAGATCATATGCTCGTTGTAGGAACGACGGGAACTTATAAAACTCAGTACGGTGATTTTTTACAAATGTAGTGATTTCAGGCCATATTGTTGAAGCTAGATATGTCAAATTGGCTGTCATATATTCAGTTTGTTTTGTCAAATCACGAATATAGCTTTAAAAACGACAACAATATGGGTGTTCTGTTCGTTTTTCATCAATAAATTATCTTCATCTATGAGGCCCATTTCTGGATGAACGATAGGTCAACAAACAAAATTGTCGAATTTGGGACGATACCAATCCACATGAGATTCAAGAACCTGTGTTTGGGGTGGAATTTGGGCACAGCTCATGCCACGTTGGACATACTGCACTGGCAATTTGAGGTCATGGGCATTTCAAGACGAGGTGATGTGAACTAGCCAGCGTGGCTATTTCTAGTGGGGTTTCTTATTTGCAGGTATATGCAAATAAGCCACAAATCATAGCGGCATTTATTGGGTATAAATTTATTCAGAGTATACGCAATTGCTAGATATGACCTTTCTTCATCTTTCTGGCAACATATGGATTCCGAGACAAAAGAACAGCTCTTTTAAGGTCAAGAACGAATCAAGCCAATATAGTATACTCTGTTCCAAAGTGAAGCATATCCCAGAGAGAGAGAGAGAGTACTGCATCGATCAAAACAAATAGTAGTTGGACGGGCACGGTCTGGACTATGAAGGGAGTGAGGTAAATCTTCCCAACCACTTCGTTCTAAATAGGCAGAGCAACATGTGGCCGAGTGTTGTCATGATGGAATGTTATGGTTTCATATCTGGCCGCATATTTTGGGCATTTTTCGGACAATACTCAATTCAGTTTCATTCGGTACTGGTTCCCTGTGATGGTCTTCTCAGAATTTAGCAGCTCATAATAGAGTGGACCCTTTTGCTTCATGGATATTTGGCTTTAATATTGATTCGGTTGATTTGCCGGGCTTCACATGCGATCTCCTACATTTCGTGTTATTGTAATGGATCCGTTTTTCATCACAAGTAATGATTCGTTGCGTTCTTTGTCTTCCAAGTCATAATTACCATTTCTTAACCGCACAAACCATCCTTCGATCATTGAAAACGATGGAACACATTCACTTCAGCGGCCCTTTTTTCAAATTAAAGCAGTAAAGCAAAACTTCCCCCATATGACGCTTTGTTGGTAAAAAATTCGACATTTTCGAATTAAAAGACAACTATGTTTTTTTAGCTATAATATTCAATAACTTCAAATATTTCAATACCAAACTGCATAAGAGATTGCTAAACGTTCTTATCTAAATATTGTTCTTTTTGGTTGTGTATCTCTTTCACCACTTTTTGTGGTAGAGGGTTCAAAATTACAAAAAAAAAACATCATAATGTCAATGAATTTAGTAGAGTATTTCATTTTCGACTTTTGCGAATCAAATATTCCCTTTAAATACATTCTCCTATAAATCTTAAGGATTGTATGCTTAACATACAAATACAACTAAAAGGGGTTAATTTAACACCCAATATGCACAGAAACAAAACACAAACAGGAGAAAAACTGGCTGCCAAAAAAAATTTTACATGCTGACATATAAAACAGGAAGACGCAGCAAAGCAGCAGAACAAAAATAAAAAAACGCTAAACGGAAATAAAAGTAAAACAAAAGTAATAAAAACATTAACAATAAACCCACAAAATTATATCAACAGAAAATTATATCAATGCATTAACAGAATACATGATAGGAAATAAAAAAAGAAGCTTCTTGGCTAAAAGTAAAATACTTTGGCAAAGGGGTTTAATATAGGAAAATAAAATCCACCACTAGCACATTTCAGTTTGTCTGCTGTAATAGCATTTAACTCAAATTCAAAGCTTTTAAATTATAACCTAAAGGGTTATTTAAGCATATAAAAAACTTTTACGGAATTTTATCAATTTTTTCTTGTTTGTTTGGGCTGTAGGGAGAGACATAAGCAAAATTCTGATAAAAAGGACTTTATTGTTTGAACAAAAAATTTTAAGGGTATTAACTACAATTATAAGTTTGTAAAAATTTTTCACTCGTAAACTTTATTTTGTTAATAATTGCTTTTGATTGTATATTATTAAATACAAGATGGTTTTTTTGTCTGTCTGTCTGTGTTTTATGGTTTGCCAAATAATCGATTATTTAGCTAAATAAATGTTTAGTTCAGTATGTGTGTATTGTTTGTATAAAAAAGGTTTAAAACAAAAAGTCAATATCCTTGAAAGTATTTCATTATTTTAACAACAACATGATATGGTTTTGTTACGAAAATTCAGGGATAGAAATTTAATTTGTTTAATATATTAGTTTTTTCTGTTTATTTCAAAATTACCATAATTTTGTTTTAGTTTGAGCTTTGATTTTCCAACTCATAACTATTATATTAGTTAAATGTTTAAGAAATTATTGTTATGTGTTATTTTATCTATAGCATCATAAATTCTTTATCCTTTACTCAATAAATTGTTAATGAAGGATTAAATTGAAATTACCGTTAAAGATTAGAATTTATATGAAAGTTAAGATAATACTATGAAACTTATTACAATACTAACACAATACACTGACAATGATACAAAGATACACGTATGTTAAAAAAGTGTGGGCAGTCGGAAAAGTATTTTAAGAGGAAGGAAAGCCAGAATTTGACTGGAGAAAGATCTACGATTGAAGCTAGAATTTGACTGGAGAAAGAGCTACGATCGAAGCTAGAATTTGACTAGAGAAAGACCTACGATTGAAGCTAGAATTTGACTAGAGAAACACATACGATCGAAGATAGAATTTGACTAGAGAAAGACCTATGATTTAAGCTAGAATTTGATTAGAGAAAGACCTACGATTGAAGCTAAAATATGACTGTATAAAGACCTATAATTTAAGCTAGAATTTGACTATAGAAAGATCTACTATAGAGGCTAGAATTTGACTATAAAAAGACCTACGATTGAAGATAGAATTTGACTAGAGAAAGACCTACGATTGAAGCTAAAATATGACTATAGAAAGACCTATGATTTAAGCTAGAATTTGACTAGAGAAAGACCTGCGATTGAAGCTAAAATTTGACTGCTTAAAGACCTTCGATCGAAGCAAAACTATGACTGTATAACGGCCTATGAATGAAGCTAAAATATGACTATATATGGTTCTAATATTGAAGCTAAATTATGAATGTAATATATTACGATTGAAGCTAACATGTAACTGTATAAAGACCTATGATTGAAGCTGCGGTTGGAGCTAAAATATGACTACATAAGGACCTAAGACTGAAGCTTAAATATGAATTTATAAATACCTCTCATATAATAAATGAACTTCCTAGATCTACTTCGCATCAACACACCGACATTACTATATGTAATAAATATAAAATTAACTATTATTTATGTTTAAGTACCGAGTATTGTTCATGTACGTATCCTTGTATTTTATATTTCAATTCTACTCATATCATTACTGACTTATATGTACTTGAGAATACATTTTGTATATTTGCAAGTGTTTGAAACTAAAGATTATTGAAATATACACACAACACAAATAAACATAAATTAAAGACTATTAACTTTAGATTATCATTAAAGATTTTTATTGCTCCAAACATTGTAGTTGTATCGGTATTATAACAAAAACGTAAATAAAGAAATTTATATGAATTTTGTGTTAAACTCACAAGAGTATAAGTTAACTTTGGTATTATGTATGGCAAATAACACAATTAACCAATAAATATTCACATGCATACGATTTAATATTTTTGTAGAGATAAGACAAAAGGATTTTAAGGCAATAACAGATTATTCCCATTGAAATAGGCAAAGTTTGTTAGTTAATTATGAGGCTGCAGGAAAAAGTTGGTAATAATCCATTAAGGATATTATCACATTTTCTGATTTCAATATAATTTATAATTAGTTTTGATAAATTTTATGCTGTCATCTATAGAAGTCTTGAAAATTAAAGCCAGAATTTGACTATAGAAAGATATACGATTTAAGCTAGAATTCGACTATAGAAGGACATACAATTGAAGGTAGAACTTGACTATATGTTTGGAGCTAGAATTTGACTATATAAGGACCTAGGATTGAAGCTAGATCTTGACTATATATAAGCCTGCGATTGAAGCTAGAATTTGACTATACAAATGACAACGATTGAAGAAAGAATTTGACTATGGAAAGACCTGCGATTGAAGCAAGATTTTGACAATAGAAAGACCTACGATTGAAGCTAAAATTTGACTAAATAAACACCTGTGAATGAGGCTAGATTTTGGCTACAGAATGACCATCGATTGAGTCTATAATTTGACTATAGAAAGACCTGTGATTGAAGCTCGAATTTGACTATAGAAAGAGCTACGATTGAAGCAAGAATTTGACTATAGAAAGGCCTATAATTGAAGCCATATTTTGACTATAGAAAGATCTACGATTGAAGCTTGAATTTGACTAAAGAAAGACCTACGATTGATGATAAAATTTTACTATATAAAGGCCTGCGATTGAGGCTAGAATTCAGCAACAGAATGACCATCGACTGAGTTTAGAATTTGAGTAAAGATAGACCAACGATTGAAGCCAGAATTTGACTATAGAAAGACTCTCGATTGAAGCTAGGACTTGCCTACAGAAAGACCTACGATTGAAGCTAGAATTTGACTATAGGACGACATACGAATTGAAGCTGGAATATGACTATAGAAAACCCTGCGACTGGCTCTAGAATTTGACTATAGAATGACTTTCGATTGAAGCAAGAATTTAACCATAGAAAGACCTACAATTGAAGCTAGATTGACTATAGAAAGACCTACGATTGAAGTTAGAAATTGACTATAGAAAGACCTACGTTTTAAGCTAGAATTTTCTATATAAATACATAAGATTGAAGCTAAAATTTGACTAAAGAGGTCCTATAGTTGGAGCTAGAATTTGACTATGGAAAGACCTACTATAGAAGATAGAAATTGACTATATAAAGATCTATGGTTGAAGCTAGAATTTGATTACATAAAGACCTGCGATTGAAGCTATAATTCGACTGCAGAATGACCTTCGATTCAATATAGAATTTAAGTAAAGAAACCCCTACGATTGAAACAAGTATTTGACTATAGAAAGATATACGCAAGAAGCCTGTAGAAAGACTTATGATTGAAGTAAAATATGACTATGAAAAGACCTACGACTGAATCTAGAATTTGAATATGGAAAGAAGCACGATTTAGGCTGGAATTTGTCTATATAAATACCTAAATTTGATGCTAGAATTTGACTATACAAAGACCTGCGATTGAGGCTAGAATTTGATTATATTAGGACCTACGATTCAAGCTAGAATTTGACTATCGAAATACTTACGATTGAAGCAAGAGTATGACTTTTCAAAGACCTGCGATTGAAGCTAGAATTTGACTATATTATGACCTATGATTGAAGCTAGAAAATACCTATAGAAAGACCTACGATTTCTGCTAGAATCTGACAATAGAAAGAACTACGATTGATGCTAGAATTTGATTATATTAGGACCTACTGTTCAAGCTAGAATTAGACAATATAAAGACTTACGATTGATGCTAGAATTTAATCATATTAAGACCAACGTTTCAAGCTAGAATTTGACTATTGAAAGACCTACGATTGAGGCTAGAATTTGACTTTAAAAAACCTACGATTGAAGCAAGAATTTTGCTTAAGGAAAACCTACGTTTGAAGTCCTACGACTGAAGCTAGAATGTGACTATTGAAAGATCTACTACTGAAGCTAGAATCTGTCTTCTTCTTCAAGGATGTCCACCATAATATCGAAGCATATATCAGAATTAATCGTTGATCACTTGCGTACAGAGAGAGACTAATGGAGAATGTTATAAAAGTTTTCATTTATTGATGACTTTGATGAATATTAATTACATATCGGTCAAAGGTGTTTATAACCGACAGCTATTCATCATAAACAAATTTCTAAGGGAAACAAAAAAATCGATTATAAGGGCTTTTTTAGAAAATCCAGTAGCTTTATAACTTCTTTTAATGATAACTAAATACAACAGCTATCTAAAGTCGAATATGAACCTTTAACATTTAGATAATTTATCATAAAATTTATCAAAAAAATTTATACAAAAAAATTTCAGTATGTAAAATGTCAGACAGAAAACAAAGAAAGAAAACCTTTATGATTAACATAATTACAATTGTCTAACAAACATGATTAAACCTACACACTGGCAGACAAACAAAAATTATAGTAGTTTCCTCTGCTGAATAAATAAAACTCATTTTTTACCACTTCAAAATAAAAAATCTACCTGTTCTTTTGAACAAAACAGACAGCCACCCCTCTAAAGTCAACTAAAACAATGTAAGTGTATAAAAAAAAAGAGTACAATATGAAACAACACGCTTCATAATCATAAAGAACCAAGTAGTGGCCTAAATGATTTTCCTATTGTGATACTGTCTACACCCGCATTTTATATGACAGCTGCTAACTGATGGACAGACAGACGGACGGACGGCTGTATGAGTTTATTTAAAATGTTGGTTGTTTTAATGCTTAAATGTTTGATCATGTTTTGTGAATGGAATTTTGAATTTGTTTTTTATTTATTTTGGCCATAATTTTCTGACTTGACCCATTATAATGATGCAACATACATCAAAATGTCTCAAAAAATTAGAGATATACTGAACAGAAAAAAAAAACAAAGACCGTATTATTATAATGACTTAATTTCATTAAAACTAAAAAGCCATAACTTATTATTTTTTTCACTTTAAACATTAGACGGCAGACATAGACATGGATGTGTTGGATGTTGGTTGTCTACTACATGTGTTTGATGTCTATTTAAATAGATGTCTTGCCTAGTGGCAAAAAGCAGCGTATAGAAGCCATATAGAGGTGGTGTCAGTGGAAGTAAAAAATATCATGTAGTAGGAGTTGGCTAAAATAACTCAAAAGTACAACTCTATAAACAAAATATGTACAATGAAAAACAAAAAGAGATATTTATCTTAGCCAGTTCTGTTGATTAGAATTATTAAAAATGTTTTTACGCTAACTGAACATTTGAATGAATTATGTAAATTTTCCATACAATAGTGTAGAAAATATCATAAACATACTATTAAAATCGCATAAAATATATAAAAATGAATTTACGTCAAAATAATGTAAGAAAAACGTAACAAAAAAAAGAGGAGAAACTACAAAACAATTGAGTTGTTTTTATGTAAATATCTTTGTGTTTTAACATAACAGCAGTTGATTCTTGGGAACAAAATTAATTTAAATACATATTTGGGAATTATTAAATGTATAAAGAATTTGGAAGTAATTTGAAATTAAAGTTTAAGGTAATTATTTTTGGAATAAAGAAGAAGTAATAAACAAAAATGAGTAATAAAGAAAGGAATTTTGGCAGATCATAAGTTAAAATATCAAAATTTTTTTTCTGAGATTCAGGTTGTCTACCCAGCAGATAAGCAAATAGTCCATATATCCCTTTTAGACAGTAATTGTGAGAAAGATCAGATCACTTGGCTAACTCCAATTGATATATTTTGGGTCATTTGGCATGTAGTGCATACACAAGTCAATTGGTTACTTTCGACATCCCATGTAATCTAGCATGAAGTCAATTGTCACTTAAGTGTCTCTAAGTAATCTACAGTGTAGTCACTTTGTATTAATACAATTTTCATACAGTTTATTTTCATTTTACTTAGATGTCACTTTACTGTCACTAAGTAACCTATAGTGTAGTCACTTTAAACGTTAATTTTTTTCTGCACTTTAGAAAGCAGTTATTTTAGCCACCAGAGGTAATCTATTGGAGAGTTGTCGGAGGAAGATTTGTTTGCAAGCAATGGCTTGTTGGACTACATGAGAAGTGAGATCGAAAAAATCTTAACATACATAAATGTTAATAAAAAAACAAACCACCAAACCTACAGTTTTGATTTTTTTTAATTTGATTTAAATTATTATTATCAATAGTGATGAATTTATGAACCTTTTCCGGATAAGGTTTTTATAGTGTTTTCTGTCACTTTGTTCGTTCCATCTCAGTTTAAAATCTACTAAACTTTTTTACACCTTTATTATGCTTTTTAATCATCTTTTAACAAGAGCCGAATATAACTCCACCAGGCAGTCTGGAGTATTTGCATTTATTGGTACTAATTCCACATTATTGTTCTTGTACTATTCAAGACCTTGCTTACCATAGTGACAGGATGCCAAATAAGGCCAAAAATAGGTGGACACATTAAGAAATCTTATGAATGGAAGCATACTCTTTTGTAAACATTCCTTGATGTTAATTTCGGTATTTATAGAGCACTTTGTAATAAATGTTTGACTTCTTTTGCCGCAACTGGATATCGCTTGCCATACCAAAAATGTTTTCTGAAAATTTTCTGCTTTTGGGTCCTAAACTTTTCTACAATATTCCCTCGAGCATCAGCAACATAAAACAAGTAAGAAAGTATGGTCGGTCCATATAATACCCTTCACTGATAAAATGAGCAAAAACATTTCTCCTTTAAAATATCAATAATTTATATTCGTGAGTGATTTTCGGAAGTGGGTCTTATATGGGAGCTATGACCAATTATGGACCGATCACCATGAAATTAAGTCGTGTAATTTATGTCTATATGAATGTTATTTATGTTGAATTTTGTGTGTTTGCCAGCATTTTTAAGAGATTTAGGCACGTTAAAGTAATTTTTGGAAGCGGGAGCTATGACTAATTATGGACCGATACTATCAAAATTTGGTGACATGAATTATGTATATATAAAACTTATTTGAAGCGGAATTAGTGGAGATTCATTTATAAATTAAACATTTATGAGTGATAAAGTCCAATTTCGGGAGGACATTTGTATGGGGCTAGGTGAAATAATGGACCGATTTCAGCCAGTTTCAATAGGCTTAGTCCTTGGGCTGAAAAAATAATATGCACAAAATTTGATCGAAACATCTTCAAAATTGCGACCAGTACTCTGCGCACAATGTTTACATGGACAGACAACCAGCCAGCCAGACGGACGGACATCGTCTAATCGACTCAGAAAGTTATTCTAAGTCGATCGGTATACTTTAAGGTTAGACAAATATGTTTGGGCGTTACAAACATCTGCACAAACGCATTATACCCTCCCCACTATGGTGGTGTAGGGTATAAATATTGACCAGGAAGCTGCAGCAGGTATATTATTTGTATAAAATGTTGACATCAATTTATGTGCTCTCTCTTTGGCCTCTAAATTTTAAGCAGAGTTCCTTTCAGGAAATTTTTGAGACTTGTATGTTTTTAAACCTGTTTTTTACCGGACTGCTCATTGGAATTAGTATGACTGCAGACCAATGATTGTTTGGCCAACTTTTCGTTGGGTTTTTTTGAAAATATTTAATAATTTTAGTATGCACTTTTTTCTCGTCATTCATTTTAATCAGATTAACAACAAATGAATATAATTCACATTAAACATAATAACTTACATGCTTAACAAAGGCAACTTGATAAAAAAAAATCAAATAATACTTGGGTTGAAAGTTTTAATGAAAAGAGTGTGTTAGGAATTTTTCGATCTCAGTCCTTAGCACATTCTGCTCGAGCGATTTGAGTGCATGGTCATCTCACATGGAGGTAATGTGAACTTGCCACCGAGATCTTGAGATTTGACCTCCTTAGACTTCTTCTTGTGCGGTATTCTTAAGTCACAGGTCTATATGATGAAGCCACAAATCACAGCGGTCATCAAAGCCAACATAACCAAATGCAGCGCGGCACCCAACAAAGTCACGGCGCACTGTGACTCAAAAATTAATTTCATTGAGCAAAGGTCCAATTTTTTCGAAAATAGATCAAAATATTGGTAATTGTGGGCATGGCATGCTGTTAAAGACAAATATTTTATGTTAATTTATAAAAATATTTTTGTAAATTTGTTGGTAGTAAAAGTGCCACCGTGTGCATATATAAGGCCAAATTAAATCGGACCTACAATGGGTTAAAATCGGGAAGAATATTTTTTACCCCGAATTTTTTTTTAATCAAAAATGTTTTGTTATTTTTTTTTAAATTAAAAATGAAATTTAAACAGAAAATATTTAAAAATTTTATTTTAAAGCATAATTTGGTGAAGGGTATATTAGATTCGGCACAGTCGAATATAGCACTCTTACTTGTTTTAACTACATATTGCTAAAAGCTAATTTTTTTCATTTCTCCTTACTTAATCTATGTTAAATTAAAATATTACATTATTTCCTCTTTAGGTTATGCAATATCTTTCACATAATTTCCTTTGCCATCTTATGCCTGTATTAAAATTCTTTAACGAGTAAATAAGAAAACTAAGATAAAAAAAGAATTTCAAAATTTCCTGTAACATTTGAATATAATTTGCCTGAACAAATGTGTTGTCCAACACCAAAGTCTTTATTTATGTATAAATCTAAGTAGTTTATTTCAATTGATGAAATATGCTTAAAGGTTGTTGCAGCAGCATGTGCAACAATCAGTTGCAATCATACATATAAGCCAAAACACAACAAGATACAGCTTAAAATAAATCAACTAAAATACCAACAACAGCAACATGGATAAATAGCAAATGCAAATGCTGGCACGTCATTAATGTGCAACAAATTCAAGTTAATTGAATTTCCTAAAACACACGGCAGCGGCTTAGACAGGCAGGCCGGGAAAATTTTGTATATGAAAGAAATACATATAAAATTTAGCAGACAATTTTTTTGCAACAACAGAATAAAATGAAAATTAAGACAAAATAAAGAAAAATTTCGCAAAATATAAATTTTTATATAAAAATTTTTCAATTGAAATCGTTTACAAAAAGGCTTAACAAAACATTGTTCAATTTATTTTCAAAGCTCAACAAAAACAAAACTGAATAAAGAAAAAAATATCTTAATTCAATTTGTATAAGATTTGACTTTGACAAAAATATAATCATTCTAAGGTTGAACAACGACTGAATTCCATTTAAATAAAATCCTTTGAATGAAGCCAAAGAATTAGATGTTTGGAATGAATTTGTCGAATTAATGGCTGATAAATTTGTATACCCTTTGCCATGAGTGGCGTTTTTAATTTCTGCATTTTTCATTTGTGACCCTGCAAAATATATATATTCTAGATAGCGGAGTCGATATAGCCACATCCGTCTGTCCGCCTGTATGTTGAAATCAATGTTCTGTAGTCCCTTATTAACTTACATACATGATTCATACAGCAATTTATAAGCTGTAGACCTGGTTCGGTTGCCATTAAAAATCGAACAAATCGGCCTACAAATAAGGAAAATATGAGCACAACCTCGATTTTGGACCTACATCCAGAGAAAAAACAACTTAAAATCAACAAAGCCAAAATTCAATTAATAAGAAACATTAATGAAAGTCTATTATTGTTGAAGTTTTTATTTCAATATGGAAGAATATTAATTTAAAGTTCAAAATTATTGATTTATCGTATTTCAATATAATTTTTCTATTATAATGAACATTATTGAGCGTACTTTTGATCTATATCTGGATTATTAAGTCATTAATATAGACAATACGTAATGATAGATATTTCAAAGACCTTTGCAACGACGTAATAAGTCGGACATACAATAACAGGTCAAAGTAGGGAAACATATTTTTTCATTAATAATAAATTTAAATTTTAAAAAAAAATAAAAAAAATTTGAAAATTTTTTTTCAATACAATTTTTTCACTAATAAATTTAAAAAAAAATTTGAATAATTTAAAAAAAAAAAATTTTAAAATTAAATATTTTTTTAATTTTGTTTATCTAAAAATATTTTAAAGTATTATTTGATGAATATATAAGATTCGACACAGCCGAATATAGCTCTCTTACTTGTTTCATTCCAAATTAAGATTTTGATGAATTAAGCTCAAATTGAATTAATTTGAAGCTCAAAATATAACAGACACAATTGATATTTTAATTTTTTTTTGTCCCACTGTACCTCCGTTGACCACTTTATATTTGATTTACATTTGAGTAGTAATATAGAAAAACACCAAACAAATCAAATTATTTTCTCTGTATGCTGAAATTAAGGTAATTTCTGTTTGATAGGAAGTGTAGTCGTTGTGTGTAGTCATATCAAAAACCTGCAGCTGAATATTGTGCCACCACTGATTTGCTGGTAGTCGTCTGTCTGTCTCTTTTTTGTGCATAAATACAAAATACGTACGTATTTTCAGTTTACAATTTCAGACTAAATTTTATTTTATGTATTTTAATGTAAACTGAAAATACGTACGTATTTTGTTGCATATTTTATTTTTCACATTTTGAGTTTGGCGGTAAATTCAATTACATATTTGGCGACGGTTTTCACCATATCAAGCAACAACATCAACACCAACTACAATGGCAAACAAACGAACGAGCAACCGGCAACTAACAACACATTGATGATGGAAACAACAACAAGCAAACCAGTTGTAATATAAAATTACATGATCTGGAAGGCTCATATTCATTCAGTCAGTCAGTCAGTCATTCATACAGACAACCTGAGTTTATTGCAAAGATGTTTAAATATTACAAAGAAAATCGCTTTATAATCTATAAAAATATTCGCGTGCGAAAATTATAAGCAATTTTAAATAAAATCATGCCATTTATGGTACCGGTTTTATTTAAGTAAGAAATGAAAATAAATATATATTTTGTTGCTCTGCTTGAGTCTACACATACATTGAGTTTAATCTTATTTGATTTTTTTAATTTAATATCTTGACCAATCAAATAATTACGTAAAAGTTAGATATTTTAACGCCAAGCACTTTCAATTTTGTGCTTTATAGCACACTTAGAGAAAAAATATAGTTGTGCATGATCACAGCAATCACTTAAACACGATGGCAGCCCCATTATCCTAGGACCTGCTACAGCAGACCAATCATCTACTAAGCTGGAACAAAAACCGATTAAAGAAACTAACATAAGGCCAAATAGACTGTAGACCGGATATTATGGCAATAACCTTTGGCACACGCAAAGGAATTATCAAGGCTTGACAATAGTCAGTCTATAGTCTTGACAATAGTCAGTCTATAGTCTTGACAATAGTCAGTCTATAGTCTTGACAATAGTCAGTCTATAGTCTTGACAATAGTCAGTCTATCGTCATGACAATAGTCAGTCTATAGTCTTGACAATAGTCAGTCTATAGTCTTGAAAATAGTCAGTCTATAGTCTTCACAATAGTCAGTCTATAGTCTTGACAATAGTCAGTCTATAGTCTTGACAATAGTCAGTCTATAGTCTTGTCTATAGTCAGACTATAGTCTTGACTATTGTCAGACTATAGTCTTGACAATAGTCAGTCTATAGTCTTGACAATAGTCAGTCTATAGTCTTGAAAATAGTCAGTCTATAGTCTTGACTATAGTCAGACTATAGTCTTGACTATTGTCAGACTATAGTCTTGGCTATAGTCAGACTATAGTCTTGACAATAGTCAGTCTATAGTCTTGACAATAGTCAGTCTATAGTCTTTTACAATAGTCATTCTATAGTCTTGACAATAGTCAGTCTATAGTCTTGACTATAGACAGTCTATAGTGAGTCTATAGTCATTCTATAGTCAGTCTATAGTCCTGACTATAGTCAGTCTATAGTCTTGACTATAGTCAGTCTATAGTCTTGACTATAGTCAGTCTATAGTCTTGACTATAGTCAGTCTATAGTCTGGACTATAGTCAGTCTATAGTCTGGACTATAGTCAGTCTATAGTCTTGACTATAGTCAGTCTATAGTCTTGACTATAGTCAAGACTATAGTCTTGACTATAGTCAGACTATAGTCTTGACTATTGTCAGACTATAGTCCTGACTATAGTCAGTCTATAGTCTTGACTATAGTCCTGACTATAGTCAGTCTATAGTCTTGACTATAGTCAGTCTATAGTCTTGACAATAGTCAAGACTATAGTCTGACTATAGTCAAGACTATAGTCTTGACTATAGTCAAGTCCTGACTATAGTCAGTCTATAGTCTTGACTATAGTCCTGACTATAGTCAGTCTATAGTCTTGACTATAGTCAGTCTATAGTCTTGACAATAGTCAGTCTATAGTCTTGACAATAGTCAGTCTATAGTCTTGACAATAGTCAGTCTATAGTCTTCACAATAGTCAGTCTATAGTCTTGAAAATAGTCAGTCTATAGTCTTCACAATAGTCAGTCTATAGTCTTGACAATAGTCAGTCTATAGTCTTGACAATAGTCAGTCTATAGTCTTGACAATAGTCAGTCTATAGTCTTGACTATAGTCAGTCTATAGTCTTGACAATAGTCAGTCTATAGTCTTGACTATAGTCAGTCTATAGTCTTGACAATAGTCAGTCTATAGTCTTGACAATAGTCAGTCTATAGTCTTGACAATAGTCAGTCTATAGTCTTGACAATAGTCAGTCAATAGTCTTGACAATAGTCAGTCTATAGTCTTGACTATAGTCAGTCTATAATCTTGACTATAGTCAGTCTATAGTCTTGACAATAGTCAGTCTATAGTCTTGACAATAGTCAGTCTATAGTCTTGACAATAGTCATTCTATAGTCTTGACAATAGTCAGTCTATAGTCTTGACTATAGTCAGTCTATAGTCAGTCTATAGTCATTCTATAGTCAGTCTATAGTCCTGACTATAGTCAGTCTATAGTCTTGACTATAGTCAGTCTATAGTCTTGACTATAGTCAGTCTATAGTCTGGACTATAATCAGTCTATAGTCTTGACTATAGTCAGTCTATAGTCTGGACTATAATCAGTCTATAGTCTGGACTATAGTCAGTCTATAGTCTGGACTATAGTCAGTCTATAGTCTGGACTATAGTCAGTCTATTGTCTGGACTATAGTCAGTCTATTGTCTGGACTATAGTCAGTCTATTTTCTGGACTATATTCAGTCTATTTTCTGGACTATAGTCAGTCTATTGTCTAGACTATATTCAGGACTTTAGCCTGGACTATAGTCAGGAATATTAGTCTAATGCCTGCCTTAATGTAAACTAATCGACTCTGACTCACTTTGAGTTTTATTTCGGCAATCATGTGAATTGTAACTGTAACATATTACGCTTGTCGCAACAATATGAATACCAGTGACAGTGACCATAATATTGTTGAATATCCTGTAATCATGTTTAAATTGTTGCTATATATTTTCTCTGGGTGCAGGAATTTTTATTTCAACATAAACAACAAAGCAGTGGAAAGTCCATTTCCCCCTTCTTTCTAAAAACAACATAAAGTAATTACTTTGACTGAAACTGCACAAAGCTAAAAAAAACTAATTTTTCAGTTTAATATTTTCAGCAAACATACGAATGACTCTCAAATGACAAGTGGTTTGAAAATTACAAACAAATGCTGGAAAATACTAAAAAAAAAACAAAAAAACTCAGTAAATAAATAAACTTAAGCGTAAAGCACATAAAAAGCCAAAAAAAAACCTTAAGCAAAAAGAAAAATTGTTTTATTTTTTCCACTTTTTGTTTTACACTCATAAAGTTGAAAAAAAAACTTTAAAACTGCTCCCAAATGACCAATTTACTTTAGATATCAAACATAACATGAGTATGGGGCCTCTACAGTTGTCAATATAGCGTAGTTTTATAAACGTTTATTTTATTTTTTATGAAAAAAAAAATAAAAATACAAAAAAATTATATTGAAAATGGCTTTTTTATGAATTATGGTTTTATTTGTATGGATGTTTATTAACACGAGCAAAATGCGGTTTATCTATCTATGTTAAACTATTAAAATGTATTTTACTTAACACACCTTTGGGTTTTGAGTTTGAAAAAATAAAAAACTTTTAATATTCATAATAATATTAAAATAACATTATTGAAAATTGCTATTTGGTAGTGTGGACAAGATAATGTTTAAATTTATATCGCAAAGATAAGGAATATAAATATTTATTTTTGAGTTGAAATTTAAAGTTTGTTATTTATATCGAAAGCTTAATAAATTAAGAAATATTAAATTATTAAATTGCAATGATTGTCTGACATTGAAGTAATAATATGCACAGGTTAAGTAAGTAATTTACTGATATAGAAAGAAAATTGGTTAGTTTGTAGCAGATTAACGAAATAAAAATAAATTGCTATAAAACAAATTAAAAAAAAATTGCATGGATTTTTAACACTAAATCTTTTTTTAAATGATTTAAATTTTATAGTTTCTGCTAAATATTTGTTTTATTTGCTGTAAAATTTTTTAAAATTTGAGTTTTTCTGAATTAATATTAATTTTTATAAAAGAGTAACGTTACTGACTCACTGACTGACTGACTGATTAATCATCGCACAGCCCAAACGACTGAAGCTAGAATCATGAAATTTTAACTGTGGGTTCCTCCCTCCCCAAAACGATCGAACGTTTTTTGGGTAAAAACGGGTAAAAACGGGTAAATTCGGTAACCTTATATCTTAAAAACTAATAAAGATACAAAAAAACTTAAAATTGCTGTTACTCCATTCAAAAAATAAGCTGACAGGTGTTTCGTACTTTTTCGAAATTCGAAACTTTTAGGGGAGAAAACGGGTAAAAACTGTATTTTGGAACTTTTTTGGCACCCTATGTATCTTTTAAACCAATAAACATAGAAGCAAAATTTAAATCGTATTCTTTACTTATCAAAAAATAAAAAATATAAGTTTGGTACTTTTTGGAAATTCGAACCCTTAAGGGATAATATGGTTTTCTATAATTTGACATAGACATTAGAATATTGTACTATGAGCTCCCACCGCGATACAGAAAATTATTTTAATAATATTTTAAAACCGCAATGAGGATAAAAAAGGTACTAAAAAGGGGATAAAATCGGGAAAATACATTTTATTGCAAATTATTAAGCCGATTTTGATAATTTTTTTAACATTGGTTCCTGGATTCATACAAAAATTAGCTAACAGGTTCTTATTTGGAACTCGAGTGCCTTGGGGTATTTTAGGCCAAATCCGGGTAAACAGTTTGGTACTTTTTTAAAACATATTTATTATTGAGCGCATTAACACAGATTTTAATCGATTGAGACATGTCTGTAGCATAAACAACTTTTGCAAAATGGAATATTTTTAAATTCCATACTTGAGGGCTGTTCAAGGAGAAAAAGGGAAATTGGTACTTTTCTCCTAATGGTACTTTTTTAATATTTTAAATTATTTCACTTATCGACATTAAAGTTAACTGATATGTATCTGAGTGAAGTTAGTGTTAGAAATAAGGGATTATATTTAGGTACCAAAATGTGAGAACTGAACTATAGGTACTTTTTCATTCTTCTAATGGTACTTTTTTTTTGAAATTTCTATAACAATGGACTTAGAAACATGAAATTAAGCACACATGGTCCTAAGTGAGTTAGGATTCTAGGGGTAGACTTTTTGGTAATATTTCTTTATTCGAATGGTACTTTTAGTAATTTCTTCACCAATGAATTTAGAAACATGAAATAAAGATTATATGGACCCGAGTGAGCGGGAGACTTAATAGGGGTGGCGAATCGCACCGGGTCAGCTAGTATAAAATAAATTGCGTTAATATACAGAATTCACTGATCTACATCAGCATCATAAGAGGGTAAGTTTTATATTATAAATATTTTTCGGGAGGACATTTGTATGGGGGTTAGGTGAAATAATGGACCGATTTCAGCCAGTTTCAACAGGCTTGGTCCTTGAGCCGAAAAAATAATATGTATCAAATTGTATCGAAATATCTTCAAAATTGCGACCTGTACTCCAGCCAGCCAGCCGACCAGACGGACAGACGGACGGACGGACATCGCTTAATCGACTCAGAAAGTGATTCTAAGTCGATCGGTATACTTTAATACTTTATTTTTGGGGGTTACAAACATCTGCACAAACGCATAATACCCTCCCCACTATGGTGGTGTAGGGTATAAAAATGTCCCATTTTTGGAATATCTCGCCCCTACGTCCTTCGGAATTTGACCTATTTTTTATCAAAATTTCAACTTTGGGCCACATGTTCTAAAATCCCAAAGCTGGGATCAGAAAACGGAAAGCAGCTTTAAAAACCTTGATGTGTTCGCTATTTTCGCCAAAGTATTTTCCCAGCCCCAAAGGAAATGTGGACCCTATAGGCAAAATTGTAAAAAATACCATTTTTGGGATTTTCGCTCCAATTTTTAGGAATTGCGGGTTTCCCTTTGACCTTTTTACAATTTTTTTTACAACTTGTTATTTAGAATGACAAACTTAAAAAACGTTGATAATTTCATTGAGTTTCGTTAATTTTATTGAGTCTCTAAAACTAAAATTTATATCTAAATTTTAATAGGATTGCAAATTTTTGGAACAATTTGATTCACATTTTCTCCGATCTTTATTTTTTTGTTTAGATAAGTTAATTTTTGGTCTTCCAAAAAAAATTTCAAGTCAATATCTCAATTAGATTCAAAAATATGCCACTTTAAAACTCCGTCCTTCAAAAATATTGCACTTTTTCAAACTAAAAAAAATTTGTATAAATTTTCTTAATATTTTATTCAACAGAAATCATTGGTAGTATTTCTACTACTATTTTTGATAAAAATAACAGTTTTAATGGTTTATCGAATAAACCTTCTCAAAAATTATGAAGGTTTTTTAAGAAAAAAAATAGTGTAATATATTTTATGCCTGCTTTTAAAGATCATACTTAATTTTCTTATGGACACCAGATAACTCTCTGACAGTTTAAATTTAAGGGTGTTTGAGCATTACAATAAATACTGTCCCATAATTAATTATTAGTTTCTTTAATGCACTTTTTTCATTAAATTCATTAAAGTAATTAATATAATAAATGTTTGCTCTTAAGACTTAATAAATATCAAATGTTTTATAAAACTTAAAATATATATTTTTCTAAAAAATAGGGAAACGGAAAACTCTCTATAAATCATTAATTAGCAAGCAAAGAAACACCCTCTAGTGAATGCTTTCATCAAAAACAGTTGGCATTTGATATACTAAAACGAAAGACGCGTTAAAATTAAACTAAAAGTCAAACACAAAGCATTAAACCATTAGACAGGTTCCCTAAATAATGATGAGAAGGTTACATGTTCATAATGATTAAACAAACAGCATGTGTTGCTATATATTTAATTTAACTAAAAACAAGTGTGAGTAATTTATAATATTTTTTTTTTATTTCTCTTTCATTTTGCGTTATTATTTCAAAAAACATTTTCACTTTCTTAAATTACACTTAAGAAAATTTAGTTTTTCTTTTTTTCTGTATGTGTCTGCCAACAGATGGATCATTCCGTCACACAAGAATATCACTTACAGGGTATGGTTTTTCCTAATATTTGTGTAGCAGTAGTGGAACAAATAAAAGAATAAGTCTTACTAGCAGATGAAACATATTTTTCTACATTCCATCTTGAGATTGTTGTAGGGGCAACTAAATATTTATGTATGGTTTGCTAGATTATGGTTTATGTCTGCAAAAGCGACATGTTGCTTATCACAAAAACAGACAGAACTATCTGTCAGTTGAAACTAAAAACAGTTTTGAGTAAAACCCATCTAAATACTACAAATGTTTAAGAAAAGTGTTACATATAGATTTTGTTGCTTTATAACAATTTTCTTTTTAGTTCATATTTGCTTTTTATTGAACAAATAGAAGTCAAGGACTTTAAAATGTTGTAGGGAAGTATGTGCAAAATGGTTAACATTTTATGATTGTACCCTACAGTACAAGTTTTTGGTATTTCATAAAGGAAACACTACAGAAAATTACTTTCCCGAATGATGTAATTCAAGTCTTGTAGGTCGCAAACTTTTCTTCACAATTTTATTTGTATCTTTCAGGCTGACATTACTAGATTGTAGTTTTGTAAAGCTTAAAGATAATAAATGTTGAATGCGTTTGAGTGAAAATTTTAAATCATCTCTTCAGACCCACAAATATATGTACCTTTCTGAATATAAGCCCTAGATATCAATTTATGACTTCCTCAATCACATTTTTTTTCCTTTATTTATTCTACAATCAAATTCCAACTAATTCTATCATTACAGATTAATTTAATTTCATCAAAAGATTTGTTAACTTTCTTAAGTTCATTGAAAATTGTTCTACGCCATGTATTTTTTGGACGACCGGGGCGCCGACTTCCTTGGGGATTCCATTCTAAGGAGGCTCTCCTAACGCTGCCAATAGGTTTACGGAGAGTATGTCCTATCCATCTCCATTTTCTTCTTGTTATTTGACGAACTATTGGTGCTTCCTTTGTTAGCCTCCAGAGCTCTGTGTTTGTGGTTTTATGTGGCCAAAATATCCGACATATTATTCGTAGACACTTGTTTATAAATACTTGGAGTCTCTGTGCTATAGTGTTTGTCATCAGCCAAGTTTCGCTTCCATAAAGCAGTGTAGATTTTACGCAAGCATTGAATATGCGGATCTTCGTGTCCCGTGATAATTGAGGTGCCCTCCACGTTTTATTTAGGCTACCAAATGCTGACCTTGCCTTTCCTAGTCTAGTAGACACATCTTCCTCCACACCACCATCAATTGACATCATGCATCCCAGATAACAAAAGTGATTTACAAATTTAATCATCTGGTTTTGTATTCTGAAGTCACCGACAACCACCTCAATCACATTGTACCGCTTTAAATATTCGCTCTAAACCTAATATTTTCTCTCATTCGACTTTTGCTAAAATAAACCACAAACTTATAGTATGAAAACTAAAACAAAAAAATAAATATTACTTTGATGTTGAAAAATTATAATCATCTACTTATGGACGACATGTACATGATGAACACTTATTAAACACTTCTTCACTCACTTCTCTTTGCTTAGCTACATCCCAGAATACTTTAGCGGAAGATAACAAAAATGTGTAATTCAAGTGTTGAATGATGATGATCTACAAATGTTTTAAAAAAAAAATCATCTCAAACGAACATTATTTGAACATGATTTCAAAGGGCTTTATATCAATTTTGTAGCTGATTGGTGTGCCAATGATGGAGGAGATGTTGAGTTGGCTGGCAATGGGAAAGGATTGTTTTAAAATAAATTTTAATAACTTGTATAACGAAAGATGCTATATAAAATTCTGGAATAATTTCAGAAACTTAGGGAGAAATATTCACTTATTTAATTCAAATTGTAGTCTAGCTTTATTAACTGAGTAGAATATTGAAGACCCTTAAAATAAGAAGGAACAAGTCATATGGTATTTAGTTTAAATACAGACATATTCCTAAGCGAATTTCTGAATGATGTGTGTGTCTAGATCAGGGAAGCGCAAAAAGAGAAATTGTAGTTTGTGTGCATGTATGGGTTAAAAATAAAAAATTCGCAACAACATCAAGCAACAGAATGAAATATTTGTATTTTTACGCTCTATTGTTTGCAACTAAATGAGTTATTTGTATTTTTTACGCTCTTGCTGTGTGTTTTGTTTACGTTCGGGTTGTGTACGTGTAAATTCACGAAAATGTTCGTAATCTCAACAATATGAACGCCTACCAATGGTCTAGATTATAAATGTTTGTAAAAGAATAGCAAAATTATCGCAAGCACACCTGTGATTTCAAAATGTAAAATCGACATGTTGCTACTTTAAAAGTATTAAAATTATAATCTGATAAGAATTGCTTTATTATTTTTTGGCGGTATTGGAATATTTAGTATCTCATCTATATTTTACTTTGTATTACATTCACAATTTCTATAATCCTTCTTACAAAAGATCTATAAAATTGATTGAAAAACTATTACTTCCTTCTTCAATTATTTCTGTTTCCGGTTCGATCCATCAAATGTTTTCTTTCGCAATAAATCTTTTATTGTCCTACATTTCTGTATGAAATATGTATATATATGATTCATCGCGAATTTTTTTTTAAATCGATGTATGATTCTTCACTAGGCCTTTTATCCCGGGAATTCCCGGTACAAATTTCCCGGGAATTTTGCCAATTTTTCACTACCCGATTTCCGGGATTTTTAGTCGGGAATCCCGGGAATTAAAAACTGACGAAAATACATAGAAAACAAGTTAGAACTCAATTTTTTCACCAAAAACAGTGAAAAATTTTTTACATTTTTTTGCCTATATCTTGGCAATAATAGAAAGGCTTATTATTATTTATTTGGGATTTTTCGTATGAAAATTTAAAAAGAGCATTCATTATTTATAGAAATTATTTCTTATTGAATCATTCTAATTTCTTTAAATTTCTTCTTCAAATCCATAACAAAATAGCTTCAAAAATTTATTAAATGATTAAATTTCTCTTCAATTAGAATCTAGTACAAAAAGGTTTAAGACAATGTTTTTAAATTAATTTTGTAAATGAGTTGATTTAACAAAAATTTAAGCATTCAAAGTTTGAATAAATTCTGTTTTTAATTAACTTTAAAATTAATTCAGTTTAAACAAAGGCTTTGGAATGAAAGGCTGATATTTTTTAATTACGGATTAAGATTTTAGTGAATGAAGCTCTGATATTTAATAATTATAACACTAAGTTTTTATATGAAATTTGGCTATAATATTCCTAATTTACAGTATCATTATATATTTCGGGAATAGCCGGGTACCTGGGAATGTAGAAAAAAATTTCCCGATTCCTGGGAATCAAAAAAGGTCGGGAAATTAAAAACTCTATTCTTCACACATTTCAATCTTTAAATAGACTTCTATTCCTCAGAAGTTTCCTCCACCAATGGATCTATGATTCGTTCTCCTTCTTGTGCCTTCTCTAATTGATTCGTTCTCCAGTAAATTTACAATGGATTCATGATTAAAAAGAATTCGTCATAGGTTCCTATTTCTAATAGATCACGATTCGTCTAGTTGCTATCTCCAATTTATGAATGACTCAAAACAAGTTTCCATCTCCAAAATAAATATGATTCGTCACAAGTTTCTACCACAATTAGGGCACAATTTCCAACCTACAATCCAAGATCCTCGATTCATTTCTATTCTATCTTAAATAGATCCACATTTCATCAAAAGTTTGTACATGCGATTGATCTACATTTCTTCAAAAAATTGTACCTCCAATTGATCTGCGAGTTGTCACAAGTTTCTATCTGCAAAGGATATCCGTGACGAATTTTTATCTTATATTTATTGAAGTCACGATAATTTCAAGCTTCTATTTCCCATAGATCTACAATTCTTCAATAGTTTATACATCCAACTGATCTACGATTCGTCACTAGATTCGATCACCTACAGATCTGTATAATTGTCAAGAGTTTATTTCTCCAATAGATCTATTAGTCATTGCAAATTTATATATTTATACAGAATATAACTACGATTTGAAACAGGTTTCATTTCCAAAGTATCTACTGCTCCGTACAACTTTCCTTCTCTTGTCTATAAAGAGTATATTTTCGTGGATATAGAGGGGCTTTTCATTATACCAGTAGGTTCGTAGGAAACCTGCTTGAGAATAGAGTCAGATATACTACAAGGGTTGGGGAATCTATCGCCTCTAGAGGAAGAGGGAGTTTTGTCTCCCCTTTTGTAGAATGCGAATTTATACTCTGTTCTCTAAATTGGACAATATAAAGATTAATACTGTCTCGTATGATGACTTTGCGATAGCAGTATCTGGTACATAATCGAACTCTATGGAGACTGCGATTAGACTATTAAGCACATGGACTATCTCTCGTGAATTAAGTGTGAGTCCTTCTAAATAGGTGCTGTTTTTCTTCACTAGGAAGTACAAGGTAGACAAATTTGTGGCTATGAAACATGTGTACCAGAATCATCATCTGGGTACAATTCTGAACTGGAGACTGTAGAGGGCGAAGGTTGATTGTGTTGGATTCATATGCAGGCTATAGTAAGTAATGCTAATTGTTGGTATATATTCGAGTAAGAAGGCTATTGCACTCAACTTTTACTTAAGGGGAAACAGTTGGACAATTAAAGCTATAACTGGTATAATGAAAAGCTTTTGCTACTCAGGTATCTTTCGATTATGAACGTTACGTTTAACCCCATTCAAGGAACTTCTTAAACTGTTGCACTGGTTGTCGTTTGACTTGATATCAAGATAGTAGGCTCTCAATCTTGCAGTGACTACAAACATGCTGCAATTAAGGATCATAATGTGGGGATTGTCGTGGTGATGTCGAATATTGCATACCATGAGGACGAATGACACAGTGAGTGAAGGAGGAGATAAGTAGTACTTTACTTACACTGCTTTTGACCTACCTTGCTAGGGATGAGGGCTGGATTACTTGGCCATTAAACTCTATGTTGTTTGGGTGACATATCAGAGACCAACCGTTATTAAGAAAACTAGGCGGTTTGGAGTTGTATACCGTGGAATTGATATCATAAGGATGTGCCATTCTTACAAGTTTAACACAAATTAACCGAAGACTTACTGACCCAAGTCTTCTACATGAATGTTACTCTTAAAGTGGTAAAGAAATATTGCTACAAACGATACTCTACACATCATATATTTCCGATGTGATAACAGGAACGTTATGTTAAATACCATCCAGGACGTGGTGATATCGAGTATTGTATACCATTGCTTTCTACGACTGATGCAGGAGTTGATTAGGGAAGGATGAGATAGTACTTTACTTAATGCTGGTTCATATATATCAAGTTTACCTGAGCAAGTCTTGAGTTAATATAAGATAGAGAGGAAGAATGAGAGGAAAATCTTTCAATCTCCTCTCATCTCACCTACAACCTCAAGACTTGTGCAAGTAAACTTGACTTGTGTGAACCAGCACTTACACTGCTTTTGACTTACCTCGTAAATGATTAGGGCTGCACTACTTGGATATTTACTCTGTTTTGTTTAGATGACATATCGGAGACCAATCACAGGTCACTATAAACCTTCATCCGGGAAACTAAATTGTTTGTCGAGTCACTCACACCAGGTTAATACAAATGAATCGAATACTAACTGATCCAAATCTGCTACATGAAATGTAGAATGCTGTCCATGGAACCTAATCATGCCCGAAACTAGAGATATAACCACAGTTAAGGGAGATAATAGATAACATGGTTACTTTGAACAGGTAAAGAGATATTTACTCAACATTTAGGTTGGACAAGTTAATGATGTAATTGGATTTTCAGCTCCTCAGTTTGTTCAGATTGTAGTAGCTGTGAAGTTTCTTATCTTTATCAGGCCAAAATCTTGTAAGTTCATTACTCTTTTTGGAAATATCTCAAACTTATTTTACAAATTTTAAGTTTTGAAATCTTGTATTACTACTTTAAATTTCCAAAAAACTATCAACCAACCTTAAAAGGAATACTCTTGAATTTACTTTAAAATTTTCCCCCCAAAAAAAACTCATATTCTAAGCAGTAAGAATGATAAATTTTTCTAATGAAACTTGTAATGACTACAAATTCAGCACTCATGTGTTGCTTGAAATGAATGAGTATAAAATCAATTTGTGTTTGTGGTTTCATATGCCTACAATCCGAAATGCACTAAATCTACATTTAAACATACATACAATTGTACATAAACAAGTTGAGGGACAATGGCACAAATGAATTTGCTAAATAAATAGTAGCAAGTAGTAACATACTTGTACTATGAGTACTTGATAACCAAAACGGACAAAATGTTTCAAATGATGATGATGATGCCGATGATGTTGATGTAATTTTGAAATTATAGAGAGGAAGAAGATGATGACGATGATGAGATGAAATGAAGACAATAATGATGATAATGATGAGAATGATATTAAGGACTTTAAAATGCAAGCAATAAAACAATTGTGATGAGTTTACAAAAAAAAAAAAAAAAAAAACTGTGTAAGTAGTAAAGTAACTGAAATGAGTTTAGAGATGGTCAAATAGTTAGAAGTATGAATGACTAGTGGAAGGAAAAGAAAACAGACATGTTGTGTAGAAAAAGGAAATTTAATCCGTTGCTATAAGTGCATTGTAGGAATAGTAAAATTTAAAGTGAGTATATTTGCAAAGAGCAGAAATTTGAAATAATCGTTAAGGAGTCAAGAAAGTCGTGAGAGCGAGGTGTAAGGAAGGCAATACAAATTTTAAAAATTGTACGTAAACTATGATTCTGTAGTTAGTTTGGTTAGTTAAGAAGTTAGATGGTTCCAAAGATATCGAGATTAATCAACTAAAGACATTTGAATAAGTCCAAAATTTGTTTAAAATATATTTTTTTATTTTGCGTTCACTTGTTAATTATTTTTAAGTAAAATTTGAGAATTTTATCTCACTTCTTTACTAAAGATGTTAGGAAAATGACTTGTTTAAAAACTTTACTTTTATCCTTGTTCAATTTACTTTATAGATCATTTATAGTAGTTCTAATCTTTACTTTTCTTTCCTTATATATTTGCTTTTCTGTAACGTGTTTTTATACACATTCGCCATGAGTGGCAAGGGTATCTATAAGTTTGTCATTCCGTTTGTAATTTTTACATTTTTCATTTGCGACTCTAAAAAGTATATACTGTATATTCTGGATCGTTATAGATAGCGAAGTCGATATATCCATGTCCGTTTGTCCGTCTGTATGTTGAAACCAACTTTCCGAAGCCCCCAAATAACTTACAATATATCAATATATCAATACAGGCAAATCCCGGTATAACTAATCTCACTTTAACGAAAATCCGATATAACGTACAACCATATTTTTAGCATTAACTACCTTATATAACGAACGTTTCAACCATTTTGTGCTCGATATAACAAATGTTGAAAGAGAAAAAAACAAAAACAAACGAACGATAAAATTTTTAACATTGAAAATTATAACAAGCTCAATTATAACAAGCTAATGGCTCAAATAATCATTGATCTATAAGGACTGATGTGTATCCCATTGTGGAAAAGGCATTTAATTGTTGATTAGCCGAACAGAGGTAAAAACACATTCAAGTTAAAAGAATTGCTTTAAAATCCAGAGCCCTAGAAATAAAAAAGACTTTATAATGGTGGATTTCCTGCAAGTGATATCTGTATTTAAAAATATACGGTGTAAGGTTTTTTAAAGAATCATCATACAATTACAGTTGAGCGCAATCTAACTCCTGATGTTATTCTCAAAGCGATATATTGTAAAATGATACCAGAAAACTTGTTTGTGCACGCTGGAGAAACTAGTGCTCCAGGAAGAATGTTATCGAAGGATAGACTAACAATTTTGGTTAACGCTAATCAATGTGGAACAAAGATGATTTAATCTTTTCATTGAAAGGCAAATAAACGCCGCACAGTGGTATGAGAATAAAAAAAGATGGAAATAAATCCGTAACTTCTAAACCCTTACGCCGATTTGAATGAAATTTCACATGCGCAAAGAGGAAGTGCAGTCGAGTTTAGATTTTGAATTTTGACCTCATGAGCCTACCAGGAGCGGGACCAGGGGTTCCCAAAGTAGGACACCTCGGGTATGTTCAATTTTTAAAATTATCCTATTTCTTCGTTTGTGTTCCGATTTAAAAAAAATTACACATATAGAATCTCCTCGTCGTAGCTACCAATTATCTCTTATAGATTAAGAGATCTTCGCATTTGAAAATTTAATTTTCAACATTTTTACCCACCCTACTCCAGTTTTTTGGTGACCGCGGTTCCAAATATTCCCCGATTTTATCCATTTTTCTTTTATAGGATTAGCAATGGATCTATATATCAAATAAAGAAAGAAGTGTATAAAAATTATGGCTGAGTCCAAAGTTACATTCATTTGAATGTAAAAAAATTAAAAAAGGCGATTTTTCGCAATTTTTTTGGGAAAAAAGTACTTTTATTCTTTTTAAGTTATCTAAAAAATTTCTAAGAGGATGTATAATAAATTTGTACTTTTTGAAAAGCTAACTTTACGCCAAATATTTTATATGAAAAAAACATTTGTAATTTTTGATACCGACGGGATCAGGTCCATTCAAAAAATGCCTATTTTTTATGTAAAATTCAAGTTTGGGGCAAAAATTCTCAAATCGCATACTCGATATCAAAAAATAGTAACCTATTTTAGATGGCCCAATAAGTTCTTAATTATTTTGTAAAGGGTTCCGATAACCCCGCCCCTGGTATGGATATTATAGCCAAAAAACGAAAAAATCCCATTTTTGGGATTTTTCAAGATTTTTTTGGGAATTGCGAGATACTTGATAACAAATTTCAAAATTTGTTTTTATTTTTCCATTTTAAATAGAAAAATCTATATAACTGTGAAATTTCATTCAAAAATATTCATAAATAAAAATTTTATTTCAATTTGAAAAATTTGTATCTATGCAAAATTCAATAAAAAGCTTTTTTTGTCATATTTTTCAAAAAAGTATTCCATGAATTTTTTAATTGTCAAAAGCTATATACATTTTTGAAAAGTAGACAAAATCCTCTATCCATTGATATATAACATGTTTACCTTATGTGTTTTACGTAAATTAGGGAAAACTAAACAAATTAGGGAAAACTAAACCGGGAAAACCTCCATTTTTGGCCTATTTTTGATCTATATCTGGATAACTAAGTCATTAATATAGACAATATGGATATCTAATGATAGATATTTCAAAGTCCATTGCAACGATGTATATAGTACATTGGACCTACAATGGGTCAAAATCGGGAAAAATATTTTTTAACCCGAATTTTTTTTTGTCATAAATTATTTTTTGAAAAAATTTATTTTTTAATAATTAAAAAAATTTAAAAAAAAAGATTGGAAAAAACTTTTTTTTTAAAAAAAATTAAAAAACAATTTGGAAAAAAAAAATTTAATTTTATTTAAATAAAAATATTTAAAAAAATATTTTTAAGAATAATTTGGTGAAGGGTATATAAGATTCGGCACAGCCGAATATACTCTTATTTGTTTTTTTCATTCAATAGTTGTTTTCGATTGATAATTGAAATGTATGCGTGTAAGTGTATCCCTGAAAACAAGATTGTTAGGATTTCTAATTTTCTACACATACTTGCAATTACTTCAAACAGTTTAATTAAGGTGGCATCAGCTTTTTGAGAGCTTTAAGGCAAAAACCAATTAAAGTACTTCTTAATTTTTAATTTTTGAATTTCAGCTAATCTTCTCTATATAGCTGCCTCAGCGTTGAATGTTGCAATTGTATACAATTGCTTTATGCTGGATCTGGAGACTAAAAAAATAATCCGTGTGTTTCAATTGTTTAGAGCTAGACTTCATGATTCTATTACAAGTTTCTTAAAATAGTTTCTACCTTAATGTAACAAAACAAACATATGAATTTATTCAGAAACATTCATATACATATGTTTGTAAATATAACCATATTGTACTACTCATTTGTATAACAAACAATCAATAAATGTTACATAAGTTTTTTGCACAATTCACACATACCAACCAACCGACAATTGAAAATATATTTTGTGCTTAGTATGCAGGAAAAATCAATCAACATCTACGTCCCTTCAAAAGTATGTGCTTCAGAGACCAAAAACCAATTCAAACTTCCAAAAAATAAAAAATAAAAAGAAGACCCATGCAAAACCTAGAAGCCAACATAAAAATTGTTACTACCAAAAAAAATAAAAAAAGAAAACAGAAAAATAAACCAAACCAAACTGAACCAAAAATCAAACACAAACAAAATTCTTCTTACAAGTCTTCCAGTAATAGTTTATAACATGAAATGATATTGTACATATAACAGATTTAACATGCATACTTATAATAGACAAAAATCGAATGGCAAAAAAATATATATAATTTTCAATTTTCTAAGCTAAAAGCGTAACCAAATCAAATACGTTTACATACTTTACTACTTACTTTCAAATACATATGTACATACTTATGTATAAATAACCTGTAGTTCTGGCTGACTGTTCCGAAATAAAGACTTTACCCATTATTTAGAATCAACACAGGTTACAGAACTAGCAAGGTGAATAGTTATTCGTTCATAGATAGCTTTGATACATAAATTTCAAAGACTATAATCTGTATCAATTTAAGTAATTAACTCTCCAATAGATTTCTTCTTGTGGTTCAAATACTTTTTATAGTGCAGCTCAAAAAATAATTTTAAGTGACTACATCTTTGATTACTTAGAGACAATAAAGTGACAATTTACTCCATCTACATTACTTTGGATGTTTTAAGTAACCAATTAACTTATTTTTTCTCTACAAAGCGCCAATTTATATAAATGTTATTGTAATTTAATACGAATCTTTTGTTTGCAGAACAACAATAAGTCAATTGGTTACTTAATACATCCAAAGTAATCTAACGTGAAGTCAATTGTCACTTTATTGTCTCTAAGAAATCAAAGATGTAGTCACTTTTAATTATTTAGCCAAGTAATTAGACATTCCAGAAAATTATTATCTAAAAGAATACATTGCCTTCATATAAAGAAGCTGGGTATTTTCATGTCCATTTTAGTTTTGTATGTTTTCCTTTTGTTAGAATATACACAAGAAACTTGGTAAACTTAAATGAAGTATAGTGAATTTAATGGTCAACATTTTGAGTTTCCCATTATATAGTATATATTTACATAAAAATGTTACAAAAGCAATATATGTTTAACATACATATATCAATATATAAAAATATAATGTTGGAAAATACTACCAAATACTTCAATGCTGTACGAAATTTATTAAAACTAAATTATTATGTTGGATCTTAATAGAAAATTTATTTTAATTTTCCTAAGTATTTTTCACAGAAATTTCACAGAAATTTTTTATCAAGAAGCAATTGCTGAAGTATATTCTATTAAGTTCAGAAAAATATTCAGTTCTATAGTATACGCAAATATATTATACATAATATTAGCATCAGTTATGGTCCGAAATGTACAGAATTTGATCGAGTATTTAAGGTTTTAAAAAATAAAATCACTTATGTCGAAATTTATTGTAAATGTTAGACCTTTAGGTATATTTTACTTAAGTTTCATTAAAATCGGCCCAAAAATATATAATATTTTGCTGTATTTCATTTAGAAATTCGAAATTGTGCAAAATTTTACCTTTGACCTACGATTTAAGGTTTAACATTGTTCGCTCTTAGTAAAACTTTCAGAGCTTATTTAAAATTATATAACCTATAAGATTCTATATAGGTTTAACTTAAAATTCATAACAGTAAGTAAATTGGTCTCATTCGCCAAAATATGGCCAAAAAATTAAAGTTTCCCGAAAATCGCAAAACTTAAATCTCAGGTACGGAAAAACTCTAGGAGGTATTGACATAATATTTTCATATTTTTATTCCCTATTATAATCGCAATGAATTCCAATGTGATGATACAACAATTCTGAAATTTCTTCAACAAAATTTTAAAAAATTTAAAATGGAGTTTTGAAACCACCATTAAAAAATAAAAATTTTGTTGGTCATACCTGCGAAAAGGTTAACGGTATCCGACGAAGACAAAAACTCATATACAAGTAACTATGATTATATTTTAAGTAAAAATTTGCTTTTATTTTAATATTTCTCAGAATATGTTAATTTTGTTCCTACATTTATTGTTCTAGTGGGCTGTTAATGGCCTGGGTAATTTCTATTAAGTTTAAAATATTTTAACCAATTTTTGTGTTTTATATCTCTTTACAACGACAATTACATACACATTTCGATTCTTTTATACTAAATTGCAAAATTTATTATTTAATGACAAAATTTAAACAAAGACTGAAAAAAATTAAATTTTTTCCCCCAATTTCGTTTTCACGAACTTTAACCCTCGTGCGGCACGCCAATTTTTAACCAATCGAGTTCAATTTTTTATCCTAATCTCACACAAAACATTTTTGAAAAACCGAAAATAAAAAAATATGGTCCACCTTAATGTAAGTGCATATTGTTACGTTTTAACCTTTTCAAAACGTTAGTTTATTTCCTTTAAATAAACCGGATACTTTTGATTTCAAATAAAAGCCGTTTAGTATTTTGAAAATTGTAACAACTCTTTATTTATTTAAAATGTCCAACAACAGAATTAAATAGTCACTCAATGTTATTTTTCTATCCACGTTTTCCAATTCGCAGAAATACGAACACACTTTACAATGTACACGAATTTACTTGAAAAACACAGCACACTCAGTTGATGTTTATTCGTAAAACGTCCCTGATCAACTCACTCACGACTGCAACCTCTGCCACTATTTATAACGCTGCCATCTGCACTCTAGATTGTTCTTTAACTGTCAAAATTCGAATATAGCGATGCCAACTTACGATCAAATCCATCAAATCCTGCCATCACTGCACTGTTATTTGAAAGCATTATGCTACTTTTAAATCAGCCCTTAAAATCGTTATATTTGAATTCAAGTACAATTTCGTAACAATATATAAAAATGTGTAAAATTAGTTAAAAATAGAAAAGAATAACGTATTTTTGAATGATCATTTGTATTTATTGTACGTTAAAAATTCGAGAGCAATTTCACTTTGAGTCCGAAATTTCAATTCGTCGTTTTTCGCTGCCAAACCTTGGGATGAGTTGGGATTTTTATTCGTTAACTGGCAGAAAGGGACTGGAAAATTGATACAGCCGGGATTTTTCCGTTGCCAATGTCCTGCAATTGCTTTGAAAAACTTCTCGAAATTGATCGTTCTGCATCTCGACACGCATGTTCGTAGTCAGTTTGAGTTTCTTGACGTGTTTCCACAAAATGGACGACTTCATCGACTGGCGAAAAACGTGGAATCACTGGCAGTTTTGCTGAAAATTTTTGTTTCGTAAATCTTGCATCGTTTTGTCTAATGCCTCCAAAGACATTTTATGCGCCATTGTCCCAAACAATCAGTTTGCTTTGCAGCAAAACTTTGGCCATCTGACTGTTCTTGTAAATATTGCACTTTGGATTCTCATTGATTTACATATTCAATTACTACGTTTATACGCAAGCCTTATTCGCAAATACAAATATTGTTATTAGAAAAATTTGCCATATAAACAGTGAATTATTTTTATATTTATATAAGGTCCTGTGGTTCCTATTGGGAACAAAGGGCCACAACGAATCTATTCCATTCGATTCGGTTCGATGATAGTTGTTTTACTTCTCTCCAGCTTAGATCACTACGGCTGACTTCGATGTTCAGTTGCCGACACCATGTGTGTAACGGTCTGCCTACTCTTCGTGTCCTAACCTGTGGGTTCCAATGGCAATTTTAGCTGTATCATGTGAAGGCCTGCGCAGCGTGTGAGCAATCCAGCGCCATTTGCGGTTCAAGATATCAATATGGACTGGCCGCTGATGTATTTGTCTCCAGAGTTCCGTGTTACATATGGTGTTAGGCCAGAAAACTTTTAATATTCTTCGGAGACATCTATTAACAAACACTTGTATTCCTCGTCTCGCATGCATAGAGGAGCACAGACTTGACACAAGAGTTAAATATAACGATATTGGTGTTCTTGGATATGGTAAAAGATTTCCATACTGACCGAAGGGTACCGAATGCTTGGTTGGCACGTGCGATTCGGTACGCTACATCTTTGCTGGAGCCACCTGTGTTTGTTAAGATGCTGCCTAGGTAACAAAATGACGAGACTTCTTCTAGTTCAGTGTTGCCTATACGGAACTTGTTGATGTCTACTGTATTGCAGCGCATTACCTTACTCTTATTTATGTTTCGATGCATTTAAGTTTTGATGCCATATCCTTATAGCTTTGTGACAGGAGGCATATATCATCTGCATACTCGAGGCTCTCGAGTTGTTGGTTAATACCCCAGTTTATACATCTATTAGCTTGAGTAGCATTGCGAACTATAACATCTAGCACGATGTTAAAAAGCAAGGGAGACAGCACGCGACCCTGGCGGACTCCAGCTACAACACCAAAACTACTGCTGAGTGCGTTATTGTGGACAACACGACATTTAACATTACGATAAAGAGATTGGGTAAGGCTTATGATCTTGGGTGGTACCCCTTTGCAAGCCAGTGAATTTTGATTCAATGTATCGAATGCTTTTTCAAAGTCGATAAACAGCAAATAAAGTGGAGAGCGAAGTTATATTTATTCGTAGACTATTGATGTGGTCTACATAGGATTTTTGAGGCCGGAAGCCAGCTTGTTCGGGCCTTAGATCCCTTAGTACAGTGTCGGATATTCTCCGGTTAATGATTTCATCCATAACATCTGCTATATCTGGGCATTCAATGGAGATATCTTGCCTTATTGCATGGGAAACACAATTGCATATGTCTTGGTGGTAAGAAGTTTTTTATTTATGTATTTGCAAATAGATAACTCACGAAAACAATTCCTGTTTAGCGACACTATTTGCAAATTAGATTTTAAACATTGCCATATTTTTTAACGTTTTTAGTTTTACTTTCGTATTTTAAATACTTCCTTGCATTTTTGCATTAATTGAATTATAAGACAAACAAGAATTTTTAATTTTTTCTTTTTTGCATTTAAAAAAATAAGAATTTTCCGTAACCAAAGTGACATATAAACAGAGAGTTAGTTAATTGCAAATAATTTTTATTTGCGAATAGGCTACGTATAAACGTAGTAAATGACAACTTTACTGCTGAATGAGAAGTTTGTCCGCCATCCAGCAATGTAGCTGATATTACTGATGAAGCAAGTGCAAGTACAATATCATCCTTGCCAAAATCAATGCGATCAAAATAGAGTTTCCAGTTTCACCTGGAACTTTCAAAAAACACATCTCTCCAGTTCCTTCTCTCACAACTTTCATAAGAGTGTCGTATTTTTGTTGTCGATTCAACAGTGGAACATTCGTACCAACTGATTCCCTCAAAGCATCGAAATAATATTGTTTTTAGCGTCGCAACTCTTGATTAAATTCGTCGTGCATCGGACGATTGGGAGCTGTCATGCTTATGTTCGACATCATCAAGCATTTGTCCGCAATAATTTTATTTATCTTTCCTTATTTTGCATTGACAGTTATATGAAGTTACCCGAAGATTTAAAAAAAGTGTTTTCCTAAAAACTTAGACAATTCCGTCCAGCCGTTCTCCGATTTTAGATAAATTACAAAAAGTGGACGTGGTCAAAATTTCAAGGGTTTTTGTTTTTTCAGTCGTGGTTGTCATTCTCTTGGAATTGCCCATATATATTTTCTTACTTCGCAGTATAGTATCTTAACTACTGTGAGTATTTGCATAAAACTCCTGAGAATTTTCTATTATTTGTAGTAACATTTAAATAAATGTATGTATATGTAACTTAAAGATGAGTTCAAGTAGTATTTATTTACAATACAAAAAAAGCAAGCCAGTAATAATTGTTGTAGTAGGTTTTCACTTGTAATAGAATTAAATTAAGTTTATATTGATGTTGCTGCTGCTGCTATTGCTACTATATTGTTATTTTAATATTTTAATATGGGAAAATGTACTGACCATTATGTTCATACATTTATACAAATAAATACTTGTACTTTATTACAACAAGTTGAACAGACATGTCAATAATAAATATATTTTCTATATTGTATTTGTTTACTACTTATCATAAGGGTGGATCTAGTAGCAGTGATTCAAAAAAAAAATGAGTCAATGTCCTTAACTAAACCGAGAGATTGCTTAAATTTAAGATATTAGTTCAAAAAATATAAATTTTAGCATGAGACATTTGTGGGCAGTATAATTCAATAATTTTTCGGGTTATTGCAAACATTATAAGGAACTAATTTTGATTAGGAACTTGGACAACATTTGCTTGAATTTTTAAAAAAGGAACATCCCTAATACCACCCTACATGCATACCTTTAATACAAAAGTGTTTTTGTATAAAACTTTATTTAAGTAGAAGTATGTGAAAATGTAGACAGATGTAGGTGGGAAATACAAGTATTCATATGTGTATAAAATTACAATTTGATTGAAGTGGTATCTGGTGGTGTGGTCATTGACTTCATACTTCAAAATTGTATTTATTTTGCCAGAATTGTATTTCTGTGCTCGCATACGCATAAATAAGATGAAATTATCGGCAGTAACTAAAACGCTTGTAGTGTATTTTGCAAATTATGTTCATACTATCAATGATTAGTTTTGGGAGTACTTGTATTTGCCAGGTAGACTAGACATAAGGGAATTTGCACTTGCCTCATGGAGTACAAAGAAAGATGGCAAAATTAAATTTAGTTTAAAGGAATGATAATGAATGATATGAATTTTTGTTAATTTCAAATGATTAAAAGGAAGGACTGGAAAAAGTTTAATACAGTTACAATATTTTTGGGAAGGCAAAAAAAAGTTCAAATATTTGGATATTGAAAAACTTGTTTTGTACTATCACTAATTCTAGAAACTGTTTTAGATTTAATTTTCCTTATAATTTTAATGATCTCCTTATTTATCATTTTTTACAAATTCTCAAGAGATTCTCTTTGAAATTCTTATTTTATCTGCAATTGATATTTGTTTATTTCAAACTACAAAAATATTATTTTAATTTGAGATTTATTTTCTTTTTAAATATTTCTTGAAAACTATATTTCTTTAATTTCCCATATAATTGTAAAATTTTCTTAACATTTCACCTCAAAGATAGAACAAAACGGTTTTTATCTCGTATGAACATTTACAACATGTGTAAATAATCGAAGGCGTTGACGGATTTTAGTCGTTTTTTTTTTCTTCTACATAGTTGAAATGAAAGTACTGTGGGTACTTGTACTATAAATATTGTATGTTTTGAATATTAGGGATCTGCAGAAAGAAACAAAATTTTACTTTGTTTTACATCACCCGTTCTTTTGTGCTTCCTCCATCTGGTGTAGTGTTGAACACATTTCAAATTGGAATAGTTTTATTCATTTACACGATATAACCTAGCCAATTTAACTTCTGAATTTTTTGCATTTAGCAACGTCCATACAGCTAACGATTGATACTCTCGATTAAGGACAACAACCTATATAATTTTATTTAGTATTTAGCTCTCAAAAGCTCCTAAAACTGGACGATCATCATTCTATACAACGTGGAAGTTTTGCTGCAGTTCTCTGAGGATCTCTAAAATTCTTAGAAATTCCTCGATCTTGAAAGAAAATCAATGTCTACGGAATTTAGTCACGCTCGAGACATAGTTCGCACAGAAGTGGATTCAATAAAACCCAATAAATCAAATTTCTCTCACAGAAAAAACAGATTAGTAGTATCAACCGAATTTTTTGACAATCGAATGATTTGCATACATTAAATTTTTCGGTTCTATCAGTAAAAAGTCAGTTGATAAAGAAGAATTTCGGTTGAAGCAACCAAACTTTTATTATCTCTTCTAAAATTTTGTAGCCACAACTGTTAAATTCGAAAACTAAGGTCGATTGGCAACAAATTTGGTTGCTATTACGAATCTTCTTGCTCTGTGCATGCTTGGAAAGCAAACAGAGAGTGAAATAAACAGACATTTTGTGTCGATTCACAGATGTCAAGATGACCTACGAAAGTCTTGAGTTTGTAGAGGATATAGGGAGGAGATTAGAGAGATTTTCCTCTTTTTCTTCCTCTCTCTTCTTTAAACTCAAGACTTGCTTAAGTAAACTTGATGTGTGTGAATCAGCACAAAGTTCAAAAAAGCCTCCATTTTATTTATAAACTAACTTTGTTATTTGTTCAAAATAAACAAAATCTTTTATCTCGAAGTTAGAGTTTCCTGCATTCACAGTTTGTATAAAGCCAGTGCCAGTTCTTTGTTTTCAAAAATTAAGCCAAACGAAAGTTATTCATTCGAAGTCGATTCTTCTATATCGAAAACTTTCGTTTGACTGTGTTTACGAGTCATTTTTCGCATAGAAGGAAGTTGAATTAATGTAAACCAAAACTGATCGTAGTTTTGTCCTCTTTTCCATTCTTTATTACGATGCTGAATAGAGTACAGGATAGTCTGTCGACTACCTAGATTTACGTTTACTCAATCAAAGAGTTTTTAAGGTCCTGAGCTATTCTCACTGAGAATTTTTGGTGTTATTGGTTGGCGTTCTGCGCAAATTTTGCTTGAAATGTATCGGACTGTGGATATCAGGTTGTTGTCGCGAGGTTCTCTAGCCACCGATATTATCGTTCATGACCGGGTTTATTATTTCGCCCATCTTATATATAAGACATAGTGGATCAAAGCTCCATTTATAAAGCATATTTTCGTTCAATTAATCGCCGACATCTGCCGGGAGATTGACAGTATCTGCAGTCTAGCTACTGATTTTACGATGCCAGTTCGGTAATATGGTAAGAAATCCATGGTGTCTTCCTCGATTGAAAGGCTGCCATTTTTTTCAATGATGTCTTATCCAACAAACCACTATGAGAAGTCTTCCCTCCATATTATCAGTATACTCTGGTTATCTATAAGGAAGTGTCCGTTTTAGTATTTACAAAAAGAGCTTTGTTTCGACATTTTCTTAGAATTTTTGTACTTCACTCTTACTTCTGGGGTTCAAAGCTGCAGCTATCAGGCAAATTTTTGTTCAACCAGTTTGTGTATAAAATTTGGTAATTCATAGTTTTTAAACTTGACCAGTTCTGCAGCCATATTATTTTGAACTTCGGCTATTGATTTGTCGCTATCGGTTCAGTTAGATGAAGAACAATCGATACTATTGTCATTGATTTGATGGTTGTCGTGGTCTTCTATGGAGTCTTCTACAAAGAAACTGTGAGATGTGTTCTACCGGTAGAACATGATCAACAGAAGCCTTATTATGTTGTCTGTATATTGCCTTTTCGAAGTTATTTGGGATAGATGGAAGGCAATGGATCCAATCTTCAGCAATTTGAAAGCTGCCATGCTCTTTAATAAAGTATTTGCCAATAAGAAACTGTGAGAATTGTTCTCTTTATATCATCGGTATTCTCAGGTTCCTGTTTTCTTCTTTATAAAAGGAGAGCTCTGTGCCAAAACCATATTCTCTTTTATTTGCATAAGTTGTTTCAGTTCCTCACACTCTCATGGCTGCAATATACCAGACATTATTTCCTTCAACGAAATTGTATATAAAAGTTGGTGCATTAGTTCAACGTCGTCAAACTTGAATAGTTCCGTCAGTAGTTCTTCATAATTTGCAGCATTCTTGCTTAAAGTCTGTTTATAGATATTTCGATATTCTTTTGATGGAAAGCAATCGATGATATTTCCTCGACTGGAAGGTTATCATGATAATCAATAGAGTTTTCTCAATACTGGCTATCAATTACTAGGTTGACATTGGCGTCTTTATGGAAGTAGAACCTGTAGAACATATGCTCAATTACTTACCATCTTTCTAAATTTTATTGCTTTATTTGTACTCTTTTATTTCTTTATTTCCTCACTCAACCTATTACCTTTGTATGATTGCTGTACACCTCATATTGCAACAGACTGTGGGATGTCATTCTTCAAGCAACAGACTGTGATGCAGTTCAATTGGCCCATTGGGGTACCCTTAGAAAAACTTTTAGCTGGTATGCTAAAAATCATACGTGAAAAGAGAATGACTCCTGTGGTCCCCGTGAGAACCAACCTGTACTTCTAATAAATTTGGTAATATTTATTAGTGACTCATCTCTGAGACAATCCATGTAATGAAATCGAGCTCTACCAAGATGTAGTAGTCTACGTACTTATAAGGCTGGTCAGTCACATATAAGGTGTTGTACTGATTCTTCCTCCTCCTCATCTAAACAACTTATACAATATCTAGAACGTGAGTAACCTATACATACCACGTACCAACATGTATCCAATCATAGAATTCCTAAATAATTGAATTCCTACCAAGAGACAAAAGAGTCCTGGTCCTATCCTTTGTCAGAGTGGGCCAGAGCCATAGAGGAAACACATAGAGCGGAAACTCTCCTGTCAAAGACCTAACTCAGTTGTCAAAAACTTAAGTGGTGAGAATGTATTAGTAAAAAAAACTATGCGAAAACAAAAACAACACTCGTATGTGTCATTTTTTTGAGTATTTTTTTTTGTTTGAGTTTTTTTCATTCTGAATATTCTACTAATTGTGTTATTTTACCACCTGAGTTCCACCTCTCTTAGTACCTATTCATCTATCAAATTCTATACGGTCACCAAGGCAGTGTCAAGTGACGACCCGTTGGTTGCGCATTAGTTGTGTCATTGAAAGAATACAATTGAGAAGACATTTCGACCTAATAACTTTGGAGTTAAGAGTCTTGATAGATGCAAAGTCGTCCAAGTCGTATAGACGAACTTTTGAGATACTGTTCCCGTATTCTTCTCGCGTCTATACCGATGGCATAGATCTAACCAGGGGTAGATTAGACTCATCTTTTTATACCCTACACCACCATAGTGGGGAGGGTATTATGCGTTTGTGCAGATGTTTGTAACGCCCAAAAATATTAGTCGAACACCCACCTTAAAGTATACCGATCGACTTAGAATCACTTTCTGAGTCGATTAAGCAATGTCCGTCCGTCCGTCTGGTCGGCTGGCTGGCTGGCTGTCCATGTAAACCTTGTGCGCAGAGTACAGGTCGCAATTTTGAAGATATTTCGATCAAATTTGGTACATATTATTTTTCGGCTCAAGGACCAAGCCTATTGAAACTGGCTGAAATCGGTCCACTATTTCACCTAGCCCCCATACAAATGTCCTCCCGAAATTGGACTTTATCGGTCATAAATGTTTAATTTATATATGTATCTCCACAAATTTCGCTCCAAATAAGTTTTATATACACAAAATTCATGTCACCAAATTTTGTTACGATCGGTCCATAATTAGTCATAGCTCCCATATAGACCCGCTTCCGAAAATCACTTTAACGTGCATTTGGTAAACACACAAAATTCAACACAGTTAACTTTAATATAGACATAAATCACACGACCTAATTTCATGGTGATCGGTCCATAATTGGTCATAGCCCCCATATAACCCCACTTCCGAAAATCACTCAAAAATATAAAATATTGAAATTTTAAAAGAAAAACATTTTTTGCTCTTTTACTTAGTGTAGGGTATTATATGGTCGGGCTTGACCGACCATACTTTCTTACTTGTTTAAACTGTAAAATACTGTATTAATTTTAAAATTTACATTATTATAATAATAATTCTGTTTTTTTATATGCTTTTGATATTATACCTTTTTGGCCCATGTTTAAAAGTGTGCGCCACCCTACTATTAGTACGGTGTTGGTTTAAATTCTACATAATAAAGAAATTTTGTGCTAAACATCTGTTTCCTTATGTGACATTATACAAAAATTTTAAAAATATCATCTTTATTTTTCTAAAAACAACAGCAACAACAAAAACTATAAAATAAAATTTTAAACAAAAGATGCATATGGATGAATTGTACTACAAATCAGTATATACCACTAAAATGATCATTATGAACTACACATTCTCTAAAGACTCATATGAAGCAAAATACAACACGAAACAAAAAAATTTAAGTGGGGCAACAATATGTGAAATATCAAATCTCGTACTATAAAAGAAACAACAACAGATTTATCATCAAACAAAAATATATAAGAATTTAAAAAAAAATCAGTCTTTCGAAAATATCAGTCATACATATAAACACAACAATCAAAACAAAAAGCGATCATGCTGAGATTTTGAAAATTTTGATAAAAACACAAAAAACATTTTAGATAAATCTAAAACTAAAGTTTGATAATCAATACAGAATATTTTGAATAAAAGCGACAGCAGCTAAAAAAATTAATTTAACAAAACAAGTACTGGATGTATATATAACTATAAATAAAAGAAGATAATCCTTTAATTATAAAATAAATACGTATGCTACTTATACGCCTCACTAAAGATCCTTAAAAATACAACAACATTAACAATACAAAAGAAACACACACAACAAAAACATATTGTCAATATTTGTCAACATTCAACAAAAGGTTGCAAGGCACAACAAACATGAATAGAAGGTAAAAATACAAGAAAAGATGTCCAGATCATTATACATGCTCGAATGTTTTTTCAAGAGACCCTTTAGTTTTGTAAACATATTCCAGGATTTTGCTCATCTTCTCTATCTATCATCATCTCTGTTTGTTTTTTGTGTTTTTTTTTTTTGCTAAATAAATTTATTAATGCCTCAGTGATTTTTTTCTTTACATCTCTCAAAAAACCTTACACACAAATTTATATTTACTATTTAGTTCTTCCCTAAACATCAGAGAAAGCAGATATATTTATATAGATAATAAAAAAATATGAATTGTTTTGGTTTGGAGTCTGAAAAAACCAACCTAAAAACAACATTGAGAGGACATTTTTGTTTTCTTTTCATTTTTCAGTTTTTACAATGTCCTTAAATAAGCAGGATCTTTTAAGTGTCCTTAATGTTTTTGCAGTTGCTGCAGTTTTCTTTAAAGAGCTAAACTTCCGAGATTTTCGCGTTAAGATAATAAAACAATTTTAGGGAAAATAAACAATTTATGGGAATTTTGTTAGTAAAGATCCTTTACAAACCAAACATCAATTGTTGCGGCTCAAATTACTTTAGATTGTAGATAGATAATTATATGGAGGGCAGTCTGATTTATTGTAAATATTTAGTCAAGCATTTTAAAGGATAAGTAACTTATATCCTTTAAAATCTTCATAAACTGTTTAACTTTTCTAGGCGTAGACAGAAACATAAATAGAGAACTCATATTCAAAATGATCTATCTGTTGGTCTAGCTCTACTGCTGATAAATCTTCGAGATACTTGTAAATTATTTGAAATGTTACCGCCAACATGTACTAGTTTCATTTAGGAACTTCGTTTATATATCTAAATATTAAAGAAAATTGTAAGCAATCTTTTGGAAGAACTTAGCGAAGATCTTGCTTAAGAGATCCAAAAATTTTGGAATGCGTTAATATACATCAGTTGTCTAAAGTAATCGTTAATATACATCAGTTGTCTAAAGTAATCTTTAATTTCGACTGATAAGTACAGGCATCAGGAACAATGTTTTGCGATTGGCAAACATTTCTTTCACAGCGAGGGAGATGATAAAGTTAAACAGAACGTCAAACTCTTTCCTCGGCTTAAACGTGCGAGTTCAGAAGTGCAGATTTTCATACGAAACACAAAGATCATCCAGACCAGCCACAAATATTTGAAGACCAAGAATTGGAGGCATTACCCCATGAATGTAGTTGTCAAACTCAACAAGAGATTGAACAATCATTGCGAGATACTCAATAAGCAATTTTAAGCCAAAATAACTGCCCATATTTTGAGGCCAAGAACGAATCTAACCAATATCGTATACTCTGTTTCAAAGTGAAGCGTTTCCCAGAGAGATCGTTCTGCTTCGATCGAAAGAAGCAGGGAAAGTGGGTACCATACGAATTGAAGCTGAGAGAACTTCAAAGACGACATTGGATGCCTGAAGTGCTGCTTGAACGCTATAAAAAAAATAATTTTTGCACCAAATCATTTCTCGCAATGTAAATTGGATCGACTACAATAAGCTGAAGCCTAAGAGATCGTATGTGAAGCCCTCCAACCAGCCGAATAGACATCAAGCTAAATATCAATGGCCCATTTGTATATTATGAGCTGCTGAAATCAAGTCAGACCATCACAGGGAACGCAACAGATTCATTTGAAGCGCGCATTGGCCGAAAACTGCCCAGAATATGATGGCATACATGAAACTGTAATATTTCATCATGACAACCTCTTAAAAACTATTTAAAAATAAGTGGTTGGGAAGTTTTGCCTCACCCGCCTAATAGGCCTGACCCTGCCCGTTCGACTACTATTTCTTTCTCTCTGGGAAACGCTTCACTTTGGAACAGAGTATCCTATATGGGCTTGATTCGTTCTTGGCCTCAAAATATGGGCAGTTCTTTGGCTCAGAATGCAAATGTTTCCAGAAAGGTGGAAAAGGGTCAGCTCTGACAATGGGCAATACTTTGTATAAATGAATATTGTAAAAATGTTTCAAAATAAAAGCTAAACATTTAAAAAAAAAATCTCATTTTTAAGTCATACATAGGGTTTTTAATTTCCCGACCTTTTTTGATTACCAGGAATCGGCAAAATTTTTCTCTACATTCCCGGGTACCCGGTTATTCCCGAAATATGTAATAAAACTGTAAATTATGAATATTATAGAAATATTTAATGTAAAAACTTAGTGTTATAATCATTTTATATAGAGTATCATATTAATTAATTCAATTTGAGCTTAATTCACAAAAATCTTAATCCGTAATTAAAAAATGTTAGCCTTTCATTTCATAATTCCTTTCCCAATATATAATTCTTTAGCTTCCTTCAAAAGCTTCATTTAAATTGAATTAATTTTGAAGTTAATAAAAGAATTTATTCAAACTTTAAATGATTACATTTTTGCTGATTCAAATCTACTACAAATTGAGTTAAAATGTCTATTCTTCATTCAGTTTTATTAAGCTTCTTCATTTAATGCTTTGTTATTACAAAATATAAAAGTTTATACAAATAAATTTTTTTTTTCCCCCAAAAATTTTGGTTGTTCGAGCCCGATCGATTGTAGTCAACTTCAAAAATTCTGGGAACTCGAAGAAGTTCCAAATAGACATCGATTATCTGTTGAAGATCTTCACTGTGAAAATATTTACAAGTCTACTGAATATTGTAAAGGACGTTTTGTTGTTTTGTTACCCATTCGATGCGAATACCCTGAGGATATAAATATTGGTTCTTCTCGTAACATTGCTCTTTCTCAATTCCTATGAAATTTATGTAGAATAATGAAAAACCAACAACTTAAATCCTGAGTACTCAACTTTGAATCAAATGGCTGTTCTCAAACCCGATAGCAATACCACAAAGTTACATGTAGTCTTTAACATTTCCAACCCAAAAACCACTAAGAAGAGTCTGAACAATTTTGGTATGAATATGTATTTAAAAACAGTTTGGAAAATAAACTTTTGGTTGCAAGATTTTAAGAAAAAATCAATTTTTTATATTTTTTAATGAAATTCTTTTATCTATTTTGAAATCTTGTCACTAAGAATGGCTAAATTGCTGTTGATTTCAATAGTTGATTTAAACGACTTGAGTTGTATATATTTAATTTCAATGTATAAAAGAGTTTCCCGTCTAAGTATCTTTATTTTGCTTTTGATCAAGAATTCTAAATCCTGTATTGGTTTTAATTTTCATAATCAAACATATTTGTTAAAGTTTATATTTGTTGTTCTACATGTGTGTATCTAAACGAAATCCTTTAGATGTATGAATATGTTTTTCAAAGTTTAAATAAATAAATTCACATAAGTGTTTCCAATATATATATGAGAAACCCTAGTGTATAGTATATAAAATAAGATGGCCCTTATTTGAAACTTTGTTGATTTTCAATGCACTCAAGGTCTAAAATTGTTCTCCATCATCTGAAAACCAAATGGGAAAAATTCGAGCATATCAAATTTTATTTGAAGTTTCGAGTTTTGGATTCAAAGTTTCAATGTTATTAAAAAGCATTTAATTAAATAAATATTGAAAAAAAAAATCAATTAACAATTTCCATTATTAATTGGATTATATAGGCTTTTAAGTACCACATAACCAATTGCGGGAAGAAATTTGGGAGAAATAATGAATCGATTCTTGACATTTTCATCAGAGCTTGTCTTTTTATCAAAAGAAATAAATATGTGTGCAAAATTCAATGATAATTTATATATTTACATATATTTAAAGAAAATATCAAAAATGTTTAAAGAAAATAAAATCTTTTGGAGATTTTCTCATATGTTGGTTAATAACTCTGGTTCTCCTTGAATAATGTTGCCCATTTTTAATACCAAACATTTCTGATTTGTTCCCTTCAGCATGAGTGGTTTGCCATTCCGTTTATAATTTCAATATTTTTCATTTGCGAAAATTTCATCCACTTACGTTCTTTCCTCAAGGCCATATTGTGCGAACACCAGACCAGATAGCTAGATCGTTTTACAATTTTATATTGTATTATTTTAGTAAAATAAATATTTTTTAGTGATAACTGTTTTTATACCCTTCATATATAAGTTTGTCATTCCGTTTGTAATTTCTACATTTTTCATTTCCGACCCTATAAAGCATAAATATTCTGGATCCTTATAGATAGCGGAGTCGATGAAGCCATGTCCGTCTGTCTGTCTGTCCGTCTGTCTGTTGAAATCAATTTTCTGAAGACACCAGATATCTTCGGGATCCAAATCTTCAATAATTCTGTCAGACATGCTTTCGAGAAGTTTGCTATTTAAAATCGGCCAAATCGGTCCATAAATAACGGAGATATGAGCAAAAAACCGGGACAACCTCGATTTTTGACCTATTTTTGATCTATATCTGGATTACTGAGTCATTAATATAGACAATATGGATATCTAATGATAGATATTTAAAAGTCCATTGCAATGATGTAGATAAGGCTATAGTAGTTGGACCTACAATGGGTCAAAATCGGGAAAATATTTTTTAACCCGAATTTTTTTTTGTCATAAATATTTTTTCAAAAAAAAAAAAATTTGTAAAAAACATTTTTTAAAAAAAAATTAAATTTTGTTTACCTAAAAATATTTAAACAAATTTATTTTAAAGTATAATTTGGTGAAGGGTATATAAGATTCGGCACAGCCGAATTTAGCTCTCTTACTTGTTTATTGAAAAATCACTTTTTTTTAGTAAAAATCTATTTTTTTTTTGAGTAAAATTTATTTTTTTGTGAATTAAAATTCTATACAAAAGAAATTTTTAGTGAAAAAATGTTTAGTGAAAAAATTTTAGCTGAAAAAGTTTTTGGTGAAAAATATTTTAGTGCAAAAGTTTTTGGTGAAAAAGATTTTAGTGAAAAAGTTTTTAGTGAAAAAGTTTTTAGTGAAAAAGTTTTTAGTGAAAAAGTTTTTAGTGAAAAAGTTTTTAGTGAAAAAGATTTTAGTGGAAAAGTTTTTAGTGAAAAAGTTTTTAGTGAAAAAGATTTTAGTGAAAAAGATTTTAGTGGAAAAGTTTTTAGTGAAAAAATATTTAGTGAAAAATTTTTATTGACAAAATTTTTATTGAAAAAATTTTTATTGAAAAAATTTTTAAGTGAAAAACTTTTTGGTGAAAAAGATTTTAGTGAAAAATTTTTTGGTGAAAAAGATTTTAGTGAAAAAGGTTTTAGTGAAAAAGGTTTTAGTGAAAAAGTTTTTAGTGAAAAAGATTTTAGTGAAAAAGATTTTAGTGGAAAAGTTTTTAGTGAAAAAATATTTAGTGAAAAATTTTTATTGACAAAATTTTTATTGAAAAAATTTTTATTGAAAAAATTTTTAAGTGAAAAACTTTTTGGTGAAAAAGATTTTAGTGAAAAATTTTTTGGTGAAAAAGATTTTAGTGAAAAAGGTTTTAGTGAAAAAGGTTTTAGTGAAAAAGTTTTTAGTGAAAAAGATTTTAGTGAAAAAGATTTTAGTGGAAAAGTTTTTAGTGAAAAAATATTTAGTGAAAAATTTTTATTGACAAAATTTTTATTGAAAAAATTTTTATTGTAAAAATTTTGATTGAAAAAATAACACATGCAAAAATGAGAAGCGCATAGTAAGCTGTTTTGAACTTGAATAACATAGTAGAGTATTTTTTACAAGATGTGTGATTTGCATGCATTATTTTAAAGTATAATAAGTAATGCGATATAATGTTGTATATATCAATACAAAGGTAATGAAATGTAGTTTTCAAAACTTTTAATATTTAGGCAACTTCTTAATTATTTTAATATAAAAATTAATAAAATGTAAAATAAATATTTTTGAGAGAAATAACTATTCCGATGATGGAAATATTTTCATTTTATAAGTTTTCAGTTTCGGCTTTCGATAACTCATCAGGAACCTGCAATAGCGTTCGACCGTTAAATGAATAAGTTGATTTTAGTTGAAGAGATTCCATTTACGAATAACCATTTTTGTAAATGTAACAGAACACAGAATAAACAGTTTTTCAAATTTAAATGAAAAAGTTTTAATTGAGCAGTTTTCATTAATTTTTGTAAATGAGACATTTTGCAGAAGAAACTAGAAAAGCTTGAAAACGACATCCAAAAAGGTTGTACCAAAAAGTTAACACATAGTGGTGTTTTTATTGTATATAATAGGCTATTAAGGACCGAGCGGAATTCAATAAAATTTAGTTTAAATTTTGATACCATCAAAAAACCTCAAATTCCAAAATACGTTCAACCTTAATACACAAACTCATACTTTAATGTTAAAAAAAACTGTGTATAAAACTTTGCTAAAATTATTTCATACAAACCACAACAAAAGTTTCAATACTATTTGTGTGGTTTGTTTTTGCTAAGAATTAAAATTTTTTATATTCCCCTAAAATTCAAACTAAAAGTTTGTTAAACAAAAAACAACTTGTACATAAATTTTATTAACAATTAATTTCTAAATTACTCAACAACCAAATCAGCCAATTAATTAAAATGAAAATATTTAAAAAAAACTGGTGGCACCTTGTAACAAAAAAAAAACAAAAATAAAATATCAAAACAATTTTTACACAAAGTGACATTGAATTTATTTAACGTTTGTTGTGGTGCTGCTAGTAGTATTTTGTAATTTTCTTTTTTCATTTCTTATAATTAGCAACGCTTCAGGAAAATTATTTCTTTTATAACAAATCTTTCATTTGGCAACTCTTCTGCACACACTTTGGTATTTTTTCTTCATAGTTGTTGTTGCTTTTATCACTGAGGCGCCACGCATTAACACGCCTCAAAGAATTGCAAATGACGACACCAGCACTAGCAGAGAGAGAAGAATTTTTAAAATACATAGTTTTATTAACCCACAGGCAGCATATTCCTCAAAGACAACCAAGAGCAATGGCAAGCAGCTACAAAAAAAACTATTTAAAACTAATCGCAAACATGTTTTTTTTTGTTGTGTTGCACATGATGTTGCAGTCGTCAGTTGTTGCACTCAAAAGCCCCAAACAAAAGGAGTCAGTCGTCAGTTCAACTAATATGTTGTATTCTTTGTTTAATGAGTTGTTGTATTTAGCACAATTTGCCTTTTTAATATTCAAATCATTTGTTGGGTGTCTCAAATATATACAACTAGGAATCGTTAAAAAATTTCATCAGCTGAAAACAAAAGAACAAATCTGTTATTTTTTTTCTTTCTACGACTTCATAAAGTTTTTTCTTTTTTTTTATAGCAGAATTGAAGAAAAATGAGCTGAATTTAAATATTGTGTTGCAGGAGTTATGGGAGACCTTTAAGGTTTGAAGTTTTTATGGCAAGAAATTATATTTGCTATCAATAGGGTGGGGTTTTGGACATATGGGATTTTGTTTTAAAGTATTTACAGGCGCACTTTGCAATTTTTAGAAGTCAGCTTATGGGTTTGAAGCAGAGGTTCTTAAAGAGTAGATCATGATATTTTATAAATCATTAGAAAGCTGGCTTTATTACCTTTCTCATTAAAATCAAAATCTTAAACATTAACTATTAACATTATCATTAGTAAATCAAATACTTACATAAAATATGGGCAACCTTTGGAGCAGCTAGAAATAAATTAAAGAAAAGTAAGATTATAAAAATATTTAAATTTGCATTTTCCACTCTTCAATGAAAATTTCGTTAGAGGTAAGCTGGAGTTGTTAATCTAAGTTTATGGTATGGAGTAGTGTTTGAAATACAAATGATTGTAAGAACAAGATACCAAAATATACTCTAAAACTTACTTATTTACCAAACATAAAGGTTGTTCCTACCAGTTCCAAATCCAAACATAAATTACATCAAAAATAATTGTAAGCTACCATAAGACAGGCCAATTAAAAATTAATCAAAATAAATCCAATATTATACATATTTCACCAAATTAAACAAAGAAATAAAAAACTATTTACAGAAAAAATCTAACAATTCTAACACTTAAAAATATTTAAACTCCCTTAAGGCAAAACACTAAAACTCGTTCATCTATCTAAATGAAAAAAAAATTCAAAAATAATTTAAAGCTCACATGGAAAATACAACATACAAACATTAATTGTAAACCAAAACGAAAAAACAGGCCAATTTTGAAAGGTTTCGTTTCTAAACAATTTCAATTACTTACATTTTTTACAAAAGCACGCACCAAATCAAACAAAAAACGAATTCTACTTTCAATAGAACAACAAAAAAAATGTGCGTGAGACGTCAATAATAAAAATTTTAAATGCGATCATTACAAGACAAGAAATGAAAACAAATTCTATAGAAAACTTAAATAAGCCAAAGGCAATTCAAATTATAAATTATTGAAAGTTAGCTTGAAAATAAAAAGTTGAAATAAAATCAATAAAAGTAAAGTAAATAATAGTTTGAGAGAAATGGACAGACATAAAGGCCACAATATTTGTACGTTAATGTTAAGATTGATAAATCTTTACAGCTACTAATGATAATTACAATTAAAGCTTCCCTTTTTCTTTTGTTTAGTTTGGATAAAAGATTTGAAATTTGTGTAAAAGTGATACATTAAAACGGTAGAGATGTCAGAGACCCTTTTTTTAAAGGTAATTGTTATAAATGATTAGATGATAAAAAGAGCTAATATGGAATCTGAAGATATCGACAAATGTTTTGAGAACAGAACTAGAACTAGAACAGAACTAGAACAGAACTAGAACAGAACTAGAACAGAACTAGAACAGAACTAGAACAGAACTAGAACAGAACTAGAACAGAACTAGAACAGAACTAGAACAGAACTAGAACAGAACTAGAACAGAACTAGAACAGAACAGAACTAGAACAGAACTAGAACAGAACTAGAACAGAACTAGAACAGAACTAGAACAGAACTAGAACAGAACTAGAACAGAACTAGAACAGAACTAGAACAGAACTAGAACAGAACTAGAACAGAACAGAACTAGAACAGAACTAGAACAGAACTAGAACAGAACTAGAACAGAACTAGAACAGAACAGAACTAGAACAGAACTAGAACAGAACTAGAACAGAACTAGAACAGAACTAGAACAGAACTAGAACAGAACTAGAACAGAACTAGAACAGAACTAGAACAGAACTAGAACAGAACTAGAACAGAACTAGAACAGAACTAGAACAGAACTAGAACAGAACTAGAACAGAACTAGAACAGAACTAGAACAGAACTAGAACAGAACTAGAACAGAACTAGAACAGAACTAGAACAGAACTAGAACAGAACTAGAACAGAACTAGAACAGAACTAGAACAGAACTAGAACAGAACTAGAACAGAACTAGAACAGAACTAGAACAGAACTAGAACAGAACTAGAACAGAACTAGAACAGAACTAGAACAGAACTAGAACAGAACTAGAACAGAACTAGAACAGAACTAGAACAGAACTAGAACAGAACTAGAACAGAACTAGAACAGAACTAGAACAGAACTAGAACAGAACTAGAACAGAACTAGAACAGAACTAGAACAGAACTAGAACAGAACTAGAACAGAACTAGAACAGAACTAGAACAGAACTAGAACAGAACTAGAACAGAACTAGAACAGAACTAGAACAGAACTAGAACAGAACTAGAACAGAACTAGAACAGAACTAGAACAGAACTAGAACAGAACTAGAACAGAACTAGAACAGAACTAGAACAGAACTAGAACAGAACTAGAACAGAACTAGAACAGAACTAGAACAGAACTAGAACAGAACTAGAACAGAACTAGAACAGAACTAGAACAGAACTAGAACAGAACTAGAACAGAACTAGAACAGAACTAGAACAGAACTAGAACAGAACTAGAACAGAACTAGAACAGAACTAGAACAGAACTAGAACAGAACTAGAACAGAACTAGAACAGAACTAGAACAGAACTAGAACAGAACTAGAACAGAACTAGAACAGAACTAGAACAGAACTAGAACAGAACTAGAACAGAACTAGAACAGAACTAGAACAGAACTAGAACAGAACTAGAACAGAACTAGAACAGAACTAGAACAGAACTAGAACAGAACTAGAACAGAACTAGAACAGAACTAGAACAGAACTAGAACAAGAAAAGAACTAAAGTATTTTCAACTAGAAATGTTGACTCAAATCTTGATGACTTGCATAAGTTTTCTATTAATTTCTTTTAAAATTATCACATTGAACTCATTTTGATACAAAGACTTTTAAACCTAAACACTTGTTATCGATTATTTAGCTGTTAAAATGTTGTGTTCAATATAATTTTAAACAAAAGAAATCACATCTTTATTACACTACAAATCAAGCAAATCAATTTTGATTATTAAGCCATATTAAGAGGGCCCTCTTCTAAATATCCACTTCTATGTAGCTATATATATTAATACATTTTTAATTGATGATAATGTCACTTGTTATAGTCGTTGACGAATTGTGTCTTAAACTTTAAATATTGTGTCTGCTGTTTTTCTTATAATTTTTAATCATTAAAAGCATGTGTGTGTAAACCCACACATGTTTTTACATCATTCAGACACTTGAACATGTAACAGACACTTGTCTGCGATTTATTTTTTCTTTAGTTTTTTTTTTTTTGTAGAAATTTCTTTTGATGAAGGGAGAAAATAGTCTTACATCTCTACATCTTTTTTAATTTTTTTTTTTAAAGAAATAAAACTAAAATTTATAATCTCTAGTTGACAAACATTAATCAAGCAAAGTGCTTTTTGCCTCAAATCTATATTTTATCAACATGTATTTAAATTTGATTTGATTTGCTTGGCTTTTTTTTGAGAGGTTGTTGTTGTTTGCTTGACATTTTTTGTTAAATATTTGTGTAAATCTTTTTCTGGATTTAAAATAAATTGATTTTAGTTTATCTTAACAGCATAAACATAAATATTTTGAAGGTAAACATATGTTTTTTAGATCACCATATAATTTGTCTTGTTTTTTGCGGTGGGTGTTTAAAATTTTCTGAAAAGAAAAAAAAACCAACGAAAACTGAAATGAAACAGTGACATGGTGAAATATTATTTTGCGGTTTGGAAAAATAATAGTATTTAAGTTTTTGTGGTGTCGACTTGATTTGTTTTTGTGTCTAGTGGACATAAAAAATAAATAAATTTTCTGTTTTTAATACAAATAGAAATATATGTATATGATTTAGTCGGTCATACATAGTGTCAGATATTTTGAAAACCACGGACCAAGATTAGATGAAATATGTCTCCTCTAAAATTATTAGTTTTCTTCTTTTGCATATCATTTATAAAACAATTTTAAAAAGTTGTATTGATTCCCACATAAATGAAAGTAACTTCTAAATGATTAATTTTATTTTAAAATTTATTTTACAGGTACTCTAATTGTCATATTCGACTTAAAATCCCTCACACTTAATAACATTAATCAAGATTTATTTGTTTGGCAAACTAAACTAAAAATCCCTTAATTCTTTTATATTTTTACCAAAAAAAAGGAAAAAAAATTAACTTCTTAAGTAAATTTTTATTATATTTTCCAAGATTTTCCAAAAAAAAAAACAAGAATTCTCTACTTATTTTTATTATTATTTTCTTTGAGGATTATTATAGATTTTGCTCCTTTTTTTTTGCAGCAGCAACTTAAACTAAGTAAATCTGTTTTATGTGAGAGTGTGTTATTTTAAAGTGTGAAAATTCCTTAACAAACACAAGCAGACTTTACTACTTCCTCTCTCATGCCTTGGCAAACCATTGAACTACTCTCAACAATATTGAGTTAAAAGCATCTTCCTTTTTTTCCTGCAATCATTGCTGTAAATTTGTTGTAGGTGCTCTGCTCTGCTACTGCTGCTTGCTATTGTTGTTAAGGATATGTAGACGGATATGTGTGAAGTGTGTTTATCCTTTATGTGTTCTTTTTCTAATGTTCTGTGATTCTGCTTCAAAGCTGAAATGCTTTGCTATATGCAAACACATTGAAAAATTGATTTGGTTAGTGGGTGAGTGTGTGTTTACATATGTGTAAGTAAATGTATGTGTGAAAATCTTAAGATTTTTATATTTTCTTTAAAGATAATCCTCAACATTAACTTGTGTTAGTGAAGTAAGTAAAAAAAAACAGGAAGAGCAGCCGAAAAACAACATTAAACTGATTTGTTTTGCTGAAAAATAAACACACATATGTATTCCTATGTAAGAATTTTCTTTACTTTTTACTTAAAAATGAACGGGCGTGAAATTTTTTACCATAAAAATATGTTTATTTATATAAAAGTAAGAGAGAAAAAAATGTAGGGAAAACAATAAGGCAGGTGTTAGAAGTAACACAATCATATATTTAAATTCACACTCTTACATGTGTGCATGTATTTAAAAGATGAAGAAAGAAAAAAAACTTAAAAATAACATCAAACACCAAAGGAAAACATTAAAATCCTTACAGATTAAGGATGTGTAATGTGTTTTTGAAAAGTGTTTGTTAAAAAGAAAATATTAAACAAACTTTAGCCGTGAAATGTAAATCAAAATAATTGCAAGATTTATGGCGGTGAAGTGCCCCTAAGAAAAAACTTGGTAATGACTTGCAATAACTGTTTAATGTAGATACATACCTCCTATATTACTAAGAATGAGATGAATAATGTCTTGTTTATTATCTTTAGTATTAACTTCATTATTATTGTCTTATATTTTGGTGTACAACTATGTTTTTACTTCACCAAGTTTAAGCATTTTCAATACCAAACATTTCTGATCACCAAAGAATATTTATTTATGTTACAAACGAAATGACAAAATCAATATACTCACCATATTTTTGGTGGTGGGTATACGAATTTTTAGACATATATAACCCATTTTTTCACCAAAATTTTTTTTTAACAAAATTTAGTGTTGTCCCCTTCACATATTCCTTTTTAATTTCCTCATTTTTAATTTGCGACACCATAAAGTACGAATCGTAATAGAAAGCGGGGTGGATATAGACATGTATGTTGAAATCAATTTATAGTAGCTTCCAAATAACTTACATACATGATTGATACATCAATATAGGCGTTATAGTCCAATATAGGATGCTATTTAAAAATCGAGAAAATCGGCCCACAATGGCTGAAATATGAGCAAAAAACCGAAAGTATCTTGATTTTAATTACTTGTCACCAACTTGAGTGGCACGGGTATATATAAGTTTGTACTTTCTACATTTTTCATTTGCGACCCCACAAAGTATATATATTCTGGATCGCTAAAGATAGGGGTGTCGATATAGCCAAGTTCATCTGACCGTATGTCCGTCTGTATGTTGAAATCAACTTTCTGAGATATAAAAAACCAGGACAACCTCGATGTTTATCCTATTTATAACCTACATCACCATAGTGGGGAGAGTATTATGCGTTTGTGCAGATGTTTTTAACGCCCAAAAATATTAGTCTAACATCCACCTTAAAGTATACCGATCGACTTAGAATCACTTTCTGAGTCGATTAAACGATGTCCGTCCGTCTGGTCGGCTGGCTGGCTGGCTGGCTGTCCATGTAAACCTTGTGCGCAGAGTACAGGTCGCAATTTTGAAGATATTTCGATAAAATTTGGGACATATAACTTTTTCGGCCCAAGGACGAAGCCTATTAAAACTGGCAGAAATCGGTCCATTATTTCACCTAGCCCCCATACAAATGTCCTCTCGAAATTGGACTTTATACCTCCATTTTCTCAATATCTGGTTATCGTTTTGTCGTAACGATAAACCTCCAATTAACATTTTTTTTGGATGAGAACTGTCAGTTTATCGTCACGATAAAAAATAACCAGATATTGAGAAAATGGGGGTTACAAATACTTCAACTATTTTCGAAGACTTTTTATATATAGAAAATGTCACAAGTGATCTGGTAAGCCTGAAAACTTACTCAATGCTTTGTTTTCTATATGTCCTACAAATACACCAAGTAAAAGATAATTTTCAATTATTTATAAAAACAAAAAATCGATATACTCCAAATAGAGATGCTAATCGGGACTGATTTTTGAAAATCCCGGGGATAGGGATTTGGTAAAGAATCCCGACCCGGGCTTTTTGTTTCCGACATATGCTGCTACCGAAAAACAACTTTCATATTGGCAAAACCGTTTGCAAATACTTATAACAAATCTGCAAGTATTTTCCTCTTATTCCTTCAGAAATAAAGTGATATATTTCTTTTGCAAGTTGCAAATCTACATTATAACTTGGTTTCGTTATTGTTATTTAGGTTTTTTACATTTATTAACAATATCTTTTAGCCCTTGAGTAATCGAAATATTTTCATTTTGTTCGAGCTCCTCATCTGAGATAAAATCAATTTCGTTTGAAGAGGATTTAAATTGAGTTTTGTTAGATAACTTACAAACAAAATGTGAAGAATTGATTTTCCAGAGCCCCACTCTAGGAAAACCAAAAATACCGATTTCCTTTATTAACTATGTTGTAGCAGGAGTTGAGCTTAACAACTTTACTGAACATCACTTTGCGATATTCGGGCATGTAGAATGTCAAAATGCATAAAAAAGGCCCACATAAATGACAATTTCTCTTATTTATTTATGAAAAACGTGTTTGGAAAATCCCGGGATTTAAAATTAAAAAATCCCGCGCTTCGGGGGTTAAGAAATCCCGAAAACCCCGGGATTTTCGGGAACGAGATTCCCGTTTGGCATCTCTAACACCAAAGCATTTAAACTGTGTTTTACTTATTCCTAAGATATTATTTTATCTTCAAAAGGTCTTAAAACTTACATACGTTAACGATCTTCAGGTCAAATTTGATCCAAATAGAAAATAATTTTTGTTGATTTTGAAATTAAATTAAAGTCCTAAAATATCAAAAATATCAACCACTCATTTTTAGAAAATTTTCAATTTTAATTTCAAAATGGGTAACATTTTACCCGATGGCCTTATGAAGGATAAGAAAAACAGTAGTTCAGCAAGTATGATGAAAAGAGACAGATATATATTAGAGCTTGCAAAGATATATTGTAGTGCTACCAAAGCTCTGAAAAATGTAACATAATCATAAACCTAAGATAGTTGCTGACATTTGAAACAAAATAAAATATCAAAAGTTGATACTTTTAGCAAAAATTAAATATTAATTTATTTTAATAAATAAAACTTTGTTTCTTCTTATTTCTAGGCGTTTTAATATTTTTCCAAAAACCGGTTAACCGGTTATTATAAAAAAAACCGAAACCGGTATATTTTAAATTGCAATTTTTCGAAGAAAGCGAAAACCGGTTTCTTAAAAATGTCGAAGAATCGATCATCCTAGTATCTACACAAATTTCGCTTCAAATAAGTTTTATATATACAAAATTCATGTCACCAAATTTTGTTACGATCGGTCCATAATTAGTCATAGCCCCCATATAGACCCGATTTTGAAAATCACTTTAACGTGCTTAAATCACTTAAAAATGTTGGTATATACACAAAATTCAACATAAGTAACTTTCATATAGACAGAAATCACACGACCTAATTTCATTTTGATCGGTCCATAATTGGTCATAGCTCCCATATAAGGCCCACTTCCGAAAATCACTCACGAATATAAATTATTGATATTTTAAAACAAAAATATTTCTACTCATTTACTTGTATGGTCGGTCAAGCCCTACCATACTTTCTTACTTGTTTTTATATATCTGGATCGACATATATAAGGCCTTAATAAGTTGGACCTACAAAATCGAAAAAAATATTTTTTCACCCGATTTTTTTTTTTTCACTAAAAAATTAAAAATTCATCAAAAAAAGAACTTTTGTTTACCTAAAAATATTTAATATTTTTTTTTAAAAAATATAATTTGGTGAAGGGTATATAAGATTCGGCACAGTCGAATTTTCTTTTTCACAAAATTTTTTTTATCAACATTTGTATCTAGATTTTTCAGCCATTTTTATACCCATCGCCATGAGTGGCAAGGGTATATATGAGTTTGTCATTCCGTTTGTAATTTCTACATTTTATATTTGCGATCCCATATATATTCTGGATCGTTATAGAAAACGAAGTCGATATTGCAATGTCCGTCTGTATGTTGAAATCAACTTTCCGTAGCCCCCAAATAACTTACATACATGATTCATACATCAATATATCGGGAATTCTTCCGGCTCGGTTGCGACAAAATCGGTCCACAAATGGCTAAGATACAAGAAAAAAACCAGGACAACCTTGATTTTAGCCCTATTTTTGACCTATATCTGGATTACTAAGTCATTAATATGAAAAATATGGATATCTATTGATAGATATTTCAAAGTCCATTGCAACGATGTATATAAGGCTATATATAGTAAGTTGGACTTAAAATGGGACGAAATCGGAAAAAATATTTTTTAACCCGAATTTTTTTTTCACCCAAAAATTTTTTTTGTTTAAAATTAAAAAAAAAAAATTTTAAAATTTAAAAAAAAAAATTGGAAAAAACTTTTAAAATAGAATTAAAAAACAATTTTAAAAAAATTAATTCAATAAAAAAAAATTATTTTTAAGTATAATTTGGTGAAGGCACAGCCGAATTAGCTCTCTTACTTGTTTTGGTTATCATTGTTATAATTTTGAAAATATAAAATTTGGTATTTGATATATTCATGGAATTTAATGATTTAAAGTTTTTTGGAAAATGTTACTACTTTGACCCAGAACTCGAAACTTTAAATAAAATATTCTTCTTCTAAACTTTATCATATTTTGAAAGCAATGAAAATCGAAAAAAATGTTATTTCGCAGTATTTTTGATTTTTTAAACAAAAAAATGTAGATATGTGACAGTTAGTCCCAATTTGTTTATAATGTTCCACAATTGTCCAATCATAAAATTAATTTAGTTTTCATGTAATTTTTACTTTCTGTAAAATTATTTAAATCAAAATTAAATCTTTGCCATACATTTATTTCACAAATTATACCCACCTTCCGCTTGTAACAGCCAATTAAATAGTTTAAATTACAATATAATCTACCCCCCCCCCTTAAATCCGTTTAGTATTGCATTTTATAATTTAAGCTCACGTTTTTTCATTTAAAAGAAAAATTTACTTAAATTGTAGACACAAACACGAACTATGCATGTTTTATGTCTGACAAATAACATTTATCTTTTCTAATTTTAAACAATTTATGTTTTTAATGATTTTCTTTAAATCATCTAACAATTTATTCATTCACTTTACCTTTGTAAATAATTATACACTTGTTGCCATCTTGTATACTAAATCTTACACTCTCCTTCATGCAACAAGCAATGGTGGCTAACACAAAACAAATTTTCGTCTATATATAAAGTTTTGTATTTTGTATTTTAGTTGTGGCTTTTGTGAATCTTAATGATACCCACATTTTATTATTAAAGAAAAAGAAACAAAAAAAGTGCATTAGTAACAATTTAATTTTTTTTTTGTTTCGTCTTTTTAATGCCATAGAGTCGTATACAATTTAACAAGATGTTTAAATCTTGTTAACTTCACATTATGATACGTTAGTAGTATTTTAGATAGATATATACTATATTTTTTTTTTGGTTTTTATTTCTGCTTAATAAATTAGAGTTCATTATGGAAAAAATCTATGAAAAAACAAAATATAATGCAGCTGTTATTGTACTACTGGTGTACTTGAATTAAAAATGAAAAATTGTAGTGTATCAAACACCATACTCCAAAACAAAATCATATTGCCACAACAAGATACAAATACAACAAATGTTGCATTAACTTGCCGGAGCGGTATGATCAATCAAATCTCAATGTGGATTTTGTTTTTATTAAAACAAACAGCCAAGCTGCAGAGGGAAAAGTAAAATATAAATTAGTGTGATTATTGTTTAATGGAATTTAATTACTGAAACAGACAGAAAACATGTTTAAATTATAACAAACATTTTAATTAAAGAAAATGTTTATTTAAGTAGAACAGTATATATAACAGTTAAAGTTTGCCACAGAAACACAAATAATTGTTGAAATTTATTATTGGTTAAATAAACGTACGTCAAGTTAGTAAAATTTTTAAACAAAACTGCTATACAAATAATACAAAATGCAAAAAGTATAAAATGAAGTAAGTAAAAATGAAAAAATGAAAAAAATATACCAATATTAAACTATAACAAATTTATACAAATCTGGAAAATTTACGTTTCGAAAAAGACATTATTCAAACAATATCGCGCAAATTAACACTCGGAGGTATAGGGGTTTTTTCTTGGCGCGAAACGGTATGATCAGGTCTGTGCAGACCTATATGGGATTTTGATGGAAATACATATTCAGGCCTCCTAAAATTATGTGAAAATTTGTTTGGCATTCAATGGCTTTTTGCAATAGATGCAATGAAACCACAATTATGTACATGCATTATTAATGTGTGAAACACCTTACATTAAACATAGAAAGGAGCTTTTATATGTATAGTTTCGTTTTTTTAATTTTTCTTAACGTACAAATTATTCATAGGTCTACACATGACGTTTGAACCAAATCATTTGAAAATCGGGATTATGCCGAACCCAGATTCACAATCTGTTTGATTGTTTGCTCATTGTGTACGGAGAATGTTGCTCTAGGAAGTCATGAAGGGAGTTGTCTCTAACACTTAAAGCAGTAAAGTTATACACACATTTATACCAAAAAGGTCTGCACAGACCTGGTTATACCTCCGAGGGTTAAAAATAGTAGATTTTTGATGTTTTTTTATTGTCTTTTTTTATTAAAAAAAAAATTCTTTATGAACATATAACAATTTTCTATTTTTCTGTAAGGTATCTTTACGAAGAAGATCTTTGTATAAAAAACATGTCCTATTTTTCGAATATGTTGCCCCTACGACCTTCGGAATTTGACCTATTTTTTTATCAAAATTTCCAATTTGGCCCACATGTTCTAAGCTCCCAAAGCTGGGATCTGAAAACGAAATGCAGTTTCGGAAACCTTGATGTGTTCCTTATTTATTCGCAAAGTATTTTCTCAGCCATGAAGGAAGTGTGTAGCCTATGGGCAAAATTTAAAAAATTCCATTTTTGAGATTTTCGCTTTAATTTTTTAGGAATTTCGGGATTCCCTTTGATCTTTTGACAGGTTTTTTTTTCAATTTTTTATTTAGAATGACAAAATTAAAGAGCAAAATTAATAAATAAAGATTTTATTGCATATTTATAGAGTTTCTAAAACTAATATTTGTATCAACATTTTAATAGCATTGCAAATATTAGGAACAATTTGATCCACATTTATGCCAAACTATTTATATCCTACACCGCCATAGTGGGGAGGGTATTATGCGTTTGTGCTGATATTTGTAACACCCACCTTAAAGTATACCGATCGACTTAGAATCACTTGCTGGGTCCGTCCGTCTGTCCGTCTGTCCATGTAAACCTTGTGTGCAAAGTACAGATCGCAATTTTGAAGGTATTTCAATCAAATTTGGTAAATATTATTTTTCCGACCCAAGGACCAAGCCTGTTGAAAATGGCTGAAATTGGTTCATTATTTCATCTAGCCCCCATACAAATGTCCTCCCGAAATTGGACTTCATCGTTCATAAATGTTTAATTTATATATGTATCTCCACAAATTCCGCTCCAAATAAGTTTTATATATACAAAATTCATGTCACCAAATTTTGTTACTATCGGTCCATAATTAGCCATAGCTCCCATATAGATCCGCTCCCAAAAATCACTTTAACGTGCATAAATCTCTTAAAAATTCAACATAAATAACTTTCATAGAGACATAAATCACACGACCTCATTTCGTGGTGATCAGTCCATAATTGGTCATAGCTCCCATATAAGGCCCACTTCCGAAAATCACTCACGAATATAAATTATTAATATTTTAAAAGAAAAATGTTTTTGCTCATTTAATTGGTATAGGGTATAATATGGTCGGGCTTGACCGACCATACTTTTTTACTTGTTTTTTTTATGTAAGTTAATTTTTGGTCTTACAAAAAAAAATTGCAGTCAATATCTCCATTATATTCAAAAATCTGCCACTTTAAAATTCCTTCCTTCAAGAATATTGCAAGCTCTCTCTGGGATACACTTTACTTTGAAACAAAGTATCCGAAACTGGCTTAATTCGTTCTTGGCCTCAAAAGATGAGTAGTTCTCCATATGTTGCCAGAAAGAAGGAAAAAGGTAATAGCAAACAATACTTGGAATAAATTTATATTTTACAAATATTTCGAAATAAAAGTATAAAATTTGAAAAATCCTTAGCGCCAAATTATCGTAAGCGACAAAACACAAATTTTACAGGAGGTTTTTTTTGATTATTTTGAAATTTATACATAGAATTAAAAATGTTATGATGCGATATAATATAATTTCGTTCAAGCTATTTGTCTATTTTTCAAAAGTATTGATAACTTTTGACAATTAAAAATTCATGGAATACTTTATAGAAAAATATGACAAAAAATGTTTTTTTTATTGAATTTTGCATAGATAAAAATTTTTCCAATTGAAATTAAATTTTTATTTATAAATAGGTTTTAATGAAATTTCAGAGTTGTGTAGATTTTTATATTTAAAATGGAAAAATAAAAACAAGATTTGAAATTTGTTATCAGCAATCCCGGAATTCCCAGAAAAGTGTTGAAAAATTCCAAAAATGGTCATTTTTAGTTTTTTGGCTATAATATCCATACCAGGGTCGGGGTTATCGGAACCCTTTACAAAAAAGTTAAGAACATATTAAGTCATCTAAAATAGATTATTATAATTTGATATCGACTATGCGATTTAAGAATTTTGGCTCTAAAGTTGAATTTTATATAAAAAATAGGAGTTTTTTTGAATGGACCTGGTCCCCTCGGTATCAAAAATTATAATTTTTTTTTTTCATTTAAAATATTTGATGTAAAGTTAGCTTTCAAAAAGTACAAATTCATTATACATTCTCTTAGAATTTTTTTTAGATAACTTAAAAAGAATAAAAGTACTTTTTTCCCCAAAAAATAGAGAAAAATCACCTTTTTTATTTTTTTAAATTCAAATGCATGTAACTTTGGACTCAGTCATGATTTTTAACCAATTCTTTGTTTATTTGATATATACATCTGTTGTTAATCCAGTAAAAAGTGGAGAAAATCGGGAAATATTTGGAACCGCGGTCATCAAAAAACTGGAGTAGGGTGTGTAAAAATGTTGAACATTTAATTTACAAATGCGAATATCTCCTAAGCTATAACAGATAATTGATAGCTCGATGTAGTGCTCGATGAGAACATTCTACATGTATAATGGTTTTGAGATCGGAACTCGAACCAAGAAATAATATCGTTTTAAAAATGTAACATACCCGAGGAGCCCTACTTTGATGGCCCTTGGTCGCGCCCCTGGTGGGTCCATGAGGTCCACGTTCAAAACTTGAACTCGACAGCACTTCTTCTTTGCGCATGTGAAATTTTATTTAATTTCTGCAATAAAACAATAATTTAAAAAATGTCGCTTACGATAATTTGGCGCTAAGGGCTGACATTATGATAGCATGACAAAATTAAAACAAATTTTATGATTTTGTTTTTTAATTTTTCTTATTTTTCTTATATAATAAATGGAAAAATTAAAAATTTTCTTTATCGTTAAAAGGTTACTCTGTAATACAAAATTAGTATTTAAGTAAAATTGTTTTATGCTAAATACCCAATTTATATAATTTTTTTATTTTCCAAAAATTATGTCATAAAGTGACTTATATCTTTGTACTAAAATGAAACCTTTGTGACAATATTTCATCAGATTTTGTTAAAATCAATCAAAATATTAAATACAGTTTGAAACATGATTTCAAAACTAACATAGAGATTATCAAATACTGGACTTTGACAAATGTCACATTGTAGTAATTAAGCCAGAGGATGTTGCATGAACATGTCAGAACTTGTCGTGTTTTGATGTAAAAGAACTCAATCAATAACAATCAAAAAAATTTGTCCCAAATTATTAAAATTTAAAAACTTTTTAGTGAAATAACTGGCAACATCAAATATCAGAATTTATCAATTTCTTATTATAAAAAAAATCTTAAATCGAAGAAATATTTTTAGACAGAATAACAACATTTTTAAGATCACATAAATTCTACACAAAATTATATGAGTTGGACTAAATTTTTTTTATAAATCATTTTAAATATTTAAAAAATTCCAAGAATTTGTAATTACAGCAAGTATAACAACAATCGCCAAGTTCAATAACTTTTCTTTTATCTCCCTCCAACAGCGACCTTTAAGCTGACCCCTAAAAGTAAATCCATCATGTTTTAGAAAAAGTTTTCATTGTTCACTCTTAGCACATTCCCTACTTTTATTTTTCAACGAATACAACTCAAAAAGCTTTTAATAACATAATTTTTCTGGTCAGTTAATAAAACTGTCACCACAAATGTATATTTTATAAAAATTATTTTATGCTGCTCTTACAAGAAACGAAATTTTTTTTTTTAATAAATCGTTGAAAACCAAAAAATTTGTGTTAAACAGCCAAAAATATGAAAGAAAAAAAAATATTGTCATATAAAAATGAATAATGTTTGTGAAGCAGGCAAAGTTTATAAATCTTTTTCTAAAATAACAAACAACAAAAAAATAATGTTGTATGTATGTAGAAGCATCCATATAATAATAATTATATTGTATATAAATTTTATACAAAATACTAAAATACTTTTTTTGTATAAGAGTACTATGTAGCTACTGTAAATGACCTTTGGAAGCTGTTTGTGTTTATATAAACAACAAACAACATTATTATAACAAATATAATTTTTTTTTTTATAAAATTTCTTGTGGCTTTTTGATAATGGGCTACAAACCAACCACATGTTTCTTTTTTCGGTCTTTGGTAAAGTGCCATAAAACAAAGTGTGAAAGATGGAAAAAAATGTAGATTTCTTTAATGTAAACATTAAAAATGAATATTTATCAAGAAGGAGATGTAAGTATGAAAAGTGTAACAAGTGTTTGTTTGGGCCCTATAATTTAAGAAAGGAAGGGAGACTAGTGGAAGTTTTGGAAGGAATTGGCTGATAAGAAATCTAGTTGTAACAAAGATCTGGAATATTGATTGTCAAAATCCGAATCACTTAAAATACCTGATTTTTGTGAGCAGTAAATTCTCTAGTTTAAGACCTCGTTTGACTGGAACGACCTACCGATTTAATCATTTCTAAATGTCGTAACATTCCACAATACAGTGACCTGCATTGTTCCAAAGGGAGTGAAAGCGTCAAACACTTAGGCAAAGGATTTTACTTTCTGAATCTAAACATACTTATATCAAGAGCACATCAGTGTAGTAGGATTAGTAAGATACATTGAGAAATTTTTTGAATTTGGCATTTTAATACAAGTATCCTTGAAGAGAAACATTGTTGAAACGTAAAATCTGCGTACATGATCTGTGGCTAGTCCTATTGTTGGAATGACTAAGGACCATATGATTATCTGTTTTAAAATAGGAACAGTCACGATAACAAGACTGACCAAAATAGGAAGACTTCAATGGGCGCTAAATTCCACTTCAGTGGAATTCAAACATTTTCTGTCTACTTAGGAAATTGGATGGAGAGTGCACTTTAAACATTTTGTCCATTACTGATGCCAATACCTGCAAACTTTCCATTAAAAAACATTTTACCAAAAGCAATAATGAACAAGTAAGAAAGTATGGTCGGTCAAGCCCGACCATATAATACCCTACACCAAGTAAATGAGTAAAAATATTTTTCTTTCAAAAAATATCAATAATTTATATTTTTGAGTGATTTTCGGAAGTGGGCCTTATATGGCAGCTATGACCAATTATGGACCGATCACCTTGAAATTAGGTCGAGTGATTTATGTCTATATTAAATTTAATTATGTTGAATTTTGTGTGTATACCAACATTTTTAAGCGATTTATGCACGTTAAAGTGATTTTCGGAAGCGGGTCTATATGGGAGCTATGACTAATTATGGACCGATCGTAACAAAATTTGGTGACATGAATTTTGTATATATAAAACTTATTTGGAGCGAAATTTGTGTAGATACATAGATAAATTAAACATTTATGACCGATAAAGTCCAATTTCGAGGGGACATTTGTATGGGGGCTAGGTGAAATAATGTACCGATTTCAGCCAGTTTCAATAGGCTTGGTGCTTGGGCCGAAAAAGTAATATGTACCAAATTTGATCGAAATATCTTCAAAATTGCGACCTGTACTCTGCGCACAAGGTTTACATGGACAGCCAGCCAGCCAACCAGACGGACGGACATCGTTTAATCGACTCAGAAAGTGATTCTAAGTCGATCGGTATACTTTAAGGTGTGTGTTAGACTAATATTTTTGGACTACTACTATTCTGCAGTGCTGTAGTATTACTGCATATACGAACAGTCCGGGAATACCATTACTCTGGTAAGGACGTCGAAAACCCTTACGCCAATTCATATCTGTACAGCATACCCACTTTTACTACAACCCTCATAACTAAGCAACATGAAGACAATGATTACCCACTCTGCAGATTTGTCAATCATGATAGGAGACTTGGATTGTCGCTCAATGACTTCTATATCAGTTATCATAGTGAAGGAGAGGAGGAAACTATCTTTCATTTTCTCTGTCATTATCCGGCACTGGAAATCAAGAACTTATATAGATCTCTACGCCATCGTTTCTTCGGCAGTCAATTTGAACTATGGAATATGAAGTTGGAATGCATTGAAGCCTTTATTAGGAACATGAACTATTTACTGGAACCGAATATGTAAATCGGGCCTCCAGGAGACCCCAAATCTCTTAAGTGACTGGAAATCCATAAATTTTCTCCTCGAATTTTTCAGACTCATTATCATATAAAGTAGTTTCCCTCTTTTCTCTTCTACTTCTTTTCTTTATTACCTCTTTCTCACTATTTCTTCTGTTTTCAGGCAATACAAAGGGACCAAATGAAGGGCCCTAAGTGAAATGTACGATTAGACAGCCGTCTGTTAAACTAAATCTAAGGAGACTAACATGATTTCATATAATTTACCGATGGCATCATCAAATATCTGCTGTTCTCCAGTGTACACGAAACTGTTAGAAAATTCCGTGAAAACTACATTTTAAAAGACGATCACATCATTTATTCTAGTAGACTGTTACAGCTGAAGCAGTAAGACTATCAGATCCTCGCCTCAGGCCCATTCCTATGACCGGTGATTGATCAATTACACTGCTTTGGTGTGGTAATTTTCGTTGATTAAAATATTCAAAGCTACCAAAATTACCTTGAAATACAAGAACGGAGTTTCACCCAGTCATGGATCATAATATCATATTCAGAAAACAGTTCCTGCTAGAATATCTTCGGAGAAGTTTGACTGAAATGTAGTTTCATGAGGACACCATAAATTCCGCGCTAACAGGATGTTGTAGGTTAGATTATCCAAATCCGAAAACCAGTCGAGCTTATTTTAAAATATTGTTGAATAACTTTGCTCATATTTATTGAAATATATATTAATATAGAAATATAAATGATCCGAGATTTTCCCATTTGGACCACCATTTACCGATAATTTTCGTATAAAAAACAGATTTTGGTTGTAAATATAAGTGATCAGAAATGATTGCCCTTTTTATTTGGACCATGTTTTAGTTAATTTTTATATAAAAAACGATTTTAGGTTGAAAATATAATTGATCACAAATGATCGTCATTTTTCCATTTGGACCAATATTTACCGACTTATAGCCACTTTTACGTTTTATTTAATTTTCATATAAAAAATAGATTTTTTATTTAAAATATAAGTGGTTTCATTTCGGCCAATGCACGCTCCAAATGCATCAGATGCGTTCAGTACAGGTTCCCTGTGATGGCTTGGTCCGATTTCAGCAGCTCATAATAGATAGGACCCTTTTGCACCTACCAAAAACAGAGAATTACCTTAGTGTCATGGATATTTGGCTTTGATGTTGATTCGGCTGGTTGGCCGGGCTTCATATACGATCTCTTACTTTTCGGGTTATTTTATTGGGTTCATTTTTCATCGCAAGTAATAATTCGGTGCAAACATGATTTTCTTTAATAGCATTCAAACATCATTTCGGACATGCAAAATCGTTTATCAAGGTCTCTCGGCTTCAATTCGTATGGAATTTTTTATTTAAAATATAAGTGATCGACATTTTTCCATATAAAAAAATCGGTTTTTGGTTGTAAATATAAGTGATCACAGATGATCGTACTTTTTCCATTTTCTCCATTGTTTAGCTACTTATAGCCACTTTTATGTTTCACTTAATTTTCATATAAAAAACCGATTTTTGATTGAAAATATAAGTGATCACAGATGATCGTCCTTTTTCCATTTGGACCAATATTTACCAATTTATAGCCTTTTCTGTTTTACTAGATTTTCATACAAAAAACAATCTATTTTGGTTTGATAATTTTTCCATTTTAACCAATATCTACCGACTTATAGCCACTTTTATGTTTTACACGATTTTTATATAAAAAAAATAGATTTTTGTTTGAAAATATAAGTGAAAACACATGAACTATCTATAAAAGTAGAACTTTGAATACAAATTTTATACAAAACCGGTGAACCGTTTTTTTTTGTCACTCTGTTGGTCGAAGAAGTTTAAAAATTAATTATACCACGAACATACAATTCAGATTAAACAGTATTTAGTAAAGTGTTGAAAAATATATAAAATTTGTATTCATTTCTTAGTATAACAGTTCTGAATCTTTTAAGACAATAAAAACTCAATTTTCGAAGCTGATCATTTTATATTAATCCAACTGTTTTGAAAGAAACTGTTATACTGATAAAAAAAGTTTACATTTTAGCCTCACTGTGAAATATCAGCTTTTTTCTAATTTTCTTAGTATAACAGTTACAACTAAACTGTTATATTTATATAAATTAAGTTTATAATATAATTTGTCATAATCAAAAATAAGATAGACCATATTAAGGTTTGATTATAACAGTTTTAAAAGTGTTATACTTACGTTCATTTATTATAAATTTAAAGTTAAATTGATTTTCATAAAGTATATACTTTAGACAGAACAATAAACACATTTTCTTTGTACTTGCATAAAATTTTTCAAAATTTTAATTTAAATCAGTTCACATTATAATCTCCAATTTAGAAAGAAAATTAAACAAATTTTCTTAGTATAACAGTTTCGAAACTGTTATACTAAGGAAAATACTAAGGAAATATATAAATAATTCTTAGAGGAAAATGTGTTTAATTTGTTTTATAACCTTATAATAAAGTATAACACTTTAGAGAAGTCTGATTAATCATGCTAGTCTGCAGGCTTCTACTTTCAGTTTTAAAATGTTTTGTTTTGTCTTCCGTCCTACCACAATCTAAATGTGATAAGTTAAACATTTGTTTGCTTGCTGTAAAATGTTTATAAAAGGAACGCGGTAAAATAGCTTTGTGAAAAAAATAGCCTTAAGGGCGCGAAAAAATAATGTTAAGTGGAAGCTCAAAGTACAAGTAAAAGGAAAAAAGAAATTATATTTAAATGCCAAAGCTTATTGTTAAAATAAACAATTAAATTAAATCAAAACAAAATAATGTGGAGATTTTATTTACTTTTAAACACAAAGTTGATTGACATTTTCTTAAAATATAACAAAAAGTTTCATATTTAAAATCTCATCAAATCAATATAAAGATATTTGATATTTTTCTATAACTATAAACGAAATAATGATTTGTTTGCTAAACATTTCAAACTATTTGAAAGCAAAAAAACAACAATAGTTTGTATAATGTTAAATGAAATTGGAAACAAATTTCTAAAAAAAATAGAAAAAATCTTACACTTTATTATGTATTTTATAATAAAAAGGTTAGTGTTTTCATTTGCTATACATATTTATTTAACACCCTTCTCAACAACCATTTCAGAAATATTTTCATTTCATTATAATATTTTGCTAACAAATACAATATTATAATAGAAACGTATGACAGCTTTACATACTCTTATTTTCGTTATGACATTTGATATTTTGTCACATATGCTCTTTACTCTTTTGTGCATATGAGTATTACTTGTATGTTGAAATATTAGAGGGTCCTTTTATAAATTCTTATTTCATTTTAGTTTTCCATCTTTAAAATGGTGTTTCATTGTTTTTCTTTTTCAAACAATGATTTGTAATTTTGTTAACATTTGCACTATATTTAAAACAAAACAACTGAATTAGTTTAAAGGAAATAGGGGATTTTTTTTTGTTATTTTATAACAGAACAGAAAATGTCATTTGTTTAAATAAATAAAGGGGGCCAACATGTCAAATAAGAAAATAATGGAATCAATATATCAAATGGTAATAGTTTATCATTTCATCACATTTGTACATATAAAACAAATAAGAATAATAGTTTTCACGTAATGAAATGCAATTTCTTAATGAAGAGATTTATATATAAGGAGATATAAGATAAACGAAATACCTATGATTCGGCTCAAATTTAATTTTCATTCTAATAGACACATAGTAGATACTGCTCATCTTTTGAGGCAAAAATCGAATCAAGCCAATATCGGATACTATGATCCAAAGTGAAGCTTATCCCAGAGAGATCGATCTGCATCGATCGAAACAAGTAGTAGTCGGGCAGGGCAAGGTCTGAACTGTAAAGCGGGTGAGGTAAAACTTCCCAACCACTTCATTCTAAATACCTTTTAACAGGTATTGCAACATATGGCCGATCATTATGGTTTCATTTCGGCCAATGCACGCTTCAAATGAATCAGATGCGTTCAGTACAGGTTCCCTGTGATGGCTTGGCCCGATTTCAGCAGCTCATAATAGATATGACCCTTTTGCACCCACCAAATACAGAGAATTACCTTAGTGTCATGGATATTTGAATTTGATTTCGTATCGGCTGGTTGGCCGGGCTTCATATACGAACTCTTACTCTTACTCTTCGGGTTATTTTATTGGGTTCATTTTTCATCGCAAGTAATGATTCGGTGCAAACAAGATTTGCTTTTATAGCGTTCAAACATCATTTTGGACATGCAAAATCGTGTATCAAGGTCTCCCGGCTTCAATTCGTATGGTACCCGATTTCCCATCTTTTGTAAGAATCCTTCTCGTGTTGAGTTTGGCAAAAATCTTCATGTACTAATGCCTCCAATTCTTGGTCTTCAAACTTTTTTGTCTGTCGTGGGCGATCTTTGTCTTTGCTGTCAAAATCACCACTTCTGAACTAATGGAACACATTCACCATAAGCTTTGGTGAGCTTCAGCAGCCTTTTTTTAATTTAAAGAAGGAAAGCAAAACATCCCGCATATTTTTTGTGAAAAATTTTTTCGAATAAATTTTTTCGAGAAAAAATAAATTTTTTAGTGAAAAAATAATTTTTTTAGTGAAAATTAAATTTTTTAGTGAAAAATCAATTTTTTAGTGAAAAATCAATTTTTTAGTGAAAAATCAATTTTTTGGTGAAAAATATGGTTTTTATCCTGGTAATTCCCGGTACAAATTTCCCGGGAATTTTGCCAATTTTTCACTACCCGACGAAAATACATAAAGGGTCCTCATGTAAACGCTTAAAAGCCTCGCAAACTGTGCAATCTGTGCATTTTTACACTCTCGCAAATGAAATGTCAAAAAATGTATGGAAATTCGTTTGCACAACTCCGATAAGTTTGCGCGACAATTTAGACTCGCAAACTTGAATTTATTGTGCATTTGATGAATCAGCTGCTTTTGTTTACTTTTATTTATAAGAAATAAAAATAAAATATAAAAATTTTGTGCATGTGAAAATTGTGTATCTTTGGAACAGAATGATTGTATTAAATGACACTGTGTATGAAAACATTAACCAACAGCTAGAACATAAACAAAGTCCTCCAAACTATGTATACCACCGTTTGTTCCAAAGATTTAACTTTTATTCAACATTTTAAAATTAAAATTTATACAATTTGAAAAAAAATTATTAAAGTTTTTGTTGAATTTATGTATTTTTATTTGACAAATATAAATTTTCTGTATAAACTTGCACAAAATTGAAAAGGTGGGTTCATGAAACATGTCGCGCAAATTTGCCCATTTGCACAAAGGGGAAACTTAAGCGTTTAAATGAGTACCCTTATAGAAAACAAGTTAGAACTCTATTTTTTCACCAAAAAACAGTGGAAAGTTTTTTAGAGTTTTTTGCTTATATCTCGGCAATAATAGACCTTATTATTATTATTTATTTTGGAGAAAATTTAAAAAGTGAATTCATTATTTATAGAATTTATTTCTTATTGAATCATTCTAATTTCTTTAAATTTCTTCTTCAAATCCATAACAACACAACTTCAAAAATTTATTAAATGATTAACTTGTTCTCAAAAAGGCTTGAGACAATTTTTTCGATTAATTTTAACAAAAATTTTAACATTAAAAGTTTGAATAAATTCTGTTATTAATTAACTTTAAAATTAATTCAATTTAAACAAAGGCTTTGGAATAAATCTAAAAAATTAAATCTTAGGAATGGATTTATGGAATGAAAGGCTTATATTTTTTATTAACGGATTAAGATTTCAGTGAATTAAGCACAAATTTTATTAATTAATTAAATTTTCTAGTGAAAAATCATTCTAGTGAAAATTAAATTTTCTAGTGAAAAAACATTTTTCTAGTGAAAAAACATTTTTCTAGTGAAAAAACATTTTTCTAGTGAAAAAACATTTTTCTAGTGAAAAATCAATTTTCTAGTGAAAATTCAATTTTCTAGTGAAAATTCAATTTTCTAGTGAAAATTCAATTTTCTAGTGAAAATTCAATTTTCTAGTGAAAATTCAATTTTCTAGTGAAAATTCAATTTTCTAGTGAAAATTCAATTTTCTAGTGAAAATTCAATTTTCTAGTGAAAATTCAATTTTCTAGTGAAAATTCAATTTTCTAGTGAAAATTCAATTTTCTAGTGAAAATTCAATTTTCTAGTGAAAATTCAATTTTCTAGTGAAAATTCAATTTTCTAGTGAAAATTCAATTTTCTAGTGAAAATTCAATTTTCTAGTGAAAATTCAATTTTCTAGTGAAAATTCAATTTTCTAGTGAAAATTCAATTTTCTAGTGAAAATTCAATTTTCTAGTGAAAATTCAATTTTCTAGTGAAAATTCAATTTTCTAGTGAAAATTCAATTTTCTAGTGAAAATTCAATTTTCTAGTGAAAATTCAATTTTCTAGTGAAAATTCAATTTTCTAGTGAAAATTCAATTTTCTAGTGAAAATTCAATTTTCTAGTGAAAATTCAATTTTCTAGTGAAAATTCAATTTTCTAGTGAAAATTCAATTTTCTAGTGAAAATTCAATTTTCTAGTGAAAATTCAATTTTCTAGTGAAAATTCAATTTTCTAGTGAAAATTCAATTTTCTAGTGAAAATTCAATTTTCTAGTGAAAATTCAATTTTCTAGTGAAAATTCAATTTTCTAGTGAAAATTCAATTTTCTAGTGAAAATTCAATTTTCTAGTGAAAATTCAATTTTCTAGTGAAAATTCAATTTTCTAGTGAAAATTCAATTTTCTAGTGAAAATTCAATTTTCTAGTGAAAATTCAATTTTCTAGTGAAAATTCAATTTTCTAGTGAAAATTCAATTTTCTAGTGAAAATTCAATTTTCTAGTGAAAATTCAATTTTCTAGTGAAAATTCAATTTTCTAGTGAAAATTCAATTTTCTAGTGAAAATTCAATTTTCTAGTGAAAATTCAATTTTCTAGTGAAAAATTAATTTTTTCATAAAAAAATTATTTTTTATGAAAAAATTATTTTTTATGAAAAATATTTTTTTTATTGACTCTTGAAGGGACTCTTTGAACTTAAAAGATAACTTTTATGAACACACATAAAGTAAATCAAATTTGTTACATGTTAGGTTAATACAACTTTACTTAAGCTCACTTTAAATATTTGCACATTCTAGAACCTACTAAAAAGCACGCTCATTGGTCAGTTCTTGTGCAATTGACAAAAACAACAATACAGCAACACATAGTACATGAAAAAATGAGAAGCGCATAGTAAGCTGTCTTTGACTTTAGAGAATTTTTTACAAGGTGTGTGATTTGCATGCATTATTTTAAGGTATAATAAAGAATTGGTTATAAAGTATTATATATCAATGGAAAGGTATTGAAATCTAGTTTTCAAAACAATTAATGTTTTGGCAACTTGTTTATAATTTTTTGATGAAAATGAATAAAATGTAAAATAAATATTTTTTAGAGAAATAGAACTATTCCCATGTTGCAAAAATTTTCATTTTCAAATTTTTTACTTTCGACTTGCAACATTAAAAGAATAAGTTAGTTTTAAAAGAACAATTTTTTTTCTTATAACTTTTCTTTTAGCAAATTGAATCATTTTAACTCCATCTTTGATTATTTTCCATAAATTTAAACTAAATTACTTCCTGTATTTCATCTACACATATTGAGTAATTTGTTAAGCATCATTGCTAATTTTAAATTACAACTTTGCATTTTCCTTCAAAAAAATAAGAAAACTAAAAGAAAATCAAAATAACACTCACAAAACTAAAAGGAGAGGAAATCACTTCTAAGATCTTTAAGTTTATTTTAATGCTAACGATGCAATATTTCCTTCAGCACATATCTGCACAGACAAATTGTTCAAAAAAACCAGAGAAGAAACTAAAATCTAGAAAAGCAACATTAAGACTAATGAGATCTGTTTTTTTTGTAGCAAAATATGCCTTCAGAAAAACACAAATGACTTGAGGTCTTAATATTATTTTTCTTTATAGTTTTTCTTTTCCATTTGTTTTTTGTTTTTGGGTGTAGATCACAAGTGTATTCAGCCATATAAGAAGATGGATCTACGTTTGATAAACTCCCTCATTTGAAATTGCTTTCACAAGATTTGGTTGCTCTCTCTTAGTCTTCAGTAATAACTACAATAATAGGGCTGCAGATGATAATGATGATGTCTTTATTGTGTTTAAATATGTTCTAGGAAAATCTAAGGAAATGAAATTTATGCTTTAAATAAATATAAATAAAGCTTACGTTATTTTTATTAGCCGGAATTTAAACAAAATAAATGTTTAGTTAGAAATTTGTAGCTTTTGAAGTAGGTGGTTTAATTGGAAAAATTTGTAATTAATTTCATGGCTTTTTATTGTTTAAATAAAGAGATTTATGGCCTAAATCAGTTTAATTAGTATAAGTTGTAATTGGTAGTAAACTGGGAGAAACACATATATAAAGATTTATGTTATTAAAAAAGAAATGGAAAATGACAAAATGCTTTATGTAAACATTTAATCAGTACGTCAAAAAAAAAGAATTTTCTACAGAAAACTTTGCATTTATAAACCCAAATTTCATATAGAACACCTTGCATATAAAGGGTCTTCCAATAGGGCATTCCAAAGTTTAATAGTTGATAGTGGCCATATTGTTGAAGCAACATACTTATGTCGAAATGGCTGTCATTTATTCTGTCATCTTTTAAAATTTATTTTTGGAGCAGCACTCAGGGGATGTCTCCTGCTCATGCTAAGCATTATGTGGGAACTAGGAAAATAGTTTATGGGAGGGAAGAAAGAGGGAATAGTGTTTGTGGACATTCGATTTGAACTTTCCAACATTCAACAGTGATAGGAAACACTTAAGTGGGAAGTTTGTTCAACATACGAACATTACGGCTAAAGAACAAATTTTCGCAGACGTGTGTTGTGCGGTCCACTGGCCTATCGACCACAAATGAAAACGTGTATTAGGTAAAAATCTGCGGGTATCAGGAATAAGTACCCCAATTTTACCACTGTAGTGCCGATAGAATAGTGAAACGCAGCCCACATTGAGTCGGTGTTGCAGCTAATCAATAGAGTTGGATACCCTACTGTCACCAATAATAATCTTCGCCTTCTCCTGTACGCGGTCAAGAAGCTCCAAAATAGACTCTGAAGCACCTACAACGTTTCAGAAAACCGAGACACTAGAATTCTTTTTTCGACACTTGAAAAATGTGTTTAGACCAGCAGAAATCACATTGCATTTTCATACCCAGGACATCAAGAGCGTCTGATTCCACAATGTTTACACCACCCATAAATACAGATGAAGCGACATGGTCTGTCCCCATTCAGATATTCAGATATCATAAAGTCGCGATTAAGGCAATCATTTATATTTTGCCTCGATTTCCTACAGGTTTGGTCTATAACTGAATGAATATGAATGGCAACTGTTGCTGTCATCTGCTAAATAATATATAGGGTTGTCTGAATTAGCAGCTCGTCTAGAAAAATAAAGAATAGAGTAGGAGAAAGAACAAAGCCATGCGGTACCCCTGAATTTATCTTGAACTCTTTTGATAAAATCCCATCTATAACAACTCTATCGTGCGATCTCTCAGAAAGCTCGATTTAAATCGAGAGAACTTACCAACGACAACAAAAACAATAGGTTTTGATAAAGGTGGATCAGGCCACACTTTATTGAATTCCTTGAAAACATCAAAAAAAGGAATGACACCTTTTCCCCGATAGGAAGGCTAGCAAGTCTCCAGCAGAGCATCCTGTACGAGAGCCGAACTGGAGGTCATTAACTAAATTGCTGGACTCCAAATAGTTAACAAGATGTTAGTTTACCATACTCTTCATAACCTTGGAAAATGCGAAATAAATTGCTAATGAACGTAATTGTTTTATCAAAATGGATGTGTTGTACTGTTCGTTTTTCATAAAACAATGATATTCAGCAATGAGGCAAATTTCTGGATTTGGGACGATACCAATCCACATAAGAGCATTACACCATCGTGTAATGTGGTTTTAACAAAACACATATTTTATAACATTGAACATTCTGCTCCAACGTTTTGAGGGCATGGTCATCTCACATGGAGGTGATGTGAATTGGCCGCTGAGATAGTGGGATTAATCACCATTCAAATTTTACTTCTTGGTATTTCTTAAGTCGCTGTTCTATGTGTATAAGCCACAAACCAGAGCCAACATAACCCACACAATCGGTCAATTTCAGCAATCGGTAAATTTTAGCACCACCCAGCAAAGACTCGTCGGATATTTACACGATGATATATTCCATACATAATGGCATCGATGGGCATTTCAAACACCTTGTTTTATTGGCTGTATGAATAAAAAATGCGGGAGTAAGTTATGTCATTTTGAAGGGTACATATCTGCCATTTATTCTCATTTAATTACTGAATATAATAGTGTAAACAACATAGCTATTTTTGCTTCGAAAATTTCGAATTTTCCACCAACGAATCGTCATAAGAGGAAAGTTTTGATTTACTTCTTTAATTTAAAAGAAAGTGATAGCGAAGCACACCGCTTGCTAACCAAAGCTAATGATGAATGTGTTCAATGTCCGAAAAATGGTTTGTGTAGTTCAGAAGTAGCCAAAAAAGTTTAAAGACCAAGAGTTGGAGGCTCCACTTTACGAAGATTATTGTAAACATCAACAAGAGTTTGCTAAATCATTGGGAGCTACTCAAGCACCAATTTCAAAATGTTTGCGAGCAGCATGATTCATTCAAAAACATGGAAATTCGGTATAATACGCATTTAAGCCGAGAAACCTTGAAGAACAATTTAGTATGTCCGGAATAATGCTTGAGTGCTTTAAAAGAAAATCATTTTTGGACCGAATCATTTACTTGCGATGAAAAGTGGATCCAGTGCAATAACCGAGTAACAGATTGTAAGTGAACCAGACCAACCATAATGAACACCAAAGCCCAATATGCATACATGGCGCTTAGGTAATGCACTTTATTTGATATGATCAATAGCGATTTAGCTATTACGAACTGCATAAATCTAACCATACCATCACTGGGAACCTGTAGTGAACGCAATTCGAAAATAATGAGAGCAGTGGTCAAAAAATGACCAGAATATGTGGGCAGACATGAAACCGTAATATTTCATCATCACAACGCTCGGCCACATTATGCAATACCTGCTAAAAACTATTTAGAAAGATGCGGTAGGGAAGTTTTGCCTCACCCGCCTTATATTCCAGACTTTGCTCCCTTCGAATACTCGATGCAGAACGCTCTCTCTGGGATAAGCTCCACCTTAGAACAGGGTATCCAAAATTGGCACCAACAGATGAGAAGTTCTTTTGTCACAGAATCCATATGTTGCCAGAAATATGGGAAAATGTCATAGCTAACAATGGCCAATATGTATTGTACAAATGTTTCAAAATAAAAGATAAATATTTAAATTTAAATATAGGAAAAGCTTAAGAAAGACCCTTTATAAAGTCAAGTTTCATAGAGAAAATCTTTTGCCAACTTAGACAAATTTCCTAAATAAAATCTTTAATCTATTAAGACAAATTTCATGGTTAAAATCTTGAGTCTATAAAGACTAGTTTCTTATAGAAAATCTTGTCTCTATAATGACACATTTCCTATAGAAAATCTAGAAAGATATATTTCCTTATGATAATCTTGTATCTAGAAGGACGAATTTCGAATAGAAAATCTTGTGTCCAAAACTAAATTTCCTAAACAAAGGCTTGTATATATAAAGACAAATTTGCTCTTTCAAATCCTGTCTCTTTAAATATAAATTTCGTAGAGAAAATCATGTCTTTTTAAAGATAAATGTTCTATAGAAAATATTATATCTATAAAAACAAATTTTCTATAGAAAAACTTGTGTTTTTGAATAAACATTTCTTATAGAAAATCTTGTGTCTTTAAAGAAAAATATCAAATAGAAAATATAGTGTCTCTACAGACAAATTTGCTACAGAAAATCTTCTGTTAAAAAAGACAAATTTTGTAAAGAAAATATTTTCTCTACGAAGAGGTGTTCTAAATTGAGGGCCCTTGATCGCGCCTTGATCGCATGTTCAAAACTTAAACTCGGCAACACTTCTTCGCATGTGAAATTTCATTTAAACCAATCTAACCATTTAGAAGTTACAGATTTATTTCCCTCATTTTTTTCTATACCACTGTGTGTCGCTTACGATAAAATTAGTTTACTGTAAAATATAAACATTGACTTACGATTCAATCTTACCCCCTATATTATTGATGTTATTAACAATTTTGATATTCTGAGAACGCTAAAACATCAGTCGGTCCACAAAATTTTAATTTCTGCAATAAAACAAAAATTTTGAGTGATTTTCGGAAGTGGGCCTTATATGGGGGCTATGACCAATTATGGACCGATCTTCATGAAATTAGGTCGTATGATTTATGTCTACATGAAACTTTACTATGTTGAATTTTGTGAGTATACCAACATTTTTAAGCGATTTATGCACGTTAAAGTGATTTTCGGAAGCGGGTCTATATGGGAGCTATGACTAATTATTAACCGATTGTAACAAAATTTGGTGACATGAATTTTGTATATATAATACTTATTTGGAGCGAAATTTGTGGATATACAATTATAAATTAAACATTTATGGCCGATAAAGTCCAATTTCGGAAGGACATTTGTATGGGGGCTAGGTGAAATAATTTACCGATTTCAGTCGGTTTCAAGAGGCTTGGTCCTTGGGACGAAAAAATAATATGCACCAAATTTGATCGAAATATCTTCAAAATTGCGACCTGTACTCTGCGCACAAGGTTTACATGGGCAGCCAGCCAGCTAACCAGACGGACATCGTTTACTCGACTCAGAAAGTGATTCTAAATCGATCTGTATACTTTAAGGTGGGTGTTAGACTAATATTTTTGGGCGTTGCAAACATCTGCACAAACGCATAATACCCTCCCCAATATGGTGGTGTAGGGTATAATTATGTGTCTATAAAGACAAATTTCCTAGAAAAAATCTTGGTTTTGTAAAGGCAAATTTTGTATACAAAATCTTGTGCCTATAAAGAAAAATTTCCAATGGAAAATCTTGCTTCTTTAAAGATACATTTCGTATAGAAAATCATGTCTCTATGAAGATAATTTTGTATAGAAACATTTTGTTGAGAAAGTGTTTTGTCTATAAAGAAAATTTCTTATAGAAACTCTTGTGTCTATATAGACAAATTTCCCAGAAATAATCTTGTATCTCTAAAATCAAAATTCCTTTAGATAATCTTGTATTTGTAAAGACATATTTCGTATAGAGAATATTGTGTCCATAAAAACAAATTTCTTATCAAAAATTTTGTATCTATGAGGAAAAATTTCCTATTGAGTAATTTTACAAAGAAAATGTTTTCTCTATATAAAAAAATTTCCTCTAAAAATTGTGAGTCTTTAAAAACTAATTTCCTATAGAAAATCTTATGTTTATACAGACAGACATCATATAGAAAATCGTGTGTCTATATAGATAAATTTTCTATAGAATGTTTTCTTTCTAAGTAGCAAATCTTGTGTCTACAAAGACAAATTTCGTATAAAAAATGTTGTATCTATAAAGATTTTCTATAGGAAAACTTGAAGTTACAAAGCTAAATTTTCTATAGAAATTTGTGCCACAATTTACACCAAAACATATGGCAAGTGCTGTAATTCTTTTAATTTGGAAGCACAGTGTAATTATTTAGATTTATGGCATCATACAATCTTTTAGATTTTTTCAAATCATTATATTGTTATTATTTCTTTGTATAACATTGTTCTTACTTATTAAACTTAATTGTTATCTTTTTAGCTTTTAATTAAAATTCTTTAATTTTTTGTTATACGTTTTTCGCCTTAAAATATCTCAAGTTTACGATCTTTTTTCACACCTTACATTTATTGTGGTTTCAGATCACAAGAAAAAAAAAACAATGTATTTCTTGAAATACATGTGTTTGTATCTTTTTGCTTGAAATATATTTTTCGTATACCAATTGATTGTTTACTTTACCTTTTTATAGAGATTTTGATTGTGTATTTTTTATGCAAAATGTATACAAAGATTTCCAAGAATTTTGTTTTAACGCATTGGTATGCAAGTTTTTCTTTAAAAAAGCAAAAAAAAATAAAAATAACAATCAAGAAAGTTTAAGAGAATGAATGAATGACTGCTTACAATGTGGCATGGCAAAAGATATTGGCAAATGTAACCATAATAAAATTTCAATTGTGGACTTTAAGCTTTTTGATGTTGTTTATGGGGTCTGACTGAATAAAAGAAAACATATGGCCATATGTTAGCTGAAACAATAATATATTTAAATAAATATTTGGTTTGACTGTAGAAAATAATCAAGCAGTTAAAGCTAATCGAATTATATTATTTAAGTTTTAATAGGCAAAAGGGTTGTTGAAATTTCTCTAAACCAAAAACACAAATTAAATGAAATGAAACGCAACTAGATCTACTTAAAATGTCATGAAAAACTACTCTAATTATTTTGACACGCCAACAAATGTTTACTGTCAATTTTAAAGACATTAACATACATTTCACAAATAATAACGAAAACTACACTTCAAAGATTTTGACATAAAAAAGCACTTGCTCTAAATATATAAACGAATACTAAACTACCAAAAACAAAAAAAGAATAGCTTCCAAAATTTATATAAAAATACATATGTACATACCTCAATTGCTAATTCCCCTTCCTTGTTTTATAATAAACCTCCCCTTAAAATAAATTCTAATTTTTTATTGTTCATGATGGGTCCCCAGTGTCTATTTTAGTTTTTGTCCGCTTTGGAAAAACGTATAAAAAGTACTAAAAACATTTTAAAACTAAACAAACAATTAGTTGATTTGTGTCTATAGAAAATGACAGAAGCTAATGAGTGAGGTCACCCATTTTTTTGGTTCCTACAAAAGGCATGCAATACTTCTCCATTGTATTGAGTATTTAAATAGTAGCTAAAACATCCCAATAATATTGTAAACAAACTTCAATACTGAAAACTTAGTTTTCAATAAAATGACATGCTGTTTAGTTTGATTCCTAACAAACGTTTCTACTCCCTCTCTCTGTTTCTCCCTCTATTTATTACTGCTTGTTTGTTTAGATTTCAAAACAAAACAAGAGTGTCTCATTGTCAGTTTCCAAAATATCTCTATATATTCCCCTCGTTATACAAGCTACAGATTCCATAAAAACCCAACAAATATTTTGTTTATTTACAGTTTTGTTTATTTATTTAACTAAATGTCATTTTTTTTTTTAGTTAGTTCCGCTCTTTTGTGGAATTATTGCAGCAGCATTAGTTTAAATAGTGGGATTTGCAGCATATGTTGCCCAAAACACATTAAATTGTTGGCTGTCTTTTAAATCCTGATGGTTTTAAAATGACAACAGAAGCAAAACTTTAATGGTTGCTATTTTTATTGACACATCACTGTCAATTTGTGTGATTTTTTTTTGGATTTGATAACATGTAGCTTTTTGGCGTTTTGAGCGAAATACGAAATAATGACAATATAATTGATATTTCATAAGCAATTGTTTATGTAGAGACGGGAAAAATGTTTTTGTAGATTTTAAACCATTTGAATCAATAGAAATTCAATTTTGTCTAATTTGTTGTTTCTGCAGAAATGCTTCCTTTGGAGACTTTTGTTTTTAGCTTCAGCATCTTTAGCTGCAAAAGATGTAGGAAGTTACAATCTATCCCTTGGATAATAAACTCCTACAGTACAGATTGAAGGTGGAGTATAGCACATGTTAAACCCATATTTAAATATCTTAGACGACAAATTTCTAGCTGAAAACTGTTTATGTGATCAATTTGTACACTTGTTCATATTAGTTTTATGGAATTGAATACTTTTAAAAATAGCTTCGAGATGCACGAACTGATCTAATTTCAATTGGTTGTATTGAGGAATATATTGAAAATCTTCCCCAAATTAATTGATTATTATGGTTACCAATCCCCAAACATAAGACAATAAGAGTTACATGGAGAGCTTTTGGAAATTTGAAACCCCATGAATTCAGTAGAACCTGGATAGATTTAATTCATATCCTATCTACGTAAAAAGGAGCTTAAAAAATCACCAGATTCACTGGATATCCTTCTGACACAGGATCCACGGATGAATACTGATGGTGAAATATGCCATATTGGGCTTATATTATAGATCGAATGTCATGGGAGATTGACTGATTTTCTACATAGAAGCCAGCAGTAGATTTTGCTGAAAATATCAAAGAACTTTGATACTATGGTTCTCTTCCCACCTATTTTCTAACTGAGACACTAAAAACAAGTAAGAAAGTATGGCCCGTCAAGCCCGACCATGTAATACCCTACACCAAGTAAATGAGTAAAATATGTTTCTTTTAAAATATCAATAATTTGTATTCGTGAGTGATTTTTGGAAGTGGGCCTTATATGGTAGCTATGACCAATTATGGACCGATCACCATGAAATTAGGTAGTGTGATTTATGTCTATATGAAAGTTATTTATGTTGAATTTTGTGTATATAGCAACATTTTTAAGTGATTTAAGCACGTTAAAGTGATTTTCGGAACCGGGTCTATATGGGAGCTATGACTAATTATGGACCGATCGTAACAAAATTTGGTGACATGAATTTTGTATATTTACAACTTATTTGGAGCGAAATTTGTGTAGATACATATATAAATTAAACATTTATGACCAATAAAGTCCAATTTCGAGAGAACATTTGTATAGGGGCTAGGTGCAATAATGAACCGATTTCAGCCAGTTTCAATAGGCTTGGGCCAAAAAATTATATGTACCAAATTTTATCGAAATAACTTCAAAATTGAGACCTGTACTCTTCGCACAAGGTTTACATGGACAGCCAGCCAGACGGACGGACATCGTTTAATCGACTCAGAAAGTGATTCTAAGTCGATAGGTATACGTTAAGGTGAATCATTCAATTCGAAACAGAATGCTTCTCCTTTTTATAAGGATTTATTCTAGAAACAAAAAGACAATAGCTGAAAATCTAAGATGGACATAAGGCAAATATCCTGCGATTGCCACCTTCATTAGCCAATATTCGAAATATACTGCAACCTTTTGACAGGAGATTCAAGGTTACGTTTTCATACAGTCGGGAATATAGTCAGGCTAGTTTAATGAATACATTTATTACTACGATATACAGCGACGCCTTTAACATTTACTGTGCCTCGTTCCAACTTGCTGATGAAGCTAGTGAATTTTTGGCGGAGATACTAATAATTAGGGAGCAATACAGAGAAATATTTAGACCATTTATGGCCTGGTAAAACGAAGTTCGCGGCGAGACAAAATATGGCCACTGAAGCCCAGGCAGGTGCCGATACACTTCGAAGTAGAGATTTGAACAAAATTGCAAATTAAGTATCAGGAAACGCCCGTTCAACCACATACCCACTTAAAGACACATTTGGAGGAACTGCCTCGTCCGTGGAGCGGCAACTGACAAAACTATCCCGCCATACTGTCAATTCTGATACGGCTCTTAGCGCTGAAATAAGCAGACATATTATCAGGTACTTCTGGACATTACACTCTCTTCCTGCTGAACTAAGTGAAGTAGTGATAATTAAACTACTGAAATAAACGACCTTATCACAGCTCTGTTTGGCAACTGAACAAGCCAGGTACTGCATGAACGCATGTTAGGCAATCCGATTGGTGTAAGCACTAGAGTACGACAGGGATATATCCTATCTCCGCTGTTATTCAATATTGTATTGGACTCAGTTATGCAGCAATCAATCCGCATTATAAGAGGCATTACATGGGGTATGAATGGTCGACTGGAAGACATATCAGCCAAATTGGATCGACATCAGCTGGCATCTGGTGTTGGGCTTTATATTAACTTCGACATAACTAAGGTGCTACAGTACAATTAATCACTCCAAATCCAAGGTCAGCAACTTAGGAATTATCATATCCATCACAGGCGGTTCACGTAATATTATTGCATATCGCGTAGGAAAGGCAAAACAGTCATTTGGTGCATTACAAAGATATGAAAGTAACCACAAACACTTATGAAAACTAAACTTCGCCTATTTTCCTCAAATGTTGGCTTCACCCTGCTATATGGATGTGAATCCTGGAAATCTACTGCATGCGATATACAATCCTGCAAGTATTTACTAACCGCTGCTTGCGAAAAATATTGTGAATATTTTGCCTGAACGTAGTTTTCAATAGAGACCTCTGGCAAAGAAAAGGCTAAACATCAATCCGCACAGAAATTGCAAAGAGGAAATGGTGCTCGTTGTCCATATTTTGTGAAGACCTCATGATGATATATCAAAGATGGAAATTGACTGGAATCCTCAAGACAGCAGAAGAAGAGGTAGACTCGCTAACACTTGGAGAAGGCAACTGGAATCCGAAATTAGCGAAACAGGAAAAACTTGGTCTGAGATAAGACTAATGTCACATGGTAGATAATGATGGAAAAATTTCTTTACGGCCCTTTGTTCCAAATTGGAACCATAGGAACCAATATATATATTATGAGGTATTGAAAATTAAAATTAGTTGCCTCATTATACCGAATTGAATATGCTTAAAAATTAAAAGCCAATTTACTTCCTAATTATGTAAACAAGCCTGTCATTACCAGGGATACATTAGAATCTCTTAATGTAATAAGAATTTCAACTTTGCAGGTCCTCAAAAAGCTACATAAATCTTTACCGTAATTTTACACGATGAGAACATATGGAAAAACACATGCTTTAATTTGGTACAACTGTAATGTAATCTATGTTATCACTTTTCTCTACTTTATGTCTAAGTGTTTCAATCAATTTACCCAGTGACTCTTGCATATGTATAAAAAATCATACCAAATATTTTATGTAAACCCCTAAAACTATGCTATGAATATTGTATTAGCCCTAAAAGTAGTCTAGAGATTTCAAATATTTTTATTTTAAGCTTTTAAATACACTTGAAATATGTAATACAAACATGTTTTATACCAACATTTTTTTATGCAAATAAACTTAATTAAAATTGTTTTGTTGCTTTTTTGCTTATTAAAATTAATACAATAAAAATGTATAAAAAAATACCTACAACCTTGTATTCTACCACTATTATTTTTAACTAACCAAAAACCAACATATGCTATTTTTCCTCTAGCCTTATCAGCAAAAGCAACAGAATTCTTTTAGTGTATATATGTATAAATAAATACATATGTAAGAGTGTGTATGAATGTTTATATGTAATGCGCCTTAAGTTATGTTGTATTTAAATTGTTTACATTAAAAATAACATTAAATGTCAAAGGCTGGCTTATAGCCTCAACATGTGTTGGTGAATGAAAATCCTTAGTACATGTTCAAATGTACTATGTGTGTGTATAAAGTTAGTGCAAAAATGAAAGCAAGAAAACAAATACATCTATGTTTATACTGTTTTGTGTTTAATTTGAAAAAATATCCCTCTAAAATAAAACTCTATACACCACATACTTTCATTCATATTTACCTCTATGTGTTTGTATATCAACAAACTGTAGTTGTGTGTTGTACTTCATATGTATAAGAAATGTAAATACCAACAAAATAATTTAAACAAAAAACCACACACGCACAGCTATACATAAACCTGTGTACACCTGTATTTACTTTTATTTTGCTGTAAAGGAATCAAAGAAAATTTCTTTACACAAAAATTCTTATAAAAAATTGTTTCCAGTTTTTTGTAGGAAAAGCAAAAGTTAGCAAATAAAATTATACAGGTGTAGGTGAAGAGCAAAAGAGTTTTATGGGGATCGAGAACAAAAAACAAAAGCTTTAATTTAAAGGGTTTATTCATATATTGACTTATTTAGAGACATAACTTCAAAGATATTTGTGTTTAGTACAGTGGGAGAAGAAACTATGGAAAGTTCTGAAGCGGTAAAGTGTTTATTTTCTTACTATTGCAGATTTTTTATATCGTCTGTCCGACGCACAGTGGCGCCTGTAGAACAAGTGAGGTTGCAGAAATCCAAAATTTCATATGCCCCTAAAAAATATTAAAGAAACTATTTTACAGCAAACTTTCCAACGATTTCAAATATGTTACTGCTATTACAATCATATTTTTAGTTCAGAAGATATAGCCCCTCAAAGTTGACTGATTTTTAGTGTTCAAAAATACAGACAATTTTTAGGTAATTTCGTACATTTTCAGATACAGTATCTCGAAAACTAGGTACCGGCTTGTCGTTCTTTTTGATTCTATTTGATTATTCTAAAAAGTTATTGTAATTGTACTGTTTGCTTTACGTTTGTCCAGGTAAATCGATAGTTAACAACTATCCATTTTTTCAATATTTCTCAACTTTGATGGAAAATAAAAGAAAACTATAAATTTCTATATTTGCCATATTTGTAAAATAAGTTCTTTGATTTTTCCTTTACCCAATGCAAATATGTCTAGCTACCCGTCCTTGCCCCATTTTTTGCTAGAGGTAAAATTTTGAAAGAAGACATGGTTCCAAAAATGTGTTGCATGCATTTTTGGGCAACTTATGACATAAAACCTTTTACAGATTGTGAGCAATATTTTACAAAAAATTTAAATCCCAGCAAAAAATATTCTGGATTTGGAAGCAATAAATATGATTACAGCATCTTCTAGTGCTACATTAATTGCATCCTAAAATTATTGCCTTACAAAAATGATTTTGGAAGGCATAAAATCAGCGCTTCTTGTTAGGCAAGATTTTATTGCTTCTCAGCAGCTCTAAAATATATGTGCAATCCCATATAAAAATCATCTAATCTTTCATGCGAACTGGTAGCAGTATACAAGTGCTCTCTGCCTTACAAACCTGCGTCCGAGGAAGCACCATTTTTTGCTGGGATATAAATTTAAAAAAAAAATTAAAATTAAAAGCCTTTAAAAATTGAATATTTTAAAAAATATTTTATTCTACTTCCCATAAAATGTATTTTTCCACAAATTTTAACTTTGCTAACGCATAAATAGGCACCTAAAAGGTGTAGAACCCTTTCCAAAACCTCATTTCATAGGCTGATCAATTATCCTTCAAATGGCGCCACTGTGCGTCATTCTCAAAGAAATATGGACCGATGATGCAGCCATCCCAAAAAGCGCAACAAAACGGTGTCTTTTTTTGGGATATTCAATAGAAAATATAAGACAATTTTGTGTCTGAGCACATGAATACTTGATTCAATTATGAAATAATTGAAACCAGTTCAATATGTGACAAATATTTGAATTAAAACGGTTAAAATAAATAGTTTTTCTGTGTAGAAAATTTAGCAATTAAAGTTACAAAAATATCGAATAAAGCCAAAGCTAAATATCATATTTTTGTTTGCATTGTTTCTCACTGTACAATGCCTGACTATTTGAATTAATATACAAGTGAGTGTTTAAAATAAGGATATATGAATATTAGGATAGTCCTTTTTCCCCACTAAAATTAGAGATATATCCCATAAATTGAATACATCGCTAATTGGCACAGATAGGAACCAATGGCTGAACTTATTCAATATTTCTGAGGTAAAAATGCGAATGTGAGCGAAACTCATTAAAAGTATTAAAAGTGAATCAAATTGGAGATTGTGCATTAAAATCCAATTAGAAAATGCATTATATGCAGCATTAAATAAAATAAATTTACACTGATACAGTTAAGCTAATAACTCAAAATATATCCATGTACGTCTTATAAAAACCTCAGATTTTTTTTTTTAAAAATCATAACAAAATCGATGGTGTTTTGGAAATGTCTTTCATATCATCAGTGTTGCCAGGAGCTGGCGAAAAAAGAAGCTATATTGGCTTCAAAAAAAGGCCAGAAAAAGCTAAACCGCTTTAGAAAAAAAGCCAAAAAAAACCTAAAATATTATAAATTAAGAATTTTGGTTTATTTTTATTTTTAAATAAAAAATTAGAAAATATGTTCATAAAATTCATCTGCTTTACTTAAAGGAAGTACTAAAAAGTTAAATACTAGATTAACCATGTCAGAAAATTGACATTGTTGGTTCTATATTTGTCCATTTGTAGTTTAATATATTCTGCCCCTGAGCCTTAAGCTTCGTAATTTTATTAGCACTTTAATTTTTCACTATCAATATGACATAATATATTTTTTTGGTTTTACTACTTTATTATCAACGGGAAAAAAATTGATTTTGCGTAGAGTTTTCATATGGTAATCTTTGTCGCAATTGCTCAATTAGTCGTATTATTTTTGTCATAATCTTCACTAATTAAAACGTTCTTTATTTTATCTCTCATTCATCAAACTAGTATGAAAAATGTGTCAAAAACATTAAACAATTTTCAATTGGCGACGATAATGGATCAAATTCCTTGAATTTTAAATCAGATAACAGCAAATGATTTATTTACTTTTTGTACTTTGTGCAATACTGGTTTTAAAAAAAGATGGTACGCCAAATTATAATCAGTGTATTAATTACTTAAAAGTTTGTCTTTTTAGAATTGCTGGTTTGACGAAATTAAAACAAAATGGGTTTTAACTCGAAGCATAGATCCACAAGACGTTTAACGGCTATTGACCGCCATCGAGTATCACAAGCCTTCAAGAGTTTGTGGGGCTCTTGTCCATTATATAATGATGAATATAATGTGTAATAACAATTTTGTCTTGAAAGAGAATTTGCTAGACATTTAAGCTTTCAGATATAAAATAATCTTGAACCACTTGATATTGGCAATTGTTATTTGTTCTTTTAATACTGCACAATTCATGAGTATGTTGAAAAGCTAAATGAAAATCAGTAATGAATTAAAATGAAAATGGTTCACAAATATAAATTTAGCCTTTTTATTTACTCTTTAGTCTCGAAATTTTTAGCCTTTTTTAATTTCAAAAAAGGCTATTTTGAAATTAAGAAAAGGCTAGAAAAAAGCCACGAAGCTAAAACCAAAATTTCGAGGCTAAAGAGTAAATAAAAAGGCTAAATTTAGCCTCAAAAAGGCTAAACTGGCAACACTGCATATCATACTATAATAAACCTTTCATATCTTATGAAAAATTGGTTCGGGTTCAGAAAAACCTGAAAACAATTCTTGCCATTTTATTAATTTTGGAGAAAAATAAACAAAATTTTCATTTATTGAATAATATGTTGAAACTTATTTGTTGGAGCCATCCTAATGTAAATACATACACTATAAATATGACCTAAACTGTTTTATATCCTTAGGTGGAAAAACTTAAAGTTAAGGTTAGTTGCCTTTGCTAGATATATATTAACACACACATTCACAGAGACAATAATGTCTGTATATTTGCTAAATATTAAGTATATTATATAAACTAAAGTTATATTTATTATACACTTTACCCACATATATAAATACATTAGGGTGGCCCTCTGTTTGCACTTTTTTTCGATGCTTCCAATGCAAAGTGGTTGCGCCCATACGACAAAAATAAAAAATATGATGGTAATAAATTGGTGGTCTAGCGAAATAAATAGTCGATAATGTTGTCAAATTTTTTTATTTAAATTTTTTTTTGATAATTTCTAACGGTACTTTTGAAATAAAAGCAATTGAAATGTGAACATGCATAGATAAGTAGCTCGTTAAAAGAAACGCCAATACAAAGTAAAACTTCAATTGTTAAAGTATATATGAAAACAGTGTCGAAATAAAATGATTTTAAATGGAAATTATAGTGAATGGTATGTGAAATATTTGTAAGAAATATCAAGTGTAAATTGTGTTTTGGCTTTTTAAAAATATAAATCTAAAAAAAGTAATTTTTTAACATAATTTGCTAAACTACCTTAAATTGACTTAAAGTTTTAATTAGTTTCCCAACCGAATCCAATGACCAGATTAGTGGCTGAATGTTGGTACATGTGTATAGTTTATGATAATATATAATTTAGCTGCAGGTTTTTGCAGTTTTTTAAATAATATCAATATACTATGTTCGATAAAGTCCAATTTCTGGAGGACATTTGTATGGGGGCTAGGTGAAATAATAGACCGATTTCAGCCATTTTCATTAGGTTTTGTCCTTGTGCCGAACAAATTATATGTATCAAATTTTATTAAAATATCTTCAAAATTGCGACCTGCACTTTGCGCACAAGGGTTACATGGACAGCCATCCAGCCAGTCAGTCAGCCAGACGGACGGACGGACGGACATCGTTTAATCGACTTAAAAAGTGATTTTGAGTCGATCGCTATACTTTAAGGTGGGTGCGGGGACAATATTTTTACCCGTTACAAACATCTGCACGAACCCAATTAACCCTCCCCACTATGGTGGTGCAGGGTATAAAAATGGGCGGTAGGTGCATTCGACCACGCCCATTTTCTCAGAATATCATTTTAATGTCACAAGAAATATATTGTGTAAGTTTTAAGACTATATATTTATTCTTACTATATTTGTCACTCTCTTCCATACAAGTGCAACCACTGTGCAAAGTCTAAAATGGTTCTCAGTCATCAACAAAATTTAAAAAAATTAGAAGTGAAAAAAAAAGTAAAGTTGGTTAATAATGTATTTAATTTACCACTAGATGTTAAAGTGTAAAATATAAACATTTTCTGCCATCGCGCCGTGGTTCCAAATCAAAATCTAGGTGGACAAAACTATGAAAATCGGTATCTTCAGAATTAGGAAAAACGAAGTTTTTTCGGAAGCTGGCAATCTGCTCTCCTCCAATAAATGGGTTTTTCAATTTGACACTTCGTTTTCTCGACAGAAGCGCCAGAAGTTCAAACAATTTTGAATCATATTTTCGTTATTTTTTTTTAATATTTTACTGCTTTACTAAAATACATATATCTCAATTGTTTTACCATATAGAAATTCATACTTTAAAACATAGATAAACATTGATATAGGCTTTTATTAAGTTTATTACTTATATTTATGGGCCTCTCCATTTTCCTGTTATAGTCCTTTAAACTTTGGTCTCAAATATACTGATATTTTTTTTTTCTAAGAATGTTATATAGCTTGCCAAAAAAAAAGAACGTCGAGGCCCGTCCAATGACTATATACATCATTTAACGAAACTTCTGGGGAATGTCTCTGTAAACAAATTGTAGCCACCAGCAGCTGCCGAAATACTTTTTTTTTAATTTTTCCGGAATTGAATTTTTAGAAATATTTTCTTTTTTATTATTTATTTTTATATATCTAGACCCAACTGTAACTTGAAATATAGTAAATACAGATCTTTTTAAAAATTTAGTTTCAGAAACACATGAAAACGCATTTTTTTAATTTTTTTATTAATGTTTTTTATATATCTAGACCCTACTGTAACTTAAAAAAAATTTATGTTGATCTTTTAAACATTTTTTTTTTGTAATAGAAGACACCAATTCTATATAAAAAGAGCGCCAAATAATGTTGTCCACCTACAATGGGTCAAAATCGGGAAAAATATTTTTTAACCCGAATTTTTTTTCATAAAAATTTTTTTATTGTCATAAATTCTTTTTACAAAAAAAAAATTTCAAAACAAAATTTTTTAAAATAGTAAAAATAAGAATTTTATTTTGTTTAAATAAAAATATATATTTTTATACCCTTCACCTTCGTGAGAAGGGTATATATAAGTTTGTCATTCCGTTTGTAATTTCTACATTTTTGATTTCCGACCCTATAAAGTATATATATTCTGGATCCTTATAGATAGCGGAGTCGATTAAGCCATGTCCGTCTGTCTGTTGAAATCAATTTTCTGAAGACCGCAGATATCTTCGGGATCCAAATCTTCAATAATTCTGTCAGACATGCTTTCGAGAAGTTTGCTATTTAAAATCAGCAAAATCGGTCCACAAATGGCTGAGATATGAGGAAAAAACCAGGACAGCCTCAATTTTTGGCCTATTTTTTACCTATATCTGGATTACTAAGAAATTAACATAGACAATATGGATATCTAATGATAGATATTTCGAAGACATTTGCAACAACATATATAAGACCATAGTAAGTTGGACCTACAATGGATCAAAATCGGAAAAAAATTTTGAACCCGAATTTTTTTTTTACCAAAAAAAAATTGAAAAAACGAAAAAAAAAAATTTTAAATTTAAAAAAAAAAAATTTTAAATAAAATTAAAAAATTTTTTTTACAAAAAATTAAAAAAAAAAACTTTGGAAACAAAATTTTTGTTTATCTAAAAATATTTAAAATTTTTATTTTGAAGTATAATTTGGTGAAGGGTATATAAGATTCGGCACAGCCGAATATAGCTCTCTTACATGTTTTTTATCATGACGATATGCTGACAGTTCTAATACAAATTATTAATTGAAAGTGTGTCGAAAAACGATAACCAGGAATTGAGAAAATGGGACTAAAAGTTATACAATTTTGCTAAAATTATGAGACCTTGCGGAATCGGAAATCGTAATTTTTAATTATAAGGTCTAACCTAATGTACAAATATCCACTTATATTTGCTAGGTGTATGTAAAGTCATTTGTCTAGGTATGAGTTTATCATATTATTTGTATATTTTAGCAAGTGTATCTGAATGTAAGCCACATACATACATTTTTCTACAACTAGACAACCAAACTTACATACAAATACAACTACTATGGGCAACAAAAGTTAGTAAACACCAGTGCATTATATTATTTTTTAAAGATAATGGAAAACATTAGAGTCCGACTAAAACATTTTTATCGGAACCGAACTTACTATTAGAACTAGTCTGCCACAAATCAAAACTTTTAAATTTTAATTGATGGATGGATTTTATAATTTTCATTATCTTAAAAAAAATTAAATAATTCACTAGTGTTTACATACTTATGAGACTCATTGTAAGTCTCTGTGTATTTTTGTGTCTGCTTGAGTGCAGGTGACTTTGAACGTTTTTAAATGTGATTTATAACATTTTACAAGCATAAGTACGAACAATTTACAACAATGTGTGTAAATATAAAACAATATATTTTATTTTACATGGAAAATTTAACGATTTTATATTATATACTAGCTTTTAAGCAAACACACATACATATTTACCTTCACAGACATACTAGCTTACGACAAATACTTGAAATAAGATGTTTTCGCATAAGAAAATAGAAGACAACAAAAAAAAAACAATACAAGGACATTTAAGAAGATAAATTGTCACAGATTTTGTTTATTTGTTTTGTAAGCGAGAAAAAAGGGTTGTGGGTATATAGGGCCTGTATGTAGGAAATTGGATGTGTGTGAAAAACAAGTATGTAACAGTAACGATTTGTAAGAAATGTGTCAAGATGATGGGACTAGACAGACATTCGAGCAATTTAAGAATATTGTGAGCAGCGTTTTATTTTTAATTTAAATTCAAAATATAACAAGTAGTCCGACTTTTTATTTGTATGTCCTCCATCAAAAATGATGGGGGTATATTGATTTTATCATTCCGTTTGTAACACACCAAAATATAAGACCCACTTTAGTATATATATTCTGGGTCCTCATAAGATTATAAGATGTTTTTCTGTGCCGCGCGTCTGTTTGTTGATAACACGTTGAGACCAAACGAAAGGAGCTAGCTAACTGAAATGACAGGATTTGTTTGGTATTGAAAATGGACTGGCGTTGAACAACTAACGGCTGGTTTTTCAGTCAAACTCTCTAGAAAGCTGTGCTAAATGAGAAAGTTCATTACGAACCTATATAAAAACAAGTGAGAAAGTATGGTGGGTCAAGCCCGACCATATAATACCCTACACCAAGTAAATGAGCAAAAACATTTTTCTTTTAAAATATCAATAATTTATATTTTTGAGTGATTTTCGGAAGTGGGCCTTATATACGATCACCATGAAATTATGTCATGTGATTTATGTCTATATGAAAGTTTTTTGCGTTGAATTTTGTGTATATACCAACATTTTTAAGCGATTTATGCACGTTAAACTGATTTTCGGAAGCGGGTCTATATGGGAGCTATGACTAATTATGGACCGATCGTAACAAAATTTGGTGACATGAATTTTGTAAATATAAAAATTATTTGGAGCGCAATTTGCCGAGATACATTTATACATTAAACATTTATGACCGATAAAGTCCAATTTCGGAAGGACATTTGTATGGGGGCTAGGTGAAATAATTGACCGATTTCAGATAGTTTCAATAGGCTTTGTCCTTGGGCCAAAAAAATTACATGTACCAAATTTTATCGAAATATCTTCAAAATTGCGACCTGTACTCTGCGCACAAAGTTTACATGGACAGCCAGCCAGCCGACCAGACGGACGGACTGACGGACGGACGGTGGGTGTTAGACTAATATTTTTGGTCGCTACAAACATTTGCACAAACGCATAATACTCTCCCCTCCATGGTGGTGTATTGTATAATAAGTAGGTACTCTACTAAATTAAAAAAAAGAACAGTAACAACCACGCATTACAAAATAATGTATATGGTAAGTAGTTGTCATTACCGAAAAACTGTTTCGATTATAAATATTTCTGTTGCAAAATTGACAAGAAATAAACAAAACGTTTAATAAATATTTCTATAAATTTTTAATTCAAACTGTGAACATCCTTATTAGAAAAAGCATTTCTACTGCATTTTTTCTGGAAAACCAAAGTTAAAGTCCAAAGGAATTATTGCAAATGTATATTAAATTAAGTAATTGCATAATTGCTGTATTACCATTATCTGGCTTTTTTTTTGTTTGTTTTACCAGCTTGGGCCACAGAAAAGTTGAGAGTTTTTTTTTCCATAGAATACATATGGCCAAAGGAAACACTATTACTACAACAGCTATGAATACGAGTGTTTTCCGCAATAGTAATGCATAAATAAAAGTTGCAAAGGTTTTCCCTATTCTTTTTTTTTTCTCCTTTACTTTTTTCCATTTTGTATAATTGCGGTTGGAAAACAATTTTTTTTCGTTCGTATAATAATTGTGGTTAAAATAATCAAGGACTTTAAGGGTTCCTGCAGCAGAACGGGAGAAGTGAAATAGTTAGAGGAGGAGGGGGAGGGGGAGAAGTGGAGCTAGAAGAGTGGTAAGATAATAATTTATGATGTCTGGCTAAAGTAATAGTTTATAAGGGAAACTTTATATGTTAAACTATCTGTATTTATTTAGCAGTATTGTGGTGTTTGAAATTTAAACTATTAAATCTGACATTGCTTGGAAAACTGATTGCAATCAAGGTGCAGTAGTAAAAATTATAGACGTCATTGCAAGGTTTGTTTGCTATTGAAAATTAAATGGCGATAAGAGGGTTGAAATATTAAACCAACTATTTATTTATTTTATTTTACTATTTTTTCTTTGTGAATTTTGTTGGTTATTTAACCTGCTGTCAGTGTGGTAATGTAGCATAATACTATTTGGATTTGTTTGTCTGTATTTGAAGTAATCACAGTTTTTTTGGTTTGGAGAAGAACAAATATTATCGCATTGTTTGTTGTAAGTATATTTAGTATTATTTTAAATTATTATAAGGTATTTTTAATAATTGGTAAGAGTTTAATGAAACAAATTCAAGATTTATTTTAAGTCAGCCTAAAAGTATGCAATGCTGTTGATATTAAAGTTAATATTAGCTTGGAGTAATTACAGTTAAAAGTATGCAATTAAATTTATATTAATTTAATTGTTTTTTATACCTATTTAATATTGTTGTCTTAACATTTAACAGAATGTTAATCAGTTTTTTAATTTGAACGTTTTTTTTTATAAAAACCCAAATGTATGCTGTACTTTATACATCATATTATAAGTATCTTTCAAAAATTCAATATTTTTTTTAAATTATTTGTTGTGTTTTAGAATAAAATTTATATAATTGGCAAGAGTTTAGTACACAAGTTCATGATTTATTTTAATTGATCCTAAAAGTATGCAATACTGTTTATATATAGTGGAAAATTAGCTTTTCCCTACTTGTATGAATTTCAAAATAAGCAAGTAAATTAATTTAATAGTTTTTTTAAACTGGAATATCATTTCAATTAAATTTCTAATAGTTTGTTTAACATTCTTTAAATTTCCAAGTTTTTTTTATAAAACCCCTAATAATATGCTATACTTTATCATAATATAAGTATCCAAGAACTATGGACTCCTTAATATATTTATTTATGAAAAATGTTAAGAAAAACTTAAATTTAATATGTTGTCTTCATATTTTCTTAAAATAATGCACTCAACTCAAATCAAGCGACTAAATTGTCTACCAAACAAATCAATGTCAAAAATTGTTTACCATTAGCATGATTTTTTTTTGCTTTTGTTATGCAAAAATAAACCTTTTGTAGCTGTTTCTTTATGGGAATTTATTTTAAAATAACATTATTTTTTTTATATATTTTAGAAAAACCAAAAAAAAGAAGCCAAAACTCATTTTAAAGTGCCGACAACCTTCTGGCTTTATAGCCATCATCATTGTGTCTAAATTGCTTAGGTTTATGTGTATGTAGAATATAAAAAAAAAATATATTTATTTTAACTTCAATGTTTTGTGTCTTTGCTTTTTGATATTTTTCTGTTTTATTTTTTACACTCTCCTCTGTTGAGCAGGAACCAAACAAGGCCTAAATATGAATGTTGTGCAAAAAAAAAGAAAAAAAGTCAGCTTTTTTGCATACAATTCCCTACATGTGTTGACGTCTGGTAAAATTTATTACTTCCTTATGGTAAAATGGTTATGAAAATAAATGCTTTTTTTTTTGTGCAGAAAACGGCACCAAAAATAAACCAAGTAAAACAATAACACCGTAAAGTAAAAAAAAAATAAAGGAGTTTAATATAAAATAAAAGACTTGTACACATGTTGGTCTTGAAAAATGAGTCTGAGACTAAAAATAAATAATTTTTGAGCTCAATGCAAGGAATCTTGAAAATAAAAACAAAATTTAAAGAAATAAAGGAATAAACCAAAAGAAATAAGTAAAAGTAAGATGTTCATCTATGCAGAATGTTGTATACCCTTCACTGTATAAAAGTAAAATCTGACTGTAAAAAGATCTCTGACTGAAACTAAAATGTGACTGTATAAAAGCCTACGATTGAAGCCAAACTATGACTGTCTAAATACCTACGATTGAAGCTAAAATATGATCTTAAAAAGACCTGTGATTGAAGCTAAATGGTGACTATTTAAACCCCTGTACTTATAAAGACCTACCATTAAAGTAAAATGTCCTACGATTGAAGCTACAGTTTAAAAACCTATGATTGAAGCAAAAATGTGCCTGTATAAAGACCATTGATTGAAACTAAAATATGACTGTATAAAGACCTCTGATTGAAGCAAAAATGTGAGTGTATAAAGACCTCTGATTAAAGTAAAATGTGACTGTAGACAGATCTAAGATTGAACCTAATTTGTACCTACTTAAAGACCTTTGATTGAAGCTACAATTTGACTATAGAAGGACCTACGATTGAAGCTAGAATTTGACTATAGAAAGACCTACGATTGAAGCTAGAATTTGACTATAGAAAGACCTACGATTGAAGCTATAATTTGACTATAGAAAGACCCACGTTTAATGCTAGAATTTGACAATAGAAAGACCTACGATTGAAGCTAGAATTTGATTATAGAAAGACCTACGACTGAAGCTAGAATTTGATTAGAAAGACCTGCGATTGAAGCTGGAATTTGACTATAGATAGACCTACGATTGAAGCTAGAATTTGACCTTATAAAGACCTACGATTAAGGCTTGAATTTGACTATAGAAAGATCAACGATTGAAACTAGAATTTGACTATAGAAATACCTACGATTGAAGCTATAATTTGACTATAGAAAGACCTACGATTGAAGCTAGAATTTGACTATAGAAAGACCTACGACTGCAGCTAGAATTTGACTATAGAAACACCAACTATTAAAGCTAGAATTTGACCTTAGAAAGACCTACGATTGAAGCTAGAATTTGACTATAGAAATACCTACGTTTGAAGCTAGAATTTGACTATATAAAGACTTACGATTGAAGCTAGAATTTGACTTTAGAAAGACCTACGTTTGATGCTAGAATTTGACTATAGAAAGACCTACGATTGAAGATAGAATTTGACTATAGAATGTCCTACGATTAAAGCTAGAATTTGACTTTAGAAAGACCTACGATTGAAGCTGGAATTTGACTATAGAAAGACCTACGATTGAAGCTAGAATTTGACTATAGAATGTCCTACGATTAAAGCTAGAATTTGACTTTAGAAAGACCTACGATTGAAGCTATAATTTGACTATAGAAAGACCTACGATTGAAGCTATAATTTGACTATAGAAACCCCTACGATTGAAGCTAGAATTTGACCTTAGAAAGACCTACGAGTGAAGCTAGAATTTGACCTTAGAAACACCTACGATTAAGGCTTGAATTTGACTATAGAAAGACCTACGATTGAAGCTATAATTTGACTATAGAAAGACCAACGTTTAAAGCTAGAATTTGACTATAGAAAGACCTGCGATTGAAGCTAGAATTTGACTATAGAAAGACCTACGATTGAAGCTAGAATTTGACTCAATAAAGACCTATGATAAAACCTAGAATTCGACTATAGAACCTACGATTGAAGCTAGAATTCGACTATGAAAAGCGCTACCATTGGAGCTAGAATTTGACTATAGAAAGACCTACGACGGAAGCTAGAATTTGACCATGGGCATGCTAGAAAGGGTCCATTACGATAACCTGAAGCTTAAGAGATCATATGAGAAGCCCGGCCAATCAGCCTAATCAACACCAAAGCCAAATATCCATGGCGCTAAGGTAATTATCTGTACATATTTGGTGGGACCAAAGGGAGCTGCTGATATCTGGCCAGACAATTAAAGGGAACCTGTACCGAATGCAAATGATTTGTTTGAAGCATTCATTGATCGAAAACATACAGAATATGCAGCCAGACTTGTAATCGTAATATTCCATCATGGCAACGCTAGGACACATGTTGCATTACCTGTTAAAAGCTATGTAGAAATAAGTGGTTAGGAAAATTTGTCTCACACGCCTTTTAAACAAGAACTTGCCCCATCCGACTACTATTTGTTTCGTTCGATGCAATTCAGAACAGAGTATACGAAATTGGCTTGACTAGTTCTTGACCTCAAAATATAATTAGTTCTTTTAGAGCAGAATCCATATGTTTCCAGAAAGATTGGAAAAGATCATAGCTAACAATGGCCAATAAATGATAAAACTTGGAGTTGTTGCATAAAATATTTGGCGATGTTAATTGGCTGCCGAACTCTTGCGATTTAACTACGTTTCCTATGGACTATTTGAAAGACCAGTGAACTATGTCAAAAAAAACTCAGAAAGAAGAAATTCGGCGCTGATTGCTTTATTTCAACAATTTCCGTCAATTTAAATAATGAATAATTCATCTGTTCACAAGTCCTTCACAAAAGTTAATTATAATTTTACAAAAAGAAGTATTTGCTTCAAAATTAAATACTCTTAATTACTTCCCAAAGACCAAGCATAAATTTAAAAATATTCCTTGCTTCTTTGAAAAATTACTAAGTGTAAAATATCTACTTTAAAATCTGCTTTTTATAGGTGTGAAGGTCACTGGGTAATATAATACTTTAACTAAATACATACAACATAACTGCTTAAACTAAAGCGCCAACATATTGTCAAAAATCTGCACAAACTACAGCACTGCTGTAACATTTTTGCTATATTAAATAAACGAAGAGTTTTATATGACACCTTTTTGAAAATGTATATTAATCTTGGAAATTTATGATGTGGTTGAAGTCATTTAAAGCAGTAGCAAAAAGGAAAAATATTTAAGTGTTTCAACATATACAACGGCCACATCTCCATATACTCCATATACTCCTACTGCTGTTAGTGCTGGGTTTATTATTTTTTTTGTACAGCTTTAAAATATGAGAGTATAAATTGTAAACATATTTTATAGATAGTTTTATTTTCATCACAATTTAGTTGGGTTTGTTGTTTTTTTTGCATACTCTGTGCCTTTTGCCAAGTTGTTAAGTATTCATTAAAAAATTGTTGCTAGTTTAGTAACAATTTTTTTACGGATTCTTTAACACACACAAATTATTTTAAGTGATTGCGATACATGTATGTATGTGGATTTGTAGGTAGGGTTCGTTAAGTTTGGTTGAGCAAGGACACGGTATGTTGAGGATGATGTTGCTAAACACTTCACCTTGTTGCTGCAAGTGATATTTGATAGTTTTAGCTTGAAATGGTAACTAGAAGCATCTTTTGAACACTTACGCAGAAAAAAAATATGCGGAATATAACCAGGTCGTTAAAATAAATTTATTATTTCAATGTCGTGTAATTAAAAACTCTGTTTGAGGATAGAGAAGGAGAAGTAAGGAATATATAATTTAGCTAGTTACTAATGAAACTAAAGAATACTTGTAAAGTTTTGTAATTGCTTTAATAAAACAAAATCTTTAATAAAATATCAGAGGAATAAAGTAGATTCTAAATATAAAGCCTTAAGGTATGCAATGGTTTACAGTATTTTATAAAAGTATGCCACAGTTATGAGAGAGAGTATGCTACAGCTATGAGAGAAGCAGTTATGAGAGAGATAAGAAAAGGACAACATTTAAAAGGCCGAAATTGTGTAAAACTAGGATACTATTTAACAACATTCAACCACTACAAATCACTGGGATATCAATATTTATTAAAAACTCATCACTTAGTATCTTATCTCCGGCAAATATACTTTATATTGATTAATAAATTCTGCATTACAGTTAGAGTTTAATTTATGGAACATTTTACTTTGCATTATATTACTCAGCCTCAAACAAATGGAGCCAAAGAAACCTCAGGTAAGGGATTAAATAAACATGTAGGAGAAGAAAAAAATCATATTAAAATATTATGTATATGTATTGCAATGTTTATCTTAAATGTAATTAATGCATATTTACCTATCACTCATGCACATATAAATAAAGGATATATGTATGTAGATATAAATAGATACACTCACTTCTATATAAATAAATAAATCCATACATAGGGTATATCATGTTATAGATACACTAAATAATACTTGAAAATCCAAGAGTCTTGTGCCGTTGAGTTGTGGCAAATACATTGGCTGGTAATTTGCGAAATGGTAGACTTAATAAATACTCATACTAAATTGAAAATTTTGACATTGATTCATTACTCAATGAAATGTTTAGAAATTTCATACTCTCATATATTACAGTTATACATATGAATAAGGAATGTATGAATGTGTATATCCTTTAGTATCTCTAATCATCATTAGGACATAGGGTTTTTACATTATTTCAAAATCCTAGTCTATGAATTATAACGTTTTACTAAGTTTTCAAAACGAAAGAAACTATTGGTATAAGTACTCGAGTATAATTCGTGCTGCAAATAGGAATATAGTGGAGAGTAGGTGTTCATTTGTGGAGGTATGTGTAATTTTAGAATTTAGATCAGAATGTGCATTACACAGTGGGCTAGAGTAAAGATTGTTTAAAAAAATATTGGAGTTAGCTATCCGCGAATAAAATATAAAAAATATAGCTTTATATGCAAAATATTTTTTCTAATTCGTCCTACTAGTTTTAAAGAGACTTTTTTCCTTTTGTTTGGCTGGAAAATTTAACGTTATGATGTAGATTGTCTGTCAAATGATGAATTCCCAAGAACTGGGCTGTCATTATTTGATATTTATTTGGTACAAATATAGGAAATTTGAATCTTGTGGAGCGATTTGTGATCATGCGGAACCTTCGGCCAGTTTTTATTTGAAAGTGAGCAATAAACCGTTGTCGCCGTGAATTCTTTAAACCATGATATTAAATGCTTTATTCTTGCCCACAATTGGCTAACACTGACATCAGTGATCTTTGGTTTCAGCAAGACTGCGCCATGAGCCAACAGTCGGGCAAGTTATTCAGTTGTTGTATAAGATATTTGGCGATGTCAAGTGGCTGACTCATTCTTGTAATTTAACATCCTTGGACTATTTTTTCTGAGTCTATTCGAAAGACCAGTTCCACGTGAATTACCGCAAAAAACTTATGGTCCGAAAAACGAAATTTGGCACTGTATTGACGACTGTCGCACAGTAGTCTATACATTTTTTTTTTTTGGAAATAATTCAGTATCTCGCGAACTATTGGAGATATTGTTACGAAATTTCAAATGGTTGGAGCTGAGATATTTTCGAGTTGATTTACATATGTTCAGCTTCCTAGCTGAAATGGTGGCCTCTCAAATTAGGTCATTCCAATCATAAATGGATTTTTGTTGATTTTTTTTTATAAAAATTGAGACCCGAGGTGACCAACTTTGAAGATGCACCCCAAATTGTTGTGAAAATTGCAAAGAAAGGGTTTAATTTCTGCCACAAAAGCAAATTGCAGAACAGCCGAATATTTTTGAGAAGATAAAAAAATAAAAATTCATCACATTTTCGTACTGTTTTATTCCACTTAACTAAGTAGATTAAGTTATGCTTGGAAATATAACACAGCGTGCTCGGTTTTCTTCATAGGGTAAGTTATCCTTTTAAATGGATTTCAAAAAATAAACAATTTGACATTAATTAGTCGGAATATTTGCTGGTGGACAGTATTAAATATGTGATTGTTTCTAAGTTCCAACCGATAGCCTTTTTACACCAAGAGCAAGTAAATGCTCTACCAGCTAAAAATTCTTCGCTTTGTCGCACTGGCCAACATCCTTTGTAATATGAATGAGACAAGCTATAAGTCGAAGATCACTCAATGAGAGTCGCCTAGTTGATGATTGTTATCATCTCAGAATTAATATGTGGCTTCGGTGTAGATACTAAAACTATTCATTCTGTTTAACTAATCATATTCGATATGATGACAATTTGATTAGGTCCTTCAGTATGGTGTCCTATTAGGCAGGTTATATTCCTTGCTATTAAAACGTAGAAAACTACTCTACTAATAGGATTAAGGTCCACTGTGCGGCGGTGTAATGCGCTAAAGTGGTTTTTCTGTTTAAACTTATGTATGTATCAATATATGTAGTGAAGTTCAAACATATACTTAGTTGTAAATATCTCTTTAGTTCTGATAGCGACCATATATCCCAATTGGACAGTATTTTCAAAATTGGATGCCGTTATTCCAGCTAATTTTTCATTTAATTCAAACCGAATTTACCTATATCATTAAAACGCCAGTACCGAAATAATACACGTTAGCATTACTGCAACCATTTAGCAGTTTCGAATAGGTGGCCAACCTTGGTATTTTTCTATAACCTCCAGCTAATTGGCTGACTTTAATTTATATAGTTTGACGTATACAATTATAAACTAAATACTGAAGAGTAAAAAGCCAATATTGTTAGAGCCAGTTTTTGACTTCGTATTTAAATATGAATTATATTTAAGTTCTATTTAAATACGAAAATGAGTTTCTCAGTGCTTTTTTAAATGATACTTAAATGGCCAACGTTGGCCATTTAAATTCTATTTAAGTTTCATAAACTACCATATGTTTTTGACAGCTGACTTTTGTTGTTTGGTTTTTTTTTTCACTCTATTGTAGTAAAAAAAAAAACAAACAACAGCGTCTTGCTAAAAAAAGCGTCTTGCAAAAACTACAATTCCGATGCGGGGCAATTGGAGCTTCTTTTGGCATTTTCCTACCAATAATTTTGTTGTTTAATAAACTTTTATTTCTTATTGGGCAAAATGTATCAATTTTTGTTTTGGTTGAACAGCTGTTTTAAGCAAAACTATCGATAAATTTTTGATATTTAGTAGTGCTACCATACTTTTATCTTATTTAAATAAGACAAATTATGTAGCACTGAAAAACTCAAACTGTATTTAAATACAACTTAATTTTAAGTTAAAATTAACTAAATACGTATTTAAATAACAAGTCAAAAACTGGGCATAATACTAGGATGTAATTAAATATAAAAATGAGAATTTTTTTTTTTTTTTAATTTAATTCGCCAATGAAATTACAATTTCTTACAGGCTAGCATAATTCTTAAATCGTAATTAAAATGTATTTACTATAGTATAATTTAAAAAATACAAAGTTTAAATGTCATCAGTTTAATAAATGAATACTCCGTTTGATGACATTAGGATCAGTCGAATAGTCAATAAGATGATAGAAGTTATTGAATTGAGCACTAACTCTACGCATTGGATCAAAGTATGCATAATTTGAACGGAAATATTGGATCTTAAGTGGGATATAATTCCTTGTTGGTCGATTTGGAACTATGAATTCGATTTTACGAAGCAGGAATTCCGAATTTGTTGTTCCATTCAGTAAATTAATCATGAATGAGATATTCATATATATTCTTCTACTTTTTAAAGTAGGGAGTTTTATGAGTGCTAATCGACTTTCATATGATGGTAAATTAATGTTTGAATTCCATGGGAGTTTGCGAAGGCAAATTAAAAGAAATTGTTTTTGGACGGATTAAATTTTCCTTATATAGGTATCGTACTGCGGATCCCAGACAACACTAGCATATTCTAAAATTGGTATCACAAGTGACGTAAACAATTGCTTTGTGACATAAGGATCATCAAACTCTTTTCCCCAGCGTTTGATGAAACCTAATACCCCTTTGGTTTTGTTAATAGTCTGTGAAATGTGAGAATTAAAACATAATTTATTATCAAGTAATACGCCAAGATCAAGGAATACCTTAACTTTATCAAGTTGATGATCATTGATCGAGTATCTACAGATTACTGGACTTCATCTGTAGAATCTCATTTGTTTACATTTTTTCAAATTCAGATCCATTAAATTCTTATTACACCATTGGTTAAAATTATCCAGATCAGCTTGAAGTAAGGAACATTGGTTAGATTGATTTAAGCTAAGGAAGAGCTTAACGTCATCGGCATATATTAACATTTTGGAATTCTTAATACAGGATGGTAGATCATTAATGAATATTAGAAATAATACTGGACCCAAATGACTACCTTGAGGAACACCAGATATAACTGGAATATTTTTTGATTTATAGTCTCTGAACAATACACATTTATTTGAGAAATACAGGTGAAAGTCCAAGTTTGTCTAATTTATACAGAAGAATATCATGATTCACTTTATCGAATGCCTTACTGAAATCCGTATAGATAGTGTCAGTTTGTAAGCCGGAATAAAAAGATGTTATCACTGAAGTTGTAAATTCCAATAAATTAGTGGTAGCTGAACAACCTTTTCTAAATCCGTGCTGGAATGGAGATAAAAATTATGCAACCTGATGTGATAATGTTTTAGTTACTATTTTCTCAAAAAGTTTGGGAATAACACTCAATTTAGCTATACCTCTATAATTTGAAATATTGGATCTGCTTCCGGATTTGAACAAAGGAATAATATATGATTTTTTCCAGAAATCAGGAAAATAACCATTGGAGAGTGATGCGTTAAATAAGTATGTTAAGGGCAATACAAACGGATATAAACACTTCATAAGAACACAACTCGGCACACCATCGGGACCATATTTATCTGAAAATTTTAATTTCCGTATAGCTGTCATAGCAGTTGATGTATGTATTGCTGGACAATTTATTTGAGTCGCTTCAAATATTGGATGCGGATAATTAGATAATTGATTCAAGCTCTTATTAGAATACGAAGAGGAAAAGAAGTCAGCAAACATGTCACAAATCCCCGAATCATTTGAAGATTCTATGTCACCAAATTTCATCATAGATGGATATCCAGATACTCGACGTTTCGAATTGACGAACTGATAGAATGATTTAGGATTATTTTTGAAATTTCTCTTTACTTTAAAAATATATTTATTGTAACATTGGATATTTGCTAAATTGTAAGCTGATCTGATACGCCTTCATGTTCGGAGTCAGTGCCGCATGAGAATCTGTAAAAAAATCAATTATTTTTAATCAGTCAGTTAGCTTCAATTTTGTAACATACTCTCGGAGGAAACTTCCATTGTATCTTCTTCTTCATTGTCGGGATCGTTTGACTTTTGCGAACACCATCAAATTTTATCCACCACCTTTATATCGTGCATTTATATAGTGTTTCCATAGTCGTGGCCACTTGATGGAAGCGCTCGCCATGTTCATCAGTCTCTGAAGCTAGTTGCTTGCTGAAGTATTCGAGTTGGTGAAGCAATATGTGAATTTTGAGACACATGTTCACTTAAATTTTCTAGAAATATTGTAAGATCTTGGTCAAAAGTGTTGATAATTTTGTGCTCGCTTACTTTTTTTTAGTTTTTTTGCTTCAAAACTAAATATAGGCAAAATCTACTAGTTTTTTGTCTGACCTAAATGTAGTATTAGATGATTTTAATTCAGCTTTGTTAGATAACTTAGGAAAAAAATTATGAAAAACAGATTTTCCAGGGTTCCACTTCAGAAAATCCAAAAATACTGCTTTCCTTTATTGATTATGTTGTAGACGACAGTGAGCTTAACAACTTTTTTCGGACATTTAGATGACGAAATGAAAAATGAAAAAAATACAATTCCCTCTATTCAATACTAATTTCTGACCGATATAACTTTTCGTGGTAAGCAATTTGGGCTGTCACACAGTGAAATTAAATAAACAACAAGTCAAGTAACCAGTTAGGGAGCTAGTGAATTAATTGGTTTATTGTTATCTATGTAGTGTGAATTGACTCTATATTACATGTTAAAAAACTATGTAGTCACCTAGATAGTTCGATAGTCCCTGATTATCTTTAATATTAGAAAAAATCACTGGTACGACGACAGTTATCAGAACTGTTGGGCTCTTTGGAGTAAGTTCCTGTATTTGTATACAAAACGTCCAGTTTGTTTTTTGAATTTAAAGTCTAGAGTCGGAGAGTTACATTTAGCAATTTGTTAACCCAAGGAATTTCCTTGTAAACTCAACACTCCCAATTCAATACATACCAAGCAGACATACATACATTACGAATACTACCAAACAAACCAATACAGCAATAGTAATATTACAAATATACAGTTAACTAGCGTTAAGTAAACACCTAGGTAGAACACCTACAGTTTTGTTTATACATATGTATATTTCTATATATGTATGGAATTGTAAAGATGTATGTGTTTCAGTTTAAGTTTATTTGTTTATTTGTTGTTCTTATGTGTGTGATGTTAGTGAAAAGTCCGAAAATCCTTACATTTTGGTTGCAGCAGTGTGGCAATTAAAAGGGATTTATTCTTTGCTTAACTCAATTTCACAAACTGATGTTTGATTTCCAACTTCTTCCTGCAACATCCCTCATCTTTGAAGTGAAATGAAACAGTCTTCCGTCCCCCAAAGTAAACAGAAAAAAGTGCTTAAAGTGTAGGAAGTTTAAAAAGGAATACATTTTGTAGATACCCTACAGCTGACAAAAAATATAGTCAACAAAGGAAATGTATATAAAATGACTGAATTTCAACAATATGTGAGCAGTTTAAACACTTTTATCCTTGTTAAAGTTTTCTTAAGCCTAAAAGTATGCTACAATCTTGATAATATTGCTCTACCTGTAGTGTATACTTTATGCCTTATAAACTAAAATAGCTTTCAAACTTTTACTTTATAGCTGGCCACTTTTTTTCTGCTTTTATTCCTCTAGACATCTATACAAAAAAAAAGTATTAAGTTCTTCCTTATACAATTAATTGTTATCGATTTTGCTAAGGATACATTTTTTATTGTTTGGGGAAAAATACAAAAAGCAAAAAACATTCAAGTTGTAAAAGAAGTTCAAGTCTCTCTCGCATGTGTGCTCGAGATGTGTTAATGAAAAAGTTTACATTAAGGTTAATTTAGTAATTACTTTTCATATTATGAACTTAAACATATAAAACAAGACAAGAGTAAGCTGAAAAAAAATCAATACTACCTACTACAACTTACATATGAACTGGTACATGTCGATATCAGATACTAATGCTTTAAGGTTATTCAACCTTTTGCCTCGACATCAAATGAAAGAAAGCAAAAACTTGTAGAAATTAAAGGTAAGATGATAAAGCTAATTTTTAGGGGCGTTTAAGGGAAAGTGCAGAGTATTTGTAAAATACTTTAAGGATAAGTTGTCTGTACTTTGCTGTTTGTAACAAATTGAAGCATAGTTTTAGGTGAAAAGACAGATGTGTAAGGAAAATTTAATAGAAACTTTAGTTTAGCAAAGAGTTCCTGACAGAGTTTGAAGTACATATAAATATTAATAAAATAAAGCATAATTTTAGGGAAAAAGAATATTCATAGGTTTCACCCTATACATATTAAAAATGTAACATTTTAGTGAAACACCTAAAACATGCAAATACGACTTCAATCTTTAAAATATATTATTGCTTCGTTGTATTTATCGCTTTAGGGAATTTCGGATTTATATGAAACATAATATAACAGTCCAGCTCTTAAATTTAAAATCAATCTCATAATGAATTGCGTTTATAATGGGAATAGTAGAACCGTACAATTGTTCCAAACTTTTTTTTATTTCATATTTATTTTCCATTTATAACTATCTATTTAAGAAGATATAAAAGTCAAAATCGTTGACTCTGCATCAACGGCTGACTAACCCAGATCTAATGAGTATATTACCAACATCTACTATCTATTAATATAGTCATATCATTTGATAATATCATCCTCTTGGATGATGGAGCATATTATTTTATATAAAGATACAAAGTATTGATTTTCAAACATTCTCTTGGTATCTATAGACCTCTGAACTCTATAGAAACTTCTAAGTTTTTTTTAAACATTAGCACCAAAGCTATATCTAAAGGCACGTTGACTTATCTGTCTGCAATGTCTATAGATTATATTACTACTGAGAGAGTGTTCGAAAATTTGCATTAACTAACAGAATATATTATTACACTTAGTGCGGATTCGGCAGGATTTCATTTATTATCATAAAAAAATTTAGTTTCAAAAAAATATTTTTTTTTAATTTATACAAACTTTTAAAACATTTAGAAATGTTTTCTCATTTTTGAAAACTAGACTTTATTACCTATCCAGTGATATATAATACGAAATATCTGCATAATAAGTATACTTTTAAATAATAGATTCAAATCACAAGCTGTCCTTATTATGCGCTTCGCATTTTTTCATGTACCATTAAACTGCTTTGTTGTTTTAGTTCGTTAAAACTCGTACTTCTTCGATGAGAACCTCAACAAATTTGAATGAAGCGCATAAGTCAGTAGTGATTTTTCATTAAAAATTGATTTTCACAAAAAAATTTATTTTTCAATAAAAAGTTTTTTTGTTCGGTAGTGATATTTTATAAAAAAAATAATTTTTCAATAAAAAGTTGAATTTTTACTAAAAATTTTATTTTTCATTAAAAATTGATTTTTTCCCAAAAATTTGGATTTCTCATTAAAAACTTGATTTTTACTAAAAATTGTTTTTCCTAAGTTTGCACTGAAAATTTTATTTTTCATATTGTTACGAAATTGTACTTGAATTCAAATAAAACGATTTTAAGGGCTGATTTAAAAGTAGCATAATGCTTTCAAATAACAGTGCTGTAATAGAAAACTGTAACATATCTGTGGGCATTATTAAATAAAAGCTTTCAGTTGACCATTGATCGTAAGTTGGTAACGCTGTTTGCTGCGACCGTATATTCGAATTCGAATATTCAGTTAAAGAACATTGTAGAAATATAGCTTTCTAGATGGTAATGCAGTGTTATAAATAGTGGCAGAGGTTGCAGTCGTTAGTCAGTTTATCAGAGACGCTTTTCGAATAAACATCAACTGAGTGCCTTAAAGTGTGTTGTGTTTTTCAAGTAAATTCGTGTACATTATAAACTGTGTCTGTATTTCTGCGAATTTACAAACGTGTATAAAAAACATTGAGTGACTATTTAATTCTGTTGTTGTACATTTTAAATAAATAAAGAGTTGTTACTATTTTCAAACTACTAAACGGCTTTTATTTGCAATCAAAAGTATCCGGTTTATTTAAAGGAAATAAACCAGCATTTTGAAAAGGTTAAAACGTAACAATATAAAAAAAAATTTTTTACCCAAAAAAATGATTCGCCTAAATTTTGGCATTTTAATAAAAATTTTGTCTAAATAAATTTACTTTTTTTTTCCAAAAAAAAATATTTTTCACATAAATTGTGGTGTGCGTTCAGGACCATCGAAAAAATCCTTCTGTCCTGAAGTTGTATCCCCCTGGAAAACTCCGTCTATGAGAGTAACCAAAGGCAAAAAATCCCGCCCGAAGTGCTGGTACCACCAGACGTTCCGCCTATCGCTTCGTTGAGGCTTTAAAAGCCGAGGAACTCACAAAGAAGCAAAACAGCCTCTCTCTCGTGGGTGAAACCTCATATAGGTGGCCTCAGTTTTGTCTAAACAGCAGCGTTCAGAGGAGGATGCAATAGTCAAGCAACACAAAAGTCCTTAGCTAAAGACTATAGCTTATAGATTGTCATTGGAAAACTCGTTAGGGAAGTTATCCATATCCCAATTAAGTTGGAATATGGTGAAGTAAAAATTGGTAGGGGTGTTCTGGAATGGTCTCAAAGAGAACCCAGGATCACGTGAAGTCGATGTCACTCAGCTTTGCTACTCAAGACTGCTGTTGCATCGCTGGGTTAGGTATGGCCGGTATCTAGGCTTGAGGTGATATTGGTGAGTGAGATACTGCGAAAGCGTAGATCCATAGGTAAAATTCCAGCTGAGCCATCTAGCCAGGAGGAGATCTTGGAGATTCTCCAGAGCTGTAACCCACAGCTTCCAACGCACGATTGGAAAGTTGTGAAAGTTACGGACACTGAGGGATCTTCGAGAAAGGCGATCGTTGCCCTAACCAAGGACTCTTTGGAGCTGCTAAGGAAAACTCAAGGGAAGGTCTACAATGGATTTGATACGATCTACATGCTCGTCAGGACAAAATTGTTTTGTATTTTTTCTTAATTACTGTATAATTTTAACTTATGTAATATCTTAAGATAACTAAAAAATATAGCATACTTTTTGGCTAATAAACAATTACTTTGCCAAGTATAAGTTTTACTGTTTTACTTCATAAATCCCTAAAAATCATTAACTAATTTTCAAACAAATTATAGACAGTTTCCTTTCCAATCTCTGTTGAGATTGTCTTATCTATTACATTTCCAATATATTTACTTTAAACAAAAAAACAAAAAATTAATTTCCTTTTGGTAAATTTATAAACATGGCTAAAGTTTTTTTGTTGTGTAGCTATACTCTTATCAACAACCTGCAATATGTTTTAATTTACCATCAAACATTAACAACTTTTAATTTCCTCCCCCACCATTAGTAAAGTCCCAACTCAAAAACAAATTTCAATGACCTAATACCTGTACCAAGTCCCTCCACCCCACCTACTATTACTGGCAATTATTATGGCCACATACACACGTACTCACAGAGACAGACAGTTTTATAAACTTAAGTTTTACAAAATCGAATATTTACTAGCAAACCATGTTCGCTTTTTTGATGCTTAATATTGTTTTGGCATCAGTTGAAGTTGTTATAGTAGTAGTAGTAGTATGCAACATTAGTGGAGACAGCAACGACAACAAAATAAGAAAAAAAAAAAGAATTACGTACACAAATGACAATAACAGCAAGAACAACATCAGCGACATTACAAACACATTGATTACTTAGGCCAAAACCATCTAAAGAGCCAAATAGCTGGCCAGCCAGCCAACCACAAAATTACCGATGAGTTTGCTTAAACAACAACAACTACCACAGTTGCAACAGCAGCAGCAGCCCCACATTAAGCAACAAAAGTTTACATTTTGAACAGGAGTTGGAGGGGTAAGTATTTATAACGGTCATAGCTTTTGTTGGTATTGATGTTAACTAACTAACACACAGAAACAAACTCTTAGCAGATCCTTTACAATATCTCTTATCGCGCCAAACTGTAAAATTGTCATCCAATGGCGCCATTTTTGCTCCTAAATATATAATGGTCTTCTGTTACCTACAACACACACTCGCTCTCTACCCACTACCCTAAACTTTTTTCTAGATGGCCATGGCGACAGTCGCAAAAAAAAATTGGGAAAAAAATAGAAAAAAATTCCCTGTCGCTTGGAAAATATGCAGGCAGGCAGGTTTTTCATTTATTGTCATAATGTTGTGAATTTCTTTTTCATCTTAGTATTTGCCTCTCCTCCCCTCGATTTTATGTGTGCGCCTTGCGGACTCTTTGAGTATGTACTTTTAAAAATCACCAATTTTTTTTGGAAAAACTTTTCGATTTCCGTTTATGTGTTTCTGTTTTCATTTCTGCTCTCTGTTGTTCCTTGTAAATAAAGAATTGTAATAGAAAATAGCAAAAGTTATTGGAAATAAAAGAAAAAGATATTGGCGGTTGGTATTAAACACTGCTGAAATGAAATTAAGTGGGTGGTTTTTTTTGAGGAAAATGCCCTACTTTAGGGTATTACAGTAGTTAGCATGGTTTTGAATGAAGAGCTTTGAACACTTGATATAAAATTCCAAATGTAAACATGATAGTCACATCGTACCGCATCGGCTCTGCAGTTAGAAAAGGCATCTATAAATGGGAAGAATTAAATTTTGCTAAAAAGTTGTATTAAACTTTAATAAAGTTATAAAATGGGGGGTCTTGAAATAGGCCAGAATTGTAAAACGTTTTAGTGAATTTTTTGTGGTTAGTTCAAAATTAATGATTTTAATATACTCTAAAGGTCCTTGATTAAACCCATAACACATTCTGTCAAGTGCTATTTATTTCTTATAGATATCAAACAATAAGCACTTGATCTTGGAATGCTCTAGAAATATAGCATTCTAGTTTTGTCCGTTAAGATAATTCATGACGCTAATGGAAGGCAGATGGCGCTGTGCTAGTTTATGATATACGCTGTTAGAAGAAACATCAACTATATTACCAGTGTATACTTGTATATTATTAACTATATATTAATAAGTGTGTACATTAAAAAAAAGTGACTACTTAGAATTGTTGTGTAAATTTTAATAAAAATAATAAAAGTTGTTTCAATTTTAAACTACTAAACTGCTTTTATTTAAAATCAAAAGTATCCGGTTAATTTAAATCAAATAAACCATCGTTTTTAAAAGGCAAAAACGTAACAATATGTATTCTCCAATTTCACATTTTTTATTTAACTAAGAAGATTTTTTAAATTTCAAACCATGTCATAGGAGACAATTTCATTTTTTGATCTCAGAAAAAAATTTCAAATTAATATTTTATATGAATCCAAAAACCCCCAAACCAATCTTAGCCATTACAAAAATATTTACATGTGTACAAGAATATTATTATTTTCTTAAATATATTATTATAGAGACTTTTCTAACATAAAAAATGTGTGTAATTTTTTAAGGGGTTCTTCACAGGTCCTTATAAATATAACCCATTTTATGCATATTTGTTCTGCAACCACAAAGCACGGAATCTCAAACTGAATATACCTTTATATACTTTAATATGTTTTGAATACGTCGTATATGTATCTTACCTGCCTCGGACCAAAACCGGAAAAACCGGAAAATTTAAAAAAACCGGTTTCTGATTTAACCGAAAAATGTGATTTTGAAAAAACTGGTTTTGATTATTGTCTTTTAAAAAACCTTTTCGGTTTTTGTCTTCAAAAAAAATTTTTATTAACCCAGATATGTCGATTGCTTGAGCTTGATCATTTTAAAATTGGTTTTATATTATTTTGGAAGCAAATGAGAAATAAAAAACAGTGAAATTAGAGTTTTTTAAACATTTTTGGAAAAAAGTGTTTTTTTAAGTCGTCCAATATAGAGGACATTGGGGTCACAAGAACAAAACTAAAGCGCAATAATGAAACATTCATGCATATAACAATCAAGCTACTCTTCATAAATATAAATTCCAAAAAAATATAGTATTTATTCACTTGTAAATGTTAAAAATTTTACTTTCCGTACAAACGAGATATGTCCATAATGACTGCATATGGACATTATGAAAGTATCACAAATTAAAAATTCAATAACTCAAAAATAGTAGCAAAAAATAATACGATCACACAATCTCCCATGAGGTATTGGTGAGTACTAAGTATGTGAACAAAAAAATGGTATTTTGATAAACTTGACGTATCCTGTAAACAAGAACTACATGTACTACATGTAGTACAGTCGGCATATCTGGGTTAAATAAGAAAATGGTCTCCTTACATTTATTTTTATTTGTGGACGCTAATAGGAAATGTGTTGCAATTCTTTTATACTATGTTTTACGTAATATTGTGAAATGCTACAATTTTCTATGAAATAAATCATTATTTTTCAAAATGGTATCACAGTTTTTCATAAATATGTTTGAATGAGCTTTAGAAAATATATTTCATTGAAATCGGTTAACCGTCTAACAAAAACCGGTTTGTCAAAAAACCGAAAAGTTAAAAAAGCTGAAACCTGTGGAGTTAACAAAGATGAAAAAACCAGTTGACCGGTTTTCGGTTATGGATATCACAATGTGAAAAAAAATAAAAATTACCATTTATGGTATTTTTTGGGGAATTATGGGATTATTTTTCTAATTTTTTTGAATATCTTTTCATTAATTATTATCAATATAAAGTATAAAGAAAAACATTGATGCCAAAAAGGGACCTGCCCCCTCCCATACAATGTAAATATTTATTATCGAATATCTGGAGAACTAGAACTAAAAATGCGGCATTTTAAAAATTTTTAGCTTTTATTTGGAAACATTTGTACAATATAAATTTATTCAAAGTATTGGCCATTGTTAGCCGTGAACTTTTTCCATCATTCTAACAAAATATGGATTGTGAGCCAAAAGAACTGCTCATCTTTTGAAGACAAGAACAATTCAAGCTAATATAAGATACTCTGTTCCAAAGTGAAGTGTATCCCAGAGAGAGCATTTTACAGCGATCAAAACTAAGCCTACTCAGCGGGTGAGGCAAGACGACCCAAGCACTTCATTCTGGACAGATTTCAGCAGCTCATAATAGATAGAATTTTTTTTTGGTGCCACCAAATCCAGAGAGTTACCTTAGCGCTATGTTTATTTGGCTTTGGTGCCTTCTTAGGCTTCGAGTTATCGTAAAGGAACCATTTTTCATCACAAGTAATGATTCGGTGCAAAAATGATTTTCTTTTACATAGAAAATCGTCTTTCTAGGTCTCTCGGCTTCAATTCGTATCATAGCCAATGGCTCTGCTTTTGTATGAATCCTGCTACTTGAGTAGTCCGCAATGATTTTGGAAGCTCTTGTTGAGTTTGACATGAATCTTCATGGAGCAGTGTCTCCAATTCTTGTCTTCAAATTTGTTTGTCTGGCTATATGATCATTGTATTCCGTGTCAAAATACCCACTTCTGAACCGAAGAAACCATCACTCGCACGTTGACACTAATGGATCACATTCACCATAAGCTTTGGAAAGCAATCTGTAAGCTTCAGCGGCACTTTTTTCAAATTAAAGAAGTAAACTCTTTGTTGTTACAAAATTCTAAATTTTCGAAGCAAAAAAAAACTTTGTCAATTTATAAAGAAAACGCCTTCCAATGATACGCCACCTATTGTAAATCACGCGTTTTTAAGTCCTAAATCCAATATATTTAGAAATGAGCAAACGATACCAAACACAAATCTTATCGTTCAAATCAAGTAATCTAAAATTACAACTATATCAAATATCTTCGTTCCATAGCTTGACTTGGGATGGACAGATGGACAAACTAACTCAGATTCTGAGTCCAGTGATATACTTTAAGCTGGGTGTTAGATTATTATACAAACGAATAATACTTGTGCCATTAAGACCTGTAATTTGTATGAAAGAGAAAATCCCAGGAGTTCTAGGAGACTGTCCCAAATTAGTGATTACCTATCCCTAATGATAGGTAGTTACATAACTAGTTATTCTAACACATGCATGTCATAAGCAGGTGGTCAATTGACATCACGATAGATTCCTGGGATGTATAGAATAACCAATTGACGTCTCTCTGTACTACAAAGAGGAGTTACCCAAGTGATCAGACATTAGTGACAATTACTGCCTATAAGGGATACATTGACTACTTGCTTAACTGCTGGGTAGTTTGTACGAATTACTCACACAACGATTAAGGTGACTACACTCTAGCTTGTTAAAAGACACTTAAGTGACAACTGACTTCACCCTAGATTACCGGGGATGTATAAAGTAACCAATTAACTTATCTCTTCAAATGACAAAATATTTATCAAATGGAGTTAGAAAAGTGATTGAATACTTGCTCAACTGCTGGGATACTTCAGATGTCACTAAACTTGTTAAGTTCCAAAGTTATTCCTGTATTAAAACTCAAAAATTATAAACTTTTAAAACTCTCGTTTTGAATTGCTTGCCCTATAGTAGCGTCCCTTTAAGTCACTCCAAACTTCTGTTTTAATCTACTGATTGGTTTCTCTTTGATTTTTAATAAAATCTATTTTCACATTTAAGCAAATGTTGCCAAGGATTTTATAATTTTCTAAGACTTTTGTTCCTTTCTTTCCATTTTACTCAATTTTTGTCACATTTATAATATTTGCTTATGTTACTGCTTCGTCTTTCTTCTTTTTTTTTGCTGACTTTTAACATTCAGATTTTTTGATTGTAAAGTTTGTTCTCAATTTAAGTATTATTTGTAGTCATTTGCTGGCTGCTTTTTCTTTTCTACTTATTTCCACTTGTTTGCCAAGTTCTTGTTATTTAATTTATTTATTTTTTTTGTTGCAAAATGCTGGTAACTGTGTGTAACTACTCCTTCTGCTGGCAACCGAATGTCCTTTGATGCGTATCGAATTTCTTAATAGCCTTTAATTTGTGATTGGAAGTCCTTTTATGTTGCGTTGCTAAATTACCGACTCCAATATTATGGTTTTGTTTATGAGAAAAGTTTTGCTCGTTTTTAGTGGTTTCTTAGTTTCATTTGGGAATATTTTTTTGCGTTACTATGTAGTTGACCAGACTCATTTACTGTGATTTTAAAACATGTTTCGTAGACAATTTAAGCCATTAATGTTTTATTGTTTACAAAAAAAAAAAGATCTTAAGGAAAAATGATAAAGATTGCTGCTGCCTTATCATTAAATGAGGGAAAGTTTGCTCCAACTCCTACTTAGAGTATTAACTTTTAACATTCTATTTTTGTTTAATATTCAAATAATGCTATGTTTTTTTCTTCTCATTTACGCAATTATAAATTAAGTATAGTTTTTGTTTTGTTTAATTTTTCATATTTCAAAAGCATTAAGGGTTTGGGGCTGGGTTTTTCTGTTGGACCCTGTTTAATTATCACGTTTTGTCTGGCTTGTAATGTTTATGCTTAGAAAATAATGTTGGAAAAACTTATTGTTTATTACTTTGTAAGCTCTTCAAAATAAATGGAAAATAGCTAGAGAAAAACAATCGAAATGGAGGGGTGAAAATCTGAAATCGATTGTAATTTAGTACATATTTATATAGTTAGTTAATTAAAACGAGGAGAAAAGTCCAGCAGTTGAGTTAGTACTTATGTAATTGAAATTTATAGTTAAATAAATTTACAAAAAGCGTTCCTGTACACAGAGAAAATAGATTCGTGATAGCAACCGAATTTGTTGCCAATCGAATGATTCGGTTGAACACATAGAATTTTTCTGTCCTATCAACAGAAAGTCAGTTGATAAAGAAGAATTTCGGTTGAAGAAACCAAACTTTTGTTACCCCTTCTAAAATATTGTAGCCACAACTGTAAAATTCGGTCACTAAGGTAGAATCATTCGATTGGCAACAAATTCGGTTGCTATCACGAATCTGTTTCCTCTGTGTAGGGAACCAAAAGCTTATTTCAGCAGCTAAATTAATCAATGAATGCAATATAGTTACCAGATTTTGGAGTTCTTGAGTTCTTTTATTAATCAAAATGAGAAACATTAATTTAACAAGTAGTAGCCATCAACATTATAATACGGGCACCGATTTTTTGTTAGCATTTTGCATAAAAGCTTTTTTTTTGTTTCAACCGATTTGGTTAACCTTCATCTCACCCTGGTGTTTTAAACCACACAAAATTTACGTTTCTATTGTTGTTAATTGGTGTTCATGCAATTTCTGTTCATTGAAATATTTTGCCGCATCAATTTAGCACAGAAAATGCATTAATTGATTCAAAAATATATTTTAATAACGATATATTTACAAAGTGACGTTGAATACCCTATTGTGTGGTTTTCCACACATATGTCATTTCTATGTATTTTGTACTTGGAATACCATTCTTCGTAGTTGCTAGTGCAAAATAGGTTTAAAAGATGATTTTTAAACTAAAAGGTTATCTAGCTTAAAAATTTGTGCAAATATATAAATGACTTTGGTTATTAGCTGCTTTTTTGAGATATGAGACTTTGAACTTTATGTGGTTGTATATTTCAAAAACCACAGCTTTAAAAATATTCTAAAAATTATATCAAACTCTTATGTATATTTATACTAACTGTAAAACCATGGGTTTTTTACGTTTTTCGAAATTCATATTAGTTTGAATTATATCCACAATTTTCGGAATCTTAAACTTAATTTGCTAATTTATAAGTCTCTCGTCTACAAGTCTGTTAGGTGTTTAAATGCTCTTTCCTTAAGCGCTTCTTATTTTTAAATTTAAATAAAACAAAGTGTTTGTAAAATATCATCAAAATTTTTTATTCGTTTGAAAGGCCTATCGATGTCATTATATATGGAATATAACGTCTTGCAAATGTCCGCCGCGGATTTGCAAGGTGGCGCGCATCCGAAATGTCCAATCTTCCATAACTCTGACTGAATGACCGATGACATGGGTTATGTTAGATTTGAGGGCCGCTGAGATTTGTAGCTTATTCGTATAGATATGCGACTTAAGAAAGCCTCGCAAGAAAAATTATATCGCGATATCAGTCACAGTCACATTAAGAAAATTTATACAAATTTGTTAGCATGAAAAAGTGAAATATTTTTGAAGGACGGAGTTTTAAATGGCATATTGAAATGAGATATTGAAATTTTTTGTAAGACCAAAAATTAACTTATCTAAACAAAAAAATATAGCTCGGAATAAATGTGGATCAAATTGTTCCTATTAAAATTTTGTTTTAATTTTAGTTTTAGAAACTCAATGAATATGTAATAAGCAATAAAATCTTTATTTATTAACGAAACTCAATGAAATTTTTAACGTTTTTTACGTTTGTTATTCTAAATAACAGGGTGTAAAAAACCTTGTCAAAAGATCAAAGGCAATCCCGCAATTCCTAAAAATTGGAGCGAAAATTCCAAAAATGATATTTTATACAATTTTGCCTATAGGGCAAATACTTTGACGGTAAATAGGGAACACATCAGGGTTTCCAAGGCAGCTTTTTGTTTTTTGATCCCAGCTTTGGGATTTTAGAACATGTGACCCAAAATTGAATTTTTAATTAAAAATAGGTCAAATTCCGAATGTTATTTATGTTATTTTCTTGTTATTTTCTTTCAGAAAAACATAAAATTGTTATATATTTTTAAATAAAGTTTTTTTTTAATTAAAAAAGAGTTAAGTCACCTTTTCGCCCAAAAAACAGCAAAAATCAATTATTTTTTTAATATTTGAATTGAAAATCATTTATTTTTGGATCCATAATTAGTATTGCTCTGAAATCGTTTGTATGTTATTCGTATATTCGTAATTTAGCTGTCTAAATAATAAAAAAAAAATTCGAGTCCAATCGGTCCAAAAGTACGACCCATATTTTTAAAAAATTTTAAAATTTCAATTTTGAAATGCCTATAACTCGGAAACAATAAGAGATAAATAGCACATGCAATCTTTGAAATCGGATGGGAAACAAAAATTGCACGTGTTCAAAAATTTTACATGTCGAAGGTACCCTACTTTGAGCCCCCATAGCGCCGCCCCTGGATCATTTGTATGGCCCATTTTAATATCTAAATACTTAATATCTCAAATACTCTTTGGCTACGCCCACGTATCCTTATCGGACCAGCCATTTAGAAATGCCAGATTTATTTAAACAAATTTTGATTCTGCCGCACAGTGTATCGCTGGAAAGTTCATATAACCTCCACTTGCGATGACCATACCCTCAAATCGCTCGTGTAGAATGTTCAATGTGGCATGAGCTGTGTAGCATGTAGTGCCGATCTGTTGGAACCACATTTCGTAGGTATCCATATCATACAATTCAGGTCAAAAGAAGTTTGCAATCATCGACATGTAGCGCTCGCCGTTAATGGTGATTGCTTGGTCAAAGTCGTTCTCAAAGAAATATGAATCGATGATGCCGCTAGCCTAAGATCCACACCAAACAGTGACTTCGGAAATATTCATACAGAATTGAACCTCATCATTCCTATTGGAAGATCCTTTATATGGTCCTTCGTCTGTATAATATCTAGAGTCTCCTCTATAGACTAAATATATAGAAGGGAAAAGAGAGAGGAAAGTAAATCAACAAACTCAATAAGCATTTTTGGGAATTCAAGTTGAAAGCAAGTGTAAGTGAAATAATTGAATTACAGTTGTATTACACTTTATTTCAATAATATTCTCCAGTAAAAAGGAAACATAAATTCAAGACATATGTTTTTTGTTTGAAAAATATTTACTTTTTCAAATATTTTTCATGTTTAAAACATAATAAAATTTGCATTCAAATCAAATTCCAACAAAATGTTCAAGTGCTTGAATTTTTGTGGCTTTGGTGCTTATTGGGATAGGGGTTACAATGAAATGACAAATGCTGGGTAAAATCACTAGTTCGGTACTGTCTCCTAGAACTGCTGGGAGACGTATGTTTTTGCCTCTAAGTTACCAATATAGTTGTCATCTATGATCCCAGCCATAGATAAATAAGAGACAAAAAATATAAATCAATGTATTTTATTGTTGTGTCAGCCATAAAATTTTGGGAAAGAGTAAATATATTTACTCTTAGCTTCCTCTCAGTTGCGCCTCTAGTTCTACCCTTTGAACTCTTCTGTATAGTCTTTCGTCTCTACAGTCTCTCGTCTACATAGTCTCGTACATGTGGAATGCGACATTAAATAAAATATGTATAAAAGAGCAATTCTAGGACTCAGGCGAGAAAAAGGACAACCACATAATTTTAACTGCAGACAATTTAAAAAAACTCTGCTAAACCTTTTTGAAATTGAGTCCTTTCTTTAGATTTAATCTTCTTAAAACTAAATCTCAGTTTAAAACTAGTTTCAATAAACCAAACTCACATACACACAAAATAATTATACGGAATAGGAAGTTTAAGATCGAATTAAAATTAATGTTTATACAACTGTAGATTAAATAATTGTTATTTCAAACAAAAGGTAACATTATGAATGTCCTTTTTTATCAATAGAAGAAAAAAACCTTTTCGTTTGTTTGCTTCAATATTATTATTGTTGTAATAAAATAGTGATGTAATCATAGTTATTATGAAATGTTAGTGGGTATGATTTTGCCATTGTAACAGGCTTTTAAACAATGTTTATTGTTTGAAACCAAACCAAACATACATGCGAACATACATGATAGTACATGTGTGTACATAACCAAGCAAACAAAACAGTTTTATAAAATTGTTTAAGGATTTGTTATTTGTTTGTGTTCTTATACAAAAAAAAAAAAGGAATGTCCTTTATAACTGTTCATCTTTTGTTAAAGGAAAAAACGTATGGGTTTGTTGTGGTAGTTGTGTTGTAACAAACAATACATGTGACATGAAAAGGACATCCCAGCAGTTCTAGGAGACAGTACCGAACTAGTGATTTTACCCATCATTTAGGGTGGGAGCTAGTTACTTCAATAGCCACGTGACTAGTCATTTTAACACGGGCATGTCCTAGGCACAGGGTCAATTGTCTCTTTTTGATTACAATGGGACTGTCTAATAGCTGGTCCAAAGTAGGCAACGCATTGGATTCACACATTGGTTACATAGCGTCAGTTACCTTGCTAGCTTTGTAACTGGTTACTTGATCAGCTACTTGACTAGTTATTTTAACACGTGTATATCCTAAGCAGGGGGTCAATTGACCCTTTTGATTACAATGTGACTATCGGATAGCTGATCGAAAGTAGTCAACGCTTCTGGTGAGTAAAATAAAGTGCAGTACAAAAAAAAGTTTGAAGTGACTTCACCATAGGTTACTAAGAGACACTAAAGTGACTATTGACTTCATGCTATGTTACATGGGATATCAGTATACTTATGCAAAAATAAAAATAATAATAATAATAATAATAAAAATAACACAATTTGTAAAAAAAACAGTTTGTACGAATTACTCACCAAACGTTTAAAGTGACTACACTCTAGATTACTTAGAGACACTTAAGTGACAATTGTCTTCACGCTAGATTACTTGGGATGCATAAAGTAACCAATTGTCTTCTCTCTGCACTACAAAGTGCACACACGTGTCAAATGACCAAAATATATAAAATGGTGTCAGCCAAGAGATAAGACATTTGTGACAATTACTGTCTTTAAGGGATACATTGACTACTTGCTTAACTGCTGGGATGTGTGGACATTATAATGTGTCTCTGAATGAGTGCGTATGTATGTGTCGCAATGCATTGTCCTTTTTTTGTTGAATTTTAATTGCTGTGGGAAATCCACAGATGAATGAATGGCGACTTGGCAGACAGGAATTAAAGTATGAACTTTTCTAGAGTTTGTGGTTAAAGTTTTATAAAATAGAAACATTAAATAAAACACAGGAACCTCTCTAAGATAAATTACAAATTAAATATTTTATGAAATTTAATATTAAAGAAATTAACTTTGATTTTTGATTCCAATTTTTGTAAAATTTATTTTATGCAAATTTCTGCAATTAAAACAAACAAATTCAGTTGCACACATAGAAGTTCTCGATTCGATTCTAGCAACAAAAAATCAGTTAATAAGGAAGAATTTCGGTTGAAGCATAGAAACTTTTGATACCTCTTCCAAAACTTTGTAGCCACAACTGTAAAATTCGGTCACCACGGCAGAATCATTCGATTGGCAAGAAATTCGGTTGCTTTTACGAATCACTTTTCTCTGTGTATATATTTAGTATGTATAACACTTTTAAACTGTAATTACTAAAACGTGTCCAATTGTGCTTGTAAGATTTAATGCTGACGCCTCTCTAAGACTTTTATTATTAAAAGAAAATCTAAATCTCAAAAAATTTACAATATTTTTTTTTAACTCCAACAAAACACCAACTAATTTTCATTAGTTTTCTCAAAATAACTTTGAATTTTCCCTATTTTCCTCTAAAAATCCCCAGCAATTTGTTTTCTGCCACAATGTCTAGTCATTTTAATGATGTTGTTGATTATTTGATGTACGACTGAATCATTTATTTATAAACCAAAACATACTAACATATGTTGCTTTCAAGAAAACTGCATTTTATAATTTCTGTCTTTTAATTTAATGAAAAATGGAAAAAATATTCTTCCTCATATGCATTATTCTTTTTTTATAGTTTTTTAGTTGCATTCTGGCACATTCTTATTGTTAATCGTCATAAGAAACCATGTGATCCTTACATTTTAGGTATAAAATGTGTTCAGAAAAGTTATGTAAAATATTACGGAGAATATTTTTGTAGAATATGTTAACCCTCTAAATTCTCAAGGCATGGGTATTTTTTGTCCTTCTTTTAAAATATGCGTATGGTAATAAAGTGGAATTGCCTAGAGCTAAAAAAATGTAATTAATGAAGACTTCCAATCCAAATTCTTAATAAATACGAAATTAACCGTAAGCTCTGTTTTGTTGTGTCTAATTTCAGACTTTCTGGTGGAATTTTCAATGACATATTAAAATTTCACGAATAATATTTTTGCGGAACATTTTAACCCCTTAAATCCCTGTTTTAATGGTGTTTGTTGATCTTTTTTAAAAGAAGGACAAAAAAGCCCCATGCCTTGGGGATTTAGAGGGTTAACATATTATACAAAAATGTTCTTCGTAACATTTTACATAAATTTGCTGAATACATTTTATACCTAGAATGTTCTTTAAAATAAAATTCTTAATAAATGCGAAATTAACCCAATGCTCTCTTTTGTTAAGTCTTTTTTCTGACTTTCTGGTTGAATTTTCCGTTTTGATGTAGTCAGGGACTTATAGTAAAATTTCACGTATAATTTTTTTGCAGAACAATTTAACCCCTTAAATCCCTGTCTTAATGGTGGTTTTTGCACTTTTTTAAAAGAAGGACAAAAAAGACCCATGCCTTGAGGGTTTAGAGGGTTAACATATTTTACAAAAATATTCTCCGTAGCATTTTACATAACTTTGCTGCACACATTTTATACTTAAAATGTAAGGATCATATGGTTTCTTATGAAGATTAACAATAAGAATGTGCCAGAGCTGGGAAACTTTAACCCGCCCTCAAATGAAATTCAGATGTATACTTTCAAAACGCTGATACACGTGTCTTCTTTTTTTGTCTCCTCTATCAAAATTTATTGGTCAGATCTTGTAATTTTGGAAAAAAATTGATTTTGTTGTATAGTGTTATTAGTTGTAAAAATGTTTTATTACAATAAAAATTATTAATCACGGGTATGGTCATTCAGTCCAGGTTCTTTGATATCATTTTTATCGCTGTATTCTATGAAATATGTATCTTTGGAATATGTATGTTTATGGGTGAAGCTTCTAATAGAGGAATCGGTTCTCAGTCGGCTAACAACTAATTTTTGTTGAATATAGTTATGGATGCAATCCGAGGGGATAAATTCTTCAGCTCTCATCGGAAAACTACATCGTACAATCCGATGAAAAAAATGCTTCGGCACTCGGTCGGTAACTACGAATTTTAACTATGGTATTAGTACGAAGTAAGAATTTTGGCTTCGTCTAATTATGCATTGTTACCAGGGAGCAAAGTATAAGTAGATCGGAATTTCAATTCTAGCCTCCCTTTGTTCATGTTTTAATACCCTACACCACCATAGTGGGGAGGGTATAATGCGTTTGTGAAGATGTTTATAACGCCCAAAAATATTAGTCTAACACCCACCTTAAAGTATACCGATAGAATTAGAATCACTTTCTCAGTCGATTAAACGATGTCCGTCCGCCTGGCAGGCTGTTCATGTAAACCTGGTGCGCAGAGATATTTTGATCAAATTTGGAATATATTATTTTCTCGGCCCAAGGACCAAGCCTATTCAAACTGGCTGAAATCGGTCCATTATTTTACCTAGCTCCCATACAAATGTCCTTCCGAAATTGGACTTTATCGGTCATAAATGTTTTATTTATATATGTATCTCAACATATTCCGCTCCAAATAAGTTTCATATATACAAAATTTATGTCACGAAATTTTGTTGCGATCAGTCCATAATTAGTCATAGCTCCCATATAGACCCGCTTCCGAAAATCACTTTAACGTTCATAAATCACTTAAAAATGTTGGTATACACATAAAATTCAACATAGTTAACTTTAATATAGACATAAATTACAGGACATAATTTCATTGTGATCGGTCCATAATTCGTCATAGCTCCCATATAAGGCCCACTTCCGAAAATCACTCAAAAATATAAATTATTGAAATTTTAATAGAAAAATGTTTATGCTCTTTTACTTAGTGTAGGGTCGGGCTTGACCGACCATACTTTCTTATTTGTTTTAGATTATAATTTTTTGGATCATATTTAAACTTTCCCTGGTGATTTTTTCAATAAAACTCTTTTTTACAATGTTATTGATAACTTTAGGTTCTCTGAGATTTTTGGTCAGAAATATAAGTGATCGCAGATCAAGCTCGTTTCCTCAATTAAAATATTTATAAGGTTATGGATAATTTTTCCATAAAAACAACGATTTTTAGTAAGCCTATCAGATCGAGTTACTTATCCCTATTGAGCTGTTATTTGCAATGGTAATGATGAATTTAGGTTCTTTGGGTTTTGGTTGGAATTATCACAGAACGAATGATTTTTTCTTTTTCTCAATTAAACTTTTATTTAAGCAATTTATTGACGATTATAGGTTTTTTGAGTTTTTCTTATAAAAAAAATTTTTAGTCATAAATATTAGTAATCACATATCCAGCTCCTTCTCGCTATTTAACGTTAATTAATCATGTTATTGACGATTTTAAGTTTTTCGAGTTTTTTTGTTGTGCAAAGAATAAAATTTTGGTCAAAATTATAAGCGATCACTGATCGATCGATCGATCTCCTTTTCTCAATTAAACGCTTATTTATTGTTATTGATGATTTTTGTCACAAATTTGAGCGATCGCATATTATTTTGTTGAAAAGAAAATTTTTTGTGAAAAAGAATGATCACAAAAAACCATTATTTTAGAATTAAGAGTTGGGTTTGGGGTCCGGGAATTCCAGTAAAATTATTGCCGGGAATTCCCGGGAAATTTATATTTTTTTCCCGGGAAAAAAGAGAAATTTAAAATTAATTAAAAATACTTTAATACATTTAAATTAACATCTCTGTTTGATGAATGGCTTGTTCCAAATATTAGTGGAGGTTTTAAACCCCATTAAGGGTATTGCAGAAGCATTAAGCCGACATTTTGCTATGATGAACAATCTTTATGAACAGCTGTTATCTAAATATTCTACGATGTCTCAAAAAATGTAAATTTCCTAATAATTTCTCATCATAATAAGCTAAATTATAATACAAAAAGACAATGTTCATACATACGCCTATTTGACCGCAATGTTACCTCATCAGTTCAAAGCGATAATGATGATGTTTCCGAAATACAAATGGAGCAATATTTTAAAAACGAATTACATTATTCAATCAATATTGAAAAAGAAAAGCCTAAATAAACATTTAAAATCAAATGCTGAAGCAAGTAGCAATCGGAGAAAAAATTTAGATGTGATGTAATTTTTGTTTTGGAAATGAATTAAATTTTATTTTAAAATATATGTATTTTATAAAAAAAAATAAAATTAAAATAATGAAGTTAAAAACTGCATTACAAATGCAATTAAAATATTGATCGACTGTGAATTATAAAAGTACATTCACAATTTATAAAATTTTGTGACACTTAATTGCTCTTTTGCTCTATTACCAGGACAAGAACTCTACATCATGAATATCGCTAATATTTAATTTTATATTTTTTTTTTGTTTTATGTTAGTAGAATTGAATAAATAAAATGAAACAATTTTGTAAAATAATATTCTTTTTTACTTATTTTTCTAGTTGATAAGATGTTCCCGGGAAATGAAATTTTTCATTCCCGTTTCCCGGGAAATAAAATTATCCGGGAAACCCCGAAATCCTAATTAAGAGTTATCACAGATCGAGCTACTTTACTCAATTAAATGCTTATTTGCAAATTTGTTGATGATTTAAAAAAAAATCATATATTGGTCAGAATTATCAGTGAGAACAAATTGTGCTCTCTTTCCAGATTAAACACTTATTTACAAAGATGTTGATAATAATATAAAAAGAAGAATTTTAGACAAAATGAGTGATCATAGACCAAGATCTTTTTCAAAAACAAATTTTAATCAGAATTAAGAGCAATCATAGAAGAGTAATCACAGATTTTGGTCAGAACTATGATTGATCACAAAACTGTTCTTGGTCAGTGATCAGAGATCTTTTAGGGTTATTTTTGGTTTTTCATATAAAAAAGCGACTTTTGGTCGAAATTATAAGTGAGTACAAATCGATCTCCTTTTCTAGGTTAAAAGCTTTATCGATAGATTATTTACAAAGTTATTTATAATATTAGGTTTTATGAGATTTTTTAGATAAACAAGGGATTTTGGTCAGAACAGTAAGAATTCATATAAAGAAACATTTTTAATCGATATTATAAGTGACCACAAATTAAATTCCTTTTCTAGATTAACAGCTGTAACGGTATTTAGTTTTTCGTATAAAACTCAATTTCTGGTTATAAAATATGAGTGATCACAGCTGCATTTTCAATTAAACGCTTACTTACAACATTATGGATGATTTTACTTTATATACTCTTTTCCTACAAACAAAATTTTGTATCAGATCAAAGATCCTCCTTTTCTCGATTTAACGTTTATTTGAAAAAGTTATTGATATTGATATCAGATTTTTCGACATTTGGAAGGAATCATATAATTTGGAAAATGATCACAGATCGAGTCCTCTTTTACGAAATTATGAATGATTTTTAGTTTCTTATATAAAAATCGATTTTAAGTCAGAAATATCAGTGATTGCAGATCGAGATATTTTGCGAAATTAAGTGGTTATTTATAAACTTATTAAGGATTTTATGTTTTTCAATATCTACCCAGAAAAAACTTCACTGATCGAGCTCCTTATTCATATTAAATATTTACTTACGAAGTTGTTGATGATTCTAGGAGACCACAGACCGAGCTGCTGATTTAAAATTTCATTATTAGTTTACAATTTTATTTCAATAATTTTCACAAACTGTATAACATTATTATTTTCATACTGCTGCTTTGTAAATAAACATTCATATTTGCATATTTAACAAACCCCCCTCTCTAATTCCTGAAATATTTCTTAGTAAGCACATCCATACATACATTTCTATATAATTATGCACGCTTTTATACACTTGGAGAACTCCCTCCAATACATACAATAAATTTTAATAATCAATTTTGACTTTAATTACAGATGACACCTAAAATAACAATGTCATCAATTATTGTTTTTAATAACAATTTATGATAATGACTCTTTTGCTTAACTTGAAATTATCATAATATTACCGCACACATAGATACACACATACATACATGCATAGATAAAATACACATACAGACTCACTCTTATACTTTTACATTTATATTTATAAATGATGCTAAATAGAAAATACTTAATTAGTTTAATATTAAATAGAAATGGAGCCATGTGTTAACGACACTTTATCAATTAGAAAAATTTTATAACAACCACTGGCACTCGCGGTGAATGGGGGTATATGTAAGTAAGTATTTCGTTGCCTGTGTAACACTTGGAAATATTCAGGTTATTTAGTTGGTGTGTGTAAATTATACTCATGTCCAAAATATAGAACCCAAGTTAATATCATTCACCTACAAGATTTCATCACGATACTAAGCAGTTTGGTATTGAAAATCATTAAAGTCGAATCAGTAGAAAAAAAGTTCGAAAACAAATTGTGAGACAAGCTCAAAAATATTTACTATATTATTTGTTGTAGCTTTGACTATAAAATACACTGATTTTTTATATGTTTACATGTACAAATGTTGAGAATATTTGAATTTATGTAACTTTTTGTTATAGGTGAAGAGTGTATAAGATTCGGTTTTGCCTTTTACAAAATTCAATATTATTCTATGTTGGTTTGCTCTCACTTACACTACCTTTTTTTCTTCTATCTCTTTGTTTCAGAAAATTATTATTAATATAATTATTCCTTTAATATTCTCCAAGCATCTGGTCAATGCCATAAAATTATCATTGACTTTTTGTTTAGTTTCACTAAATGACAATCACGTTTTTTTTTTCCAAGATCATTTACATAAAATAAGCATACAATTAGGCGTAAAGTAAGTATTGAATCACTTAACTTTTAAGATACTAATCGGGTCTTGTACCATTCAATAATACTTCAATAAATTCGGTTAAAAAATCTTCGCGTATTGCTGGTTGTGATCTATTTATACTAATGGAATTGTGCTATATATACTCAGGTCTTGTATTCTCAAAGTGACATTGGCTTAACTAGAGTTAAGATCTTCTAATTTCATCTGAGTCCTGAAGTAACTGTGAACATTATAGCTTCTATAATACCATTTACCAGTTCCGCGAGTAAAACAGGGGTAGTTACATCAACTATAGGTCACCATACAAGTGATTCATGTGCGAGCATCTTAGACAATACAAAACCTGAGTACATAACAGCTCAAGTTCATTGGGATAAGAAGATCACCACAAGCTATCCGCCAAGATTCTTTAATTCATTATATTGAGTTTACTGCAGTATTATGTGGTCCAAAGAAACAAAATATCAGTGAAAGTTCAGTTGTGTATGAAAAGTTGGGGACTTGATATAGCTGCAGCATTTTCCAAGCAGCAATGTTTGTGGTATTGAAGCCACTAATCTGAGGCTGACATATAATAGATTGGCTGCAATAAAGGCACTTGGTATTGCGAGAGGAGTCAGCCATTGTAGCAAAGATCTACAAATTCTCAACGAAAAACACGTATCGATTCGAAGTCCCAACCTACTTATGCTTTGCTCTCGGGTAACAAAGCATAATTAGACGAGGCCTAAATTCTTACTTCGTACTAATGCCGCACTTGGATTGCATAAGTAATTACATTTAACAATAATTAGTATTAGCCGATCATGAGCCGAATCATATGTCTCGTCGGATTGTACTCTTTAGCAGTATTATCCAGTAAGTTGTAGTTAGCCAATGAGAGCTGAAAAATTGATATCCTCTGATCGCATCCAGCTGTTTTTACCAATAATTAGTTGTTAGTCGACTGAGAGTCGAAGCATTTATCTCGTCGGATCGTGCTAGTCATAGTCAATAAGTTGTAGTTAGCCGAGGAGAGCTGAAAAATGTATCTTCTCGGATTGCTTCCATTACAATATTTTTAACAATAATATAGTAATGGAATTTCGTTACGTTAGCCGACCGAGAGCCAAAGCATTTATCTCGTCAGAATGTACTCATTAGCTAGAATTAACCAATAAGTCGTAGTTAGCCAATGATAGCTGAATAATTTATCTCTTCGTATTGCATTCATTACCCATAATTAGTCGTTAGCCGATCGAGATCCGAAGCATTTATCTCATCGAATTATACTTAGTAGCTAGTCTTAACTTCTAGATCCAAACAGCTCATCTCCTTTGATTACATCCGTTGCATTTACTTTATAATAATAAGTCGTTAGTCGACCCTGTTCCGAAGCCTTCATCTCGTCGAATCCTCTATTAGAAGCTTCCCCCATTAACAAAAATATTCCAAAGATACAAGACAGCTCTATGGTAAAGAAAGCAGACCTTTGAAGAACCTGGACAGACTAAGTATACCCCGGATGGAAACAAGAACTGCATCACAGTGTATCCTGAAACGAACTAAGATCTACTTTTTAACGGGTTATGATAGAAAGGAAATATTGGTACCGTTTTGATAAGCTTAAAATGCCTTTTCCTCGTGCATGTTTAAAAAAACTAAAATCATTTTTTTTATTTTTTTTAATGAGATTTGCGCCCTCAGTTGTGTGTTTTTGGAACAATTTTTAAGGATTCCAAAACATTGTATTTGACTGGTGAAATCAAATTTGCAATATATTCAACAGTTTTTGCTCTACAGAAAAATGTGCTCAAAATCCGCATCTTTAGGTGCGTTGAACCACCACAAGGAGTGATAATTTTCCAAAAAAAAGGACGCCATTATTTTTATTTATGCAAAAACCTTTAGAAAAATTATGATACCCGAAAAAAAATGAAGTGACCTGGTCACAAAAGAATTCTAATCTACATATGCAAAATAGATTCGATATTGACAGTTGATTTTTGGAATATCTTCTCACAAAAAGGAATAATAGTAGTACCGGTATAAATCCCTGAAGCACTCCATTTTGTACCAGAAATGTGTCAGAAAGCTTTTCCTTGTGAAGAACGAAAATATGGCCTGGTTACTTTCTTGATTAGAAATAAAAGTTTGTCTGTCAATCTTCTGCGGAGAAGTGCTAGCCATAAATAATATCTAATTGTTTCGAACGCTTTCTCGAAGTCAATAAAAAGATGATGAAGTTTAGTATTAAATTCCACATATTGCTCAGTAATAATACATAAGGTATTTGAGCCTGTTTGATAGGTGCTCTTGATTTTCCCTAAGGGTTCATTAATAGATAAATAGATTGGAAGGGGTGTGTGTATTAGAAATACACTACCACTCAGAGACTCATAGAATCCATTGTGATACCCTTAAGAAATATAACTCGGTGTGAACTTGAATTGAAGAGAAGAAATGAAATTGGAAAGAAAAAATAAAAAAAAACAGGTTCCATAAAGATAATTAAAGTGTAAATCTCACATAGTCCCGCTACCTAAAAATAGGTAGCCTATTCCCCTGATAAAGCCTAATAGATTTCCAAGATCATATCTAGCTATATCCCCCAGTTCATCATTAAAACTTTCCCGTAGCCATTTTTGCCTGATACCCTGTGGTCTAGGACATTTACACGGAATATGTTCCACTGTTTCTAGTTCCTCAATATCCTCGCACAACATGTGCGCTCATATAACAATGAAGGCTCCAATTGAGCAGTGTCCGATTATCACTTATAATAAAGACCTAATTAGTGTTCCAGTTGCCTTTGCATCCGACTTTGACCAAATAGCCCTGCAATCCGACCTACTACACCAAGATTGGTTAGAGGAGTCCCTGAGTCTTTCGAAGATCAACCTCCTATATGGAGGTTTAACTTCCCCATTCCTACTAATATAGTCCAGACCTGAACCCTGTCTCCCAGTTCATCTACTACCTCACTCCCCTGTATATTACAGTTCCCTGTTATCCACACAGAGAAAACATATTCGTGGTAGCAACCGAATTTGTTTCCAATCGAATGATTCTGTATTAGTGACCGAATTTTACAGTTGTGGATACAGTATTTTGGAAGGGGTAACTAAAGTTTGGTTGCCTCAACTGAAATTCATCTTTATCAACTGACTTTCTGTTGTTAGAACTGAAAAATTCTATGTGTGCAACCGAATCATTCGATTGGCAACAATTTCTATCACGGTTGCTATCACGAATCTGTTTTCTCTGTGCAACACAATTTAGCATTTCAAAGCCCTCAGTGCTGCCTGGCTATCAACATAAATTGTCACTACAGACCCCACGGTGACGTGTGCCCATATCAAGTACGTGGCTTTCCATTGCTATGAAAATTTGATAATAATACCACCTTTCTATTCATTAAAGGAATACGCGATTTGCCTCGTATCCGTAAGAAGCACATATACCGGTGAGGGTTGGGTCGCATTTATAGATTTCAGCAGAAATTCCATCTTTACCAGCGGCTTTACTATTCGGAAGTAATTAATATCCTGGGGATTATGATGACGATTAATGATGAGTGGCTCATAAGCATAGTCTGTTAAAATATTCTTGCCAAATTTATAACTGTTCTTGATCGGTATTGAACTAATTTCCAGCAAGGTCGCGAATAGAGTGCTGAGTTCACTTCTTCTGATCAACAAGTTTTTTCATGGTCTGGAGAACTGTGCGAGTATCGGAAGTTGTGGCTAAATTTTCTGCAAAGCATATTTTGTTTCAACGTACTGCACGTTTTATAAAGCAATCGATATGAGATTCCGATATCGGGAAGCTAAATACAGAGGGAAGAGAATTTAAGGCTGGAGTAAACCGGGATTGAGGATGTAAGTACGTAACATGGTCTGTTACAGAAAACTGTGCGAGTATCGCAAGTTTTAGATATTTTATAATGAAGATTTGATTGTAGATGGTGTGCTGAGGAAGTTAAAAATATTTAGCTCTATCACGCTATCTGCTTAATTGTTTTGGCAATGATATGGATTCATTGGTAATAGCTAAGGGAATGAATGATGATTTCATTGTACCAATCAATATCTAATAAGTGGTCATGGATCATAGATAATTACTCTGTGAATCTCCTCTAACCTAAAATTTACAAAAGATAGTAACTTGTTCCAGTAATTGCACAACTAATACTTCTATAATATGTTTTTATTAAAAGGAGCTCTTTTGCTGAAACCCTTACTTACAAATATTCCATGAATACATTTTGCATGAACTAGCAGCTAAAGGAAACGAAGGCATATGAAAGCCAAATAAAAACTATTTTTGAATTCTATGCGAATGTAAGAATTCCTATGAATTTACAATAAATTCTAAAATCACGATCTTAAAAACTGTGTTTTAATTTTGTTTCTCCTATTTTGGTAAGACTTTTGCATAAAACACTTTCCCAGAGCTTATAGGTTTTTTGAGCAAACTGTTCAATAAAAATGTATACAAAAAGAAGCATAGAAAAAAAGTCAAACTAAACCTTAACATGTTTGGCGTTAAAGGTACTTAAACCATTTTTGTCGCACTAAACGACACTAAATGCTATTGCAACATGTTGCCAACATAAACAGGCGCAGGCATAACATTTATTCTATAGACTATTTAGAATCGACTACTATAAAAATCGTTAATAATATGTAAACAAAAACTAGTCAAGCTACTGGCTAGAAAGAACCCTTTATTTCGATTTCTAAAGAAAACCAAAATCAGGTTATTTTAAATAGAAGGGGGGAACAAAGTAAGAAAAGGAAGCTGCAGAAGCTTTCAATGTAAAGTTTAGAATGAGTTTTTTTCTTTTGCTTTGTTTTTAACACTCGCTTGTCAGCTAAACAGCAAATAGCAAATAGTCCTTTTTAAAAATAAACGTTTAAACCAGACGTCGAGTTTGTAGTTTGTTTTTGAAAATAAATCATGAATCATGACATTCTATGAGCAGAGTAAAACGAGGGATATCTAGGAAGGAAAATAAGATTAGTTTGTTCCCTGTGATGGTCTGGTCAGACTTTAGCAGTTCGTATTAGATAGAACCCTTTTGGTCCCACCAAATAAAGAGCATTACCTTAGCCCCATGGATATTTAGCTTAGGTATCGATGGCCGAGCTTCACATAGGGTCTATTACGCTTTGGGTTATTGTAATGGATCCATTTTTTTTTAGCGTTCAAGCAGCATATCAGACTTACAAAGTCATCTTTCAAGGTCTCTCAGCTGATTGAGTAAATTCCAATAATTTTGCAAACTCTTGTTGTGTTTGACAACAATCTTCATGGAGTAATGTTTCAATTCTTGGTTTTCAAACTGTTTTGGACTGCCTGGGAGACCTTTGTCTACCTTGTCAAAACCACCACAGCATATCGCACATGGAAACCGATGGATGAGATTCACCATAAGTTTTGGTGAGCAAGAAGTAAAGCAAAACTTCCCGCATATGACTCTTTCCAAATATTTCTCAACAGCCCCTCGCAAAATTTGATTTGATTCTTAAGTTGGATTTTGTCATCGTGATTTGAAAACTACAAAAAAAAAGAAAGAAACACCAGACAAAGTCACTATCTTCAGTTGAGAGCTGGCTGAGAGTTTTTCGACATAAAAACGTATTGAAATAAAATCATGTTAACGTATTGATCCTTAACAAACCAAATATAAATGTTTATCACGATCGCTTTTCAACAGCAATGAAATGAACTAAACAAAACTTGTTCTTTTCATACTATTTTGGGCAGATTCTTTCTGTCTTGTTTCATTTTGCTCTAAAACCAATAAAAACGAAATTTTTTTCTTCATAAAAAAACTCAACCAAAAAAAAAAAATTCTTAAATGTTTGCAAACAAATCATGTCTGAATATTGTAAATGAAAAATTTATTTTTGTCATCTTTCTTTAAGGCCCATTGAGGACCAACCAACAAAAAACAAAAAAGCGTCAACAGCATAAACACGACAAATATTAACTTACCTGGCATTTAATTCACAACACACAACCTTTAGCAGGAGCAGCAGATGTAATGTACAATGGACTGAACATATGAATACTTGGGAGACAGCATGAATACTTCCACAGAATCAAAATACCATATAAAAATAAGAACCTTTTTGAGTATCAAGTGTTCAGGTTAAATAGGAAAAAATAAAATAAAAACTAGATAAAACAAACGAACTAGCGGGAGCCATTGATATGCCACTAGCGGTCAGTCGGGCGGCGGGGTTCTTGTTCGCGTTGTCCTATGTCCTACTTAAAATTCGACATTCACAAATATTTGTTATAGACTCCCTAAACTACAACAAAATGAAGTAAAATCAGGTTGATTTAAAACAAAAGATGATAAAAGCTTGACCCGATATTTTCAACCTAAATGTGTATAAATTTGACCACAACTGTGTGACCGATCTCCCAGATGTTATGGAGATGGAATGCCTCTTAACCCACCCTTCCATTGATCTTATTGGGCAAATTGGAATAAGATCCCTAACTCTATTCACACACTTACACTTTCTCACATCACGAAAACTTCAACAAAATATTTATAGTTCCATAATTAAATTTCTCATTTTATTCATATAAAAAATTTAGATTTACTAAGCATATTATTATTGAAAATTAAAATATTTATTCCTAATAATTCATTAAAAATCCGTTCAGGAATATATTTCAATATAGAATAACAATTAAATTTCAATTATTCAAACAATGAACAAATTTTATAACAATAAAGAAATAATTTAATAAATGTGTAACAATATAAACAAATTTAATAAAATTCTTTAGGGCTGTACTAATATATTTATATTGTAGTGTAAATAAGTAACAAAAACAAGATCAATAAATGCATTGCTTAATGATCATTAAGAATAAAAAGATCGTTGAAAAAAATAAGAAGAAGGTCGCACAAAAAAGAATAACAAAATATATTATTTTACTGCTTTAATAAAAGCATGTTAAGGTAACACCTAACCCTCGAATGACGGTATTAATTGAATATTATTTAGTAAAATTTTAATTGAATAGCAATATCATTGTTGTTGTTACTTTTTTCTCACTTTTTAAATTAAAATATATGCAAAACATAAAAAAAATTCCGAAAATTATAAAATTCACTCACCAATTTAGGGTATCTGGAGCTGCTGAATGTTGAGGCCTCGACAATCCGCTGCAGATTTCTTAAGACAAATTAGGTTGGAAGTTAAATTTTTGTTTTGCATGTACAAATTATTTCCATAACGTTGATTAACACTAATTTACTTAAATAGACACTTATTATAATGATGTTTTTGAGCTGTGATATAAATGTGCAATATTAGTTAAGGTTTCCAAATCATGTTTTGTTTTAATTTATAACTTTTTAGAATTTTGAATAGGTTTAAGAATAGTTTATAGTATTTGTTTTAACATAGTTTAGTGAATTTTAGATTTTAAGATGTTGAAATTTTAACTTATTTATTATATTTTAGAATTGAATCATATTTTTAATATTTGTTGTTATTTAAAGATATTTATTGCCAAATTGTTTTTTTTTTTTTAATCAAACTATGATTTGAAAAACTTAACACTTACTTGATAATTTTATAATTTTAATTGATTTTGTTTTAGATGGATTTGATTTGAGACTGATTTATGACCAATACGATGGATTCATTTGGATTCAATATTATTCTTCATGGAATGTTGGAATATTTTAATATAAATTTATCTGATGATTCTCACTTTTCTTGATTTTGGTTTTTATTTGAAATTGGATCTTCACAATAATTCTGGTTTTAACACATGGATTTCTTTATGAACTTCTCTATTTATGGACTATTGCAAAATAAATCTGATGTTGTAGAAATTGATCTTTGCTTAATGACGATTTGTGTTTTTTATTCTTTCTTCCTCTTTTTTCTATTTGAGTACACAAAACTCATATATGCCAATTTCGTTTTGATAAATTTTTGGGTTGCAATAAAAAATGGTACAGTGGTGGCTTGGGGAATATGTCCACCACTGTATATTAGGGTTTATAAAATGTTCCTGTGGAAAATATTTTATTAGATTTTATTTAAATTAACATGTGAACATATTACCTTTCTTTGGATGTTTTATTCTGTTCAACAATTTAATCTTCCAGAATTCAATAAATGTGTGAAAATTTTTCAAGGCGTTTAGCAATCACTAATAAAATTTGATGAAATGTATAATTTAGCTAATGATCAACTGTTTTAAACTTATTTATTTTAGCAAATTACCTTGAATGGATTTATCAATTTGAATTGTATTATAAAAAGATGTAGTTAATTAATGTCCTTTAAGGATATTAAACAAAAATAAAAAAAATTTTATTTAACTTTATTTTAGATGTTTCTGGATTGAAGTTCGAGTTAGAAAAGAAGGAAACAAGTTTTTATAAAGACAAACCACGCTTTGGTTTATGAAAGTGTTCGGAAAAATATTAAAATCAACGCAGATTTGAGTATGCGTTTCTATGCGTTTTAGTGCGTTCTTATGCGTCAGGTGGATAATGCAGTTTTCAAAGCTGCTAACTAGTTGATCAGTGTTAAATACAACAGTGTGAGCTAAAATATCACTGTTAAATTTAAAACACATATTTAGAAATATTAACAACTTATTTTTAAGCGAAATAAATGTTCAACAAAATAATCAAAATAATTTAACAAAAACAAAATGAATAATTTCAACTTTATCAGCTAAAATCCATATGTAAATTGTAACAAAATTAATAATCGTATATTACAAACCAGATAATTATGGTTTTTTAAACAACAGAATTAGACGGAAAAACGATTATGGAAAAGTAAAAAACGATTGGTTACGGGCGAATATCTTTCGCGTGGAAAGTTCCAATAACTTTTCCGTCCATATCCTCCAAAACATAGCAATTGTTTCCTGTTCGTTCTCGAATTTTCGCTTTAAGGAAAATAGGGGCTAACTTGGCATTATAGTTTTTCGAAAAATTACTTTGGGAGAAGTTTCTGCGGAAAACTTCTTGTCCAATTTGATACTGTATAGGTCTGGCTCTTAGATTATAATTATGTTTATTAGTTTCAAATGATTCTCTAATATTTTGTTTAATATTTTTACGCAACAAATGCAAACTATCTTCTTTTGTAAGAGGATTAAGTGGTTCTTCTAACATTTTCAGTTTTCTAAGTAAGTCATACGAGGATCCGTGTGTTATCATTTCCATGCCAAATATGGCTTGGTATGGAGAGCATTTTATGGTTTGATGATATGCATTTCTTAAGGAACAACTTATCGAACTTATGTTTTCATCCCATTCTTTTTGATCGGTTTTCAAAAAAGTTCTAATACCGGAAATTAAAGAGCGGTTTACACGTTCGGACGCATTTGACTGCGGGGCATATAATGCAGTGAGAGTGTGTTTTATACCCAATTTGGTCAAAAAGGTTTCGAACTCATTTGATCGAAATTGTGATCCGTTGTCGCTTACAATGTACTCAGGAATACCATATATATGAAATATACTGCTTAAAAGAAAACTGTTGATAGCTTTAGCAGTAAATTTTCTTAGTGGACAAAGCCAATGAAACTTGGACAAATGATCAAGCACTATTAGGAGACCAATGTGACCATTTTTACTTCTAGGGTATGGTCCTAAAATATCTATAAATAACCTTTGAAATGGTCTACAGGAAATGGTTGGCTGACTCATTTCCGGTTTCAAAATCATGTTTGGTGCTTTGGTTTGCTTACAAGTTTCACATTCCCTGACAAAATCTCTAACATTTGTAACCATACCTGGCCAATAAAAGTTTCTTCTAACCATTTCAAGAGTTTTTGCCATTCCACCATGTACTGTAATGGATTCATGAATGTTTTTGATGACATCTAACCTCAGTTGCATAGGGATCCATAATTTCCAAGAAAATTGTTCCTCATCTATGTTTCCTGTATAATGTTTAGTTCTTATGTACACAAAATTTTCTATTATTTTAATATCTGGGTATTTTTCTGCATTTTCTAAAACATTTTTCTTAAGGTCCATATAGTCAGAATCGTTAAAATGTGGGGAATTCATGTCTATTTCCGGTTCGATCATGTGAATATCTGAGACTTCGGCACAGTAAATTCGACTTAAGGCGTCAGGGACAACGTGGTCTTTACCCTTTCGATGGCTTACTGTAAATTTAAAAGATTGCAATTTAAACACCCATCGAGCTAATCTGCCTGAAAGGTCTGGTTGTTTCATAAGCCATACAAGAGAGGAGTGGTCCGTAATGACTTCAAACTCCTGAAGTTCTAGGTAGCAACGGAATTTCTTTATTGCTTCGAGGGCTGCAAGGCACTCCCTTTCCGTCACACTATAATTACGTTGTGCGGTGTTTAATTTCTTTGACATGTACGCTATCGGTTTTTCCTGCCCGTTTTCGTCTAACTGTACTAAAACAGCTCCTATACCAAAGTCAGATGCGTCACAATGTAAATAGAATTTACGGGAAAAGTCGGGATTTGATAAAACTGGTGTGGTTGTGAGCAAAAGTTTAATTTTTTTAAAGGCCTTTTGTGCCTCGGGAGTCCAATTGAACTTGCGTTTAGTTGATAGTACTTCGGTTATTGGAAAAACTTCCGTGGAAAAATTTTCAATGAACCTTCGGTACCAACCTGCAATTCCCAGAAAACCGCGGACGTGTTTAATGTTTTTGGGTGTAGGCCATTTCAAAATTGCCTCAACCTTATCTGGATCCGTTTGTATACCACCATGGCCTATGACAAAACCTAAGTATTTTACTTGTGTGACACAAAATGCGCTTTTTGCAATATTTAGAGTTAAATTTGCTCTACGGAATTGGTCAGCTATCTTTACAAGGGTTGTTAAATGTGATTGAAAATCTTCCGAAACTATTACAAGGTCATCAAGGTAACCGAAGACACAGTGGCGTAGGTCTGGGGGAATGAGCTGGTCCATCAGACGACACGTCGTTTGTGGTGCTGTGCAAAGACCAAAAGGCATGACAACAAACTGGTACAGCGGTCTGCCTGGTACCGTAAACGCTGTTAGTGCCTTGGACTGATTGGCTAGGCCTATCTGCCAATATGCATCTTTCAAGTCAAGCTTAGAAATTAGATTTGCTTTTGGAAGCCTGGAAAAAATTCCTTCAATATTGGGTAAGGGGTACGCGTCTTTCTTGGTAAGATTGTTGAGTTTCCTGGCGTCCAAACAAAGTCTAATTTTATTGGGTTTAACAACAAGTCGCATAGGAGAACTCCATGCGGATGTGGATTCTTCTATGACTCCTAGATCTAACATTCTGTCTATTTCCTGGTACATCAATTTTTCAACAGCAGGGGATACGGGATAAAATCTTTGTTTGATGGGTTTCGAATCACCAACATCAATTTCGTGGGTTATTAAAGTTGTTCTACCTAAACCCTGTTTTGCGAAATTTGGAAAAAGATCTATTATTGTGTTTAACTGTTGAGTCTGGCTTGAAGTCAAAGGGTATTTGAATTCGTCTATTCTTTCAGACTTTTCTAAAGATTCGGACAAAACATCGGACGGTTTTTCAAAAACGGACAACTCGGATAAATCTGTGTATAAAGTCGAACGGACAGACGGAATTGACACGATTGCAGAATCAAAAATGTCTGCGGCTAATTTAAATGACTTCCAAAAGTCTAATCCTAAGATAACTCTTTGCGAAATAGTTGGAACGATTAAAAATTTTATCTTTTGGACTTGATCCTTAAACATAACATCAACATCTAACATGCCTGTAGTCTTTTGCACCCTACTATCAGCAGTTTTGACGTGGCTTTTGAGAGGATGAAAATTTGGAAAATTAGAAAAATTATAACCAGCTAAATTTGAACCTATACACGAGACATTCGCGCCTGTGTCGAGTAAACCATATTCTACAAAATTTAGAAATTTTATTTTTGCATAAAAGCGTTTGTCATTTTCATTATTAATAATAGCAGAAATAACACAATTTGAAACTAATTTGCGGAATTTAAAGTATCGTCTTAGGCGCAGTGTTGATCTTTTTGGTTTCCTTTTGGGAACAACGGACAATGAAGAAATAGAATTGAAAATTTTGTTTCGAATAATAAGATAATTTTTAAGTCTTTCATGATATGGTTTGTGTGGATAAATAATACGATTTAAAGGAGAATTTTTGTTTTCAATATGGGGTAGTATTTTCATGTTTTCATCAGTATTAGGTATAGTCTGAGAGTTTTGTATTTTGGAAAATTGAGTAAAATTTTTGACTTTTTCTAGTTTTTTGAATTAGATAACCTTTTAAGAGAACATCGAGGACACTGCGGCTTGTATACGTCCTTTGTACCACAACCATAGCAGAAGACGATTCTGTCCTGGAGACAGTCTTCCCAGTGGTGTCCCAGCTCTTCACAATTCCAGCATTTGCGAACAGTTGGTCGATTGTGAATAGCGTCGACGGAAATTTCAAAAGAATTTGAAGAATTTTCAAGGTTATTTTCGTCAAAATCAACCTCGGCAACAGCACGTCTTGGAAATGAGCTTGGAATGGGTTTTGATGCTAAATTACGTCTAAAATGATCATCTGACAAAAGATTTTCTCTCATCTGCACAAGTTTTCTTAAGTGTGCAATAGAATAGATTGGAACGTACAGAAGTTCGTGCCTAATGTCTGGTCTCAGATTCCTGGTTAAAATTTCTACCAGTTCTGTTTCGGGAATTGGGTTTTCTAGTCTATCGAGCATAAGGAGTGAGATCGAAAAATTCTTAACACACGTTTTTCATTACATTTTTTAACCCAAGTATTATTTGAATTTTTTTTTGATCAAGTTACCTTTGAAAAACATGTCAGTTATTATGTGTAATGTCAATTATATTAATTTTTTTGTTAATCTGATTAAAATGAGTGACCAGAAAAAAGTGCGTACTGAAATTATTAAATATTTTCAACAAAACCCAACTTGGTCTTACAAAAAGTTGGCCAAGCATACAAAGGTCTGCCGTCAAACTGTTTCCAATGTTATTAAACAGTACCGGGAGAACTTGTCAGTTGATAGAAAACCTGGTTCAGGTAGAAGGAATGGTCCACATGATGTTTCTAAAGCCAAAAAAATAGAACGCATTTTCAAAAGAGCTCCCAACACATCCGGTAGGAAAGCAGCCCGGTTAGCTCAGTGCTCGGACTATTTGGTACGAAAAGTTAAAGCTAATGCAGGTTTAAAAACATACAAGGCTCAAAAAGTTCCTGACAGGAACGCTACTAAAAATTTAGAGGCCAAAAACAGAGCACGGAAATTGAAGTCAAGTTTTATAAAAAAATATTCTTGCTGCATAATGGATGACGAAACGTATGTTCTGGCAGATTTTTCGCAACTTCCAGGTCAAAAATTTTATGTTGCTGATGCTCGAGGGAATGTTGAAGAAAAGTTTAGGACCCAAAAGCAGACAAAATTTCCCAGAAAGTTCTTGGTATGGCAAGCAATATGCAGTTGCGGCAAAAGAAGCCACTCATTTGTTACAACGGGCTCTATAAATACCGAAATTTACATCAAGGAATGTTTACAAAAAAGGCTGCTTCCATTCATAACACTTCATAATGTGTCCACTTATTTTTGGCCTGACTTGGCATCCTGTCACTATGGCAAACAAGCCCTTGAGTGGTACAAGAACAATAATGTGGTATTTGTACCAAGAGAGGCAAATCCTCCAAACTGCCCGGAGCTAAGGCCAGTGGAGAGATATTGGGCTCTTGTTAAAAGAGAATTGAAGAGTACAAAAAAGGTGTCCAAAAGTGTGGTAGATTTTAAACGGAGATGGACTACATGTTCGAGCAAAGTGACAGAAAGCACTATAAAAACGTTAATGGAAGGGTTTCCGAAAAAGGTTCAAAATTTCATCACTAGTGATTAAAACTATAAAAATAATTTTTTTTGTAAATTGTAATAATAATTTCAATCAAATAAAAAAAAAATTAAAGCTGTAAGTTTAGTGGTTTCTTTTTTATAAACATATATGTATGTTAAGAATTTTTCGATCTCACTCCTTAGAACAGATATTTTCATAGAAAGTTTCAAAAGTTTCACTTTGTTTCATTTTACGATTTCTTACTTCCTCTCTTACATCAAAATTTGATCTAAAATCTTTGTATTGGTACCTTAACGCAGCGCAAAACTCGGACCATTCTATTTTTTCTACTTGCTTGTGGTACCTCCAGTACCAGTCTCGAGCTTTACCGGTTAAAAGCATTGGAAGATTTTTGCAAATGATACCAAAGTTTCCACTGAAATTTTCAGAAGTAAGGGACCTAACTCTATACAGGAATTCCTCTACGGTTAGTCCATTAGTGGAGCCATCAAACTTGATATTCCAATTTTGGATTATCGCAGTGATTTTATCAACTTTTAGATGATAGCCAGAATCAATTTGATTTCCTGATATACGAATAGGTTCAGACGAAATATTGTATTGAGGTGGTTGTAAATATTGGTTATTTGCTGAAACAGTTGGTGGTACTTGAGTTGGTCTTGTCTGGGTTGGAATATTTTGCTGCTGATTAGCAGGATTGGGAATAAGGTTAAGATTTCCTAACAAACGTGTTATAGTATTCTCAATCATTTGATTTATTTGACCGTAGTCAATATTATTCGAAAAATTTTGATTATTATTGGTCTGGGGAATTTGAGGTCTGATATCAACTTGCTGATCAGCCTGAGGACTATAAGTTATCTCATCTGATTGAACATGTGCGTTAGAATTATTGATATCTTGAGAAGATTGTTGTGTAAAATATTGAGCTAAACTCCTAGTATTATGTCTAGTATTATATTTTTTTGCCATTGCGCCTCTTGGTTTGCCTGTTTTACCTTGTTTAGGTCTAGGACTATTTTTAGGTGGCTGAGTATCTAGTCTCTTAACAACAAGATCTGCTAATTCACAACTAGCTTTACAATATGGACATTCAGATGATTGTGATAATATATTCTCAATGCAGTTTCTATGAAACTCATGACTACATGTGTTTATAATTAAGATCTCTTGTGTGTCAGTAATGATTTTATTACACACAATACAAATGTTTTCCGTAACGGGAGGATCAACTGCCAAACCTTGAGCTTGGTCCTGTGTTTTGTGTGGCGAATACATTAAAGACATTTTGAAGTATGACAAGTTTTAAGTACTTGGAATAGACAATATCAAAAGTCACAATAAAAAAGAGAAAAATTTCTAGGGAGAATAAAGCGTATTTCAAAATAATTTAAGCAGACGGACAAATCGCAATATTAATTGGATTATTCAGACAAAATGTAATTTTAAAATCCAAAGATTTAATGTAAAAAGTTTTGCAAATTCTATTTGCTATTTTATGTTCAAAAAAATATGTAACAAGATATAAGTTTTCAACAAATCATATAAGTTTTCGTTTCTGTGTGAGATTTTCGTAAGTGTGGATAAATAGTGTGATCAAATTTATAAAAGAAGAAAAAGTTTGGGCTATGGAAATTGCATCTTCATATTTTCATTCAAAATATATTTATAAACCATTATGCTACTTTTTCTACTTCATAAACTAATATTATGGGATAGTAAATTGCATATCAGCTAAATTAATATATTCCACATTATATCAGGATAATGATATCTAAACAAATATACTTTAAATTAAATAAAATTATGGAATTCTTTTAGAATATATTAAAACTTTAGAATTCGCTGTTTACTTATATACAAAGTATTTTCAGGGATCTTTCTGGTCAACAATTCGGTCTTCATTCGCCAAAATGTTGAAAATCCGAAGAAAGTATAAAAAGTATTGGACAAAAAGTAATCTACACTTATTCAAAATTTTAACATTTTCAATAGAATGAAATTTAAAAGTTTAGAGCAGAAAGTGCATAATATAATAAAGGTGACTTGGTTTAATATTTAAAATTTTCGTAACACTTTCGTGCCCCACGTTGGGCGCCAATTTATGTAATGTACAATGGACTGAACATATGAATACTTGGGAGACAGCATGAATACTTCCACAGAATCAAAATACCATATAAAAATAAGAACCTTTTTGAGTATCAAGTGTTCAGGTTAAATAGGAAAAAATAAAATAAAAACTAGATAAAACAAACGAACTAGCGGGAGCCATTGATATGCCACTAGCGGTCAGTCGGGCGGCGGGGTTCTTGTTCGCGTTGTCCTATGTCCTACTTAAAATTCGACATTCACAAATATTTGTTATAGACTCCCTAAACTACAACAAAATGAAGTAAAATCAGGTTGATTTAAAACAAAAGATGATAAAAGCTTGACCCGATATTTTCAACCTAAATGTGTATAAATTTGACCACAACTGTGTGACCGATCTCCCAGATGTTATGGAGATGGAATGCCTCTTAACCCACCCTTCCATTGATCTTATTGGGCAAATTGGAATAAGATCCCTAACTCTATTCACACACTTACACTTTCTCACATCACGAAAACTTCAACAAAATATTTATAGTTCCATAATTAAATTTCTCATTTTATTCATATAAAAAATTTAGATTTACTAAGCATATTATTATTGAAAATTAAAATATTTATTCCTAATAATTCATTAAAAATCCGTTCAGGAATATATTTCAATATAGAATAACAATTAAATTTCAATTATTCAAACAATGAACAAATTTTATAACAATAAAGAAATAATTTAATAAATGTGTAACAATATAAACAAATTTAATAAAATTCTTTAGGGCTGTACTAATATATTTATATTGTAGTGTAAATAAGTAACAAAAACAAGATCAATAAATGCATTGCTTAATGATCATTAAGAATAAAAAGATCGTTGAAAAAAATAAGAAGAAGGTCGCACAAAAAAGAATAACAAAATATATTATTTTACTGCTTTAATAAAAGCATGTTAAGGTAACACCTAACCCTCGAATGACGGTATTAATTGAATATTATTTAGTAAAATTTTAATTGAATAGCAATATCATTGTTGTTGTTACTTTTTTCTCACTTTTTAAATTAAAATATATGCAAAACATAAAAAAAATTCCGAAAATTATAAAATTCACTCACCAATTTAGGGTATCTGGAGCTGCTGAATGTTGAGGCCTCGACAATCCGCTGCAGATTTCTTAAGACAAATTAGGTTGGAAGTTAAATTTTTGTTTTGCATGTACAAATTATTTCCATAACGTTGATTAACACTAATTTACTTAAATAGACACTTATTATAATGATGTTTTTGAGCTGTGATATAAATGTGCAATATTAGTTAAGGTTTCCAAATCATGTTTTGTTTTAATTTATAACTTTTTAGAATTTTGAATAGGTTTAAGAATAGTTTATAGTATTTGTTTTAACATAGTTTAGTGAATTTTAGATTTTAAGATGTTGAAATTTTAACTTATTTATTATATTTTAGAATTGAATCATATTTTTAATATTTGTTGTTATTTAAAGATATTTATTGCCAAATTGTTTTTTTTTTTTTAATCAAACTATGATTTGAAAAACTTAACACTTACTTGATAATTTTATAATTTTAATTGATTTTGTTTTAGATGGATTTGATTTGAGACTGATTTATGACCAATACGATGGATTCATTTGGATTCAATATTATTCTTCATGGAATGTTGGAATATTTTAATATAAATTTATCTGATGATTCTCACTTTTCTTGATTTTGGTTTTTATTTGAAATTGGATCTTCACAATAATTCTGGTTTTAACACATGGATTTCTTTATGAACTTCTCTATTTATGGACTATTGCAAAATAAATCTGATGTTGTAGAAATTGATCTTTGCTTAATGACGATTTGTGTTTTTTATTCTTTCTTCCTCTTTTTTCTATTTGAGTACACAAAACTCATATATGCCAATTTCGTTTTGATAAATTTTTGGGTTGCAATAAAAAATGGTACAGTGGTGGCTTGGGGAATATGTCCACCACTGTATATTAGGGTTTATAAAATGTTCCTGTGGAAAATATTTTATTAGATTTTATTTAAATTAACATGTGAACATATTACCTTTCTTTGGATGTTTTATTCTGTTCAACAATTTAATCTTCCAGAATTCAATAAATGTGTGAAAATTTTTCAAGGCGTTTAGCAATCACTAATAAAATTTGATGAAATGTATAATTTAGCTAATGATCAACTGTTTTAAACTTATTTATTTTAGCAAATTACCTTGAATGGATTTATCAATTTGAATTGTATTATAAAAAGATGTAGTTAATTAATGTCCTTTAAGGATATTAAACAAAAATAAAAAAAATTTTATTTAACTTTATTTTAGATGTTTCTGGATTGAAGTTCGAGTTAGAAAAGAAGGAAACAAGTTTTTATAAAGACAAACCACGCTTTGGTTTATGAAAGTGTTCGGAAAAATATTAAAATCAACGCAGATTTGAGTATGCGTTTCTATGCGTTTTAGTGCGTTCTTATGCGTCAGGTGGATAATGCAGTTTTCAAAGCTGCTAACTAGTTGATCAGTGTTAAATACAACAGTGTGAGCTAAAATATCACTGTTAAATTTAAAACACATATTTAGAAATATTAACAACTTATTTTTAAGCGAAATAAATGTTCAACAAAATAATCAAAATAATTTAACAAAAACAAAATGAATAATTTCAACTTTATCAGCTAAAATCCATATGTAAATTGTAACAAAATTAATAATCGTATATTACACAGAAGCGAAAACTTCATAATGATCAGCACCATCAAACATCCTCCTCATAATCATGGGCACTATTATTATCATCATCATCATCTTCTTCACACAATGAGCCGGTATTTATGTGATGACAACAACATTCAATATTATCATTGGTAGGTAGCAGCATCAGCAGCAGCAACAAGCAACAGCTCCTCAGCAATGTACAACAATAACGACAACAAAAATATTGCCGACTTGTCTTCATACTTTAATACCTTTTTTCGTTTTGTTCTCCCAGTCTGCATTTAATGCTAAAATTGCGATCGTTTTGTCATAATAAGACATTTTTGTGATGAAGAATTCTTGTTCATACTTTTTTTTATTGTTTTATTTTCTTTTATTTATGTGGAGTTTTTTTTTTTGTAACAATCCTTGGTTTTTTGTCAAAAGATTAAATTTTCAACCACCAGGGGAGCTTGGGTAGACATTAATATTTTATAAAAATTTTATGGAATCTAATAAAACAAAAAATAAACCACAAATAAATAAAAACAACTTCAAAGAGAGTTTTTTTTTTTGGTTAAGGTCTTTAAACAGATATTTGTTTTCTTTTCGTTTTTATGACCCAAAGATCTACAAAAATTTACAAAAAATATTTATGAAAAATAAAAAAACCAATAAACAATTTAATGTCATCAGAAGTTGGAATCTCAATTTTGGAATTGTTAAGGTGCAACAAAGTTAGGGTTTTATTAAACTCGAAATGGTAGTTAAAGTTTTAGTGGCTTATGAACAGTCTTAAGAGAACAAAACAAAAGAGTTTGTTTTTATGTAGCTTTTGTTAGCAATAAATATGTAGCTTAAAAAATAATTATAAAACTTATAAATCTGTAATATAAATATCAATTTTTATATTTTCAAAAAAACACAATTTGAATACAAGATACTTAAGCCCAACTGATCTGGCTGACTAGTGATCTTACCTATCATTTAGAGTCACAACTGTTTAAAGACTACTGACTAGTTATTTTAACATTCTAGTGTTCTGAGCGCATGTCAATTGAAACCACATAAATTACAATTGACTATCCAATAGATTACTTCAGTTGATCAGTCAAGTGCAGCACAACAAATTTTAAGTAACAACACCCTAGATTACTTAGACATACTAAAGTCACAATTGACTATGCGCTTGATTACCTGGGATATAGAAAGTAACCAAGTGATTTATCTTTGCTTTTGTACATACGAGTACTTGTCAAATGGTCCAAAAATATATAAATTGGAGCCGATCAATTAATTAGACTGTCCAAAAGGGATACATTCACTACTTGTAAAACTGCTGAGCAGTTTAACATGTAATCGTCTTCTGGTATTTTTGAATATATACATGATTACATGAAAAGAGAAGAAGGGGATAGAAATTTTAAATTTTATAGGCGCATGTTCATAAACGATCACCAAGTGTTGACTTTTTTAAGTACCTATTTAAGTTATTCACAATTGGTTACTTTCAGCACAATTAGTTAGCACATGGGTAAAGTTGTAACTAAATTCCAACAACCAATACATTCAAAAAAACAGCTGATTGATTTAATTTTTTTTTGTCAACAACATTCTATTGAAAAATTAAATTTTACATGTCCTTATTTTAATTGATTTACATACAAATTACAACTATAAATTTTGTAGGCTTTAATTAATTACAGTATATACCGATCGAAATATTATCGACATTTTGTTTTCACTACATGTCAAAGCAGTAACTAAGCTAGTTATGAATTGTGAATAAGATCTACGACTATCTATGAATTATTTTTTAGTTTCTGTTTTACTAGTTCCGACTTTAGATATGATTTATGAATATGCGCCATAGTGTTTTAGATAAATTGAAAAAATATGTAGAATTACTAATCACTCGACAGGTTCATGGTCAGCAATTTGAAGGTTTCAATTACAGAATCAGTCACTATTCATAATAACGGTTTCAATTCAGTTAAAAGCTATATTCTAGCTCACATCTTAGATTTTGTTTTCACAAAGTTATCTGCACCATAATTACCAATATCCCCATGGTAATCTCCCCATATAAATGGTATTTTTTAAGCCCGATAGTATTGTTGGCATACTATGCTCGCTTTATGACATGTATGCTCAGTTTACTCAGACAGGTCATCATGAATAGAATGACGCTTGAACAACGTTACCAAATTATCCAAATTTACTTTGAAAATCAGTCATCGATTCGTGCAACTTATAGACGACTGTTTTATCGCAAAACTATGTTCAGCGATGAGGCTCATTGTTAGCTTAACGAGTTTATTATTAAACAAAATTGACGCATATGGAATGAGACCAATACACAACATACCCTACAGACTCCATTACTTCCATCAAAATGCAGCGTTTGGTAACATGGTAGCATAATCGGACCTCATTCCTTCAAAAGTGAAGTCAGAGCTGACGTTACGGTCAATGGAGATCGTTATCGCACCATGATCAATGATGTTTTGTTTGAAAATGTGAATGACATTGATCCGGGCGAGATGTGGTATTAACAAAATAGCGCTACGTGCCATACGACAATCGCAAGTATCGATTTATTGAAATCAAGATTTTTCGATAACGTGTTTCCTTACATATCAGCTGTTAATTTATTGTGATGCCATGTGAAGTCACTGGGTTATGCTGTTAAACCAGCAACAATTGACTCATTGGAGGTCAACATTCGTGCTATACGTGACATACAGCCAGCAGTGCTCGAAAAAGTGACCCAAAATTGGACATCCAGAATGCTCTTCGCCAAGAACATCCCTGAAATCATTTTCAAACTTTAATGCTTGTCTTTCTTTTAACCCTTAAATGCATGAATTTTACTTTTATTTTTCTATAAGTTTAAAATATTTAGTTGATTTTTATTTATTACATTTCCTTAAGCTTTAGTCTGATTTAGAATTTCTTTAGCTGAAACTTTTCGTAATCCATATGATTTTTCTGAAGGAGAACCTGAATTAGTATCAAGCTTATATTCGTCTAAAATTAAGTGGAACTGGAATGTAGACAATTGGAAAAATATGCATTAAAGGGTTAAATGATGTTTTTTGGTTGAAGTTAATTTTTTGTGCTATTTTTACATTTCAAGTTCTATCATGCTTAAAAAAATCCCCTTTAAATATGTAAGGCGGAAGTCTTTCATATCATTTAAAGTTAACCAGTAATTCTGAACTAGATTCGATATTATTTATACACATGTCAGGGATGTTGTCGCGGCTTGTCTGTCAGTATATAAAATAATATGTTTCGCTAATATCTAAGCCAGATATTGTTTTCTTTTAAAGCCGATATCTCATCGTAAAGGGCACTACTATCGTTAGGGATGCTCAACGATATAATTGTCACCACTTCCACCACTGGATCACTCTTTTAGAGCCATTTAACAGGAAAGCCTCAAAATGACAGAGAAGAGGCCATCCGCTAATGCCATGTTATTCCAGATTTATAAACTAAATGTTCTCGAAAAGAAATTCAATAATCAATGTGATCTGGAAGATTTTATATAATCCCAAGAATACTTTCAATGGTGTACGATCCATACTTCCCTGCCTAAAAGTCTGAAAGCAGTAATCAATTTTAGTTTTCTGGTCATTAAATTCACCGGAATACAGTTAAGTATTGTAAAGATTAACTTTAACGGAATCTGATTTCTTCTTCTTTTACTAATCCAAGGAGAGTACAGTTTGAAGCCCTATTTTTAGTTTTCCTCCAGATGGCCTAGTCAACTCCTCAAAAAGATAGTTCACATTCATGAGTTTGACTTCCCATCTCATTCCTATAGCTTTTCGGCAGATATACATGTCTGTCAAGGCTTTTATGCTAGTTTAGAATACTGGGCCGTTTATCGTTAACAATAATATATACTATAGTTGGTCCATGATATCCTTAACAATTGATTGATAGTACCACTTCAATCGATTTCCCATTTATATAGGCGTGATAGAATATTAGTTTTTGTTCCAAGTATTTTTGAATGTTAGTATCAATGATCCTCTCCAAACTTTTTCTAAAATCCTTTGCCTTGGAATGAATGAAACCTGAGATGGTTTGCGCGGTTCAGAATTGGTGATCTTGAAACCGAAGACAAAGGTCGACCATATCAGCCAACAAAGTTTGAAGGTTTTGTCAAACTCAACAAGAGATTGGAAAATCATTGGGAGCTACTAAAGCAGCAATTTCAAATCCTTTGAGAGCAGTAGGATTCATCCGAAAGCAGGGAATTTGGGCACCATACCAATTGAAGCTGAGAGACCTTGTAAGACGATATTGTCTGAAATGCACCATGAAGGCTATAGAAAAATAATTTTTCACCGAATCATTATTTGCGATAAAAACTACGATAACCCCAAGCGTAAGCGATCGTTTGTGAAGCCCGATAAACCAATGCCAAATATACATGACGCTAAAGTAATGGTCTGTATTTGGTGGGACACAAATTGTCCCATCTAATAGGAGCTGCTGAAATCGAATACTATGTGTTTCAATAGATGTAGAACGCTTTCTCTGGGATACCGAAATTGGCTCCATTCGTTCCTGTCCTCAAAAGGTGAGCAGTACTTTTGGTTTGGAATCCATATGTTGCCAGAAAGATGTAAATAGGTCATAGCTAACTTTGAATAAATTTTACATATTTTTCGAAATAAAAGCTAAAAGTTTGAAGAAAAAAGTATCCCACATTTTTAAGTCACACGCCCAATAATTCGAAGCTGTGCACTGGGTTCCAAATCAAAATCTAGGTGGACAAAATTATTTTGCGCTCTTTTTATATAGAATTGGTGTCTCTGATTCCAAATTTTTTTTTTAAAAGATCAATATAAACGTTTCTTCGTTATATAAAAATAATTAATAAAAAAAAAATTAAAAAAAATACCTTTTCATGTGTTTCTGAAACTAAATTTTTAAAAAGTTCTGTATTTATTATATTTCAAGTTACAGTAGGGTCTAGATATATAAAAATCAATAATAAAAAAAAAATATTTCTAAAAATTCTATTCAGTAAAAATTAAAAAAAAGTATTTCGGCGGGTGCTAGCGGCTGCACTTTTTTACAGAGATATTCCCCATAAGTTTCTTTAAATGATGTATATAGTCATTGGACGGGCTTCGACGGTGTTTTTTTGGCAAGCTATATAATATTCTTAGAAATAAAAAATATCAGTATATTTGAGACCCAAGTTTAAAGGACTATAACAGGAAAATGGAGAGGTCCATAAATATAAGATATACACCCAACAAAAGCCTATATCAATGCTTATCTATGTTTTGAAGTATGAATTTGTATATGGTAAAACAGTTGAGATATATGTAATTATTAATATTAAAAAAAAATAACAAAAATATGATTAAAAATTTTTGAACTTCTGGCGCTTCTGTCGAGAAAACGAAATGGCCAATTGAAAAACCAATTTGTATTGGAGAGCAGATTGCCAGCTTCCGAAAAAACTTCGTTTTTCCAAATTCTGAAGATACCGATTTTTATAATTTTGTCCACCTAGATTTTGATTTGGAACCACAGTGCTGTGACTTGGAATCAACACCCTGTGTCGTTCAACAGCAAGTTGCCAGGAAAAATTGCATCTAAGAGCTCTTCTAGTATCACATTGACACTGGAAGTCTACTTAGTGTCGTCTTTGTTGATGAAATGCTGAATTGACCGTTAACCTGATACTTTAGACTCTTTGGAAGTGTGTTATATCAGAAAGAAAATCATCCTGATTTGCTTTGGTATTGGTTAGTAGAAGTTATACCAGTATGATTAGCACATATTAGTGTAATTACCCTCCAGGATAGACTTCCAAAAACCTATTTTATTTATCAAATTAACAAACTTAATTTTATTCTAATTTACACATATCTATGATACTCATTATTTAATAATTTCTAGCAAAAAAAAAAGTTGAAAAGTAATTTAACAACTTTTCAAAAAAGGAACATTTTTTTTCAGATACAACATATTAAACATAAATCCCCAATTAACCCATCATTTTCAGATTATTTTATGTCAATTTCTTACCAAGACACATTTAAGCGAAAGACACCATGATAATATTTGTCATAAACATGTTACATGTCATTTTCTAAAAGAAATGGAAAATACATACAGAAGTATTAATGAATCTATAATGAAAATAGATGTAAAACTGAGCAAAGTCTCTTGGGTTGGTAAAGTTTTTTTTTTTTGTTTTGTTTTCAGTATTATTTTTACATTACATTGGCAATACATCCGTGATTGTTGCTATTGAAGAAATGTTTTTATGTATGATAATACAAGTACTTTTTATGCTCAAACATTATACAGCCTACACAGAAATGGTATTAGGTGTTAGTAGGATCAAGGAAAAATGTTGGTATGAAAAACAATATTTGAAAAGGTTTACAAATGCAAGGTAAAATTTTCAATTGCGCAGGTCAACAGCAAAAAAGGCTAGTGGTTATTCATTATATATGCATCATATATGATCATAATTTTAATTTTTTTAAAAAAAAATGTTAAGTAAAATTTTTAAATTTTGTAGACTCAAAAAGAGAGGGTTAGGCCGATATTATTAAAATAAACTTAGAAAAATTAAAATTTTGCCGTTTAATCGGCTTAGTAGTTTCGGAGTTATAATAACAAATTGAAGAAAAAAATATATTTTTACGTGAAAATAGAAAATTTTTTTTGTTTTAAAAAACTCATGAAAAATCCAAAACGGCAGAAATTGTACAGTTTTATTGCTTTATCGCAAAGCCACATATAATAGAAATAAAATGAGCTATCGAGCAAAAAATCGATTGATTCTTTTCGACTTTATTCACAATTAAGTTAATTCGCTCATTTTCACAAAATTTTAGATTTTTGTGTGATAGACATAAAATTGATTAGTTAATGTTCTTCTTTCGATTGATTGAATTTTGCTAACATTTTCTCCATACTATGTAAAAATTTTCATGTATATATTGCATTTCAATCCGCTCAGTAGTTTCGGAGTTATAATAACAAATTGAAGCAGAAAATATATTTTTTATGTGAAAATATAATTTTTTTTTGTTTTAAAAAAATCATGAAAAATCAAAAACGGAATAAATTGTTCAGATTTATTACTACATCGCAAAGCCACATGTAATAGCAACAAAATGAGATATCGAGCATAAAAATCGATTAATTCCTTTCGAATTTATTCACAATTAAGTGAATTCGCTCATTTTCACAAAATTTTAGTTTTTTGTTTGATAGACATAAAATTGATTAGTTGATGTTCTTTCTTGAAACATTTGAAAACATTTTCCCCATGCCATGTACAAATTTTCATGTATATATTGCGTTTCAATCGGCGCAGCAGTTTCGGAATTATAATAACAAATTTAAGCAGAAAATATATTTTTTATGTGAAAATATTTTTTTTTTGTTTTAAAAAAATCAAGAAAAATCGAAAAAGGAATAAGTTGTTCATATTTATTACTATATCAAGCCACATGTGATAGCAACAAAATGAGGTATCGGACGTAAAAATCTATTGATTTTCATGTATATATTGCGTTTCAATCGGTTCAGCAGTTTCGGAGTTATAATAACAAATTGAAGCAAAAAATAAATTTTTTACGCGAAAATAGCTATTTTTTTTGGTTTTAAAAAAATTATTAAAAATCGAAAACGGCAAAAAGTCTTCAGATTTATTGCTTTATCGCAAAGCCACGTATAATGAGAACAAAATGAAATATCGATCATAAAAATCAATAGATTCTTTTCAAATTTATGCACTATTAAGTGAATTCGCTCATTTTCACAAAATTGTATGTGCTTGTACAATCGTGTAATTTGAGTGGAAATTTTACATGTGTTTTGTTATTGTAACTAAAACATTAGAGTTTTAAACCTTTCTGAAAATATTCTTAAATCTAACTGAAATTTCTTCATTTAAAATAAAAGTTTTCCATTTTTTACCCACAATTTTCTCTGAGTTTATAGAATATCGCTTAAATGGCTAAAACATATTTATGGGCACATTAAAAAGTGTGATTATAGAAATTTCTTCAGTCATACAAATATAAATACGTATGTGGTTTCAGTTTTACAAAAATTTATACTGTTCAAATTTTTCCTTTCCTTTTTGTACGTGTTCCCACTTGCCAGACACCAACTCTAATTTAGTATGCAGCTACTTTATTACAAATTCAATTGAATTGAATTATACTTCAAACATATCGTATCTTTACAATATTCATACAACTAAACTAATGACTAGAAGCAGTTGTGTGTGAGTGTAGAAATAGGAATGGTAAAAGGCGTTGAAATTAATTTTCCTAAAATTATATACGAATATGAAATTAATTTTCACATGGTTAAACTAATCGTAGGCTAAATATATTCATTGTACTTGTTTGTATTGCTTATTATACTCATATAAAGTCATAAATTCAATATACGTAGATTTGAAATACAAATAACTATGACTGAAATAGGTGACAATTAGAGGTTTAAGGCAGTAGTTTAGTAAATTAAATTTAAAATAATGGATTATGGATTATAAGTATAGGGAACCAATTTAAGTTTGTATGGGTTTAAACTTAAATTTAGATTTAGATTTTTTGAATTCAAATAATGCTGAGAGTCCCTGATAAAAGTACTTCAGCAGCTTATTAAAATCTTTAACATTATTCCACTGTTTTGTGGTATTTTGTATATTTTGTTTATATAAATAGTTTATCCAATATTATATGTCATATTTTAAGTGTTGACATAAACAAGGTTTCCCAAAAAGAGACACATCATTTCAACAAAGTCGTCATCATCAGCATCTACATAATTTAAAGGCGGCTTGTTTGCCTTTTTACTTATTAAATACATAAGCTAAATACCACATGTTGCACAGTGGTAAAAAGGGTAAATAAAATATAGAACATATAAATTAACTCAATGCCCTAAATAGATCATTGACATTTAGGTTAAATTTAAATGTAACCTAGTATTGTGGGTACTAATGGTATATGTATGTAAGTTATTCTAAATATATTCTACTAAGATCCCTTAAAGTATGTATGGATAATCTACATGACTATAAAATTCTAACTAGATCGTTGTCAAAACACGGTCAGTGTGTGTAAAACACTCTCTCGTCCGAAAAACTCACGCAAAGTAAATTATTTTTATAATTAATGTTTGCCATTGAACTAAGTAGCTTGGTATTGGAAATCTATACAATCGACTCAGTAGAAAAGCACTTACGGAGGAAGCTATGACACAACCTTAACAAAATTTCATTAATTAACTATAACTCCCATTTATGAATACTAGGATCGCCTGGTGGCCGGAATTCGACAACTTTTAAAATGCTTTTTACCACTTTTATGGAAAGAATTTTTAAAATTTTTTTTTATATTGTGCATATCTAGAGAAAGAAACCTTTTAAACCGTATATTTTTCATCAATATTGGTTGACAATAACATAATTAAAAATGTACCACAAAACAACATGTGGCCTATTTATAATAACATCTCAATATTATGGTTATTGCTGATATTGTTACGATAAATTAATTAAAAATTTATTTTTTATATTTTTTGGTATTGGAATCTATATATATAAAAATGAAATGGTCCATGTATGTAATGGAATCACGTGAGAACGGCTGGAGCGATTTGGCTGATTTTTTTTTATTCGATTCAAAATTTTCAGGAGATGGTTTGTAAAGAAAAACACATTCCGGGTAAAACTTCGTGATTTTTTTTTTTTTGAATCCAGTCAACTGTAATAAAAAAGCTGCCTAAAGTATGCAGTACAAATTTGGATATTTTACTTGCAAATAAATAAGAACAGGCAGGTGTATGTGGGTTGGAGAAACTTGCAGAACTAACATTAGCAAATGATACGGGCAAAGCCGGGGCGGTCAACTAGTTTATAATAAATGGCGTATCTTTTGAACGCTATTTTGTTTTTTTAATAAGTTGTATGTCATTTTGAAGGGTGCACACTTATTTTCGCTTAGTTATGGAAAATTAAAGTGTAAACAACGAAGTTCTTTTTGCTTCGAAAATGTCGAATTTTGTACCAACAAAGGATAGTATGCGGGAAGTTTTGCTACACTTTTTTCATTTGAAAAAAAATTGCCACTGAAGCACAACGATTGCTCATCAATGCTTATGGTGAATGTTTTCCGTCGGCTTCAACGTGCGATAGATGGTTTGTAAGGTTCAAAAGTGGTGATTTTGTTAAGGAAGACAAAGAGCAAAAAAGGTTTGAAGACCAAGAATTGGAGGCATTGCTCTATAAAGATTGTTCTAAAACTCCAGCAGCAATTTCAAAATGTTTGCAAGAAGCTGGATTCATCCCAAAGCAGTTACATTTAGAACCATACGATTTTGTGTGCCTGGAATGCTGCTTCAATGCTGTAAAAGAAAATAATTTTTGCACCGAATCATTACCGAATGGATCCATTACGATAACCCGAAGCGTAAGATATCGTGTGTGAAGCCCTGCTAACCAGCCAAATCGACACTAAAGTCAAATATCCATGTCGCTTAAATAATGCTCTGTATTTGTTGGGACCACAAGGGTCATATCTATTATGAGCTGCCGAAATCTGACTAGACCATGACAGGGAACCTGTACCGAAGGCAACTGAGTATGGGCCCAAAAATGCCCATAATATACAGCCAGACATGAAAACGTAATATTCCATTATACCAACGCTAGGCCTCATGTTACAATACCTGTTAAAAACTATTTAGAAAGAAGTGGTTGAAAAGTTTTGCCTAACTCGCCTTATAGTCCAGACCTTGCGCCGACCGACTACTATTCGTTTCGATCGATGCAGAACGTTCTTTCTCTGGGATACGATTCACTTGAGAACAGAGTATCCGAAATTGGCTGGATTCATTTTTAGGCCTCAAAATATGAACAGGTAATTTGGCTCGGAATCCATATGTTGCCATGAAGATGGGAAAAATTCATAGCTAATAATCGCCAATACTTTAAATAAACGTATATTGTATTGTTTCAAAATATAAGCTAAAAATTTAAAAAAAAATTCCAAATTTTTAAGTCATACACCCAATAGTAATCTGTGGTCACATATAATTTTGAAACGTTTGATTTTTAATAATGTTGTCTTTGAAGTCTCTTCACAGTACTCAACAAGCAAGTCTTTCATTCCTGGTACATAAAACAGTGGTCGGCACTCATGGCTACAAGATACCGAACATGATACACAACCTTCTTGGCACAACACGAATCGCAACTCATTCAATTTAGCTTTCCGGAGACAAATATAACAATCTGTAGCTTGATAGATATCACGTTGCCCTAGCATGGAAAGCTTTTACATAATCTGCGTGATACTGGCTCTGTAATTTTTTTTCGTAGATCTTTACAATCCTACCTGATCAGAAAGATGTATTGAGAACTTCAAACCTAATTTTTCAGAGAAGACACCAGAATCTACGCCAGAGTTTATCTTATAGCCATGTCATATCCATTTATAATGTTCATTCTCCTCCATTCCCGTCTACATAAGAACTCGCACCAAATTTCATGAAAGTATTTAGAAGTTTGGGACCTTAAATATAAAGAAACCTTTTTGATGGCCAAACGATACTTACAATATTAATTATAATATGCTTTAATTTCACTGAATATCACACGATGCTCGCATACTATAAATTTCGAAGACCTAAAGTCCATGATAATATTGCATAAATGTGGCTGAAATGGTCTAAACATGACAAGCCTCATTTCCAAAGTAGTATGGGCTCCAGCCCAAAATCCGCACCAACACGTTTGAATTTATTTGTTGTTCGCCAATCTCATGCGATTTCTCTAGATAATTTTGACTTATTAGTCGTCAATCGCTTATAATAATTTGGCTCAAAAAATTAGCATCACTTCGTAAAATTCAATAAATTATTCAACGAACTTTCTTCGCTGTGCTTTTGTCATTATGTTTCCGTTCTTGTGTCAATTTAACTTTGGAAGCATAAAGAAGTAGATCTCCATTAAGTATTCGATTTAGACGTTCCTTGACTTTCGGTATTGACATTCTAATGGTTTGTTTTTGTACAAGACGTGTGTTTATCATCACCAGTTGTTCTGATTTCCCCGAATTTTTCAACTACGCTATTCAAAATTGACAAAGTTAAATCTGTATAACGTAATGGAATCAATGTTAGCATTGCCTTAATTTCACTGTAACCTTTTTTGTAACATTTCCAGCATAATTCTATGCTTGTATTCGCTTTAAAATCCTGCTGTAAATGTATCAAGTGCAACTAAAACTAGTCCCTTACCCAAAACGAAGTTATTTATCTGGTGTCTTCCACCTACGAAATATTTTCCTAAATAGATGGCTTAAATTAATGGAAAGTAAGCTCACTTAATGAAACACAATATATATATGATTTATTTATTTTTGTAAAAATGTTTTTCACACCTTAATTTTTCTCCGTCTCATACCACTGTGTTTATACATAAATACATATATTTATCACAGTTTATTTTTTTTTTTTTAATAAACATCAATTTTTTACCATCTTCATCTCCAATTTATGCCAGTTTTGGTATGTAAAATTATTTGTTTTTGTAGCTGCTGCTGCTGTTTTTTGTCATTCATTCATTTATTTTTGTCTCATCTCTTGACTTTGTTATTATTTTTTTTTTGTTATCGCTAACAATTTCTTGCCTGTTTTCTGCATTTATTTTTTTGTTATGCTGAACTCATTATGATTTTTCTGCTAAAGTTGTTGTGTATAGTAGCACTTTTTTAGTATGACAATAATGATGTGATGTTTTGTGGATGTTAAGGCTGATATATGAATTGTTAGCTTAGAAGGGAAAGAAACTAAGTCGAATTGTAAAAATAAGACGAATTATAAACAGAGGTTCCAAAATTGTCTGTTTGAAATAAAGTGTATTTTTTTATAGTCGGAGAACTTGAAATTGGCGGTGCTGTTTTCTGTGACAGCTGATTTGACAGGTTAACTTTGTTTAGCAATTTAGCAAATAGTTCCATTTAACGTATCACGTTGTAACATTCTTGCAAACAACATCAAATCTATTTTTGCATACAGTATTTTTGATGTTTTGTGTGAGTTTTAATATTTTCGGCATCTTATCTCAAGAGTATGTAGAGAAGGTACATACAACTTCCCCGCCAGTTTTGGTTTCATAAACTTTAAAAATCCATATCTTGAGTTCTAAGTAATTTTTTTTAAATTTTCTTTTCGATTATGAATCGTATGAATTATTACTATTTATTGGAAGAAAAATTTTAATTTTTCTAAAATTGTAGATTTTTTTTAAAAAAAATTTCAAAATTTCTATTTCCCTAAGTTACAAAAGTAAACAAAACTAAAAATAAAATTTATCGATTTTGATCAATTTTTTTCAGAAATTGCATACAATATGAAGTAATATTAACATCTAAATAGATAGATAATATTTTGTACAAATTTATGTGGTATAACTTCATTTTTCATAAAAAGTGTACATAGCTGGTTTGCCTTCTAAGCTTTGACTTCAAAAGTATGTGAGTTTGAAAGTGTTTAGCAATTTGTTGATACATTTGCCATTTATGACAGTTGAAATGTCATGTTTGTTTGCATGTAGTATATGTAGATGACTGACTACAAAATTCTGTGTTGTGTTGCCGATGATGATTTGGTTGGTTGGTTGTTGTGTTGTGTTGCTGCAAAGTGTTAAGCAGCAACATTTTGTATTATTATTATTGTGGCTGTGGTTGCTGTTCTTGTTGTAATAATTTGAGTGAGTAGAGACAAGTAGGCTTATTAATTTTCTTCTATAGTCATCGCCAATTGTTATGGCTTGTTTTGTAGGTTGAGGAGTTGGGAAATATAAATAATGAAACATATGTGCATGATTTTACATACTTGAGTTTGTATAAATATGTTATTTTCATACTTTATTTATTAATTTAGTTGTTGTTGTTGTTTTAGCTGCTACTGCTGTCTTTTGTTGAAATAATCATTGTGGTGAATTTCTTATTAAGTCAATTTAACACATACGGTATTAAATTATAAACAGATTTTTTTTTTGATGCCAGTCCGTTTTAATTTGATTGGCATGACTAAATTTATGTGATTTAAACAGCAGGATTAAGAGGAGGTATTGTTAGTTGTGGAGAAAATATGTAGAATGAACACCCTACCCTACAGATTAAAAATTAAATTACGGTCCCTGTAGTTAAGTAACTAGTAAATTTTAATGTATTCTAATTTGTTTTCGAAATCCAGCACTTTTTAAACAAACATTGTAAAATTTCTTTAAATTTGTTAAAAGAAATTTCAAAATTCCTTTATATCTATCTACCATGCTCATTACCATAAATTCCAACACTATCTTCACTTTGCCACTCTCATAATAAAAATTATAATATCTCAATGTTTTAAGTAAAAATTGTTTTGTAAAAAAAAAATTAGCTGCAAGTTTCAAATGCTGTTACAATTTGGTGAAAAGATAACACTAATGTTTCTTGCTCACTCAAAGTAGCAAAATTAGTAAATGTCTGCATCCTCTCCAACTTTCAAACATTAAACTTTGGCAATAGCAATAAGACATAGTATTAGACAAAAAAAATAAAACGAGATATAGTAGAAACCAAGGAGAACATTATAACAAAAATGCCATCATATATTTTGCGTTGCATTGGCAACTAAAACTGCAGCGGAAAAAAATGCTGAAAAACCAATGACGATGATGCCATTTTCATCACACCAAACCAAACAGATGTTTTTGCTGCAACACTTGCTACCCAGCTGACACTGTTTGTCTGTACCTAAGTTGTTGTTATTTTAGCTAGTAGAGTTGCTAATATTGTTGCTTTTACAGTAGCTGTACTGCTGTTTCGTTAGTAGTTTGGTATCATTACTTCTAAAGGGTCTTTGGGGAGGTTTAAAGTCTGTGAATTTTTTTTTAGTTTCGTATCTATTGCTTTTTTTTGGTTTGATGAAAGGGAAATAAGCATAAACACAAAATGACAATATCTCTAAAACTTTACAACTGCTATAACAGTTAGTGATGATAGTAAGATGTTTATGCAGGGAAATGCAGAACTTGTAGTTGTAGTTTTCAGGGCCTGTAATATTGCTTTAAAACATTTTGTGGAAAAAATTTGTTTTATGAGAAAAAATTCATAAAACTTTAATAAAAAACATTTCTGTAGATCCTTAAATATGAGTCCAAAACCGTGATCACTTAATTAAAATCGATTTTTATATGAAAAATCTAAAATCGGCTGTAGATCCACAAATATCAGTCCAATCGAAAAAAGGACGAATATCTGTGATCACTTATATTTTCAACCAAAAATCGATTTTTATATGAAAAAACCTAAAATCGGTTGTAGATCCTTAAATATGAGTCGAATCGATTTTTATATGAAAAACCTAAAATCGGCTGTAGATCCTTAAATATGAGTCCAATCGAAAAAACGACGATTATCTGTGATCACTTAACTACAATAAATTTTTATATGAAAAAACTAAAATCGGCTGTAGATCCTAATATATCCATGATCACTCAACTAAAATCGATTTTTGTATGAAAAAACCTAAAATCGGCTGTAGATCCTTAAATATGAGTCCAATCGAAAAAAGGACGATTACCTGTGATCACTTATTTAAAATCGATTTTTATATGAAAATCGGCTGTAGATCGAAAAAAGGATGATTATCCATGATCACTCAACTAAAATCGATTTTTATATGAAAAAACCTAAAACCGACTGTAGGTCCTTAAATATGAGTCCAATCGAAAAAAGGACGATTATCTGTGATCACTTAACTATTTCGATTTTTATATGAAAAAACCTAAAATCGGCTGTAGATCCTTAAATATGAGTCCAATCGAAAAAAGGATGATTATCCATGATCACTTAATTAAAATCGATTTTTAAATGAAAAAACCTAAAATCGGCTGTAGATCCTTAAATATGAGTCCAATCAAAAAAAGGACGATTATCTGTGATCACTTATTTAACCTAAAATCGAATGTAGATCCTTAAATATGAGTCCAATCAAAAAAAGGACGATTATCTGTGATCACTTATTTAAAATCGATTTTTATATGATTTTCATCGATTTTTACATGAAAAAACCTAAAATCGGCTGTAAATCCTTAAATATGAGTCCAATCAAAAAAATGATGATTATCCATGACGACTTAACTAAAATCGATTTTAATATGAAAAACCATAAAAACGGCTGTAGACCGAAATGGATGATTATCCGTGATAACTTAATTAAAATCGATTTTTATATGAAAAAACTTAAAATCGGCTGTAGATCCTTAAATATGAGTCCAATCAAAAAAAGGATGATTATCCGTGATCTCTCAACTAAAATCCATTTTTATATGAAAAAACCTAAAATCGGCTGTAGAGCCTTAAATATGAGTCCAATCGAAAAAAGGATGATTATCCATGATCACTTAATTAAAATCGATTTATATATGAAAAAACCTAAAATCGGCTGTAGATCCTTAAATATGAGTCCAATCGAAAAAATTACGATTATCCGTGATCACTTAATTAAAATCGATTTATATATGAAAAAACCTAAAATCGGTTGTAGATCCTTAAATATGAGTCCAATCGAAAAAAGGATGATTATCCATGATCACTTAACTAAAATCGATTTATATATGAAAAACCTAAAATCGGCTGTAGATCCTTAAATATGAGTCCAATCGAAAAAAGGACGATTATCCGTGATCACTTAATTAAAATCGATGTTGATCCTTAAATATGAGTCCAATCGAAAAAACGACGATTATCCATGATCACTTAACTAAAATCGATTCATATATGAAAAACCTAAAATCGGCTGTAGATCCTTAAATATGAGTCCAATCGAAAAAAGTATGGTTATCCATGACCACTTAACTAAAATGGATTTTTATATGAAAAAACCTAAAATCGGCTGTAAATCTTTAAATATGAGTCCAATCGAAAAAAGGATGATTATCCATGATCACTTAAAACCAAAATCGATTTTTATATGAAAAAACCTAAAATCGGCTGTAAATCCTTAAATATGAGTCCAATCGAAAAAAGGACGATTATCTGTGATCATTTATTTAAAATCGATTTTTATATGAAAAAACCTGAAATCGGCTGTAGATCCTTAAAAATGAGAGATATGAAAAAAGGATGATTATCTGTGATCACTTATTTAAAATCGATTTTTATATGATTTTTATCGATTTTTACATGAAAAACCTAAAATCTGCTGTAGATCCTTAAATATAAGTCCAATCGAAAAAAGGACGATTATCCATGATCACTTAACTAAAATCGATTTATATATGAAAAAACCTAAAATCGGCTGTAGATCCTTAAATATGAGTCCAATTATCCATGATCACTTAACTAAAATCGATTTTTATATGATTTTTATCGATTTTTACATGAAAAACCTAAAATCGGCTGTAGATCCTTAAATATGAGACCAATTGAAAAAAGGACGATTATCTGTGATCATTTATTTAAAATCGATTTTTATATGAAAAAACCTAAAATCGGCTGTAGATCCTTAAATATGAGTCCAATCGAAAAAACGAGGATTATCCATGATCACTTAAATAAAATCGATATTTATATGAAAAAACCTAAAATCGGCTGTAGATCCTTAAATATGAGTCCAATCGAAAAAAGGATGATTATCCATGATCACTTAACTAAAATCGATTTTTATATGAAAAAACCTAAAATCGGCTGTAGATCCTTAAATATGAGTCCAATCGAAAAAAGGACGATTATCTGTGATCATTTATTTAAAATCGATTTTTATATGAAAAAACCTGAAATCGGCTGTAGATCCTTAAATATGAGTCCAATCGAAAAAAGGACGATTATCTGTGATCACTTATTTAAAATCGATTTTTATATGAAAAAACCTGAAATCGGCTGTAGATCCTTAAATATGAGTCCAATCGAAAAAAGGACGATTATCTGTGATCACTTATTTAAAATCGATTTTTATATGAAAAAACCTAAAATCGGCTGTAGATACTTAAATATGAGTCCAATCGAAAAAACGAGGATTATCCATGATCACTTAACTAAAATCGATTTATATATGAAAAACCATAAAAACGGCTGTAGATCCTTAAATATGAGTAAAATCGAAAAGAGGATGATTATCTGTGATCACTTATTTAAAATCGATTTTTATATGATTTTTATCGATTTTTACATGAAAAACCTAAAATCTGCTGTAGATCCTTAAATATGAGTCGATTTTAATATGAAAAAAATCGGCTGTAGATCCTTAGATATAAGTCCAATCGAAAAAAGGACGATTATCCATGATCACTTAACTAAAATCGATTTATATATGAAAAAACCTAAAATCGGCTGCAGATCCTTAAATATGAGTCCAATCGAAAAAAGGACGATTATCTGTGATCACTTAACTAATTTGATTTTTATATGAAAAACCACAAAAACGGCTGTAGATCCTTAAATATGAGTCCAATCGAAAAAAGGATGATTATCTGTGCTCACTTAACTAAAATCGATTTTTATATGATTTTTATCGATTTTTACATGAAAAAACTTAAAATCGGCTGTAGATCCTTAAATATGAGTCCAATCGAAAAAAGGACGATTATCTGTGATCACTTATTTAAAATCGATTTTTATATGAAAAAACCTAAAATCGGCTGTAGATACTTAAATAGAGTCCAATCGAATAAAGGATGATTATCCGTGATCACTTAACTAATTCGATTTTTATATGAAGAAAACCTAAAATCAAAGAACCAGTCCCATAACTAGTCGTGAATCTGTTTCCATCCGATATTAATACAAATCCTTCCCTGCATTATGTTCTCCATTCTATTAGTACTCGCCAATTCCTCACAAACAAACTTTCCCAAACGAAACTATAAATGTTAAATAGTCGTTTGCCACTTAATACTTTACAACATGTTGTCTACTACATCCAAGTACTTGCACTAGTATGAAGTTGTGCTTCATACAGTGGCAAAGCAAACAACACAAAATGTCATCAACATTAGTGCCGCCACAATATGGATTGAGAAGTGAAAAGTGTGTATTTCTACTGAGGAAAGGAAACAAAAAAGAAATAACAACAGGAAATTTGTTTATACTAAAACTGCTACAAAATGGAAAAACAAGATAAAAATTGGTAAATGTTGCAAATGAATTATTAGCAACATCAAAAAACAATAAATTCAAGGAAAATAATATATACAATACACAAACGCAAATACTTGCCAAAGGAATTTGTTAAATATTTTTATTTTCTTTTTTTTTCAAAAAAAAACAAGGCCTTCCTTTTTATTTCAGTTAATGTTTTATAAAAGTTTTTGTTTCATTGGGCAATTATTTTAAATGATTTTAAAATAATTTATATGACCATCATCACACTTTTAACTGGTTTTTGGTGTTTTTAATTTGTTGGTTGGTGGCTGCTGCCATTGATGTTGCCACATTTTAACTGATTTTTTTTTTGTTTGCTTTTTTCAAAATCATTCTTTTATAATTCAATGTGTTGAATTTTCATTCCTGTAATTGACATTGTTGGAATTCAAGGTTTTGTTGTTTCTGCTTTTGCCTTATTGCTTTTATATGGTGTTTCTGTTCGCATGTTAAAAAATGTTTAAACATGAAAAACGAAAAAAAAAGTTCAAAATATCCGTAATGTTTATTGATTCGTCAATAATTTAATTGAACTTTAAAACTGGGGAGTGTATGAAAAATTCTGTGTAGTTTTTGTGTTTTTCTGTTATGTATTTGTAGTTGGTTTGTTTCATTTTGAATAAGTGAATTGAAAAAAAAGTATAAACACCCAGAAAGGATTAATAATGCCTGTATAAACTACATATAGACAGTGTGCAACATGATGTTGAACACTTTGATGTACTATGTATGTAGCAAGCAAATTATTTTTGTGTGTATGATGTTTTTTTGTATCTTTTTAATTAATTGTGAGTGAGTCGGTTTTTTTTATGTAATTAAAACTAAAAGGCATGATTTTATTTATTAATATAAATAAAATGAAAGAATATGCAGCAAGAATCAAAAGAATTGGGTACGCAAAGCAAGAAGAATAAAATACAAAAAAAATCCTATTTATTTAAAATCTAAAGAAAATTTGTTGGGGGTAGGAAATAGACATAGGAAACGTAGGCTATTTTACTCTGTTTTACACTGTGCCACAGAACAGGGAACTAACTCAAATGAGCTGCTTCTGATATTATAATGCTACTAACAAAATATTATTCAAATAATTTGACAATATTTTCATACAAAATTTGTAAAAAATTCATTGATAAATGGTCAACTTGTTTCTATAACTGGAGTCATATGTTTTCATTTCACAAGTTACGGGACCAACTCGTTTAAACCACAAATTTCCCTCTGGGAAGCATTCAAGGTAAAGTATTGAACACACCATCAATTAATATTAGAACAGAAATTCATTTTGAGTTCATAATTTTTTTATGGTTTTAGAAGTTTGGGGTCATTTTTACACCAAGTGCTATATAGGGTTAATTTAAAGTTGTCTGATGTTTTTGTAAATACTAGGCTTTGTGTTATATTTTAGTTTAGCTTCATCAAAATCGGCCCAATCGGATATCTTTCCAAGAGAAATTCTAAATATTGAAAAATTTTACTTTTGACCTTCACGATTTAAGGTTTAACGTTTTCCAATTTTAGTAAAACTTTCAGAGTATATTTAGAATTATCTGGACAATAATATTCTGAATAGGTTTTACTTAAAATTAATAACAGTAAGGAAATAGAGCTCATTCGCCAAATAATTGGTTTTTCTCGAAAATTGCAAAATTTAAATCGCAGGTACGGCAAAACTAAACGAGATATTTTCATAATTTTTTCACATTTTTATTCCCTATTACATTCTCAATAAATCCCAATAAGATGATCAAAAAATTCTGAAATTTGTTTAACAAAATTTTTAAAAATTTGAAAACGGAGTTTTGAAACTGCCGCTAATTTTTTTTTATTTTTTGATCATACATGCGAATAGGTTAGCGGTATCCTACGAAGACAAAAACTCATATACAAGTAAATATGGATATATTTTAAGTAAAAATGAGCTTTTATTTTAATATTTATCAAAATATGTTAATTTTGTACCTACAATTCTTGTTCTAGTTGCCTGAGACACGTTAATGGCCTGGCGAATTTTTAATAACTTTAACATTTTTTGACTAATTTCTGTTTTTTATGTCTCATTAGAACGATAATTACGTACACATTTCTATTCTTTTAAAATAAATTGCAAGAGTAATTTTTTAATGGCAAAATTTTTAGAAAAACTGAAAAAAATTAATTTTTTCCCCTTGTAAATGCATCTGAAAACTTCAAATGGCTTGCGGCACGGCACGTCTTATCCCCAACCGGTTTACCTAAAAATTTTTCAGCATGATTTTTTTACTAATGTTCTCCAAACTGGGGGGGGTCAGAAAGCCCAAAATCCAACTTTCGTTTATTAAGTGCCATCCTAATAGAGTTATACAAATAAGAGGCCTTTTCGAGTATCCGTGCTTTGCGTTTTCAGAATATTTTACTTAAATCAAAAATTTGGTTTCAAAATTGCTCAATTTTGAATAGGGCTCGGGGGAAATGACCGCTTAAATAAGCAAGATTTGACTTTACACGATTTTGCATTAAGTTCTCTTTATAAATCATATAAAAAGTGTATATAGTCCCGCTGAAAATTTTTTTCTACAGAAGAAAAATATAAGTAGGTACTATTTTGTGAAAAAAAAACTTAAAAAATACATGCATCCAAAGTTTAAACAAAAGATGTATTTAGAGTGCCTAGCCACATTCAGATTGCATTTATATGTTCACATGAGTTGTTTAGCTTTATCGTAGCTTCAACTTTGCTAAATATGGTTAGTGAAAAATTAGGAGCCCTGTAAGTTATTCTAAAAAAAAGTTTAAAAAACAAATTTTTGCTATATTTCTTCAAAAAGGAAAAATTTAAAACCTATGTTTGTGTAGCGAACTCTAAGCTATAATAATGCCATATATAGTTAAGAAGTATCACCAAATCTCAATTAGCTATTAGCCAAAAACTAATGACACCTTTTTTGAGGGCCCACTGATTTTCAGAATCTTTGGAGGCCCATAAATAAAAATTGGTCACTAAACTCGCCAAACTGGCTATATGGTTTTATAACCCATGGGTAATATGATCGAATCTCTAGTGTTCAGTCCGTGTGTTATCCATAAGTCTTCATTTATTGCACATTGTAATTAGATTATGTTTATCACAACCATGATTTTTATCTGCATGTAGACATTCTAAAATGTAATTTTAACAAAAAATTGCACTTAGGCTATTTTGCAGCCAAAAGTAAATTTTTCAAACACTCAATTTCAAAAATCAAATGATGCAGTTTTGTAGAGAAATGTTTAAAGATGAAATGTACACTTATAGTTTTAAGAAAAATTTTATTTTATTTTTAAAAATTGAAGTAAAGTCCATGCAAGGGTGTTAAGCTAAAATTTACTTATATTTTCATGCAATTCAGTGGTTTATATATGTATAATTTTCCCAATAATACCACTTACCTTTAACATAATATACCCTACTATGAAGCTATCCCACTGTGCGGCGTTATGTAATAATACAAATAATTAAAGATTTAACAAGGTCAAGGCAAAACGTCCAACTAACTCATCAATACAATATCTATTTAGATCACTAACACCTCCTATGATTAATGCACTTTATGACAAATCTTTCAATAATAATTTGTTTCAGCTTTGCAATTCATCAAAGTAAATTGTTGTTTATTTGCTTAAAATAAACTCAATTCTTTGAAATTCTTAAGAAGAAAAAAAAACGGTTTATAAAGTGCTGCAATATGTTTATTTGTTTTTTGTCTCTGTACATCATCATCTCTATATGCACATGTCACTTTTATTGCCTCTAAAGTACTTTTGCTTTTCACAAGTCACATAAACGTTAAAGAATATAGGGAAAAAAAAATGATGCATAAATGCATCAGCAACAAATGTGACACTTAATTCGGCTTCATTGGGTGGCGCACATTCGAAATGTCGTGAATTTAACCAATGACATGGGTTATGTTGGCTTTGAGAGCCGCTGTGGTTTGTGGCTTTTTCTCTTAGACTTGCGACTTAAGAAAACCCTACGAGAAATAGTCTAACGGGGTCAAATCGCACGTTCTAGGTGACCAGTTCACATCACCTCTACGTGCGATGACCATGCCCTCAATCGCTCACGTAGACTGCACAATGTAACGTGATATATGTGGCATGTATCGTTCTGTTGAAATCACATATAGTTGGTGTCCTCATCATTCAATTAAGGCCATAAAAAGTAAGTAATCATCGAATTATAGCGGACGAACTTTCTCAAAGAAATATGTACTGATGACTTCGACCAGAATCTACACCAAACAGTGGCTTTTTCGGGATGTATTGGGCTCTCTTCGACGTCTTGTGGAGTGGTTTCGTGACTTTTTCGGGATGCATTGGGCGCTCTTCGATGTCTTGTGGAGTGGTTTCGTCCCAAATTAGAAATTTTGTTTGTTGAGGAGGAGAAACAAACACAAATTTTGATAAAACAAGTTCATCATTTGCATGTGTTGTTGAGCGCTGTATCCGAACATGGGGATTTGGAAAAAAACTGAATAAAAGACAAGCAATTCGACAGATATAGCTTTAAAACTATGGCCGCTATCAAATGTCAAAGTTCTGGAGTCCGGTTTTGAAGATCCTTTCAGTAATTTTAGTAAAATTTGTTTGAATACTTTTTCAAGACACTGTAGATTTGACACTAAATTGCTTCTTGCAAATACATCAACAAATTTGTTTATTTTTTTTTTTTGCTGTCGTTGATGTTGCTGGTCATAAAATGTTTAATGTTTATGTGATGATTTTAAAGAGGCGCCAATGATAAATTTGACAGAAATAGGAAGGTAATTGCAAAAATAATTGCATGAATATGTTTTTGCTACTTTTTGTTTTATAATGAAAATCAATGGTAGCCTTTTTAACTCTTTCAAATAAAATATTTCCTTCAACAAGATATTTTTATTGTTAATATTTACGTGATTTTGTTTGCCTAACAACAAAATCATGACCTTTAAGACTTGTTAATGTTTCTCTTTATTTAACTTTATGTTAAAATTTTATTATTTTTTCTTCCCATTTAAGAAACCCAAAACCTTTTATTAGTTTAATGTCAAAAATTCCTTTAACTAAGGCACGTTTAGTTTTTAACACAATTTTTATTTGAAAGAGTTTTCTCAAAGAAAAGCTAACATAGTCCGGGTATTTGTTGCTGTGTTATTAATATCATGTTTATAACTATTACTTAAACCATTTAATCCTTTATTGTTAACAGAAACTAAGATTGTACAAAGCGCCCCTCCAAACAAAAAAATAAAAAAAAGAAACAACACAAAATAATTCAACTTTAGAGCAAAAAAAAAAACTAAATAAAAAATGAACGAACTTTCCAGTCAATGAACAACAATTACAATACAGAGCACCAGAGATGTCTATAACAATTATGGCAACAATAATAAAAGTTGGTGGAAAAACTAAGCTTAATTTTTAAGTGGAATTAAAACGTTTCAAAAGTTCCCTACATTTGGTAAACACTGAATATTTAATCGTAAATAAATCTCAGTAAGTCATATTAAAGGGTATTCCAATAGGGACTTCCGAACTTCGACACATGAAAGCGGAACACGAAATTTAGTTTGTTGTGCCAAATCAAAATGGATGGATATAGCGGTCAACAGCACGTGTAAAGGATAAAATTATTTTATCAATATGGGTGCTTTGTTCGGGAAATGTTCCGCACGTTTTGCCTATTTTACGGTGAGGTATATTTCTTGTTGAATGGGTACGTCAACAAACAAAATTGTTGAATTTGGGACGATACACTCGCATGAGATCCAAGAGCGTCAAATGCGTCCCGATCGCTATAGATCGATGATTACCAACTTCTATTGTACTGAGTTGGATGATATGGACAACAACAACATGTGGTTTTAACAGGACGACATGTCAAACTTCTCATACCATATTCGGCATTCGGCGATTTCAGGTCATCATCATCTCACGTGGAGATGGTGTGAAATGGCCAACGAGATCGTCGATTTTAAAAAAAAAAAAAAAACAAACTGCAAAGCGTTTTGCTTGTCTGCAGATACACCCAGAGTCTCTGGCGGGAATCGATCCCGCAACCCTCAGATTTGTAGTCCAGCACACTATCGTCTAGTCTATCGGGGCACCCTTTTTGACCCCGTTATAATTTTTCTTGTGTGGTTTTTTTAAGTCGCAGGTCTTATCCATTGATCTTATCTCACACACACTTTGTTTTATATAAATTTATAAATACCGGAAGCACTTAATGAAATACCCTCTATTTAAAAAAACACAATGGTACATTTTTTCCCTATTTCTTAATTAATTATATGGCTCTACAACCTCTTGTTGGTTTTAAAGTGCTTAAGAAATGTTATCCATGATCGCTGCTTTCAATTGGATTCACCAAGGATTATAAGGATTTCTTTTACTTGATCTTTCCACCAGAGTATCGTTTTCATTTCATTATGGATTTTCATTTCATGCTGGAGTGTCAGCACCCATACTTCCAATGCGTTGAATTCAACGCATTGTTTGTAATTTGATGCGTTTTCCTAAGTTAATGGCGGAGTACATTCACAGAGCATATACCATAGTAATCCATAGATTTCTTATATCGATCTACAATCTCTTTTTGGTCTTGGCATAAGAAATTTTCTACAAGCTCATCGATCGTGTGAATGATTTTTAGGTCATTTGGATTAGGTTAAGTTCCATGGGCAGCCCCTCGTCAACCAACTCAATTGGGTCCACTTAAAACTGATCCCATTGTTATACCCAAAAGGGTAAAGAGCAGGATATTTATAATACCTCCGTTGTCTCCGAGTTAACTAACCAGATTTCCTGATGAAGGATTAGATTCGTCTAAGATTCATCCTTGATAGCTCATCCAACCATGATAGGAATGGGATTCCGAGGATGCGTTCCCTCAGGTTGTGTTGGAGCCCGGCATTGCAGGAAAGGTGAGACACAGTCTCCACCTCTTTTTCATTATAACAGCTTCTACATTAGTCGTTATACCGTAGGCCCAGTCTTCCAGCATTTGTCCTGTAATAATAGTGACAATTAGTCTTATTTGCTCACAATGGAATTCCATAAGTAGATTCCTCCATCATATACGAGCCGACCTCATTGCAGCACTGGAAGTTTCATTGGTCCACCTGTTTTGTGCAGTCACATATAGCGTATGCTGTACAATCATCTTGCATTTAATAAGGGATATACTAGAAAAGGGGTCCATCGTCTCATCATTCATCATCACATGCCCTTTTCTATTAGGTCTTCTATTAGGACATGTTCATTTTCTCACTCTGAATATAATTATGGTGACTGTGGTACATCACTTTCAACTTGCGTCAGATTGTTTGTTTGTTTTGAAGTGATTTTGACACGGAAGATAAAGATCGCCCAGGCTAGCCAAAATAGTTTGAATACCAATAATTGGAGTCTCCATGAAGATTGTTGTAAAACTCAAGCATGAATTTTGAAACGTTTGGGAGTAGCAGGTGAATTGGTTATCATACGAATTGAAGCCGAAAAACTTTGAAAGTCGATTTTGTTTGTCCGAACGCTATAAGAGAAAATCATTTTTGCACCAAGTCATAACTTGCGATGAAAAATGGATTCATTTCGATCACCAGAAGCGTAAGAGGTCGAAGCCCGGCCAAACAAGTGAATAGACATCAAAGCCAAATATACCTGATGCTAAGGTAATTCTCTGTATTTGGTGGGAGCAAAAGGGATCTATCTATTATGAGCTGCTGAAGCTGCACCGAATGTAACTGATTAATTTGAAGCGAGCAGTAGCCGAATATGCAGCCAGACATCTGGGCAGACCATCACAGGGAAGCTGCACCGAATGTAACTGATTAATTTGAAGCGAGCAGTAGCCGAATATGCAGCCAGACATGAAACCATAATATTTCATCTTGACAACGCTCGGCCATATGTTACAATACTTATTAACAGAGAAAACAGATTCGTGATAGCAACCAAATTTGTTGCCAATCGACCAAATTTTACAGTTGTGGCTATAAAATTTTGGAAGGGATAACCAAAGGTTAATTGTTTCAACCGAAATTCTTCCTTATCAACTGACTTTCTGTTGATAGAACCGAAAAATTCTATGTGTGCAACCGAATCATTCGATTGGCAACAAATTCGGTTGCTATCACGAATCTGTTTTCTCTGTGCAGAGAAAACTGACCGAATTTGACAGTTGTGGCTACAAAATATTAGAAGGGCTAACAAAAGTTCGGTTGCTTCAGCCGAAATTCGTCTTTATCAACGGACTTTCTGTTGATAGAACCGAAAAATTCTATATGTGGAACTGAATCATTCCATTGTCAACATATTAGGTTGCTACTACGAATCTGTTTTCTCTGTGTATAGAATGAAGTGGTTGGGAAGTATTGCTTCACCCTCTTTATAGACAGAGCATGCCCCATCCGACTACTATTTGTTTCAATCGATGCATAACGCTTGCTCTGGGATAAGCTTCAATTTGGAACAGAGTATCTGATATTACCTTGATTCGTTTTTGGCCTCAAAAGATGTGCAGTTCTTGCCAAAAAGATAGGGAATAAATTTACGTGGTACAAATGTTTCAAAATAAAAGCAAAAAATTTTAAAAATCCCGCATTTTTAAGTTATACACCCAATACGTTTCATAGCGACAAATAGATTACCATAGTTATATCAGAGAAAGACAGATAACTTGGTGTACGAAAATCATAATATCAAAGGATTTAAGATTCAGGAGGTGGCGGACTTTAAACATAGATCAAAACTGGAGGACTTGTTTAAATGTTGTAACAGAGAGCTAGTGGTTTGAAGATATGATTTGAGAATTTATATAGAAATATCGCAAAATATGGTATGATATCATATCTTAAATTTGGCTCTTTCATATAACTTACAGCTTTTAGAGCTAATGATGGAAATGGAACCACTGAAATACTGAAATTAACAAAGGTAAAAGATAATTCTTGTCAAAACATAAATTCAGTTGATTTAAGTGAATTACGACTGAGGCAACCAAATTTGTGTCACATAATTTAATATCATGAAGACTTAACCATTCGATTGGCAACATATTCGGTCAATAGTTGAATAAATATTTAGAAGATCAATGGTAAATTATATCGTTCTGGAGGGGAATCACTGTATCTTAGCAGTATTGGTATTGTACACTCTCATAGTTAACAGTGAGATCTTCTATCTGACTTATTCCAAATTAAAATTTATAAATTACACAAATTTTTATTACCAATTGTAGGGTTGCTTTGTTAGAAAAAATCTTATATATTTTTTTTCCTAAGAAGTTTAAAAATTGTATTTTTTTTTCTAACAAAAAATGCACACCTATATTTTGTTTGTTTTATTGTTTGCTGTTACTGTTCAGATTGTTGCCACAACGACAACATCACGTGTTGGTGTAGAACATTGACAATGTCTATTTTATACAAACGTTTTATTATTTTTTCTTCTGAATATTTTTTTGTCGTTGTTTATTATTTTATTGTTAGGATAACAAGAACAACAACAAACTAACTGTTAACAATAGTTTTTTTCTAACAAACAAACAAAAAGTTGTAGTAGAATAAAATACTGCAAGAATTATGACATGTTTATGGTGCATGTGCGTTTTAAAGCTCCACAAGTCAACAGAGTACAACAAAATGGCAAAAATAAAAAATACTATAGAAAAAAAGACAATAACAATTCAAAAACCATATTTCTAACAAAATAATAAAAGGATGATTTAAAAGTTTAATGACAGTTCAAGTAATAAGAATGAGTACTTAAACGACAACTACTACTGTACTTTAAAAACCTACATAGCAAATGTGGTTGTTGTTGCTGACTGGCTTGATTGTTTGTTTGCAACACGTTTTGGTGTGTTGCAGAACAACACTATTAAATGTTGTTGCAAAAGTTGCAAGGATTTAAAGGAATGAAATGGTTAAGAACGAATTTCTATAGTAGAATGTCAGCTGGACAAAACAAGCAGGTTGCCTTGGGTGTCCCGATAGACCAGTCGATAGTGTGCTGAACTATTAATATGAGGGTAGCGGGTTCGATTCCCGCAAGAGGCTCTGGGTGTATCTGCAGACAAGCAAAACGCTTCGCAGTTTGTGTTTGTTTGAAAAAAACTGAAAAAATGTTTAAAATCGATTACATTTTCGTATTGTTGACAACTTGTGGGTTTTCTACTGCTGACCTTCTGCTGAAAAGTATATGGGTTTGACAAAAAGGTCAGCCTATTATAACAACTGTGGTTTTATTAAGGTTTTTGACTAGACACTTCGATCATTAATGTCGTATTCAACAAATCATATTGTATGTAAATACTGAATACTTTTAATAATAATACTCAGTTTTCTCTTAACATTCTAACGATTTCATTCCTTTTGAAAACTGCCTCCACATACTGCAGCACTTAAAAGTAAAATATTACCTAAAACTATAAAGATGGCATAATAAAAATACTTTTCAACCCATCCTCTTCATCAACCGTCAACATTTTGTACAATATTTCTTCAAACATGTTCCTGCAACTTGTCATGTGTTCACTTCTTCTCTTGCTGAAATAGCTCCTATTGCCCACTTTAAGCTTTCTTCTCACTTGTATCTTAAGAATAAATAATATAAAAGAATTTTTACTACCTCTAGTTAAGAGTTATGAAAAATATGTTTCAAAAGGTATGTTAAACACAACACAAAAAGAATAAAATACTCATACAGAAATAAAAAAATATATAAATAAAATACAAGAACTCATATGAATAATAGTATTTTACATTCGTCACAAATGTAATGCATTTGTCTCCAAATGACAATAAAGACGGAAGACATTATTTTTGCTGAAGTTTATGCAGAAAAATTATGTATATTTCAGTTTACAAAAACTTCTTCTTTATATTTTCTTAAGAAGAGTTTTGGATAGTTGTAAAATACAATATAAAAAAAGTTCAAAAGATCAAAAAACTTATAAAAAAAAGTTTTGTGTATTTAAAATGAAATTGTAATTAGTAAAGGTAAGAGGTTAAAAAACGTATTACAGGTGGTTTTAGTTGCAAGCAACAGTAAGTAAGTATTTTAGTGACAAAAGTTTTGTAAATAAAATGATTTTATTTTAAAAAAGCTACAGATTTTTCTCTATATAGAAGAAGTATGTCAAATGGTTTAACCAGCTGTATAAACAGTTGTCTTAATGCTGAATTGATTATTTCTAGTGTTTAAAATTGTACAAGTAGTTTTATAGTTTAAAAAGAATAACTGTGAGAATAGTTTCAAATAAATTTATTGTGTTTTGCTACTTTTTGTGGGGTCTTTACAAAATCGTGAAAATATCAAAAAAGAATCTTTAGTCATATGATTCCGTTGACATCTTTATGAACAAGTTAAACAGGTGAAAAAACTATATGAAGGACTTAGGACCCTCTGATCATCAATATGTCATTATTAAAACCCTCAGAGGAATCACTATGGACTAAAATTTCAGGTCTTGTGAACTTTGACAGTTAACTGAGTGATTTCTTCCCTTTAATCTAAGCTAATGGCGGTAATGATAAGTCATTTCTTTCTTCACCACTATTTGTTTAGCAAATTTAAATAAGTACCAATTGATGTAAGAAAAAGTACCTCTAAATGTCTCCTCCATAACCTACTGGTACTTCTTATTCCTTCTAATAGTATTTTTTAGGCACATATATTTGGGGACTTATAAGTGTTTTACAATGTTTCAAAAGTTCTTTTATAATTATCTATAGATATATTAATAAACATAAATATGTAAGAACCTATAAATTTAAAATCCGTGGTACTTTTTGTTTCTTTATATGGTACATTTTGGATATTTTCTAAAAGGTGACTTAGGAGTACACTCAGGTCTCGTTTTATGCGGATTCAAATTTATGCGGTTTTTAAATAATTTTTTTTTTTTAGAATTTTAAAAGATCTTGAAATTTTAGATGTTTTTTAAAGCTTTTTTTACCATTTTTAAATTAAACCCAGTTTGATGTATTTTCCGGATATTAAGAGTTGCAGAAGCAACTTAAAAATTCAAAATCTCAAAGTTTAATGACAAATTATTTTGCAAGAAAAAAAGCAATTGAAGCTACTAAAATTTCTTTGATTTCGTGCCCTATTCACTAGATTAATTCTAGTGATGAAAATGATATTTTACCAAATGATGACAATATGATTATATCATCTAGTGATGAAAGTGACGTTGAAAGAATTCCAAAACGATGCAGATAATTATTCAGTGACTCAGATTAATCATACATACACAGAGATAACAGATTCATGATAGCAACCGAATTTGTTGCCAATCGAATGATTCGGTTGCACACATAGAATTTTTCAGTTCTAACAACAGAAAGTCAGTTGATAAAGAAGAATTTCAGTTGAGGCAACCAAACTTTAGTTGCCTCTTCCAAAATATTGTAGCCACAACTGTAAAATTCGGTCGCTAAGACAGAATCATTCGATTGGCAACAAATTCGGTTGCTATCACGAATCTGTTTTCTCTGTGTATTTACAGAAGTTCCTTAAAAAATGTGTTAGCTCATTTTTTGGGATCATTTTCACTTTTTCTGTAATTAATGACTTAATTCTATATTTTTGTTTATTTTTTGGGATTTTTGATTTTTTTATGGGATTTTGTTCTGATTTTTTAATTAAAATCTGAATTTATGCGGTTCTTCAGTATTTTGAAAATAATCATTAATTTTTATATGAAGCTAGAGTATCGTTTTATGCGAATTCAGTTTATGCAATTTTTTTTTTTTGGAACGCATATATCGCATAAAACGAGACCTTAGTGTACTTCTTTTAATTTCTTCTAATGATACTTTTTTTGGCACATAAATACAAAATTCGGTCTTCATGAGTGTGAATGTATAAAGCAGCACTTTGGTGTAGTTTCCTTCACCTGAAAGTACTTTTTAAATGTTTGTATGCCTGTGTTAATGATCCTTGGAATGCATGTGGTACTTTCCCTTTCTTTTGGTAGTACTTTTTTATAAACTTCGCCATGAGTGGCAAGGGAATATATAAGTTTGTCATTCCGTTTGCAATTTCTACATTTTTAATTTGCGACCCCACAATGTTCTGGATCGTTAGAGATACCGAAGTCTATATAGCCATGTCCGTCTGTCCATCTGTATGTTGAAATCAACTTTCCGTAGATCCCCAAATAACTTACATATATGATTCATTCATCAATGTATCGGGAATTCTTGCGGCTCAGTAGCTATTATTATAATCGAGAGAATCAGCCTACAAATGGGAGAGCTATAAGGAAAAACCTATTTTTGATCTATATCTGGATTACTAAGTCATTAATATAGACAATATGGATATCTAATGATAAATATGTCAAAGTCCATTGCAACGATGACCCTATAATGGGTAAAAATCGCGAAAAATATTTTTTAATCCATTTTTTTTTTCATCACAAAATATTTTTAATATAAATTTTTTTAAAAAAAAAAATTAAAAAAAAAAATTTAATTTGTTTACCTAAAAATATTTAAAAAACTTTATTTTAAAGTATAATTTGGTGAAGGGTATATAAGATTTGGCACAGCCGAATATAGTTGTTTTACTTGTTATACCCTACACCACCATAGTGGGGAGGGTATTATGCGTTTGTGCAGATGTGTGTAACGCACAAAAATATTGGTATAACACCCACCTTAAAGTGTACCGATCGACTTAGAATCACTTTCTGAGTCGATTAAACGATGTCCGTATGTCCGTCTGGCTTGCTGGCTGGCTGTGCGCAGAGTACAGTTCGCAATTTTGAAGATATTTCGATAAAATTTGGTACATACGAACCCTATTTAAACTGACTGAAATCGGTCCATTATTTCACATAGCCCCCATACAAATGTCCTTCCGAAATTGGACAATATCGGTCATAAATGTTTAATTTATATATGTTATATATATATATTCCACTCCAAATAAGTTCTATATAACCAAAATTCATGTCACCAAATTTTGTTACGATCGGCCCATAATTAGTCATAGCTCCCATATAAACCCGCTTCCGAAAATCACTTTAACGTGCATAAATCGCTTAAAAATGTTGGTATACTCACAAAATTCAACATAAAAAACTTTCATATAGACATAAATCACACAACCTAATTTCATGGTGATCGGTCCATAATTGGTCATAGCTCCCATATAAGGCCCACTTCCGAAAATCACTCAAAAATATATATTATTGAAATTTTAAAAGAAAAATATTTTTTCTCTTTTAATTAGTGTAGGGTTTTATATGGTCGGGCTTGACCGACCATACTTTCTTACTTGTTTTTTCTAATATAAACGATTTTTCAAGTTTTTACACCGTTCACCATTCCATTTGAAAATTCAACATTTGCGATCCCATAACGTTTATATATGTATTCTGCGGAGACGATATATCCATGTCCGTCTATCAGTTGAGATTAACTTTCCTTAGCCCTCAAATGTCTTATATACATGATTGGAACATCAATAAATACGATATAGTCAAACTTAGGTTATTTTTTAAAACAGAGAAAATCGTCCATAAATGACTGAGATATTAGCAAAAAAATTTACTACCTCGATTTTTACATCTAGTTTTCACTATCAATTTTTTTCCACCAACTTTTTTCACCTAAATCTTTTTTTTCACCAACATTTTTTTTCCCAAGAAATATTTGCTTCCAATTCTCATTTGTATTTAAGTATTTTCCGGAAGTGATCCTTTTATGGGAGCTATGACCAAAATTATTGGCCGATCTGCAGAAAATTCGATACGGCGAATTCTATATGGGGGATTTCATGTCAAGCGAATCGACTTTTGAAATCGATGTCTTCCGATCGGGATGAAATTTGCACCAAGTTTAGTTCTATTGGATAGTAATTCAGACACAACAAGATCGGTTGAGAACTCTTTGAGTTAGAGGTGGTCAAAGTTTGACATTTTGGCCTTACTTCTTGCCTATGTTTAGTTCTTAGCAAAATGTGTCCCAAATAGTTTAGATATCTACCACTTCAAAATGTATTTCGAAAAAAAGTTAAAAAAAAAATTGATATTTTTTTCCGACATCAAAAACTTTTTTGATTTTTTTTCAAAGTGGGTCTTTTTTTCTCAAAAGAAAGTTTAGATATTTTCCTTGAAGACCTATTTGGTCGCGAGTTGGATATCTATCAAAATAAATGTTTTGTAACTCAAAACATAAAATTTTTTACTTTTTTTTGCAAAATAAAAAACTTTGTTGACTTTTTTTCAAAATGGACCCATGTTTTATTATACCCTACACCACCATAGTGGGGAGGGTATTATGCGTTTGTGCAGATGTTTATAACGCCCAAAAATAGTAGTCTAACACCCACCTTAAAGTATACCGATCGACTTAGAATCACTTTCTGAGTCGATTAAACGATGTCCGTCCGTCCGTCCGTCTGGTTGGCTAGCTGGCTGTCCATGTAAACCTTGTGCGCAGAGTACAGGTCGCCATTTTGAAGATATTTCGATCAAATTTGGTACATATTACTTTTTGGCCCAAGGACTATTGAAACTGGCTGAAATCGGTTCAAATAAGTTTTATATATACAAAATTCATGTCACCAAATTTTGTTACGATCGGTCCATAATTAGTCATAGCTCCCATATAGACCCGCTTCCGAAGATCACTTTAACGTGCATAAATCGCTTAAAAATGTTGGTATACACACAAAATTCAACATAGTTAACTTTAATATAGACATAAATCACACGACCTAATTTTATGGTGATCGGTCCATAATTGGTCATAGCTCCCATATAAGGCCCACTTCCGAAAATCACTCAAAAATATAAATTATTGATATTTTAAAAGAAAAATATTTTTAACCATTTACTTGGTCGGGCTTGACCGACCATACTTTCTTACTTGTTTTTATTTTTTTTTTTTTGCTCAAAAGAAAGCTTAGTTATTTTTGATTTTTTTTTAAATCTAATTTTTTTTTCAAAATGGGCCCACTTTTAAATTTTTTTGTTCAAAAGAAATCTGGGAGAAATCGGGAACAGATTCTTGCATTTTTAACAGAGCTTGTCTTATTATAAAAAAAATTTTTTTAAATTTCGTGATAAGGACATAAATATTTCGATATCTTACAAACGGAATGTCAAACCCACCTTTTCGGTGGTGGGTATAAAAGTTTGTTTAAGAAACCAAATTAGAGTGATATTCTCTACTAACTTAAAGTAGTCATTGCCTTAATATTCATCTGGAAATATGAGCGAAACATATAGTCAAAAGACAAAGGGAAAATTTTATATTTTTCAAAATTTATGTTTTCCATAAAAACTACTTTTATTACCAAAATTTCCAAATAGTCAATTGGAGAATTGAAATAAAGTCATATACATATTTTGATGATATAACATAAACTTTACACTGTGTTAAATTCCTTACTACCCACCTGCATGTTAGATCACTTTCAAAAGCCCTCCATAAAAACATAAACAAGACGCCCTGAGAGGTCCATCATAAATATTTTGAAATTACAAAATATTTTTGTTCCCCATAAGAGTTCTTCAAAAAAAGTACAGCTGTAGAGAGTACTTCAAGCATATAAAGGAATATATTGTAATAAAATTGAATAAATTCAAACATTAACACGTTTGTGTGATAAAATAAAGATATGAGGAAGAACAACATCAAACAAATAAGAAACCAACAAAAATTATTGTAACAACTTTTGTCAACACACTAGCTTGTATGGAGAGATATGTTTGTAAGAATAAGACTAATGTCAGGTCAGAGTTGGGCAATGAACACAACAGATAAACCATAAAAAATATGTTATATTTATTTTATTCAACACAAGTAGTCAGCAATAACAAACAAAAGAGATGTTCTTTAAACAACAACAAAAAAATCTTCTTAAGAATATTTAACATGCATGTTTTACAACCAATAAAATTGCATTTTTCACATCATTTTTGAATTTTTATATTATTTAACAACCATTTTTATCTCCTATATGCCCCTCTAAATACAAAAGAATCTTATTTAATATTTACTAAATAACAAACATAAATTTATTTTTTGATTCTTTACACTCGCTGTGGTTCTTGTTTTTTTATTATTTGTTGTTAGAAAAAGACAGACCAGTGGCGGGTTTTGTGCTTGATGCAACTTGGCTGGGAATTACAAACAAAACAGCTGCGGATGCTGGTGCTATTGGGATGTTTATGTTTTTTAATATCAACAAAGAAATTGTTTAAATTCTGTTAAGTTGTAAAAATATTATACTGACCTTTAACTTTTTTTAAACAAGTAAAATTGTCTTATTCTTTGGGAATTCTAAACAATCTCTTGAGGGTTTCTTTATTGGATTTTTTATTAATTTTGTCGAAAGAAAAATTTAACAAAATATTGCGTTATGAAATAAAAATGAGAAAAAATTTAAATCTTGAGTAATATTTGTATGTTATAGTCACAAGTTTATAATTTGTTTATGCAGGTCAAATGACATGTTTAATATCTCAAAATTATATTAAACTAGTTGACCCGCCCGGCTTCGCCCGGTAGCATTTACTAATGTTAGTTCTTCAAGTTTCTCCAGCCCACATACACATACCTGCCTGTTCTTATTTATTTGCATATAAAATATCAAAATTTCTACTGCATACTTTAGGGAGCTTTTTTTATTACAGTTGACTGGACTCAACAAAAAATTCCGAGTTATACCCAGAATTTTTTTCTTTACAAACCATCTAATGATGGAGCCAAATCGCTCCAGCCGTTCTCACGTGATGCCATTACATACATGGACCATTTCATTTTTATATATATAGATAGATAAAGTTGTTTCTAAATTTTAATAATTTAACAAAATATTTGACCATTTCTTTCATTCACTAACAAAACAAGCCTTTCCAAAATAATAATTAAACTAAACAAGTAAGAGAGGTATATCCGGCTGTGACAAATCGTATATAGCCTTCACCAAAATATACTTTAAAGAATGAAAAATCTTTTTGTTAAAAAATTTTAAAAACTTTTTTTTTTCAATATTTTCAATCTTCCCTAAAAATTGTTATTATTGAAAAAACATTTTATATTAAAACAAATTTTTTTGGGTTAAGAAATGTTTTTCCCGATTTTTACCAATTGTAGGTCCGAATTACTATAGTTGGTCATTTTTTAAAAACAGTAGCAAAAATTCGACTATAAAATTTTGAGAACTGAATTATCTCATATGACAAGAAACATCTCACTAATCAAATACTAAAAACCCTTTCTTAAATCGGGTAAAAACTTTAGTTTAAAAAAACAAAATTGCAAATGTTTACAATAGATTATTATTTTTTTGATTTTATCGGAAAATTCAGGAATAAAATGTTTTTTTTTACATTAGTAGCACAGTTTTTCAGGCATCCTATATGGCAATTTAATAGAGTAGAACAAAACACATCAACAAGTTATGTTAAATATTATACACAGACCTCTCCTAGTTCCATGCTCTAACTAATTTAAGTAAATTTGGCTGTCCGATCTTTTACTTCCAAGAAGAACAAAATGTAACAACCTCTTTATTAACATCAAAATACGTTGCACAGTGATTATAAATATATGACCATTTTTGTTTAAAGGGCTATAACTTGTATATTAATAAAGATTTAGTCAATACTAAAAAAATCATTAGATAAAATACATCTGACTCTTTAAATTGAGTGGTCCCAAATATATTCAAAATATTTTTTAGACTAATATAATGGTGGTGTAGGGTATAAAAAACGGATGCCGTTGCAACAGTGCCTCTAATACTCAATTGGGGAATGTACATCTAGAGTATGCAGAAAACGTAGTCCTTCTATCCAATAACAATTAAGATATGCAATCCCTCGTAACTTTCCTTACTGAAATCCATTCTGTTATATGGGAAATAGTTCAAAAATTGCAGACATTGATTAATAGATGTCTTCGCAGTATTTTAAGAATATGGTGGCCTCAAAGAATAAGGAACGACAATTTGCTATTTAGGACTAACCAAAGAAAGGTTGAAAATAAAATAAAGTAAATATAGTTGGCTGGGTAACACTCTTAGAAAAGAACAGTCTGAGGACCCACATGCAGCACTTGAGTGGAACCCCCATGAATATATACTGTAGCTAACGAAACTAGAAAACCCTCCAACCAGTTACGATACTTAGCAAGATAGAGAGAGAAGAGGGAAACAAATTCGTTGAAAACTTTTGTAAATAGACTAAGTTGAAATTAAAATTCTTAATGCAATTATGTCACATTGTCACAATACACTAATATGTTATGATAGTTTAAAGTTTAAACAAATTGTTGTTGTGCTTCAAACAAAAAGTTCTAAACTAATAAGTCTTTTTGAACTTTTTTATTGTTTTGTCATAAAATAACACTTTTTTGTTGGAAGCTCAACAACAATTTGTTTCAACTATCATAACATATTAGGACGTTATGACAATATGACTTAATAGCAGACCATTTGAATCCCCCAAATATAAAAAAACGTAATAAAATATTCGTTGTTGATTTGAAAATAGAATTGATATATTTTATTTAGTCTAACACCCACCTTAAAGTATACCGATCGACTTAGAATCACTTTCTGAGTCGATTAAACGATGTCCGTCCGTCTTTCAAATTTGGCTGGCTGGCTGTCCATGTAAACTTTGTGCGCAAAGTACAGGTCGCAATTTTGAAGATATTTCGATGAAATTTAGTACATATCACTTTTTTGGCTCAAGGACCAAGCCTGTTGAAACTGCCTGAAATCGGTCCATTATTTCACCTAGCCCCCATACAAATGTCCTCCCGAAATTGGACTTTATCGGTCATAAATGTTTAATTTATATATGTATCTCCACAAATTCCGCTCCAAATAAGTTTTATATACACAAAATTCATGTCACTAAATTTTGTTACGATCGGTCCATAATTACTCATAGCTCCCATATAGTCCCGCTTCCGAAAATCACTTTAACGTGCATAAATCGCTTAAAAATGTTGGTAAACACACAAAATTCAACATAGTTAACTTTAATATAGACATAAATCACACGACCTAATTTCATGGTGATCGGTCCATAATTGGTCATAGCCCCCATATAAGGCCCACTTCCGAAAATCACTCAAAAATATAAATTATTGAAATTTTAAAAGAAAAATGTTTTTGCTCTTTTACTTAGTGTAGGGCATTATATGGTCGGGCTTGACGGATCATACTTTCTTACTTGTTTAAATTAATTTTTAAAATTAATTCGTAATAAATGTGGATCATATTGCAATCCTACTAAAATTTTAATGCAAATTGTTTGCATTTGTAATTCTAAATAACAATATGTAAAAAAACTTTTCAAAAGGTCAAAGGGAATCCCACAATTCCTAAAGATTGGAGCGAAAATCCCAAAAATTTAATTTTTTTACATTTTTGCCCATAGAATACATTTCCTTCGGGGCTGGGAAAATTCTTTGGAAATAAATAGGGAATAGACAAGGGTTTCCAAAACTACTTTCAATTTTCTGATCCCAGCTTTGGGATTTTAGAACATGTGGATCAAAGTTGAAATTTTGATATAAAATAGGTCAAATTCCGAAGGAAATGTTATTTATATCAAAATGTTTTCCGTAAAGATGCCTTACAGAAAAACATAAAATTTTTATACATTCTTAAATAAAGTTTTTTTTTTAATAAAAAAAGAGTTAAGTCAGCAAAAAACAGCAAAAATCTACTATTATTTTAATTTTTAAATTGAAAATCGTTTATTTTTGGATCCGTAATCGATATTGCTCTGAAATCTTTAACATATTATAGGCAATTTAGTTGTCTAACTAACAAAAACAAAATTCGAGTCCATTCGGTCCAAAAGTACGGCCTATATTTTTAAAAAATGGGACCAAAGTATGGCAAAATTTTTAAATTTCTATTTTCAAATGCCTATAACTTGGAAATTTTAAGAGATAAATAGAACACACATGCATGTTTTTTCAAGACCTAGCCGAGGGATTTCTAAAAATGTAATAATCTTTGACATTGGATGAAAAAAAAAAATGCCACGTGTTTAAAAATTTTATATGTCTAAGGTACTCTACTTTGAGCCCACATATTTTCAAATGCCTATAACTTGGAAATTTTAAGAGATAAATAGAACACACACTCATGTTTCTTCAAGACCTAGCCGACGGATTTCCAAAAATGTAATAATCTTTGACATTGGATGAAAAAAAAATGACACGTATTTAAAAAATTTATATGTCTAAGGTACTCTACTTTGAGCCCCCATAGCGCCGCCGCTTGGGCATTTGGAGAGTCCATTTCAATAACTTAAACTCGAATAGTCCTTGTCTACGCTCATGTCAAATTTCATCCTGATCGGAGAGGCCGTTTAAAAATACAAGATTTATTTCCAAAAAAATTCGATTCTGCCCCACTGTGCAGCATTTCATACTCTTAGTTGCTGCATAGATTTCGCTTTCATTGAGGTCGGTCGTACTTATGCTTCTGTTGGGATTAAAACATGCATAATATTCAGCGTTTTCTCAAAATGTTCTCCAGTATTTAAAATATTTAAAAATCTGCCTCTGCTATAAATATAAAGAATCTATGTAAGCTAAACATATGAAATTTACATTACGAAATTTAATTTAAGTTATGCTTTTTTCCATTGCACTAGGTTCCAAATCTATTTTTTATGGCATAAATTAAAATAATCATGCCAGAGCTTTTAATTTCAGCACATTTAATGTCCATGTCATATAAATAAATTTAAACAAAAAATAGTCAATTGGACCACGCCCACACTCTACGCCCACTAAATGGGAAGGTTTCCAAACTGAACTATTTTTTTATATGTAAAACAAAATTATATACATTTTCGTTTATTTGATTTTTATTGATTTTTTTAAAGAACCCACTCTATTAGCATATTATATTTGTGCCTATTTGTTGTCCAATCCGAAAGCATTTTGGTACGGGTAATCAAAAATTGTGCTAAAATAAAATGGCAATTGTGGGAGTTTGCTGAAAAATGCTGGCGAAATATGAATATACACTCAAAATACACACTTTGAAGAACACTTACACATTTAAACTTCCATGCAAGTTCGTGTCCAAACACAACTTTTGGTGCACGGAACTTATAGGTTATGGTACGACTACAAAACTACTCAATCACAATATCAAGAATTACGACAAGGACTCAACAAAAATAAAATTCTAAAATATACCATGAAACTACTTACCTTGTGCTATATTTGCCATTTTTTAAATACTTTATAACTTTATTTTTAAAGGTTTGCTCGTTATACAATTTTAACACTGTTTTAACACTTATTTATGAATACGTATTTAAAGTATCAACTTTGAAAGCCTAGCAGACCGGCAGTGTCTGCTTGGAGTGTTCTCTTTAGGAAAATAAATAAATTTTTAACAATTTTTAAAACTTTTTTTTTAATTTTTGCGAAAAAATATGGATTTGGGACCATATTGCATTGACAAAACGAGCCACTTTTCGTTGTTGTGTCTTTGAAATGTCTATCATTTTAGTCTATATTATTAACATAGTAATCCAGATATAGATCAAAATTAGGTCAAAAATCTAGATAGTGGTGGTGTGGGTGGATTTTCTTGATTTAAAATAGCATCTTACGATGGATATATTTATCTATGAATCATGTAACTAATGAAGATGTTTGGGGGCTACGGAAAGTTGATTTCAACATACAGAAAAACAGACGTATAGACCGATATGGCTACATTACTGTATGGTGTTGCAAATGAAGAAAATTTCTTAATTTTCTCACAATTATTTAATATTCAATTAACCATATTACTTATTCCCTTCTAACCAATTTCTATTTCTCACAAAAGACTAACTTTTAATACCCCCTCTCAGAATTTCCCCCCAATTTGATTTCCATGGCGTAGTTACAAGAAATAATTTGAAACAAATTAAGTTTTAGTATTCTTTAACATTTTAAGCCTTTTGAGGAATTATAGTGTGCTTTTTGCTTTCCCATCTATTCATCTTTTAATTGCTGCAATCGTATCAAAAATAGACTTAAATAAGATAGAAAAAAATGCGCATGAAATTAAACACTAAAAAGAAAACCTTTTATGCCAATGTCTATACTTTACTTTGTTCAGTAGTTACCCACAGTTGGTATGCAATTAAATGTAACGTAAAGTAATGTCACACGTGCCCTAGACATTAAAAACGGATCATGTAGTCGACGTACTCAAACCAATGTTCTTTCTACTACTATATTCTTACTTATAAATTTCAAAAATATTTGTATGATTAGCTTTAGCAGATATAAAGACTTTTACTTCAACTTCATTTCTGCTTGAGACTTTCGAAGGAATTTTCTTGTAAATTTATCTTTTTATATCACAAAATGTTGCAAAACAAAAAAAAAATTATAAGAATTAGTATGAATTGTATTCTAGGATGAGGAGTTTAGAGGAAAATGTGTAACTGAGTAGATGATACTTGGCATGAAAGTATGGCAAATTGTGCTGACGCTTAAAGGTTATAATTAAGACATAACTGAATTAACGTTAATAATATTTCATTGTCGTTTAGTTAAAGATATTATGAGCTACATACACTTACAGAATGAATGGGGGCGAGCGAGAGAGTGAGTTGTGAAGAGAGTTAATGGTTAAAGAGTGTTCATTAGGATGGTATGTATTTGTTAAAGAAATTTACGAGCAAAAATAGCCAGCTATCAAAATGTGAACTTGTTTTTTGAAAAATATTTCAGTTAATTATGAAAACTTCATGTGAGTCAAATAACTGAGATGCGATCAGATTACGAATTTGATCATAAAGTGTTTCTAAACAGTTTCATGACAAATATGATGGTCTTTGGATATTCTGAATATAATGGAGTCTGCTGTGGATTAGTCTCACTCTATATGCCGAAATTTTAAGCCATAACTTAGTTTAAGCGACCTTTTCATTATCTGATTAAAATAATTGAGACGCGATCATATTACAAATTTGATCATAAAGTGTTTCTGAACAGCTTTATGGGAAATATGATGGTCTTTGGGAATTCTGGATGTAATGGATTCTGTAGGATATGTTGTTGATTGGTCCTACTCCATATGCGGCAATTTTTTTTCGCCGGAGAGTATTTTGCGATAAAACTATCGCCTACAATTTGCGAAAATCGATGACTGATTTTCAAAGTAAATTTAGATAATTTGTTAGCGATGTTCAAGCGTCAATGTATTCATGATGATTTTCCAGAGTATACTGATCATAAATGTCAAAAAGTGAGCACAATTTGTCAGTTCGTTTGACAGTTAACCCTATCGTAAGCTATATCGGGCTTTTGTTTTGTTTCAGTTACAATTTCATGCCGCCTTAATGTACTTATTAAATAAGTAAAATGTTACTTGCTGTGTTTTTTAAATTGTTGATAAGAACTTTTGTGTTCTTATACTTTTTTTGAAGAAATATTCCCAAGCTTAAGAATACATATAATGTCACTATTTAAGGAGGAGATAACAAAATATTTAAAGGAATGTTATCGTAAGTGATAGAAATGCTCAAACTATAAATTTTTATAAATCATAAGACCAAATGATTTTAATTTACTTTTAGTAAAGTAACACAGGTCAACAGTAAAAAAGGCTTAACTAACCATTATACAGATTTGATGAACGATGGTTACCTAAGTATAAACATTTTTCAATTCTATGGAGAGGTTTTTTTTCCAAAAATGTTTAAGTAAAATTATAAATTTTGTTAGACGTTTCTCCACATAATTAATGATAACTCAAAAATGCTTAGTACGATATGATTAGAATAAACTTAAAAAAATTTAAATTTACATAGCCTTTAATCCGTTTATATATTGCAGTTTAATCGGATCAGTAGTTTCGAAGTTATAATAACAATTTGAAGAAAAACAACTAAGAAAGTATGGTCGGCCCGACCATATAATACCCTACACTAAGTAAAAGAGCAAAAACATTTTTCTTTTAAAATTTCAATAATATCTATTTTTGAGTGATTTTCGGAAGTGAAGAGATATGACTAATTATGGACCGATCCACACTGTGGTAAATCCCAAATCTTGCTGGACAAAATTAAAAAATAAATGTCTGGCAACATTCCTTCTGATCATTTAATGAGCTTCTCAATACAATAGGGAACTGTAATTCATGTTTTGTTTTTTTGGTTTTTAGCTCCGATTAGGAAAAACTAAGCTTTAAAGTCAGTTGTTGTCAACATATACATTAAGATTTCAAAGAGAAGTGTATTTTTTGTGTGACTTTGGTTTATGATTAAAAAGGCTACGGTGATTTTATTGTCATAATTTTTTTTTATATTATTATTAAGCTCCATTTCAAGGAAATATGCAACAATTTTCATTTAATTATTTCCATTGTAACTATTAAAAAAAACTATTTTTTGTGAGAAGATCAGAAATTGGAAAAAATAAAATAATTCCTTTTTTCAAGTAAAGTTAAAGCTGTTTACTCCGCATAGTTCCGCTGTAAAACTATATTTGGATTAATCTGCCAAGTGTTCACTTTAAGGTAAATCAAAAACATCTTGCGCATTTTTGCGACCGCCATACATTTTTTTTCACTTTTCCAGTATGACCTACACAAAGAAAAAATAAAATATTTCCTTTTTTCAAGTAGAGTTAAAGCTGTTTCTTCCGGATAGTTCCGGTGCAAAACTATATTTGAGTTAATCTTTCAAGTGTTCACTTCAAGGTAAATCAAAAACATCTTGCGCATTCTTGCGACCGTCATAAATTTATTCACTTTTCCAGTACTTTTTCACGAAAGAAAATTTTTGAAGAATGGGTAAAAACTCCCAAAATACATTGCCAAAAAAAAAGTTGTTTTTTTATAATCGTTTATATATTTGAACTCATTTTTTATATGATTCATAAGTGAGAAGTGAACCCTACGTGATTTATTAATTTTGTCCAGTTAGATTTGCGATCTACCACACTGTGCGATCGTAACAAAATTTGATGACATGAATTTTGTATATATAAAACTTATTTGGAGAGCAATTTGTGGAGATACATTTATAAATTAAACATTTATGACCGATAAAGTCCAATTTCGGAAGGACATTTGTATGGGGGCTAGGTCCTTGGGCCTTGGGTCGAAAAAATAATATGTACCAACTTTGATCGAAATATCTTCAAAATTGCGACCTGTACTCTGCGCACAAGGTTTAATCGACTCAGAAAGTGATTCTAAGTCGATCGGTATACTTTAAGGTGAGTGTTAGACTAATATTTTTGGGCGTTACAAACATCCGCACAAACGCATAATACCTTCCCCACTATGGTGGTGTAGGGTATACAAATTATTTTTTACATGAAAATAGTTAATTTTTTGATTATAAAAAATTCACGAAAAATCGAAAACTGCAGAAATTGTTAAGATTTATTGCTTTATCACAAAGCCATATTTAATAGGAATAAAACGAGATATCGTTCATAAAAATAGATTGATTATTTTCGAATTTATTCACAATTAAGTGAATTCGCTCATTTTCACAAAGTTTTAGTTTTTTGTTTGATATACATAAAATTGATTAGTAATGTTCTTGTTTCGATTAATTGAATTTTGAAATAATTTTTGCGTGCTATGTAAAAATTTTTTCATATGGGGGATTTCACTTCAAGTGAACCAATTGTATGTCTTGAGTTACAAAATATTTATTTTGATACTATCCCACTCGCATCCAACTAATAGACCAAAAAGCTCTTAAAGGAATGGACCTATGCTTCCACTTGAGCAAAAAAAAAAATTTAAAAAGAGGGAAAAAAGGAAAAAAGTTCGATTTTGCCAAAAGAACTGTTTTGAGTTACAAAACATTTATTTTGCTATATATCCCACTAGCATCACACTAAACAACCACATAGGTCTTAAAGGAAAAGACTTAAGCTTTGTTTTGAGAAAAAAAATTTAAAAAAAAATGTTAGATTTTGCAAAAAAAAAAATCAAAAATTGCATATTTTGAGTTACAAAACATTTAATTTGATAGATATCCCACTCGCATCCCACTAAGCGACTAAATTGGTCTTCAAGGAAAATATCTGAGCTTTCGAAAAAAAAAGTCAACAAAGTTTATGATTTTGCAAAAAAAAGTCAAAAATTGCATATTTTGAGTTACAAAACATTTTTTTTAATAGATATCGAACTGGCATCCCACTAAGCGACCAAATAGGTGCTCAAGGAAAATATCTAAAAAAGGGGCCCATTTTGAAAAAAAAGTCAAAAAAGTTTTTGATTTCGGAAAAAAAATTTAAATTTTTTTTTTTTAAATATTTTTTTTGAAAGATTGAAAAAATAGCTATCAAAACTATTTGGGACACATTTTGCTAATAATATGTCACATGTTTGGCCAAAATTTTGACCCCTCTAACTCCGAGAGTTATTGCCGATCTTTTTGAAAAATTGTGCCTGAATTACTATCCAATAGGTCTAACCTTGATGAAAATTTCCGATCGGAAGACATCGATTTTAAAAGTTGGTTCACTTGACGTGAAATCCCCCATATATATTGCGTTTCAATCGGCTCATTAGTTTTGGAGTTGTAATAACAAATTGAAGCAAAAAATAAATTTTAATTTGAAAATAGCAAATTTTGTTTGTATTAAAAAAATCATGAAAAATTAAAAACGGCAACAAATTTCATAATTATTACTTTATCGTAAAGCCACATTTAATGGGAACAAAATGAGATATCGTCCGTCCAAATGTATGGATTATTTTTGAATTTATTCACAGTTAAGTGAATTCGATCATTTTCACAAAATTTTAGTTTTTTGTTTGATATACATATAATTGGGTAGTTTGTGTTCTTATTTTGATTGACAGAATTTTGAAATCATTTTTCCCGTGCTATTCAAAAATGTTCACATCTAAATTGCGTTTCGGTGGGCTCAGTAGTTTCGGAGTTATAATAACAAATTGAAGCAAAAAAATTATTTTTTATGTGAAAATAGCAAATTTTTTTTGTTTTAAAAAAATCATGAAAAATGGAAAACGGCAGAAATTGTTCAGATTTACTGCTTTATCGCAAAGCCACATGTAATAGGAGTAAAATCAGTTATCGATCATAAAAATCGATGAATTATTTTCGAATTTATTCACAATTAAATGAATTTGGTCATTTTCACACAATTTTAGTTTTTTGTTTGATAAACATAAAATTGAGTATTAATATTTTCTACGTTTATTTTAATAACATCAGACAAACCCTGTTTAAGTTATCATTAATTATGTGGAGAAACTTCTAAAAAAATGTATAATTTTACTTCAATTTTTTTTTAGAAAAACCTAAAATTTGGACCATATTTGTACAACTGGAACCACAATACATCAAAATTGTGTAGCGGTCTTTAACATTTTTTCAAATTTTGTTGCCTTGTGTAATTATTATTACTAATTTTAGTAAAATCTACACTTTATTTTCAAGATGTTATATGTTTGCCTATAATTTAATCATTTTAATTGACTGTTGTTTTGAATACACCAACAAAACCACTTCTTTTCCAAGACACAGTGATATAGAATATTTAGCATGTGAATCTTCTGTAAAACGAAATAAAATTATATAAAATGTTTGTGTCAAACGAACGAAGGAATGCCAGTCAAGTCAGCAACAATAACAATGAACTGAAAAAGAAAGACTGAAGTCAGACAGACTCTCAGTACATACAGCCAACCAACCAACAAGCATCTGTTGAGGGATTTTCATTAATTTTCAAGCTCAATTACATTTTACCCTTTAATTTTTGTTAATTACCAGTATGAATTAAATATTTATTTACAAAAAACGACACATAACAATGAAAGAATTTGTAAAAAATACCAGTAGCTTAAAAGAAATTAGATATTAACAACAAATAGAGCTTATTAAATTTGTGATGATTAATAAAAATAAATAATACAAGTGAAATACTTATTCTTTAAAAAAATAACAACTCATACACCACCTAAATGCTTTATGAGCTCATTAGAAAACTTAATAATTTCATTTAATTATGTATTCAATTTTAAAAGTAGTTTAATGAACTTGATTGTAATTGTTTATCTTTGAAAGAATGTTAAAAACAGTGCACAATAAAGCAAACTAAATTATACTTACGACAGCATGACTTGTTGTTTGTTTAATTTTTTTGAGTTTTCAAAGACATTTAAACAAAGTTTTTAATAGTCAAAAGATAACACCCTGTATTTAGCAAGACAAAAAAAGTTTTTTTTTTGAGAATAATTTGTGAAAAAAAGTTCAAGTGAAAGTGTAGTAGGATTTTGGAAGGGAAGTAAAATAGTAATTATCTTTATGTACATCATACCTACACAATGAGTCACATATATAGCTACACTTGTACTATATATACACTAATAAAGACATTTTAGTATGAATAGTTTAAAAACTACACTGTTTCCAAATGTTTAAACCCACCATCAATATAGGGTATAATGCTGAATATAACGCTCTTACTTTTTTAAACTAAAACTTTTTTCTTGCATCTGACTGTGTAACACTAGTTTTCGGTGACCTTAAATAACTAGGAAACATGTATGGTACATCGGTCTAGATAGAAAATCAGTAAATTACGTACATTAATGGCTTCAAATCATCGCAATAAATAAACTGTGTAAAACTAGAGTTATCAGAAATGCAAGCTTGGATAAGTCTCAATACGTCTCAATAGTCCATATCATAAATCAATAACTTGTTTTTTCAGCAAAACTAAAAAATATCACAAACAAATTACTTTTTTAATAAAAATACAAATTTGAAATCGATTTGAATTTTTCATCAAAGAAATGTTTTAAATAAAAAACCCTTTTTCTTTATAATATTATGTTCGTTCAAAAATCCGTTTCCCATAATGAAATCGCTGTTTAACAAAGAACGGCCTTTCATTGGTAAAACTTTTTTTTTTTCAAGGAACATGAAACGTTTTTTTACCATTCAACCGTTTCCCTTTTATTTCATTTAAAAACCATTCTACTATTTCCCAACAAAGAAACGTTTCTTATCACAAAACCGTAATGAAAAACTATTTCGGTCGAAAACCGTTTATCATCATTAAACCTCCTTCTTTAACCCCTTGTGGACCAAGACTTTAAATCGTTGAAAAAGTTTTATTTTTTTTATGAAATATTGAAAAAAGGACTTCAGGAAGTTATTTAAAAAAGTTTAACTTTGTGGAGGTCCTGCAAGGTACCGAAAATGACTTGCAAGGATCCGGAAGGGACCTGGTACCGTTGGGTCAGCACCAGCCAAAAGATAAAAAAACTCATACATTTTTGTTTACATTTTATTAATATATTGATTAGTTTTGTAACTTTTATAACATTTTCTATTACAAGTCTATTTTAAGGTATTTTACGAAACAGTATTTTTTGCTATTACAACATAAATAAACACCACAATGAGAACGTGAAATAATTCACGGTTTTTCTGGGTAAGCGAGTTTGCCAATAGACCAAATATATTATTCCAAAGATGATAGTGTGCTTCAAAGTACTTTTGGGAAAAAAGCGTCAAAATATGTTCTGTTTTCATTTTGTAAGCTTATTAACCCATTCCCAGCCATTGTACCTGCTTGAGTACAGAAAAAAGGCAATATTCAAATACTCATAAATTTGTTAACAAGATAAATTTGACAACTTTTTTTGTGATTTTGCATTCAACACAGTGTGCTTTTAAACATCACACATACAAATTTTAAAAAAATAATACCCTTAAGGTATATTTTGTCCTGGTTTTATAATGCTACATCATTTTTAGGAATATTAGCGAGGTTAGTAACAATTAAGCTGCGGAGAGCAAACACAGTTTTACGCAAGCAAGAGTTTTTTTTTATAATTTTGTGAAGTAGAGTGATTATGTGTACATTTTATAAAAATGTATAAGAAAAATAATTTTTTGGGACAAAGTTGTGTGATTAGGAAAATCGGTGTACCCAGTTGGGTACAATGGCTTGATATGTATTATTTTTTTTAAGATTTTTCTTACGCTAAAATATAATTTATTAATGCAAATGTTTTAAAAATGCAAATGTTTAATGCAAATGTTTTAAAAACTAGATTTTTTGGAAAAATATGAGCACCACAATTTTGATAGTTATTATTTTATCAGATCCGGATTGTAATATGGATGAAGATGAAGGTGTTGCTGATGACTTTGTTAGAGATCGCATGTACCAGGTGAAATATAAGTATTTTGTGACAGTGATAGTGACGATGATGTTCAACTTGAGATGTTCTGACAGAAAATAATGCCCTCAAGATCAAGCAAAACAAATTCTATTTGGATAATAAGACCATGCGATGTTCAAATGTCTCAAACAATTTTTTTGGACAATGAGTTAATATTATTTCATACTTGAATGGGAAAAGGTTATTAGTTTAACCATTTAGCAGACTTGCATTTATGCATCGCAAGCTAATAAACACAATTTATCCTTCAACACAGAAGATTTGAATATATTCTTGAGTATTTTGCTTTACAGTGGATTTCGCTCTATGCCAAAAGAAGATATGTATTGGGTGCTCTGCGAGGATACTCGCACTCCAAAATTTCCGAAATTATATCACGGAACAGATTCAATGAAATAAAACGTTTTGTTAATTTGGCTGATAACACTGACTAGGTGAGACCCATATACAAATTACACTGGCTTCTGGTGTCGCAACTACTCCTGGAAACCAATTTCATTAAAGGATAAAAAGTCCCCTACGATGGGGTGAATGTCATAACAAAATAAGAGGGTTGTCTGTACAATGCGATATTGCTTTGTGTTGAAAAAGTAATGTTTTAAAAATTTTCACACATTATAAAAATAGCATACAATTTACGCCATTGTACCCATTCAGGTACAATCCCAAAAACACGTTTCCTAAAATTTTTTTTAATTTTTTTTTAATTTTCTATGTTCTTTGACCGTATTTTAGTTTAAATAAATAAATGAATTTAAAAATTTTTCATTTTAAATGGTCTTGGTTTTTAATGGGTTAATGTTACTTATAAGTACCGTCGGTCGACAAAGGGTTAAAAAATACCGTTTCCACCAAAAAAATGGAACTCAATAGTGAATTCATTAAAAATGTTTTTCAACAAAAACTGTCTTCTATTAAACGGTTTTTCCAAACTTAAAAGTTATCATCAGAAACTTCCAAAAATAAGTTTTAATCAAAACCCGTTTCTTCTCCAAAAATTTCCTCCAAAAATCGTTTCTCACCAAAAATAATTTTTTCATCAAAACACAGTTTTTCATCAAACCCACTTACGATTATGGAACAGCTTTTCTTGGTTACTGCATTAAAAAATCTTTTTTCATGAAACACCGTTTCAAATCCAAAAGAATACTGGACCTAAAAAATGCGGGACATTTTAAAATGTTTAGCTTCAATTTTAAAACATTTCTAGAATATGAATTTATTCAAAGTATTGGCCATTCCAAAATATAACGTAACCGTTTTCTATCTTTTTTCGTCAAATATAACTTTATATGAAAATCCAATTTCATTTCTCATTAAACATCGATTTCCATAAAAACAGTTCTTATTTAAGATCCGTTTTCCACAATTTTTTTTATCAAAGAATCTTTTTTTAAATTGAAGTTGCCCTTATCAAAGAAACTTTATCCTTTTTTCGTGAAAAATTATTTCCCATCAAAACCCTATTTTCATTAAAATTCAATTTAAATAAAAAACATTTTCCATCAAAAACATGTTTTACATGAACAAAATATTTTCCTTAACATTGTCTTCGTTCAAAAACCGTTTCCCAAAAACCGTTATTTTTTTATCAAATTTTTGTTAAAATCTATTTCCATTAAAAAACTGTTGCTGTCAAAAACGGTTTATTATAAATAAATTGCTTTCTTCAAATATCGCTTTCCATCGAAATATTTTTCATCTAAACAGGATTTCCATAAAAAAAAGTTTACATTTAAACGTGATCGGTCGAAAATGTTTTAATCACATACTTGTGTTTTCAGGTAGTTGATTTGAATTCAATAACTGAAAACAAAAATTAGTTTTTTTATAATTTAAGTTATTTATAGATTAGGTATTTGCGATTATATCGGTAACGATATTTTAGAGATATCGGTAATTGCAGTTATTTCGTTAACTCCAGCTTACCGCGGTAACTTTAGTTGAGCTAAAATGGTATTTTAGGGGTAACGGTAGCCAACTTTGGTTTATAATTTTTTTTCGTCAAAAATAAGATTTTTTTTCTAAAATAGATATATATTTTTCATAAAAACACTGTGATTTCTTTCATGAACCGTTGGCCAACGATTTTTTTGCAAAACGTTTGCAATTAAAAAATATTTTTCGTAAAAATTTGTTTTCCTGCAAAATATTTTCAAGGTTTCCTGTTTATTTTCGTTAAAAAAAAGGGTTTTTCATAAATCATTACAAAAAATAATTTTTCATCAAAACGGTTTTTGACTAAAAAAAAAATATTTTCATCAAAAATCGTTTTCTATTTGATGCTTTACATCAATACCATTTTCCATCCTAGAACCGTTTTCATTAAAAACCCCGTTTTCTATTTGATGTTCTACATCAAACCCAGTTTCCTTCAAAGAACCGTTTAGATTAAAAAACAACGAATTTTATATGGTGTTTTATCGTTTCATTAATTTTTTTGCTTTCTATTTGTCATCAATAAACCGTTTCTCAAAAAAACAGGGTTTCCTCAATAACCATATTTAATCAATAACCGTTATTTAGCAAAACCGGTTTTTCTAAAAAACCGTTTTCCATAATTTTTTCTTTCATCAAGAATCATATTTCCACAGAACACTGATTTCCATTAAAAGCACGTTTTCATAAACGGGTTTCTATTAAAACCGTTTTCATCTAAAAGCGGTTTCAAAAAAGAGTTTTCTATATAAATTTTTTTATTTCTTCAATTTTCTTCAATGACTAAGTATTTTCCATCAAATAATTTATCTCATCAAAAAAATCGTTTTCATTTTTGATGAGATATCATTACTAGCATTTACTAATGTTAGTTCTTCAAGTTTCTCCAACCCACATACACCTGCCTGTTTTGCAAATAAAATATCTAAATTTGTACTGCATACTTTAGGGAGCCTTTTTATCACAGTTTTTATACCCTACACCACAATAGTGGGGAGGGTATAATGCGTTTGTGCAGATGTTTGTAACGCCCAAAAATATTAGTCTGACACCCACCTTAAAGTATACCGATCGACTTAGAATCACTTTCTGAGTCGATTAAACGATGTCCGTCTATCCGTCAGTCCGGTCGGCTGGCTGGCTGGCAATTTTGAAGATATTTCGATGAAATTTGGGACATATTATTTTTTCGGCTCAAGGACCAAGCCTATTGAAACTGGCTGAAATCGGTCCATTATTTCACCTAGCCCCCATACAAATGTCCTCCCGAAATTGGACTTTATCGGTCATAAAAGTTTAATTTATATATGTATCTCCACAAATTCCGCTCCAAAAAAGTTTTATATACACAAAATTCATGTCACCAAATTTTGTTACGATTGGTCCATAATTAGTTATGGTTCCCATATATGCCCGCTTCCGAAAATCACTATAACGTGCATAAATCGCTTAAAAATGTTGGTATACACACAAAATTCAACATAGTTAACTTTAATATAGACATAAATTACACTACCTAATTTCATGGTGATCGGTCCATAATCGGTCATAGCTCCCATATGAATAGCCACCCAGGCGGACAAACGGACGGACATCATGTAATCGACAGAGAAAATGATTCTGACTAAATACCAGTCAACATTTCTTAAGCAGTTATTTAAAACTGCAAACGGTGTAATGGCAAGTGTCATATATAAAACTTTTATGAAAACGTAAATCTTTAAGGACACGTTTACTCTTACTCTCCCAGCCAGACAAGACACAAAAACGTATAATCATTGTACTCGTTTTTCCTAAAGTTTCTCCCAAAAAAAACAACTCTTTTTTTCTAATTCTTTATCTTTACTTCAAAACTTTTGCTCTATAACGAAAAAACAACTAAATTTTACAGTCATTTTCTGTAACTGGAGTGAGTGAGTCTAACTAAATATTTTTTGTCATTGCAAGTTTAACAACTTTATTTTCTACAAGACTTAATTACTTAATTTTCAAAAAATGTTAACTAACTCAAATTAAAATTTATTTCTTATAGAGCAATGTTGGTTTTATTTGTAATTAAATCATTACAGAAGTTTAAAATACGTATACTTAAATACTCTGGAAATTCCCACAATTTTAAATTTATTTTATGCATTTTATTAAATAATACCATAAATGTATGGTTTGTTTTTTTTACATTATGTCCAAAGTTCTAAATTAAACCACAAATTATAGACAAAAACAACACAAAAACAGAATGACAATCTCAATTAAGGTCACACATAATTTAGATACTGGCACACACAAACTTAAACTTTTAAATTTAATTGTATGAAAATTTGTTTTTATATTTTTTTGCTTTTTGCTGCTGCTGTAACTTTCAATTTCATTGGTTATAATTATGAATAAAATGTATAAAAAATATGTGTTCTGTTTTTTGTTAGTTTTGTGTGTAATTTTAATTTTGTTTTTTTTTTTTAACTTAATAAAAGAAAATTGTGTATACAGATATTTTAATTGTCAATGACCTACTTAAAAATTAGAATATATATAAATTTATTTATGTGCATAATTAGAGAGATAGCTGGTTGGAAATTTTGAAAATGAGAATTCAAGTTCATAAATTTGCAAAAAAGGTCAATAATTGTGTAACTGTAGATTGAAGTTAAAACTAAAGGAATTATGAAAACATCGATATTCTAAAAGAACCGCCTTTCAGGTTGTTCGAAAAATTGCATTTTCTAAAAAACATTTTTTGAATACGATTTAGGCTGACAAAAACCGGTTACTAGAAACAATTAGATTGAGAATAATGTGCGCTCGTAATAATATATATAATATATACCACAGAGAGATCGTTTTGCATCGATCGAAACAAATCGAAGGTCTAGACTAAAGGCGGATGAAAAAAATTCCCTTTCAGATTTTAAATTTCCTACTGGGTCTACTTTTATCATAAAACAATGCTCCAATTAAAATAGCTGTATTAAAATATGTCTCCAGAGATAGATTTCATTAAATTGAATAATTTGATGATGACACAATTGTTTGATTAATGCTTCTGTAAATGGCAAAAGAAATATTTTAATTATTTTATGGCAACTGTCTGGCAAATCACTTTAAATGATAGAGACTGTTCTACGTACAAGAAATTAGTCAAAACTACACTGCACAATGGGCAGAATTAAAATATTTTGGATATAAATCTAAAATTTTTAACTTGCTGATCTAATTGCTTCTGCTTAGCATAGAACTTAACTTATAATAAGAGAGTTATTCGCATTTGAATATTCAAATTTCCACATATCTTGACCCAGTTTTACATAATATCGGCCACAATTTCTTCAAAATGTTTTCGGTCGGTTACACAAAAAACTAACAAAAAATCATATGAAAATAACTGCGTTTCATTTTAATGTTCTGCCACAAATTGTCCATCCATAATGTTCTTACCACATTTCACCTGTCTTTGTTACATTTCATATTAAATCTCCTTCCAGTCTGCTGCTTTAATTTTCAGACAAAATTCATAGAAAACTTAATAAAACTAATGCATTCAATTTTTGTTTAAACTAATTTTAGCTTGCAAAAAACTTACTCTTGTACTTACTTGTTTAAGATATATTCTTTTTTATAGAGAGAACAAGAAAAATCTTATTAAATCCCTAATAAATCCTTTGGCCCCTTTCGTTTATCTATGGGGTAAATAAAAAAACAGCGCATTACTTATGCTAGAGATGAAGAAACACAAGCAGCCATATTAATGTTGGGAGTGTAAAAAACCCAGTAAACAATAAGGCCTGGTAAAAGGAATTAATGGGATTATATCTGAATTTGTTAAAAGAAAGATTTTAAGGCTTCAATAAATGTTCGGCTTTGATATACTTAAATTTTTACTTCAAGCGATGCTCTTCTATACTTCAATTTTGACCTAAATCGTGGCTATTTCAATACTTAAGTCTTTACTTCAATAGTTGTTTATCCTATAATTCAATTTTGACTTCATTCGAGGCTCTCTCTTTACTTCAATCGTGGCTTTTTCTATACTTCAGTTTTTTCTTCAATCGCAACTCTTTCTAAACTTAAATTTTTACCTTAATCGTGGCTGTGTCTATTCTTCAATCGTGGCTTTTTCGATACTTCAATTTTGACTTTAATCGAGGCTCTTTCTACACTTCAATTTTTACTTCAATCGTTGCTCTTCCAATACTTCAATTTTGACATCAATCGTGGCTCTTTCTATACTTAAAATTTTACTCCGATCGTTGGTCTTTCTATACATAGATTTTGACTTCAATCGTGGCTCTTTCTCTACTTAAATTTTTACTTCAATCGTGGCTCTTTCTATACGTCAAGTTTTACTTTAATTGTGGCTCTTTCTATACTTAAATTTTTACTTCAATCGTGGCTCATTCCATACGTCAAGTTTTACTTCAGTTGTGGCTCTTTCTATACTTAAATTTTTACTTCAATCGTGGCTCTTTCTTTACTTCAATTTTTACTTCAATCGTGGCTCTTTCTATACTTCAATTTTGACTTCAATCGTGGCTCTTTCTATACTTCAATTTTTACTTCAATCATGGCTCTTTCTATAATTTAATTTTTACTTCAATCGTTTCACATTCTATACCTCAATTTTTACTTCAATCGTTTCACTTTCTATACTTAAATTTTTACTTCAATCGTTTCACTTTTTATTCCTCAATTATTACTTCAATCGTGGCTCTTTCTATACTTCAATTTTTACTTCAATTGAGGCTCTTTCTATACTTAAATTTTGACTTCAATCGTGGCTCTTTCTATTCTTCAATTTTTACTTCAATCGTTTCACATTCTATACCTCAATTTTTACTTCAATCGTGGCTCTTTCTATTCTTCAATTTTTACTTCAATCGTTACACATTCTATACCTCAATTTTTACGTCAATCGTGGCTCTTTCTATACCTACATTTTTATTTCAATCGTGGCTCTTTCTATTCTTCAATTTTTACTTCAATCGCTTCACTTTCTATACTTCAATTTTTAGTTCAATCGTGTCTCTTCCTATACCTACATTTTTATTTCAATTGTGGCTCTTTCCATAATTAAATATTTACTTCAATCGTGGCTCTTTCTATACTTCAATTGGACTTCAATTGTGGCTCTTTCTATACTTCAATTTGACTTCAATCGTGGCTCTTTCTATACTTCAATTTGACTTCAATCGTGGCTCTTTCTATACTTCAATTTGACTTCAATCGTGGCTCTTTCTATACTTCAATTTGACTTCAATCGTGGCTCTTTCTATACTTCAATTAGACTTCAATCGTGGCTCTTTCTATACTTCAATCATTTTCCTTCCATTGATTCAATTTCTAGTTCAACCATGCTTCTTCCCTTGATTCAATTTCTAGTTTAATCATGGCTCTTTCTTTTATTAAATTTTCACTTCAATCATTGCTCTTTCTATAATTACATTTTTTCATTAATCGCTTCTCTTTCTAAGTCACTAACTTTTTTGTTTACTGGGTTTATTTTTGACTTGCCCCTGCAACCTTGTACACATTAAAGACATACAAAAAACATACTATATACGTACAATTTCTTTGTTTGTTTCCGTGTCTTGTTCATTAAAAATTAATATTTCAATCAAAGTTGTAGCAAAAGACAAGAGAAAAGAAAAAAAAAAATGAAACTGAAATGAAATAAAATAAAAACAGGAGCAGCAGCCAGGAAAAAAAAGTAAAAGCTCAGCTGGTTATGGTTTATTATATGCTCATTCTTCTCACTCCAACTCCGCTTTTAAAGACAAACAAAGCTGTATTGCAATTTTAGAATTGTTTCCCTTTCTTATAGCAGTTGTAAGGACGTTAAAGACAATGTATATTTTTGCTTTCTAGCAGTAAACCTGCCATAAGTAGCTTCCAAGCAACAAGAGTAAACAAAAACTCACACAACATTTGTTGCTGCTACTTGATGTTGTCTGATGCTGTTAGTAAGCTGGCCCTTAATAAGCTTTATATGATTTCTTTAGGAATTTTTTTGGAGTAACAGACAAAAATAAAATATACGCTGTAATTCAACTTAAATATTTTGTAAGTATTATGCAGGATTTTGTTATTTTTTACACAACAATTCTGGAGCAGTAAATCTGAAAGAAAAAAATTTAAAAAATAAACTAAAAATAATACAAATATGTAGTCCTATTTGGGAGGTTCCCTGTGAAAGGATCTAAAAAGTAAAGTATTATTATAACTGTGTGTTGCTTAAGCCTCCTTAATATTTATAATTTATATAGATTGTTGCTTTTCCCTTGAGTATTTGCTGAGAAAACTAAGGTCATATTTCATTAATTACTAGATTTTTATTTTCTTATTTTTGCTAATTCCTTTGAGTATTTTCTCCAAACAATGCTAAGACTTTCAGTTTCAAGGGAACATTGTTTTTTTCTTGATTATTTATTGGTCTTTTAGAAGCAGTATTATTTTGTAATTTTTAAGTATCGATTTTTTATTTATTTTTTTTATCAAGTGTTGTAATTATTTGTTGGCATTGGCGTTGTTGGAAATTTGTTGATTTATCTCTTTTTAATGTGCTAATAATCCCTTTTTACTTATCACTTGTTTAACCCATGTTTTACATTTGATTTTTCCTTTTACCTTGTTTTACCACAGAGACTTTTTCGTTTCGTATGAAATGAGCTCTAGTGTTAGTGAAATTTGTTTGTTTTTGTGAACAGTGGATGAAAGAAAGCGCTACAATGTTTGGGAAAGTGTATTCAGGTGATGAAAGGGTATGACGGAAAATCCAAAGTGAGCTGTCATGTTTGTAAACAATCATGGCTCTTTCTGTACTTCAATCGTGGCTCTTTCTATACTTAAATTTTTACTCCAATCTTGGCACTTTCTGTACTTAAATTTATTCTTCAATCATGGCTCTTTCTATATTCCAATCGTGACTATTTCTATATTTCAATCTTGATTTCAATCGTGGCTCTTTCTATACTTCAATCTTGAATTCAATCGTGGCTATTTCTATACTTCAATCTTGACTTCAATCGTGGCTCTTTCTATACTTCAATCTTGACTTCAATCATGGCTCTTTCTATACTTCAATCTTGACTTCAATCGTGGCTCTTTCTATACTTCAATCTTGACTTCAATCGTGGCTCTTTCTATACTTCAATCTTGACTTCAATCGTGGCTCTTTCTATACATCAATCTTGACTTCAGTCATGGCTCTTTCTATACTTCAATCGTGGCTCTTTCTATACATCAATCTTGACTTCAGTCATGGCTCTTTCTATACTTCAATCGTGGCTTTTTCTATACTTCAATCTTGACTTCAATCGTGGCTCTTTCTATACATCAATCTTGACTTCAATCATGGCTCTTTCTATATTTCAATTTTGACTTCAATCGTGGCTCTTTCTATACATCAATCTTGACTTCAATCATGGCTCTTTCTATACTTCAATCTTGACTTCAATCATGACTCTTTCTATAATTCAATTTTGACTTCAATCGTGGCTCTTTCTATACATCAATCTTGACTTCAATCATGGCTCTTTCTATACTTCAATCTTGACTTCAATCGTGGCTCTTTCTATACTACAATCGTGGCTCTTTCAATACTTTAATCTTGACTTCAATCATGGCTCTTTCTATACTTCAATCGTGGCTTTTTCTATACTTCAATCTTGACTTCAATCGTGTCTCTTTCTATACATCAATCTTGACTTCAATCATGGCTCTTTCTATATTTCAATATTGACTGCGTTCGTGGCTCTGTCTATACTTCAATCTTGACTTCAATCATGGCTCTTTCTATACTTCAGTCTTGATTGCAATCGTGGCTCTTTCTATACTTCAATCTTGACTTCAATCATAGCTCTTTCTATACTTCAATCTTGACTGCAATCGTGGCTCTTTCTATACTTCAATCATGGCTCTTTCTGTACTTCAATCTTGACTTCAATCGTGGCTCTTTCTATACTGCAATCGTGGCTCTTTCTATACTTCAATCTTGACTTCAATCGTGGCTCTTTCTATACTTCAATCTTGACTTCAATCGTGGCTCTTTCTATACATCAATCTTGACTTCAATTATGGCTCTTTCTATACTTCAATCTTGACTTCAATCGTGGCTCTTTCTATACATCAATCTTGACTTCAATTATGGCTCTTTCTATACTTCAATCTTGACTTCAATCGTGGCTCTTTCTATACATCAATCTTGACTTCAATTATGGCTCTTTCTATACTTCAATCTTGACTTCAATCGTGACTTCAATCATGGCTCTTTCTATACTTCAATCTTGACTTCAATCGTGGCACTTTCTATACTTCAATCGTGGCTCTTTCTATACTTCAATCTTGACTTCAATCGTGGCTCTTTCTATACATCAATCTTGACTTCAATCATGGCTCTTTCTATACTTCAGTCTTGACTTCAATCGTAGCACTTTCTATACTTCAATCGTGGCTCTTTCTATACTTCAATCTTGACTTCAATCGTGGCTCTTTCTATACATCAATCTTGACTTCAATCATGGCTCTTTCTATATTTCAATATTGACTGCAATCGTGGCTCTTTCTATACTTCAATCTTGACTTCAATCATGGCTCTTTCTATACTTCAATCTTGATTGCAATCGTGGCTCTTTCTATACTTCAATCTTGACTTCAATCTTGGCTCTTTCTATACTTCAATCTTGACTTCAATCTTGGCTCTTTCTATACTTCAATCTTGACTTCAATCGTGGCTCTTTCTATACTTCAATCTTGACTTCAATCTTGGCTCTTTCTATACTTCAATCTTGACTTCAATCTTGGCTCTTTCTATACTTCAATCTTGACTTCAATCTTGGCTCTTTCTATACTTCAATCTTGACTTCAATCGTGGCTCTTTCTATACTTCAATCTTGACTTCAATCATGGCTCTTTCTATACTTCAATCTTGATTGCAATCGTGGCTCTTTCTATACTTCAATCTTGACTTCAATCTTGGCTCTTTCTATACTTCAATCTTGACTTCAATCTTGGCTCTTTCTATACTTCAATCTTGACTTCAATCGTGGCTCTTTCTATACTTCAATCTTGACTTCAATCGTGGCTCTTTCTATACTTCAATCTTGACTTCAATCGTGGCTCTTTCTATACTTCAATCTTGACTTCAATCTTGGCTCTTTCTATACTTCAATCTTGACTTCAATCTTGGCTCTTTCTATACTTCAATCTTGACTTCAATCGTGGCTCTTTCTATACTTCAATCTTGACTTCAATCTTGGCTCTTTCTATACTTCAATCTTGACTTCAATCGTGGCTCTTTCTATACTTCAATCTTGACTTCAATCGTGGCTCTTTCTATACTTCAATCTTGACTTCAATCGTGGCTCTTTCTATACTTCAATCTTGACTTCAGTCATGGCTCTTTCTATACTTCAATCGTGGCTCTTTCTATACATCAATCTTGACTTCAATCATGGCTCTTTCTATATTTCAATATTGACTGCAATCGTGGCTCTTTCTATATTTCAATATTGACTGCAATCATGGCTCTTTCTATACTTCAATCTTGACTTCAATCGTGGCTCTTTCTATACTTCAATCTTGACTTCAATCTTGGCTCTTTCTATACTTCAATCTTGACTTCAATCGTGGCTCTTTCTATACTTCAATCTTGACTTCAATCGTGGCTCTTTCTATACTTCAATCTTGACTTCAATCGTGGCTCTTTCTATACTTCAATCTTGGCTCTTTGTATACTTCAATCTTGACTTCATCGTCGCTCTTTTTATACTTAAATTTTGTCTTTAATCCTGGCGCTTTCTATACTTCAATCATGGCTCTTCCTATACTTAATTTTGACTTCAATAATGGCTCCTTCTATACTTCAATCATGGCTCTTCTTATACTTAAACTTTTTCTTCTAAAGTAGTGTATCTTCAGTTCTTTTACACTTCCTCCAAAACACTTTTATAATAGTTACATTTTTACTTTAATACTGTCACGTTTTATTTTATTCACAATATTCTGTAATTTTTTTTTTGCTCTTTCAATGCTGCCGTATTTTTCCTGTTTTTTTTTTTGCCTTGCTTGGCGCATCCTATGTAAATATTTGTCAATTTGTTGGCACACGTTCTTTGGGAGCAGACGGCGACGACATCCAACAAAAAAAATGTAATATTACACAAACATACACAAACAAAAACACATTGATTCTTATAGAGTGTCATTATTCCGCTCATGTAAATTGTCATAGACATTATAAAATGTCAGGCAAAAAATTAGAAGCACCAAAAAAAAATAACACCAAAATCTTACACAAAATTTAGAATAAAATAGCAGATTGTAAGGAAATGACTAAAATATGGGGGTATATAAAAAGTATCTGTGTAATATAGTAATGTCTAGTTTGAAACTGAAGTTTATTTGATGGGGTTTTTCTTCATGTTCATTTGCAAACACTGATTCTTACAGCCAAACGGAGTAGCAAGATTTTAAAGTGTTTCCAATATAAGTTTGCTTTTCCGTAATAATTTTATATTTATTGTTCGATTTTATATTAAAACATTTCTTAACCATCTACCCTTCCTTTTCTACATAAAAAGGTATGGAAGAGTTTGTTATTTTGTTTGGTTCGTCTACCGTGGTAGTTTATTTTAAATATTTAATTATTAGCACGTGACTGTGGGTAAAAATGTTGCATATTGTATGTGTGTGTATTGTATTTTGTTTGTTGAGTGATTATGTTGGTAAAATTAAAAATAAATATTTATTATAAATCTTATACATTTTAATTAAAATCATGTTAAGTCGTTAGTAATTAATTATTTATTAAAAAAATATATATTGTGTGCATTTTGTTAATGTTACAGGAAATATTAAAAATTAAATAGTTAGTGCGAAATTAAATGAAGTAGGTGGAATGAATTATGTATTTTATGATTTTGATAATAAAATTAAATCTGATATAATTAAAAATTAAATGATTTTGACGCATGTCTATTAGGTTCTTCAGCTAGTTCCAATTTAAGAGCCTCTAAGTCTTTAGCTTTTCAAAGTATTATCCAGTGTTATCTAAGACCTCTTCACAACTTTCTGGCATCATATGGATTTCGAGGCAAAAGATGACTGTTAATTTTTTCAGGCCAAGAGCGAATCAAGCCAATATTGGATACTCTGTTACAATGTGAAGCATATCCCAGAGAGAGAGTGTTCTGAATTAACGGTAATAAATAATAGTCGGACGTGGCACGATCTGGACTATAAAGCGGTTGAGGCAAAACTTCCCAACCACTTCATTCTAGATACTTTTCAAAAGGTATTGCAACATTTGGCCGAGCGTTATCATGATGCAATATTACGGTATCATGTCTGGCCGCATATTCTGGGAGTGTTTCGGCCAATGCTAACTTCAAACGAATCTGTTGCGGTCGGTATAGGTTCCCTGTGATATGGTTAACTCCCACTAGAGCATTACCTTAGCGCCATGGATATTTGGCTTTGGTGTCGATTCGGCTGATTGGCAGTGCTTTAAATACGATCCCTTACGCTTCGGATTATCGTATTGGATCCATATTTCATTGCAAGTAATGATTCGTATAGCGTTCAAGCATCATTTCGGACATGCAAATTCATCTTTCAAGGTCTCTTGGATTCAATTCGAATGGTATACAATTTTACTACCTTTGAGTGAATTCTGCTACCCGAAAACATTTTGAAATTGCTGTTTGAGAAGCACCCAAGCACATTCATCATGAGCTTTGGTGAGCAATCGGTGTGCTTTAGTGGCTCTTCTTATTACGATACTGGATCGTGGTTAGTGAATATTGTTATGTGTACTAGTGTCCTAAGATTGATGTTGTCCGAGACACTTTCTGGCTAACTCACCTGTGTTTTCTTTACTCATGCTGCTAGAATATCTAGATAATCTTCAAATAACCGTATGTATTACAGGCATTTATTTCGTCTTTATAGTGCAGCACATTCCTGGATTCAACAAAATTTTAGTTGCAATTTGGCTGTCCATAGACTACAGCTATTTTGGTTCTTCAAATATTTAAAGCTTTCTATGATTGTTACAACCTCAGGCCTTAAAACAGTATAGCAATTTAGAAAATTATGGACTTTCCAATTTCTAATCAAGAAAATAAAAAAATAACCAAAATATTGCATACGCAAGTGCTTCAGTTCAAAATTAGCCAAGTCAGTCGATGGCGAATTTTACTATAAAATTAAAAGGTCAAATAAACTCAAACATTGAAGATCTTTGATCATTTCAATTATCGAAAGTTCTTCGATTGGAGTGAGGAGAGATCGAAAAAACCTTAACACACGTTTTTCCTTAAAACTTTTAACCCAAGTATTATTTGATTTTTTTTTTTGATCAAGTTACCTTTGAAAAGTATGTCAGTTATTATGTTTAATGTCAATTATGTTCATTTGTTGTTAATCTGATTAAAATGAGTGACGAGAAAAAAGTGCATACTAAAATTATTAAAAATTTTCAACGAAACCCAACATGGTCGTACAAAAAGTTATTGAAAAGCATCGGGAAAACTTATCCGTTGATAGAAAACCTGGTTCACGTAGAAGGAATGGTCCACATGATGTTTCTTAAGCCAATATATAGAAAGCATTTTCAAAGGAGCTCCCAACACATCCGGTTAGCTTAGTACTCGGACTATTAATTGGTACGATAAGTTAAAGCCAATGAAGTTTTATAAACATACAAGGCTCAAAAAGTTCCTTCCATGAACTTTGCTAAAAAATTAGTGGCCAAAGACATAGCAGGGAAATTTTATACAAACAAAAGGCAAAAGGTTCTATAAATGCCGAAATTTACATCAAATTGCCTGGAGCTAAGGCCAGTGAAGAGATATTGGGGTTTTGTTAAAAGAGAGTTGAAGAGTATTCAAATAGGAAGACGACAAAGGGAATAATCGTGGATCGCAAAGGTATCCTCTATAGATACTGATCATGTTACCTGTGTAATCTCTATTATATTAATATGAGCCCAGTGCATCATTCCTTCTGTTTAACTTTACCTAACCTATTCTAATTTAAATTTCATTGTCTTGCATACCTCAAATATTAGCTTAAAGCTTCTTTAAAAGTTACTAACTTTCTTCCACACAACATTTAAATTATTCCATCAATTTCCTTTTAAATATTTTTCCAATATTCTTTAAGAACAATAAATGTAGAACAAGAAACAAAACTAATTTCCCCCTGCTATATAATTTTTCTTTCAACCATCCACTAACTATAGATTATCATGGCATTTACATAAAGATTATATTGCCTTTAACAAAGTATTATTATGATTTTCTACGATTTAATTCTTTAACAAGACCTACATTTTTAGGAGCACTCAACAGCAATACCAAAGAAAATTGAATATTCCTGCATAAAATGCTACAACTAAACTAAAGACAACTACAATTCAATAAGGATAACAGAATGAACAGGAATAAAAACCAGCCATAGCTTTAGGAAAATGTTACCTGGTGTATAAAATTACTATACCAACTCCCCTGTTTATAATTTCATCATCATTGTCATCGTCCTCATCAGCCAGCCAGCCATCCAGCTCAACGTTGACGCTACATTTTTGTAGCGGGAAATAAACAAAAATAAAATAAGAAAACCGAAGCATATTAAAGTCAAATGGAAAAGAAAGCAAATAGTAAAATATACTGACAAGTGTATAAAGGAATGAATAAAAATTGCTGGTTAAAGAAAAAATGTAAAAGAATTAGGGCATTTCTAACTGGGCTTTGTAAGGAGTAGACATAAAGCTGTGTGCATTAGTGTTTTATATAGAAGGTAGAATGACGACAGTTTATATGTACTAAGGACTTATTTGCAAGCAAATAAATAGAAATCAATTGTTCCCATTATTATAATGAGATTACTTTTACCTACTTAGCAATATACAAATGCAGGCACTGAGAGAAACTTATGCAAAATATTTAAATATAAAATTTTTGTTAAATTTTTTAAAATTGAAAATATATTTTTAGTTTTAATGGGTTTAAAAACTTTTATAAAATAGCTTTTTATATAAAAATCTATTTTGTTTTTATTAATTTATTCTCTGTGTATTTTAACATCGTTATATAGGTTGCTACCTTTGGTTTCCCCATAATAATAAAACTAGAACACCAAGTATAAGTTTTCTTTTTTCTCGAGTTTGTTTGCTTGTTTAAAAAAAAAAAGTTTTGAAAACTGGGGATTTAAATTTTTTTATGGTGAAACATAAGATTGTTTTAAATATTTTTAGAATTTATTAGCGCGCATTTTATTTTCTTTTAAACAGTTGTTATTAAGGATTTATTTGTGAAAACTAATAGATAATGTTAATTGAAAATCAATTATCCTGCTGCAAATCAAAAATGCAGCACTATATTCAGCTGTGCCCATTATTGTATTTCCACTATCAATAAAATATGTTTCTGATATAGGGGTTGTAGTGTCAATTATGAAGCCATGCTGACAAAAGTTGGTAGAAAGAGTTTGGTTTGGGTTTATGACTTAAAATGAGGGATTTAATAAATCAATTATTTACTGAACAAAAAAAGTGTAACCAGCTAAGCTTTTTTGCTTCGAAAATATCGAATTTTGTGCCAACAAAACGTCATATGCAAGAAGTTTTGCTTTATTTCTTTAATTTAAAACAAGCAAACAAGTATGGTCGGTCAAGCCCGACCATATAGTACCCTACACTAAGTAAAAGAGCAAAAACATTTTTCTTTTAAAATTTCAATAATTTATATTCGTGACTGATTTTCGGAAGTGGGTCTTATATGGGAGCTATGACCAATTATGGACCGATCACCATGAAATTAGGTCGAGTGATTTATGTCTATATGGAAGTTATTTATTTTGAATTTTGTGTGTATAACAACATTTTTAAGAGATTTATGCACTTTAAAGTGATTTTCGGAAACGGGTCTATATGGGAGCTATGACTAATTATGGACCGATCATAACAAAATTTGGTGACATGAATTTCGTATATATAAAACATATTTGAAGCGAAATTTGTGTAGATTCCAATATAAATTAAACATTTATGACCGATAAAGTCCAATTTTGGAAGGACATTTGTATGGGGGCTATGTGAAATAATAGACCGATTTCAGTCAGTTTCAATAGGATTGGTCCTTGGGCCGAGAAAACTATATGTACCAAATTTTATCGAAATATCTTCAAAATTGCGACCTGTATTTTGCGCACAAAGTTTACATGGACAGACAACAGCCAGCCAGACGGACGGACGGACGGACGGACATCGTTTAATCGACTCAGAAACTGAGTATAAGTCGTTCGGTATACTTTAAGGTGGGTGTTAGACTAATATTTTTGGGCGTTACACACATCTGCACAAACGCATTATACCCTCCCTTATGGTGGTGTAGTGTATAAAAAGTGCCTCTGAAACAAACCGATTGCTAACCGAAACTTATGGTGAATACGATTCATCAGTTTCAACGTGCGAGAGATAGTTTGTGCGCTTCAGAAGTGGTGATTTTGACACAGAAGATAAAGAGCACCTGGACTAAAAAAGCAAAAAAGTTTGAAGACCAAAAATTGGAGGCATTACTCCATGAAAATTTTTGTCAAACTCAGAGCTTTCGAGGTCATTAGGAGCTAATCAAGCAGCAATTTCAAAACATTCAAAGCTGGGAAATTGGGTACCATACGAATTGAAGCTGAGTGAAATTGAAAAACGATTTTATCTGCTTGAAATTTAGCTTGAACACTATAAAAGAAAATCATTTTTGCACCGAATCATTAATTGCGATGATAAATGTTTCCACTGCAATAACCCGAAGCGTAAGAAATCGTATGTGAAGACCGGCCAACCAGCCGAATCGACAGCAAATTTGTTTCGATCGATGCAGAACGCCCTCTCTCTCTGATACTCTTTATTTTGCAACAGAGTATACGATATTGGCTTGACTCGTTCTTGGCCTCAAAAAATGAGCACTTCTTTTAGCTAGAAATCCATATGTTGCTAGCAAGATGGGAAAAGGTCATAGCTAGCAATGGCCAAATTGCCTGATTTTCTGAATATATTATTCTATGGTTTCAAGCGCCTAGGAATTCCACATACAGAGAAAATTGCAATTAAATTTCAAAAAGTTACCTGTCACTTACATTAGGGTTAAATCATGGACCGATATTTACCATTTCGAATACAAAACAAACCTTATCATCCTGGAAATTTTTTTTCTAAACAACCTTCAACTTTATAGTTCCTACTTTATCCACATGACAGCAATCTTTGCCATTCATATTAATCCAGTTATGGACAAAGCCTGTCGGAGATTGTGGCAAGGAGACAAAACATGAATGATTCCCTTTAATCGGTATCTTGTGATAATCTCTGTAAATACGGTCGCTTCCAATGCTCGCAAGACTCTGTGTAAAATGTTCACATAAAAACGATGTCACTTCATCTATATTGTAAATATTATGGAATAGATACTCTTGTTTGTCTGGCCATGATAATACAAGGTGATGTCCGCTGTACTAAATAAAAAAATAACACATTTTTCAAGTGTCGAAAGAAGCACTCAAGTGCCTCGGTTTTCCGAAACGGTGCACAGTGTGGTAGATCGCAAATCTAATTGGACAAAATTAATAAATCACGTTGGGTTCACTTCTCACTTATGAATCATATAAAAAATGAGTTCAAATATATAAACGATAAAAAACCAACTTTTTTTCGCAATGTATTTTGGGAGTTTTTACCTATTCTTCAAAAAATTTCTTTCGTGAAAAAGTAGAAGTCATACTGGAAAAGTGAAAAAATTTATGGCGGTCGCAAAAATGCGCAAGATGTTTTTGATTTACCTTGAAGTGAACACTTGAAAGATTAACTCAAATATAGTTTCACACCGGAACTATCCGGAATAAACAGCTTTAATTCTACTTGAAAAAAGGAAATATTTTGTTTTTTCTTTGTGTAGGTCACACTGGAAAAGTGAAAAAAAATGTATGGCGGTCGCAAAAATGCGCAAGATGTTTTTGATTTACCTTAAAGTGAACACTTGACAGATTAACCCAAATATAGTTTTACAGCGGAACTATGCGGAATAAACAGCTTCAACTCTACTTGAAAAAAGGAAATATTTTCTTTTTTCCAATTTCTGATCTTCTCAAAAAAATTGTTTTTTTTAATAGTTACAATGGAAATAATTAAATGAAAATTGTTGGATATTTCCTTGAAATAGAGCTTAATAATAATATAAAAAAATTATGACAATAAAATCACCGTAGCCTTTTTAATCATAAACCAAAGTCACACAAAAAATACACTTCTCTTTGAAATCTTAATGTACCTGTTGACAACAACTGACTTTAAAGATTAGTTTTTCCTAATCGGAGCTAAAAACCAAAAAAAAAACATGAATTACAGTTCCCTATTGTATTGAGAAGCTCATTAAAAGATCAGAAGAAATGTTGCCAGACATTTATTTTTTAATTTTGTCCAGCTAAATTTGTGATTTACCACAGTGTGCGGTGTAGGAATTACTTCACTCCATCTGATCTTCTCTCTATTTACACCACCTTTATCCGACCGAAAATGGAATACAACTCAAATGTATGCGCCGGTACTTCAAAGTCCATTTTGGAGCTTCTCGACTGCGTACAGGAGAGAGCGAAGGTGATTATTGGTGATAGTAGGGTATCCAACTCTATTGAGGTTGCGTTTCATATGGAACTTGTTCCTGATACCCTCAGAATTATACGTAATACACGTTTAATTTTTAGTCGTGGACCGCATAACTCACTACAGGAACATAGCTAACTAGATTGTCTTAGAATCGTAAGAGGACCCAGAGTATATATACTAATGGGCTTGCTACAAATATTTCAATGTGTTATGAACGGAATGACAAAATCAATATACGCCCATCTTTTTAGATGGCTCTTTTGAAAGTCCTTTAAAATTAGGTCCGATGAAAACTATTTGATGACGTATCCTTTCAGATATTATGAAATTAAGCTAAAATAAATTTTCCAGTTCACAATATTATTGTCAGGCACGAGCTATTACTAACCATAAATCCCACAAAAATCGCAATATTTCAAGAATACTTTTATAAATTAAAGCTCATTGTAATTTGCTATCATACTTTTACCTTGATTTCATTAACAAATCATTACAAAACCTATAATTATCTATTACGTAATAACTCTATAACTAATTGTCATGTGGCACAGCATTCCCTTCACTCATTGTAACAAAAAAAATCAGCTAAAAAATTCTCAATGACAATTATTTTTTCCAACGACATCTGCAATCACAATTTCACTATATGTACATATATTTTTCTCTTTTCGTCTAAATATAAACTGCACTTAAGTTAATTTTTTAACATTTATTACACTTTATTAAAAATACATGTCCTTTCCATCTGTCTGTTTTCCATTTATTGTTGGGCCTTACACAAAAACACAGAAAATGTTTTCAAAAAACTGTCACTGCTCTATTACGGCAATGTCCTTTACATAAATAAATATATTTTTCATTAAATACTTGGTTTTATTTTTTTGTTTTTGCTTTCTCTCTACATATAAAATTCAAGCTAGATTATAGTAAGTGTGCAATATTTTATATATATAGCTAGAGATATTTTCTGATTTTACACTTATACTATATAGTATTTATAAATATATTATGGTCATATTGGTATATATAGTTATAGTTATGTACTTTTCAAAATGTATTTAAGTAGAGGCTGGTTAGAAAGTTCTTTTAAATTAATGGAAAATCGATCGAACGATATTTTCATCCACGGTTGCAAAAGTTGGTTTATTATCATTAAGAAAATTTAAATGTTTACCAAATGTTAAATCAAATTTCGATGCCTAAGGAGTTTACAATTCATGACCATTTTTAATGTGCACGTTATATAGAATGTTTTGAGTGTCATCTATAATATTTTAAAGAAAATTTTCTAAATATCCTCGTATATACAGCCATACTGTAATGTAAATGGTTAAAAGAACAAGGACATAGTTATGCAAATATGCCTGACAACAATAACTGTAATATTGCATAAAATACAATGAAAAATACAACATCCAAACACTTCCCAGCAAAACACAAAATTGGTTTACTTTCTATCAATTCACATTTTCGAATAAACTATAGACTCAACCACAAACGCGACCATAGACTTGACTACATACTCGACTATGTATTTGACTATATTCAATATACTTAACTACATACAGGATTCTAAACTCGAATACACACTCGCCGACAGACTTGACAACATATTCAACTACATACTTGAATACAAATGTGTATAAACTCGACTATATAGTATATTGTTAAGTTTTAACCTTTTAAAAACGATGGCAGTTTAGTAGTTTGAATATTATTCAAATGTACACAAAAATTACAAAAATCACTTTCTTTTAATGTACACACTTTATAAATTACAACTATACACAGGTAATACAGCTGATGTTACTTCTAACAGCATCTATGATAAACTAAACTCCGACTACAACCGCAGTCACTATTTATACACAGCGCCATCTTCCTTCTAGTAGCATCATGAAATTTCGACTTATACAATGATCAACTCAAAGCTTTTTATGTTCCACAGTTATGATAACTGCTGTTAAACAACCGTAAACAACATTGTCCACAATTAGAAGAATCCAGAAATAGAAAGGCTGATAAACAGAATGCATGTTTAAACCAGCCGTTAAACCGTTATATTGGAATTCAAGCATAATTTAGTAACAATATTATAGACTCGAACTGGTTTATATATTCGACTAAATACTCGACTATAGACTCGAATATAGACTCGACTAAAGACTAAAGTCAAGACTCGACTATAGATACAAATGTAGACTTGACTCTAAACTAGACTACAACCTCGACTGTAAACTGGACTACAGACTCGACTCCATTATAGACTGGACTATAGAACCGACTCTAAACTCGATAGTAAACTAGATTATAGACTCAACTACATACTCAACTATAGACTCGAATTCATACTTGACAAACGACTCCACTACAGAACTGACTCTAAACTCGACAGTAAACTGGATTGTAGACTCCCATACATACTAGACTATAGACTCGTATACAGACCCGACTTCATACTTGACAAAAGACCCTAAACTCGACAGTAAACTAGATCATAGATTCGCCTACATACACGCCTATAGAGACTCGACTTCATATTTGACGAAATACTCGACTACAGATCCGACTCTAAACTCGACAAAACACTGGATTATAGACTCGCCTACATACTTGACTATAGTCTCGCCTATAGACTCGAATATAGTCTACAATATAGGCTCGACTATATTCTCGACTATAGAATCGATTATAGACTCGACTGAAGAATCGACTCAAGACTCGAATTAAAACTCGAATCAAAACTCGACTCAAAATTCGACACAAGTCTCGAGTATAGACTCCACTATAATCTCGACTATAGACACGACTATAGACTCGACTATAGACTCGACTATAGATTCGAATGTATACTCTAACATAGACTCGACTACAGTCTCAACTATAGACTCGACTATAGTCTCAACTATTGACTCAACCATAGACTCGACTCAAGATTCGAATCAAAACCTGAGACTCAAGACTCGACTATAGACTCGACTATAGACTCGACTATGGACTAGTCTATAGACTCGACTGTACAGTCGACTATAGACTCGACTGTTGACTCGATTAAAGACTTGGCTATGTACTCGTCTATAGACTCGGCTGTAGACTCGACTATAGATTCGATAGTAGACTCGGATTCAGTTATAGACTCGACTATAGACTCGGATGTAGACTCGACTATAGTTTCGACTATAGACTCGACTATAGACTTGATTAAAGACTCGGCTGTAGACTCGACTATAGACTCGACTTCATATTTGACGAAATACTCGACTACATATCCGACTCTAAACTCGATAAAAAACTGGATTATTGACTCGCCTACATACTTGACTATAGACTTGCCTATAGAATCGACTACAGACTTGACTGCAGACTCGACTCTTAAATCGAGTATAGACTCGACAATAAACTTGACTATAGACTCGAATATAGTCTCGAATATAGAATCGACTAAAGAATCGACTCAAGACTTGAATTAAAATTCGACCCAAAACTCGAATCAAAATTCGACTATAGACTCCACTATAATCTCGACTATAGACTCAAATATAGACTCGACTCAAGATTCGAATCAAAACTCGAATAAAAACTGGAGACTCAAGACTCGACTATAGACTAGGCTATAGACTCATACACTACTATATAGGCGATTAAAGATTCGGTTATAGACTCGACTATGGACTCGTCTATAGACTCGGTTATAGACTCGACCATGTACTCGTCTATAGACTCGGCTGTAGACTCGACTATAGACTCGACTATAGAATCGACTATAGACTCGACCAGAGAATCGACTATAGACTCGACTATATACTCGACTATAGACTCGACTATAGACTCGACTATATACTCGACTATAGACTCGACTATAGACTCGACTATAGACTCGACTATAGACTTGACTATTGACTCGATTAAAGACTCGGTTATAGACTCGGCTGTAGACACGACTATAGATTCGACTGCAGGCTCGACTACATACACTACTATAGAGTCGAGTAAAGATTCGTTATAGACTCGACTATGAACTCGTCTATAGACTCGGCTGTAGACGCGACTATAGATTGGTCTATAGAATCGAAAATAGACTCGATATAGACTCGAATAAGGACTCAGCTGTAGACTCGACTATAGATTCGACTATAGACTCTACTATAGACTTGACTATAGACTCGATTAAAGACTCGGTTATAGACTCGACTATAGACTCGATTATAGATTTGACTAAAGACTCGACTATGGATTTGATTCGACTAAAGAATCTAGACCATTATTTTTTATACTAAGATGACTATATCCATTTTACCACTTTGTAATATAATTTTTGACTTCCTTTTCACTTCCTTGGAAGTACATATCTGTTTGATGGGTTACTATTTGCATATACAGTAGTTACACTTGCAACAAATACTTACTTACAAACACCGACAAATATATATACTTATATAAAATATATGTAAGTATATTTATGTATAAACGAGTAGATAGTATAGTAATAGAAGAAATTGTTCACTTATACAACCATAAAATACAGCTATAGAATTTATACCACAAACTCATACATATATATTTACAACTATCGTGTACATACTTACCAGAATGACCCAGAATTTCAGTATGGCAAATAGTCGGAATACAACATGAAACAGAAAAAAAGAATATATACTAACTACATCCACATAAAACCAGAATAAAAAGGGAAACAATTTTTGCATAAAATCAATAATTTTAAATGATGCAATGAAGAGCAGAAATTAAATGGAAAATATTGCAAAATACGAGAAAAAGCAACAAATCTGTTGAAGGGATATGAAAAAAAATCTTTAAATACTTTAAATAACCATAAAGCAAAAAATGGCAGAGGTTTATTGGGATAGTGCTGTAAATACTTTAAAGTAAATGGGGAAAATTTTCTCAGCGGTAGTGGAAATTTTTTAAAGTTTATACAATTAAGTAAGAAATTGATGAAAACTCAGCACTTACTTGAATATATTGAAACTATTGTAATCATCAGTTTTAAAACTTAATTTAAATTGGATACAAATTCTCTATTGTTTAAAAAATTAATTAACAAAATAACTATTTTAATTCAATACCAAAATTCCTTTAATCTTTAACAAATTATTTTCCATATTAATTGTTTGTTCGCTTACTATAATATTTTTGGTCATAAGTGAAGGTCATTTTGCAACACAATGATCATGCAACAAAGCCATAATAACAACAACATGATTTAGTTTTAATTTTAGATAAATTGTAAATGAAAAACACATCCACTGAACCACAGAACGAAAACAAAAGAGCCCTAAATTACAACACCCCATTTAAACAATAACAGCCCACAAAAACTAAAACCTTTAAACTAAATCTAAGCTGACTCTAAACTATGCCTTAATAAAGGCGGGCGGGTAAAATATACAACAAAACCGATACACATACTCATATCGACTAAAAATGCTGAGGAAAGTAAATTTAGGTGCTGTTTTTTTCTACAGCATTTTTGATTTTAGACAACAATGGACACGTGCAGTTGCATTGTTCACATTACTAATATTATCTTAATGTGTCGGAGAATTTATATGGATGAGAAACAGAAATAACGACAACATCAAACTACTATCTGTATGAAAAAGGTGGCTCATAGATACCGAGGTAGAAGGTACTACTTACACCATGCATATTTATATGTATGTATATGGACGCATCAATAATGAATGACGTTTTAACTGTGGTGTAGTTTTTTTATGCTTACGAGAGATTTCACATGCTTAACTCTTAACACGTTCCTTTGGCTGTATGGAAGTACAGTGGGAGCTGCTAGTTATTACACATATGTGTAATAATATCTAACATCATTTGTTTAAAACTTCACTATAGGCTAGACTTTAGTCTCGACTATAGACTGGACTATAGAACATAGTATATACTTGACTAAAGACTCGATTATAGACTCGACTATTAACTCGAATATGGACTCGACTGTAGTATTGACTAAAGAGTCGACTAAAGACAAGACTATGGAATTGACTAAAGATCCGATTAAGACTCGCCTAAATACTCATCTAAAGACTCCACTATAGACTCGGTTATAGAATCGATTATAGAATCGACTATCTACTCAACTAAAAACTCGACTATAGAATCGACTGTAGCCCAACTAAAAACTCGAATATAGACTCGACTATAGACTCGACTATAGACTTGACTGTAGTATCGACTACAGAATCGACTAAAGAGTCGAACAGAGACCCGACTATAGACTTAACTAAATACCCGACTAAAGAATCGACTAAATACTCATCTAAAAACTCCACTATAGACTTGACTATACTCTCGACTATAGACTCGACTAAATACTCGAATATAGACTCGAATAAAGACTCGACTATAGACTCGACTATAGGCTTGCTTAAAGGCTAGACTATAGAACCGACTAAAGAGTGGACTGAAGACTCGACTATAGACATGACTAAAGACCCGACTAAAGACTCGACTAAAGACTCGACTAAAGACTCGACTACAAACTAAAGACTCGACTATAGACTCGACTATAGACTCGAATATGGACTCGAATATAGACTCGACCATAGACTCGACTATAGACTCGACTATAGACTCGAGTATAGACTCGAATATGGATTCAATATTCGAATAGTCGAGAGACTCGACTATTAACTCGAATATGGACTCGACTGTAGAATCGACTAAAGAATCGACTAAAGAGTCGACTAAAGACAAGACTATGGACTTGACTAAAGACCTGATTAAGACTCGACTAAATACTCATCTAAAGACTCCACTATAGACTCGACTATAGACTCGACTATACTCTCGACTATAGACTCGACTAAAGACTCGACTATAGACTCGACTAAAGACTCGACTATAGACTCGACTATAGGCTCGCTTAAAGGCTAGACTATAGAATCGACTAAAGAGTCGACTAAAGACTCGACTATAGACTTGACTAAAAACCCGACTAAAGACCCGACTAAAGACTCGACTAAAGGCTCGACTACAAAATCGATTATAGACTCGACTATAGACTCGACTATAGACTCGAATATGGACTCGAATATAGACTCGACTATAGACTCGACTATAGACTTGACTATAGACTCGACTATAGACTCGACTATAGACTCGACTATAGACTCGACTATAGACTCGACTATAGACTCGACTATAGACTCGACTATAGACTCGACTATAGACTCGACTATAGACTCGACTATAGACTCGACTATAGACTCAACTATAGACTCGACTATAGACTCGACTATAGACTCGACTATAGACTCGACTATAGACTCGACTATAGACTCGACTATAGACTCGACTATAGACTCGACTATAGACTCGACTATAGACTCGAATATAGACTCGAATATAGACTCGAATATAGACTCGACTATAGACTCGAATATAGACTCGAATATAGACTCGAATATAGATTCGAATATAGATTCGAATATAGACTCTAATATAGACTCGACTATAGACTCGAATATGGACTCGATTATAGACTCGACTATAGACTCGACTATAGAATCGACTATAGATTCGAATATAGACTCGACTATAGATTCGAATATATACTCGAATATAGACTCGACTATAGACTCGAATTTAGACTCGACTATGGATTCGAATATAGACTCGAGGATAGACTCGACTATAGACTCTACTGTCTACTCGACTAAAAATTCGACTATAGACTTGACTAAAGATTCGGCTATAGATTCGACTACAGACTCGACTAAAGACTTTACTATTGATAGACTCGACTATAGTCACGTCTATAGATAGACTCGACTGCAAATAGGCTCGACTATAGACTTGGCTATATATAGAATTTTAAACTAAATATATATTTGATTATAGCTTCGACTGTGGGCTCGACAACAGACTCGACTAAAAATCTACCATAGACTTTACTTCAGACTCGATTATAGATTTGACTATAGGAATCAGCAATTTGGGGAGTTTCGGAAATTGATTTTTATGCTCAATTCATTCAAATTATAATCATTACAAACATGATATTTTTTTCCTGTATAAAATTTTGTAAACTATGTGATTACTTTTACTTCCAACGGTACGTATGAATGTGTTCATGTTTAAACAATTATATATGTGAGTATGTGAAAATCGCCTTGTCTAAAAACACCATAAAAATATTGTTAAGATAATGCTAAGCTGCTGTTGTAGCCTGTGATGGCGTTGCTATTGCATGATTTTTCTTTTGTTTCAACTTCTTTTTTGTAAACCCGATGATGATGATCTTATTGTGTTATTGCCTCTAAAGATATAAAACTTGGAAGTTTCGTTATTATATTGTTCACTTTTAACCATTTATTATTTTGAATTGTAGAATATACTAACACTCGTATGCCACACATAAGTTTAGCTTTTTTTTAGCCGCAATTTGATTTAAGTTTTTTTTTCTCTCTTTTTCAAACGATTTTTAACATCAATGTGTGAGTTTTAAAGCAGAATTATAAAAAAAATACATTTCTTTGAAAATTAAAGGTTTTTCTTACATTTCAAATATTTCGTGCTTTTTTATGAGTAATTTATGATTATAATCATATGTTAGACAAAATACCGAAAAAGACAAGAAACATAAAAAGCATAAACACCGAAAATCTATAGTTTTATAAGTGCTAAAAAAACTTACTTAATTTTGAAATGATTCATGTTAAAAAAAACCTAACAGATTCCAGGACATCGAATTTTTATTAATTCATTTGCCGTTGATACTGCCATAATCATTATCGTAAAAACTCTCATAATACATGTATTATTTTGTCTTAATATACATATTCCTTTATATAAAAACCTCATATTTGTGTAGTTATAGTTTTTTTTTAGTTCTTTAATAGTTGTCGTTGTTGTTTCCTAATAACATCAGATGGAATTTGTAACTTCCAGTACTAAAACTACTACATTTAACCATTAACACCAACAAATACTGTGAAATAACTGGGTATAACATTTAGATTTAACCCACTAATACTATATTAGTATATATGTATATTTATATGTATCTATGACTAACTAACACATTTACTATCTTACTACTACTGTTAGAGTTTAGTAGAGATGATTATCCTTAATAGTATTGCTGTTGTATTCTCTAGTTAAACAGACTCGAAGTTACTCTTTTCCATAGGATTTTCTATACATTTGTAGTTGCTATTACTGCTGCTGTTGTTTGACTAAAACTAACATACTCATTTTGTTAGAATGTCGAAACAAAAGTGTTGTTTAGTTTGACACTAAAACGTCATAGTTAAAGATAATGCCATAACATTCATTCGTTTTTAATATGAGATGAAGAAGTTAAGGAAATTTGTTGGTAGATTTTCTTATAGTTTTAAAAATTAAGACACAACTGTAATAAAAATATATGACAAAGTAAGTATGAAATTATTAGAGACTCAGTACCATATATAAGGGAATGGGGTAAAATAGGATATATTTTTTACAAAACAACGCAAATAGTCAAATACTTATTGACAGACTCGACTATAGTCTCGACAATAGACTCGACTATAGACTCGAGTATTTTCTCGATTATAGACTTGACTATAGACCCGACTACAGACTCGACTATGGACTCGATTATAGACTCGACTACAGAGTCGACTATAAACTCGACTATAGACTCGATTATGGACCCGACTATGGACTCGACCGTACACTCGACCGTAGACTCGACCGTACACTCGACCGTAGACTCGACCGTAGACTCGACCGTAGACTCGACCGTAGACTCGACTATAGACTCGACTACAGACACGGCCATATACTCGATTATAGACTCGACTACAGACACGACTATAAACTCGACTATAGACTCGACTGTATATTCGACTATAGACTCGACTATAGACTCGACTATAGACTCGACTATAGACTCGACTATAGACTCGACTATAGACTCGACTATAGACTCGACTATAGACTCGACTATAGACTCGACTATAGACTCGACTATAGACTCGACTATAGACTCGACTATAGACTCGACTATAGACTCGACTATAGACTCGACTATAGACTCGACTATAGACTCGACTATAGACTCGACTATAGACTCGACTATAGACTCGACTATAGACTCGACTATAGACTCGACTATAGACTCGACTATAGACTCGACTATAGACTCGACTATAGACTCGACTATAGACTCGACTATAGACTCGACTATAGACTCGACTATAGACTCGACTATAGACTCGACTATAGACTCGACTATAGACTCGACTATAGACTCGACTATAGACTCGACTATAGACTCGACTATAGACTCGACTATAGACTCGACTATAGACTCGACTATAGACTCGACTATAGACTCGACTATAGACTCGACTATAGACTAGACTCGACTATAGACTAGACTCGACTATAGACTAGACTCGACTATAGACTCGACTATAGACTCGACTATAGACTCGACTATAGACTCGACTATAGACTCGACTATAGACTCGACTATAGACTCGACTATAGACTCGACTATAGACTCGACTATAGACTCGACTATAGACTCGACTATAGACTCGACTATAGACTCGACTATAGACTAGACTCGACTATAGACTAGACTATAGACTAGACTCGACTATAGACTAGACTCGACTATAGACTCGACTATAGACTCGACTATAGACTAGACTCGACTATAGACTAGACTCGACTATAGACTAGACTCGACTATAGACTAGACTCGACTATAGACTAGACTCGACTATAGACTAGACTCGACTATAGACTAGACTCGACTATAGACTCGACTATAGACTCGACTATAGACTCGACTATAGACTCGACTATAGACTCGACTATAGACTCGACTATAGACTCGACTATAGACTCGACTATAGACTCGACTATAGACTCGACTATAGACTCGACTATAGACTCGACTATAGACTCGACTATAGACTCGACTATAGACTCGACTATAGACTCGACTATAGACTCGACTATAGACTCGACTATAGACTCGACTATAGACTCGACTATAGACTCGACTATAGACTCGAGTATAGACTCGACTATAGACTCGACTATAGACTCGACTATAGACTCGACTATAGACTCGACTATAGACTCGACTATAGACTCGACTATAGAATCGACTATAGACTCGACTACAGACTCGACTATAGACTCGAGTATAGACTCGACTATAGACTCGACTATAGACTCGACTATAGACTCGACTATAGACTCGACTATATAGACTCGACTATAGACTCGACTATAGATTCGACTATAGGCTCTACTATAGACTCGAATATAGACTCGACTACAGACTCGACTATAGACTTGACTATAGGCTCGACTATAGACTCGATTATAGACTCGAGTATAGACTCGAATGTAGACTCGACTTTAGCCTCTACTATAGAATCGACTATAGACTCAACTAAAGACTCTACTATAGATTTGACTATAGACTCGATTGTAGAATCGGCTATAGACTCGACAATAGATTCGACTATAGACTCGAATATGGACTCGACTATAGACTTGATTATAGAATCCACTATAGACTCGACTGCAGATCCAACTATAGACTTGACTACAGACCTGACTGTAGAATCGATTGAAGACTCGAATATAGACTCGAACATACACTCGACTATAGAATCGACCATAGATGCGACTGTAGGCTCGACTATAGCCTCAACTAAGACTTAACTTAAACTCGAAATTCCATGAATATTGATATTTATATAGCTTATACTATTACTTCTAAATTTCGATATAAAAGTTTTAATTTTAAAAGCTAGTTGTGTGTGTAGTATAGTTAAAAATTTTATTTCGTAATATTTTTTTTGCCTAATTACTTATTTAATACTATTTACTTATATATAACTTTCAAAACTACTTGCATACAATATATATTTCACTTTAACTAAAATATAACAAATAGTTTAAACAAAAATTTTAAATTGTAGTTAAATGTCAATTAAGTTTAAATTTCGTTGTGCATTTTGTTCGAAAACAATTCACAACATAATACCTACTAAACAAAGAAATACCTTTGACTTTTTTAGATTTTTTGCAATTTTTTTGTTTTTAACATACAGCCTTACATAGTTACTAACTAAGTAACTAGTTACATACATACCTAGCTAGTTAGTAGTTGCCTGTTTTGTTAAATAGTGAAGGTGGTGGTGCTGGTGTTATTGTTATTTGTTACTCTATATTGCATGTTGTTGCTAATTACTGTGTAAAATTGCAATATAACAAAAAAAGTAACGAAATTTGCAATTGAACTTAGGAGGCAGACTATCTTGCCAGAAGTTAATATAGAAACTTTGCAACAAAAAAAAAAGATCAAACCCATAAAACATACACTAAACAATATAAAGTTTGTATAAGAGAAACAAACAGCTGAAATAACGCCAAAAACTTACAAAAATAAAATGAACTGTTACCGAAAAAAACTTAAAAACAAGTTAAAGAAACGTTTAGTTAATTTTCGCTATACAGAGATAGTTTAAGATAAGGGTCTTTTGGGACATACATGGCTTGAAACAGTGGCTTGAAATTAGTTGTAGTTGAAGGACAATTTTAGGTTTATATTAATCGATAGATTTTTTTTACAAAAGTTTAAGTTATTTCACTTTCTAGAGAAGATTGAAGTTATCGATAAATTTCATATATAAGGTTCATGTTATCGATAAAGTAACTATAGAAAATTTAAGTTATCGATAAATTTTCTATAGAAAATCAAAGTTATCGATAAATGTTGTATGGAAAATCAAAGTTATCGATAAAATTTCTATAGAAAATTAAAGATATCGATACAGTTTCAAAAAAAAATCAAATTATTGATACAAATCACTACAACTTACTATAGAAAATTTATGTTGTCGATAAATTTTCTACATAAAATTAATGTTATCGATAACTTGTCTACAGGAAATAAAAGTTATCGATACATTTTTTATAGAAAATTAAAGTTATCAATAATTTTTATCGATAATTTTTTTGATACAAAATGTAAGTTATCGATAACTTTTCGATATAAAATTTTAGTTTGACTTGGTGTACGACTTAAAAATGCAGTATTTACAATAGATGGCTTATCTTTTCAATGCGGTTTTTGTTTTTAATAAATTATATGCTATTTTGAAGGGCATATATATGTTTATTTATTCTCACTTAGCTATTGAAGCAAACAACGAAGTTTTTTTGCTTCGAAAATGTCAAATTTTGTACCAACAAAGCCTAATATACGCAAAGTTTTGCTTTATTTTTAATTTGAAAAATGTACCGCTGAAGCACAGAGATTGCTCACCGAAGCTTATGGTGAATGCGTTTCGTTGATTTCAATATGCTGGAGATTAAATATATTTCAAACAAAAAACATATGGTTTGAATTTATGTTTGCTTTGTACTGCAGAATTCTATTGATATAAAGTGTAATAATACAACTATAATTCAAGGCTTGAATTACACTTGATTTCAACTTTAATTTCAGTAAAAAAGCTTACTGGGAATGGTCATTTCTTTTGGTTTGAAGCTACCCTGCATGGAATGCCAATGGTGAATTTGTAGTGATGCCATTGTCACTAGTACTACTAAGCAGATGTACCCCAGCCAATGAAATCTTCTATGGGCATTTAACTAGAAAAGTATTCGACATTTTAACTAGTGCAATTGTCTATAGAAAAAGAGTATTTATGTAGAAACATATGGTTCTAGGCTGACTACAGGGTAATTAGTGATAACGATCAAAGTAAATTCATTTATAAAATGTCTAACTACATATTAGGATACCAGTGGAATTAATTGTAACTAGTGGGTAGTATAAATAACTAATGAACTGGTACAAGATTTAGAACTACAAGATTATCATGAAATTTTAAAATACGCTTTCTAAGTATATGTATTGTAATAGTTTTAAGCTTTCAACTGGCCCACTGTCTTTTCATGACTTACTACTACAATGTGTCACCTCTAGTTAGAATTGTGTATGTATGACTTGTTTTTTGGTTGCCGTAAAAAAGGTAAAATTAGCTAAAATAGTTGTAGGTACAAATTTTAATTAAATGGTATTTTAAATTAACAACGGAAAACAACAGCAACTGCAAACATTAAAAACAACATAGGGAGATCTTTGGCAACACGAACAAATTTCAGCAGTTGCAATGATCGAGAAAAAAACCTTAAAACGGTATTTGAACTCAAAATATACAGAAAAATTAAAATGCGTGTTGTACTTGACACTTTTCGTTGTGTTTAAGAAATTAAAAAAGAAACCTGGACATGTAAGCAAAAGAAAAATCTAAAAGTAAAAGAATAGACAAGTGTCAACCTTTACAGACCCATTAATGTCGGCCATAGAAAAAGAAAGCTAAAGATAAAGAAAACAATTAAATTAGTTACATCCTAAAAATCTTTAAAATGAAATTGATTGATTTTTTTGTTTTTTTTAAATTTAGAAAATTCAAAAGAAAAGAACATGATTTGGCATTAACTAAACTTTCAATTTTCAAACAGAGAAAAAACTGATATTTTTGATTATAATAAAAACTCTTTTTTACTGTATCATTTTCAACACAAAAATCGTGTCTTTTGTTTAAGAAAATTTTTAATCTATTCATATTTAATTTTTCAAACATTTCATTTTAATAAAGCCATTAACTTTTGTCTTTTTATTTTTCAAGTTTTTTTTTTCTCAAAATAAAGAAGGTGTTTTTGTGCATGCGGGCTACAATTGATAAGAAGCTGTAAAAGTGAAAACTCAATTTTATTTTCTCTATTGCTTTCATTCTTTTTACATAAAATTCATGAAAAATGTACGTTATCACCAGAAATTATGATAATTTCTACGTTTTTTTCACTTTCCTTAAGTGGTTACACAAAAACTATAACAATAAATTTTGGAATTAAGAAGAAATTATAATAATTTTTGTTTGTATATGGGAAATATGAATTTAATAGAGATATAAAAAATATTTAAAAATACATTAACACGCATTTTAGTAATATATTTTTATCATTTACAGTTTACTTAAAAGAAATCAACATAATGACAGTTGAAATCGAAAAATAAAGCACTAATGAGGTGTAAAAAATACAAATATTTTAAACTTGAAATGGTTTATTCAATTAAAGAAAGTTGAATTGATATAGCTATAGTAGAGAGCATCTTATATTTCCTCTTAATACCAACTGCGACAATTATTTTATTCTTAGGAAACACTTATTTACATTAAACACAAATTTTCGCCTAAAATGCAAACTATAACAAAAATTAATAAAAATTCTAACAAATTTGACAACCTTGTGAAAAACCACTTATACTCTGCTGTAAAAAAACACAAAACCTTAAAAGGAGGAAAACGCACTTCACCACGAAAATAAACGTAAAAAAACGCAAATAATATAAAACAGAAGCAGCAGCACAAACAACATGCTAATCCAGCAAGACACAAACCTACAAGAAGTTACAAAAACCAAAAATTAAATTTAAATAATTCAAACCAAAAAAAAGTAACAAACGTAAAAAAACATCCTTGAGAAACGGAAATTTGAATTTCCGAAAAGGTACTTGAAGCCTCTATAAACGTATAACCAAAAAAAGCCAAAAAAATAGTTTATAGTTTACAGACACATGCAAAATCCAACCAATATCCAAACATCTAAACACGACTAAAGTCCTAACTGCCACATATATATACACTACTTGCTGCTTTTATACCATACCTAAGTAGGTAATAGATGGCAGCAACCAAACAAAAAAAATATCCATAAGAACCTTAAAGCAATGAGTAAGCAATTTTCATGTTTTATATTGCCAAAAAGAACCTAAAAAAAAGAAACAACCAAAAGAAGACCAAACTATAGGAAAATATTTTAGAAACAAAAAAAATAAAATTAAAATCATGCTCAACTATAAAAATATGCTCAAAGAAATACAGCAGAAAAAGCAACAAGAAGAACAAAATGTGTGTGGTGATGAAAAGTTTTTGGAGTTTAGAAGCAGGAGTATGCAATAAACATAAACATAGATACAAATACACATTCCCACTAGTATGTGCAGATTGGTTGTGCGAGGGAAGTAAGCTAAGTAGAAGTTATAGGTAATTATTGCAATACATAAGTAAATCTAAGCAAGTTATAAAACTAAGTCCATTAGCAACGCTTCCTCAGTGATGCCTGGTGATCATTAGAGTCAATAATGGAATGTCTTGACATCTCATTAGGAGCAGAAGGATATTGAAGCACCACATTTAATGTAGTATGCACAACACGATAAAAATTATTGTTCGTCTATAATCCTCACTCACTTCCTCTTTACTCCCACGACTGAAAACTTCTACTATACCCATCAAAGATGTTTGATCCCAGTATTTCTCCGATTTCATATTAAGTATAATGGCATAGTTGAAACAGTTTATCATATCAAAAATCAAACTTAACGTTGATATCGATAAATAAAAAATAAATTACATTGATAACTTTTCTATATAGAAAATTTAAGTTATCGATAACTTATCTATAGAATATCAAAGATATCGATAACTTATCTATAGAATATCAAAGATATCGATAACTTATCTATAGAATATCAAAGATATCGATAACTTATCTATAGAATATCAAAGATATCGATAACTTATCTATAGAATATCAAAGATATCGATAACTTATCTATAGAATATCAAAGATATCGATAACTTATCTATAGAATATCAAAGATATCGATAACTTATCTATAGAATATCAAAATTATCGATAACTTTTCTATAGAATATCAAAGTTATCGATAACTTTTCTATAGAATATCAAAGTTATCGATAACTTTTCTATAGAATATCAAAGTTATCGATAACTTTTCTATAGAATATCAAAGTTATCGATAACTTTTCTATAGAATATCAAAGTTATCGATAACTTTTCTATAGAATATCAAAGTTATCGATAACTTTTCTATAGAATATCAAAGTTATCGATAACTTTTCTATAGAATATCAAAGTTATCGATAACTTTTCTATAGAATATCAAAGTTATCGACAACTTTTCTATAGAATATCAAAGTTATCGATAACTTTTCTATAGAATATCAAAGTTATCGATAACTTTTCTATAGAATATCAAAGTTATCGATAACTTTTCTATAGAATTTCAAAGTTATCGATAACTTTTCTATAGAATATCAAAGTTATCGATAACTTTTCTATAAAAATCAAAGTCATCGATAACTTTTCTATAAGAATCAAAGTCATCGATAACTTTTCTATAAGAATCAACTTTTCTATAAGAATCAAAGTCATCGATAACTTTTCTATAAAATCAAAGTCATCGATAACTTTTTTATAAAAATCAAATTCATCGATAACTTTTCTATAAAAAATCAAAGTTATCGATAACTTTTCTATAGAAAATCAAAGCTTTCGATAACATTTCAATAGAAAATCAAAGTTATCGAGAACTTTTCTATAGAAAATCAAAGTTATCGATAACTTTTCTATAGAAAGTAATATTTGTTCTATCGATAACTTTTCTATTGAAAATCAAAGTTATCGATAACTTTTCTATAGAAAATCAAAGTTATCGATAACTTTTCTATAGAAAATCAAAGTTATCGATAACTTTTCTATAGAAAATCAAAGTTATCGATAACTTTTCTATAGAAAATCAAAGTTATCGATAACTTTTCTATAGAAAATCAAAGTTATCGATAACTTTTCTATAGAAAATCAAAGTTATCGATAACTTTTCTATAGAAAATCAAAGTTATCGATAACTTTTCTATAGAAAATCAAAGTTATCGATAACTTTTCTATAGAAAATCAAAGTTATCGATAACTTTTCTATAGAAAATCACAGTTATCGATAACTTTTCTATAGAAAATCACAGTTATCGATAACTTTTTTATAAAAAAATCAAAGTTATCGATAATTTTTCTATAGAAAATCAAAGTTATCGATAACTTTTCTAAGAAAATCATTAACATCGTCAATTTTTATAGAGAATATTAAAGTTATCGATAAATTCTTTATAGAATATCAAAGTTATCGATAAGTTTTCTATATAAACTCAAAGTCATCGATTAGTTTTCTAAAGAAAAACAAAGTTATCGACAACTTTCCATAGAAAATCAAAGCTTTCGATAACTTTTCTACAGAAAATCAAAGTTATCGATAACTTTTCTACAGAAACTCAATGTTATCGATAACTGTTCTATAAAAAATCAAAGTTATCGATAACTGTTCTATAGAAAATCAAAGTTATCGAAACTGTTCTATAGAAAATCTAAGCTATTGATAACATTTCAATAGAAAATCAAAGTTATCGAGAACTTTTCTGTAGAAAATCAAAGTAATCGATAACTTCTCTATAGAAAGTAAAATTTGTTCTATCGATAACTTTTCTATTGAAAATCAAAGCTATCGATAACCTTTCTATAGAAAATCAATGTTATCGTTACTTCTTCTACAAAATAAAAGTTATCGAAACTTTCCTATCGATAACTTTTTTAAAGAAAATAGAAGTTATCGATATCTTTTCTATAAAAAATCAAAGTTATCGATAAATTTTCTATAAAATATCAAAGTTATCGATAACTTCTCGACAGAAAATTGATAAATTTTCTATATAAACTGAAGGATTTTGACAAGCTAAAGTAATTGATAATTTACTAGAGAAAATTAAAGTGTCGGCAAATTTTCTAGAGAAAGCTATAATTTCTCAAAAAAATTATTTTTCTTATCGATAAATTTTCTTTAGAAAATTCAAGTTATTGATAAAGTTTTCTAGTAAATTCTAGAAAAATTTGTCTAGACATTTTAAGCTATCGATGATTATCGTAAATAAAATCAAAGTTATCGACAATTTGTTATTAAACATTTTTGTTATTGATATATTTTCTTTAGAATTTCAGATTATCGATAATTTTTTTTATAGAAAATTTAAGTTATGGACAAATCTCATTTGTAAATTTTTTTATTTGATTAATTTTCTACAGTGAATTTGTGATATCAAAACTTGAGTTATGGATAAATTTCTACAAGGATCAGTTATAAGGATCATAAGGTTCAAAATCTTCAAAAAGTAGGAAATTTATTTAAATTTTCTATAGAAGTTATGAAACAACGTTGGAGACCTTCCTTAATTTGCCACATAATTTTTGCATACTTACCATACTTAGACGAAAAGCTATACTACAACCGTCACCAGAACCAATACCCCCGCCACCATCACCACCACCACTGACATAAAGTTCAAGTATGAATAGCATACTTTTTTGGGTTCTTTGACTTAAGTCGTTGGCTGTTGGTTGGTTTGCTGAATAATGCACACAATTGAAATAATTTTCGGTTTTTTTTTCGTATTTAATTTGGTTACAACCTGTTTTCTTTTTGGTAAGTTTTAACAAAAAACAAAAAAAAATAAATATTGCTGGCTTCTTACTGTTGCAGCTATTGTTGTTGTTTGGTGGAATTGTTGCAGACTTTTAAACAATACTCCACTAGCAATAACAAAATGCAGTTGCTGAGTGTTCTTTTGTTTGTTGCACACCAAACAACTGGAGAAAAAAAAGAAGAAGAAGAAGTGTAGTATGCAGAGTAGGAAAAGTAGTTTTTTTGTGGATTTTTCTTTTCTTGGCATTATTTTTTTGTTGGTCTTATTGAAATCGTCATCACAACAATGGCAAATGATGGTGGACTGACATCAGGTCTTTTTACTATTTACTTGTATTTACGAGTATATGTAGTAAGATGGTCGTAGAATGACTATGTTTTTACTATAGTTTGCCAATCATATTTACATTTTACTTTTTATTCTGTTGTTATTTTGTCCAAAAGAAGAAGTCTTCTTGTTGTATTTTAATTTAATTTTATGTTTTTAAGTAAAATTATTATATAGTTTGCATAACAAATTGAGAGAATTTATATTGAAATTGTTTGTAGTTGCTGGTGTTGTTGGCATTTTGCCCTTTTTTTAACTTTTTGAGTCTTATTTCCATTTTTGTTAGCTTATGGAGAAACGAATTTAGGGTTTAATTAAATTTTTGCTTAAAACAAATGTATTCGTAGCAATTGTAATATTGCAAATGACATAAAGGTTTAGAAGAAATTAGCATTTTGGAAAATTTATTTGAAAATTAAAATATAATTGTTGTGTACGTGAAGTCTCAAGTGTGCAAAGGCAGACAGATACAAATTTGTATTAAATAGTTTAAATTAATATTATTTTTAAACTATTCTTATAAATTCTATGATTATTATAAAAATCTTAAGAGTTTTGTGTATTTAAATAGTTATTTATTTTCTTAAAATTTCCAAATAATTTTATATTTTTAGCATTTATTTTAGATAGGGATGACCACTGCCATATCAATGTCAGATCCCTACTTGCTTTCATTAATAACACAAGGCAATAAAATGTTTTAAAAATTCAATCAATCGAAAGCAGATCATTAACTACTCAAATTTATGTATATCAAACAAAAAATTGAAATTTTGTGAAATAGAGCGAATTCACTTAATTAGGAATAAATTCGAAAAGAATCAATATATTTTTATGAGTGATATTTCATTTTGCTTCAATTTGTTATTAGAACTCCGAAACTACTGAGCAGATTTAAACGCAATATAACATGAAAATTTGTACATTGCATGGGGAAAATGTTTTAAAAATTCAATCAATCGAAAGCAGAACATTAACTACTTAATTTTATGTATATCAAACAAAAAACTAAAATTTTGTGAAAATGAGCGCATTCATTTAATTGTGAATAAATTCGAAAGGAATCAATGGATATTCATTGTTTATATCTTATTTTGTCCCTATTACATATTGCTTTGTGATAAAGTAATAAATCTGAACACTTTCTGTCGTTTTCGATTTTTCATGATTTTTTAAAACAAAAAAATTTGCTATTTTTACATAAAAAAAATATTTATTGCTTCAATTTGTTATTATAAATCCGAAACTATTGAACCGATTAAAACTTAATATATAAACGGATTAAAGGTTATGTAAATTTAGATTTTCATAAGTTTGTTTTAATAATATTGGACTAACGCCTTATAAGTAATCATTAATTATGTGGAGAAATGTGTAACAAAATTACCAATTTTGCTTAAAAATGTTAAAAATTTGGACCATAATTGTATTAATGCAACCACACTACATCAAAATGGTGTAGTGGTTTAAAAACCCTTTAAAATTTTGTCGCTTTTGTTGCCTTGTGTAATTTATTGTCCTTACTAAAAAAAATCACAAACACGTGTAAAGAAAAAGCCCATCTCATTTTAGCTTATCGCTCCATAAAAAACTCAATTTCTTATTAACTTATTGACATCACACACATGTTTCTCTTTTTGTCCTTATTATAACATCTATAAATAAATTTCATTCCCTTTTATATTTAGCCAACATTAATTTCTCCGTACTTTCTCATACATTTTAGCAATTAGTAACATAAATTACCATAATAAAGCATGACTGAGAGAAATAAAAAAAACAATCCAATGATATAAATGATCAATCGAGCGTAATATTAACAGCAATTTTCACTAGAAATCTCTAAAGCGAAAAATGTTATGGAAAAAAAACTAAATGTTTTGCTAACATTTAAATAAAACAATAAAAAACTAAATATAAATCAAACGCCAACAATAAGGACTAAAAATAATAGTAATAAAACATTATTAAAGGCTGTTAAAGAGAGTACTGCACACACCCACATCGAATACATACAGATATAAAGCAACAAGGACAATGTCCTGTATAAAATAATTTAATGTACAATATATGTATTAGGGTGGTCCTAATTTTTGGGGACTTTTGATGCTATCAAGGTCGAAAATTGTTCTCATTTATCTTAAAATCAGTTATTGTTTGTCTAAAATCCTTACTCGCTTCCACAAATATCTTTTCTATAGAAAATCACTGTTATCGTTTAATTTTCTATAGAAAATTAAAGAAATTGCTAAATTTTCAGTAGAATATTAAAAAATCGAAAAATTTTCTATCGAAAATCAAAATTATCGATAACTTTTCTATAGAAAATCAAAGTTGTCGATTACTTCTATAGAATATCAAAGTTATCGATAACTTTTCTATAGAATATCAAAGTTATCGATAACTTTTCTATAGAATATCAAAGTTATCGATAACTTTTCTATAGAATATCAAAGTTATCGATAACTTTTCTATAGAATATCAAAGTTATCGATAACTTTTCTATAGAATATCAAAGTTATCGATAACTTTTCTATAGAATATCAAAGTTATCGATAACTTTTCTATAGAATATCAAAGTTATCGATAACTTTTCTATAGAATATCAAAGTTATCGATAACTTTTCTATAGAATATCAAAGTTATCGATAACTTTTCTATAGAATATCAAAGTTATCGATAACTTTTCTATAGAATATCAAAGTTATCGATAACTTTTCTATAGAATATCAAAGTTATCGATAACTTTTCTATAGAATATCAAAGTTATCGATAACTTTTCTATAGAATATCAAAGTTATCGATAACTTTTCTATAGAATATCAAAGTTATCGATAACTTTTCTATAGAATATCAAAGTTATCGATAACTTTTCTATAGAATATCAAAGTTATCGATAACTTTTCTATAGAATATCAAAGTTATCGATAACTTTTCTATAGAATATCAAAGTTATCGATAACTTTTCTATAGAATATCAAAGTTATCGATAACTTTTCTATAGAATATCAAAGTTATCGATAACTTATCTATAGAATATCAAAGTTATCGATAACTTTTCTATAGAATATCAAAGTTATCGATAACTTTTCTATAGAATATCAAAGTTATCGATAACTTTTCTATAGAATATCAAAGTTATCGATAACTTTTCTATAGAATATCAAAGTTATCGATAACTTTTCTATAGAATATCAAAGTTATCGATAACTTATCTATAGAATATCAAAGTTATCGATAACTTTTCTATAGAATATCAAAGTTATCGATAACTTTTCTATAGAATATCAAAGTTATCGATAACTTTTCTATAGAATATCAAAGTTATCGATAACTTTTCTATAGAATATCAAAGTTATCGATAACTTATCTATAGAATATCAAAGTTATCGATAACTTTTCTATAGAATATCAAAGTTATCGATAACTTATCTATAGAATATCAAAGTTATCGATAACTTTTCTATAGAATATCAAAGTTATCGATAACTTTTCTATAGAATATCAAAGTTATCGATAACTTTTCTATAGAATATCAAAGTTATCGATAACGTTTCTATAGAATATCAAAGTTATCGATAACTTTTCTATAGAATATCAAAGTTATCGATAACTTTTCTATAGAATATCAAAGTTATCGATAACTTTTCTATAGAATATCAAAGTTATCGATAACTTTTCTATAGAATATCAAAGTTATCGATAACTTTTCTATAGAATATCAAAGTTATCGATAACTTTTCTATAGAATATCAAAGTTATCGATAACTTTTCTATAGAATATCAAAGTTATCGATAACTTTTCTATAGAATATCAAAGTTATCGATAACTTTTCTATAGAATATCAAAGTTATCGATAACTTTTCTATAGAATATCAAAGTTATCGATAACTTTTCTATAGAATATCAAAGTTATCGATAACTTTTCTATAGAATATCAAAGTTATCGATAACTTTTCTATAGAATATCAAAGTTATCGATAACTTTTCTATAGAATATCAAAGTTATCGATAACTTTTCTATAGAATATCAAAGTTATCGATAACTTTTCTATAGAATATCAAAGTTATCGATAACTTTTCTATAGAATATCAAAGTTATCGATAACTTTTCTATAGAATATCAAAGTTATCGATAACTTTTCTATAGAATATCAAAGTTATCGATAACTTTTCTATAGAATATCAAAGTTATCGATAACGTTTATATATGGAAATTTTATTATGTAATATTTTAAGTATACTATAGTGTGCTGGACAATCAATCTGAGGGTTGAGGGTTCGATTCCCGCAAGAGACTCTGGATGTATCTACAGACAAGCAAAAACGCTTCGCAGTTTGTGTTTGTTTCGCAATGTTGGGTATAAAACTGTAAAATCAAAGCCACCTTACTATGCATGTTTCTACTGCAGTTGCCGGTTGCTATAGTTTTTTTGTTCATCGTTTGAATTTATAAAAGCATCCGGATATTTTGTTAAAATCACACGACCCACTAAACTAAAATAATAATAGGAATGCAACCAAAAACAAAACGAAAATTCATTTATTTTATTTCTCATTTTTAGCAATATGTGTAGGTGTGACTAATTCAATTACGCCCTAGAACATTTTTTGCTTTCTTTTTTCCCTTTTGTTATTGACATTTTTCAATACATTCTACTGAATTATTTACACTCGTTTATATGTAGAAAGAACAAATTTGCAGCGGGCTAAAAAAAAATATTGTTTGGTGGTTAATTTTTTGCACATATATAGGTAAACATCCGTTTTACACATACACATACACTTACAATCAATTGTGTATATGTATTTATTTTAGATACACAGCTATCTATTCTACGATGTATGGATAATGTGTACAAATGTACATATATGTGTAAGGACATCATGTCCTTTATTTGTAATAAATGTTTGACATTTTTCCAATTATATTCACGGTTATATAGGCATACTCAACTCAATAGGCATACATATTAACTAACATAGAAACCCTTTGGAATATTTCAGATATCAGCTAAACTTTTTAGCAGAGTCCTTAAAGAAAGCCTTACTACAGGCTCAATTGTAAAACGTATGTTAAAATTTTTTCGGGATTTCGTACAGCTGAAAGTTAGTGAAATGTTTGAAAAAGTCTGGAAATATCCTCAGCATAAAAACATTTAAATTTTCTCTATTTCACAAATTTCCAATTGGGTTTCATTGTGTCAACTTTTTCCTCGTTATTATTGCTGTTGTTCAAATTAAATAATTGTCATGTTTAACATGATGTTTTTGTTGTTTTTATTTTTTGCTTTGATTTAAAAAAAACAGTAATGTATTACTGCATGTTTCCAGGACATTGATTTTGCTTAATTTTAGACCAAATATGCACAGGAAATATATATGTAGGTACATATTATTTAAACGTTTTAAATTTGAAATATTTATTTTAATTATAAAAATTACTGCAGGTGCACAAAGGGGAAGTTTGGCAATTATTTCATTAAATTACAGAATAACCCATAAGAGAGAGTACGATTTTTTAAGAGATTTTTTCAAATGTTTAGCATTTATTTTGAAAATTTTTTATAATATAAATTTATTTATGTACTGGCTATTGTTAGCTATGACTTTTTCCCATCTTTCTATGCATATGGATTTCGAGCCAAAAGAACTGCTCATGTTTTGAGGCCAAGAACGAATCAGGGCAATATCGAATACTCTGTTTTAAAGTGAAGCATATCCCAGAGAGAGAGAGAGAGAGAGAGAAAGAGATCAACATCGCTCGAAATAGTAGTCAGACGGGGCACGATTTGGACTATAAAGCGGTAGAGTCAAAACATCAACCACTTCATTCTAAATACATTTGAACAGGTATTGTAACATGAGGCCGATCGTTGTTCGCCCACTATTCGCTTCCAATGAGTATGTTGCGTTATGTATAGGTTCCCTGTGGTGGTCTGCCCAGATTTCAGATAATAGATAGGGCCTTTTTGGTCCCACCAAATACATAGCTTTAACTTAGTGCCATGGATATTTGGCTTTGGTGTCGATACGGCTGGTTGGCCGGACTTTATATACAAAATCTTACGCCTCGTAACGGATCCATTTTTTATCGCAAGTAATAACTAGGTGCAAAAACTATTTTCTTTTATAAGGTTCAAACAACATTTCGAATATGCAAAATCGTGTTTAAAGGTTTCTCAGCTTCAATTCGTAGGTTACCCAATTTCTCTGCTTTTGGTTGAATCCTGCAGCTTACATACGTTTTGAAATTGCTGACTGAGTATCTCCCAATGATTTTGCAAGTTCTTGTAGAGTTTGAGTAGTGTAGTGCCTCCAATTTTTGGTCTTCAAACTTTTTTGCCTGGGCTGGGCGATCTTTGTCTTCCATGTCAAAAACATCACTTCTGAACCGCATAAACCATATCTCAAAGTAAAGAAGTAAAGCACAAAATTCAACATTTTCGAGAGTAGAGAAACTTGAAATATTTATAATAAAGAGAAGGTAAAAAATCTTATACATAAAAATTCCAGCCAAAACATATCCCTGGTTCAACATTTTTTTTTTTTACGTTAGCTATACCAGATATTTTATTTTATAAATCTTTCATTTACAACTGTTATTATGTGAAAAAACAATGAAAACTTTTTAAAAAAAAAATAGAATATGGACTTTCAAAAAAATAGCAAATGATTTGAAGGTTTCAAAAGTATTTAAACAGTATAAAGTAGACTTGAGCATTGAAAGAAAACCAGGATAATAAAGAAAAAAGGTCCAACAGATATCTGTAAGGTTAAAGAATTCGAACAACTCTTTCGTAGAGCACCGAACACTTCTATTAGAAAAGCAGCTCGTAATGTTAAACGAGGAGGTACTTTTTCGCACATATCAAGTTTTTGGAAAAATTAGTTTTATTATAATAATTTATAATATTTTATATGAATGTTTTTAATCCTGATCTAATATATAAACAAATTAAACATTGAAATGAAATAATTATTTTTTTCGTTTTATACTAGTGTTTTATACGTTTTGTTAAGCACAAATTTTTTTAGAAATCATTTACTTAGTAAAAAAAAAATTTAAAAAATGTTTCTGACTTGATTGTTTCTAGAAGATTTCAACACAAATATTATAAAAATATAAAAACCAATTTTTGAAAAGATACGAAAAAGTACCTTTTGTTCTGCGGCTCCTCAAATGTTCTGATTTATTTTGTGCGCAGTGCCAAAACTAATGCAGGATTGAAGTTATATAAAGTTCAGGAACTTAAAAGTAAAAGAACGACCGAAAAATTGAGGTCGCAAAAACTTTTCACAACTTCAGGGTTAAGATTTTTATTCAGGATAATACCAGACAGAAAAGCAAGCTAAATTCCCCCAGAAATTTTTTGTGTGACAAGCCACTTGCAGTTGTGGCAAAAGATCATTTGTGATATCAAAAATCCATTTTTTAGTGAAAAATCATTTTTCTAATGAAAAATCATTTTTCTAATGAAAAATCCATTTTCAAGTGAAAAATCCATTTTTTAGTGAAAAATCAATTTTTTAGTGAAAAATTAATTTTTTAGTGAAAAATACATTTTTTAGTGAAAAATACATTTTTTAGTGAAAAATTAATTTTCTATTGAAAAATCCAATTTTTAGTGAAAAATCAATTTTCTAATGAAAAATCAATTTTCTGGTGAAAAATCCATTTTTTAATGAAAAATAAATTTTCTAATGAAAAATTAATTTTCTATTGGAAAATCCAATTTTTAGTAAAAAATCGATTTTGTAATGAAAAATCTATTTTCTATTAAAAAATCAATTATTTAGTGAAAATTCCATTTTGTAATGAAAAATCAATTTTGTAGTGAAAAATCCATTTTCTAGTGAAAAATCCATCCTTTAGTAAAAAATCCATTTTCTAATGAAAAATCAATTTTTTAGTGAAAAATTAATTGTCTCTATTGAAAAATCCAATTTTTAATGAAAAATCCAATTTTTAATGAAAAACCAATTTTCTAATGAAAAATAAATTTTCTGGTGAAAAATCCATTTTTGAGTGAAAAATCCATTTTCTAATGAAAAATCCATTTTTTAGTGAAAAATACATTTTCTAGTGAAAAATCCATTTTCTAATGTAAAATCCATTTTCTAATGAAAAATAAATTTTCTAATAAAAAATACATTTTTTTTTGAATAAAATTAATTTTTAGTGAAAAAAATTTTTTTTTTTAAGTCATTTTTTGATGAAAAATCTCTACTAGGATTCTATGAACCTAAAAGTTCCAAATTTATGAACGCGCATAACGTAATTTAAATTGTTAAATGTTTGGTTAATAAAAGTTTACTTAAGCTCACTTAAACAATCGTAAATGCAAAAAAAAAGCGACAAAGCACGCTCATTGGTCAGTTCTTGTTTAACTGGCAAAAGCAACATCAAAGCAAAGTTAAACACATGGTACATGAAAACATGAGAAGTGCATAGTAAGCACTATTTGCCTTTAGAGAATTTTTTTACAATGTGTGTGATTTGCATGCATTATTTTAAAGTATAATAAATAATTGGATATAAAGTGTTATATATCAATGGAAAGGTAATTAAATGTAGTTATCAAAACTTTTAATATTTGGGAAACTTCTTAATAGTTATTAGCTGAAAATTAATAAAATGTAAAATAATTATTTTGTAGTGAAATAAATATTTCGATGTTGGAAAATTTTCATTTTATAATTTTTTAGTTTCGACTTTTGATAACACATCAATTAGCTGCAATGACGTTTAAACGTTAAATGAATAAGTTAAGTTTAATTGAACAATTTTCTTTAAATAATAACCTTAAATAACATAAATTTTTGTAAATGTAACATTTTGCAGAAAATGATTTTAAATTGCGACATTTTTTAAAATTTTTAGCTTTTATTTTGAAAAATTTGTACAATATACATAAATTTATTCAAAGTATTAGCTATTGATAGCTATGAACTTTTCCCATCTTTCTGACAACATATGGAATCCGAGCCAAAAGAACTGCTCATCCAACATGGTCCAGTTGGGAAGTTTCCTTTTCTTGAAGAAGTTCTGATAACACTACTCTCAAGTGACCTGTAACAGTATAGTAAAATTTTAGATTTTTATGTCTTTTTCAAAAATGTATTACCTTTTTAATGAAAAATATCGTTATAGTGCACATTTTAATGCAATTTAATACCATTTTGTACTCCCTTATTTAATAAACTATTTTCTATAATGACTTAATTTTTTCCTATAGTAATTTTCATATCACTTGAAGCATATGCTTGACTTCTCTCTAAATTATATGTTCTAAACCTGGCATTAAAAGTTAAATTTTTAATTGTTGTTCCACATAAAAAATTCTACATAAATATAACCTGAATATGCAGCAAGAACTGTAGTCATTGTCTTTTCGGAAAAAGAAAAAAAAAATTACTGCACACCTATAGTAGACCAACTAAAAACACAATTACATTGCAGTAAAAGTGGCAAAGAGCATACAAAAAATCTAACTAAAAGACTAAAATTACCAGCAATAATTTCGTTTTGTTTCTTTTTTTTGTGCAACCAAACTAACGTAACTAAATACAGGACTAACTCACACATTCAGCAAAAGTCAGTTTTTTTTTGTTGTTTTACTATTTCTAATGAAATTTCAAATTCGTAAAGGATTGGGTGTGTGTGTGTTTGTAGGTGAATAAGTATGTGTGCGTGAAAGTGTAACAAAAGCCAACTAGGATAATAGGTGAAATGTACATCCAAAAAAAAAAAAATACAAACAAAAAGCCTACCGAGTAAAGAATCTAAACTAAAAGTGACACAAATTTACATGGATATAAAATACAGTGTAATCTAGGTATAAGTGCTAGTATTTCAGTATATACGTATGTATATAAAACTACAAAGGTTTTCAGCATGAGTAGTTTAGCAAATAAATACCTAAAATGACCTAAATTCCTTTTTGAATAACAATTTTCCTAAAAAAAAAATAACACAATGCTAAGTTTTATATCTATTGTGATGCATGCGAATGATTGTTTGTTTTTACTCTTTAGCTTGTTTAAATCCTTGGAGGAATTTAAAGCTCTGGGAAATTTTAATTGAATAATTGTAGGCCAGACTTTTTAATATGGAATAGTACAGAAATGTTTATTAAAACTTAACTATTTTATTTTAAAAAAAATTTAAGTAAAATTGTTAATTTTTTTAGACGTTTCCACACATAACTAATGATAACTCAAAAAGGGTTAGGCCGATATTATTAAAATAAACTTAGAAAAATTTAAATTTACATAATCCATTTATATATTTCGTTTCAATCGGTTCAGCAGTTTCGGAGTTATAATAACAAACTTGAAGCAAACATTTTTTAAACTTTAACTTTTTTGTTTTAAAAAAATCATGAAAAATCAAAAACGGAAGAAATTGTTCAGATTTATTGCTTTATCGAAAAGCCACATGTAATAGAAACAAAATGTGGTATTGTTATAAAAAGCGATGGATTATTTTTGATTTTATTCAAAATTAAGTGAAATCGCTTATTATCACAAAATTTTAGTTTTTTGTTTGATATACATAAAATTTAGTAGTTAATGTTCTTCTTTCGATTGATTGAATTTTGAAAACATTCTATAGAAACATGCTATGTAAAAATGTTCGCATATTTATTGCTTTCAATCGGTTCAGTAGTTTCAGAGTTATAAAAACAAATTTGAAGCTAAAAATATATTTTACGTGAAAATAGCAAATTTTTTGTTTTAAAAAAATCATGAAAAATCGAAAAAGGCAGAAATTGTTGAGATTTATTGCTTTGTCGCAATGTCTCATGTAATGGGAATAAAACAAGATATTGACGATAAATATAGATTGACTCTTTTCGATTTTATTCACAATTAAGTGAATTCGCTCATTTTCACAAACTTTTAGTTTTTCGTTTAATATACATAAAATTTAGTAGTTAATGTTCTTCTTTTGATTGAAAAAATTTTGAAAACATTTTCCACATGCTATGTACAAATTTTCAGTTATATATTGCGTTTCAATCGGTTCAGTAGTTTCGGAGTTATAATAACAAATTTGATGCAAAAAATATATTTTTTACGTAAAAATAGCAAATTTTTTTATTTTAAAAAAATCATGAAAAATCAAAACCGGCAGAAATTGTTTAAATTTATTACTTTATCGCAAAGCCACATGTAACAGAAAGAAAATGTGATATTGATTATAAAAATCGATGAATTATTTTCGATTGTATTTAAAATTAAGTGAATTCGCTCATTTTCACAAAATTTTAGTTTTTTGTTCGATATACATAAAATTGAGTAGTTAATGTTCTTCTTTCGATTAATAAAATTTTGAAAACATTTTCCCCAAGCTATGTACAATTTTATACATATACATTACGTTTCAATCGGTTCAGTAGTTTCGGAGTTATAATAACAAATTTGAAGCAAAAAATATATTTTTTACGAGAAAATAGCTAATTTATTTGTTTTAAAACAATCATGAAAAATCAAAAAACGGAAGAAATTGTTCAGATTTATTACCTTATGGTAAAGCCACATGTAATAGGAACAAAATGAGATATCGGTCATAAAAATGTATGAATTCTTTTCGAATTTATTTACAATTAAGTGAATTCGCTCATTTTCACAAAATTTTAGTTTTTTGTTTGATAAACATAAAATTGGGGTGTTAATGTTCTTGTTTCGATTGATTAAATTTTTAAGGCATTTTCCTCATGCTATGTGCAAAAATTTCACATATATAGTGCGTTTCAAGCGGCTCAGTACTTTCGGAGTTATGATAACAAATTTGAATCTAAAAATATATTTTTTAAGTGAAAATAGCTAATTTTTTGTTTAAAAAAAATCATGAAAAATCGAAAACGGCAGAAATTGTTCAGATTTATTGCTTCGTCGCAAAGCCACAGTGATAGGAACAAAATGAGAAATTGATCATAAAATTGACGGATTCTTTTCGAATTTATTTACAATTAAGTGAATTCGTTCATTTTCTCAAAATTTTAGTTTTTTGTTCGATATACATAAAATTGAGTAGTTAATGTTCTTCATTCGATTGCTTGAACTTTGAAAACATTTTTCCTATGCTATGTACAAATTTTCATGCCTTATATTTATATTGCCTTTCAATCCGTTCAGTAGTTTCGGAGTTATAATAACAAATTTGAGGCAAAAAATATATTTTTTACTTGAAAATAGCAAATTTGTTGTTTTAAAAAATCATGAAAAATCGAAAACGACAGGAATTGTTCAGGTTTATTGATTATCACAAAGCCACATGTAATGGAAACAAAATAAGATATCGATCATAAAAATCTATGAATTTTTTTTGAATTTATTTACAATTAAGTGAATTCGCTCATTTTCACAAAATTGTATGTGCTTTCAAGTGTGTAATTTGAGTGGAAATTTTGCTATTGTTATAATTTTTCTAAGTTTATTTTAATATTATAGGACTAACCCTTTTTGAGTTACCATTAATTATGTGGAGAAACGTCTAACAAAATTTATAATTTTACTTTAAAATTTAAAAAAAAAATCTCCATAGAATTGAAAAATTTGTACTTAGGTAGCCATGATGCATCAAATCTATATAGTGGTTAGTCAAACTTTTTTTTGCTGTTGAGTTGTGTTATTGGCTTTTGATACCAAAAAATTCGAGTTAGTGTTTTGGGTCTTTGGGATGTTTCAATAAAAACTTTGTATTTAATGTTCTAATATCATTCTGATGGTAACAATATGACAACAAATATAATGAACTTAAGTGGCAAAATTGTGTTTTGTTTTGGCGAAATGAGTTCCTAATGATAAAAATAATTTATAAAATAGTTTTTGTTATTTGTCCCAATTGTTGTCGATTATAAAGACTTGACATATAATTTATAGTTAATAGAAGTAATTATTGAAATTACATTAATTATATATCGTCAGAAACACTTCATTAGTTTTAAACAGACAAGTTTGAATTATTTATAAATACATAGCCCAGCAGTTCTGGGTGACTGCAGCGAACTAGTGTTCTTTCCCATTATTTGGGATCACCATATATGTATATATGGGGTATTTCATGCCAAGTGAACCAACATTCCAATCGATGTCTTCAGGTCGTGGATAGTAATTCACAAATGGTATTGTAAAGAATACCATTTTTGGTATTTTCGCTCCAATTTTAAGGAATTTCTGGATTCCCTTTGACATTTTAACAAGTTCGGTCGAGAAATCTCTGAGTTCGAGTGGGCATTTTGAAATTACATATTACCTATTTTGTCCGTGTAACTTATTACCAGGGAAACCAAAATATGCAAATGCATGTTTTTTCTGGTGAGTCTAATGGGCACATTGATAAGATATTTACACGTTTCAGAACTATTTAAGAATTTTGGCATCGATTTGTTAGTGCATATTTTTGCATATTTTACCCTTAAATGCATATTTTTGCATATATTTGTTTTAGGAGCATATTTATGTCATATTTTTGCGTTGTAGGGCATATTTTACTGTTTAATAGCATATTTTGACTTTATCAAAAACAAATTTTGTTTACTTATTTCTCGCTGTTGTGTTACAGGTTTAAAATTCAAAATTGAAAAATATACGGCTTTTTTATATAAAATAAGCACTATTTTAATAATAGCGCCATCTTAATATAAAATTTTAGTTCTAATTCAAACTTAACCGTTCTAAGTGTAGAAATAATTGTAGAAATATTATCTTTTAAATTTGCTCCTATAACATCAATTGATGTCGAAAGAACATTTTCTATGTATAAAAATGTTTTCAGATCCAACAGACGATTTCTATTTGAAAATTTAAGTCAACATTTGGTAATTTATTGCAATAATAACCTTAATTGAAGAAGTGACTTTATATTTATATAAAATATCATCAAAAGATACCCCTCGAGGCCTTTGCATAACTTAAGTTCCTATTGTTTTTATGTTGTATTTATTTTTTTTTATACTTGTTTTAGTTCTGGTTATTTTTGTTTATTTTATGTTACTTTACTTTTTTAGAAATAAATTGTATTGATTTTTTTAAATAAAAAAGTATGTTTTTTGTTTAAAAATTATGTAAAAGTTTGTTTTTTTAAGAGCATATTTTTAAATTTTAAGAGCATATTTAAAAACGCTTTTTTTAGATCATATTTCCAGTTTCCCTGCTTATTACCTATTGTTCTTAGCAAATAGTATCCCAAATAGTTAATCTTCAATATTTCGAAAAAAAAAATAAAAATTTTGGATTTTTTTTTCCAAAATCAAAAACTTTTTGGACTTTTTTCTCAAAAGAAAGCTATTTTCCTTGAAGACATTTTTGGTCGCTTAGTGGGATGAGAGCTGGTCACATGTTTCAATACATGTTAAAAAGTACTTAGAATGAACTCCGCTTTACATTACAGAACGTACCCCGTCTGACTACTTATTATTTTGATCGATGCAGAAGGCTCTCTCTGAGATACGCTTCAATTCAAACCAGAGTATCCGAAATTGGAAATGGAATCCATATGTTGCCAGAAAGATGGGAAAAGGTCACAGCATACAATTTGAATAAATTATTATTATGCAAATGTTTCAAAATAAAAGTTAAAAATTTAAAAAAACCCCTCATTTTTAAGTCATACACCCAATTTTTTCTGAAAATTTTTACATTTACAAAATTTTATGTTATTTAAGCTGTTTCTCTTTGCCCTGTTGCACGAGAACTGACCAATGAGCATGCTATTTCGTTTTTGTTGTTTGTTTAAAGTGAGCTTAAGTAAATTAAATTTAACAATTTTGATTGACGTTATTATGTTCCTTATTTTGCAACTGTTAAGTTCATGAGTCCATGGTAGAGATTTTTTATTAGAAAAAGATCGATTTTTGAAAAAAAAAAATATTTTTTTTTAAAAAAAAACCGGTTTGTCGGTTAATCGAAAATTGGCCGTTTTTAAAAAACCGATTTTTCGGTTAACCGCCATCGAAAAAACCGGTTAACCGTCATATATGTGTAGAAAACAAAAAATGTTCAATAAAGTATATACAGCTTTAAAATTTGTAGTTTTTAGTAGTCAGGAATGGTTAATATTAAATAACTATAAAATTTTTATCTTATTATTATTATCTCAGTCAAATAGAATTGAGTATAAATATGTTACTAAATATATAAAACTTGTTTTAATTATTGGTTTATTCATTAAATTTAAACGAAAAAATGTAAATAAATTTGTTAATTAAATATTTGATAATTTTGAAATTTGTTATCATCTCGACTTTCTGATATGAAATAGAAAATGTTACAAGTCTCAAAAAGGGACCTATATGATTATTTGTCATTATAAATCATACCAAATAATTAATAAAACTCTATTATCAGATTTCAAAAATATTTCAAATCATGGATCTTAGAACGTTTTTTGTCTCTCCTGTAACATTTCTGAAAAGCTAACGAAATGATTAATAAATTAAAATTTTGAAAAACATACTAAATTTTAAATTTTTTGAAAAACGTTATATATTTCAAATTCAATTTAACGGTTGGTAAAATCATCACTAAGTTTTTAATGAATCATTATTAAGATTTAGCATAACTTCTAGAATTATGCGGAATTTAATTTTTAATAAACATTATGTGCAATATGCAATTTATTCTGAAAAAGTTTTTCACTAAACTCATCGTCCTCTACTATTTAGAATCATTGTAAATCTTAAAAATATTAATCTAAAGAGGTTTGTATTGTAAATCACCAGTTTAGGTTTCAAATCAGACCAATAATGTGTATACAAAGAATATAAAATATGCACAAAAACATGAGATTTATTAATTTTATTCCCAAATTTTAAAAACCGGTTAACCGAGTGATAGAAACCAGATAAACCGGTTAACCAAAAATCAACATTTCAAATTAGCCGGTTCGCAAAAAACCGAGATTTCGAAGAAAAACGGGTTTTTCGGTTAACCGGTTTATAAACACTAATTTGAAAATTGATTTTTCAATAGAAAAATAATTTTTCACAAAAAAAAATTGATTTTTCTCTAAAAAATTTATTTTCACTAAAAAAATTGATTTTTGACTAAAAAAAATGATTTTTCACTAAAAAATTTAGTATTCAATACAAAATAGACTTTTTTGCTACAAAATGGACTTTTCACAAAAAAATTGATTTTTCACTAAAAAAAATTGATTTTTCACTAAAAAAAATTAATTTTTCACTAAAAAAAATTAATTTTTTACTAAAACTTAATTTTTCACTAAAAAAATTAGTTTCTATTTATTTTTCACTAAAACATTGTTTTTTTATTAGAAAATTGATTTTTCATTAGGAAATTTATTGACAAAAACACTGGGCACATGTAAAACAACACTCGGCAATACCTATTAAACCTCCGTTACTCGCAACTGAACCAGCTGATACAGGCAACATTTTTTTTATTGTAAATTATTTTAAACACTCTAAGTTTTAAGCTATTTTTTTATTAAAAAAATATATTTACACTGCAATTTTATTATTCTTTTAAGTACTTTGAATTTAATACTATTTTTATGTTTTCGAAATAAAAAGTGAAGAGATTATTTTCAAACCCCCCTTTCTTTTATTGATATTAATTTGATACATTGCGACTAGTCTCAATTGAAAATGATTGCATCTAACGGAGGGTTAAAAACTATTTAGAATGAAGTGGTTTAGAAGTTTCGCCTTACCCTCATTATAGTCCAGACCTTGCACTGCCCGACTAATATTTGTTTCGATCGATGAAGTACGCTCTCTCTGCGCTTCACTTCAAAACAGAGTGTCCGAAATTGGCTTGATTCGTTCTTGTCCTTAAAAGATGAGCAGCTATTTTGGCGCAGAATCCTTATGTTGCCGTCATAGCTAACAATGGCCAGTAATTTAAGTCATACACCCAATAATAAGACAAAAAGGGACAGTAAATTGTCTCTTTATGTAAAAAAAAAATAAACATACTACACTTCAGATTACAAAAGGACACTAAGTGACAATTGACTTTCCAATAGATTACTTCTGGTGGGTAAAGTAACTACTGTCCAAAGTTCAGTACAAAAAGGGTTAAAAAGATTAAACTCTTGAATACTTAGAGATTCTAAAGGGAAAATTGACTTGTTTTATATTTGCATTTCCAATAGCAAATGACCCAAAACTAAATAAATTGAAGTCATCCAAGTAATCTGATATTTGTGAAAATGACGGTCTATTGTGAATACCTTGTCTACTTGTAAAACTGCTGGGGTTAATGTACAATACAATATATAACCTTAATTTATGTGTATTTGTTTAAGAGATAATTACATAATATTTTACTCATAACTAGTCTATAAATTAAATAAACTAGTTTCATGTGTTCATAATGCAAAATAATCATTATCATTATAATAAGAGTTAATATTAGAAAACAAATACTCATATCTAATGAATAATGCATATAAGTTTCTATATATATAAATATAAGTAAGAAACTACATACTATGAATATACGATTATATACAACACATTTATTATTATACTATATATGATGTATTATTATTATTATTATTATTATTATTATTATTTTGCTTATAGAAATCTCATTCAGGCATTTAGCCAACTCAGCTTTAAAATCGATAAACTATCAAGTGACAACATCAATAATACGATTAACATCAATGCACAACAATATTGGCAACACACAGCAACATTAATAGCAACAAGCAACAGCAGCAACAACAGCCAAACAAAGCAGCAGCAAAACAAACATGCATGAAACCGAAAAGCCTATTATAACACACTCAAATGCAAACAATTATGTATGAGATGATGTTGCAAGCACACTTGCTTACACACATATGTTTGAATAAAAGTAGATGTTGCTGCCTAATGCTGAAAGTGGTTGGGAGGGGGGGTGTAAATATGAAAATGTAGTACATACTATATTTCGAAGGACTATGTTCAATAGCATCTATCTCAGATTTTAAAGAAAATTAGTTTGTGATGGCACAATATAATTGATGGAATATTATTTTAATTTATGTAATTTATATATATTAAAATAAAAAAGTTAAATATTTTTATAACCAAAATTAGAATTTTTTAAAATTTTTTTTTTTTTTAATTTTCATTTAAATTTTTTAAATTTTTTTTTTTTTAATTTCTTAGTAAAAAAATTTTTTTGTGAGAAAAAAATTGGGGTTAAAGAATATTATTCCCGATTTTGACCCATTGTAGGTCCAACTTAAAATGGCGTAATATAGTCGTTGCAAATACTGTTGAAATAAATATCATTAGATATCCACTTTGTCTTTATTAATGACTTAGTAGTCCAGATATAGATCAAAAATTGCTACAAAATCCAGGTCGCCCTTGTTTTTTCCTTATATCTTAGGCATTTATGGGCCGATTTTCGCGATATTGATGTATAAAGCATGTACGTAGCTTATTTGTGTACTATTTCAACATACAGACGGAAAGATGGACATATATATATCGACTCCGCTATCTATAGCGATCCAGATATATACTTTTTGAAAAAGTAGAAAAGTATAAATAAAAGTATATATAAAAGTGTATATATATATATCAGGGGTATCAAAACATGCTAAAGTTGTCCAAAGTAAAATTTTTAATTAAAATTAAATTTAAAATGTATTTTCTAAGATAGACTATTTTGAATATATTCCCTCCATACACATTAATAAGGACCCATTTTTTGTGAAGCTAAAAAACAACTGTTCACATCCCATAATAAACTGAAAGTTTACTTCATTTTAAGATGACAATACGATCAAAACATTATTTGGCCATGCGACAAAAATCAGATTTTGTTTTGGGTCCAACCTACTATATACCATATATAAATCAGTTATTATGGAATTAAATTGAGTTAAAGGAATTAAATCATTCTAAAACAATTGCTGTCACAGATTTCCACGAAAAGAAATAATCCTTTTAAAAGTACTGCCAATAGTTTCAGCCTCCATTTCTGTAAAGTGATGTAACAGCAATAACAATAATAACAAAATTGTATATATATTTTTTAAAGAGTGTGACATAAAAAATTGCGTACAGTACCACTAAAATAATATATAGAGCTTTAAATATTTAAAAATTTTAATATTAGTCTTGTGAGCATAACCTATTAACCCTTTCGCTACATTGTATTTGTATGGATACAATACACTTTTTGGGAATTTAAAAATCTCCAACCAAAAAAAAATTTCAGATTTCCCCATGTTATGTATTTTAAGTTCTTAGGAAGATTTTTCAATAATTTTCTTTAAAGTTTTCATTTCTTTAACTAAAAAAATATTACAATTTCAATTAAATAAAAAATACCTTACTGGATTCATTATGAAAAACATGGAAAAACCGTATAAGAATATTTATAAAAACATCAAATGTATGGAAAAGATTTTAATTTATTATGTTGCAAAAAAAAAATTAGCATATCTCTTCAGGATCGGACCGAAAATGTATTTTTGAATTTAACCCAAAAAAGCATATTTATGGTCAACAATTTGAAAAATCGAATATTGATTGGAATTCTAGAGACCAAATCCTGCAACAAATTTATTTATGAGGCTTCCCAATAAAAACTTGCAGCAAGGCGGTCAAGGTTATGGTTGTCAATTATTCGAGAAAATAGTTTTCTATAAAAGAAAAAATATGTGGACTTTTTTGGGAAAAAACGTAAAAATACTGCCCATTTTACAAGTTCCAACTTTGGATGAGTATAACTTTTAATAGGGAGGAGGCAACAGTAGAATTTTATTGCAAATATAGCTGATATTTTAAAAATTAATTTCGAACCTCCGTTTTTTTAGATATGGGGGGCCTACCATATCTAAAAAACCGTAAAATAATCGAGCAATATTAAAAAAAATAAATCAATAAACATGAATATCTCTTCAACTAATAGAGATAACATACACATGTAAGCGTATTTTTTGAAGATCTTCTCAATGACTATTTATATTTATAATTTCATTCGGATCATAAATGGATTTTTTGCGATTTTTTTTTAAATTTGAGACCCGAGGTGACGACGCTGGCCCCCATTTGTGCTGAACAGACTCCAGCCATGTGTAATTTCGTAACAATATCTCAATATCTGTAAATTTGTATAAAAAGTTACGCAAAAGTTATTAAACTTTTTCGAAAAAAGTTCGAAAAAATTTACCTTATAAATAATAACTGTACAAACACTTTTTTGTGTTTATGAAAAATTGAATAACTTTTAGAATTTTAATCCGATTTGAATAATTAAAACCATGTTTTGTTAAGAACATAATTTCCTTTATACATTGGCATAAACTTTTGTAAGCTTTCACATCAAAATAAGCAACGAAAAACGACTAAAATCAAAAAAGTGAAAACTGTTTTTTTAGAATAACTTCTGAATTTGAACATAATTTGTAATGTACTCAGCAAGTCCTATAACCCACGCTGCGTAATTTTCCAAGTTTTTCTCCATCGCAGCACCGTGTAATATTTGGCTAGAATTTGACCCAAAACACTTGCAGCTTTTGGAAAACACTCGGTGCAGCATTTCATGTTTCACAGCCATAGATTGTCTTCACGTTTGTGTTGAATACATTAAGCTTCACTCAACTAGAAAGAGTTCGAGAGCTCCAGACAGATTTCAGCATACCAAAGGATTGTCTGGCATTTGTTACGCGATTTTCAATGCCCTCCTTAGAGCCACCAGTATTTGTTATAATGCCACCCAAGTAGCTGATAGAGTCAACATTGTTTAGTTCAAGGTGTTTAATGCAGAATTGTTCATGTCTCGTTTCATTAACGCGTAATGTTTATGGTTTGCTAATATACATCCTCAGAATTCATCTTAGTCATAATACAAATATCGCCTGCGTAATCTAGGTCGCTTAGGCATCCATTCAGACCATATCTTATACTATTGCCATTCTACATTGTCCTAGCCATAATGGTATCGAGAACAATGTTGAATAGAGGTGGTGATAAGACACAACCTTGGCGCACTCCAATACCTACTGAAATTTTCCTCTCATGCTGAATACGGCAAATTGCATTATCACACAGGCTTTTAATAAGAGAAATGAGTTTCGCTGGAACACGTTTACATATTAGCATACTCCATATGGAAAATCGGTCCACAAATGGCTGATATATGAGGAAAAAACCAAGACAACCTCGATTTTTGACCTATTTTTGACCTATATCTGGATTACTAAGGCATTAATATAGACAATATGGATATCTTATGATAGATATTTCAAAGACATTTGCAACGTATATAAGACCATAGTAAGTTGGACCTACAATGGGTCAAAATCGGAAAAAAAAATTTTAACCCGAATTTTTTTTTTCAAAAAAAAAAAATTTTACAAATTTAAAATAACAATCGAAAATTTTTTTTTTCCAAAAAATTAAAAAATTAAATTTTGTTTACCTAAAAATATTTAAAATTTAAAATTTTAAGGTTTAATTTGCTGAAGGGTATATAAGATTCGGCACAGCCGAATATAGCACTCTTACTTGTTTTAAAAAATATTGTAAAAATTAAACATGAACATATTTAGGGGGCTACAAATTTGTTTATTAAATTAGTTAAGACTTCACTTATAATATTGTTTACAAAAAAATTCATCTGTACTTTACTTTTTTTTTACTTAGTTTTCGAGACTAACAGCCATTTTAAGGTATTTTCCTATAAACGCACTTTCATTTATGGGCCACTGTAGCATTATTAATAATGTGTGGATGATCCTTTGTTATGGATTGTTTCAAAAATACGGTCTGGCATTGATTCCACTAATTTTTTAAGCAGATTGGAATCAATTTCCTCCCAGACTTGTTTAATTCTTAGCTTCAGCTCTGTCACAGTCATTATGCTTTCATTCTGGGTATTATTTGCATAAACTTTACGGGCCATGTATCCCCACAAGTTCTCCATTAGGTTTAAGTCCAGACTATAAGCCGGCCAGTCCAACAGAGGAATGCTATGTTAATTAAACCAAGATTGAAACATGGATTGTAGCATTATCTTGTTGGAATATGCAACATATACACTTTTAAGTATGTTATTGTCCACCAATTTTGATGAAACTTATATGGTTTAAAAGCTTATTTTCTCTAGATGTGCACAATATAAAAAAATATTTAAAAATTCTTTCCATAAAAGTGGTAAAAAGCGTTTTAAATTAGCTTGAAAAACAACAACAACATGTTTATGCACATCTAAATATATACACGTGCATTTTTGCGTATAAACAAAAGTAACTGTATAATTTCGTTATTAGTGGTCGAATTTTGACCACCAGGCGATCCTAGTAACACTAAAACGCCACCGAAGTAAAATAATTAAATAAAGGTTGTTGGCTTGACTAATGCGCCATCTCACCACCACAGGCGCTGCAATCTGCACTAATAACAAACATAACGCGCAATGGCAGAGTTGTCAATTAAAAAAAGCTTTTCTTCTCCTTTCACCACCTTTTCTTCTACTCTCTATCCCCTTTCCAAAGAAAGTAACACAATTATATATATGCATATTAATTGCCTTCTCTTTTTAAAAAAAAAAAAAAAAAAAAAAAAAAAAAATTCGCACTACACTTTTCGAACGATCGATTTTACGTCCAATTTATCTATTGGAAAATCCTTGGTCGTGAAAAAAATTAATTTGAATTTTTTCTTTATCGGACAAAAAAGTTCCATGGGCATCTTTAAAAGTGATGAAATTTATTGATTCAAATAGAAAATGTTGCAGTAAATTGAGATGTTACTATTAGAAACGTACCTTTGGTTGAAAAAAAACTAAAATTGATAATATTTTATTTTTAGTAACTTTTTTAAAAATAATTTCACGTATGCGTTTATACGAATCTTCCACTTAAAATAGCACCAAGAACATTTGATCGCATTATTAAGGCAAACAACAAGAATAAGAAATAAAACTTGTTTACTTTCAAAAAGTACCGTTAAGTCTCTCATTAAAAAATTTAAATTTAGCTTTTGGATGAGAACAACAAAGATATAACAAAAATACAGAAAAAAATTAAGTGCGATTATAGGAATATGCAGCAGTGTACAAAACAAAGATACAGTGGTGATCGCTGTTCATCAGATTGCTCCGTTATGCTCCTCAGACTATTAATATGATCAATGCTAGATTTATGGCTTCTAAAGCCATCTTGTTCATTTCTAAGTGTTAGTGTTACTACCTCAGAGATTCGCTTGGTGATAATATGAGCTATTGTTTTATTAATCATGGTGGGCCAAAGGGTTTTGCTGTATTCCGAACTAAATCGTGAACCCTGCTCACTAAAAGAGGAATTTCTGGAAGTTCTTTAAAAGCAGAATAAAATATCCGTTCTAAGCTGCAACTTATATTGCAACATCTCCTTGGGACTCAATATCAACCAACATTCGGCTAATAGTTCTTATTCTATTTTTTACTTTTGCGTTATTTCAAACGTATATAATTTTTTTGGTTCCTTTATTATTTATCACTCTATTTCTGAATAAATATAAAAATAAAACTATTTATACATACAGATATCCTGATAAACTTATGAATATGCAAGTGCTTCATATAGGGATAAAGTGAATTTTTTTTGTTGTATTTATTTTATGTTTATTTCGAAAAATGTTCAATATTTTTAAAACTAGGTCATATTATGACTTGAAAATGACGACTGAAAACAACGGCTGCAGCAGCAACAATAACAACTAACTAGTAAAAGTTTGTCGCTATTTTTATTTTTGCACAAACATAAAAACTATGTATGTATATGCAACATTTGTATATATTTTTATTATTACATATTACAATTATCATGTGGCGGTAGCAGGTGGGGCAATTAAAAGGTGTTATTATACAATAGATTAAAAATGTAAAAAATATGGTTATTAATTTCAATATTTTATGGTAATTTTTAAACAAATATTTTACTTTATCAATGAACTTTTCTGTATAAATATCATCTATTTCTTTAAAAATTGAAAAACACTTAATATTGCTTTACCTTTTCATGAAACAGGTATGCTGCAGCTTCCACATATCTCCGCCGAGTCATCATAACATTTATAGTTATTGCAGATTGCTTGTGTATTGTATACATATGTTGCATCCGTTTGTATCGCCTGAGTTGCAACAAAAATTATTTTTGAAAACAGTAAAATCGAACCAAATCAAAGTTTGATTGTATGAAAAGAGAGATTTTTGTATATTTTTATTTCCCAATGTATGTGTATGGGGTGTGTGTCAAGGGGTGTGGAATACATGTTCTGAATTTAACAACATGTTAACAATTTTTTAACAAAAAAATCCAAAATAAAAAAACGCATTCAATTCCGCTTTTATAGCGCACCAGGAAAAAAATAAACATATAAAAATTGTAATTTAATTTCTTTTAATATTATCCTGTTTGTCAGCCTGTGAATGTTGCACGACCAAATGCATGTGTGTATGTGTTTGCTACACAGATTTCCGTTGTTATTAAAGCTTGTTTCCTATATCATGGCGTTCTTTTTTTTTTTGTTCAACATTTGTTTCTTGTGTTGACAATATTGTTGGTTGCAGTTATGCAGATGCGTTTTTTAGTTAGTTGAGCATGCTTGCATGTATGTATGTTGCATACAACATACTCGTACATTTATATATTCTTATTTCATATTGTGGGTTTACAAATTAAATTGGCTTTTAGAGTTGACACCTATTTTTTTTTTTGGTTGGCAATCTGTTTGTTCGATTTTTTTGTTCGTCGTCTTTTAATGAAACCGCCACAGCAGTGTACAAAAAAGCTTTGTTGCAAATGTTGTAAAACTTTATTAAAGGGCTTGTTTAAATTTTTTCGACCTTTTTCACAAATGAAATATAGTTTTGTTAAATAAGCCAAGTAATGGGTTAAGACGAATTTTAAAAGGACACTATTATGATTTGAAGAACTTGAAGAAATTGTCTGTCAAATCCTATTAATGGTTAGAACAAACAAATATTTGTAGTAAAAATATCAACTTTTCTAACTTTAACTAATAGTTTTAATTTAAAGAAATGGAATCGAAGTTTTCATCAATCATCATAATCAACCTACCAACACTGATATGTACCCAACCGTTTAAGCATAAATCATCTCCTCATTTTCCGACTTCAATGAAATCGTATTTAGAAATTTCTGACAAATGAATTATCGGATAGAAAAGCATTAGATTTGTTAAGCAAATGCATGTCTGAGCTGAAGCATTGCATGCGATGACAAATTGATCCATTTCAATAAACCGAATTGTAAGTGATCATATGTGAAGCCCTGCTATACAGCCGAATCGAAACCAAAGCCAGAAAATAATAGCAGATTTCTTGCAAAATGTGAAAATTTAAAAATTTTTAGTTGACGCTCTTTAGAGGAACCAGTGCGATATGTTGCTAGAAAAATGGGAATAGATCAAAAAATGTTAAAAACTTTCTCATTTTGAAACCCAGTTTTTGATTTTATACTAAAATGTTAAATTTTATACTAAAATGTTAAATTTTATACTAAAATGTTAAATTTTATACTAAAATGTTAAATTTTATACTAAAATGTTCAATTTTATATTAAAATTTTCAATTTTATACTAAAATTTTCCATTTTATACTAAAATTCAATTTTATATTGAAATTCAATTTTATATTGAAATTCAATTTTATACTAAAATTCAATTTTATACTAAAATTCAATTTTATACTAAAATTCAATTTTATACTAAAATTCAATTTTATACTAAAATTCAATTTTATACTAAAATTCAATTTTATACAAAAATTCAATTTTATACAAAAATTCAATTCTATACTAAAATTAAATTTTATACTAAAATTAAATTTTATACTAAAATTCAATTTTATACTAAAATTCAATTTTATACTAAAATTCAATTTTATACTAAAATTCAATTTTATACTAAAATTCAATTTTATACTAAAATTCAATTTTATACTAAAATTCAATTTTATACTAAAATTCAATTTTATACTAAAATTCAATTTTATACTAAAATTCAATTTTATACTAAAATTTAATTTTATACTAAAATTCAATTTTATACTAAAATTCAATTTTATACTAAAATTCAATTTTATACTAAAATTCAATTTTATACTAAAATTCAATTTTATACTAAAATTCAATTTTATACTAAAATTCAATTTTATACTAAAATTCAATTTTATACTAAAATTCAATTTTATACTAAAATTCAATTTTATACTAAAATTCAATTTTATACTAAAATTCAATTTTATACTAAAATTCAATTTTATACTAAAATTCAATTTTATACTAAAATTCAATTTTATACTAAAATTCAATTTTATACTAAAATTCAATTTTATACTAAAATTCTATTTTATACTAAAATTAAATTTTATACTAAAATTAAATTTTATACTAAAATTCTATTTTATACTAAAATTCGATTTTATACCAAAATTCAATTTTATACTAAAATTTTAAACTAAAAATAAATTTTATACTAAAATTAAATTTTATACTAAAATTCAATTTTATACTAAAATTAAATTTTATACTAAAATTAAATTTTATACTAAAATTAAATTTTATACTAAAATTAAATTTTATACTAAAATTAAATTTTATACTAAAATTCAATATTATACTAAAATTAAATTTTATACTAAAATCCAATTTTATACTAAAATTCAATTTTATACTAAAATTCAATTTTATACTAAAATTCAATTTTATTATATGTACTAATTTTTTACTAAAATTCTAATTTTATACTATATTAAATTTCCATTTTTATACTTAAATTCCAATTTTATGCTAAATTCCAATTTTATTCTAAAATTCCAATTTATACTCAATTTTATGTTGTATGACAAAGTTTGATATTTTATGCAAAGAATTTGATGTCATTTACTCTTTATCTTGCTCTACATGCCAATTTATTTACTGTAGCATCCTTTACAAAAACCAGGACAGCTGCATTCATATTAAGCGAAAAAAAATTTTATGCAATATTATTATATTTTTCACACATTGACACTTTAAACGGAAGTTTAATTAACAAAACTTTTATGTGTTAAACAACATTTACAAGAATTTCCATAAAATTTGTAAATTTATACAGGATTAAGGACAATCAAAAAAAAAAAACAATGTGACACAAACTTTATATTTAATACAATAAAAATACACTCACCTACATAACAATGTGTATATTTATACTTTTTCAAGCCTGGAAAATTGTTAATTTTACTACTGAAGAATATAAAAATTGCAAACTTTCTATCACAATAAAACACTAATTTTACCCAGTAACTTTCTTCTACCCACCTTCGCAAAACAATACAACTAATTAAAAAATTAATCCTGTTACAAGATAGAGCAACAAAACCAAACTAGAACCAACTTCCATTAGTGTATTAGCGCTATTTTATAGGAAATTAAAAACAAGAAACTATAGAGAAAAAAACTAAACTTTTGCCGTAAATTTTCTTTGGAAAATTTGTTCAAACATAAAATTGCACAACGTAATTTGTTGTTATGTTAAAAGCAGTATAAAGTATAGAAAATAGCTAAAATATTTAAGGTGTAAAGAGAACTATGCAATAGAAATTTACAGCATAGAAGAAGAAAATCTTAGAATCTTAAGAACAAACTAACTATAACCACTGGTTCGCTGTCAAAGCTGTTGTTACTTAAATGTCCTTGCTGATAAAATGCCACAGGAATGGTAAACAAAATGTTTAAGATCTTAAGAAAAAGTATCTTTATAGGAAGATAAAATGCAGAACATTTTAGTAGTTTATCATCAAAGTACTAGGTAATCTTATTTACTATTTTTAATAACGTCAACAACTTTTATCATCAGCAAAATCTGTAATAAAATGTATTTAGTAACACAGACTAAAGCTGTTTTTGTCCATACTTAAGTCCTTATTGTGTCATTAGTCCATATAACGGCGATCTAAATAGAAAACTATTTGGAATTTTATTAAAATGCAAAGAAAAAATGTAGAATAGTAGAGGTTTAAAAAAAAGGAATGAAAGAAATAGAAATTATTTAAAATTATAGTGGGCCGTCGTTTTGTGAAACAGAATTATGCTAAGCAGTTGGAAAAACAACGGGTAATTTCTTTGAGATATTGGAGTATTTTATTTATGTATTTATTCAAAAGTCCGGCAAATTACATAAGACAAACACTATTGAATTTTTATTTCTTTCAAATATTAAAAACTGAGTTTATTTTTGAAAAGCATTATGTACAAAAATTAAAATATTATTTGAAAATTATAATTTTATGCGAAAATTAATATTTTATGAAATATTTATAATTTATACTAAAATTAAATTTTATACTAAAATTAAATTTTATACTAAAATTAAATTTTATACTAAAATTAAATTTTATACTAAAAATCAAATTTTATACTAAAATTCAAATTTTATACTAAAATTCAAATTATATATTAAAATTAAAATTTTGCACTAAAATTCAAATTTTATACTAACATTCAAATTTTACAATAAAGTTCAAATCTTATACTAAAATTTAAATTCTAAGGTGCAAATTTTATAATAAATTTAAAATTTGTTACTATTGGAAATTTTAAATTCTGTACTGAATTTCAAATTTTATATTAGAATTCAGATTTATACTCAAATTCAAATTTTATACTCAAATTCAAATATTATATTAAATTCAATTTTATACAAAAATTCAAATTTTATACTAAAATTAAACTTTATATTATAATTAAAATTTTACACTTCAAATCGTATACTAAAATTTCAATTTATATTAATTTTAAAATTTTATGTTATTGTAAATTTCAAATTGTATGCTATTGGAAATTTTATATTTTGTACTAAATTTCAAATTTTATACTCAAATTCAAATTTTATATTACAATTAAAATTTTATACTAAAATTCAAAATTTATACTAAAATTTAAATTTTACACCGAAATTAAAATCTTATATCTTGTTTACATTTAATACTGGATTAAAATTTTGTAATATTGTAAATTTAAAATTTTATACTAAATTTAAAATTTTATACTTAAATTCAAATTTTACATTAAAATTCGAATTTTATTCTGATATTAAAATTGTATACTAAAATTAAAATTATATAAAAAATTAAATGTTGTACTAAAATTTAAATAATACAAATACTAAAATTTAAATTTTATAGTAAATTTAAAATTTTATATTAAAATTCAAATTTTATTCTAAAATTAAAATTTTATACTTAAATTAAAATTTTATACTAAAATTAAAATTTTATTCTAAAATCAAAATTTTGTAAAAAATCAAATTTTAGATAAAATTTCAAATCTTATACTAAATTTCTAATTTTATTTATGCATTCTTTTTTCCAATAATTAACATTTTTTATAATATTTCATATATTTTTCCAAAAATTTAAATTTTATACTAAAATTTATATTTTTTTACTAAAATGTAAATATTTGTATTAAAATTTAAATATTGGAATACATTTACAGAACAAATTTGATCATCTCAATTTTTTGTAGAACTTTCTTTTTTGCAACAAAAGGAACAAGGGAGAATTACAACCTGTATCTACAGACGTATTATATATGAAGGCAATTGAGACTGCTGTACATGAGTTAAGTATTTAGTCATTCAAGTAATCTCCTGGTGATTATTACGCCTGTAGTAAATTTCTTGGACATCGAGGGGGAGTTTACCAACATATAGTCCAGATTCCAAAATTACTGAATCTTTGAGTTCATATAGAATTCTGAATCTGATTGTATATAGAAGAATTATTTAATTTTGGGTTATTCTAACACTACCTCTTACATTCGCTTTTTTTTGGAATCTGTCTCTGCATCCTGTAGTAATTATGCTGACTATATTCATATTAATGTCAACGGCAAATGAGCCGAACTGTATAATGGATTTCTAGGAAGAAATTTTGCCATACCTCGGTGCAATAATATTACCCATAATATACATACGATTTCAGGGCATAAATTATGGATACAAAAATAAACGATTTTCAATTTAAAAATTCCAAAAAATAGTAGATTTTTGCTGTTTTTTGGGCAAAAAGGTGACTTTTTTATTAAAAAAAAACTTTCTTTAGGAATATATAACAATTGTTTGGTTTTTCTGTAAGGTATCTTTACGGAGAACATTTTGGTATAAAAAACATGGCCCAGTTTTCAAATATCAAAATTTCAACTTTGGGCCACATGTTTTAAAATCCCAAAGCTGGCATCAAAAAACCGAAAGCATCTTTGAAAACCTTGATGTGTTCCTTAAGCATTTTCCCAGCCCAGAAGGAAATGTGGAAGCAATTGGCAAAATTGTAAAAAATACCATATTTGGGATTTTTGCTCAAATTTTTAGGAATTGCGGGATTCCCTTTCAACTTTTGAAAATTTTGTTTACACTTTGTTATTTAGAATGACAAATTTTAAACACGTCAAAAATTTCATTGAGTTTTGTTAATAAATATAGATTTTATTACATATTACTGAGTTTATAAAATAAAAATTTGTATAAAAATTATAATATGATGGCAAATATTAGAAATAATTTGATCCACATTTATTTCTAACTAATTTTTGGGCTAAGATGAGTTAATTTTTGGTCTTACAACAAAAATTTCAAGTCAATATCACAATTAGATTTAAAAATATGCCACTTTAAAACTCCGTCCTTCAAAATCTTTGAAATCGGATGAGAAACAAAAAAAAACACTTGTTTAAATATTTTACATGTCGAAGGTGCTCTAATTTGAGCCCTTATAGCGCTTTTGCCAGATTAATTTCCAAAAAATTTCGATTTTGTCCCACTGTGCATAGCTTGAAAGTATGGCAGCATTAACTGTTAAAGCTGCTAAAAGCTTTAGAAATAGAACATTCTAGTTTTGTCCGTTAAATGGATGATTCATGAAACTAGCATAAGATGACGTGTGTATTAAGGTGGACCCCCAATGTATGAAAAAATTTAAAACTCATCTGTTTCAAAAACGAAGGGCAGTTTTGTGTGAGGTTATGATAAAAAAAAATCTGAAAAAAATTTCAGCTCGATCGGTTAAAAATTGGCGTGCCTCACGGGGGTCAAAGTTCGTGAGAACGAAATTGGTGGTAAATGGATAGAAAAAGGTGCATAACTACTCAGGAGTCACCCCTAGGTAGGTAAAATGTATGAGCAACCCCCATTATTTTTCTAGTATCCCCAATATTTTTCTAGAACAAACATACCCCCTATCTCCAACCGTTCAGGGGGTCCCCATACAAAAAACTGAATTTTCACGAAAATTTTCCAAATTAAAAATTAATGGAATTACACAAAGTATAAATATGTTCTAAACTTCATTTCGTGAATTACTCTTCACATTTTACTAACATTAATTAAACACCCATTCTATTGTCAAAGAACGCAAAAAAGTGAATAGACCAATTGGCTTGTTCATTGAGTTTTATTTTATTTAGCAATGTAATCATAAAATGCCCCTTTAATAATGAGCGGTTGTACCTAAGACAGGTAATATTTAAAATTTTTAAAAACATTACATTTTTAATTCCATGAAAATTATTTTTGTTTTATGGCTTATAATCCACGTATTCATTTTTAAGTAATAATATAACAGGTAATATTACTAAATATTTTCAAATTTTCCAAACAACATTGAAAATTGATGTACTTTCGTGTTTTTTATTTCGACCTGATATATAAATCTAAATTTCAGTTATATTTTTATTGGTTTTTTACGATTATATATAGGTAAAAATATATTCAATGAATTTTAAAAACTTACCTAAATTCATTGAGAAACATTTGCAGAACCTTTTTTAAAATATACACCTTATTTTACGTACATACAAGTATTGACCTTTTAGTTGTTCTATGACTTTTATAAATAAAACATACAAACTGCAATATTTGATTCAAGTTGTCGGTGATTATCGCAAAAAATATCCGAGTTTTGAAAAAAGAAATTTAATATAGCATAACATAATTATTCATAAATAACATCAATAAACTAATTTATTTTATTGTAATAGTAATTGTATATATTTTTTTTCTATATTGGAAAATTTTCGTGAAAATTCAGTTGTTTTGTATGGGGACCCCCTGAACGGTTGGAGATAGGGGGTATGTTTGTTCTAGAAAAATATTGGGGATACGAAAATAATGGGGGTTGCTCATACATTTTACCTACCTAGGGGTGACTCCTGAGTAGTTATGCACATTTTTCTATCCATTTACCACCAATTTCGTTCTCACGAACTTTGACCCTCGTGCGGCACGCCAATTTTTAACCGATCGAGCTCAAATTTTTTTCAGATTTTTTTTATCCTAACCTCACACAAAACTGCCCTTCGTTTTTGGAAAATCGAAAATAAAAAAATAAGGTCCACCTTAGTGTGTATATAAATAAAAACAGTCAGCAGCAAGCAGTCAGTCAGTTTATCATAGGGCTAGTATTCTTGTACAATATAAAGTGTGTTTTGTAAAGTTTGTAATATAAATGTGTACACTAAAAGAAAGTGAATATTTAAATTGTTGTGTAAATTTTAATAAAGAGTTGAAACAATTAAAAACTACTAAACTGCTTTTATTTGTAATTTAAAGAATACGGTTTAGTAAAAGAAACTAAATCACCGTTTTTAAAAAGTAAAACCTTAGTCCCGATGATGAATATAAGAATGATTAAAATAATATTCCACCAACAAAAAGTGTTTTGTCTCCTTAATAACATTGGTCCCTAGAAACTCAAGCTAAATCCAATTGTGTTATCTGATCATACAGCATTTTTAATGAATACAAACTTATGCCATGAAGCTAACAAAAAGGTTAAAATGTTATAAACCCATAATTATTATATCTTTAATTTATACAGTTATATTTTATATTATTCTAACTCGTTAATCTCACTTAATTACAAAATTACTCCTTAATAATCCCTTAAGACACACTCTGTCTATCGTTTCAAACTGACATCTACCAAATTAAATGTTCACTAACAGTTATAACACCAAGCAACTACCATTATTACTCGCTTATTCTAATAAATTATCAAAAAAAACTATCAAGCATATGTTTATCAGATATCCTAAATACCTCACCAACACCTAAACATGATTGAAATAAAAAACCAGCCGACTTTTTGCGCATGAATGTCATTTCCGAAATTTCAAGTTTGTTAACCTTGACTTGAAACTACAAACAGCAGAAAAACTCAAACAAATAAAAAAAAACTATAACATATGAAGATCTAAATTACTGTTGGCGCTGATTAATCACTTAACAATCCATTTTGGATAATATACAGGTAAACAGGTAAATGGCCATACTACATACACAACCAGTCAAACGAATGTAATTTACCCTTGCATGCCACAATCATTCCACCTATAACTGAAAAAAAGAACACAAAATTCGCACATTAATTCAGGTGCCTGCGAAAAACTTATGAGCAACACATTCACATCATTATGGGTTCAACTAAAAAAAATTTAACTTTAAATGGAATTATTTCTTTGAAATTGACCAATGAACATGTGCGTCTGTTAACAGCAACAGAAATGAAGCTAAACTTAAATTGATATCAAGTATAACAAGCTTTTTTTGTTTTTTTAAAAAAAAAATCCTCAAATAAAATTTAAAATATGCAGTTGTTGCTAATTTTAGCGGACATTTCAATGGTTTTAACAAGGGCCTCCTCAATAGGGTTTATTCTCTTTTTATTTTTTTTTTTTGTTTATTCATTCTTATTATTTGTTGGGCATTTTGCACCGCTCTGTCTGTGTTCCTCGCTGTTGCTTAAAACCATTACTAATGACAGGGCCATTATGTTAAAATAAATTGAAATAACAATTCATTTCGTGCACGGCAAAGGAAACCCCAGACAATAAGAAAATTAATTGATTTTTTATACAATTTATTTCAATCTTTTTACATTATTTCTTTCATTACATGTTGATGTTGCTTGCTATAAGTTAAGTATTTCTCTTGTGTTCTCCTTGCTGTGTTGCACAGATCTTGAGACACATGAAATTTGTCTCATTTGCATTTGTGACAAATGACCATTGAAAATGATTTTTACATTTATTACACAATTTTCGCCTTAAAAAAATTTGGGATTTTTTGTTCTACATGATTTGCAGTGAAATTTATATGGGAATATTATTTACATATAAGGAGCTGCAAATACGGGGCAAAAAAATCCAAAAAAATCTTAGAGACTTTTTAAAAAACTACACAATTTTAATGTATTGTGGTGCCAGTAGTACAAATATGATCCTAATTTTAAATTCTATAGAGAGGTTTTTTTTAAAAAAAAATTTTAAAAAAATTATGATTTTTTTTAGACGTTTCTCAACATAATTAATGATTACTCAAAAACAGTTCGTCCAATATTATTAAACTAAACGTAGAAATATTTATATTTACATATTCTTTAATCCGTTTATACACTGCGTTGTAATCAGCTCAGTAGTTTTGGAGTTATAATAACAAATTGAAGCAAAAAATATATTTTTTATGTGATAATAGCAAATTTTTTTGTTTAAAAAAAAATCATGAAAAAACGAAAACAGCAGAAATTATTCCTATTTATTGCTTTACCGCAAAGCCATATGTTATAAAAACAAAATGAGGTATCGATGATAAAAATCCATTGATTTTTTTTCGAATTTATTCACAATTAAGCGAATTCGCTCATTTTCACAAAATTTTAGTTTTTTGTTTGATACACATAAAATTAAGTAGTTAGTGTGCTTCTTTCGATTGACTGAATTTTGAAAAAATTTTCCGCATATTATGTACAAATACTCACATATACACTGCACTTCAATAGCTGAGTAGTTTCGGAGTTATAATAACAAATTTAAGCAAAAAATATATTTTTTACGTGAAAATAGCTAATTTTTTTGTATTAAAAAAATCATGAAAAATCGAAAACGACAGAAATTATTCAGATATATTACTTTGTCGTAAAGCCACATATAATAGCAACAAAATTAGATATTGATCATAAATATTGATTTATTATTTTCGAATTTATTTACAATTAAATGAATTCGCTCATTTTCACAAAATTTTAGTTTTTTGTTTGATATACATAAAATTGAGTAGTTAATATTATTCTTTTGAATGATTGAATTTTGAAGACATTTTCCCGTGCTATGTTAAAATTTTTGCATATATATTGCGTTTCAATCGGTTCAGCAGTTTCGGAGTTATAATAACAAATTGAAGCCAAAAATAAACTTTTTACGTGAAAATAGAAAACATTTTTTTTAAAAAAAATCATGAAAAATCGAAAACGTTTGAAATTGTTCAGATTTATTGCTTTGCCGTAAAGCCACATGTAATGGAAACAAAATAAGATATCGAGCATAAAAATCCATTGCTTGTTTTCGAATTTATTCATAATGAAGTGAATTCGCTTATTTTCACAAAAATTTAGCTGTTTGTTTGATATACATCAAATTGAGTAGTTAATATTGTTCTTTTGAAGATTTATTGCTTTATCGCAAACCCACATATAATAGGAACAAAACGAGGTATCGGTAATAAAAATCGATTGATTCTTCTCGAATTTATTCACAAGTGAATTCGCTCATTTTCACAAAATTTTAGTTTTTTGTTTGATATACATAAAATTGAGTAGTTAGTGTGCTTCTTTCGATTGACTGTATTTTGAAAACATTTTCCTCATGCTACGTACAAATTATCACATATATATATTGCGTTTCAATCGGCTCAGTAGTTTCGGAGTTATAATAACAAATTGAAGCAAAAAATAGATTTTTTACGCGAAAATAGCTATTTTTTTTGTTTTAAAAAAATCATGAAAAATCGAAAACGGCAGAAATTGTTCAGGTTTATTGCTTTATCACAAAGGCACATGCAATAGAAACAAACCAAATATCGGCCATAAAAATCGATTGATTCTTTTCGAATTTAATCACAATTAAGTGAATTCGCTCATTTTCACAAAATTTTAGTTTTTTTGTTTGATAAACATAAAATTTAGTAGTTAATATTATTCTTTTGAATGATTGAATTTTGATAACATTTTCCTCATGGTATGTGCAAATTTTCGGATATATATTGCCTTTCAATTGGCTCAGTAGTTTCGGGGTTATAATAACAAATTGAAGAATAAAATATATATGTTTTAAATGAAAATCGTAAATTTTTTTGTTTTAAAAAAATCATGAAAAGTCGAAAACGGTTGAAATTGTTCAGATTTATTACTTTATCGCAAAGTCAATTGCAATAGGAACAAAATGAGATATCGACCGTAAAAATCGATGGCTTCTTTTCGAATTTATTCACAATTAAGCGAATTCACTCATGTTCAGAAAATTGTATTTGCTTTCAAGCGTGTATTTTGAGTTGTTGGTCTTCAAACTTTTTGGGTTGGTATGGTCGATCTTTGTCTTCCGTATCAAAATCACCACTTCTGAATGGCACAAAGCTTCTTTCGCACGATGAAACTTACTCACCATAAGATTCGGTGATCAATCTTTGTGCTTTAGCAGCACTTTTTTTATAATTAAAGAATTAAAGCAAAAGTTCCCGCACAAAATTCGACATTTTCGAAGCAAAAATAACATTGTTGGTTACACTATAATGTTCAGTAATTAAGTGAGAAGTGAAAACAGACAAATTCTTCAACTCATACTTTCTGCTTAAATTTTCATAAATTAAAATTGGTTAAGAGTACAAATGTTAGACAAAAACAGTTCAAAACATGAAACGTTTGACAACACTGGTAATAGCGAAATTTATTTGAACAGACTCTACTTAAAATGATTTCTTATTTGTACTTATTTAAAACCAATAGAATTTTGCTAATGGTTTCTGAAATTAAAAACTTTAACAATAGAATTCTATACCTTCATTTAAACAATTTTCAACCAATAAATAATTGCTGACGATAAATACAAAATTTACATGCCATTCCCATTTAGAAACCACAAAAAATAAAAAAAAATAACAAAGCAAATACCTAAAATTACATATCAAATGAAATTCTATACAATTAGAAAACCATAAAAATTAAATAACTTAAAATATAATTCTCAAAAAAAAAATCAACTTAACAAAGAAAACAATCTGAATAGGCGTACATATAAATGTATATTGTTTTGGAAATTAAAATTGTCATCAAATAATAGAGGACATTTTATTCTAGCCAAAAAAGGTGTGTCCTTTTCTATGTCCTTTTGTCATGATGTTGAGATTGATTTTTTTTTTTCATAACTACTTTTATATAAAATATCAGATTTCCTTTAAGACCACGTGAATTTTGGTATTAATTTCAGTATTTTATTTATATATATTCCTAGAATTTTATTTATGATTTTTTAAATCCATTTATACCTTTATTGTACATAAGAATGTAGAATGAACATTATATTAAGTTTTAAATACATACCAATGTCAATATACATATAATTAAATGGCATTTAAGGCTTGCGTATTTATGAGACAAATAGTGCTGAAAAAATCATGTTGAAATATTATCGATTTTTTATTAAATTGAAGCTAAGTACGCAACAATAAATTACGTACTTTTTTAAATATGATTGTGGGTTTTTCACACAAAAAGTACATACATATTTATATTCCTATTTGAATTTTTACTTTTCATGGATTTAATGCTCTGTTAATTAAGTATACGTGACAAATATAAATGTTATATTAAAAAATCATATTAAATCTTGTTTAATTTAAATGGGGGATTTCATATCAAGTGAACCAACTTTTGAAATCGATGTCAACAAGATCGGTGGAGAACTCCCTGAGTTAGAGGGGGTAAAAATTTTACATTTCTTTTGAGCAAAAAAAAAGTGCCCATATTGGAAAAGATTTTGCAAAAAAAAAAAGTCAAAAATTTTATATCTTAGGTTGCAAAATATTTATTTTAATAGATATCTTACTCGCATCCCACTAAGCGAATAAATGGGTCTCAAAGGAAATGACCTGAGCTTTCTTTTGAGTAAAAAAAATTAAAAAAGTGCCCAATTTCGAAAAAAAATAGATTTTGCAAAAAAAATTAAAAATAGTATGTCTTGAGTTACAAAATATTTATTTTAATAGATATCCCGCTCGCATCCCACAAAGCGACTAAAAACCTCTTAAAGGAATGGACCTAAATTTTCTTTTGAGAAAAAATGCCTATTTTGAAAAAAAATGTTAGATTTTGCAAAAAAAAAAGTCAACAATTTTATGTGTTGAGTTACAAAATATTTATTTTGTAAGATATACTACTCGCATCCCCAAAAAGGTCTTCAAGGAAAATATTTAAGGTTTCTTTTGAGCAAAAAATAAAAAAATGGTCCATCTTGAAAAAAAAAAAAGTCAAAAATGTTATGTTTTGAGTTACAAGACATTTATTTTAATAGATATCCAACTCGCATTCCACTAAGCGACCAAATAGGTCTTCAAGGATAATATCTAAGCTTTCTTTTGAGAAAAAAGCCCATTTTGAAAAAAAGTTTTTGATTTCGGAAAAAAAATGTCAAATTTTTTTTTAATTTTTTTTAACTATTTCGGACACATTTTGCTAAGAACATTGGGTAATAAGTTGCATGGATGAGAAAAAACACCCGTTTGGCCAAAATGTCAAATTTTGAGCTCCTCTAACTCAAACAGTTCTCCACCGATCTTGTTGAAAAATGGTGTTTGAATTACTATCCAATGGAATTAATCCCGATCGGAAGACATCGATTTCAAAAGTTGGTTCACTTGATATGAAAATCCCCATATATAAAAGAGTAAAGTTACTGAGTAACTTACTGATTCAATATCGTTGATATTTTTGACCTATTTTTGACCTATATCTGGATTAATAAGACATTAATATAGACAGTATGGATATCTAATGATAGATATTTCAAAGACATTTGCAACGACGCAGAGAGTGTTGAAATGTACCAAAAGTGGCGATTAATTCAAAATCTGAACTTTATCTGTTTCAGTCATGTTTGGTATTGGGTTAAAGTGCATTAAATAATACATCACAAACTGCTAAAATTACAGTTGTGAGTAACTTACTTTATTGGCAGTGAGCGTTCAAAGTCAAATAATTTTTACAAATTTTTCGTGCTGTTGTTAAAATTGAAAATTGTGATATTTCGAGAGCTTATATTTTTTGTTAAATCTGTTAAAAGTAGAAATATTAAAATGGAACCATCAACTTCAGGTATTTGAGAACATAAATAAATAATTTTTGTTTAGATAAATGTTTTGAAAATATTTTTTAAGATTTTTTTTAAAGTTCTCCATTATTGGGGTTTTTTCGATATATAGATTGAGTTTAAAAAAAAATCAGGGCGAGATCGGGTAAATTCCATTAAATGCTCTTAAAATATGAACTTTCAGCTTCTATATATAGTGAAAGAACTCCTCTTGCTAAAAAACATATTCTGATACAAAATAGGTTAAAACATTTTTTCTTACATTTTTTTTAAGGTTGTGTTTTTATGTATTTATTATTATTATTTATTATTTACAAAAACTTATAATATTGTCTTTTGTGGCTTTTTTTTAAAAAATGTTGTACATTTATAAAATTTTGTGAAAAACAAAAATTAGATTTTAAATTAAATTTATGCTAATGTAAATACATACAATAAACTTATGTTTTGAATTTTTTAATTTTTTAAAAATTTTCCATTCCAAAGTTACAGCATAAATTGTGAACTAAGGTCTTTTTTAAAAAATTTTTTTTTTTAATTTTTTTTATTTTAAATGCTGTGTTTTTATGTATTTATGATTATTCATTACGAAAAAATTATAATATTCTCTTTTGTGACTTTTTTAAAAAAATTTGTACATTTATAAAATTTTGTGTAAAACAAAAATTGGATTTTAAAATAAATTTATACTAATATAAATACATATAATAAATTTATAATTTTATTTTTTAGTACCACATGAAGTATGCTTTAATTTCCAATTTTATTCATTAATTTATCGCTTTCCGTTCCAAAGTTATAGCATAAATTGTGAGCTAAGGTCTTTTTTTCCAAAAAACAATAATGCATTTAACGGGTTAAAAAAATTTTTTTTTAACTTTTTTTTTCTGAAGTGCTGTGTTTTTATGGATTATTATGATTATTCAGTACTAAAAAATTATAATATTCTCTTTTATGACTTTTTTGAAAAAATTTGTAAATTTATACAATTTTGTGTAAAACAAAAATTGGATTTTAAATTAAATTTATATTAATATAAATACATACAATAAATTTATGTTTTGAATTTTTTCATAGCACATTAAGTATGCTTTAATTTCCAATTTTATTCAATAATTTATCGCTTAAAAAATTTTTTTAACCTTGCTGTGTTTTTATGTGCTTATAATAACTCATCAAAAAAAAATATAATATTTTAAAACTACGGCTTCTATGAATTTATCGCCACTTTGGGTACCATTCAACCCACTGTGCGACGTATATAAGACCATAGTAAGATGGACATACAATGAGACAAAATCGGAAAAAAAAAATTTTAACACGAATTTTTTTTTCACAAACAAAAATGATAAAACAAAAAAAAAAATTTTTAACTTAAAAAAAAAAATTTAAAATTTTAATAAAAAAAAGTTTTCAAATTTAAAATAACAATCGAAAAATTTTTTTTTACAAAAAATGAAAAAAAAACAACTGGAAAAAAAATTAAATTTTGTTTACCTAAAAATATTTAAAATTTTGAAGTATAATTTGGTGAAGGGTATATAAGATTCGGCACAGCCGAATATAGCACTCTTACTTGTTTTATTTATATTTGGTACTTTTTTCATAAAATAAGTTTTTCTTTAAATTGACATAGGCATATAAGATATTCTTATTAAGCTCGTCTCAATGTGAACAAAAGAGTACCAAAAAGAGGTAAAAACAGGATTTTTCGAAATAATTGAGCCAGTTTTGATAAAATTTTTAAGAATGGTCATACAAAAATAAACTAGGTGTAAATTGGGCCAAATCCAGTAAAAAAGTTTGGTACTTTTTACAACAAATGTTTTTTTTTTTTGGAGAAAATGAATACAGACTTGAATCGTTTTAGACTTATTTGTGTCAAAAATACGCCAAATGGAGATTGTATTTTTATATTTCAAACTTGACGGGTGTTCAAGAGCGAAAAGTGTAATTTGTACTTTTGCTCCTAATTTGATTAAACTTATCGAGATAAAGGTTATCTGATGTTCTTCTAAGTGAAAAGCATTAAGCATAGGGTACTACTATGGTGTCATATAAAGAGAACAAATGGTACTTTTTCGTTTATCAAATGGTACCTTTTGAATTTGGAACCCAGATTTGGGACACACCCGGTAAAACAGTTTGGCACTTTTTTAAACCATATATTTTTATCTTTGAGAAAACGAAAACAGACTTGAATCATTTAAGACATACCTGTTTCACAAAAAGATTCGCCAACATGAACGGGTATTCAAGAGTGCATTTAGTACTTTTTCTCTTAATGGTGCTTTTTTAATATTTTTATTTATTTATCTTATCGATATTCTTCTAAGTAAGGATGTGGTACCTAATGGTACTATAAAGAGAGAATGGTACTTCTTCGTTTGTCCAATGGTACCTTTTGAATTTTCTACATTTAATAAAACTGAGTAAAACGGAGACTTCCAAAATGGGAATTAACGACACTTCTTCTTTATTCTAATATCTCTTTTTTACGCTAATATTTTATGTTTTACTTACATTTCACATAAATGATCGATTTTTGCTTGAAGATATAATAAATAATTGTACAATAGATTTTCGTCCTTTATATCCTGATTTATATGTCAGCTCATTTTCATTTTATTTACTATGATTGGGCGGTTTAGCTAGTCTTATATAAAGGCAATGGTTCAACATTTTAACTTTATATCCAAATTTAGAGAAAATATTAAGAAAAGGGGTTTTCAATTTAACGGGAAATTTCTGACATATTAACTGAGAGGTCATTGAACTTCTTCTTCCCATTTCAGCAAACACACGCCTCTTTCCATATAACTATAATTTCCTTAACATTTTACATACATTTGATTTATCTTCATTTGAAATTTTCCCCAGTTAAGCATTTGCTTAAACACTAACATGTATTTATACATATATTTCTTATACTCTACAAAATTTAACCTGTCGATGTAAAATTATACGTTTCCCCAAAAAGAAAAAAAATAACAACTTAAAACACTTCCTTTGTCAATTTGAACACTTACAAAAGCCAAGGCAGAAAAAAAATATTCTCATTATTAAATATTTTTCATATAATTTCTTAAAACAGCAACGGAACCCAGACTTCATAACACACAAAGAAAAAGTAACTCGCGAGTAATAACATCGAAATATTAAAAGACACAAACGAAATACATATTGAAATAAATACAACTTTTTTGTCTTTCATTTACTTACAAACAACCTCTAAAGTATACGAACCAAATGATATGTCATCATGTTGTCAGTTGCCAATAACAGAGTTAAAAATATACCTTAAATATCAGCCTTGAAGTTTTTTTTTTACTCTCCTCATTTCTTGTTTTGCTGTAGCCCGTTTGATAGCCAAACATTATATGGAAAATAATAATAAAAAAAAACACAGAATACAAAATTTAAGACGGCAAGAAAATGAAGATGAAGTGAAAAAAAATGGTAAGAAATATTCGTATTCATATATATAGTTGTACGTAAGTATGTATAAAGTAATGCTTGCAACACCCCAAATTGCAATTAAAGTTAATTTCAACAAATTGCATGCCACAAAGTGTTAAAGGGAATCTGGAAACAACATACAGGAATATAGCAGATACATTTGTATGTTGTTTTTTTTTGTTAGTTGGTAAAAAAAGATTAACCCATTACGGGGTTGTATTTGGTAAACCCTATTCATCAGTTCTGTAGTAGACAAAACTTTTATTCTAAATTATGTGTAAATATTAGAAAGTTACAACGGTGTAATAATCTTACTAAAATTTGGTAGCTTACGCTATATTATTTTGAACATATATCCTCCTAGGATAATGCATCTGAAAGTCTTCACAGCAAAAGATTATTCAATATCCATCACCACAAATCCTATTCCATTTCCTTCACTTGGATGGTAGCAGCGCTTAGAACTTGAATGGATAATGAGTGTTTAAACAAAACTGGTCGCTCACAACTCCCTTTCGTGGTAAGGCCATGCTCCGATTGTAACCCATTAGTAACTACTTGTAGCATAACATATAAAAACAAACAAATCTGAATAAAGAGTTGCATATCTCATCTGAGGAAGATATCTTTGCTTGCTGTCAGTCGATATTTTAGTCAGCGATGTTGAAAGCCACAGTTCAGTGTTGTTTTCATATCTTTTTCTAACAACAAGTAAGAAAGTATGGTCGGTCAAGCCCGACCATATAATTCCCTACACTAAGTAAAAGAGCAAAAACATTTTTCTTTTAAAATTTCAATAATTTATATTTTTGAGTGATTTTCGGAAGTGGGCCTTATATGGGGGCTATGATCAATTATGGACCGATCACCATGAAATTAGATCGTGTGATTACTGTTTATATGAAAGTTTACTATGTTGAATTTTGTGAGTATACCAACATTTTGAAGCGATATATGCACTTTAAAGTGATTTTCGGAAGCGGGTCTATTGGGAGCTATGACTAATTATGGACCGATCATAACAAAATTTGATGACATGAATTTTTTATATATAAAACTTATTTGGAGCGCAATTTGTGGAGATAAATTAAACATTTATGACCGATAAAGTCCAATTTCGCAAGGACATTTGTATGGAGGCTAGGTGAAATAATGGAACGATTTCAGCCAGTTTCAATAGTCTTGGTCCTTGGGCCAAGTCAGTTTCAATTTGATAGAAATATCTTCAAAATTGCGACCTGTACTCTGCGCACAAGGTTTACATGGACAGCCAGCCAGCCAACCAGACGGACTGACGGACATCGTTTGATCGACTCAGAAAGTGATTCTAAGGTATACTTTAAGGTGGGTGTTAGACTAATATTTTTGGGCGTTACAAACATCTGCACAAACGCATTATACCATCCTCACTATGGTGGTGTAGGGTATAAATACCTTCCAATTTCGAAGACCAAGCAAAGGTTAAGTGCAGAAAAAAGACATTTTAAAAGCAAGTTATTCCAAGACGCTATTTATTGTAAACAAGATAGCCAGGAAGCTTCTAATGAATGTGATGAAAAGATCTCATTATATTACAATATACTACTGGTCTGCCATCCAGTTTTAAGAGCTTAAAGAGGGCTTGATTCAATATATAGATAGATTCTCTGGATACTATTGATAAATAATAATCATGTCATAATAAATTTTTCCTTATTATGCTATTTTTATATGATACAATAAAAGAAGAAACAATAAGTCAATATGTTGCACTATGACGATATCGGTTGAAATGATTTAAATCTTCAAATCCACTGGAATTAAGAACTAAGGAACTGAGAATTTTTTCCAATTTAGATTAGCAACAATGCTGTTGCAACCACATAATTTTCTACCTTGAGTGTCACATTTTTGAAGGCGATAGGTAAAACCTGGAGTATTACATACATGATAACAGATTTCGATAGGTCGTTAAGCACATTTTAATGTATATTGTCCTTGTTTGGAGGATGTCTTTATGTAGATCTACTCACCATAGATCCTTTGAATGAATGTTACGTAACTGGGCACAGCTGATCGTATGTGTAATTCGCTCCAAGACACATAAAAAAACATTGTTCTCAAATCTGTCATAAGACTTGATTCTACTGGAACCGTAGGAATTTCTGTCATGAAATCATATCTAGGTGTACTACCTGACAACATTGACTACTGCACTTTTTACCCTTTTCGATAGAAGAATCCATTTGAGAACTTCGCTGATGTCGTGTGGAAGAGGCTTCTATATCGCATGGATGTATACTAGGGTGGCCCTTAATAAATGAAAATTGTATTTTGGCCATTCTCACCCCCCCAGTTTGGCGAATATTAGTAAAAAAATCATCCTGAAAAAATGTTTCGTAAATCGGTTGGGGTTAAGACGTGTAGCAAGCCCTCTGAAGTTTTGAGATGCATTTACAAGGGTAAAAAATGAATTACTTTTGCAATTTAATTTAAAAGACTAGAAATGTGTACTTAATTGTTCTTCTAATGAGACATAAAAGCCGAAATTGGTCAAAAAATGTTAAAGTTATTAAAAATTCCCCAGGCCATTAACGTGTCTTAAGCAACTAGAACAAGAAATGTAGGAACAATATTAACATATTTTGATAAATATTAAAATAAAAACTAATTTTTACTTAAAATATATCCATATTTACTTGTATATGAGTTTTTGTCTTCGTAGGATACCGTTAACCTATTCTTAGGTATGACCAAAAAAACAAAATTTTTTAACGGCAAAACTCCATTTTAAATTTTTAAAAATTTTGTTAAACAAATTTTAGAATTTTTTGATCATCTCATTGGGGTTTATTGAGAACATAATAGGGAATAAAAATATGAAAATATCTCTTATAGTTTTTTGCCCATTTTTTGTTATGAATTTTAACTGTTATGAATTTTAACTGTTATGAATTTTAAGTAAAACCTATACAGAATATTATAGTCCAGATAATTCTAAATATACTCTGAAAGTTTTACTAAATTTAGAAAACGTTAAACCTTAAATCGTCAAGGTCAAATGTAAAATTTTTCTATATTTGACACTCGTGTGTCTTTTAAACTACAGAGATCTCAGCCGAGTATATTCGGATTTAAATTATTACTCAGTTCGCCCAGAAATCTCTAATTGATGTCCACATGATGCTCCTAAAATATCTGGAATCTATGAACGAGTTTGCGAGACATTCTTCAGTTGAACTTTTGTGGATACCGGGTACTACTTGATGATGAAGTTGATTGGTAATCGTGAAATCTATGGATACAGGAGGACTCTAATGAAGGTAAGGCACCACTCTGCTACTGCTCGGACCTTGGTGACCGAAGATTGGAAAGCCTGGGAGATTTCACCTAGCATCTGATGGATCTATCGGAGTAGAACGTCGGAAAGCTGGATTAGTAATCACAACAAGATGGTTTGGCTAAGAACTCTCTTGACACCATTCTACTAGGCATCAGACGGGACCCCATGAAGGAACCAAGTATATCACTCTCAGGAGTTGGCTACCCGTTTTACATAACATTTTAGCAATAAGAACAAAAATAAGTCTTTACTTCTGTAATCAGACAATTACAAAATATTACGAAGATTGTCACTCAAAATTGGTTACTCATTCTATCTTGATCGGATCTTGTTACAAACGCTAAAGAAAATCATTTCAATCTATGCAATTTTGAAGAATATTCTATAAATTCTTTCATCGGATAAGCAACTTTTGGAAGCTTCAAATTCTTTTAGTATATTTGTGTTTCATGCCAGATAAAAGTGGCTGCAAATGAATTGAAATTGTGTGAGTGGTCTACTGTCATGATACGCGACATCTATTCTGCGGACTAAATATTGAGATTTAATTATATTAGATCTGAAACATAGTGACAGAATGACAAATCAATCCAAAAATATATCTTATGAATGGAAACATTCCCTTTGTAACAAATGTTTGTCTTCTTTTGCCGCAACTGCATATTGCTTGTCATACCAAGAAATTTTTGGGAAAATGTTCTGCATTTGGGTACTAGACTTTTCTACAACACTCCCTCGAGCATCAGCAACCAAATAGTCCGAGTACTGAGCTAACCGGACTGCTTTCCTACCGGATGTGTTGGGAGTTCTTATGAAAATGCTTTTCAATTTATTGGCTTGGACCATACTTCTACCAGAACCAGGTCTTCCATCAACTGACAAGTTCTCCCAGTACTGTTTAATAGCATTGAAATCAGTTTGACGGCAGACCTTTGATTGTTTGACCAACTTTTTTTAGAACCATGTTGGGTTTTGTTGAAAATATTTAATAATTATCGGACGCACTTTTTTCTCGTCATTCATTTTAATCAGATTAACAACAAATGAACATAATTGATAATACTTGGGTTAAAGTCTTAAGGAAAAACGTATGTTAAGGTTTTTTTTTGATCTCACTCCTTTCTATAAAGTTTCACATGGACCTCGCTGAAGCCAGTTGCTGCACTTAAGCTATTTTGACATTTATTCATATTAACCCTCAAAGGGTTAACATTTCCATTTGTTGCATTGCTGTTTCAGGGTATCTTGTCTCAAATAAAACAAAAATTGAATGCTTGACTACAAATAACAAAAATAACAAAAACAATATTGAAAAAAATAACACCCGAAGTGTTTAGATGTGATATGGAAAGAATGAAATCCGTACATACATATTTACACATTCATACATTTGATGCACAGGAACTTGGGTTAGAAGTGAAAAAAAAGTAAGTAAGTATTTCTGTTCACTGAAATTGTACAGAAAGAAACGGAAAAAATTAAATTACACCTCAGAAATTACCTCTTTGCTGTAGCAGTTTTACCGAGTTGTTAGACTTGCTGCTGCTGTTGTTCTCGTTGCTGTTGTTATAGTGGTTGTTGGTGTTGCAACAGTTGATGTCTACTTAGGTAAAAAAAATGAAAAAGTCGCAATGCAGCAACAAATGAAATGTACTAAAACAAAATTATGATGAAGTTTAAAACTGGCAAAATGATGTTACACACCAAAATGAATGAGTGACTGCAGCAATAACAACAATAAGAACAAAATATCCAGTTGTAGCATGTTCCATCAAGGAATCATTAAATGTTGTTATTGTTGCTGTTTGCTGCTATACATGATGATGGTGATGGTGGTGGTTGCCAACAATATCAATTGTTGCTATTGATGCATTGCCTTGGTATGAGTACTCATGATTATCATTCCATACAAACAGCTAAGGCAGCCAGTCAACGTCATACAAACACACATTTCTTGAGCTGATGTTGTTTGTGAGTTCCTTAAAGACAATGATGACGACGTTTTAAGTGCCCCCATCGGTGATGATGATGGTGGATGGATGGCTGTATGTTTCAATGAGTGTTTAGTTGGTTGGTTGGCTGCTTTTCTTGCCTGGTGCTGCTACAACTCCGCCCTAAATGTTTCTTTTCGTTTGAAATATTCTTAGCTGTTCATAGCTTTATATTTATATATTTTATTTTTGCTGGTGTTTTTTCCTTTTTGTTCTCCTTACTACATTGATCGCACGAATCAAGCGCGAGATTACTCACGCGAACCCAATTTGGCAATTGCTTATTAGCGCTGCCGCTATACCACCATAAGCACAGGTTGGTTTCTTGATACTTTAGTTGTTGGTTGGCAACATCAAGAAATATTTCGTACACATTTGGCTCAGAAACAACACGGCAGCAAGAAAACATTAAGCATTACGTACCACTTATATCACCTTCTTGTTACTTAAAGGAAGAGTGTAACAACAACAAAAAAATTATACAACAATTGTATACAAAATTGTTGCATGCACGTTGGCAGGGGCGTAGCCAATGTCAAGTTAAAAAACATTTTTTTAATTGAAGATTGGGGTTAAAAATGGAAAAAACCTCTATACTTTACACAATGTATTTGAATTAAACATTTTAAAATTCTGAAATGTGCAATAATGAAAACTTTTGGATGAATACGGAAAGTTTCTATAGAAAACTTTAACAAGTTTTATATAGAAAACTCTCTGAGGATTAGTTAAATATTGAAAACTTGTTTAAGATCAGTTTTCTATAGAAAACTTGGTTAAGATCAGTTTTCTATAGAAAACTTGGTTAAGATCAGTTTTCTATAGAAAACTTGGTTAAGATCAGTTTTCTATAGAAAACCTGGTGAAGATCAGTTTTCTGTAGAAAACCTGGTGAAGATCAGTTTTCTATAGAAAACCTGGTGAAGATCAGTTTTCTATAGAAAACCTGGTGAAGATCAGTTTTCTAAAGAAAACTCTTTGAAGATCAATTTTCTAAAGAAAGCTTTTTGAAGATCAATTTTCTAAAGAAAGCTTTTTGAAGATCAGGTTTCTAAAGAAAGCTCTTTGAAGATCAGGTTTCTAAAGAAAGCTCTTTGAAGATCAGGTTTCTAAAGAAAGCTCTTTGAAGATCAGGTTTCTAAAGAAAGCTCTTTGAAGATCAGGTTTCTAAGGAAAGCTCTTTGAAGATCAGTTTTCTAAAGAAAGCTCTTTGAAGATCAGTTTTCTAAAGAAAGCTCTTTGAAGATCAGTTTTCTAAAAAAAGCTCTTTGAAGATAAATTTTGCATAGAAAACTTGTTGAAGATCTGTTTTCTATAAAAAAAATTGTTGAAGATCTGTTTTCTATAAAAAAAAACTTGTTGAAGATCACTCTGTTATAAAAAAGACTTGTTGAAGATCAGTTTTCTATAGAAAGCTTTTGAGGAACAGCTTTCTTCTATAGAAAACTTTCTGAAGAAAAGCTATCTTCTTGAGTATCAGTTGTCCTCTTAACTTCCACGCCTTTGTTAAAAAAAATCAAAACTTCTACTCAGTCAGCTGATTTTTTTAAGCTTTTTTTATAACTTCTTCAACCAGCTGAATGTGTGGCTGGTTTTTATATAATTTTATATTGTTGTTGTTTTTGCTTTTATTGTGGCAGTTAGTTTGGGCTGTTTTTTTTTTTCTCTGTAAAAGAATTGATCGATCGATCAGTTAGTTGGTTGTTAGTAGAAAAGTAGACAACAAAAAAACACTGCAACTATAACAACAATGACAGCGAACCCCATGATGATGAGGCTGTTGTTGATGATAATGATGATGTTGTTGTTGTTAAAATTGTCTGTATTTTGCAATATTTTATTGTACTTGCAACATATTACGTCTTTTGCTCTAAACTGAATTTTTCTTTTCAACTTCATTGTGTTTTTTTATTAATGCTAGTTTCCTGTTTTTAGCCCTTAAGTAATGATGACACTGACTGATGTAGTTAATATTATTACTCTTAACTTCATGGCAAATAGACGCTGACTCCCAACATTTCTACACTTACACTTATAAGCTGTTTGGCTTAAAAGAAAAAGTCCAGTTTTTTGTTTGTAGTCAAACTCTTAGTCTTAAAGATTATGTTGCTTAATATAAAACCTATGTAATATTTATTAGTTTGTTAGTAATTTGCCATTATTATGGAGTTTTTATTGTCTTGTTGCCATTGTTGTACATTTCTTATTTAAAAGTTCAATCAACACTGTTTTGGTGGCATGACGTTTTGCTATGGAAAAGGTGAACAAAAATCGTTGGCCAATACTGTTATGAAGTAAATACTTAATACCAATCAATTGCCATCTTGGTATTATTTGGAATTTTGTTACTTTTATAAATCATTGGCTTAATAAAAGGGCCTTTTCGTTTTAGTTGCAGTTACCTACAATATTTAAGTAGTTTTGTTGTTGCTAGTGTCCATATAAGCCTTTCATGTACTTTAAGATGCTTTGGTTTTTCGTTTTGTTTCTTTTGATTATTATTTCACACTTTAGGGTATAAAGTATGTTAGAAGATTGACGTAGGTCGTGCCAAGACATTCATATTTTTTTTTTGGTTTTGGAGGAGTTGTTTCATTTTGTACTTAAGAAGTAATAAAAAGAAATAGTTTTTCTTTTTTTGGACAAGATATTTTTATTATGATAGATGCATATGATGAAATTTGCATTATAGTTATATGGATTAAAAAGTAACTGAGTTCATATATAGAGGCCAGAGAGTTGTAATATTATTATTTCACTAAGGGAAAAAAAATTATGGAGATCAGTTTTGTATAGAAAACTTAATGGAGATCAGCTTTCTATATACAACTTTTTGGAGATCAGTTTTGTATAGAAAACTTTTTGAAGATCAGTTTTCTATAGAAAACTTTTTGAAGATCAGTTTTCTATAGAAAACTTTTTGAAGATCAGTTTTCTATAGAAAACTTTTTGAAGATCAGTTTTCTATAGAAAACTTTTTGAAGATCAGTTTTCTATAGAAAACTTTTTGAAGATCAGTTTTCTATAGAAAATTAATTGAAGGTCAGTTTTCTATAGAAAATTTATTGAAGATCAGTTGTCTATAGAAAATTTATTGAAGATCAGTTGTCTATAGAAAATTTATTAAAGATCTGTTTTCTATAGAAAACTTGTGGATAGAAAACTTTTTGAAGATCAGTTTTCTATAGAAAACTTTTTGAAGATCAGTTTTTTATAGAAAACTTTTTGAAGATCAGTTTTTTATAGAAAACTTTTTGAAGATCAGTTTTTTATAGAAAACATTTTGAAGATCAGTTTTCTATAGAAAACTTTTTGAAGATCAGTTTTTCTATAGAAAACTTTTTGAAGATCAGTTTTCTATAGAAAACATTTTGAAGATCAGTTTTCTATAGAAAACTTTTTGAAGATCAGTTTTCTATAGAAAACTTTTTGAAGATCAGTTTTCTATAGAAAACTTTTTGAAGATCAGTTTTCTATAGAAAACTTTTTGAAGATCAGTTTTCTATAGAAAACTTTTTGAAGATCAGTTTTCTATAGAAAACTTTTTGAAGATCAGTTTTCTATAGAAAACTTTTTGAAGATCAGTTTTCTATAGAAAACTTTTTGAAGATCAGTTTTCTATAGAAAACTTTTTGAAGATCAGTTTTCTATAGAAAACTTTTTGAAGATCAGTTTTCTTTAGAAAACTTTTTGAAGATCAGTTTTCTATAGAAAACTTTTTGAAGATCAGTTTTCTATAGAAAACTTTTTGAAGATCAGTTTTCTATAGAAAACTTTTTGAAGATCAGTTTTCTATAGAAAACTTTTTGAAGATCAGTTTTCTATAAACAATTTTTTGAAGTTCAGTTTTCCAAAGAAAATTTCTTTATGATCAGTTTTCCAAAGAATATTTTTTTATGATCAGTTTTCCATTGAAAATTGTTTGAAGATCAGTTTTCCATAGAAAATTATTTGAAAATCAGTTTTCCATAGAAAACTTATTGGAGATCATTTTTCCATAGAAAACTTATTGGAGATCATTTTTCCATAGAAAACTTATTGGAGTTCAGTTTTCCATAGACAATTTATTGGAGATCATTTTTCTAGAAAAAACTTTTTGAAGATCACCTCATTCTAAGTATGTATAGTTCACAACACCTCCATGTCAGATAACCATACCCTCAAATCGTTTGTGGAGAATGTTCAATAGGGCATGAGCTGTGGTTGGTGTCCACATGATCAAAGTCTGCCCAAAATAAGTTCATAATAATCGATCCATAGTGCTCGCCGTTGACGGTGATGGCCTGGGCAACGTCATTCTCAATGAAATATGGACCGATGGAGCCGCCAGCCCAAAATGCACACCAAACAATGACTCTTTTGAGATTCATCGCTTTGGATCTCATGTGGTATTGGTATTGTTCCAAATTCGACTATTTTTTATTTGATCAAAATACATAACAATATTTTTTCAAATCTAAATAACATCACATTTAAATTATGAAATTTGTCTCATAAAAATAAACGTTATTATTGGTAAAAAGCACTTAAAACGCCTTTCTTTCTACTAACAAATAATGATTAATGAAACTTATTCATAGAAATTTATTGGGAACACAAATTAATTACTTATTATAAAAGACTTAAAAGAAACTAAAGCTCTTAAACAATATTTATTAAAACCGATTCCAGGAAAATAGCAAAAACTCCAGAGCAGCATAATAAATGAGATTATTTAAAATAGATTGAAGGAAAACAGCAACAAAAGAATATGCAGCAGAAATAAAATCCAGTTTCCATTCTAAATCATGATCATGACAAGCATGATGAAGACGATGATGATGGTTTGGTTTGGTTTCTTTAGCTGTAAGTATGGCTTAAAGTTGTTTGCAACATGTAATTGACTTCTATTCGTTTTTTTTATTGTTTTTTGTCTACTTACTTTTTTGTTTCTTATTAAACTCATCGATCTTATAAATTGGAGCGTGATTTGTAAGGTCATCATTCAAAAGGCATCTTCTTTGTTTTTTTTTCTTCTTTTTTTCTGTTTTTGTGGTTTTCTTACGCTAAAACAGTTTTATTGTATGTGACACAACCATTTTTAAAGATCATTTCATTAAAAAGCAGCAAAAGAAACAATATGCAAAATCAATTGTATTTAAAATCAAGACGGACACAACTGGCAGACAGACAGACAGTCGTTGTACAATAAAAATCCTTACAAAATAACAAAGCATAAGATCTTGATATTTATTTGAGTTTTTTTGTTACTTATTTTTGGTTTTATTTCAAGATCGAGATTATTGAAAAATAAGCAGCGTAGCTTTCAAGAACAAAAAGGTTTTTATATTTTTAGCAAAGTGGTTTTCTGTAGAGAAATGAGCCTTTTGGTTTATTTTTTTTTTTTAAGGAATACCTGGTGTTTTTTTATAAGATTGTTTATGGTCTGGCTGACATATCAGCTAAAAGAAATCTCTAAAGTATGGTGGTTTTTCTTATTTTATAAACCTTAAAGAAAAAAAATAACTTTAAAATCTGTGGCTTAAATTTGATTTTTTTAAGTACTATTTTCCCTCAATGTTTGGTTTTCGCTGTTAGCAGACATTAAACAGAAGTTTATTTTTCAGCTTTGATTTTTGACAATTTAGACACTTTTTTGTTTTACGTTTTTTTTCCAAGCAACAAACAAAACGAATTTGACTTTATGTTGAATATTGTGGATTTTTTTTTTGTATTGGTTTTTGCTAAAGAGTTTAAATTTTGACATGATCTTTAAAAGATCAAGATTTAAATTTAGTTTGTTTTGGTGTGTTTGTTTTAAATTCTTAGAATTTCAATGTTGATATGCAAAATATATTTTGCGACAAAAGTTCAATGAACTGTGTGATAGGAACATAAATAAATCAGGGAAATATTAAAATGCATGACAAGGATTGGGAGGAATGTCGGGTGTTAAATGTGGTATTGGTAGGGGATACTGCAGACAGTCAAATAAATGTTTCCGAATACATACTATCAACCTAAAATACCATAAAAATTTCCACAAACTTCTTTGTTAAGTAAGTTTGTTTTTAAAGCCGAAAACGTTGTCAATATTGTATTGATAAACAATAAGCTAAAAATTGTTTCAACCTTTTTCTTCCAAAAAAAATTTGTTTTGTTTCTAAGACAAGAGCCATTGATGTCGCTACTTGCAGTACCGCAACCACAGAATTATTTAAATTGATATTCGCGACAAACGATCAGAAATGCTAGAAAAAGTGGCCTAAAAATTGGACGTCCAGATTGCACCCGAAGACACTTTCAAATGTCATGTATTTATATACCGAATAAACAAAATTGTTTGATTAAAATTTCCTTTTTCTTATTATTTTTTACAATTAAAATATCTATCGGACTTAAACAAATATTCTTTATAATTCACATAGGTCTAGAAATACATAATTTATGGCCAAAACTCAAGTCTTGCGATGACATTTGTGGTACTGCAATGTTGAAGTAAACACTTGAAATATACTTATTTGGACTTCTGTTTTTTGAAAAACCTACTACACGTTTGACCGCGATGAAACAAAAATAAAATATTTTTCGTAAATTAAAAAAAAATATATATATTCCTATCATGTTGGTACTATGCTTATCCAACAGATTTTTTAGTTAAATAAAGAAAATATTTCTTATTTAGATTATAATTGATGATATTGTTACCTTTTAACCTTTTCAAAACGCTGGTTTATTTCCTTTAAATAAACCGGATACTTTTGATTGCAAATAAAAGCCGTTTAGTAGTTTAAAAATTGTAACAACTCTTTATTTATTCAAAATGTACAACAACAACAGAATTAAATAGCCACACAATGTTTTTTATACACGTTTATAAATTCTCAGAATTACAGACACAATTTATAATGTACACGAATTTACTTGAAACAAACACAGCACACTTTAAGGCACTTAGATGATGTTTCTTCGAAAAGCGTCTCTGATCAACTCACTAACGACTGCAACCTCTGCCACTATTTATAACACTGCATTACCATCTAGAAAGCTCTTTAACTGTCAAAGTTCGAATATTCTAGATCATACGCCATCTGTGGTGTACTTTCTACAATGTTCTTTAACTGATTATTCGAACTCGAATACAGCGTTGCCAACTTACAATCAAATCAACTGAAAGCTTTTATTTAACAATGCCCACAGATATGTTACAGTTTTACAGCACTGTTACTTGAAAGCATTATGCTACTTTTAAATCAGCCGTTAAAATCGTTATATTTGAATTCAAGTACAATTTTGTAACAATATATATGGGGCATTTCATGTCAAGTGAACCAACTTTAGAAATCGATGTCTTCCGATCGGGATGAAATTTGCACCAAGGCTAGTTCTATTGGATATTAACTGAGACACAATTTTTCAACAAGATCGGTCGAGAACTCTCTGAGTTAATTTTTACATTTTGGTCAAACAGGTTTTTTTTCTTATTCATGTAACTTATTACCTATTGTTCTTAGCAAAATGTGTCCCAAATAGTTTAGATAGCTCTTTCTTCAATTTTTCAAAAAAAAAATATTTAAAAAAACAAATAAAAAATTTTTAATATTTTTTTTCCGAAATCAAAAACTTTTTTGACTTTTTTTTTAAAATGGGCCTTTTTTTTCTTAAAATAAAGCTTAGATATTTTCCTTGAACACCTATTTGGTCGCTTAGTGGGATATCTATCAAAATAAATATTTTGTAACTCAAAACATAAAATTTTTGACTTTTTTGCAAATTCAAAAACTGTGTTGACTTTTTTTCAAAATGGACCGTTTTTTAATATTTTTTTTTTTAGCTCAAACAAAAGCTTAGATATTATCCTTGAAGACCCTTTAGAGAAGAGACTTTAAATATGAATAAAACATAATTAATAGTGTTGAGAAAAAAATGGAAATTATTTGCAACCAATTTATTTTATCATAGCTAGCCCGTTTTGATAAAAATTGCACTTTTTATAACGGTTAACTTTTTCTAAAAAATATAGTTTGAATATCTATACAGAAATGAATATAAAACAAAATGGTTAAAAGTGTTAATAAAAATATAAAAACCCAAAATTAGACCAATATGTAAGAAAATATTTGCAATCAATTGCCCGTTTTGTTAAAAAAAAAAACTATAGTCCAGACCTATGTGCAACAACAACAACTTGGGGTCAGAAGAACTCAAATATTATTGATAAAAGTCAAATGCATCACCAACGTGTCACAGTTTGGTACAGATTTTGGCAGAAGGCCTCATTGTATAATACTCCTCGACAATGAGGCTGCGAAAGCAGTGTCTCCGACTAGCTTAAATGTATCTTCTAAACTACTGGCCCGATTGAAAAATAATCCACGAACGAATGGTGGAGGCATCCAGAAGATTGTTATATGTGCTCGCCATTTGTACAAATATGGACAGATTTCAATGAATTTTACTTATGAAGAAATATGAAGAATACTTTAAAATATATTTTAAATAGTTTAAATTTTGAAATTTTCGTCTTTTAACTAGACTTTATTTTAGGTATTGCAAAATGCCCAAAATCGCCCAGGCCAGCCAATAAAGTTTGAGGACCACGAACTGAAGGATTACTATATGTAGATTGTTATAAAGCTCAACAAAGGCTTTCTAAATCATTGGGAACTACTCAACCAGCAATTTCAAAACGTTTGCGATCAGCAGGATTCATAATAAAGCAGGAAAATCCGGTAATATACAAATTGAAGCCGATATGGATCCATTACGATTACCCGAAGCGTAAGAGATCATAAGTGAAGCCCGACAATCAACTGAATCAACACCAAAGCTAAACATCCATGGAGCGAATTGTATTTGGTGCTACTCAAACAGCAATTTCAAAAGGTTTACGAGCAAGTTCAAAAGCAAGGAAATCTGGTAACATACAAATTGAAGCCGAAATACCATGAAAGACGATTTTGCATGTCCGGAATGATGCTTGAACGCTATAAAAGAAAATAATTTCAGCACCGAATCATTACTTGCGATGAAAAATTGATTCATTATGATAACCCGAAATATAAGAGATCGTATGTGAAGCCCGTCCAAATAGCCGAATCCAAACCAAAGTCAAATATCCATGGCGCTAAAGTAATTCCCTGTATTTTTTGGAACCAAAAGGTCCTAAATACAGGAAAACTGTACCCAATGCAACTGATTCGATGGAAGTGAGAATTGGCCAAAAAAAACCCCAGAATGTGAGGCCAGACATGAAACCGTAAATTCCATCATGAAAACGTCCGGCACATATTGCAATACCTGTTAAAAATTATTTAGAATGAAGTGGTTGGGTAGCTTTTAATCACCCGCTTTATAGTCCAGATCTGCCCCGTTCGACTACTACTTTGGAACATAGTATCCGATTGGCTTCATTTGTCCTTGGCTTCAAAAGATAAGCACTTCTTTTGCCTCGGAATCCATATACTTTCAAAATAAATCAATCACCCAATATTTTTTTTAAATTTGCCCATATATTCCACATTTTGTCAGGGGTTAGTGTAAAAATAATACAAATAATTTGAAATACATCATAGAATACAAAACTTTTATTCGTTTAAATACAAAATTTCCATAAAATTTTGATTAAATTTGTAACATATTTTAGAAGTTTTCTGCTTTGAATCTATCAATATTAGAAGGTTATGAGAAACCTTTTTTCTACAATAGAAAGCAAAGAATGATATCAGTTTTTTTGGCCAAACATATTTGATATGACTCTATAAATAAAACTGTATGAAAACCTTCGATTTAAGCTGGAATATGATCGTATAAAGACCTACGATTGAAGCTAAAATATGACTGTATAGAGCCCTACGATTCAAACTAAAATATGACTGTATGAACACCTATTATTGAAGCTAAAATATGAATGTATAAACCCCTACGATTTAAGCTAAAATATTACTGTACAAAATCCTACAATTGAAGCTAAAATATGACTGCATAAACCCCTACGATTGAAGCTAAAATATGACTGTGTAAAGCCCTAAAATATTACTGTATAAATAACTAAGTTTGAAGCTGCAATATTACTGTATAAAAGCCTACAATTGAAGCCAAAATATGACTGTATAAAAACAATTGAAGCTGAAACATGACCCTACGATTGATGCTAAAATATGAACTACGATTGAAGCTAAAATGTGACTGTATAAAAAGCTACGATTTAAGTTAAAATATGACAATTCAAAAAGCTACTATTGAATCTAAATTAATGCTTTATAAAGAACTAAGTTTGAAGCCTACAATTGATGATGAAATATGACTGTGAAAAAAGTTACGACTGACTGTTTGAAAGCCTACGAATATTACTGTACAATTGATGATGAAATATGACTGTGAAAAAAGTTACGACTGACTGTTTGAAAGCCTACGAATATTACTGTACAAAGACATGCGATAAAATTTAAAATATGACCTTTCTAAATTTTAAATTTTTTAAAAAACCTTTAAAAAAAAATCATTTATAATTCCAAATATGTATAGTTTCCACACTTTTATCCAAAACTCACCAAGGTTTTTAATTACTTGTTTAACTAATGTAAAAATTTCAGTGTTATTACTTTATCATCACCTTTTCACTGTTTTTTTGATTAATTTTCTTGATATTACAAGATATAGACTCTCCATCCAGTTTAAAAAATGATTTATATTGCTTTTGTTTTCTTTGTAGAATTTTACATAAAATTTTATGCTAATTTTCAATTAACAAAAATTTTTGTTTTAATAAAATCAGCCAAGCATTCAAAATGTTGCATAAATTTAATAATGCATCCACTTTGATGTTGGTTTAAGTTGCTTGTGCAGCACAAACCAACAACAACAAAAACACAAATTCCACAATCTTGGAAAAAGAATCTTTATGTTTTACATTATTATTGGTGGCAAGAGTATGCAGATGAGTTTATTTTTGTTGTCGTTTGTCCAAAAAAAAAAGGAAGTTTAGTTTTTGTTTCAATTTTTCAGAGTCATAAATAATTTGTTCAAGTTTTTGATAATTAAGACATTAATAAAATAAGGAAAAAGCAAGCATATCTTAACATCACTAAAGAATTCTTGAAAACATAAGAATGTCTTTTCTTATTTGTTTGTAACCACTTCCTGTTACTAAGGAAATCTTGGTGCGGCAAGTTCTTGTCAATTCTTGCCAAAACCTCCCATTCTTTTTGATTTAAATTATAATTTTATGAAGTTTTTATGTTCTTTTTCTTTTTTTCTTTTCTTTTTACACTTCTAATCATTTGTAATGCTATGCCAGCCATCAAATCATTATTTATAAATATTGCAACCAGTTTTTGTTTAGTTCTTTTTTGTGCGTTTTGGCGATAATTGTGTTAATCATAATTCATTGCTTGATAATATAAAATTTAGTTTTACTTTGGAACTGTGATCAAGAGTATTTGTGGCTGTAGTTATTTTTATCGGAAAAGAAGCCAGAGCACCCAGCATTATTGCCTGATTTTTATGATGTATAGGAGTAGTAACAAATAAAAAAAATGCACAACTGTAGGTTGCCGTTACAAAATATTTTAAAAGCCATTTATTATAAAAGCAAACAAAAATATTCTAAAAACGAACATAGTTGTATGTTTAGTGTTAGATGTAACATATTTTTTGCGTTTTTATTTACGAGCGCATCATACACTCGAAGCGAAAGTGTTAGTAGAAATTCATATAGCATTTACGAAAAGAAAAGATAGAATCTCTTTGGATAGACTCTTGAAATACCTTTTATTTAATATATCATCAGCTTTATCTCTAAGGATCCGGAATATATATATTCTTTACGGTCGCGAGTTGTTAACTCTATTCTTGACGAATTGGAAAATAAGTGAAGGAAGCTGTTGTTAAGGCGGATGATTGTTAGTTCTACATGTGTTTCTGGATGTAGCTATGTCAAATCCAATGCCTTGGAAATGCTCAGCAACAGGTCCACAGGAAATGGGCAAGGAGTGAAATCAAAACAAAATTGGGTTTGTTTACCACTAACATGCGAAGATTCGAACACTGCCACTAAATAACTATGTTAGTATTGTTACGAAGTTACATTAACGATTTGAATTTAATGATCTGTATAGACTGATTGCAACACTCGTCATGTTTGTAAACATTTCCAGTACTCGAAACTTATACTTATCATCAATGTTGTTAACACACTGTTATTAACATTGTTTGTAAGTATACCAACATTAACTGTTAAAGCTGCTTGATAAATACAATGGGAACTCTGCACCATCAATTTCAATGGTAAAAAAATGGTTTACTGAATTTCGTTGTGGCCGTACAAGCACGGAAGTTGTTGATATGTTGATATGGTTTTGGCCGATCGGATTTGGGGATCTCACATGGGTCAGTGGTTTCAATTTTTATTGATCACTTGGGTATGAAAAAGCTTTCCGCAAGATTGGTGCCACTTTTGCTCGCAATCGTGTGACAACTTTTCAGGAGTGTTTGGCGTTCTTTAACTGCAATTTGGATGAGTTTTTGCGCCGTTTTGTAACCGTGGAACAACACACCATAGACAAAACAGCTGTCAAAACATTGGGTTTCTCGGGGTCAATCGGCGCCAAAGTTGTCAAGGTAGGTTTGTCAGCCTATAAAGACGTGGATAACATTTTTTTTGGATGCATAATCCACATTGATTGAATGCAATCAAACTCATAAAACAATAAAAATTAAAAAATGTTCCTCCCTATTCTCCGGTTTTAGCAGCGAGTGACAATTTCTTGTATCCAAATCTGAAGAAATGGCTTCTTGAAAAGAGATGTAACTCCAAAGATGAAATCATCTCACAAACAAATACCAATTTTGATGACCTCGAAAAATTTTCTTTTTGGGAAGAGATACAAAAATTGGAGAAAGTTCGACGAAATGTATAGAGCTTAAAGGAGATTATGTTGAAAAATAAAATAATTGGTTATCCAAAGACCTGTATTTCATTTAAAAAGTCATGGACTAAGTGACCCGACCTAGTATATAGAGAAAAGTGCACTAGCCATTTAGTTTCTCTAACCTCTATATGACACTTAACTGCGATAAACATACACTTTATGGTACCTGAAGTACGGAATACTATCTGACTTTGACTATTGGACCTAGAAATGGAAGAAATAGTTTCTGACCTACTCTGAGAATGACAGGATCTACATTAGGGTGGCCCTTAATAAACGAAAGTTGGATTTTGGCCATTCTCACCCCCCAGTTTGGTGAACATTAGTAAAAAAATCATACTGAACAAATTTTAGGTAAATCGGTTGGGGTTAAAACCAACCTGAAGTTTTGAGATGCATTTACAAGGGGAAAAAATGATTTTTTTTCAGTTTTTGTAAAAATTTTGCCATTAAAAAATTACTTTTGCAATTTAATTTAAAAGAATAGAAATGTGAACGCAATTATCGTTCTAATGAGACATAAAAAACAGAAATTGGTCAAAAAATTTTAAAGTTATTAAAATATCGCCAGGCCATTAACGTGTCTCAGGCAACTAGAACAAGAAAGGTAGGAACAAAATTAACATATTTTGATAAATATTAAAATAAAAGCTCATTTTTACTTAAAATATGTCCATATTTACTTGTATATGAGTTTTTTGTCTCCGTTGGATACCGTTAACCTATTCTTAGTTATGAACAGAAAAATAAAATTTTTTTAACGGCAGTTTCAAAACTCCATTTTCAAATTTTGTTAACAAATTTCAGAATTTTTTGATCTCTCATTGGGATTTATTAAAAATATAATAGGGAATAAAAATGTGAAAAAATTATCGAAATATCTCTTATAGTTTTCCGTACCTGCGATTTAAATTTTGAAATTTTCGAGAAAACCCAATTATTTGGCAATTTTTACTCGAATGAGCTCTATTTCCTTACTCTTATGAATTTTAAGCAAAACTTATTCAGAATATTATAGTCCAGATAATTCTAAATATACTCTGAAACTTTTACTAAAATCGGAAAATGTTAATCCTTAAATCGTGAAGGTCAAAGGTGAAATTTTTCAATATTTGGAATTTTTCAGAGGGCTTGCGGCACATCTTAACCCCAACCGATTTACCTAAAATTTTTTCAGGATGATTTTTTTACTAATGTTCACCAAACTGGAGGGTGAGAATGGCCAAAATCCAACTTTCGTTTATTAAGGGCCACCCTACTCTACATTTGTTAAGGTATAGATTACTGATCTTATGTGTTAAATATTATGTATTGGGTGTATAACTTAAAAATGCGGAATTTTTTCAAACATTTAGCTTGAAACATTTGTAAAATATAAATTTATTCAAAGTAGCCAATATTAGCTATGGCCTATTCCCATCTTTCTGGCAACCATTTGAATCCGAGCCAAAATAACTGCTCATCTTTTGAAGTCAAGAACGAATAAAGCCAATATCGGATACTCTGTTCCAAAGTGAAGTGTATCTCAGAGAGCCTTCTGCATCTATCGCAATAAATAGCAGTCGGACGGGCCACGGTCTGGACTATAAAGCGAGTGACGCAAAACTTTCAAAAACACTTCATTGTAAATAATTCTTAACACGTATTGAACTATGTCATGATGTAATTATAAGGTTTAATATCTGGCCGCATATTCTGGGAATTTTTAGTCAAATACTTGCTTCAAACGAATCGGTACAGGCTCTCACCAAATATTGAGTTTTACATTAGCGCCATGAATATTTGATTTTGGTATCGACTCGTCTGGTTGGCCGGGCTTCTCTTACGATCTCTTACGCTTCTGGTTATTGTAATGTAATCCATATTCTATCTCAAGTAATGATTCGGTACAAAATGATTTTCTTTTATAGCGTTTAAGCGTCATGTCAGACATTCAAAATCGCGTTTCAAGGTCTCTCGGCTTCAGCACGTATGGTACCCAATTTCTCTGTTTTTGGATGAATCATGCTGTTTGCAAACATTTTGAAATTGCCACTTGAGTAGCTCACAATAATTGTGCAACTCTTCATGGAGTTATGCCTCCAATTCTTGGTCTTTTTTGGCTAGCCTTGACGATCTTAGTTTTCCGTGTCAAAATCACCACTTCTGAACCGAACAAACCATCTCAAGCACGTTGAGACCATTGGAACACATTCACCATTAGCTTTAGCGAACAATTGCTTTAGCGGCACTTATTTCAAATTAAGAGAGTAAGAAAGACTTACTTCCCTCTTGTTTGTAATAAAATTCGACATTTTTAAAGCAAAAAAAAGACCTTGTTCAACAACTTTGTGAGAATAAATGACAGATGTACCCTTCAGAATGAAAAATAAAGTTTTAAAAACAAAAATTGCATTTAAAATATATGCCATCTACTTATATAATAAAATGTGTAATAAAATATTAATACTTCAATCACGATGTTTTAAAAAAACTCATTAGAATCTCAATGGCCTATGAATAAATGAAAGGATCCTGAAACTAAACCTACGATTTCATGTGTTTTTTTTATAAAACGAGGCTGTCTCGATAGACTATCAATCTAATGGTTGCGGGCTCGATTCCTGCCAGATACTTTGGGTGTTTCTATAGCCAAGCAAAACGCTTCGCAGTTTGTGTTGGTTTAAAAAGAAAACAAAGCTACTTTGTAATTCGCATACTGGCGAATTTTAATATATTTAATTAAATCTAAAACCCAACACTCCTCGAGTGTAGTATTCACTACTAACTACTCAGACTTGCTCAATGACGACTATATAGATAAAAGAGTAGGAAGTTTATAGTTAAATATACAGCACAGCTTACACTTCATACGATTTTCATTTTATTTTCCGCTGGCTTGTTATTGTTGTTGCTCGAGTATTCTTCTTTAGTTATATAACAAATATTATTAAAAGTCCTAGTTGGCAGTAACACATCACTTGTTATACATGAAAAAGAAGCCGCCGCCAACGTTATAAATAAGTTGGCAATAGAAACTAAAGATGAACAGCAGCAGTATAAAAGCAGAAAAAAAAACTATAAGTAACTGGTTTTCAGTAACCAAGAGGTTTGAGGTATGGGGTTTTAAACAAAATATATTAAGCTAAAATAAAAGAAAAGAGTTAAGAGTTAAGAGTTTTATACTTAATAAACATTTAGCAAACAAAATATTCTAATAATAGACTTCAAGCGGATAGAGAGAGAACAGTAGTTGATTGTTGTGATGTGTGTTGCAGATTTTAATTGACTAAGGTAGGTGATAGTTGGTATGGCGATAGATTTTGATAATTATATGAGAAATGCAATAGAAGTCTAAAATATATTGTTCTTAAAGCACCAGCTGCCAATATTAACCTCAAAAATGTTCTTTATATCTCAAAGAAAAGATTGTAATCACTCGTTTTTTAAAAATCCCTCACGTAGTTACATTATAAGAAATTTAGCTCATTAAACTAGTTCTGGTTTTCCTTGTACAAAACGAACCCCCAAATTCCTTTAACTATAACTCATCTATATTTGCTGTTATAACTTCTAAAACAAACTCAATCTGTGTAAATTCTTTCTGTGATAAATAAAAAACGTCACATAATACGCCCTGCTTAAACATCTAGTTTCCATAAGTTACGCCCCTTAAAAAAGGGAGCGGGTAAGCATAAACAAACACACAGGTATAAACGCCTAAAAAACCGCAGATCAAAATTATTATTCCCTATTATAACACACTGAAATCTTGAATCTACTCTTACATACATACTTAAAAATCTATTATATCCAAAATAAGAAAAAAATTCATTGCTTAAAAAAGGGTTTTAAGGAAATTGTCAACCTTATTATTTGTAAAAAGCTGAAGGATGACAAAAAAAAAATATACAACAAGAAATAACAAGCATATTAGATGACATAAAACAAACAAAAGGCGTTTTTAATGCTGCTGCTGTTTTTTTTCCAATTTTTTTTTGTTCTCAAGGAGTAAATATATTTATATCTTGTGTTTAAAGAAGGGATTATATTAAGAGATTTTTTTTATTATTTTAAATTTGTTTGCCAAGTATCATTATGAGATTTTAGGGAAGGGAAATGGAAAAATTGTGTAAGAAAGAAAAGATTTTGGCATACTTTAAATATAAAAAATCATGTACCGAGTCTTTTTGCCAGCACATGCAGAAATTAGGGGTAATGGATTAGTTTGTTAAAAAGGGGAGAATGGGATGGTATGTTGAAATATTTAATTTGATCAATATAGTAATGATCCCTATGGTATTAATTTTTAATTTGAATTAATTTATAATTTAAACTTTATTATACAAATACAAATTTATGCAAATAAAAGAGTTAGCACAACTGAATAAACAACTGATTCACTATCAGCCAGGCAAACAATGGATTTCCTTCCAGTAAAGGTTTTTTGAAAGTTCTAATGTTTAAGCAAATACAAACGAATAAAATTCAGAAAATTGTCAGGCACATATTTGGAACTTCATGTAATTTATACGAACCTTTAAAATGTAAAAATTGGATATATGTAAGTTTGTTATTCGATTTGTGATTTCTATATTTTAAATTTCCAACTCCATAAAGTATCCATATAAATATATAAATGTCTTTGTAAGTTTGTTTGTTTGTTTGTTTTTTTGTTTGTTTTAAAGGGGGAAAACCGGTAAAATTGATACCTTTAGTTCTTAAACAATCAAGAGTAAACGGCTACACCGATTTGATTGAAATTTGGAACATAGATATTCCTTTACTTGGAAGCAATAATAGACTATATAGTGTTTCTTAACTTGGACCACAAAGGGACAAAAGAGGACAAAATTTGTACCACCCATACAAAGTAAATAGTTATTTTCGAATATCAGCAGAACTAAAACTGTGACTATCTTCAAACTTTATACGAATCAATTTCGTATCACTGTTTGAAGTTTAACTAAAAATGGGACGGATCGGAACTCGGGGTGTGACACCTCCCATACAAAGTAAATAGTTATTTTCAAATATATGGTGAACTATAATTGTGGAAGTCTTGAAATTTAGTCCGAAAATGGGCGGTATTCAATTAGTGGGCGTGGCACCTACCATACAAAGTAAATAGTTATTTTCGAATATCTGGAGAACTGTAAATGGGAAAGGCTTCAAACTTCATATGAGTTAATTTCTTATCAGTGCAAGAAGTTAGTAAAAAAAATTGGAAGGATCGGAACTCGGGGTGAGTCACCTCCCATACAAAGTAATTAGCTATTTCTAAATATCTTGAGATCTATAATTACTAGATTCTTCCAACTTTGTCCGAATAGCTCTCTTATCATTTTACATAGAATAGCTGAAAATGGGCGGGAGTGGATAAGTGGGCGTGGAACATCCCATACAAAGTATATAGTATTTTCGAATATCTGCAGAACTATTATCGCGACAGCCTTCAAACTTTTTACGAATTAATTTTTTATCAGTACATTAAGTTTATCCGAAAATGAGATGGATGGGAACAAGGGGTGTGCACCCCTTCTTAATTTCTGGCATAACAGGACACTGCCATCAACGTAATTTACACAAAATTTAAAGACTCTTACAATTAGATTCACTTGATATTCGAATATTTATATACATATTTTATATACAATGGTAACAAAATAACTCATTTGAAGCATTACTTTAAGTAATATAATAAATAGCTTTCATATCATTATAAGGAGTCTGACTAAAAATGGGCGAATGTCTTAAAAAAAAGCTTCAAGATTTTTTAAAAACACAGGATATTTTTATACCTTCAACGGCATAGTATGCAATTGATCACAAACAAGAAATTCCGGTATTAATTATATTCATTTATTTGCTTATAAAATCTTTTCACATTTTTTTTATTTTACTTCGACAGGAGTAGCGAAGCGCACCGGGTCATGCTAGTATAATTAATATAGAAAGGCTCTAACTCGTGTTTTGTTTATTTCGATAAATGGTCCACTGATATATCATATTTAGACAAAGAATCAAAACTTGACAAATGTACGAGTTAGGGCCTTCTATATTAAGGTAACGATATATTCTGGATGGTTATAGATAGCGCTGTCGATGTCCCTCAGTCCGTCTGTATGTTGAAATCAACTTTCCGTAGCCCCCAAATAAGTTACATACATGAATCATACATCAATATATCCGCAATAGTCCCGGTTCGGTTGCTATTTAAAATCGAGAAAACTGGCCCACGATTACCTCGTTTTGTTTATATATTTTTGATCTATATCTGCATTACTAAGTCATTAATATAAACAATATGGATGTCTTGTGACAGATATTTCAGAGACCTTTCCAACGACTTATATACGCCGTAGTAGTTTGGACCTACAATGGGTCAAAATCAGTAAACATTTTTTTTAACTCCATTTATTTTTCAAGAAAAAAAAATTAATAATTCACTAATAAATTTTTTCCAGAAAAAAAATTAAAAATATTTTCTTTTACTCCATGATGATTGTTATCGAACTCAACAGGAGCTTGTATACTAAATGGGAGCTTCCTTAACAGCAATTTTTAAACGTTTGCGAGCAGAAAAATTGAGCTCTATAATAATTGAAGACGAGAGACCTGGAAAGACTATTTTGTATGTCCGAAATGATGCTTGAAAGCTATAAAAGAAAATAATTTTTGCACCGAATCATTACTTGCAATGAAAAATGGATATATTCCATCATGGCAATACTCGGACACATGTTGCAATACCTGTTAATAATTATGGGAAGTTTTGCCTCACTCGCTTCACAGTCCAGACCGTGGATCGTCCGACTACCATTTGTTTCGATCGAAGCAGAACTCTCTCTCTGTGGAATACGCTTCACTTTGGAGCAGAGCATCTAATTTTTGGACTCAAAAGTTGATCAGTTCTCTTGCGTCGGAATCCATAGAAAGATGGGAAAAGGTCATAGCCAATGGCCAATACTTTCAATAAATTTATATTGTACAAATGTCTCAAAATAAAAACTAAACATTTGAAAAAATCCCGAATTTTTAAGTCATACACAAGTCATGTAACTCCCACATTTTTAAGTCATACAACCAATAACCAATACCACGGTTTCACCAATACTTCGATTTGTGTCGTTTCGAAGCTGCGTCTTTTTAAAATGTCTGTGATTTAAAAGTTGAATTTTTTTTGTTTCAGTTTAAGTCGCATTACTTCGAAGTTACTTCGCTATTTCTTCGATTTGCGTCATTAATATTGTATTTTTTTTATTGAAAAATCTATTATTTCAGCTAAAATTATAAATCTCGGAACCAATTAAATGAAAATCAATACAAATGTATGGAAAATCGTGCTTCGGTTTGCGTTTCGTGGTATTGGTGTACTTTTATCAAACTTAACCCTGACAAAACACGCTGGGACTGCTTGGAAAATATAACCAAAAGTGGGATTTTTGGAGAATCTTTTAATATTTATAATATATAACTAGCGGATACTACTGCGTTGAAAGAATAAATACATTTTGTTTATTTGTTGAATAAAAAATTAAATTCTGTTTTTTTTTCGAAAGGCAAAGGTACATTGAATGTTTTCCATGCAAATCTCTTTCATTTAACTTGATATTTTTTAGGACAATTTAACTATCAGCTGGGAAATTTTGTGTTGAATCCTAACAAATTAATATGTCTTAAGCCGGATAACTTATCCAAATTTTAAATATAGTTAAGGCTTAAGCAATGTTTAAATAATTTTTTTTTCGTAAAGATTAAATAAATTTTATCTTTGATTAAGCCAAATCTATGTTTAAATTTTAATAAGTTACCCGGCATTGTTCTGAATTCAAAGGTTTAGAATTAGCAAGAAAAATTAGTCGACAAACACTATGGCACTATGCGTAATTGACCAGATACATTTGTTGTCCCTCTGTAGACAAAAACATATTTCTTTATTATTCTTTATTTTCATTAAATTTTTTTCTTTTTTTATTAAAAATTTTTTGTACAAAAAGTACAAAAAATAGGGATCAATTAGACCACTTATACGTTCAAATATCCATTTATTTTATTTTTTCATAAATTCAGATTAAGCTACCTTTATCATTTTTCTAGTGAAAAATAATTTTCCTGGTGAAAAATAAATTTTTCTAGTGAATTTTTTAGTGAAAAATCATTTTTGTAGTGAAAAATCATTTTTTCTAGTGAAAAATAAATTTTTCTATTGAAAAATAAATTTTTCTAGTGAAAAATAATTTTCCTGGTGAAAAATAATTTTCCTGGTGAAAAATAATTTTCCTGGTGAAAAATAATTTTCCTGGTTTTTTTAGTGAAAAATCATTTTTTTAGTGAAAAATAATTTTTTTAGTGAAAAATAATTTTCCTGGTGAAAAATCATTTTTTTAGTGAAAAATAATTTTCCTGGTGAAAAATTCATTTTTCTAGTGAAAAATTAATTTTTTAGTAAAACTATTTTTTTTTTTTCAAAAATCAATCAATTTCTAATGAAAAATCACCACCATGGACTCTATGAACCTAACAGTTTCTAATTTACAAACGCGCATAACGTTATCAAATTTGTTAAATGTTAGGTTAATAAAAGTTTGCTTAAGCTCACTTAAACATTCGTAGATGCAAAAAAAGAGACAAAGCACGCTCATTGGTCAGTTCTTGTGCAACTGACAAAACCAACAACAAAGCAAAGTTAAACACATGGTACATGAAAAAGTGAGAAGTGCATAGTAAGCAGTCTTTGATTATAGAGAATTTTTTACAAGGTATGTGATTTGATACGTTATTTTAAAGCATAATAAAGACTTAGATATAATGTTTTGTATATCACTGGAAAGGTAATGGAATGCAGTTTTCAAAACTTTAAATATTTAAAAGCTCTCTTAATAATTTTTAGATGAAAATTAATGAAATATAAAATAAATATTTTTAGAGAAATAACTATTGTGATGTCGCAAATATTTTCATTTTAAAATTTTTTAGTTTCGACTTTCAATAGCTCATCAGCAACCTGCAATGATGTACAAACATTAACTAAATAATTTAACTTTTATTGTACAATTTTCATTAAATAATAATATAAAATATCATACATTTTCATAAATCTAAAATTTTGCAAAAAATATTGGGAGATTTTTTAAATTAGTAGCTTTTATTTTGTACAAAAAAACATTTTTAACAGAATGGTAATTTTCTTAATACAGCTCAAAAATTTTCAAAATTCTACTTTTTTTCGTTATATATGTATATGTAACTGATCTTTTAAATATTTTCTACAAAATTTTCCTTTCATTTCACTTTCCTTACAAAAACATTTCCATTTCCCCTAAAACACATGTAATTCTATTTGCAGCAATTATTTTCGCGTTTCATTTGTTCTTTATAAATTTCTTTATAAAGCTATTAATTTGTAAAATATAATACAATTTTACCATTTGTTGGCAATTCAATAATTCAATAGAAAAAATATTTATATGGTTTCCATTTTCAGGGATCTATTTTTTCAATTTTCAGCTCAAATTTTAAGCATGACAACCATTTCTTTAGAAATAAATAGAAAAAAAATACCCTAGAATAGAAATTGAAAAACAGCAATATTATCTAATGGTTAAATAACATAAAAAAGATTAGCATTTCAAAGCATTCCCTACATCCGACGAAGAAGAAGCAAAAACATGAAATGTAGAAATTTATTTCAATTCAATTCAAACATATATAAGAAGCTAAAATGAAACGCACATGAAAAGAAAATTTGTATTTTAGATTTTTTTTTACATTTTTATTCATTCTAAAAACTACACGAGTGACATTTTCTATTTCTGTTGTTTTTATACGTCGAACGTCTTGTGCTGCTGCTAAGTCGTCATCTTATTTTGCTATTATATTGTATATATATTGTTGTTCTATTATATCCTTTTGATATTTATGCATGATTTAATGATGTTTTTTGTTTTCTGCTTCTGTTCCTTAGATAAAGGAGCAGAGGAGGGAGGGTAGATGTCGCCTAATGTCGTTTATTAATATACTACCTTTCTTTTGTGGAAATTTATATACATATTTATGCCTGTACGTACCCAACAGTTTTAAAGACCTTTTAGAAAGAAATTTGTGTTTCTAGTAAGATTTCTAATATATAACACAGGTCAATAGAATATTAAACAAAAATCTAAAATTTTGTGAAAATGAGCGAATTCACTTAATTGTGAATAAATTCGAAAATAATCCATCAATTTTTATGATCAATATCTTGATTTGTTTCTATTAAACGTGGCTTTCCGATAAAATGATAAATGTAAAAAGTTTCATAATTTTTCTATTTTTCATGATTTTTTCAAATTACAAACATTTTTTATTTTCACGTAAAAAATATAGTTTTTGCTTTAATTTGTTATTATAACTCCGAAACTATTGAGCCGATTGAAACTCCATATATACGTGAAAATTAACACATTACCTGGAGAAAATGCTTTCAGTATTCAATCAATCCAAAGAAGAACATTAACTACTCAATTTTATGTATATCAAACAAAAAACTAAAATTTTGTGAAAAAGAGCGAATTCACTTAATTGCGAATAAATTCGAAAAAGATTCATAAATGTTTATGACCAATATCTCATTTTATTCCTATTATATGTGGCTTTGCGATAAAGTAATAAATGTGAAGAGTTTCATAAGTTTTCTATTTTTCATGATTTTTTTAATTTACAAAATTTTTTTATTTTCACGTAAAAAATATATTTTTTTCTTAAATTTGTTATTATAACTCCGAAACTACTAAGCCGATTGTAACACAATATATAAGTGAAAATTTGTGCATTGTATGGGGAAAACATTTTCAAAATTCAATCGATCGAAAGAAGAACATTAACTACTCAATTTTATGTATATCACACAAAAAACAAAAAATTTGGGAAAATGAGCGAATTCACTTAATTGTGAATAAATTCAAAAAAAATCAATCGATATTTATGAGCTATATTTCATTTTAATCCTATTATATATGGCTTTACGATAAAGGAATAAATCTGAACAATTTCAAACGTTTTCGATTTTTCATGATTTTTTTAATATAAAAAATTTTTAAATTTTCACTTAAAAAATATATTTTTTGTTTCAATTTGTTATCATAACTCCGAAACTAGCTTGCCGTTTAAAAAGCATTATATATGTGAAATTTTAACTGGCATGGGGAAAAAGTTTTCAAAACTCAATCAATCGAAAAAAGAACATTAACTACTCAAATTTATGTATATCAAACAAAAAACTAAAATTTTGTGAAAAAGAGCGAATTCACTTAATTGTGAATAAATTCGAAAATAATCCATCAATTTTTATGATCAATATTTCATTTTATTCCCTTTACATATGGCTTTGTGATAAAGCAATAAATCTTAACAATTTCAAACGTTTTCGATTTTTTATGATTTTTTAATATAAAATTTTTTTCAATTTTCACTTAAAAAATAAATTTTTTGTTTCAATTTGTTATTATAACTCCGAAACTACCCAGCCGTTTAAAACGCATTATATATGTAAAATTGTAACTGGCATGGGAAAAACGTTTTCAAAACTCAATGAATCGAAAAAAGAACATAAAGTACTCAAATTTATGTATATATAACACAAAACTAAAATTTTGTGAAAAAGAGCGAATTCACTTAATTGTGAATAAATTCGAAAAGAATACATCGATTTTTATGATCGATATCTCGTTTTGTTCGTAATGCATGTGGCTTTACGATAAAGTAATAAATCTGAGCAATTTCAGCCTTTTTCGATTTTTCATGATTTTTTTTTAAAACAAACAAAAATTGCTATTTTCACGTAAAAATTATATTTTTTCTTCAATTTTTTATTATAGCTCCGAAACTACTAGGCCTATTGAAACTCAATATATATGTGAACATCGATATGTTAAAAATGGAAAGAAAAAATCAATATATTTCATATTTACTTATTCCATGTTGCCAGTTGAAATCCTAAATAGATAAGATCAGCAGAGCGGATCGAGTTCCATGACCTGCAGGGTTCTTACATACATGTGTGCTTAATGTTGTATATGTGTTTTTATGTGAAGGTATTCATTCATTCATTCTCTCCACTAAGGATCCTTAACCTTTTGTTACTTCTACTCCGCTACTTTTTAGTGCGTGTTCTTATACAAATGTTTTTAACAGAGTAACAAAAAATCCAATATACAACTTTTAAACAATTATTTTAAAACAAAATTTACATTTCTTAAAGATTATCAACAATATTGCTCATCCTTATAAATTTATTGTCTGCAATTTTCTCTGTAACCCTGTTTAATTTCTAATATTATTTTTTGTTATACTTTTTGTTCTTTTTCGGTGACATGGATGTTTTGTGTTGAAATTATATGATATATGATGTATTTTGGTTTAACTACCTATTATTTTATTATAACATTTGAGGTTTTTACACTTCATTTCATTGAACATTGTTTAGGGTTTTGTATGAGTATGAGTGTTTTTATTTTATTGTATTTTTTTTTTTATAAAACATTAAAAGAATATTTTTATTAAAGTGAAATTGTGTTATTTTTACATAATTTAAAGCACACAGTAATAATAAAAAAATATTTGTATATCGGAAATAATTTAAATAATTTTTCCCAGGGGCTTAAAACAACAAGAGCGGAAATGAATATTATTAAAATATTTATATGAGTTTAATGTAGGTAAATATGTATGTTTGTGTAGCAAAACTTTCACTTGAATAATTGCAAATAATTTAAATTTAGTTAAATTCGAGAATATTGAGTTATAATTTAAAGTCACTCTAACTAACACAGTACAACATTTTTCAGTTCATTGCTTTGGGACTCAATTCTGACAATTTCACGTGAAAGTAGCCCCAAAAATAAGAACTTCTGCATCATTAGTTTTCTTAAGTTGGCTGCCGTATTAATTTAATGGCCATACGAATTTTTTTTTTCCTCAAGGTGGATTTTTATCACTTTTTCTATATTTTAGCACGGTTATATCTCGTATACCGTACGGAATATCTCTTTTGTGCCTGAAGCAAAGTTGTAGATATTGAATACCTACCCGAAAAAGGTGCATCCAGTGCCTTAAATATCGCAAAAATGACAATTTTTTAAAATTTTTTTACCAATTTTTCACCTTTTTTGCTCAATAACTGGATTACAAATTCAATTATGGACTGATCACCATGAAATTAGGTCGCGTGATTTGTATCTATATTAAAGTTATTTACCATGAATTTTGTATGTATACCATCATTTTTAACACATTTATTCACTTTAATGTGATTTTCGGAAGCTGGTCTTATATGGGAGCTATGAATAATTATGGACCGATCATAAACAAATTCAAAATTTTTTTTTTCATAAGTTGTTTTTTTAATTTTTTGGAAATTTTTTTTTTCGAATTGTTATTTTAAAGTTTTAAACGTTTTTTTAAAATTTTAAAAAAAATTATTTTGTTTTTGAATTTTTTTTGGAGAAAAAAAATTTTGGTTAAAATTTTTTTTCCGTCCCGGTTTTTGCTCAGCCATTTGTGGACCGATTTTGCTGATTTTAAATAGGAAACTTCTGCCAGAATTATTGAAGATTTGGATCCCGAAGATATCTGGGGTCTTCAGAAAATTGGCTTCAACAAACAGACGGACAGACATACAGACGGACATGGCTTAATCGACTCCGCTATCTATAAAGATCCAGAATATATACAATTTATATATATTGCGGAAGTTACAAACGGAATGACAAACTTATATATACCCTTCTCACGAAGGTGAAGGGTATAAAAAACCGCGTTCAAAAGATACACCACCTATTGTAAATTCCGCATTTTTAAGTCATACACCCAATACAAACGGAATTGTAAACTTATAAATATCCTTGCCACTTATGATGAAGAGTATAAAAATATGTTTTTCAAAATTATTGATTATTTAATTTAAATTTTTATTGGCATTTTCCTCCATTATTTATGAGGTATTCATAAATTCATATTTAATTATAAAGTTACTAAATGCAATTTTTAAAAATCTATGAGAATCTCAAAAATCTTATGATCTCTAAAATGTAAAACTGCGCCATCTGTTGTAAATTAATGTTTTACATTAATTTTTTTACTTTCTTTACACAAACTCCCCACATAGCTTCCACAATAAATAACAATGTTCATAAAACAAATGAACTTGTGGTACGCTACACCATCATATGCGTAATGTAAGTTTATGATGTTCTTTGAAAACGTTCAAAAGTAATATTTTCAAGTTTCCATTGAAAATCTTTTCATTGTAAACATTGTGTTTAAGGCGCAATTTGCAGTTTGAAAATAATTTGATAATATTTGATACCTTTTTTAGTTTAGAAACTAAATGGTTGTTTACAAAATTGTAAACATTTGTATAATTTCACACATTTTTATTTGATTAGCACAATTGTGCACTTTTTTATTTTTAAAACAATTTTCAAACAATGAATTTTTTCAGATTGTTTTTCAATAAAATATAAATATTTAAAATTAGCCTTCATAGGGTCTTCAAATTAATGACGTTAACAATCGTCGTGTCAGATTTAATCCAAATAGAAAATATGCATTTTTTGACAAATTTTTTCTAAAAACCTAAAGTATTTTTGACTTTTGAAATTAAATAAAATTCATAAAATGTCAAAAATATCAACCATTCACTTTTAGAAAAAATTAAATTAAAGGTTAATTTTTTTTCTGAATTTTTGTTTGACATTTTCTATTATTATATTATGAAAAGCCCGGGTTGAAAATTACATTTTAGTAGTTTGTATTGGGTTTTAATCAAAAACCAGTGTAAAATAATTTTTGATTTGTAGGAAAAAACTAGTTCTTAATTCAAATTCTAGTTTCTTATTGGTGTAAACCAAGTACTTACCTAAACATAGGAAACAAGGGGTAGAAATCAAACCATGATTTACATTAGTTCAAATTAATACTCATAACATGTGTGTGGCCTTATATAGTCGACCTTGCCCAACTATACTTTCCTACTTGTTTTTAATAACAAAATGAATACACACATACCCACATCCCTATGTACATCAACAAATGTAAACAATCACAGAGAATATCACAACAAAAGAAAACACAAACTGCAGGCTACAACAATGCAAACAATAATACACTCACACAACAAAAACACTTTCACTTTCCCACCCAACAATGGTGAAATGCAACCAACCATACAAACAAACAAATTGATAATGGTGAGTTGGGTTTTCGTGGTGTAAAAGACAATGGTTGACAAAGAGTAAGAGAGAGAGTACAAGTAGTAAAAGAAGAAATTTGTAAAATTTTTATTAACAACAGCCTAAAAATATGTTAAGGAAACTGCAAAATAAAACTTTCTTTAAATAAATTGAGCATTTAAACAAAGAAAATTACTAAAGAAAATGTTACGAGTAAAGAAAATTAAAAGAAAAAATAATTAAAGTCTACTTTAGAGGTCAAGAAAAATATGAAATTTAATAACAATTTTATGGAATTCATGCCATACACATTACAAATTCTCTGTGAAACCACTCTTATAATTGTGGTAACAAGTTGTTTGCATTTATGGCAACTTGTTTAATGGTAGCAATTATTTCCAACACAAACGTGTAAACGAAAATGATACTACTAGATGTTTAAAACGTAAAAAAAAGAAAATATTATTAAGAAAAAAACTAATTACTTTACAATTTACCAACGCCACGTAATAGTAAAGTAGCTAACATTTTTGGGTAAACGCCCTCTTTAGACATGCAAAACTAAGAAGCAGTTGACTCCTTTACAAGGCTATATAGGTTTATTACCGTAATTTCTAGATGTTAAGAAATTCGATGGCACAAAGCCAAGTAGTTTAATGGAAATAACCATGTGAAACAGAAAAGTTGTTGGAAAAAAAATATTCAAGTTAAATTCAAAATCAATGCTTCTTACGGGTAAAGGACATATGAAGTAGAAGTCATGCATATAGAGACATCAGACATTAAAGTTTTAGGCTAAATTAAAAATAACACAAACAAACCTAACAGAATTCAAACATTTCAACTAGTACACGTTTATACAGTAATATACTTATATGAAAGGATACAGTAGTAAATGTGACTGTGTCGTTTCTACTAACGACTTTAATGTTTGTCTATAATGTCATAATTTGTATGCGAATGTTTGAAGTCTTTTTCGTTAACATGACCCAGTTTAAATAGCTTGAAACTTAAATATTTATGTTTGTATATAAGTAAAATACATAACATATGTATGTATGTATTAAAGTATTTATGTGCAATTGTGTATCCAGGAACATAACCAAAAATCGATCATTTTGTATAGACCGTAGTTGTGTGTGTTTATGTGTTTGTATTAGTTTTTGGTTTATTCTCTACATAACATATTTGCATACATATTTGTATGTACTACATAAGTGTATGGGCTTATGTATGGTGGTGTTATACATTTAGTGGTTTTATATAATCTAAGGCTAATTTAACCTCAGGTCAATTTCACCATAAACCTACAATATAAACGCATATTAAGTCAGTTTTGAAAAGGAGTGGTTTCTTTAATGGATATTTATAAAAATTAAAATTTTTGTCATTTCGGGATCAAAATATATGTAGTGGTATCGGTTCAATTTATGGATGGACTTTTTGCTCTAAAACATGTTTTGGTTGGATTGATTTGGCCCATTTTCAATTCCAAAAATTTTTGTTTAACCCTTTGACGACGAAGAATTTTCCGCTGGAAATTTTTAAAATTTTATTTCAGATTCTTAATCGGAAAGGCGACAATACTACATAGACTAAAGTGTTTTTAAAATTTAAAAATTATTACTCCTTCTACGAGAAAAATCATGGGACATATGTGTCCCATTCGTCTTCAAAGGTAAAAATTTGGGATCAAATGCATTGAACAATTAAAAGCTTTTTTCGTTTCAAAAAGTAGACTACTGCTTTATTTATATTGCAAAATCAATCAAATCGTACAATGGCATAAGGTGTTCCCAAACCTAAAGCGGCCAAAGAATTTTTAGTTAAACTTCAGAGGCAAAAAGACAATAAAAATTACGTTTCGAAAGCTGCAAACAACAAAATTGCTTTACTGGAACAGAAATTGTTTTGAATTTTATCACAAATAAGTTCGATTTTGATTTGGACTTTATGATCTCATAATTTTAAATGAATATTTTGTGTTTTTTTAATGTTTTTTACTGAATTGTTTGTGTTTTCATTGTTTATCAATTATAAAACATTAAACAAAAAAAAAAAATTTGAAAGAAAAAACACCTCTGTTTTTACCTTTGACGACGAATGGGACACATATGTCCCATCATATTTCCAGTCTCCCCGGGAAAAGTATAGAACCGCTTCAAAATCCGTTGATCAATAAATTTACATAAGGCATTGGTACATCTAATACTAAAAGTTTATCCAACAGTATCAATTAGAACTCGAGATATAAGAAAACTAAAATTGTCAAAAAAAAATACGAATTTCTGACTTTGAGAATCCCTTAAGCCAAACTTAAACAACATAACCTTAGTATTAACATTAACACCAAAGAACACATTTTTTTTTTATCGAACATCACCGCTTAGATCAAAATCCAATGAAAATTGTAGCTGTAATGACGAAAAAAGAAAATGGGACATATGTGTCCCATTCATCGTCAAAGGGTTAATGCTCTATTGTGCCTTCATAAGACATACTGATGAACATAACTAAATAGTCTTAGAATTTGATAAGGACCCAGAATCTATATAGTTTTGTGGGTCTACGTCAAATAGTTCGACAATAAAAAATTACAATATTAATATTCATCGGTCTTCTAACGATGTTGGTATACATTGTCTAATATTAAAACTACTTTATACTAATTGTCGTTTTCTGCAATCAGATATCCATCCGCAACAATGATTATGCTGCATTCGTCTGGAAGACACTGCATTCGGCTAGAATTCTGTATTAAATTCTGATGTCATCATCTACTACATAAACTCCGGCTTCCGTGTCAGATTCCATTTTGGATCCATCAGTGAAAACTGCACCCCCATCATACAGCTGTTCAGATCCTACCCACTCATGCATACTTGGAAAAATCAAGGAAGGTTCTTAAATGCTTGGCTCCATCTGATAGAGTAACCTCAAAGCTGTATATTTCCGGCATATTAAAACTCCCTATTATATATTTCCTGGTACAAAGTACTAACTCTGTTTGCGTTGGGTTAACAATCAACCCATTTGCCCAGGCCCTGGTTGATATGTCGCCTAGTGCCGCCTGCATGATTTCACTGATTGTCGAAAGAAACTTTCCCTTGATCAGAATCACAATGTCAATTGATTCATAAATCTTGAGAATAGAGTTCACTAGTTAGTAATCATAAAAGGGACGATGTACCCCTGGTAAGCCATTTTCTAATGCTATCATCCCACTAAGATAATAATTCTGCTACCACTATTCAACTCACCAGGAAGTCCTTAACCCCGAGTTCTCATTGCATCTATCCTAATGCTATTAAAGGCTCCATCTATATCTAAAAATGCAGTAACGACGTTGCAAAATCGACAAATGTTGGTGTCATTTTGACACCATACGGTGTCACTTTTTTCGACACCGAACGTTTACAATTTCTAAACAGACGGGTACGAATCGACAACGCAATGTTGTTAAATTATTCGCGACGCATTTCAACGTGAGTTGCTTTTTATAAGTGTGTTTTAATTTTATTTACATTAAAAAATTTAAAATATTTTAATAAATAATAAAGGGTAATAGTGATGCAAATAAATGGTTTAAAAACCAAAATATAAAAGAAAGTGTAATTGTGTTTGATTGCGAATTTGTGTTGATGCAAATGAAGATCCAGGCAGAGAAGACCACCGAATCCAGTGACAACATACAACTCCAAATGGAAACTTATAGTTTTTATACACAGAGAAAATGCATACGTGATAGCAACCGAATTTGTTGCCAATCTAATGATTCGGTTGCACACATAGAATTTTTTGGTCCTATCAACAGACAGTCAGCTGATAAAGAAGAATTTCGGTTGAAGAAACTAAACTTTTGTTCCTCCTTCCAAAATTTTGTAGCCACAACTGTAAAATTCTGTCACTAAGGTAGAATCATTCGATTGGCAACAAATTCGGTTGCTATCACGAATCTGTTTTCGTTGTGTATTTATTTTATATTTAAGTACATATTTATAAGTATTGTTTTAAAAAAATTTAAAAAATAAAGAAATTGTTATTTATATAACAAAAAAATAGAAAAGAAAAATTGTCAGGTGTCAAATCGTACACGAACGGTATCAAGTTGACAACTTATGGTGTCAAATTGACAACGGTCTGGTGTCAAATCGTACACGAACGGTGACAAATTGTCAACGGTCTGTTATAAAATCGTACACAAACGTTGTCAAATCGACAACGGATGGTGTCAATTCGGCAACGGAATGGTGTCATTTTTTCGTTGTCAAATTGATACCGATCGTGTACAATTTGTACACATATGGTGTTGATACACTGTTGACACCGAATGGTGTCAAATTGTACACAGATGTGTTCATTTTTTCGCTGGGTGTACTAAGACAATTCCTGAAGATATAAGCCAATAGAAATAATGCATCCTGTAACTAGAAATGTGACTGAGGTGCAGTGTCCCCCTGGTCATCATATTTAATTTCAGTTACTGTACATCCTGGAAAGTGGGTTTCCATAAGAAGGGAGAGTGTGTCGGAGCTAGACTTCGCTCATGAGTTGTCCTCCTTTTGAATGTACCCTATGACTTTTGGGTCTTTGGATAAAATTCGACCGAACCTGGACAACTCATTGTCGTTATGACACCCAGAATTCCGTTTTACTCTTTTAAGATCTCCTTTAAACTTACAGAAACGTACTTTATAGTTATTGCAGTCGCTAGAAAGTCCTGTGAGCTTGGTCTTATTGAACAACGTTCTAGTCGTCGATTTTTGAGCATAAAGTTCTTTGGTCCACCATTTAGATTGCTTTCGCCTGCCTCGAAACTTCACCGGACTGAAAGCTTTCCTTTATTAAGTGAATAAACTTATTTACCACATTTACTGGTATAAATACAGCCATTTGATCCCTAGAGAATGTTTTCGAAGAATGCATGTTGCCTTTACCAAAAATTCAGTAGCAACTCCAAGAACTTTATCATGAAAGCTCTTCTCTTACTTGCTTTCTCGTGTATCTATTCTTAGCATGATGGCACATGAATACCTCGATTGTTTGCATAGTAAATCAGTATCAACTTATTGGAACTTTTTGATTTTTTAAAGTTTGGTTTCATTTGATTAAACGCAAAATCATGAATTCGATTGAATAGCTCTTCGTCAATGATATGTGAATTTTTACATTACAGTTCTGATGAAATTGGTCCTCATGGCTTATAAAACATTTTACCGGAAACAACCCAAATCAATTACAAACTATTCCGTAGAAAATCATAATGATTTTTTCAATTTCTTGAGAATTTTAGTGTCGACGTGTATTCTGTATTTGACATTTACCCTCCCATAAATATAAATCCAGAAAATACACCTACAAATATTCTGAGGATCGATACTGAATAAAATGCAAAACAGTTACTCTCATATTGTGTTTTTTGCACATAATTTTCTTATAAGTAAACCATTATTTTCCACCTCTGAAACTAATACCTTGACGCATCTCTTACACACGTATAATGTATCAAATACTTATATATCATCACTGTGCTACAGTGATGATATATAAGTATAAAGGATGATGAATTATAAAGGAATTTTGACTACATTTAGAACCTATAATTGTGACAAAAAATGGATTTTATGTGACATTATTCACTTAACAGTATTTCACTGTAATGCTCTATTTCTTTTAACGGTCCTTTGCTTTCCAACGAAAGAAAGCTTTAAAAACTGAAATCGATCAACGATGTCAACATTTTGGGCCATAAACTAGTTCAAGATATAGTAAAGGGCAAAATTATAGAAAATATTTTATTAACATTAATAAATCATGCCATATCATGTGCAAACATTTAAATATAGAAATTGATTAGCAAGAACTAGAAGAGAGAGCACAGACGAATATTGTAACTTAATTTGGTAATAATCTTGTAGTCCTGTGTTATTATTGTACGTGCTTGCATATATTGTTGTTACCTTTTGTTATTGTTATTGTTGTCGCTGTTGCCGTTACTATTTTTTTTGTTCCTTGTCAAAGACTTATAATAAACTCACACACTAACTTTATCGCCACCATTTGAAATTGATTGATATGGGATTTTGGTCATTTGCCAGTTTAAATGTTGGTGTAAATCCACATTTTACAACTAAATTCCACTTCACCTCGCTTCGCATTTTCACTTCCCCGCGAACTCTCTAAAACTTCAACCGAGCTAAACAAAATGCCTACTTTGTAATTCTATACTTTACTAGTTATTTATATTGTTATTGCTATTTGTAAAGTAGTAGCCAGCGTTAGTGTTGTTGCTGGTGCTTTTGATGTTTTTGTATATTTGCCTGTACAAAAACATTTATTTAAGTGAGAACTAAACAGAGTTGTTGTAATAGAGTAATGGCCTCAGCGGGGAAATATGTGCAGTAAAGAGGCCTTACTAAAGGCTCGTCTATAGTATCATATATAGTCTTGTCTATAGTTTCGTATATAGTCTCGTCTATAGTCTCGTCTATAGTCTCGTCTATAGTCTCGTCTACAGTCTCGTCTATAGTCTCGTCTATAGTCTCGTCTATAGTCTCGTCTATATTCTCGTCTATATTCTCGTCTATAGTCTCGTCTATAGTCTCTTCTATATTCTCGTCTATATTCTCGTCTATAGTCTCGTCTATAGTCTCGTCTATAGTCTCGTCTATAGTCTCGTCTATAGTCTCGTCTATAGTCTCGTCTATAGTCTCGTCTATAGTCTCGTCTATAGTCTCGTCTATAGTCTCGTCTATAGTCTCGTCTATAGTCTCGTCTATAGTCTCGTCTATAGTCTCGTCTATAGTCTCGTCTATAGTCTCGTCTATAGTCTCGTCTATAGTCTCGTCTATAGTCTCGTCTATAGTCTCGTCTATAGTCTCGTCTATAGTCTCGTCTATAGTCTCGTCTATAGTCTCGTCTATAGTCTCGTCTATAGTCTCGTCTATAGTCTCGTCTATAGTCTCGTCTATAGTCTCGTCTATAGTCTCGTCTATAGTCTCGTCTATAGTCTCGTCTATAGTCTCGTCTATAGTCTCGTCTATAGTCTCGTCTATAGTCTCGTCTATAGTCTCGTCTATAGTCTCGTCTATAGTCTCGTCTATAGTCTCGTCTATAGTCTCGTCTATAGTCTCGTCTATAGTCTCGTCTATAGTCTCGTCTATAGTCTCGTCTATAGTCTCGTCTATAGTCTCGTCTATAGTCTCGTCTATAGTCTCGTCTATAGTCTCGTCTATAGTCTCGTCTATAGTCTCGTCTATAGTCTCGTCTATAGTCTCGTCTATAGTCTCGTCTATAGTCTCGTCTATAGTCTCGTCTATAGTCTCGTCTATAGTCTCGTCTATAGTCTCGTCTATAGTCTCGTCTATAGTCTCGTCTATAGTCTCGTCTATAGTCTCGTCTATAGTCTCGTCTATAGTTTCGTCTATAGTCTCGTCTATAGTCTCGTCTATAGTCTCGTCTATAGTCTCGTCTATAGTCTCGTCTATAGTCTCGTCTATAGTCTCGTCTATAGTCTTGTCTATAGTCTCGTCTATAGTCTCGTCTATAGTTTCGTCTATAGTCTCGTCTATAGTCTCGTCTATAGTCTCGTCTATAGTCTCGTCTATAGTCTCGTCTATAGTCTCGTCTATAGTCTCGTCTATAGTCTCGTCTATAGTCTCGTCTATAGTCTCGTCTATAGTCTCGTCTATAGTCTCGTCTATAGTCTCGTCTATAGTCTCGTCTATAGTCTCGTCTATAGTCTCGTATATAGTCTCGTCTATAGTCTCGTCTATAGTCTCGTCTATAGTTTCGTCTATAGTCTCGTCTATAGTTTCGTCTATAGTCTCGTCTATAGTCTCGTCTATAGTCTCGTCTATAGTTTCGTCTATAGTCTCGTCTATAGTCTCGTCTATAGTCTCGTCTATAGTCTCGTCTATAGTCTCGTCTATAGTCTCGTCTATAGTCTCGTCTATAGTCTCGTCTATAGTCTCGTCTATAGTCTCGTCTATAGTCTCGTCTATAGTTTCGTCTTGTCTATAGTCTCGTCTATAGGCAGAGTGGAAACCTTTAGAATGCTTAAATATTCCTTTTAGAAGGCCTACAAAGTGAAGCCCTGACATTCTTCCCGCTTTGTAGCACTGGTGGTTTTAAATTGCAATACTTAATTGAATTCATTTATAAATTGCTCAGCTAAAATGTTTTCATTGGAAGAAGGTAGTAATTGTATGTATGTATATCTATCTATCTATTTTATACCTAACTTTTGTACGTTTTTGGCATATTAGTTGGTTGGTATTTCTATTCTTTTGTTTAAAATAAATAATTAAGTTTTTAATACCTGTTTTTTTTGTTATTGGCAAAGAAGCATAGTTATTAGAGTTTTTCCCATTGTAATGTTTACAATGTAAAAATATTCCCAGGAGATTGGGATTTTCTATTATTAATACGCGTATAATTAACAAATTAAGTCATTTGATTTAAATTAAAATTTCTAAAAGCAAAAGTATCAGGGGACATCTTATTTAAAGAGCTATTTAAATATTGTTGTTATTGATTTTTCAAAGGGATTTTTTGTGGAAATAACAGATTTTTAGTTTAATATGAATAGAAAAGTTAATTTTTATATATATTTTAAATAAAAAGTTTTTAAATAATGTAAATGTGAATAGGTAATTCAAATATATTGTGTATACTTATATATGTGTAAGACTTAATCGAAGAAATATTTTAAACTAGAATTGTTTACCGTACTGATTTCATTCCTTTGAAAATTTATTATTTATAGAAGTCGCTCATTATTTCTAAAATGTTCTCTAATTCAAATCCATTACAAAATTATTAAAGTTTCAAATTCAATTCAAATTTAAATATTACAAATCAATTAATATTGTAAATGATTAAAAGCAAATCCAAAACAAAACTTTTGATGAAAAAATATTTTAATTAAATTAACAAAAATTGCATCATTCAATGTTTGAATAAATTATGTTATGAATTAATTCCATTATGAATGAATTCTAGTTAAACAAACGATGAATGAATTCTAGTTAAATAATGGAATGGATTTATAGAATGAATGCTGACATTATTTTTTAAACTGAATTAAGATTTTAGAGAAAATTCAATTAAATACCGGATAGTCTGTGAAGCGTATCCCAGAGACAGCGTTCTGCAATGATGGAAGCAAACAATCGGAACGGGCCACGGTTTGGACTGACAGTTGCAATACCTGCCGTCTGGTGATTTAGTTCCATGACAAATGTATTGTTCGAAAAATAATTTATGTAGAAAGATGATAAAAACTGAAGGACTTTTCATATCAAAATTATAGCTTTAGCAACGTCTTTGTTAACTAACAATAACCTTTTAAAATACTATAACATTTAGTTAATGTTTATTATTTTTAAAGACTTTAAAATATAATAATTTCCCTTATAGTTAGCACCAATATATCTAATCTTTCAAACAACTAATCGATACTATTAAATATGGCAAATTTTTCCAACAACTACCTTTAGTTTTTGTCCTCTGGAATAAATTGTGTATTAATCTTGTTAAGAAAATCATATTTATTCATGCAGCAAATATTACATAACATGATTATTTAGTAATGTTCGACATTTTGATTAACATATCACGTTGTAATTTTGATATTTTTAAGTTTTTCTTTTGATATTAAAACTGCCACACTATATACTTATGTTACAAAGCAACAAAATACAATAGCTGATGTTAAGTCAGACAAAAAAAAAACAAAAAAAACTCTTAAACATGGTGTAAAAATCAGCTTTAACAAAAATGGCAGAATTGCTATTTTATTATTAGTTTTCGGGTGTTATGACTATAATAAAAAAACGGAATAAAATGGTATTTTTTTTTTTTTTTGGTTGTGTATTATTTTTGTTACTTACTGACTAACTGACACATCAATTCCTAATAGGCAACTAATATGCAACCAACATCAGCCAACAGACAACACAACACTATAAACTTTAAGAATAATAGCAAACACCAACTTAAATTTAACGAAAAAATAATAATAAAAGAAAAACACCAAAATGAAAACACGAATTATGCCTAAATGCACGATTTAGACTCCTTGGAAATAACTCTTTTGCCATCGCAGACTTAAAGACCACTGTTAAAGACCAACACCTTTTAGCAACAATACAGTCGTTCAAATATACATTCATACACGTTTGTGCATTAAGTTTGGGATTTTTTTTTTGCTGTTTTTTGGAAAATATTTCTTTTTTATTCACATAACAATACATTAAGATTTTTAATCCCCCCACCTCAACTATCCAATAACAAAAGAAAGGAAAATTTTGTGGGATAGACAACGAAGTTGTAAATGAGCTACTAAGATTGATACCAATTTGAATACAAAGTCCCAGACTTTGGAGTTTTAAGTAGAATTTGAAAACCTTTGAGTCCAAAGACCAGATCTCAGCTTAAACAAATTGAAACTGTTCAGCTGCTTGAGTGTTGATTGCAGCGAAATAGGAAGGAAGACTGATCCTCAACGAACCAATAACAAAACAAAGGAAAATTTTGTTATTTAGAAGGAAAACAACTATTAAGGTTTGATACTAATTTGAATACAAAGTCCCATACTTTGGGATTTCACCTTAGATTTTAAAACGCCTAAAGCCAATGCTTAGCTTATAGAAACTGAAACTGTTCAGCTGCTTGAGTGTTGATTGCAGCGAAATAGAAAGGATGACTGATCATTACAGTGAAACCATTTTCACAGTGAGATTAATTTGGTTTTACTTTGAATATATTCTAAATCAGAGTTTGATAAACTCTCATTTAGTTCTGACCAAAAAGTAATTTTAAAAGTTTTTCTGCATTCACAAAAATTTAAGTTATTTAAGGTTATTTATTTATTAATGAACATTGTTCAATAAAAATGAACTAATTCATAAAAATAAATAATAGCACTTTTAAAAACTACCTTTCATTACCTATCCACTGGTATATAAAACATTATATCGAATTCATTATTGTACTATAAAATAATGCATGCAAATCACACATCTTGTTAAAAATTCTCTATCATGTTATTCAAGTCAAAGAAAGCTTACTATGCGCTTCTCATATTTTCATGATTTATTCTTGTTTTTGTCACTTTCACGAGCACTTACTTAATGCTCGTGCTTTTTCTTTGCTTCTAGCATTTACGAATGTTTAAAGTGAGCTTAAGTAATTTTTTATTAACCAAACATTCAACTAATTTGAAAGATGTTCTGCGCGTTCATAAATTCGAAACTATCCCGTTCATGAAAAAGATGAAAGAGATTTTTCTTGAAAAAAATTGATTTTTCAAAACAAAAAAAGTTTTCATTACAAAATTGATTTTTCACAAAAAAATTGATTTTTAATTAGAAAATTAATTTTTCACTAACATATTGATTTTGTAGTAAAAACAATGATATTTCATTGGAAAATGGTTTTTCATTAAAAAATTTATTTTTCACTAAAAAATTTATTTTTCATTAAAAAATTGATTTTTCACTACAAAATTTATTTTTCAGTAATAAATTGATTTTTCACTAAAAAAATAATTTTGCACTAAAAAATAGATTTTTCACAAAAAAATTGATTTTTAATTAGAAAATTAATTTTTCACTAAAATATTGATTTTGTAGTAAAACAATGATTTTTCATTGGAAAATGGTTTTTCATTAAAAAATTGATTTTTCACTAAAAAATTGATTTTTCATTAAAAAATTTATTTTTCACTAATAAATTGATTTTTCACTAAAAAAATTATTTTTCACTAAAAAAATAATTTTGCACTAAAAAATTGATTTTTCTCCAAAAAATTGATTTTTCACTAAAAATATGTTTTGCATTAGAAAATTAATTTTTTACTAAAATATTGATTTGGTTTTTCTATTTTGTGCTGTTTTTCTATAGCGAACGAGTACTTTGGGTGGAAATTTAATATAGAAAAACAGCACATTTGAAAATGTATTTTTCATTTGAAAATCCTTATAATATATTTTCAGCTCAACTACCGTTACCGTAATAACTACAATAACCGTCACCGGTATTCCAAAAATAACTTCAAATTATAAAAAAACAAATTTTTAAATTCAATAATTGAGTTTTTTGTAATCTAAAGAATTTAAAATATTGTGGCAAAATTGCACTATCAATTTGAATTTAACGATTTTAACATGGATTTCCACATCCATCAGCTTTTGTCATAAGCAGGGCAACCAAAAATATGCTCTAAAAAAAGTGTTTTATGCGCATAAAATATGCACTTAAAAACGAAAATTATGCTCTTAAAATATAAAAAATATGCACTTCAAAATAGTTGGTTATTGTTTGATTTCAATGTTTTATTAAAAATAATATAAGAAGTAAATAAAAATTTGTTTAGTAATTAGTTGCATAATATTGTAGGGAGAGGATATTAAGAATTTTTGAAATGTTTCTATTCTACATATAGCTTTAAAATCTACTTTTTTATCATTTGAATTATGTTTCCAAATCGCTACAGAGAGCGTTTGTAATTGTTTGGTAAAAAATTACAGTGGATTTTGGAGCATTTATCATATATGATGATTAACATCTAAATTTGACTTCCAAAATTTAAACAGAAATATCAAAAAGCCTAATAATAGTGAAATGATTTGTTTTATTTAAAACTGCGGAAAAATAAAAAAACCTTTTTTGCATTTGTATTATTGGAACTCAAAATACCGTGACATTTCCTTTGTTTCTTCCTTTCTCATCAATTGATTGTTTTTTAATGGTTTCCTAATATCTTTGTTACAATTTGTAACAAACGTGGTATTTTCGATATTTTTGAACATGATATTTTCGATGGATCTTAATATTCTGAACATTTGCTGAAAAGTTGTTTAATTTTACATTAGTGGTAAACTGTTAATGCCCAACCATAACTGTCTCAAGCAACCTTAAGTTTTTTTTTAAATTTATCCAACATTTTGTTAAGAAGTTGCCCATTTTCTTTTCTTTTAATTTTTTTTGTATTTTTTACTATTTGATAAATTTTGATATTTGTGTGTGAATATTTTTAATTTAATTCAAATATATGGAAACTAAGATCCCTTAAGTCAATGAAAATTTAATGAAGATAAGTCGATTATGGGTACTCTATTTTTTTCTTTAAGTAGCTTAGGCAAATTATCATTGGACCTTAACAAAATTGTAACATATAGAAATGAAAAATTACTATACAAGCAATAAAATTATATTTAGAAAACAAAATAATGGAAATAAAAAAAAATATGCAGTTATGAGTTAAATATGCAAAAATATGCTATAAAATGCAAAATATGCAAAAATTTTGCATTTTATAGCAAAATTTTTAGAGCAAAATATGCAAAAATATGCACTAACAAAGCGATGCCAAAATTCTTATAATTGTCTGAAACGGATAAATAACTAACTCATATGTTTATACGACGCACAGCAAAAAATATGATATTGCATATTTTTGGTTGCCCTGGTCATAAGTGGATACTTGGCAGCACAGTGCTGCCAACATTAACTGTCAAAGCTGCCAATATGATCATTAAGCTTGTCAAAAGCTCTAGAAATAGAACCTTCTAGTTTTGTCCGTTAGATAATTCATGCAGCTTTTAGAATATGAAACTGTGTGAATAAATAGATACAGCAAGTTGCAGTTAGATTTGTTTATCATCGGCGCTGGTAGAATACACATCAACTGCATTACCAGTGTATTCTTGTACATTATAATGTGTGTAATATAAGTGTGTGTATTAAAATAGTGACTATTTAAATTACTGTACAGATTTAAATAAATAAAGATTTGTTACAAATTTTAAAATACTAAACTGCATTAATTTGCAATCAATATGGAATAAGGTTTATTTAAAGGATATAAACCACCGTTTTTAAAAGGTAAAAACTTAAAAATATAATAAAATACCTACCAATTTTGTCAAATTATTTTTATTTTTTTGTAAATTTTATTAATAACTTCATTAAGGATGAAATTAACGTTACCGAAATAACAACAAATACATTTACCGCTAAAATTTCATTACCGTAATAAGCCATAATACCGTTACTTTTATGTCACCGTTACCATAGTAAACAAAATTCTAAGAAGATGTATAAGGATTTTTTTTGAAGAGCCAATTTTACATAAAATAACATTTTTTATGTAAAATTAAAATTTTGGGCAAAAATTCGCAAACGCATAGTCGATATCAAAATATAGTAACCCAATTTAGATGGCCCAATATGTTCTTAATTATTTTCTAAAGGTTTCCGATAACCCCGACCATGGCATGGATATTATAACCAAAAACTAAAAAAACTCCCATTTTTGGGATTTTTCAAAACTGATAACAAATTTAAAAACTTGTTTTTATTTAGCTATTTTCAATAAAAATTTAATTTCAAGTTCTTAGCAAAAACTCAATAAAAAGCATTTTATGTCACATTTTTCAAAAGTTGTCAAATGTTATATATGTATATTTTTGAAAAATAGACAAAATTGTCTATCCACTGATATAAACATGTCTTTATTGTTTGACATCTCACCTTATGTGTTTGACATCTCTCAGAGAATGTTAAGTTAACGGCGAGCCGTTCTCACAGAAATATGTACCGATCGGCGCTACGAACAAAGTCCCCAAACCGCAAATGATTTAAGAGCCCAAATGCAAAAATAATTTTTCTGGGAGAAGCCGGTTTTTGATACACGCCAGAGGAGAAAACCTACGAAATCGGCCGAAGCCCGGCATTGCAAAAAGTTTTTAATATGCGAAGCCTGTTTTTTTTCTGTTTTGGGAACTTTAGGGTTTTAATTCATAATGAATAAAGCTCCCGATTTTGGGGTTTTAATTCATTTTCGGTTTGGGGAGTTTGTTCATTGGGGACTTTGTTCGTAGCGCCGGACCGATCTGCAACATTGACTTTTTTCGGGATGCATTGGATGAACTTGGTGGACGTTGCCTGAACAAAACACCCTATAATTAAATAAATGATAGCCAATAGTTTAAATATTGCTTTGTCCCAGTAGGCGAAAATTTGTTTTTGACAAAATTTCCTTTAAAAAGTATACTACTTCGTCTACTAACTACTGTAGCTCTCCTAAAACAAAGTTCTTTTGTCTGTTTGTCGTTTTTCTCTCCCCCCCAAAAAAAAACTAAGAAACAAATTTAAAGGAAAAAGCATTTTGTTAAACAATAATCGGCATGATCACGAGTAGGTGTCAATAACTTTCAAAATACATGTTGTTTTGTGTTTCTGTATTTTTTATTTTTTTTTTTTTGCTCTCCTCATCAGTTTCCCCAGTAAGTCTAACCCTCAGTCTGCTCTTTAGTTGTGATTTTATGCAACAAAATGTGGTAAATATGAATAAACCATAATAAAGTATGTATTTATGCATAAAAATGCAATACACCAGAAAAAACTAACAATTTTTATGCATTATTTAACTCTTTGTTAAGTATTTTTTTTGTTAGCTGATTTCAAACAACATGAATTGTTTTCCCTGGAAAACTTTTCATAGAAAACAAAAGTGTTTTCCAAAGAAAAGCAAAATTTTAAGTTAAAAGCATATAAAACGACATAAAAAAATAAGTATTTCAAAATAACAAGAAACCAAAAAGAAATAACAAACTCATGTAATATTTCTGTTAATTAATTATTTCGTGGTAAATGAGTTTTATCTCTGTTTAGCATTTATTGTTTTATTTATAACAAAATAAGTTTTTATGTAATTAAAAACATGAAAAAAATCTAATTTCCTCTACAAACCTTTAAAACACATGTACATGAATTTATACATATTTATTTATTCATTATCATTAAAATACAAAGATTTTGAAACAACTAAATGCTTATACTCTACTAAACTCTGCAACATTTGTATGTGCAACCTGTCGCCTGCTATAATAATGTTTAAATAAATCGCACGATTTGTTGAATAAAGTTTTTAATACAACACACATCTAATGCAACTTCATTGTTGCATTATGCTTAGTTAAGCACTATAGCGTTTAAATAGATTTTTGTTATTATGTTGCCAAAGAAATTGAAATGCTATTGGCATTTTGTGCTTTTATTAACATTTTCCATGCAACACAATTTTTTGTTGTTATTGTGAGTTAATGAAACAAATTAGACAAAAATTTATCTAAAATGAATTTTTGTTTTTGTTTTTAATGCAATTTTCTGTTTATACGAAAACATTGTGTATGAGTACGTGCAACAAATAGTAAAATAATTATCTAATAGTGTTATAAATATCAAAAAGAGAAACAAAATTTAATTTTATATACAAATGTCCTGGTTTAATGCAATTTTAGATTTGAAATATTAATACAGACATGAACAGGAAAATATCGTAATATATTCAATCGTATCTAGAGATGCTAAGCGGGACTGATTTTTAAAAATCCCGGGGTTCGGGATTTTCGAAATCCCGACCCGGGGTTTCGGTATTTTCGGGAAATCTAAAATCCCGAAAATTATAAGAAAGAAACGTACATAATTATGTCTTTACAATTGAAAGTAAATTTTTTATTTAGCAATTCATTTTTATAAGACACTAAAAAGCATAAAATACTTGCATGAGTCGTTATATAAGAAGAAATGACAATAAAGTATGTACATTAGGCCGGGTCGATTTGTATGGACGATCAAAACTTAAAAAATCGTATAGCAATCTACGCAAAATTCTATAAAATTATCCCTAAGAAACCATAGGTCTAAAATCAAATCCTATCTTGCGCATTTCGTCTTTTATCCAATAAAAAAACTATTAAAAAAATATATATACTGAAATATCATTGGATAAAAGACGAAATGCGATAGGATTTGAGTTTAGACCTCTGGTTTCTTCTTAGAATTTTCCGTAGAGTGCGTTTCTGCTATACGATTTTTCGTGAAAAAATCGACATACTGTTGAAAAACCGTACTTTAGTATAAAAAGTGTTTATTTTAAATAGCTTCTTAAGAATACTATTGCATCTATGGTTTCATCTGCCATTCTGGAACGAATTTTGTTTTCGACATATGCTGCTGCAGAAAAACATTTTTCACATTGGCAAACCCGTTTGCAAATACTTATAACAAATCTGCAAGTATTTTTCTCTTGTTCCTTCAGAAATAAAATGATGTATTTCTTTTGCAAGTTGAAAATCTACATTATAATTTGGTTTCGTTATTGTTATTTGGGGTTTTTACATTTATTAATAATATCTTTTAGCCTTTTAGCAATAGAAATATTTTCATTTTGTTCGAGCTCCTCATCTGAGATAAAATCAATTTCATTTGAAGAGGATTTAAATTGAGTTTTGTTAGATAACTTACAAAAAAAGTTGAAGAATTGATTTTCTAAAGCCCTTTATTAACTATATTGTAGCAGGAGTTGAGCTTAACAACTTTGCTGAACATCACTTTGCGAAAACCCCGGGATTTTCGGGAACGGGATTCCCCGTTTAGCATCTCTAATCGTACCATGATGTATTTTCGGATGCATTCAGAAAATCAGAGAAGATCCTATAGGTACTTAATTAAAAGGTACTTTCGAACTGATTTTTTAACACTGAATTTATATAGTGTAAGTGTATGCAGCAAAAACTATATTCCATCTGCATTACTTAGAAGCAGTTTAGTAATGGCTGTCTAGTAATCTGATATATATTTGTTAAAAATCTGCATGAGTAATCTTTAATTTTTAAATGTATATACAAATTTGAAACATTTAGTTTACACATCACTTTATTACAATATTTTCGAAATAAATCTGTTATTACTAAACGGAATTTCATATACGAGTAGGAGAGGAGTATCTATGTTTTAGTATAGACGACGAAATCCACATTCCATCTATTTTTCCGATATTGCGGTTAAGTGAGGGGCTTCACAAATGTTGGTAGAATAATATACAGTGGGGAGCACAAATGAGTACATGTTGGTACTTTGTGCATCTCTTATGGAATAAAAATAAAACTAATGAAGCAAATGCAACAATTTTCTCTGTCATTTATTTTATGTTTAATATGTAACAAAATGAATTACAATTCAAAACAAAAATCATCGAGTTATAAGTAAAAAACATACAAAACTAAAATAACTCGCATGTACTAAATTTGTACCCATTAAAACTTTAGGGAGAATTGCATTTTTTAAAATTGTTTTTCAAAATCCGTTATTATGTAAATAAATTTTTACACGCGTATTTTGGCTTATTTTCGTAGGGGTATATTAGCGGTAACGGTATTTTCTGTTATTTCGGTAACGCTATTTTAGTGATAACGTTAATTTTATATAGAACTAAATTATTCCTATTCCTATTCTCACTTTCACCATTCACCTTATTTTTGAAAGCACAATTACAACAATAGTATCTAATATTCTCAGAATTTCTTATTAGAAATATTTACACGTAATTTGTTTAACCTTAATTATATAATTTTCTAAATATTATTTTATATTATATTGTTGTAATTATGCTTTCACAAATAGGGTGAATGGTGAAAGTGAGAACAGGAATAGCCATGAATAAAACTTACTTACTAATTACTAACGGTATTTACACAGTTATTTCGGGATAAAGGGGCAGTAACAGTAGTCAACCTTGGAAAAATCAAGGCTTTAGTAAATAAATAAAAAAAGTTTTGGTGAAAAAAAAAAAAAATTAGAAAAATCAATTTTCTATTGAAAAATCAATTTTTTAATGAAAAATAGATTTTCTAATGAAAAAAACAATTTTTTAGTCAAAATTAATTTTTTTAGTGAAAAATCAATTTTTTTAGTGAAAAATCAATTTTTTTAATGAAAAATCAATTTCAATTTTCCAATGAAAAATTAATTTCTTTGTGAAAAATCAATTTTTTTGTGAAAAATCAATTTTCTAACGAAAAACCAATTTTTTAGTCAAAAATCAATTTTCTAATGAAAAATCAAATGTCAAGTGAAAAAAAAATTTTTTGTATTAAAAAATCAATTTTCTAACGAAAAACCAATTATTTAATCAAAAATCAATTTTCTAACGAAAAACCAATTTTTTAGTCAAAAATCAATTTCCTAACGAAAAATTTTCTAATGAAAAAGCAATTTTCTAGTCAAAAATAATTTTCTAGTGAAAAGTAATTTTTGCAGTGAAAAATCAGTTTTTAGTAAAAAATAATTTTTTTAGTGAAAAATCAATTTTTTTTAGTGAAAAATCAATTTTTTTAGTGAAAAATCAATTTTTTTTAGTGAAAAATCAATTTTCTAATGAAAATCAATTTTTTAGTGAAAAATTAATTTCCTAATCTGTATATATAAAAGAGTAACGTTACTGAACGTTACTGACTACTGATTCATCATCGCACAGCCCAAACGACTGATGCTAGAATCATGAAATTATAACTGTGGGTTCCTCCCTCCCCAAAACGATCCAACTAATTTTTTAATGAACGATCCACTAAATTCGAATGTTTAGGGGTAAAAAAGGGTAAAAACGGGTAAATTCGGTAACCTTATATCTTAAAAACCAATAAAGATACAAAAAAAACTTAAAATTGCATGTATTTTGTTACTTTTTTGGCACCCTATGGATCTTTCAAATCAATAAACAAAGAAACAAAATTTAAATCGCATTCTTATCATACTTATCAAAAAATAAAAAATATAAGTTTGGTACTTTTTGGAAATTCGAACTCTTAAGGGACAAAAAATTGTGTTTATTTTTGGTACTTTTATGTTTTTCTATAATTTGATATAGACATACGAATATTTTACTATGAGCTCCCACCACGATAAGAAATTTATTTGAGTAAAATTTTACCACCGAAATGGGGATAAAAATGGTACCAAAACGGGGATAAAATCGGGAAACTACATTTTATTTGAAATTATTAAGCCAATTTTGATCATTTTTTTAACATTGGTTCCTGGATTCATACAAAAATTAACTAACAGGGTGTAATTTGGAACTCGAGTTCCAATGTGTATATTGGGCCAAATCCGTGTAAACAGGTTGATACTTTTTTTAAAACATATGTTTTCTTGGGCATAATAACACAGATTTTAATCTTTTGAGACATGTCTGCAGCATAAACAATTTTGGAAAAATGGAATATTTTTAAATTTCAAACTTGGTACTTTTCTCCTAATGGTACTTTTATAATATCTTAAATTATTTCTCTTATCGACATTAAGTTAGCTGATATGTATCTGCGTGAAGTTAGTGTTAGGAATAGGGGATAATATTTAGGTACCAAAATGTGAGAACAGAACTATAGGTACTTTTTTATTGATCTAATGGTACTTTTTGAATTTTCTATAACAATGGACTTAGAAGCATGAATGGACTTAGTTATGATTCTAGGGGGAGACTTTTTGGTACTATTTGTTTATTCGAATGGTACTTTCAGTAATTTCTTCACCAGTGAGCCTAGAAACATGAAATAAAGCTTATATGGACCTGAGTGAGTGGCTGCTTTTTGGTAATTTTTCTATATTCTAATGGTACTTTTTGAATTTTCTGTAATAATGGGCACAAAAATATGAAATTAAGCGTATATGGTCCTAAGTGCGTGAAAATTCTAGGGGGTTACTTTTTGGTACTTTTTCTTCATTCTAATGGTACTTTTTTGAATTTTCTATAATAATGAACTTAGAGTTTCCAAAAAACTGAAGAAATTCAAAACCGCTGTTTCGGTTTTCAAAAATTTAAATCCGATCGGTTTTGGTTTTTTTCGGTTTTGTGATAACTTATTAAATATTAAGTGTTATAGAAACAAAATTAGTTGATAATATAGGAAATGCTATACAAATTTAAAATTCATACTTGACGGGTGAATGAGAATTCAAAAGTGAAAATCAATGGTACTATTTCTTTATTGCAATGGTACTTTTTGAATATTTTATAATAATAAACCTAAAAATTAGGCACACATGATTCTGAATGAATTTGAATTCACAAAAGGTGACTTTAGTGGTAACTTTCTTTTGCATTTTCTATAATACTGGACCCAGAAATATGAAATTAGACATTTACAATTAGATTCATAATGGGAGACTTAATAGTACTATTTCATTCTTCTAAATGGGGTGGCGAAGCGCACCGGGTCACCTAGTTAAAAATAAATTTTGTTTTAGTAAAAAATAATTTTTAGTGAAAAATATTTTTTTTTTTTGAAAAAATAAAATTTTTTAATGAATATCTCTGCCAAGGACTCTATAAAATTAACATTTGCTACTTAATATTAACGCGCATAATGTTATTGAAATTGCTATATGTTAGGTTAATAAAAGTTTAAACACTTTAAACATTCGTATATGCTAGAACCTACGACAAAGCACGCTAATTGGTCAGTTCTTGTGCATCTCACAAAAACAACAACAAAGCAAAGTGGAACAACACATGTTACATGAAAAAATTAGAAGTTTTTTAAAAGGTGTGTGATTTGCATGCATTATTTTTAAGTATAATAAAGAATTGGATATAATGTTTTATAAATCAATGGAAAGGTAATGAAATGTAGTTTCCAAAACTTTTATAATTTGGGACACTTCTTAATAATTATTTGCTGAAAATTAATAAAATGTAAAATAAATATTTTGTAGAGAAACTATTTCGATGTTGGAAAATTTTCATTTTATAATTTCCTAGTTTCGATTTTTGATAACTCATCAATTAGCTGCAATGACGTTTAAATGTTAAATGAATAAGTTAAGTTTAATTGAACAATTTTCATTAAATAATAATCTTAAATAACATAAATTTTTGTAAATGTAACATTTTGCAGAAAATGTCATTAAACTGCAATGGAATGCAGTTTTCAAAACTTTAAATATTTTAAAACCCACTTAATAATTTTTAGATGAAAATTAATAAAATGTAAAATGAATATTTTTTAGGGAAATAATTATTTCGATCAAGGAAATATTTTCATTTTATAATTTTTTAGCTTCGACTTTTAATAACTCATCAGCAACCTGCAATGACGTAAAAACGTTAAATCAAATATTGGGTGTATGACTATAAATGCAGGATTTCTTAAATTTTGAAACCATTGTACAATATAAATTTATTCAAAATATTGACCTTTTCCCATCTTTCTGGCAACATATGGATTCCGAACCAAAAAATGTGCTTACCTTTTGAGGCCAAGAACTAATCAAGCCAATATCGGATACTATGTTCCAAAGTGAAGCGTACCCCAGATATCATTCTGCATCGATCAAAACAAATAGTACTCGGAAGGAGCAAGGTCCGGACTATAAGGAGGGTGAGACAAAACTTGTTTTTATTTCAAAATGTTATATTTATTTAATTTAAATATAGAATTTTTACCAAAAGTTGAGATGTTTGCAAATTGAAGTTATATCCTCCATAAATAGAGAAGACACCTATTTTTAGACAATCATTGGATATTAATTTGAACTACTTCAGCGCTACATATTTGCTACATTTTAAATAAATTGTTTTTTAATTTAAACCAAGGTTGGCAACAATATTCAAGCCATCACAATATTTTGGATTTGTAAAAACTTATTTGCATAGTTCTCTTTGTTTTTGCCTCATATTTCCTTTTAAACAAAGCTTCTACACAACAATTCGCCATCCCCCCCCTCCTATAAAAACTATGTATGAATGTAGCTTTCGATCATGTAAACGCCACCCAAGTCTATTTATATATTGCAAATTCAAGTTGCTCTCGACTTATACACAACAATTTATCATAGTGTCCTTTTGGCTTTACCTTTATGTGTTGTTTGTGTACCTCTAATAAATTATTCTCATTTTGAAAATTAAATTTCTCAATGACACTTCAATTCATTTAAAACCTTTATTACTCGTACTTGTTATATGACCATTGTGTAGTCGTGGTATTGTATAATTGTTGTATGATGACGATGATGATGATGTTCCTCATCGTATCAAAACACAAACGCTAACAAACGAAAACACAAAACGCTTTTGTTGAAGATCCCTAGTGGCTTTTTGTTGGACTAAATATACACTTTGAAAAAACAAAACAAAAAGAATATTTAGAGGATACTCGTACAGCTCAAACAACAATAACGACAACAACAGCAAATCTACAAATAAAAAAGCCGACAAAAAAAGTTTAGTTATGTTCAAAAATTATAAAAAAAAACACAAACTTTAAATTCAAGTATAAGCTGGGCGCCCTTTTTTATGCAATGATAAATACAAGTAGAAATACAAAATTATTGCAGCAGTTTATATTTTTTTTAATTTTTTTATTATTATTCCTTAGTTGTTTTTTGTGCAAAAAACTACTGAATGAGTTTAACAAAAAAAAAAACTAAAGTGCAGTAAGCACTTTACTAACAAACAGAAATTTAACAATAAAATTCTAAAAACAACTGAAACTGCGCCAACCTTTGTAGGAGGACCACAAAAAAAGTTCTTTAAAATCAGTGAATGCTTTACATTATGGAAAATTTTGCTTGGTTCCCATTAAATTTTCCATGGAAAATTTTGCCTGGTTACCATCAGATTTTATGTGAAAAATTTTGCCTGGTTCCCTTTAAATTTTCTATAGAAAATGTTGCCTGGTTCCCATCAACATTTCTATAGAAAATGTTGCCTGGTTCCCATCAACATTTCTATAGAAAATGTTGCCTGGTTCCCATCAACATTTCTATAGAAAATGTTGCCTAGTTCCCATCAACATTTCTATAGAAAATGTTGCCTGGTTCCCATCAACATTTCTACAGAAAATGTTGCCTGGTTCCCATCAACATTTCTATAGAAAATGTTGCCTGGTTCCCATCAAATTTTCTATAGAAAATGTTGCCTGGTTCCCATCAAATTTTCTATAGAAAATGTTGCCTGGTTCCCATCAAATTTTCTATAGAAAATGTTGCCTGGTTCCCATCAAATTTTCTATAGAAAATGTTGCCTGGTTCCCATCAAATTTTCTATAGAAAATGTTGCCTGGTTCCCATCAAATTTTCTATAGAAAATGTTGCCTGGTTCCCATCAAATTTTCTATAGAAAATGTTGCCTGGTTCCCATCAAATTTTCTATAGAAAATGTTGCCTGGTTCCCATCAAATTTTCTATAGAAAATGTTGCCTGGTTCCCATCAAATTTTCTATAGAAAATGTTGCCTGGTTCCCATCAAATTTTCTATAGAAAATGTTGCCTGGTTCCCATCAAATTTTCTATAGAAAATATTTCCTGGTTCCCATCAAATTTTCTATAGAAAATATTTCCTGGTTCCCATCAAATTTTCTATAGAAAATATTTCCTGGTTCCCATCAAATTTTCTATAGAAAATATTTCCTGGTTCCCATCAAATTTTCTATAGAAAATATTGCCTGGTTCCCATCAAATTTTCTATAGAAAATATTGCCTGATTCCCATCAAATTTTCTATAGAAAATATTGCCTGATTCCCATCAAATTTTCTATAGAAAATATTGCCTGGTTCCCATCAAATTTTCTATAGAAAATATTGCCTGGTTCCCATCAAACTTTCTATAGAAAATATTGCCTGGTTCCCATCAAATTTTCTATAGAAAATATTGCCTGGTTCCCATCAAATTTTCTATAGAAAATATTGCCTGGTTCCCATCAAATTTTCTATAGAAAATATTGCCTGGTTCCCATCAAATTTTCTATAGAAAATATTGCCTGATTCCCATCAAATTTTCTATAGAAAATATTGCCTGATTCCCATCAAATTTTCTATAGAAAATATGGCCTGGTTCCCATCAAATTTTCTATAGAAAATATGGCCTGGTTCCCATCAAATTTTCTATAGAAAATATGGCCTGGTTCCCATCAAATTTTCTATAGAAAATATTGCCTGGTTCCCATCAAATTTTCTATAGAAAATATTGCCTGGTTCCCATCAAATTTTCTATAGAAAATATTGCCTGGTTCCCATCAAATTTTCTATAGAAAATATTGCCTGGTTCCCATCAAATTTTCTATAGAAAATATTGCCTGGTTCCCATCAAATTTTCTATAGAAAATATTGCCTGGTTCCCATCAAATTTTCTATAGAAAATATTGCCTGGTTCCCATCAAATTTTCTATAGAAAATATTGCCTGGTTCCCATCAAATTTTCTATAAAAAATATTGCCTGGTTCCCATCAAATTGTCTATAGAAAATGTTGCCTGGTTCCAATCAAATTTTCTATAGAAAATGTTGCCTGGTTCCAATCAAATTTTCTATAGAAAATGTTTCCTGGTTCCAATCAAATTTTCTATAGAAAATGTTTCCTGGTTCCAATCAAATTTTCTATAGAAAATGTTGCCTGGTTCCAATCAAATTTTCTATAGAAAATGTTTCCTGGTTCCAATCAAATTTTCTATAGAAAATGTTGCCTGGTTCCCATCAACATTTCTATAGAAAATGTTGCCTGGTTCCCATCAACATTTCTATAGAAAATGTTGCCTGGTTCCCATCAACATTTCTATAGAAAATGTTGCCTGGTTCCCATCAACATTTCTGGCACAAGTTGAATAAAAAATTTACTTTTAAAAATGCCTTCGTATTGCCCTCGTATGTGCAGAGCCCAGCAAAATATCATCTCTAAAATCCTTGCAGAATATTGAGTTATACGAATATGAATGTATGCCTGTATGTATTTATCTGTATATTTGTGGTTGTATAGAAAAAGAAAGACACCATTGAAAGATATGAATGTTATTATTGCTGTACAGTGTTTCCTAGTCATTTAGTCTGTCTGTCTGTCTATCTATTTGTTTGTTTTGTTTGAGTATATTTTCCGTTTAAATGTTGTGGAAGGTAGTACGTGTATGAGAGACAGACTCTCTATGGCATGTTAAATGTCATGGCAAATTTTAAAGTTTGACAGCTTACATGTGCCTTTAGTGGCGCTTCCTTTTTTTGTTGTTGTTGGTGCTTCTGCTGTTGGTCTCTCTGCGATTTCCCATACAATTGCTGATTATTAGTACTTGTTTTGTTGTTGTTGTTGTTGCTGTTGTTGTTATTTTCTCATTTAAAATCTTGTTGCTGATAATGCTGACGATGACGACGACGAGGAAGATGATGTTGCTGCTACTGCTGTTTCTGCTCCTGAAAATGACAATGATTATGTTGATGACCATTATCATGTTGGCTGTTCCCATTGCTTTAGTTAAAATGACCAGCACTGGGTTGTTAAGCTTTAGATAAAAAAAAATGGAAAAATACTAAATGAACATTTAACCAGAACTTACATTCATTTAGAACCCAGTGCTTTTGCTTTAAAACAGATTTGAGGCTACTTAAACGAAACACAGTAATAATAATAAAATGTCAAGTTGGAATGCTCAAATATTAAATACCCTAAAAAGTTTGGGATCTTATATACCTTCAATTTTATATTCAGTTTTTGTTAGGAAGAATTCAAATTCTATTAGTAAAATTCATGGAATCATATACGATGACACATTGAAACTTGGGTTATTTAGTGCCTTCGAAAAGTAGCTTTTTAGAGCCGATGGCCCTATCACTGAACCCTATTGTTACATAAATGTGGCTGAGTTTTGTTCATTTTCTTACTTTCTACCTGAGAGGTTTCAGGCTTATTGCAATACTATCACACGATCTAGAGGGCAATTCTGATCACTAAAACGAGAGAGATTGAATTGTTTCTCTTTGTTGTATGATCTCTATGATACGCTTCACTTTGGAATATAGTATCCGATATTGGCTTGATTCGTTGTTTTGTCCCTGAATCTATAAGTTCCCAGAAAAATGGGAAAAGGTCTTACAAAACAATTGCCAATAATTTAAATAAATTTATTTTGTATAAATTTTTAAAAATAAAAGCTAAAAATCATTAAAAACAGCTTTCACATATTTTTGAAGGCAAGTGTTCCCTGACTTTTTCGGGTGACTGTATTTCAGGCATTGTTAAGAAAATAATGATGACAAACAAAACAATATAAGCAATTGAGTCAAGTGTTTGTGTACTAGTTTATCCGATTTTATCTCTGTTATTGGTTTAAACTCCAAAACAAATAGTAACTGGTATAGAGAAGGTAAAACGCTTTCATTTCAAACAATAAAAACTAAAAACTCTATTTAAGGATTAAAAAAATAGCTCAAAATGCCATTCAATTAAAAAAATAATATATGTTTTTTAACAAAAAAAATTATATATGTCACCACATTTAGTATTTATTTATAAATTTTTCAACGGAAATAAATTTTCATTTAAATGCAACACCTGCTACAATTCCTTTCGTTTATTCTTTTTTTTTTTGTAAACATTTATTGGCAGCATCTGCTGTTTAGTTGAAGCTCACAAAAAATGTATTAATTTATTGGATTTTTTTTGTATTGTTTTAATGTTTTAATTTTTTTATACAATCTGACCACACAATTTGTTCGCTTAAGTTGAATAATTATTATAACAATTTAAATTGATAATATACAATTTGTTTTGGTATTTTATGTGTGTTTTTTTTCTAAATTAAACCCGCATCTCTTTTTTTGAAATGAAATGTTAAGTGATTTTTTGTAATAAGTCCCACGTGCCTTTAACACTAACAAGGAAATAGAATTCTGTGGAATTCAAAATGAAAAGCAGTTGATGGTTGCACTTAATTAGGGGTTTCAACACCTGCTGCTTGTTTTTTGTTTTCTGACAAATAAAACAACTACTAACTATTGATGATTTAAAAGAGATAAAGGGAATGGAAACCAATATAAATATTCATGAAGGGAATGAAGGAGTTTTGAGAAAAAATCAACATTAATCAAATATATATAATACAGTTTGAAAAAGGTTTAAGATTTGTATATAAATTTGATAAAATAAAAGATTTTCCAGGAAAATCAAATCAAAAAATACCAAAGAATAAAGAAAATTTGCTTAAAACGACTTAAAGATTTATGGTAGCGACATTCCAAAAACCTTGTAGTTTATCATATTTTTACACTATGAACTACAAATCATAAAGATCAATCTTTATTTCCAGAGTAGGTGAAATATTTTTGGTGTAAATTCTTTAACATCCCCTTAAAGAAACTTCATTAAAACTCTATTGTGACTAACAACTGGGTCAAAGAACACCCACAAACATATATCTCTAGAAAAGGTTCATATATTTCCTCTCTTACCTTGTCAAGATCACTAGTCATGTTTTAACATCACACCTTTCATACAACTGTTTTTAAGGTGCGTCAGATTTTCTCCTAGAAATTAAATAAAAACCTAAAACAATTACTAAATCATCCTCTTGTTCCTTTGTAAATAAATACAAGACCTCTTAATAACACAAATACGATGCCATCTTTACCAAACAATTTTGTGTTTCCATTGAATGATGTGAAAGTTTATTAGGACAAAAGCGTTACAAACGTTTAAAGCTTCAAACTATTTTTTTTTTTGATGAAACTACAACGATACGAACTTATAAATTTCAAAATTTTGGGGGAGTATCATATAACGACAAGCTGGCATTGATGGTGAAGAAGAGATGCTGCAAAATAAAGGTTTCTTCTCTAACAATGATAAAACTATCTTCTTGGCTAGAGCACTAAACAGAGAATAAACTATGTGACTAAATAAGTAAAGGTTAGAAGAGGAAATAAAATAAGAACAGCGATTGCAATGATTTACTTAGTCAGTCAGCCAAGCTGCTTACTGGTAACTTGCTTAATAAATATTTAACAACAATGACTTGCTGATTCGTGGTCTAGCTTACAACATTGTATACTAAGATGGATTTTGTATACTATTGACCATGACTGGCAAGGGTATATATTAGTTTGTCATTTAGTTTGTAATTTCACACATTTTCCATTTGCGAATTCTTTAATTATATTTATTATTACGTGATTACCTTTTAAAAATGGTGGTGTATTTCCTTAAAATAAATCTTATTATTTTACTTGCAAATAAAGGCGATCAGTAGTTTAAAAAATGTAACTTATTTATTTATACTAGCATAACCCGGTGCACTTCGCTACCCCTACCCTAGGAAAATTAAAAAATATGCATGGAAATACGAAAATAACACATACAAAATTTGAGAATCTCTCAATTACAGTTCACTTGATATTCGAAAATAACTAACTAATTTTGTATGGGACATACCACTCCAGTGCTCTAATCCCACCTATTTTTAAACCTTTTATGTAAATATCAAGCATTACTTTAACTTTCCTTTATAAGGAAGTGGTCATTCCTACTACGCCGATCATGCTTAGCTAAACTTCGAACAGGGAACATGAATAAATTCGTTTTTAGCTAACCTCCGTATAATGGTAATAAATTGATCAATACCGAGTACAGAGTTTAAATTCTTTTAGAATTATAGTTCTCCAGATATTCAAAATTAATTATTTACTTTGTCCCACGACCACTAATGCAATCCCGACCATTTTCAGCCAATCTATGTAAAATGGTAAAAGAGCTATGCAGACAAAGTTTGAAGAACCTTGCAATTATTACTTTGTATGATAGTTGACTCACCTCCTTTTCCGAAACCTTCCAGTTTAGTTCCCCATATATTCGAAATCAATATTTACTCTGTATAGGAGGTGCTATGCCCTCTAATCTTATTCCGTCTATATTTAGCTAAACTCCGCACATTAATAAGAAATTAATTAGTAAAAAGTTTAAACACTTTTACAATTATAGTTCTCCAGATATTCGAAATTAAATATTTATTTTGTATTGGGTGTGCCACGCCCACTATTCCAATCCCGAAAATTTTCAGTGAAACTATGCAAAATGATAAAAGAGCTATTTTAAAAATCTTGCAATTATAGTTCACAAAATATTTAGAAATAACAATTTACTTTGTATGGGAGGCGACTCACCATTTGTACCCGTACCATTTTTGATTAAACTTCATGCAGTGATAAGAAATTTATTCCTATGAAGTTTGAAACCGTCACAATAGTTCAGCAAATATTATAAAATAACTATTTACTTATGTACAATTACATATTTACCCTCATATGCAGTTTTTAAATTTGTCAAAGGTTTATAAGAACAATTTTGAATGGAAATTTTGTTTTATAAACCTTTGATAAATTTAAAAATTGCTTATGCATATGGGAGTTAGAAAATAAAAAAAAGACCTTCAAAATATATTTTTTTAAGTGTCTTTAAATAACAAAAGTCTTCTTCTTTGTTTTCTATAACAACTCTCACTTAAAACAGAGCGAAATCAATACTGTTTAATTGTTTCTCTTATTTATTTACAACAACAAATTGGACAAACACGCATTGCTTTGTTTACCTTTTAGCTTAAGGTTCACATGTACACGTGTTTGCATATGTGTTAGTAACATCTTTAAACGCTTATAACTCCTAAAAAACTGAACGGATTTAAATAAAACATATATTCTGCACTTCTGTGAAAAAATTGGTATATTTCTTGCCAAAATTGAATATATAATGTGAGATTAAAAGGGGTCTAAAGAAATCGACTTGCCTATTAATATTATGATTAACACAACAATTTAAATAGACACTCTCTTATAATACACTCACTCACAACTCGCTGTTACTATTTATAAACACAGCGCCATCTTCTAGAAGTTTGATAAAATTTTATTTTTTTCTTAGTTTGGTCCATATAATTCTCGGTGCCAAATTTCAGTGCTCTACGACCACTCCTTATAATTTTTGCAAAAAAATGTATGAAGCCATCCCTCTGTGCGCCATCTTCTAGAAGTCTCTTTAGTAATCTAACGGATAAACTAGAATGTTTTATTTCCACAATGATTACCTAGAGCTTCCAAAACTATTTCACAATTAATGCTCTCGTACTTGCTCATAATGTTAATAACAGCCTGTTATCAACATTGTTTATAAATAGAAGTTTCTGCTGATGGAAATGTTTATAAACATGATGAATATTGCAAGCAGTCAATTTGTTTCGAAACAATATTTTGGATCGTTTTAGATAGCAGGGTTGATATAATATGTATATTGAAATCAGCTTTCCGAAGTCACCAAAAAACCTTCTTACATGATTAATACTGCAATAAAGCCACTATATTCTAAATTAGATTTCATTTAATAATAAACCCCGATTATCTGCATTTTTCAACCAAATTCTGTTTGCAATAATTTTTTTCACCCAAATTTATTTTTTTTACCAAAAATTTGTTCACCAAATTGTTTTTCACCAGTTTTTTTGTTTGACACAAAATAGTTTTTAATATTTTTCTTAAAGTATACTTTGGTGAAGGGTATATAAGACTCGGAACAGCTGAATCTAGCACTCTAACTTGTTATATGATTGTTTTGCAAGGAGTAGTAAATGACACTTAAGGAATTTGATTGTAATTTTTGTTGAGGTGTTGAAATTGGAATATTAGAACACTTATAAGATATTGTAAAACAAAACGACTGGGTATGGCGGAATTGGTTATGTGCTGTGGGATAATAGTCAAACAAGGTAATTTTAACCATTTTACCAGAAATAAAATCTTGGGTTACCCAACACAATTCAATACAAATTCAATAGCTTTAAAGCAGTGCACAGTAGTGCGGAATAATTTTTATTTTTGGAAATAAATCAGATAATTATTTCTGAGGAGAGCTGTAGGTTTTCAAAATAAGTGTTTGAGGTTCATTAAAAATGCTAGATTTTTTTAAAATTTTTTTGCGTTCCTGAAAATGGTTTGTAAAGAGAAAAAAAATTTCACGTGATGCCATTACATACATGGACTATTTAATTTTTATATATATACTAGTTGACCGCCCCGGCTTCGCCCGGTAGCATTTACTAATGTTAGTTCTTCAAGTTTCTCCAACTCACATATGCCTGTTCTTACTTATTTGCAAATAAAATATCTAAATTTGTACTTTAGGGAGTTTTTTTATTACTGTTGACTGGACTCAAAAAAATAAACTCCGAGTTTTACAGGGAATTTTTTAATTTTTTTCTTTACACGCCATCTCCTGAAAATTTCGAATCGAATTAAAAAAAATCAGCCAAATCGCTCCAGCCGTTCTCACGTGATGACATTACATACATGGACCATTTCAATTTTATATATAGATAGATTGGCCATTCTTAGCTATGACCATTTCCCATCATTCTGGCAACATATCGCACTGGTTCCTCTAAAGACAGTCAACTTAAAATTTTAAAATTTTCACTTTTTGCCACAAATCTATGTACAGTGGTCATTAGAGTGTCCCAAAATTTTTTTTTCTAATTTTGGAACGCTTAACCTATTCGCAGGATTGACCAAAAAAAATTATTTTTTTTAACGGCAGTTTCAAAACTCCAACTTCAAATTTTAAAAAATTTTGTTAAACAAATTTCAGAATTTGTTGATCATCACTTGGGGATTTATTGAGAACATAATAGAGAATAGAAATGTGAAAAAAGTATGTCAATACCTCCTATTGTTTTTCCGTACCTGCGATTTAAATTTTGCGATTTTCAAGAAAAACAAATTTTTTGGCCATATTTTGGCGAATGTGCCGAATTTCCTTACTGTTATAAACTTTAAGTAAAACTTATTCAGAATATTATAGTCCATGCAATTCTGGATATAGTCTGAAAGTTTTACTAAAATCAAAAAACGGCAACCCTTAAATCGAGAAGGTCAAAGGTCAAATTTTTCAATATTTGGAATTTCTCATGGAAAAATAGCGAAATGTTATATATTTTTGGGCCAATTTTGATGAAACTTAAGAAAAATATAACACAAAGTCTAGTTTTAAAAAAATAGCAGAAAAGTTAAAATTAACCCATAATAGAACTTTTAGGTGGCTCTGGATTCCGTGGAAACTCGAGTGCTTTTGTGATACGTCAATGTAAAATATCATGTCAATCGGATCAACCAAATAGAAGTGGCAGATTTATTTCCAACAAATTTTGATGCTGGCTCAATGTGCCCTACGTCAACGAAAAACAGCCACATATATGCAAAATGGTCCAGAGCAATGACAAACAAATTAAACCTGGACAGTTCTTATTACTACTTTAAAAAGCCATGTTAGCAAGTTTTCACCATCTAATATCATGTTTATTCTATTACAAATCTATCTAAATACAATTGTACTCTTGTTTACAATAGAGCAACTTAAATATTTAAGATTTAAGATTCTAAAGTATGTCAACACTTTATTTCAGGTTACTGGGTCAAAACGAAACCAATCAGCCAACGACTGAACGACAAGGATGTTTATCAGCAAGTGTTTTGTTAACAGCACGATGTAAACTCATATTTTATAACAACAAAAAAAATGCAATTCTTAGATATATATTTTTAGAGCAACACGATTGTTTTTATTTATTTCTTATTATGTTAAGATGAGGGAAAACCTTTAAAAAAATCACAAAATTCTCACTATTTATAAATTAAAAGCCCAAAAACCTGGTAAATAAATTTTTATTTCTTTATTTTTTTTGGTTTGGTTTTAATGGCATTTTAACAATTTTCTACCAATTAAATTTTTTTGACATTATATTGCTTGATTTATTTGTAGATGGCCAAAAACTGAAAAAAAAGAAAATAAGCAACATCTCCTTTAAGAAAACATGTAACAAAAACCAGAAAATAAGAAATACTGCCAGCTATCAATGACAATTGATCTACAATGACCCACATTGTTAAGAGAGAGAACAACAAAAAAAAAAAGACATGTTGTGGTGAAAACCTTTTGAACAACAAACACCAGAACAAATGCCACAAATAAATACAACAATTGCTGAAAAGTTAAAACAACATGAAGCTTCTTTTTTATATATCAGCATGCACCAAAGGGGGCGCTACGCAATATCATCAGCGTCAAAATCAGCAACAACATAAATTTTGACTCATTTGTTGGTTGTTAATTACGCAAAGCCAGTGTTGCTTGCAATATTGACTGTCTGTAGGTCTGTCTTGTAGCAGTCAATGTGTTTAAAGAAAATACAATTTTAAAATCCATACGTTTCTTTATATTATTGGTGTTTTTTTTTTTTTTGTTTGTAGTATTGAACGCATGCAACATTTAATATTTCGTGGCAAATGCGTCCTTTTTTTTTTGGTTAAAGAGCTTAATATTTTGGTAACGATAAAGGGTTGCCAATTCTTTGTTAATGAAAACGTAGACTTGAATTGCAAGACATTTTCTTACACATACAAAATTTATAAACAAAAACAAGTTAGAGAGCTATATTCGGCTGTGCCGAATCTTATATACCCTTCACCAAATTATACTTGAAATACAAATCTATATATATACAAATGAAATGGTCCATGTATGTAATGCCATCACGTGAGAATGGCTGGAGCGATTTGGCTGATTTTTTTTTATTCGATTAGAAATTTTCAGGAGATGGTCTGTAAAGAAAAAAATTCAAAAATTCCGGGTAAAACTCGGAAATTCTTTTTTTTGGTGAATCCAGTCAACTGTAATAAAAAAGCTCCCTAAAGTATGCAGTACAAATTTAGATATTTTATTTGCAAATAAATAAGAACATGCTGGTGTGTGTGTGGGTTGGAGAAACTTGAAGAACTAACATTAGTAAATGCTACCGGGCGAAGCCGGGGCGTTCAACTAGTTTTAAATATTTTTAGGTAAACAAAATTTATTTTATTTTCCAAAGTTTTTTTTTCATTTTTTGGAAAAAAAAAATTTTTAATAAAATTTTGCGATCTTTGAAATATCTATCATTAAATATCCATGTTGTTTATATTAGTTAGTAATCCAGATATAGGTAAAAACAAGTAAGAGAGCTATATTCGGCTGTGCCGAATTTTATATACCCTTCACCAAAATATACTTTAAAATAAAAATTTTAAATATTTTTAGGTAAACAAAATTTAATTTTTTTTCCAGTTGTTTTTTCAAAATTGTTTTTTAAAATTTTTTTTTTAAATTTAATAATTTTTTTTTAATATTTACACAGAAAAAAATTACGACAAATTAATTGTCATATTAATTACCAAATTCGTCAATACAATTAATTTTTTAATTAAAAAGGCACCAACAATCATTTTTGTAAATACAAAAAATATATTTGTTACTTAAAATTGTTAACACTCAACAATTTTTTTTAACAATGAGTTTGTATTATTGAATATAAAAGATGTTGACAATCAACTAACTTATATCTTAACAATGATTTTGTCTTATTGACAAATTATATTGTTATTAGTTAATATTTTTCTGTAAATTTTCAGCTCTTAAATACTAAAATAATGCAATTAACATTTTATTTAATTATGTTGCTTTATTTAAGGTTTATTTATAGTTATACAAATCTAAACAATTCATTACACTAAACATATAACGCCATAAATTGTTGTGCATTGCGGCCAATTGCTTTTTTGGAATAATATCATTCAGCTCAGTTTTTTCAGTTTTTGAGAATCGTCAGCAGCAGTCATCTATATTTTGAAATATATGTGCAATTAGTTACTTCATTTTCTGTTGGCCCGGTCAGTGCATATGTAAATTGAACAAACGTTTAAAAAATCGGTTATCTAATCCATTCAGCAGTCAGTGACCTGTTGAAAAAATTGTTGTATGTCCAAATTTTACACGATATATGTATTAAATTTACTTACCATGTCTTATATATTGCTTCAATTCCATGGAAACTGATCACAATTTCTTTAATTTTGAATTTAAAATAATGCATGTTTTTAAACAATTATTTAAATTAATTTTTTTTTTTGACACATACATATTTTTATTTTATTTTTCAACTAACTAAAAATTGTAAATATGATAATTTAAAAACATATCAACAACAGAAATTGTTAAAAATTTTGATCGAGTTTCAACAATTTTTTTTAATTAACAGTTGTGTTTTTTTTCTGTGTAGTGAAAAAAAATTTTGGTGAAAAAAAAAATTCGGGTTAAAAAATATTATTTCCGATTTTGACCCATTATAGGTCCAACTTTTTTTAGATAACTTAAAAAGAATAAAAGCACCTTTTTCCCAAAAAAATAACGAAAAATCGCCATTTTTAATTTTTTGAAATTTAAGCATAACTTTGGACTCAGTCATTATTTTTAATAAATTTTTTCTTTATGTTATATATACATTTCTTCTTAGTCCTATAAATTGAAAATAGAGAAAATCGGAAAATATTTGAAACCGCGGTCATCAAAAAACTGGAGTAAGGTGGGTAAAAATGTTAAAAATGTATTATTCAAATGCCAATATCTCTTACGCTATAAGAGATAATTGATAGCTACGAGGTGTTATATGTAGTACTCGACGAGAAGATTCTATATATATGTAATTTTTTGAAATCGGAACACAAGCGAAGAAATATTATTATTTTTAAAATTGAACATACCCGAGGTCTCCTAGCAAAAGAGGTCTTGAGCTCCAAATCTTCTCGTAAAAAACCGGAAGCTCGATTTTGATTTTAGAACCATGGTTTCTTCTGGAAAAGTTCTTAGAATTTTCCGTAGATTAGGAATTTGCTATACGCTTAGTAGTCAAAAAAATTGACCCACCCTAATATCCATATTGTCTATATTAATGATTTAGTAATCCAGGTTTTTTCCTTATATCTCAGCCATTTGCGGACCGATTTTCTCGATTTTAAATAGCAACCGACCCGGAAGAATTTCGGAGATATTGATGTATCATTCGTGTATGTAAGTTATTTGGGGGCTTCAGAAAGTTGATATCAACACACAGACGGACAGACGGAAATGGCTATATCGACTCCGCTATCTATAACGATTCAAAATATATATACTTTGTGGGGTCGCAAATGAAAAATGTAGAAATTACAAACGGAATGATAAACTTATATATACCCTTGCCACTCATGGTGAAGGGTATAAAAGCCATTTATGGACCGATTTTACTGATTTTAAATAGGAAACTTCTCGAAAGCTTATCTGACAGAATTATTAAAGATTGATCCCGAAGATATCTGGGGACTTCACAAAATTGATTTCAATAGACAGACAGACGGAGATGTAATTTGTAATTTCCACAATTGTATTGTGGAAATTACAAACGGAATGGCAAACCTATATATACCCTTCTCACGAAGGTGAAGGGTATATCAAGTGAATCAATTTGGGTTTTGTCTTGTTTTCTATTACTTCGTTTGTTTGTTTTCTATTACTTAGGATAATGCTCAGAGAGTTATATTAATTGCAACTATACACTGGTTCATATTCCTATAAACGCACACTACTTTTTTTTAAAAAGATTGTAAAAATTAAATATGAACATATTTAGGGGGCTACAAATTTGTTTATTAAATTAGTTAAGACTTCACTTAAAATATTGTTTACAAAAAAAATTCATTTGTACTTTATATATTTTTTTTTACTTAATTTTCGAGATTAACAGCCATTTTTAAGAGTATTTTCCTATAAACGCACTTTAATTTATGGGCCACTGAAGCATTATTAATAATGAGTGGATGATCCTTTGTTCAAAAATACGGTCTGGCATTGATTCCACTAATTTTTTAAGCAGATTTGAATCAATTTCCTCCCAGACTGGTTTAATTCTTAGTTTCAGCTATGTCTGCTTTCATTCTGGGCATTATTTGCATAAACTTTACGGGCCATGTATCCCCTCACGTTCTCCATCGGGTTTAAGTCCGGACTACAAGCCGGCCAGTCCAACAGAGGAATTCTGTGTTCATTAAACCAAGATTTCGATTGTTTAGAAACATGGATAGCAGCATTATCTTGTTGGAAAGCATCTTCCAACAGTTCGTTATAAATCGCACTATTCATTTTTGTCGGAACAAAACATATTTTCGACTTTTCAACTGCAGAAAACGCTGCCCAAACCATAACACTGCCACCACCGAAATAACGTTTCGATATCCGAACATCGTTTGATCTCAAATCGTGCCAATAGCATGAATATGAGTCAGGACCGTCTAAATTAATTTTTTTTTTTTTGGCAGAGAAAATTACTTTTTTCCACTCATCTGTCCATTTAATATATTTTCTTGTGAATTTTAGACGATTTTCTTTATGATGCGTTTTTAGCATTGGTTTACATTTCTTTCCATGTTATGTTTTCATCGTTTCGTAAAATGTGTGCACCGTGTTTGGAAATCACTGGAAGATTTAATTTATTCTTTATTTGTGTGGAATTCAATTTGTTGCGGGTTGCTTCTTGTTTTATTAGATTAAGTTGTCTTCTTGTTAGTTCTGTATTTCCCTTTGTAGGTTTTCTTCAAGAAATTTCGCACCACACTTACCGAACGATCGATTTTACGCCCAATTTCACTATTGGAACATCCATGAAAATTTAAAAATTTAATTTGAATCTTTTCTTGATCGGACAAAGAAGTTCCCTTGGGCATCTTTAAAAGTGATGAAATTTATTGATTCAAATAGAAAAAGTTGCAGTAAATTGAGATGTTACTATTAGAAACGTACCTTTGGTTGAAAAAAAAAACTAAAATTGATAATATTTTATTTTTGGTAACTTAAACTTAAAAACAAATTTCATGTCTGCGTTTATACGAATCTTCCACTTAAAATAGCACCAAGAACATTTGATCGCATAATTAAGGCAAACAATAAGAATAAGAAAAAAACTTGTTTACTTTCAAAAAGTACCGTTAATTTGTCTCTAATTAAAACATATAAGAAAATGCAGAAAAAAATTAAGTGCGTTTATAGGAATATGCACCAGTGTATACCCTTAATTTAGATTTTATCTTGTTTTCTACTAATTTGATTTGGTTAATTTTCAATGCCACTCATCCTAGGATAATGCTAAATATGCTCAGAGAGTTATATTATTTTCCTTTCTATATATTGGACGTGAGCGTGATTTACACACACAGAAAAACATATCTAAATATACTTAAGATTTTTATAAGGATCAGTAATATTCACATTGAAAAACTGTAGGATTCACTATGAGTTGTTGTGGAAATTTTGAAAATTTGGTCCGAGGTTGTCTCACGTTCTTACTTATAACTTGTTTAATACTACTACGATTTGCTTGACTTTCAATAGCAGTCAGCTTAGGATAATTACAAAAATTCCCACAAAATTATATTTATTTCAGTTGTATATATTAGACCCGAGAGTGAATTTAAACACACAACAAAGTCGACTTTGATTTTCTTAAGGATCAATAATACTTTGTGAATATTTCCAAGTATTTCACATAGAACAACAAACTGCTAAAGCATGAATACTGTCTTAGTTTACACCAATTTATTCCCTTAGATTTTGAAACTTAATTTACTAATGGCAACTCAGCTATTCTTACAAAATTCTCTTATTTGTTCACTTATTCTTGCTTTTCATTTCATTCAGTTGTTTGCTGCGGATTTTTTGTGTTGTTTTTTTTTGTTCCTTCTTGTTGCCTGTTATTTTTAAATTTATTACCTTAATTAAAATAATTCTTAATTAATAAGGAACAGATCTCCTGCTGTTGATATAAAATGCTTACAATTTTAACCAGCAACAATAATAAAAACTCATATATGCTTGCAGCAGCAGCAACAACAGAAAATGCTTGACTTTTTTTTGTTTTCCTTCCAGTATTTAACTCAAGTATGTTTATTGTTCAAACAATGAACAATATAGTTTTTTTTAAAACGCTTTTTTTGTTTTTTTATTTTGTTAATTTTACGAAAAAAAGGCTTATTTAATTTTTGCGCCAGAGCGTTTTTTAAAATGCAGTCCAAGAAGCAAAAAATATAAAAATAAAGAATAAAACTGCAGCCTTTTGTTTTAAGCTGATTTGTTTGTAATGAGTTTTATGGCAATTGTTTAATGAAATTTATGAATGCACGTTGTTTGCAGAGATACATTACCCTGCACAACATACAAAACTGACTAAAGTAGTTTTAATTAGAGTTCTTATATGAATTATTTAAAACAAAAAATGGCAGAGAATTATTTATGAATTAAATGGACATAAACAATAGTATTACATAATAAGGTACAGGGTTGGTTCAAGAGGGATATAGATTAAGGGCTTCTTATTATTAAAAAATTTAATTTAAAAAACTTTGGAACTAAAATCGCATAAATTACTATGGGGAAATTCGGTATTAAGCCATACTCTAGTTCTCCTTATCATATAATATTTTCCTAGTACAGTACTTAAAGATTTAATCATAAAGTATCAAAAAAAGTAAATTAAAATTTGACAAGTACCTTTGATATATACAGCCCAATTATGAAAAACAATTCCCCGGCAGTTTTTTCCCTTTTCTTTTTTTACCATTGAATTTTAATAGGGAAAAAATTCCCCGTGATTTTTTTCATAATTGGCCTGATAGATAACTGAGAGCCAAACACCAAAGAATTTCATTAGAAAGTATTTCCATGGATTTTTTAATTGCATTACAGATATGTGTGAAAATAGAAATATTTATACCCTACACCACTATAGTGGGGAGGGTATAATGCGTTTGTGCAGATGTTTGTAACGCCCAAAAATATTAGTATAACACCCACCTTAATGTATACCGATCGACTTAGAATCACTTTCTGAGTCGATTAATCGATGTCCGTCCGTCCGTCTGGCTTGTCGGCACACGGTGGCTCATATCTCAATTTCATCGGGCAAAAGTCCAACTTTTTGTTTGCCAAAAAATTAGATAAAAATATTGTCAATTGTGTGCGTGGCGTGCTTTTAAAGTCAAATATTTTATGTTATTTTACAAAAAATGTGATTTTTGTAAATTTGATCAGAAGTAAATTATCATTACTCGCAAACTATTATCGACAATTGGACAATTTTTTTTTGTTATATTGGTAGGATAACAATATTTAAGAACTGGTATGATTTGTCACTGTACCGTTTATACCAGATGTGTTATTAATTTTGTCTCAGGTACTATATTTTAGTCAAATTTGAATTTCAGTGGAATAAAAGTGCTTAGGGTCCAAAGGGGTTAAACAAATTTTACCACCAGGAAAAAGGCCAAGGTATTATCTTTAAACGTATATATGCTTGTTGACCTGTTTTGACCTGTTTGTTGAACACTTTTTTCATTTGAATGAAATTACTCCCTATTTTTTTCCATTTTTTTTTTACCTGTTCATATGACTGGCGCAAAGTACAAATCGCTATTTTGAAGATATTGCGATAAAATTTGGTGCATACATTTTTTTTGGCCCGAGGACGAAGCCTATTGAAAATGACTGAAATCGGTCCATTATTTCACCTAGACCCCATACAAATATACTCCCGAAATTGGACTTTATAGGTCAAAAATATTAAATTTATACAGGTATCTACACAAATTTCGCTCCAAATAAGTTTTATATATACGAAATTCATGTCACTAAATTTGGTTACGTTTGGTCCACAATTAGTCATAGCTCCCATATGGACCCCCTTCCCAAAAACAGTTTAATGTGCATAAATCTCTTTCAAATGTTGGTATACACACAAAATTCAACATAAATAACTTTCATATAGACATAAATCACACGACCTAATTTCATGGTGATCGGTCCATAATTGGTCATAGATCCCATATAAGGCCCACTTCCGAAAATCACTCACGAATATAAATTATTTATATTTTAAAAGAAAAATGTTTTTGGAAAAACATTTACTTAGTGTAGGGTATTATATTGTCGGACTTGACCGACCATACTTTCTTACTTATTTTGTTTAATTTTACCATTGACCTTTCTCTCTCCTTCTGTTCTATATATTTATTCTATGCCTAGAAACTTATTTAGAGCATAACATTGACATAAAGTCAAATTTTATTTCACTACACAGGGCAAAAAAATCGAAAAATTTTAGAGGCTTTTTAAACCACTACACAACTTTGATGAATTGTGGTTCCAGTGGTGCAAATATGGTACAAATTTTGGAGTAAAACTGTGAATTTTCACATTAATAATAAATCAAAAACGGTTAGTGGACGGTTTTGTGAAAATGAGTGAATTCACTTAATTGTGAATAAATTCGAAAGTAACGAATCGAATTTTATGATCGATATCTCATTTTGTTCCTATTACATTTGGCATTGGGATAAACTTTTAAATATGAACAACTTTTGAAAATTTTTGTAAAACTCATTCAATCGAGAGAAGATCACTAACTATTATATTTTATGTATATTACACAAAATTGTGAATAAATTCGAAAATAATCCATAGATTTTTATGATCGATATCTCATTTTATTCCTATTACATTTGGCATTGCAATAAAGTTATATGAACAACTTTTGCCGTTTTCGATTTTTTATAATTTTTTTCAAACTAAAAAATTTTATATTTTCACGAACAAATTTATTTTTTTGCTTCAATTTGTTATTTTAACTCCGAAATTACTGAAACAATGGAAACACAATATATGAGTGAAAAGTTGTAGATAGCATGGGGAAAATGTTTGCAAAAATTAATCAATCGACAGAAGATCACTAACTACTAAATTTTATGTATATTAAACAAAAAACAAAAATTTTGTAAAAATGAGCTAATTCACTTAATTGTGAAAAAGTTCCAAAATAATTCATTAATTTTTACAACCAATATCTCATTTTTTTCCCATTATATGTGGCTTTGCGATGAAGTAATAAATCTGAACAATTTTTGCCGTTTCGAATTTTTCATGATTTTTTTAATTCAAAAAAATGTGCTATTTACAGGTAAAAAGCATATTTTTTGCTTCAATTTGTTGTTATAACTCCGAAACTACTGAATCGATTGAAACACAATATATACTTGAAAATTTTTACATAGCATTGGGCAAATGCTTGCAAAATTCAATCAGTCGAAAGAAGAACATTAACTACTCAATTTTATGTATATCAAACAAAAAACTAAAATTTTGTGAAAATGAACGAATTCACTTAATTGCGAATAAATTAAAAAAAAAATCACTCGATTTTTATGACCGATATCTCATTTTGTTTCTATTACAAAGGAATTAATCTGAACAATTTCTGACGGCTTCGATTTCTCATTAGTTTTATAAAACTAACAAATTTGATATTTTCACGTAAAAAATATATTTTTTGCTTCAATTTGTTATTATAACTCCGAAACTACTGAGCCGATTTAAAGACAATATATATAGGAAAATTTGTACATAGCATGAAGAAAATGTTTTTAAAATTCAATCAATCGAAAGAAGAACATTAACTACTCAAATTTATGTATATCAAACAAAAAACTAAAATTTTGTGAAAATGAGCGAATTCACTTAATTGTGAATAAATTCGAAAATAATTCATTAATTTTTACAGTCAATATCTCATTTTATTCCTATTATATTTGGCTTTGCGATGAAGAAATAAATCTAAACAATTTTTGCCGGTTTGAATTTTTCATGATTTTTTTAAATCAAAAAAATTTGCTATTTACAGGTAAAAAATATATTTTTTGCTTCATTTTGTTATTATAACTCCGAAACTACTGCGCTAATTAAAACGCAACATATACACAGATTAAAGGTTATGCAAATCTCAACTTTTCTAAGTTTATCTTAATAATATGGGACTAACCGTTTTTGAATAATTATTAATTATGTGGAGAAACATCTAACAAAATTTATAATTTCACTTAAATTTTTTTTTATAAAAAATCTCTCCATAGCACTGTGGTTCCAAATCAAAATCTAGGGGGACAAAATTATTTTGCGATCTCTTTATATAGAATTGGTATCTCCGATTCCCAAAAAAATCTTTAAAAGATCAATATAAACATACAGTAGGGTCTAGATATACATATAAAAAACATTAATAAAAAATTAAAAAAATACGTTTTCATATCTTTCTGAAACTAAATTTTTAAAAAGATCTGTATTTACTATATTTCAAGTTACAGTAGGGTCTAGATATATAAAAATCAATAATAAATAAAGAAATATTTTTAAAAATTCCATTCCGTAAAAATTAAAAAAAGTATTTCGGGTGCTGGGATGCTGGCGGGTGCAAAGTTTCTTTAAATGATGTATATAGTCATTGGACTTGCTTTGACGGTCTTTTTTTGGCAAGCTATATAACATTCTTAGAAAAAAATCAGTATATTTGAGAACCAAGTTTAAAGGACTATAACAGGAAAATGGAGAGGCCCATAAATATAAGATATACATTTAATAAAAGCCTATATCAATGTTAATCTATGTTTTGAAATATGAATTTCTATATGGTAAAACAATTGAGATATATCTAATTTAGTAAAGCAGTAAAATATTAAAAAAAATTAACGAAAATATGATTCAAAATTTGTTGTACTTCTGGCGCTTCTGTCGAAAAAAAAAGAGGAGAGCAGATTGTCAGCTTCCGAAAAAACTTAGTTTTTCCAAATTCTGAAGATACCGATTTTCATAATTTTGTCCACCTAGATTTTGATTTGGAACCACAGTGCATAGAATTGAAAAATGTTATCATTTTTGTACTTAGGTACCTATGGTGCATCAAATCTATATAGTGGTTATTCAAGCCTTTTTTGCTGTTGACCTGCGCTATATTTTATTTGCCAAACTATTTTTTAACTGGATTAATCAAGTTAAATATCTATTTAAAATTCACCACAAACCTCTTGTTGAGCTAAAGTTTTGTATTCTATTACTACGACCTAAATTTTTATCATCGCAATGCATCGTGTAAAAACATTTTTCACAAATATGTCAAAATACTCATAAAGACTTCCGGTTTGCATAAATTTTAGCAAAAAAAAAAATAATAAGAATCAAATCTCAATATAAATACATATATATAAAACTAGATATTGGTCTGGCGCTTCATTCTACCTACTACATGGCGCTTAAGTGAGCTCATATTTGAAGTTATCATTGGCCACAGCAACCTGCATTCGAAAAAAAAACCGAATATATTTATGTGATGATGCACAAGGAAAATGAACGGCCTTCATAAAAATACCCAAGTGGTTGTTTGTTTTTATGCTGCAGTCATACAATACAATAAATATTTATTTTTTTTTTTAAATATTTTTTACCTTAAACTTATTCAGTTTTTTTTTTAACATATAGACAAATAAAAGCGCCACTAAAACAAAATGAATGAAAATTCACTAAAAAATAAAACAACATTTAAAGATTGCAGACAAAACTTTAGAGGTTGGCATAAATGTATGTTTGTTTAAATGTTTAAATGTGCATATTCATAAAATATTCACTAGAGAGCGAAAGAAGTCCTTTTGTTGTCATGCATCTGCAGCTACATCTGCAACAAATGGAAGAGGAAAAAAATGAAATTTGCGTTTACGCTGGTATCACGTTGCACGTTAAGTTTGTATTTAACCAAACTATTAAAATGATATCGCATTTAAAACTTGTACACACATTCATACGATAACATTGCAGACGCTAAAGAAATGAATGAAATTGAATAAACTAGAGTTAAACTGAAGTGAAACTTTAAAATCAAGGTATAGACAGGATGCCAGACTAAATCAATTTAAATACACTAGAAATGTTTTGATTTTTATGAAAAAAAAAAAATTTTTACGAAATAAAAGCCTAGAGTTTAAACTAAAAAAAAACAAAGCTTTCAGGGTTAATATCTCCATACTGTTTCCTAAATCTGGCATCCAGAATTTTCATATCCTCCTATAGCAATCAGTACACGCAGAGAAACAATAAAAATATGCTATTTATAATAGATGGCGTATTTTTTTGACGTGGTTTTTGACTTTAATAACATATGTCATTTTGCAGGGTACATATTTGTCATTTATTCACACTTAGTTATTGAAAAAAGTGTATTTTTGCTTCGAAAATATAGAATTATGTGCCAAAAATCGTCTTTACTTCATTAATTTGACAAAAATGTGCCACTGAAGCGCATCGATTGCCCACTGCAGCTCATGGTGAATGTCTTTCATCGGTTTCAACGTACAACAGATGGTTTGTGCGGTTTCTTTTTAGCCTCACACTTAGTTATTGAAAAAAGTGTATTTTTGCTTCGAAAATATAGAATTATGTGCCAAAAATCGTCTTTACTTCATTAATTTGACAAAAATGTGCCACTGAAGCGCATCGATTGCCCACTGCAGCTCATGGTGAATGTCTTTCATCGGTTTCAACGTACAACAGATGGTTTGTGCGGTTTCTTTTTAGCCTCAAAAGATGAGCACTTCTTTTGGCTCGGAATTCATATGTTGCCAGATAGATGGGAAAAGATCATTGCTAACAATGACCAACATTTTGAATAAATTTATATTGTAAACATTTTTCAAAATAAAAGTTAAAAATTTTGAAAAATCCTTAATTTTTATACCCTACACCACCATAGTTAGGAGGGTATAATGCGTTTCTGCACATGTTTGTAACGCACAAAAATATTAGTCTAACACCCACCTTAAAGTATACCGATCGACTTAGAATCTGAGGCGATTAAACGATGCACAGTGGTTAAAAAAATGGAAATAAATCTGTAACTTCTAAACCCTTAGTCCGATTTGAACGAAATTGCACATGCGAAAGGGGGAAGTGTTGCCGAGTTTAAGTTTTGAATCTGGACCTCACGTGCCCGTCAGGAGCTGAGACATGAGTCCCTAAAGTAGAACACCTCGGATATGGTCAATTTTTAAAATGATCCTATTTCTTCGTTTGTGTTCAAAAAAAATTATCAATTATCTCTTATAGCTTAGGAGATATTCGCATTTGAAAATTAAATTTTCAACATTTACCCACCCTACTCCATTTTTATGATGACCGCGGTTCCAAATATTTCCAGATTTTCTCCTTTTTTCTTTCATAGGATTAACAATAGATGTATATATCAAATAAAGAAAGAATTGTTTAAAAATCTTGACTGAGTCCAAAGTTACATGCATTTGATTTTTAAAAATTAAAAAAAAGCGATTTTTCGCTACTTTTTTGGGAAAAAATTACTTTTTTTCTTTTAAGTTATCTAAAAAATTTCCAGAAGGATGTATAATGAATTTATACTTTTTGAAAAGCTAGCTTTACAAATATTATAAATGAAAAAACAATTTATAATTTTTGATATCGAGGGGACCAGGTCCATTCAAAAAACGCATATTTTTTCTGTAAAATTCAATTTTAGGGCAAAAATTCTCAAATCGCATAGTCGATATCAAAATATGGAAACCAACTTTAAATGGCCCAATATGTTCTCAATTATTTTGTAAAGGGTTCCGATAACCCCGCCGCTGGTGTGGATATCATAGCCAAAAAACGAAAATATCCCATTTTTGGAATTTTCCAATACTTTTTTTGGAAATTGCGGAATTCCTGATTACAAATTTCAAAACTTGTTTCTATTTTTCCATTGTCAATAAAAAAAATCTGCATAAATTTTATTACAATTTGAAAAATTTGTATAGATAAAAAAACTTAATAAAAAGCATTTTTTGTCATATTTTTCAAAAAAATTACATGAATTTTTTAATTGTCAAAAGTTATATACAGTATTGAAAGGTAGACAAAATCGTCTATGTATTGATATATAACATGTCTACCTTATGTTTTTACGTGGCAAATTAATTAGGGAAAACTTAACAACTCGCAGAGAATACTTTCTTACTTGTTTTACATTTATTTATGGCTATTAATTAAAGAAAATTGTTTATTTGAAATTAGTTCATGAATTTAATGTTTTTCCGTCATTACAGGTTGCTGATGAGTTACTGAATGTTAAAATTTTGCGACATCGGAATTGTTATTTCTCTAAAAAATATTTATTTTACATTTTACTAATTTTCATATAATAATTTTCAAAAAATAATGAAAGATTTTCAAGAATATTAAAAATTTTATAAACTACATTTTATTACCTTTCTACTGATATATAAAACATTATATTTTATTCTTTATTATACTTTAAAATACTGCATGCAAATCACACACCTTGTAAAAAATTCTCTACTACATTATTAAAAGCAAAGATGGCTTACTATGCACTTCTCATTTTTTCATGTACCATGTGTTCAATATGTTTCACTTTGCTTTGCTTTGTTGTTGTTTTTTTTTTGCTGCACAAGAACTGACCAATGAGCGTGCTTTTTGTTCCTAGCATTTACGAATGTTTAAAGTGAGCTTAAGTGAACTTTTATTAACCAAACATTCAACAATTTGAATGACGTTATGCGCGTTTATAACTTAGCAATTGTTACGTTCAGAATCCATGGTAGAGATTTTTCATAAAAATTTTTTCTCAAAAAAAAAATATTTTTCACTAAAAACATTTATTTTTCATAAGAAAAGTAATTTTCAACTAAACATTGATTTTTTCTAAGAAAATTGATTTTTCACTAAAAAATTTATTTTTCATTCCAAAATTGATTTTTCACTAAAAAATTTATTTTTTATACAAAATTTTTTTTACTGAAAATAGATTTTTACACAAATTTTTTTTTATTAAATTGATTTTGATTTTTTACTTAAAAAAATATTTTTTTACTTAAAAATTGATTTTTTTACTTAAAATTAGAGATCGAAAATAACTCGTCCATATACCAAAAAACCCATATTGTGATTTATATTTTTGTGATAAATAACATATTGTTAGTAATTTTTAAAAAATTATGGAAATAATATGATAAATATTAAGTAATGAAGTCTGAGTAACAGAAATGAGATTTTTTTAAATTTGTTATTAATCTTATTATTATTAATCTTTTTCATATTCATAATAAAAGTCACAAGCTGACCTTTACGAAAAAAATAAATTATAAATCACTCATCCAGATTATTTGTGTTTGTTTCTTTTCTGTTTCTCTCAACCCCAAACCTAAAATGTTCTCGAATAAATCACTCTCTCAGTGATATATCACAAAAAATTACTTTTAAATGGCTGTGAATGAGAGTTTACCACTGAAATGAAAGTGAACCCGTTATTTTCGGTCTCTGCTTAAAATATATTTTTTACCTCAAAATTGATTTTTTACTAAAAAATTGATTTCTTACTTAAAAATAGATTTTTTACTCTAAAATTTATTTTCACAAAAAAATGGATTTTTTCCTTAACCCCTTGGACTAAGGCTTTCAATCGTTGAAAAAGATTTTTTTTTTATTAAATATTGAAAATAAGGACTTCAGGTGGTTATTTACAAAATTTTAACTTTGCAAGGAAAATGGTACCGTTAGGTCAGCATCAGTCAAAATATAAAAAACTTATCGGTTTAGTTTTGTAACTTTTATAACATTTTCTATTACAAGTCGATTTTATGGTATTTTACGAAATAGTATTTTTTACCATTACAACATCAATAAACATCACAATGAGAACATGAAATAATTCACCGTTATTCTGGTTAAGCGAGTTTGCCAATAGACAAAAAAATATATTATTACAAAGATGATAGTGTACTTCAAAGTACTCTTGGGCAAAAAGGGTAAAAATATTTCTTGTTTTCATTTTGTACTGTCGGTCGACAAAAGGTTAAAAAACTTATTTTTCAAATTAATTAATTGATTATTCCGTACCGCTAAGCTCGGTTATCCCTTAAATAGAGTTTTGAGCTCAACTGTCGTTACATCTACCGTTACCGAAATAACTGCGTAAATACCGTTACCGATAATCCAAAAATAATTTGAATTATAACAAGTAAGAGAGCTATATTCGGCTGTGCCGAATCTTATATAACCTTCACCAAATTATACTAAAAAATATTATTGTTTTAAATATTTTTATTTAAACAAAATCAAAATTTTTTTTTAATGTTTTAAATTTTTTTTTTCCAAATAGTTTTTTAATTTTTTTTTAAAAAAGTTTTTTAAAAATTTTTTTTTTTAAATTTCTTTAATTAATTTTTTTGGAAAAATAATTTTGACAAAAAAAAAAATTTTTAATGAAAAAAAAATTCGGGTTAAAAAATATTTTTTTTCGATTTTGACCCGTTGTATGTCCAACTTATTATATACGTCGTTGCAAAGGTCTTTGAAATATCTATCATTAGATATCCATATTGTCTATATTAATGACTTAGTAATCCAGATATAGGTCAAAAATCGAGGTTGTCCTTGTTTTTTCCTTATATCTCAGCCATTTGTGGACATTTTTCTCGATTTTAAATAGCGACCGAGCCGGAAGAATTTCGCAGATATAGATGTATGAATCGTGTATGTAAATTATTTGGGGGCTTCGGAAAGTTGATTTCAACACACAGACGGACAGGCGGACATGGCTATATCGAGTCCGCTATCTATAACGATCCAGAATATATATACTTTATGGGGTCGCAAATGAAAAATGTGTAAATTACAAACGGAATGACAAACTTATATATACCCTTGCCACTCATGGTGAAGGGTATACAAATGCAAATTTTTAATTTCATGAATGGTGTTTATTAAAATCTATAGAATTTAGTGTATAATAACTTTGACAACTTTTTTTTTGTTTTTGTAAATTTTATTTATAATTTAGTTCAAGATGAAATTAACGTTATCACTAAAATACCGTTACCGAAATAACAACAAATATACTAACCGCTAATATACCTCTATGGAAATAAGACAAAATACCGTTACTGCTTAGTCTCCGTTACCGAAATAATAAAAATAATCGTTAACTATTTACAGTTTTGAATCTACAAGATTGGATTTTTCACTAAAAAACAATGATTTCACACACCGATTGCTGCCTATTATGAGCTGCTGAAAACTCTTCAGACCATCACATGGTACCTTTACCGAACGCAACTGATTTGTTTGAAGCGAGAATTGACCGAAAAATGCACAGAATATGCAGCCAGCCATGAAACCGTTTTATTCCATCATAGCTAGCAATGGCCAATACTTTGAATAAATTTATATTGTACAAATGTTTAAAAGTAAAAACTGAATATTTTAAAAAAATCATGCATTTTTGAGTCATTTTTAAGATTAAATTAAAATAAATTTAATGATAATATGATTAATTTGGATCATAACAAGATATCATTGGATCAGAAATATGATCACATTGGTTCATTATATGATTTGATTGGATCAAAATATGATTTATTTGAATCATAACATGATTAATTTGGATCATAATATAATTGGTATGGAGCATAATATGATTTAAGAAAATAATATGATATTTTGTGATGCTAATAACAATCATAATATGTTTTGACGAAAATCATAAATCTTAGATTGTGTTTACCACAACCATGTTTTTTTTCTCTGTGTGCATAATTGTATGATGTCGCTACTATTAAAACGCCTTTGGCAATACACTATGCCAATAAAATATTAAAACAATTTAAATAAATATTAAAGTGTGTTTAATATAAAAACAGAAAAAACAATAAAAAAAGACTTTTTTAAACTCAAAAACAATTTATAATAATATAAAATATATTGCGATTTAAAACAATTTTAAAGCACTTAACCACCAACAACATACTTAAATATTTATGTAGATCAATTTGAATTATTCTTTTTTTTCTTCGTTATTTATATATTAAATAATTCTGCACTTTTTTTACAAATTATATAATCATGCATAATGAAAATCAAGTCATTTATTACAAACGGTGATTGATTTCATATAAATTTTTTTACTAATACTGTAAAGCAGCCTACAAATCCCTATATGTATTGCCGAAAAAAATCATGGTTTTTGTAATATTTTATACCAAAAACATATTGCTTAACATCGTCATTTATATTAATTTTTTTTCTTTTGCTAACATGCGCCAAATATTACTCGTATCATCTATGAGCTGCAACAAATTGCAGACAAAAATATCTTTTATTGGAAATTACAAACAATGATAGAGGGAATAAGACTGAATCATGAACATTTAAATGTTAGGTGTATGAGGTCATGTAGAATTTAAAATACCTTACACTTCAAAAAAATCATTGGGAACTACCTAATCAGAAATTTTAAAATGCAGAATTCATCCAGAAACAGGGACATTTGGTACCATACGAATTGAAGTCGAGAGATATTGAAAGGCGATTTTTCATGAAAGAAATGCTGCTTGAACGCTATAAACGAAAATCATTTTTGCACCAAATTATTACTTGCGATGGAAAGTGAATCCATTACCATAACTCTTATCGTAAGACCCGGCCAATCAGCGGAGTCGACACCAAAGTCAAGAATCCAATCTATAAATGATGATTTACAATAGCAGTGAGTGCAGTATGACAGTTCGTTGGACAGTTAATCCTTTCGTAAGTTATATTGGGCATAAAAACAACAGTTATTTTTATTCCTCACCACTGTGTTACGGCATAAAGGAAATAGGGAACTAATAATGCCCTTATTATGTGTAGTGCAACAAAATATTCTAGTTATTAGTCGATTTTGGTTTGAATGTATGTATGATTGATTCATAATTTATAATAGAAAAATATGCTGTCTATATAAATCTACAATAGGGAGCAAAAATTTAGCTGTGTTCTTTAGAAACTAATTGTGCGATATTTTTTTAACAAATAATCGAAATTTGCAAGATTATTAAAATTTTTTTCTAAACAAAAGAAAACTGTCATAATATTTGGCTTGACTTCAGAACAGCCAGATTCTTTGGTGGGAATCGAACTCGCAACCATCACACTGAATGTCCAGAACACTATCATTTAGTTTATTGGTGTATTTAAAATCCGAATAACTATAATGAGAAAAAAACGAGGTGGTCGCGGTTTTTGGCTTATATTTCAGCCATTTAAATATCAACCTAAGTTGGACTATAGGTTCTATAAATGTAGAAATCGTGTATAAAAGTTACTTGTGGCTTCGAATTTCAACAGAAAGGCGAACAGACGGACATTTCTATATATATAACTATATCGACACCACAAACTATAACGGGCGCGGATCCAGTGGGTTGAAAAAAGAAAGTCCGCCCTAAAACCGAAAAGTTTTAATATAAAACAAGTAAGAGAGCTATATTGGGCTGCGTCGAATCTTGTATACCAAATTATACTTAAAAATATTTTTATTTAAACAAAATAAATTTTTTTTGGAAATTTTTATAAAAATTTTTAAAAAAAAAAAATTTTAAAAATGTTTTGAAATTTTTTTTTTTTAAATTGTTTTTTTTTAAGAATGTTTTAAACATTTTTTTCTTTTCCAATTTGTTTTTTTTTTTTTTTTTTTTTTTAAAAGTAGTGTTTATAAACCAGTTAATCGAAAAACCGGGTTTTCGGTTAACAGGTTTATCCGGTTTTTATCACTCGGTTAACCGGTTTTTAAAATTTGGGACTAAAATTAATTAATCTCATGTTTTTGTGCATTTTTTGTATTCATTTATACACATTATTGTTCCGATTTGAAATCTAAACTGCTGATTTACAATGCAAACCTATATTTTTAAGAATTTCAATGATTGAAATCAGCATTGCACTATCACTCACTAAAATGGCAAAAAAATTTGTTTGAACTATTTTTTTTGCAGCTTTAGTGATAATGCTTATTTCTTAACTAGCACTAAAAAAAAAGTGATAGTGATAATTTTTTAACTATCACTAAACGAAGATTTAGTGCAAAAATCTGCACTACAATTAATTAGTGCAAAATTTTAACCTGCAATCAAAAAAAGGCTGCATTAAACATACTATCACTAAATTTTCAAAAATGAGTAGTCATGAAATTGTTTAATCCAAATTGTTATTTTTAATGAAATATTAGTCTTAAGTTTTAAATTAGTGTACAGGAATAAACTTAAACCATTTTGAACTTAAAAATTTAGTGCAAAATTTGAAGTTGCCCTCAAATTAGTGCATACAAAAAAGTTGCAATAAGCTGATGATTGCATTTTTTTAAATCAACTAACTTAATTTTGAGTGCAAATTTATTTAACTCACTATCACTAATGTTTAGTGAGGCTGCTAATTTTCAACTTAGCACTAAATATGAACAAAATGATTGCACTATCACTAAGTATTAGTGCATACTGCAAAATTAGTGCACTACCCCCATCTATGATTCTAAATAGTACAAGACGACGAGTTTACTTAAAAACTTTTTCAGAATAAATTGCACATAATTCTAGAAGTTAAGCTAAATCTTAATAATGATTCATTATAATCTTAGTGATGATTTTCTTCTTTCAATAAATTTGAATTCATTAGTGTGTTTTGTTCTTAAAATTATTATTCTTTTACAGGAGAGACAAAAAACGTTCTTAAATCCATGATTTGAAATATTTTTAAAATCTATTAAGTTTTATTAATTATTTGATATGATTTATAATGAAAAATAATCACAGCTAAGAAGAAACGCATCTAATATGTCATTTTTAGGCACTTGTAACATTTTCTATTTCATATCAGAAATATTTAATCAAAACAAGTAAGAAAGTATGGTCGGTCAAGCCCGACCATATAATACCCTACACTAAGTAAAAGAGCAAAATCATTTTTCTTTCAAAATTTCAATAATTTATATTTTTGAGTGATTTTCGGAAGTGGGCCTTATATGGGGGCTATGACCAATTATGGACCGATCACCATGAAATTAGGTCGTTTAATTTATGTCTATATGAAAGTTTGCTTTGTTGAATTTTGTAGGTATACCAACATTTTTAAGCGATTTATGCACGTTAAAGTGATTTTCGGAAGCGGGTCTATATGGGAGCTATGACTAATTATGGACCGATCGTAACAAAATTTGGTGACATGAATTGTGTATATATAAAACTTATTTGGAGTGCAATTTGTGGAGATACATTTATAAATTAAACATTTATGACCGATAAAGTCCAATTTCGGGAGGTCATTTGTATGGGGGCTAGGTGAAATAATGGACCGATTTCAGCCAGTTTCAATAGGCTTGGTCCTTGGGCCGAGCGAAATATCTTCAAAATTTTGATCTGTACTCTGCGCACAAGGTTTACATGGACAGCCAGCCAGCCGACCAGACGGACGGACATCATTTAATCGACTCAGAAAGTGATTCTAAGTCGATAGTTATACTTTAAGGTGGATAGTTATACTATGGTGGTGCAGGGTATAAAAATATTTGTAAAATTTTAAATGTACAGAGTAAATTTTGTCGAACTTTTTTCGAAAAAGTTTAATAACTTTTGCAAGTCTAAACCGATTTTAACAAATAACGTCTCGTTTTTGTCTACATGAAATTGTCTTTAAAATTCTGTACAAAAGAAAAATAGGGTTTCATACAAAAAAATTAAAACAACTATTGTTGAATTTGAAAAATTACGAAAAAAATAAGAAAGAAATCAAAACTTTTTATAAAAACTTACACAATTTCGTGGAAAACAGATCTTATGTATACATTTTATGAAAGCCCAATTCTTTACCTATCCATAGTTGTTTAAAATTTTTAAATTGGTCTAAAAATGTTTGGGGTAGAGGTACTACAGTCCTACGACCTACCCTAAATCAGTTTTTTCAAAATAACTCAAAATTTTGAGGTTGTTTTAAAATCTTTGAAAACGATTTCAGTATGTCCTCACCTAGGCCTACAACCTCCAATAGGTCGCTTTTCAAGTTCTGACAAAAAGTGTCATTTTGTAGCAGAGTGTAATTTTTAAATTTTTACAAAATAAAATGGACTTAGCACTTTTGCATATTTATAGTTATATAATATTAACTATTCCCGACTACTAAAAACCAAAAATTGTAAAGTTGTGTATAATTTATTGGACATTTTATGTTTTCTTCATATATATGATGTTAAACTGTTTTTTCGATGTCGGTTAACCTAAAAACCGGTAAATTTTCATTTAACCTACAAACCGGTTTTTTAAAAAGTCGGGTTTTTATAAACACTATAAAAAAGTAATTTCCAATTTTCTTTTTTTAATTTTTTAAAAAAAATTTTGGTAAAATAAAAATTCGGGTAAAAAAATTTTCCCCGATTTTGACCCATTGTCGGTCCAACATACATATATACCTCGTTGCAATTGGCTTTGAAATATCTATCATTAGATATCAATATTGTCTATATTAACGACATAGTAATCCAGATATAGGTAAAAAAAATCGAGGTTGTCCCGGTTTTTTCCTTATATCTTAGCCGTTTGTGGGCCGATTTTGTCGATTATAAAAATTGATGTATGAATCATGTATGTAAGTCATGGCGAAGGGTATAAACAGAAAAAAGAAAAAATTTAAATGGTTGACCTGGCACCACGACCTTGCCACTTATGGTGAAGGATATAAAAATAAAAGTTTTTATATTTTTCAGCACCGCTATTTTCTTAATCATTACTGCATTAATATACACTTTTGAACAAATGAATCAATGAATGTATGTATGAATGACTGCTGTACATCAGCAGTCATGATTGCAGGCAGCACTAGCAACAACAGCAATAACAGCATTATATTGCTGCATTACGGATATATTTTGTAGGTATGTTGTTGTTGTATGTTGCATGTATGATACAATGAATAATAAGCTTTAAATCATTATTCCCAGGATAAGGTGCGCCAATTCTTTTGTGTTGTTGTTTTTTTTTTTTGCTTCTACATAGGAGAGAATGTATTTTATTTGGTTTTATATTGTGTGCTGTGTATTCCATAGTTATGATTCGTAACAATATATGACCTCTTAAATATGCTGGAGGCAACAAGTTACTAGGTTCCATACAAAGAATTTCAAATGCATACTTGCTGTATTGTAACGCCTTGTTAGTTTTTAATATTTTCTTTATTATTTATAATTTTTTGTTTCGCTATTTCTTTGCCAAGATTTGCTGTTTTGTTTGTGTTTTGCTAATGAAAAACCGTTAGCAAAATGTTTGGTATTGTCTTGTGGAATAATATGGCAAAATTGTAGAAAAATAATAAAAGAAAAGAAATGCTATGCTATGGAATTGTTATAGATTAGTAATGTTATTGTAGGTTTATCGGTTTCATTGTTCAGTTGTAAATGAATGCATGGGTTTGGTTTTGCTTTAGATTGTGTCCCAGTGGCCTAATAAAGGTAAGATTTGTTTGCCTTGGTTTATTAGTATATATTAAATTGGAGATAAAACTATGGGTTATAATTAATAATGGCCAAATTAGTTAATTTTCAAATTGATTTTAAAGCACAACATTATTTGATTTTTAATGTTTCTAATCTTCATTTAATTTTTGTATCATGTAACCAGGCAGCAATCGCTTTCAATTTTAAATCAAGAATATTGTTCTTAAATTGCAAATGTGAAAAATTTCATTCGAGGCTGTCTTACATTTGTATACCCTTCACCTTCATGAGAATGGTATAGTATGTTTGTCATTCCATTGTAATTTCCACAATATAATTTTCCGACCCTATGAAGTATATATCCTTACAGATAGCGGAGTCGATTAAGCCATGTCCGTCTGTCTGTCTGTTGAAATCAATTTTCTGAAGACTACAAATATCTTCGGGATTCAAATCTATTTAAAATCAGCAAAATCGGTCCACAAATGGCTGAGATATCAGGAAAAAACCTGGAGAACCTCGATTTTTGACCTATATCTGGAATACTAAGTCATTAATATAGACAATATGGATATCTAATGATAGATATTTCAAAGACATTTGCAAGAAGTATATAAGACCATAGTAAGTTGGACCTACAATGGGTCAAAATCGGAAAAAATATTTTTTTAATCCAAATTTTTTTTCACCAAAAAAAAAAAATTAAAAAACAAAAAAATTTTTAAAATTTAAAAAAAAAAAATTTTAAATTTTAACAATTTTCTATGAATATACAAAGTTTTAATTGTGTATTTTGTAAGTAATCAGGTTTTATACAGACAATGTGAAAAGTGAGATTTTTTTAAAAATTTTTAGCTTCTATTTTGTAACATTTGTTAGCAATGAACCTTTCCCATATCTCTGGCAACATATGGATTTCGAGCCAAAAGAATAGCTCATCTTTTGAGACCAAGAACGACTCCAATTTCGGATGCTCTGTTCCAAAGTGAAACGTAACCCAGAGAGAGCGTTTTACATTGCACAATGAGGCAGAATCAAAATTTTTTGGAAATAAATCTGGTATTGTTAAACGGCTGGTCCGATCGGGATAAAATTTTACCTGGATGTAGTCAAGGAGTATCCGAGATTAAGTTATTAAAATGGACCCTACAAATGCTCCAGGGACGGCACTATGCAGGTACCTTCGACATGTATAATTTTTAAACATGTACCATTTTTTTGTTTCAGATTCAATTTCAAAGATTTTTATATTGGATAGGTATTGCACTCTAATTTTTGTATTAGTTAGACAACTAAATTAACAATAATATACCAAAGATTTTAAAACGATATAAATTATTGATCCAAAAATAAATGATTTTCAATTTAAAAATTCAAAAAATAGTAGATTTATTGTTTATTTTTTGGGTGAAAAGGTGACTCAACTCTTTTTTTATTAAAAAGACTTTCTTTAAAAACATATAGCAATTTCATATTTTTCTGTAAGGTATTTTTACGGAGAACATTTTGGTATACAAACCAAGTGCCCCGATAGACTACACGATAGTGTGCTGGACTATCAATCTGGGCGTTGCGGGTTCTATTGCCGCCAGAGACTCTGGGTGTATCTGCAGACAAGCTAAACGCTTCGCAGTTTGTCCAGTCCAAAAAAAAAATATTATATTTTATGAATATGTCGCCCCTACGCCTTACGGAATGTGACCTATTTTTTATTAAAATTTAAATTTTGAGCCACATGTTCTAAAATCTCCAAGCAGGCATCAGAAAATTAAAAGCTGCTTTGGATACCATGATCTGTTCCCTATTTATCCTCAGAGTATTTTCCTAGATCCGAAGAAAATGTGGAAAAATTGTAAAAAATACAATTTTTGGGAATTGCGGGATTCCCTTTGACATTTTTACAAGTTTTTTTACAGTTTGTTATTTAGAATGACAAACTTAAAAAACCTTAAAAATTTCATTGAGTTTTGTTAAGAAATAAAGATTTTATTACATACTAGCTGAACCCGGTCCGCGTTGCTGGCCGTACTTGTTACACCAAATCATTCGCTTCAGAGTACACCACTGTGAATTAAAGTTTTTAGAATGATGTTAAGCAACGAAATTAAAATTAGCATTGTTTGATCGTTGGGAATGAAAAAAAAGCATTTATTTCTCGAATGAAAAACTAAAAATAATTTTTTGAAATTTTTTTTTTTTTGGATTTTTATTAAACTTTTTTTTATTTAATTATAAAGTTTGGCCACAATTACTGACCTTGAAATCATTAGCGGTATAGTGTCATTAGCGCTATAGTGTAAACATTTGATTTTAACACGCCCCTCTGCCCACAGACCGAAAATCAAAAATCTGAAGATTCACTGAAAATTCGATAAAAATCGGTCCAGCCATATCTCCGGAACCACTATGCCGATTTCGTGCAAACTTCACATAAACCATCTACAGACCATCCCAAACGTACCCTGAAATTTTGGTTGAAATCGGTAGACCCGTTTTCGCAGTTAGTGGTGACATCAAAATGTACACTTCTTTTTATATATAAGATTACGTATCTATGGAGTTTCAAAAACTAAAATTTGTATCAAAATTTTAACAGGATTGCAAATATTAGTAATAATTTGATAATCATTTATTCCGAACCAATTTTTTTGTTAAGATAAGTTAATTTTTGATCTTACAAAAAAAATTTAAAGTGAATATCTCAATTATATTTAAAAATATGCCACTTTAAAACTCAGTCCTTCAATTTTAGTATGAAAGTCAGAACCATTGACTTGTTGTTGAATAAAATATTAAGAAAATGTTTCCAAAAAAAAATATGAAAAAGTCCTTCAAAAATATTTTTGAAGGACTGAGTTTTAAAAGTGGCATGTTTTGGATCTAATGTTTTGAAATTGCTGTTTGAGTAGCTCCCAATGATTTTGCAAGCTCTTGTTGAGTTTGACAACAATCCTCATGGAGAATACCTCCAATTGTTGGTATTCAAACTTTTTTGGCTGTTCTGGGCATTAAAAATCACCACTTCTGAACCAAACAAACCATCTAGCGCAAGTTGAAACCGATGGAACATATACATAAGCTTTGGTGAACAATAGGAGTGTTTTAAGGAGTGAGATCGAAAAATTCTTAACACACGTTTTTCATTACATTTTTTAACCCAAGTATTATTTGAATTTTTTTTTGATCAAGTTACCTTTGAAAAACATGTCAGTTATTATGTGTAATGTCAATTATATTAATTTTTTTGTTAATCTGATTAAAATGAGTGACCAGAAAAAAGTGCGTACTGAAATTATTAAATATTTTCAACAAAACCCAACTTGGTCTTACAAAAAGTTGGCCAAGCATACAAAGGTCTGCCGTCAAACTGTTTCCAATGTTATTAAACAGTACCGGGAGAACTTGTCAGTTGATAGAAAACCTGGTTCAGGTAGAAGGAATGGTCCACATGATGTTTCTAAAGCCAAAAAAATAGAACGCATTTTCAAAAGAGCTCCCAACACATCCGGTAGGAAAGCAGCCCGGTTAGCTCAGTGCTCGGACTATTTGGTACGAAAAGTTAAAGCTAATGCAGGTTTAAAAACATACAAGGCTCAAAAAGTTCCTGACAGGAACGCTACTAAAAATTTAGAGGCCAAAAACAGAGCACGGAAATTGAAGTCAAGTTTTATAAAAAAATATTCTTGCTGCATAATGGATGACGAAACGTATGTTCTGGCAGATTTTTCGCAACTTCCAGGTCAAAAATTTTATGTTGCTGATGCTCGAGGGAATGTTGAAGAAAAGTTTAGGACCCAAAAGCAGACAAAATTTCCCAGAAAGTTCTTGGTATGGCAAGCAATATGCAGTTGCGGCAAAAGAAGCCACTCATTTGTTACAACGGGCTCTATAAATACCGAAATTTACATCAAGGAATGTTTACAAAAAAGGCTGCTTCCATTCATAAGACTTCATAATGTGTCCACTTATTTTTGGCCTGACTTGGCATCCTGTCACTATGGCAAACAAGCCCTTGAGTGGTACAAGAACAATAATGTGGTATTTGTACCAAGAGAGGCAAATCCTCCAAACTGCCCGGAGCTAAGGCCAGTGGAGAGATATTGGGCTCTTGTTAAAAGAGAATTGAAGAGTACAAAAAAGGTGTCCAAAAGTGTGGTAGATTTTAAACGGAGATGGACTACATGTTCGAGCAAAGTGACAGAAAGCACTATAAAAACGTTAATGGAAGGGTTTCCGAAAAAGGTTCAAAATTTCATCACTAGTGATTAAAACTATAAAAATAATTTTTTTTGTAAATTGTAATAATAATTTCAATCAAATAAAAAAAAAATTAAAGCTGTAAGTTTAGTGGTTTCTTTTTTATAAACATATATGTATGTTAAGAATTTTTCGATCTCACTCCTTAGTTACACTTTTTTTCAAATTAAAGAAATAAAGCAAAACTTCCCGCACATGACGCTTTGTTAGTGCAAAATTCGACATTTTCGAAGCTAAAAAACTTAGTTGTTTACACTTTAATGATCAATAGCTAAGTGAGAATAAATAACTGATATGTACCCTTTAAAAAGACATAGAAGTTATTAGTCTATTGTAAATACCGCATTTGTAAGTCATATACCAATAGTTTATTCCATCAATTTGGATGGTAGGGGGTATAATTGGGGAGTGCTCTTAACATTAAACACCTAGAATTTGCAAAGTATTTTCTTTTATAATGTATTTAAGAAGTCAAATTGAATATAATCTATTTCATCTCTATATCAAATTTGTCCATTAATGAGAATCAAATTATTCTCTTACTAATTTCTAATTACCTAAAATTAACAGTTTTCTTTAAATTTCCATTTAAAAAATTTGTTCTCTTAAGATCATAGCTATTGATTTCAGTTCCTCAAAAGCTTAATTCCCATTTAATACCAAAACTTCTAAAGATCACTTAACAAACATTTAAAACTTTATTAGTTTTAATTACTTTTTGCCAACTTTTCGCACACAACTTCAGGAAAAACATAAAAATTCATATTTTCCAAAACAGTTAAATACAAACATGATGCAACAAAAAAATAAAACATAAGCTGCAAATATCATCTTTCACTAGGTGAATATTTTAATAACCACCCAATTTGTTTTATCGCATATTTTAACGATATAAAATGATGTCTTTTTTGCTGTTAACCAGCTTTAGCAATTATTACCATAATCATAAAACATTATCGCTTATTTATCAAAAAAAAAGGAAAAATGAACAAAAACTACAAAATAAAATACAAATGACTCTTAAAATTTAAACATTGGCCACAACATTGAGACAAACGCACAAAAGATTAAAGGCAGGAAGATAGATAGACAGACATAAACGGACGGACAGACAGAGAGACAAACAGACGGATGAATGGACATACAAGTGCATAAGTGAATAGTAAAAAAACCTTGGCAAAGATACATGGCTAAAAGTTTTATATTTAACAATAAATGGCTTTAAAGAAAATAACAGCTAGAGCAACACCATTTCCGAAAAATAAAAAAATAATGAAAATAAAAGTAAAATTTACTTTAATAATTACAGAAATAACTGAATTTTCATTAAGAATAAAGCAAATTGTTTTGGGTTTTTTCAACAAAATTAATTTAAAATTTGTATTGAACATTTTTTTTAATTTTGTTAAACAGTGTAGCCAAATAAGTTTCGTTTTTGTCTTTGTTTTTTTTCTATCATGCCAAACATAAATACGTGCCATACACAGATCTGGTCATACGACTGTATATTTGTGTTTTTTTACTAAATATGAAAATGGAAAAAAGAAAAACCGATCATATATGGTTAATTCTTAGACATTTTTGTATAATAAACCCATGCTAAAATGTTTATATGGTATGATCACTATGAAAACCATGGCCACAATGTAGTTAAAAACCAGAAGATGTGAAAAACTTGGCAAGGTAAAAGAAGATGCTGTTGCTTGCAACTGCAGCAGCAGCAGCCACCACAAAAGACGTAGAAGTGATGATGTTGTCTGATGACATTGAATCTTCAGCACTTGTTGTTTTAAACATTTCTGGCCAAGCACTTATGCAAGACATACATACAAATGGATTTTTCAAAACATGCAACAAGCCTCTATTTTTAAAACAAATGCTAGACAATATTGAAAAAGCAACATTTTCTTCACCAACAACCAACAGTCTTCCTTAAGACTTCATCATAATGTGTCTGAAATTTATTTATTTATTTTTTTGCTTAAAAAAAACTAAAAACTTACAGATATTTGTGCGAGGACAGTACATACACATGTTTAAGATCTACTCTTGTCATGTGCGTAAATCAGCAGATGGGCTTTTAAAGATTAAGTGCCGGTTTTAAAATATATTAACCACGTTTTACATTTATATTGTTCTTGCATAAGTTTGTGGTTGTTTTTATTAATATTTTGTTGCTGTCGCTTTTGTTTTTTTGCTGGTAGATGTAAATATTACATTTGTTTAAATGCTTTGTATCATTTTAATGAGTCTTTGATTGAAGGACAAATACTGTGTGGAAAGGTGTGAGCTTTAGGAAGAATCTGTAGAAGAGAAATTCCAGTGAGTAGTTTATAAGACAGGAAAAGTGTAGAGGAAAAATAATATTAATAGGGCAGGGTTTGTGTCTTTGGTAAATTAAATTCTTCATGTTTCATATAAGAGCTCCAACTATAAAAGTATCTCTACAATACTCTTTTTTTATATTAATCACCATGAGTAGAAATACAAAACATTACGACGAATGGCTTCGTTATCAATTTACCGAAGAATGGTGATTTAACGGAGTACTAAAACAGGACTCCAGACTCCTAAACATTAAACAATGTCTAATTCTCTCGATAAATAGTTTCGTAGTGAACAGAAGGATTTTAGAGCTCAAATGTACTACATAGATATCATCATGTGCCTCTCCATTATAATTGGGCAAATTGGATCAATGAGAGATCTCCAGTTAAATGGAGATTTCTATACCACTCTCAAATGACTTCAAAAAATCTTTCGATATTCTTGACCACGCCATTTGCAAATCACTCTCCTGAAAAGGTGTGGCCAGGAAATTTATAGAGATTATCCAGGACTTATACAGAAACGAAAACGGTCTAAATTCTGTCAACGATAAGAATTGATTACGCCGAGGACATATCGAGCCCTTAGCGCCAAATTATCGTAAGCGACATTTTCCAATTTTAATACCCTACAACACCATAGTTTGGAGGGTATAATGCGTTTGTGCAGATGTTTATAACGCCCAAATATATTAGTCTAACACCCACGTTAAAGTATACCGATCGACTTAGAATCACTTTCTGAGTCGATTAAACGATGTCCGTCCGTCCGTCTGGTCGGCTGGCTGGCTGGCTGTCCATGTAAACCTTGTGCGCAGGGTACAGGTCGCAATTTTGAAGATATTTCGATGAAATTTGGTACTTATTATTTTTTCGGCTCAATGACCAAGCCTGTTGAAACTGGCTGAAATCGGTTCATTATTTCACCTAGCCCCCATACAAATGACCTCCCGAAATTGGACTTTATCGGTCATAAATGTTTAATTTATAAATGTGTCTCCACAAATAAGTTTTATATACACAAAATTCATGTCACCAAATTTTGTTACGATCGGTTCATAATTATTCATAGCTCCCATATAGACCCGCTTCCGAAAATCACTTTAACGTGCATAAATCGCTTAAAAATTTGGTAAACACACAAAATTCAACATAGTTAACTTTAATATAGACATAAATCACACGACCTAATTTCATGGTGATCGGTCCATAATTGGTCATAGCCCCCATATAAGGCCCACTTCCGAAAATCACTCAAAAATATAAATTATTGAAATTTTAAAAGAAACATTTTTTTGCTCTTTTACTTAGTGTAGGGTATTATATGGTCGGGCTTGACCGATCATACTTTCTTACTTGTTTTACCAAATATTTTTACTCCATATGTAACTAAGCCCTGATAGATATCTATTTGTGGAAATTACGGGCATTATTCCAATATTGTGGAAAGCCTTAAGATAGTAGAAACTGAAGCACACAATTCTCTATCCAAAATACCCAGCTCCAAGACGTGAAGAACTTTTTATTGAAGGATTTTCCGACGATATCTCAAATCACATGTCGAAGTTCACCATCTATCTCCACCTGCTCATACTAGGAATACGAGCGAGGATAGGAGCATCGATGTCGGAAGATGAGATAGACTTCCTATGTGGCATTTTGCTGTCTACCTGTGCTTTTATGATTATGATAAGGCCTGCGTTGGACTGTAAAAGAACATCATATCTACTCGGTTTACTACGACTACGACTTAGTAATATGGTGGCGATGATGATCGGGCATGGCTTTTGTAGGAGTTGGCAAAATGAGGAGGAGGAATATACTATCATACACTTCTTCTGTAACTGCACGGCACTGGGTGATCTGCGTTCCAAGCTCTTAGGGGAAAGATCCTTTAGTAGCCTCTCCGAATTATCTTAGAAGGAATTAAGGTATATTGGGACACCTCGGTATATTAGGAAAAGCAGATGGTTAGTTAGACCGGATATGGTAATGGCACCTCTTAGTGACATCTGTCGCAAGATGGTCTGCGCTCTCTGAACTTCTTCTCTCCTCTAACTCCTCTAATTTCTATTTAAAACTTCTGTAATCAACCCTACTCTCACTCAACTTATTGCTTTCCCTGTTCTCTTTTACTGCTCTCTTTCTTCTCTTCTCTATTTTCTTTACATTCCTCAGGTAACACAAAGGGAACAATCAATGAGCTATACAAAGGACGAAAGGCTTTGGACGGATACCGAAAGACCTAAGCTAACGGATAGCATCCAAAACCAAAGAACTAAAATATATTGCTATCTAATTCAAACATGCCTGGCATTCCATGACATTGTTGTCGTGTAGACACCCATTAAGAGGACTGTCTATCAATGTAGATCCAAGTTATCTCCGCGTATATTCGGTTAAACTTCAGCTTGTTCAATGTTTTCCACTCCAGAGATTTTAGCCTAAAGTACACTGCTCTGTTCCATTAGTTTTAAAGACACATGCGTTCCAGTGCGTGCAATATAAAAGCAACCATTCAATTCGTGCGTTTACCGAAGATTTCAATTAGGTTGCCGGAGTTCTTCCGTCTATGATCGACATATTAAAATTTCTGTCGAAGAAAATTCTGGATGTGCAATAGTCAATTTTGTATGGGTATCCACAAAAACCGCCCCTAATAATTGCATAATCGAAGTTTCGGCAGTCCCAATCAGTAGTAACAAGTCTCAAAGAGATCATTAGATTGTGTGGTCTTCCAAGGATATTCAGTAATTGGATTTGCTAGGAGCCATGATTTTACTCAAACATTTGGTCGCAGCATTCATAAACAATCTCGCCTGAAAGTTTTGATTTCCGATTTACCGAATATCCAGAATAGAGCCGACGTAGTTTGTGCCATCGGATATGATTAGTTTCACGTATAAAATACAAGGGAATGAAAATATGGGGATTAGGGTGGTCCATGCTAACATAGAAAAAAAAATTTTCAAGAAGAAGTTACGCCACCCCCTAATTTTGTTACACGTACCATTCTTATTATGTATTCAAAATTTCAGTAACATATCTTACATACAAGGGAGTGCTCATCGACCTTAAAATATTTGAATTTTATGAAAAAATCCTGAGAAAAATGTAAACAATGTATCAAAAATATTTTTTTTATTCAGCAATAGTATTAAAACACACACAAAATAATATAAATAATGAAATACTAAAAAATAGTTAATATTAATTAAATTTTGGGATTTTCCAATCCCAATGAATTACAAGTGGATACTTTGGGTCGAATAGTTCTTTTATATTCGCATTGAATTCTGTTGTTGCTTTTTTTCTTGCACGTCGAATTATGTTCCGAGAGATTGGGAGTGAAGCAGGATTACAACCAAGTGCGGCAGACAATGGAATAATCTGTCGCACTGCTTTTCTGTCGGTTATTTTGTTACCATCTAGAGCGCTAGTAATACGACACTTTTACTTGTAGCAACCTATGTCTTTTTTGGTAAGGCAACCACAAAATCATCTTGCTTACCCTTCAAATTTGTACATGCACTCGATGTGCTACTACAGCTTAAATCAAGTTCTATTACTTGGCTTGACACTACTGAGATTAAAGCATTATGTTCAGCGGCATTTTTTCTTAATCCTTCAGATCTTAGTTTTCGTTTGAGACTAGGTTCTTTGGTCTTTTCTAACTTCTTGTCAATCGATGTCATGATCATCTTACGCTCGCTTGATCCATTTGATCCATGAGAATCTCTCTGTCTTCTGCAATTTTTATTGAATTCATGGCGTTTGCATGGGCGATATCGAAAAGTTTGTCTAGCTCTTCCTTAAACAAATGCTCTCTATTTTTCTGTGCTTGAGAATCTCTTGTTTTATTTTATTTTATTTTAAAAGCAGCCAGTTCTTCTGAATTTTTATAAGTTTTTCAACGCAGTGATTTGGTTGCATGGTTGGAATACCAGATTTGCTCCACACTTCTATGACTTCTTGAATAAACATATGCACAGAATCTTTCACATTCCTTGATTCATTTAATGTGTGGTGATAGCGAAGTAGAACTTACCGAAGATTTGGAATTTGTTAATCCTTTCTAATGACTGAAGATCCCGATATCCAAGTAGAAAAATATCGAGTTGATGAACTCATTTTATTGCTGTGATTCACTGAGTTTGACCATTAATAAAACAAGAATATCGAACAATTTTTGAAAATATGCTTTTAGGTTAACTACTAGAAAAAATCATTGCCATTGCCATTGTATAGCTAGTCGGGAAGGTAGAGAAAATTCGATCAGTAGAATCCGGTACAAACATAAAAACAAACAGATAAGGAGATTTTTTCAAAAATTTCTAAAACAGCACTCGATTGAGCACCCTCTTCCGGTAAAGCTAGCCAACTGAAATTTTACAATGTTATTGCTATGGATACATGTTACAAATTTATGGGGTGGCCAATCTGAAAAACAAAAAAATAAATTTTTGGACCATTCTAATGGGGATCTTGCATTTCTTCAAGAAGACTACAGAATTCGTTTTAGTTGGTTCTTACTAAGTCCATTTCGATTCCATTATATGCAAGATAGTATCAGGATATTTTTCAGACGCTGCCACGTAAACAGCATAAGCATATGCAACAGTCTTAGAATCCACAGTAAGGGTTATAAATAACAGTTTGTGGAGATAGCCAAGCGGGCTAAATAAATTGTAGGGCTAAATAAATCGAATGAATACAAGAAAGTCACTAATTTTCTCCGTGCTTGATATTTCTATCACTGTAAATCTAAAGTAACTCGCCGTTTTGGCAGAGTTGCTCTTCATATAGGCATGCTGAGGGTGAACCTCTGTAATCTCTTATATTTTCGTTCTTTGCATGTAAAATGTGAACAAGAAATATTAATCTGCTTATAATTTATACACTCTAGAATTTTGAACAAAATAATGCAAATCTTTTATTATTTCTAAACAATTTCTGCTGTCAATCCTTTTTCGAAAACTTAACAAACACACCACCACCACTTCATTCAAGCCCACTTATTTAAGGGCTTTTTATAATCAAGCAGTTAATGCTTAAGCTTGTTGTCTTGTCTTTAAATGCCATGATAGTTTTTTGATTATATTGACTTGGACATGCGTGAGCTTTAGACTTAGTTTTGCGTAAAACTTCTAAGTCACCATAGCCGTCAGTACATGGGCAATGTTGTGCAATGTGCACAGAATGTTGCTACATCTAAATGATGTGTGATCCTTTACATTCGGTATTCTTTCTATGCGCTGTCACTTTGGGTTTGTGTTAAGGTTTTCGATGTTTTATTTTTTTTATTTTTTTTTATTGCAATATGTTTCATTCTGGGGCTGGTTGTGTAGTTTTATAAAAGTATTTCCTTGCGTGTAGTTTAATTAAAATGTCAGAACTGGTTTAATGGCGTTAATGACCGACACTTTTTCGCATTCGCTTGTTTTAGTTTTTATTTTTATTTCTACTAAAGTCTTGTCACAGGTCTGAGTATTAGCCCTGTATGTATGTACGTCTGTCTGTCTTTCCTTCTATTGATGTTATACATACATTCTTCCTTCGTTTATTTTAACGAGCCTAGAAAGCTTTGATATGAGGTTTATACATGAGCCGGGCATGAAAAGCAAGAAAATGTTTATATCTCTAGCAATTTTTAAGTTAAGATCGTTTTGTCAGCCATCCAACCATTTAGACAGTCAGTAATCGTATTGTCATCACTGAATATCATGAATTCCCTTTGAGATTCTTTTGTGGTTTTATGATCATGTCTGTAATAAAAATCAAGCTTTAATTTGCACATGCTTGCGTCTAGTTAGTCTACAATGTACATGTTCTGCAATTTGAGGTTTCTTTTATATTTTACTTAATTTTTTTGTTTTTGTTGGTTGCTTGGTTCTCTTTGCCTCTTTTAGTTGTATGCAGCTTCACTAATGAAGGTATAAACTGCAAGGGAAATATTTTAGGTATTTCTTCTGTGTTTCTGTGTGCGAACTACAACTTAATTCAGAGTGACAAAAAAAGGAAGCGACTACATATTTTTGATTACAAATCAAGGTGAATTTCAAAATGTTGTGGCTGGCTAGCCTTGTGGTTTATCTAGGAATTTCAGTTGCCAAAGGGAAAATGTGATTTGTGATTAAGGTGAAAAAATTTAGGTTGGCAATTTAGATATAGATGTTAAGTGGCAGTTTAGTGAATTATTTGGTTAGATTGATGGAGCTGTGATGTTACATTTAAAGTTGTTATGATGAAGATTATTTACAGAAGAGAAAATTTTATAATGAATACAGAAATATGCAGAAAACTTTGGTATAATTTTTTTATACAGATCCATGTTGTTCTGTTTCTATTTACCTCTCAATGGTAAGTTCCAAAAACTGGCTAATAAAAAATGTTGGGTTTATGTTAAGACCCGACTTAGTTTATGTTAGTTTGAGTCTGAGAATAACCCTGCCCTAAGAGGAACAAGAACAAGAAATTAGCCTTCATTGTTAAAGCAAACAATAAGTAGGGTCACAAACCCTTCATATATATGCTCAAGCGAGTCTGAGAGTTATAAGAGCATGAGAAATAACATCCTAGTTTGCGTAGCTTGGATTTAAATTAGTGGTCGGCATAAAAAGAATATGAAATTTCAACCAAAATTAAATATTATGCATTTTATTTCTCAATAATGCCATTGTTAGCTATGACCATTTCACATCTTTCTTGCAAAAAATGGATTGCGAGCCAAACTAACTGTTCATCTTTTGAGGACAAGGACGAATCAAGCCAATATCGATTACTACGTTCCAAAGTGAAGCCTATCCCAGAGAGAGCGTTCTGCATCGATCTAAACTAATAGTATTCGGACGGAGCATGCAAAGATGGAGGCCAAACATCCCAACCACTTCGTTCTAGACAGTTTTTAACAGGTATTCTACAATTTTTTGCCGGACATTGTCATGATGGAATATTATGGTTTCATGTCGGGCCGCATATTCTGGGCGTTTTTCGGAAAATGCATAAGTTACGTTCAGTACAAGTTCCATGTGATTGTCTGACCAGATTTCAACAGCTCATAACAGATAGAAGCATTTTGATCTTACCAAATTCTGTGAATTTGATGAGCACCACGGATATTTTATTTTGGTGCCGATTCGGCTGGTTGGCCGGGTTTCACATACGATTTCTTAAGCTTCGGGTTATCGTAATGGATACATTTTTCATCGCTAGTTGTGATTCGGTGCAGAAATAATTTTTTAATGGAGCCAAATCTCAAATCTCGGATGAGTTAGCAATTCGTAGCCTAATTCATAGATTCGTAGTCTAATTCATAGAAACTGCACATGTATGTACCGTTGAATTGTTCTGGTGAAAAATAACTTTTTCTTGGCCTCATTAAATTGACCCAATATCTCACTATTGATTGGTATACCCTTGAAAGTAGTCAATATGGATTAATTATTCCGCGTAAATCCCAAAAACGGTCATCATGACTTCATTTACTGACAAACCAATCGTTGCCTTCTTTGGCAATTATTCCCGCTGACAAACCCATTGTTTTGTCTCTGGTGTGTTGTGATGGATCCATGTTTTGTCCACGGTTAGGAAACGGCGCAAAAACTCATCCAAATTATGGTTGAACAACGTTATTGATCGACTGTAAGCAATTCACCTTGCCATCCATTCCATCCTTCGGAATGCTTTCTCATACCCAATTGATCATTCAAAATTGAAACCACTGAGCAATGTGGGCTGCCTATGGCTTATACAATCTCTCGCACTTTCAATTTCCGATCGGCCAATATATAATCGTGACTTTTTTCAATTGCTTTTGAAAAATCTCAATGGGCATCTAGAACGTTCGGTACCTTCCGAGCTTTTACGGCCACAACGAAATTCAATTAACCATTTTTTTACCATTGAAATTAATGGTGCAGAGTTCCCATAGTATTTAGCAAGCATAGACTGAGCTTAAGTATACTTTTTGACACAGCAAGTTTACATGAAGCAAGTCTCTCCGATTACCTTTTAGACTTACTCGTCGGTTTACATACAGCAAGTCTGTGTTCAATTTTGTATGTCAAAACCTAATAGACACCATATCGAAAATGAAGAGACTTGCCAGTACTTGCCTCTCTCTCCTATAAACTTAGACTTGCAGCAAGAAAACTTGAACTGTGTAAAAGCAAACTAAGTGATAGTTTTTTCCGCATAAAATAATACTTAATTCTTTTCTTTCCATTTTCTCCTCATGTCGCTTAGTAGTCTGCTATCGGTGGCTTGAAGCTTGTATAAATTTTGAAAGCTGTCAACTGACAGATGGCTGTCAGGAGGAATGTTTCCCTTTCACTTAAGAGGCGGGAAATTGTATGTTAAAATTTTTGAACCAATTTTCATATTAGAACGCCAATTGGGTCTACATTGCGATTATTTTATATTGAAATACAAAAATAATTATTTAAAGGCAATATTTTTGTAAAAACTGAAAAAAAGTATTTTTCCCCCTTGTAATTGCACCTCTAAACTTCAGAACCGTTGAGGCACCAATAAACGTCCTAATATTGTTACGTTTTTAACTTTTTATACCCTTCACCTTCGTGAGAAGGGTATATATAAGTTTGCCATTCCGTTTGTAATTTCCACAATATAATTTTCCGACCCTATAAAGTATATATAATCTGGATCCTGGAGCGGAGTCGATTAAGCGATGTCCGTCTGTCTGTTGAAATCAATTTTCTGAAGACCCCAGATATCTTCGGGATCCAAATCTTCAATAATTCTATCAGACATGCTTTCCTATTTAAAATCAGCAAAATCGGACCACAAATGGATGAGATATGACGAAAAAACCAGGACAACCTCGATTTTTGACCAATATCTGGATTACTATGTCATTAATATAGGCAATAAGGATTTCTAACGATAGATATTTCAAAGACCTTTGCAACGACGTAAGTTGGACCTACAATGGGTCAAAAACGGAAAAAATATTTTTTAGCCCGAAATTTTTTATTCACAAAAAAAAAAAATTAAAAATAAAAAAAAATATTTTTTAAATTTAAAATAAAAATTTTAATTTAAAAAATTTAAAATAACAATTTGAAAAAAAAATTTTACCAGAAAATTAAAAAAAAAATTTCGAAAAATTATAATTGTACTTTAAAATTTTTATTTTAAAGTATAATTTAGTGAAGGGTATAAGATTCGGCACAGCCGAATATAGCTCTCTTACTTGTTAAAACGGTAGTTTATTTCCTCTAAATAAAAGGAATACTTTTGATTGCAAATAAAATCAGTTTAGTAGTTTAAAATTAGTAACAACTCTTTATTTAAATTTACACAACAATTTAAATAGTCACACTCCTTTAATATACACACTTTAAAAACACACTTTATAATATACAAGAATGCAGTTTATGTTAACTCTAACAGCGTCTATGATAAACTAACACACCGACTGCAAGCGCTGCCACTATTTATACTCAGCGCCATCTTCCGTCCAGTAACTTCATGAAAGTTCTATTTCTACAATGATGCACTCAAAGCTTTAATTCAATGTTTTATATTCCACAGCTATCTTAATAATATCCACAGATATGTTAGAAATATCTACAATCTTGGAGCACTCTAATGGTCATTGGCAGATATCGTGTAAATATAATTGTTTTCCAAGACGAGATGGAAAATGAAGCCTCCTTCACACAGATTTAAATTGGCTTTATTATTTTATATTAATTGTCGTTATTATCTCATCAGGGAAGCAAATTGTTAGTTACGAGCTGTTAACCTAAGACCATCGATATATTGCAGCAGTACTTTCAGGATGGATTAGATATGGTTTTCATTTTGAAAATTAGTAGTTCTTCTTCTCCCCCTTAAATCCTTAATTCCAAGAAAAACCAAAATTATACCCCCCATAAAAAAATTAGTATCCTTTACAACCCACATCCTAAAACGTGAGTATAGCCAAGATCCTTTACTCTACTGATTTTTTTTATTTCTTTTTAAATAGTTAATATGATTTTTTCTGTACTTTGTAGTTTATCAATGTTTGAGTTCAAATTTAACATACATTTATATTCCTGTCGCCCACTTAATTACAAACTTCTATACACATTTCATGTTCAGTTTAGTTTTGTATTACTTTTTCTTTCATTTCTTTAATTCTGTTGTGGCTGTAAGCCTTTTACTCTGGCAACTTGTAGCAAAGAAAAACTATTATAACTATATTTTGCAAGTACATGTGTAACGATGTTGTAACAGGCTCTGTAGTAAGACCCAGGATGCAAAACTTTATTTCAACTCATACACAAAATGGATTTTCTTAAATAATTTAGCAGAGAAGGCTGGTAGCAGCAGCAGCATCACCACTACCATTACCAACGTTAAACGATTTCATTGGCCTCAGTGTCATCGAGCCGCATCTTTAGATGATACATTATTACCAAGCTCCACCACCACCAGCACCGACCACCACTACCACCAACCATCTAGTGACAAGTGTATACAAGATTTCTTTACATAAGTACTTTATCAAATAATGAACAAAATTACTTGCACTTGTACATAAACAAACTGTCGTATATTTACTTACTCTTACTACGTACATTAAGCAGAAACTTTGAATGTCGATTTGTTTCAATGTCCGTCCGTCAGTCCATCCGTCCGTTTATCTGTCTGTCCATCTTTATCCATTTGCTATATGGTTCCTGAAAACATCATATTTGTCTTCTTCTGTTGTCGCAATTTTTCCAACACTTCTTCGTCTGTTGCCATCTTCTTTGTAATGTGGAGTGTTGTGCTGAACGATCTGCTTTTAAAAATTTATATTTGGTATGAAAACTTGTCTAGAAATATTTTTAAACAAATTATTCAACACTTTGCATTTGCTGTTTTTACACTTGCAGTGTGTAAAGTGTAAAATATGTAGAGGACATTTTTATTGTGTTTGTTGTACAATATATTTTGTTGCTGTTGTTGTTGTTCAAGCAACCTCTTCTTTAGCAATATAATTCTTGTCAGGGATGTGGAACTAGATAATAAGAATTGGAGATATTTTAAATTTATTTCATATAATTGTCGCAATCATATATATGATTGTAGTAAATAAATATTAGATTATGGCAATCATGTTCATGATATATCATTATGTATATTTATACTAAGTTGTTCTCAGATTCCCATTAAGCATTTTTACTGGAATTCAAGTTGAAAGCAAGTGTAGTTCAAGCCTTGAGTTATAGTCAAGCAATTGAATTATAGTTATATTACACTTTATTTCAATAGCATTCTCCAATAAAAAGGAAACATAAAATCAAGACATATGTTTTTTTTGAGAAATATTTAATTTTTTCAAATGTTTTTCATGTTTAAAACATTATCACATTTGCATTCAAGTCAAATTCCAACAAAATGTTCATGAGTCTTACCCCCTATTTCTATATCCCAAAATTTTACATGTTTTTTTTTTTAAATTTAACAAAAGTATTTCATATTTTCTGGTAGTTAGATTCTATTTCGGGGCATAGCAATGTGTCTCTTTATTAAAATCTTATTCAGAACAAAATTGTTTTCCACCAATTTTTAATTATTTTTTAACTTAATGAAATATTTTAAAAAATAGGTTTCGTTATCTGTGTTTTATGTTGAGCCAGAACAAGGTCAGCCATTAAATAATCTTCATAAACGAGTTTATTACAATCAAACTGCATTTTCCCCACATTTCCATCTCCTTTCCGGAAAGACCAAGCTTTCATTCGAAAAAAAAACAGTGTATATGTTACAACAAAAACTGTACTGCAAGTTGAAGACAAATCTTATCGTTGAATTATCCAAACATTCATAAACGAGTTTATTACAAGCAAATTGAGTTTGCTGTACTGCAAGTAGAAGACAAATCTTATCGATGAGTTAGCGCATGAGATCCAATACATTTACCTCATTTTTTATAAAACTTTTAGCTCATTCAATTCGTCACATTAACTAAAAAATGTTGTTTCTGTCTT